>NC_060138.1:659165870-661565870 GCF_021461385.2 Schistocerca piceifrons
GGGGAGGGGAAGAAAAGGGTAGGAGGTTGGGGAGGGGAAGAAAAGGGCGGGAGATTGGGGGGAGGGGGAGAAGTGCGGGAGGTTGGGAAGGAGGGGGAGAAGTGCGGGAGGTTGGGAAGGAGGGGGAGAAGTGCAGGAGGTTGGGAAGGAGGGGGAGAAGTGCAGGAGGTTGGGAAGGAGGGGGAGAAGGGCGTGAAGTTGGGGGGGAGGTGGAGAATGGCGGGACGTTGGGGGGGGGGAGGTGGAGAGGGAGGGAGGTTGTGGGGAGGGGGAGAATTGTGGGAAGTTGGGGGGGAGGGGAAGAAGGGTGGGAAGTTAGGGGAGGGGGATAAGGGCGGGAAGTTAGGGGAGGGGGATAAGGGCGGGAAGTTAGGGGAGGGGGATAAGGGCGGGAAGTTAGGGGAGGGGGATAAGGGCGGGAAGTTAGGGGAGGGGGATAAGGGCGGGAAGTTAGGGGACGGGGTTAAGGGCGGGAAGTTAGGGGACGGGGTTAAGGGCGGGAAGTTAGGGGACGGGGTTAAGGGCGGGAAGTTAGGGGAGGGGGAGAAGGGCGGGAAATTTGGGGAGGGGGAGAAGGGCGGGAATTTGGGGGGAGAAGGGCGGGAAGTCGGGGCGGGGGGGAGGGAGAAGGGCAGGAAGTCGGGGCGGGGGGGGAGGGAGAAGGGCGGGAAGTCGGGGCGGGGGGGAGAAGGGCGGGAAGTCGGGGCGGGGGGGAGAAGGGCGGGAAGTCGGGGCGGGGGGGAGAAGGGCGGGAAGTCGGGGCGGGGGGGGAGAAGGGCGGGAAGTCGGAGCGGGGGGGAGAAGGGCGGGAAGTCGGGGCGGGGGGGGGGGGAGAAGGGCGGGAAGTCGGGGCGGGGGGGGGGGAGAAGGGCGGGAAGTCGGGCCGGGGGAAGAAGGGTGGAGAGTCGGGGAGGGGGTAAGTGCGAGAGATTGAGGGGGGCGCGAGATTGAGGGGGGCGCGAGATTGAGGGGGGCGCGAGATTGAGGGGGGCGCGAGATTGAGGGGGGCGCGAGATTGAGGGGGGCGCGAGATTGAGGGGGGCGCGAGATTGAGGGGGGCGCGAGATTGAGGGGGGCGCGAGATTGAGGGGGGCGCGAGATTGAGGGGGGGGCGCGAAATTGGTGGGGGGGAGAGAGGGAGATTGGTGGGGGGAGGAGGAGAGTGCGAGATTTGGGGGGGGAGGAGGAGAGCGCGAGATTTGGGGGGGGGAGGAGGAGAGCGCGAGATTTGGGGGGGGGAGGAGAGCGCGAGATTTGGGGGGGGAGGAGGAGGAGAGCGCGAGATTTGGGGGGGGGGAGGAGGAGGAGAGCGCGAGATTTGGGGGGGGGGGAGAGCGCGAGATTTTGGGGGGAGGAGGAGAGCGCGAGATTTGGGGGGAGGAGGAGAGCGCGAGATTTGGGGGGAGGAGGAGAGCGCGAGATTTGGGGGGAGGAGAAGAGCGCGAGATTTGGGGGGGGTGGAGAAGAGCGCGAGATTTGGGGGGGAGGAGAAGAGCGCGAGATTTGGGGGGGGGGAGGAGAAGAGCGCGAGATTTGGGGGGGGGGGGGGAGGAGAAGAGCGCGAGATTTGGGGGGGGGAGGAGAAGAGCGCGAGATTTGGGGGGGAGGAGAAGAGCGCGAGATTTGGGGGGGAGGAGAAGAGCGCGAGATTTGGGGGGGGAGGAGAAGACCGCGAGATTTGGGGGGGGAGGAGAAGACCGCGAGATTTGGGGGGGGAGGAGAAGACCGCGAGATTTGGGGGGGGGGAGGAGAAGAGCGCGAGATTTGGGGGGGAGGAGAAGAGCTTGGGGGGGAGGAGAAGAGCGCGAGATTTGGGGGGGAGGAGAAGAGCGCGAGATTTGGGGGGGAGGAGAAGAGCGGGAGATTGGGGGGGGAGGAGGAAGAGCGGGAGATTTGGGAGGGAGGAGGAGAGCGGGAGATTTGGGAGGGAGGAGGAGAGCGGGAGATTTGGGAGGGAGGAGAGCGTGCGATTTGGGAGGGAGGAGAGCGGGAGATTTGGGAGGGAGGAGAGCGGGAGATTTGGGAGGGAGGAGAGCGGGAGATTTGGGAGGGAGGAGAGCGGGAGATTTGGGAGGGAGGAGAGCGGGAGATTTGGGAGGGAGGAGAGCGGGAGATTTGGGAGGGAGGAGAGCGGGAGATTTGGGAGGGAGGAGAGCGGGAGATTTAGGAGAGCGGGGAGATGGGGGAAGACGAGCGGAGGATTGGGGGATGTACAGGGGGAAGGGTGCTAGATTGGGGGGGAGAAGGGGGGATAATGGGGGGGGAAAGGCGGGATAATGGGAGGGTGAAGGGCGTGGACATTGGGGGGGGGGGGGATAAGGGCGAGAGATTGGGGTGGGGGACTAAGGGCATATGGGAGTTTGGGGTAGGGGAACTAAGGGCGGGCGGGAGATTAAAGGTGGGGGGGGAACTAAGGGCGGGCGGGAGATTAAGGTGGGGGGGGAACTAAGGGCGGGATGGGAGATTGGGGGGGGGGGAACTAAGGGCGGATGGAGATTGGGGGGGGGGAACAATGGGCGGGCGGGAAGATTGGGGGGGGGGGGGGAACAATGGCCGGGCGGGAGATTGGGGGGGGAACAATGGCCGGGGCCGGGAGATTGGGGGGGGGGACAATGGCCGGCGGGAGATTGGGGGGGGGACAATGGGCGGGCGGAGATTGGGGGGGAAACAATGGGCGGGCGGGAGATTGGGGGGGGGAACCAATGGGCGAGCGGGAGATTGGGGGGGGGAACAATGGCGAGCGGGAGATTGGGGGGGGACAGACAATGTGCGGGCGGTAGAGTGGGGGGGGGGGGACTATGGGCGGCGGGGAGATTGGGGGGGGGGGAGGGGAATCTTGGGCGGGCGGGAGAGTGGGGGGGGAAGCTTTGGGCGGGCGGGGAGTTTGAGGGGGGGGGGGAACCTTGTGCGGGCGGGAGTATTGGGGGGGGGGGCCTTGGGCGGGCGGGAGAGAAGGGCGGGGAGATTGGGGGGGAGAGAAGGACGGGAGATTGGGGGTGCAGGAGATTGGGAGGGTGAGGAGATTGGGGAGGGGGAGAGAAGAGTGGGGAGGGTAGCTGATCATCCAAAATCATGTTTTGCTGTCCTCCTTCTGATTACAGATCACCTGCTTAAAGCTGTTCACGATGTAAACATTTTGCATACTGAGAATAAAGTTTGTAGATTAAATGTTCTCGAAGAATTAGAAATTTTTAAACATGTTTCCTCAAAGTGATGGCCTCATTCTCAGTGAGCAGCTACAATTACATAATACAAGCTTCAACAGTATATAACCATTACTTGATATTTGTTTTCTTGTTCCCTCATGCAGTTACCGAAATATTTCTTCTATCTAAGTTGATTCATAACTGTTCGTTCATTTAAACGGTTTAATTTAACTACATTTGATGTTATACAATTTTCTATCCGCCGAGTTATTCAGCTCAATTTTTAACTCTGTAATGGCGTTTTTCAGCTTTTTAAACTATACTTCGAAGCTCTTATGTAGACAAATTATTACCATGTCTGCTGCTGTCAGATAAAATATTGCCTGTTACTTCATGTTCACACATTTCACCTTCTATATTTGGAATGTTAAATAGCCGGTTTGTATTTGCGGCTACTAGATGGCACTTTTGGGTAGAACGTTCACATGACCGCAATTGCCTCAGTCTGATGCTACACAGCTCGGCATATGGTGCAGCCCTTAGTGGCCTGCCTCTGTGTTCTCTATTTTAATACTTTGTGACTAAAGCGTTATTGCTTCACATTTTATTTTTATGCGTGACATGCCAGTTTTTATGTTTTATTTCTGTTGAAGGCATTCTTAGAAGTGGCTGAAACCTACGTCAATAAGACTTCATTTTCACGTCCGAGGGCTCCAATTGTTTAATTTTATCTAAATAGTTATTTACTCAACTCTCAGCCTTCTTGTCAAGACACGAAATTCTCACCAAATGATACCATCAATATAGAATGACGTTAATAACGGCTGCTGCTGTATTCAGTTTCTTCTATGAACAAACAGTACACAGGAACCGAAAATATTACTAGGTTGTCTTCGTAAATCACAGGCTTCTCTCAAAATACTTCAGGCATACAATGTCAACAATACATCAATGAAACCTCTAGCCACATACTGATGAACTGGAAAAGAGTATACCAAACTTATGTATCAAACAGAAAATATGATTGATACGTAAAATACGGGGAAGACAACCACTCACTTATAGTGAATAGTTGTGTCGAGCACAGAAACTGATAACAGAAAACAGTATTTCCCAATAGCTTCTGAACACTAGCTCTGTTTCTAGCAATAGTATATACATTCACACATGGAACCACACAGACAGCAAAATGCACACTCCTGTGGCCTCGGCAAGCTTCCAATCCTCCAACCACAGGTACTTTTCTGATTTTTCTGTATAACATTATACAATAATTCAAGTTGCAAACAGGCCACAATTAAAAAGACATTCACAAAAAGCTTTTGGCCACAGCCTTCGTCAGTAACAGACACAAGCACGCACGACCACCAACTCCAGTAACCTCTGCCCAGAATTAATTGACATTTAACGTAAATAATGCAGAAAACACGAAAATCAAGTTCAACATCATACACACAGGAGAAACTTGCTTATAATTTTTGTGAGTGTTTGGAGCACCATGAACTGTTAGAACAGCAACCACTGTTGTGGCTTCCTTTGATGTAGCAGCAGAGAGAGAGGCGCGCTGACAGCAGTGCACTCAGTAACAACAATGGACTTGGGAGTCTCATCACATCATCATTTCAGTTAAGTCCCACAAGTTCCCAAAAATGGTTTCAAAATTGCTGGTGCAAGAAAGTGTATGGGTAAGGGAGTGAGTGAGACTTCAGAAAGTACACAATGTGACTCCTGGTGTTCCACAGCAACAGAAAAAGGTTCAACGAATAAACGCAACTTTCAACATACAGGCAGCCCAAAAATTATATCCAATGAAATAACAACATGCTGCACAGAATCTTATGGAAAGAGCTGAATGTGCCCTTGAGTGTCACCTGTGGCCAGAGGGTTAAATTCACAAAGTGAAACAGTAATACAAGGAGCCCTTGAGGCTCAATCCTTGGCCCTTTCATTTTTCTAGCATATATTAACGTCATTTTAACCCACACAATGAACATTATGCTGATGACACCTCAGTTTTATTGTATGCCAAAGTCTATTAGGAAATGGAATTTTCAGCAACTAATGGCATATTAAAATTAAGCACTTAAGGGCTAAATGTCAGTGTAAGTAAATACTAGATGCTAATGCTTGCCACTGGCAGCTCACACCAGACCAAGTATGTGGGATAATGGCAGCAGAAACAATCAGCTGCAAATTCCAAAGCTGCCTAGCTGGACTCTAAACTTCATCGAATCAGCAATATTAATGTTATATGTAGTAAAACTTAGTAATGACCTGTATCACCCTCACCATCTGTTCAAAATGCTCACCCATATTCTGAGTACTGTGTATCATGGGGCAATTTATCTCTATCTTAACTACTGCATAAAAACATGAGGTTGTGCTGCAGATGTGTGCCTTAACAGAGCACTGCTGTTATGTAAATGAAGGTGGAGGTTTATACAATTCTTACCATGAAGTTCTTATACCACACAAATACTTCAACCATCTATCCTTTGCACCTCTAATCATTTTTTGTCTCACAGAAAACTTAGGTAATTAAATGTAATGATATACATGAATGTAGCACTAGGTCCTAAGGTAACTACTTCAGACAAAGATTTTTGTAATTACTATCTGTCATATTAAAATCTGTATTATATCATATCATTTGATGACTCCACGCAAAATAACTATTCCTACGTACACTCCATCTTTAGCTATGAAATCATTTATAAGCCTCCCATACACATACATGGACATATTCTTCAAATAACAGAAAAAGGCTGTTAGAATAAAAACTGAAAGTAGTAACTGAGCTCCCTGTAACGATTTGCTTAAACAATTGGTGACTGTAACTGTACCATGTCAGCTCATTTACCAACCTGTTAAGCACATCACAAAGAACATCAGCAATTTTTTCACAAACAGCAGCATCCATAATCATGGAACAAGAGCCACACCAAATTTACATTTAGCAGGAGTAAATGAACAAAAAACACAAAAGAGTTTTATCTACAAGGGAATAAAATGGCACAAAAAATTGCCCAAGCACATTAAAGAGACAACTAAAACCCAAAGTTATTTAAAACATGACTCTTAAATAATTCATACTACGAAGACAAGGATTATGTAGATAAGACAGTATGAGGAATGGCAAAAATATTATTTAATAATAAACAACTGTCATTCTACAATAAATTGTCACAACTAAGCGATTCGTCTGCAGACTGTGAAGCATTCATTAAAGAGAAGTATATTGTGGGGTGGAGGGGGGGGGGGGGGGGGGGGGCAGCATGTTCAGCAACTGGGAGATCCAGCTGTCTCTTGCCAGACTTGCGGTGGCCATTCATGCGGACAGTCAGTTTGTTTGCTGTCATGTCCTCATAGAAAGCAGCATAGTGTCTGCAGCTAGCCCTGTCTTTGATGGGGTAGGAGATGCCTGTGGCAGGACTAGAGCAAGTGGTAATATAAGGATGTATGAGAAAAGTCTTGCATCTATGTCTGTTGCAGGAATGAGCCATGAGGCAAGAGGTTGGGAGCAAGTGTGGAGGAAGTATGGACAAGAATACTGCGTATGTTCAGTGGATTGCAGAACAATACTGTAGAAGGGGTGAGGAGACTAATGGGGGAAGATATTCCTCATTTCAAGACATGGCAAGAGGTAGTCAAAAATGAATGGTGGAGAAGGTGTTTAGATTCTGGCGGAATGTCAATAGCATGTCCGAACACTCGGGCCAGATCGTGAAGATGTCATCTTCACGAATCTGGACCACGTGAGCTGTTCGGGACTCTGGGTGATTAGAGAGCATTCCTCTAGATGGCACTTGTTTAGGCCGGCATATGAAGGTGCCATCTGGGTACCACATATTTGTTTGTAGGTGGTGCCTTCAAAGGAGAAGTAACTGCGAACATGATGTGCTTAACTTTAACAACTGCTTCACAGACTAGATTCATCCTACAAACACCAGCTTTAGTGAACTGTGCAGGTGGAAATGGAAACTCTCTCTACAACACATCTTTCATTCCCATGAACACCCCCCCCCCCCCCCTCTCAACCTTCACTAGTCCCTGACCTCCACCTACATGCTACCTTCCCCCCCTTCCCACTCCAGTTCTACAAATACTTTCTACCCCACCAACATATCTGCCTATTTCCCATTATCTACTTCTCTTCTCTCCCCTCTACTTCCCACCCCAATTCTTCCAGCACAGCCTCACAACACTACATATATCTGCCCTATCATGTTCCCTCACGTCCCTGGACACTCCCACATGCAGCACATCACCTTTCTCCAGCTCTATCCTGCTACCCCTCCAATCCCCATGCAGTTTCCTACCTTCACCTCCCACCCCAGCAGATGGCTGCTCACATCAGATGCAATAACAGTTAGGCCCCAGCACCAGAACACAGTGTCCATGTGTGTGCAAGTTGTGCTTGTGTGAATGTGAGCGTGAGCGTGTGTTGGGGCATGCGCACAGTGCAGTGTGCATGTTTTGTGGGCAGTAATGAGTAGTGAAGTACATTTTAGTAAGATAATATTACTATTTACATAAATAATAATTGTTTTAAGTGTTTTGTTTTTCATTTAAGATGATAAGTTTGATACCATTTTGTAAATAATCTACAGACAAATAATAAACTAACCAAGAACCTGTCGTTAATTTATTTGGAATACAAAATGTAAACTTTCCTGTCAGATGAATGCCACACCAAACCAGTGGAGTAGCTCTGCCCTGCAATTCTGCAGTTAAATATTTAGCAACTGGCAAAAATTCTTTAACAAGTAAATAACCTAAAATTAGCATGCAGTTTGCATTTTCTGCGATTCTTCACTTCCCTCTTGAAAAATAGAGGAAGGAGAAAACCAATGGTGGGGAGCGAGAGGTGAAGAATGTGATACAAAATCTGACATGACTATTTTTTCCACTACAAATATTTAAAAGTAGGTGACAACTGATCATGTTACTTTTTATTTTAACAATTTATGTTGTCTGATGAAACTAACTTGAGTCTATAAATGGCAGGCGGTTGCTGATGATGTCCTGTGAATGTTGCAGCCTCCTCTCTAGAGATTGGCTATGTTGCCTCAGTTCACACAGCTCTGCAGTGGTTTGTTCAAGCGCTTTTCCCTGAGCCTCCACCCCACGATTCAATGCTGCCTTTTCACCTTCCAGCGATTCAATAACAGCCTGTATGGGAGGAAAAATATTTTATTTCATGTTGCCTTCTGTATATTTTTCTTAAAGTAAAAAATAAATTTAACACACGACGAATACATTCTTATTAACATTTATGGAATATCCTGTTGATGCTTGGAGGAACAGAGACATATTTAAGATTTAAACACACATTATTTATGTTCCACAATACTGTGGAACATCAATGCTATGTACTTACATGTTTAATACATTCTTATTAACCACACGCTAGGCCATTCTTTAGTATGTACTCAGTTCGAACCTTGTAGATAACATTCACGTGCTGTCTATGGATAATAAATTAGCACCTCTTAAAGAAAATTATTTCCAGAAAGTGTAGTGTACATGGCTAATTAAAAATACTACTTCAAGAAGAGCTAGAAAAATAATTCCATAAATACAAACTTCATCATCCAATATTTTAACTTTATTATTCTTTGCTCTTGTACACTAAACTGAATTACTCTCCTGAATCCATTTGCACTCCATTATATACCATTGATATTTTAAATTTCTTTTTAAATGGCAACTCTTTTCCACACACCAGAAATTCATCATGTTGCTTGTAACCATCCACCCTGTACCATACCAACACCAGTATGCATTTGAGGCCATATGTTTTCATCTATTTCCACTTTTTCAGTATAAACTTTCAACTTCACAAGAAGTTAAACTAAGGCCCAGGCAGTCCAGCAGCTGGACATACTCTATGTGAACATATGCTTCAGTGAAAGCAGGCATAACACAATAATGCATGGGTGAGGTGAAGTAGTGTCACTTTTAGTACCCCTCCTACAAAGGGTATCTTGATAACAAGTCAGACATGCAGCACCAAGCTACGACAACTGCCATCTGTGTAACCAGTGTATCACTTGGACCACATTTCTTGCACAGACACCCATATACTACTGTTCCATGCTGAAATACACAGTCTATCATTTACTGCTGAGATTACAATGACCCTGCTTCGTTTCTGGACTCTCTTGGTTTCATTGTTGGTATACATTCAGTGCATGGCTTACAGCAACTATTGCTCTGTTAATGGTTTACATTTTGCATCAGTCGTGGACAGGAAAGTGGCAACAAGGACTTGCCCTATTGTGCAATCTGCAACACTGAGATTTGGCAATTACAGTTGTCACTGAAGAGGCAGGCAGCAGTACTGGGAAAAACAAAACCTGCAACAAGAACAAAATTCTGCTATCCTGCAGCTTATCTCAACAATAACAATGAAAATCAACCAGTGGTAACACCTATGTTCCCATCGCCGTTCACCTGTTCCGGCGACATTTCAGAGAGCTGTAGTGTATAGGCTTTTTGAACTGCACTGTCTAGCCTATAGCATTTCCAATAGGCAACAAACTGCCTTACTCTTGTCTTGTAGCAGTCATTTACACAACGTGATGCAAACGTTATGAACACTCTCAATCCTTAATTAAATGTCTTTCAGGGAACTATGTGCTCTGTTAACTGAATACTATGGTCGGCAGATGCACCTTTTTGCAACTAGGCTACAAGTCAGTCAGCGACATATACAATACGGACTGTCTTAAGCAGCATGGGCTGTCAACTTGTAGGGTCTCGCATGCCAGTGCAATTTTTCGGCCTTATCAGGACAAGTGCAGAGAGTGAGCACACTAGTCATTTGGAGCTCCAATGTTAGGCAGGTAATGGAACCCCTCATGGAAATAGCATTCTGGGCAGGAAAGAATGCCAGTGTGCACTCAGTATAAGGGAGGGGGGGTCTTGTCCATGACATGGAGGTGCCCCTGCAGGTGGCTATCAGGTGCACTAGGTGCAACTGGCTTCAAACAGTGTCACATGTAATCACAAATTATGCCTGCGGTTTAGGTTCTGGCGCCATCCTCGGCTCCTTTTGGTGGAGAGGTGATTTGGTAACGTCAGCTAGCATCGCACATGGGGTGCAGGCTAAGCTCACTATTTGTAGCATAATATCCAAGGCTGATAACAGTCCTCTGGCTTGGAGCAGAGAGGAAGGTCTAAACCAGAGACTCTGCAACAGTATGATATGCAAGTTTCTTGACCTCCATTACTGGGTGCAGAAACGTAAGGTTACCTTTAATAGATCAGGTGTGCACCCCACGCAGGAAGCGGCTACTATGTTAGCAGAGTACATGTGGTGTGCACACAGTTTTTCGTAGATCACAGAAAGCCCCCTCCCATTAGAACTGGAGATGAATTGCCTGCCAAAATTGAAGTTACAACAACCATAATATTCTCAGAGAAGGCTCGTCCTTGCAGTTCTGATATAGAAAAGGTTAGTACATTGAGGTGAGAAAAGTCATAGGATACCAATATCATGGTGGACCTCTTTTTGCCCGGCACAGTGCAGCAACTCAGCATGGTATGGACTCAACAATTCGTTGGAAGTCCCCTACAGAAATATTGAGCCATGCTGCCTCCATAGTGTCCATAGTTGAGGAAGTGTTGCTGGTGCTACATTTTGTGCACAAACTGACCTCTTGATTATCTTCCATAAATGTTCAATGCGATTCACTTTAGGCAATCTGGATGTTCAAATCATTCGCTCAAATTGTCCAGAATGTTCTTCAATCTGGTGGCATAGCACACTGTCATCATTAAAAATTACATTGTCATCTGGAAATATGAAGTCCATGATTAGCTGCAGTCAATCTCCAAGCAGCCAAACATAACCAATTCCAGTCAATGATTGGTTCTGTTGGCCCAGAAAACCCAGTCCATTGCATGTAAATGGAGCCCACACCATTATGGAGCCACCGCCAGCTTGCACAGCACCTTGATGAAAACTTGGTTCAATGGCTTTGTGGGGTCTGCACCACATCCAGTCCTACCATCAGCTATTACCAACCGAAACCGGGATTCATCTGACTGGGCCACACTTTTCCAGTTGTCCAGAGTCCAACAAAAATGGTCACAAACCAAGGAGAGGCACTGCAAGCAATATCATGCCATTAACAAAGGCACTCGCATCGGTCATTTGCTGTCATAGTCCATTAACGCTAAATTTCATCACACTGTCCAAACGGATACCAAGCAGTGTTGCTTGTCTGTTAGTACTGAGGACTCTACACAAGCACCACTGCTCTCAGTCGTTAAATGAAGACCGTCAGCCACTGTGTCGTCTGTGGTGAGATGTAATGCCCGAGATTTTGTATTCTCAGCACACTCTTGACATTGTGGATCTCTGAATACTGGATTCCCTAATGGTTTCTGAAATGGAGTGTCCCATGCATCTAGTACCAACTACCATCCTGCATTCAAAGCCTATTAATTCCCACTATGTGGCCATAATCACATAAGAAACTTCTTCACATGAGTCACCTGAGTATGAATGACAGCTCCACCAGTGTACTGCCCTTTTATACCTTGTGCAGGTGATACTACTGCCATCTGTTACTGAATGTTACAATGCTCAGGTAGCATTAGGAACAGATAGTTGGTTGAAACTGGAAATAAATAGCAATGAAGCATAAATTAAGATGGGAATCTTGATTGTAAGAATAGGTTAGCTGCCCATGGTGGCGGCATATTTATTGCAGTAAATAACGCGATAATGGATTCCAAATGTGAATTAATCTGGGTGAAGTCATGCATCAAAGGTCAGTCAAAAATGGTAATCTGATCCTTTTAGAGACCGCCTCAGTCAAGTGCTGTAGTGGTAGAGTACTTCAGAGAGAAGTTGAAGAATGTCAGTAATTCTTACCATGCTGCTGATATGAGGGGAGGACTTCAACGTGACAGGTAGAGATTGGGAGTAAAGCTATCAAAACTGGTCCCAGAATATGTGACATTATTCTACATGTCTTGTCCAAAAAGTACTTCGAGCAGATAGGCAGAGAACCAACTCGTGAAGGTAATTTCTCAGACCACCTAGCAACAAACACAGCTGAACTCATCAAATCAGTTAACACAGAGGAAGGTATCAGTGACTATAAGGCTGTGATAGCAACTGTGACAAAGTATTTTACAAAGATGGTTGGTTGGTTTAAAAGAGGGGGGCAGAAGGGATCAAACTGCCAGGTCATCAGCCCCTTGCTCCCAGTAAAATAATTACACAAGAGAAAGAAGAAAAGAAAGGACACATACGGCACAATAACAGGAGAAAAGAAGAAACAGAAGGACAATCAACACTACTATGGACAAAACAAAAAGAAAACCACAGAGAAACAAGAAACAGATAGAAGGGATAAAAACAAGAGAGCAGATGATCTCAGCTGGCCGACCATGAGAATAAAAAGGAAAAGCCAGCCACTCTGCAACACATAAAAACATCCACCCTCAAAGCATTAGAGTGCAGAGCACAAAGGGACAAAGGACATGCGCTAAAACTTACATAGATTGCTAAAACCCACTGTCATGTATAAAGCGTAACACTAAATTAGCTGATGAGGTGTTGTCAGCTAAAATTAATGGCAACGAGTCTGGTAATTGAAGAGTCCGTCGCAGCACCAAGATAGGGCCACTGTCAGCCAGGCGCCGCACCGACACTGAGACGGGCATCAGGGTGCAGGAGGTAGCCGTGCGTCACCCAAGTGTGACCAAGCAGAGCCGGTAGAGACCCTGTGAGAGGCCCGCATGGAGGACTGCCACACATTCGTAGTCTCCTTAATGGCATGAAGCTTGTTGTGCATGCTAAGCTTATGCCATTTTGTCTCCCAAAGCCGCAAAAGCTTGCAGCATAGTACTGAATGTAGGTCAGTTGCAGAGAAGCCAAACTCCATAAGCAGTATCCGCGTAGCCTGTTTGGCCACCCTGTCGGCAAGTTCATTGCCTGGGATTCTGATGGGACCTGGGGTCCAGACAAACACCACTGAACGACTGGACCATTTCAGGTCATAGATGAACTCCTGGACGGTCGCTACCAAAGGATGACAAGGGTAGCACTGGTCGACAGCTTGTAGGCTGCTCAAGGAGTCCGTACACAGAAGAAACGATTCCCCAGGGCATAAACGAATGTGTTCAAGAGCAAGAGATACAGCCACCAGCTCGGCAGTGAAATCACTGCATCCATCAGGCATGGAATGCTGCTCAATATGTCCACCATGGACATACGTGAAGCCAACATGAGCATCAGCCACCAAGCCGTCGGTGTAAACCACTTCGTGGCCCCGGTATGTGTCAAGAATCGAGAGGAAGTGGCAGCGGAGAGCCACGGGGTTAACTGAGTCCTTAGGGCCATGTGAAAAGTCCAGGCGAAGCCACAGCCTAGGAGTACACCATGGAGGTGTACGTGAATGTACCTCAAGTATAGGTGGTACAGTCAAGGACTCCAGTTCGGAAAGAAGGGATCGAACACAAACTGCAATTGGAAGCCCTGACCTGGGCCACCGGCACAAGAGATGAACTGCCGTGAGTGGGAAAATGAGATGGTGATCAGGATGCACATGAGAACTACGAACTTGTGAAATGTAACTGGCCAGCAGTTGCGCATGCCTAACTTGTAATGGAGGGACTCCGGCCTCCACAAGGACGCTTGTTACTGGACTCGTCCTACAAGCGCCTGTCACTAGGTGAATGCCACAGTGGTGCACTGGGTCAAGTAAATGCAATGCTGAGGGTGCCACCGAACCATAAACCAGACTCCCATAGTCAAGGCGGGATTGGACAAGGGCTCTGTGTAGAGCTGCAGCAGCATAGAGCTATTTGCACTCCAGTTGGTGTTGCTCCGGCAGCAGCGGCCATTGATGTGCTCCCAGCACTTCCGCTTAAGATGACAAAGGTGAGGAAGCCATGTCAATCAGGCATCGAAAACCAGTCCTAAGAATCGATATGACTCCAGTACAGTGAGTGGATTGTCATTAAGGTAAAGTTAGGGTTCTGGATGAACAGTACGACGACTTTGCGGCTGAAAACTGGAAGCCGTGGGCTAGAGCCCACGACTGCACCTTGTGGATGGCTCCCTGTAGGCACCGCTCAGCAACACCAGGACTAGTGGAGCAGTATGAAATGCAGAAGTTGTCTGCATACAGAGAAGATGAGACAGACAGCCCTACAGCTGCTGCTAGACCACTGATCGCCACTAAAAATAGAGATACATACCCTGCGGGACCCCATTCTCCTGGATATGTGGGAGGGGGGGTGGGGACGAGGGGGGAGGGGGGGGGAAGTACGGGAGGCACCAACCTGGACATGGAAAGTATGAAGCAACTTCAACAGGAAATTCTGGATAAAAGTCAGGAGCGGCCCTTGGAGACCTCACTCGCATAATGTGCTAAGTATACGATGTCGCCAGGTCGTCATACGCTTTTCGTAAATAAAAAAAGACGCAACCATGTGTTGGCGTCAGGAAAAGGCTGTTCGGATGGCAGACTCGAGGGACACAACATTATCAGTGGTAGTGTGACCCTGGCGGAAGCCATCCTGACATGGAGCCAGCAGCCCACATGACCCCAGGACCCGACCCAACCC
Organism: Schistocerca piceifrons; assembly: GCF_021461385.2. Lineage (NCBI taxonomy): Eukaryota > Metazoa > Arthropoda > Insecta > Orthoptera > Acrididae > Schistocerca > Schistocerca piceifrons. The sequence goes on from NC_060138.1 coordinate 659,180,609, forward strand.
AACCGCCGATACACCGTATGTTCCAGCAGCTTACAAAGAAAGATGGCGAGACTGAGGGTCCGGTAGCTATCAACATCAAGCGGGTTTTTACCGGGTTTGAGCACCAGAATGATGGTGCTCTCCCACCATTGCAATGGAAAGATGCCATCGCACCAGATCCAGTTGAAGATGACGAGGAGATGTCGCTTGTAGTCAGATGAGAGATGCTTAATCATCTGGCTGAGGATCTGATCAGGACCAGGAGCTGTGTCGGGGTAATGTACAAGGGCACTGAGGAGCTCCCACTCTATAAATGGGGCATTATAGGACTCACTGTGGTGTGTAGTGAATTAGAGGACGTTCCCTTCCAGCCACCATTTGAGTGTGCGAAAGGCTGGGGGGGAATTCTCCGATGCAGAGGCTCGAGCAAAGTGCTTGGCAATTGCATTTGTGTCGGCAGATAACACACCATTTATGGTAACACTGGGGACACCAGTTGGGGTCTGGTATCCAAAAACAAGTTTTATCTTTGCCCAGACTTGGGAAGGTGACATATGGCATCCAATGGTCAAGACATAACTCTCCCAACACTCCTGCTTCTGTCGTATGATAAGTTGGCGAATGCAGGCATGGAGCCGTTTAAAGGCTATGAGGTGCTCCAGGGAAGGGTACCACTTATGCCGCTGTACAGCTCACCGACACTCATTAATTGTTTCAGGGACTTCCAGCAACCACCAAAAGACTGCCTTTCGCTGGGGGCACCATAAAGAGCGAGGGGTCGTGTTTTCTGCCACATTGTTGTAGTCAACTGCTCAACCATCACATCGGTGTTACCATAGGGGGAGATTCAAGTGACAACAGAGGTGAAAGTTTCCCAGTCCGCCTTGTTTAAAGCCCATCTGGGCAGGCGTCCATGAGTCTGACACTGGGGCAATGATAGGAAGATGGGGAAGGGGTCACTACCACACAGGTCGTCGTGCTCTCCAGTGGATAGATGGGAGAAGTCCTGGGCTGCAAATTGATAAATCAATGGCTGACTAACTACCATGAGCCGCACTGAAATGTGTGGCGGTCCCAGTATTTAAAAGGAAGAGGTAGAATTGCAAAAGTGAAGTTTCGACATCTTTGCCTCAGCCACTAAGCACGGAGCCACCCCCAAGGGGTTATGGGCATTAAAATCTCCCCAAAGTAGGAAAGGTTTAGGGAGTTGATCAATCGGTGCAGTTAATACATTCAGGGATACTGCACCATCTGGAGGAAGATATACATTGCACACAGTTATTTCCTGCGTCGTCCGTATTCTGACAGCCACAGCTTCAAGAGTGGTTTGAAGGGGAACATGTTCACTACAGACTGAGTTTAGGACATAAACACAAACTCCACCCGACACTCAATTATAGTCACTATGGTTCCTTTTATATCCCTTATAGCTGCGGAGGGCAGGGGTCCTCATTGACGGGAACCAGGCTTCCTGGAGGGAAATGCAGAAAGCAGGTGTAAAGCTTAACAGCTGCTGTAGCTCAGCCAGGTGGTGGAAAAAACTGCCGCAATTTCACTGGAGGATGATGTGATTGTGAGACTGGGAAGGCATGGAAGATTCAATAGGCCAGTTTACACCTCAGTGTCACCTGCTGCCACCGACTTTTTGCCTGAGCAGTCTATATCCACTGTGTCTGAGGGTCTGGTGAGATCTAGGTCCTCAGTGGATGCCAGAATCTCCACCTCATCCACAGACAAAGAGCTTGCAGGTAGCAGTGGTGTGCGTGCCACCACAATTTCCTTGGTCTTGAGGACCTTCTTTTTGGATTTCTCTCACTGCTCCTCAAGTTTCCCTGGCTGGGAGGACTTCAGTGATTCAGTCTCCAGGACTGGATGATGAGCATGAAGCCCTACGGCCAGCTGCTTTTGGGCTCTTCAGCCACTGGTGGATGTAATCTTTCCCATTAGCAGAACTCTGGGAAGGGAGTGACCCAAGGGAACCCTTCCTAGCGAGAGGAGTAGAAGATGACTTATGCTTCTCTAGCTCAGAGGTGAGGACTGGAATCCTCGATGGTTGGAGGGGGGGGGGAATTGCTCCCGAAGTAGGTGGTACAGGAGCAATAGGGAGGGAAGTTTCCCCCACCATCAAGGGGGCAGGTGTAGTCTTGTGGTTCTGAGAGGCGACAGGAATGCGAGGAACTGAAGTTCTGAGAGGCGACAGGAATGCGAGGAACTGAAGGGGCAACAACCGTTCTCATGGCATCAGCGTAAGAGGTGGTCTTAGCCACAGGATGTAGGCGCTCAAATTTCCTCTTAGCCTCAGTGTAGGTCAGTCAGTCCAATGTTTTATATTCCATGATTTTCCTCTCTTTCTGTAAAATGCAGTCTGGTGAGCAAAGTGAATGATGCTCTCCGCAGTTGACACAGATGAGAGGCAGGCCACATGGAGTATCGGGATGTGATGGACGTTCACAACCTCAACATGTGTTGCTGGAATTACTGCAGGATGATATATGGCCGAAATTCCAGCACTTAAAGCACCGCATCGGGAGAGAGGGATATATGGATTGATGTCACAGCTGTAGACCATCACCTTGACCTTCACGGGCAGTGTGTCACCCTCGAAAGCCAAGATGAAGGCACAGGTGGCAACCTGATTATTCCTCCGACCCCGATGGACATGCCAGACGAAATGAACACCTCTCTGCTCTAAATTGGCGCGCAGCTTGTCGTCAGACTGCAAAAGATGGTCCCTGTGGAATATAATACCCAGGACCATTTTTGAGCTCTTATGGGGACTGATGGTAATGGAAACATCCCCCAACTTGTCACAAGCGAGTAATGCCCGTGACTGGGCATAGGATGCTGTTTTTATCAAGACTGACTCTGAGCACATTTTGGACAAAGTCCTCCACCTCCCCCAAACTTGTCCTCCAAATGCTCCACAAAAAACTGAGGCTTCATGGAAATGAAGGATTCCCTTTCAACTCTCGTACATATGAGGTACCGGGGTGAATAAGCTTCACTACCACCCTTAGCCTAGCGTTCCTCCCATGGAGTGGACGAGGAGGGGAAAGATTTGGGGTCATATTTCTTAGCATTGAAGTTAGACTCAGCCCACTTAGAGACTGCTGGCGGCATATGACCAGCAAGAGATGACGTACTATGCTTCATGGCGTCTCATCCGCCCTGATGCCACCCACTCCGACTGGGGGTCCTCCTCACTTATGCCACCCTGCCTCAGCGAGGGCCACCTGGCAGGATGGCCATTGCTAGGAGTCCCGATGCCCCAGGGGAAGAGAGTGACCCAACGGAACCCTTCCTAGCAAGAGGAGCAGAAGACGCCTTACGCTTTTCTAGCTCAGAGGTGAGGACTGAAATCCTCGATGGTTGGAGGGTTGGAGAGGGGAGGGGGATTGCTCCCGAAGTAGGTGGTACAGGAGCAATAGGGAGGGAAGTGTCCCTTGGCATACGTGGGGAGTTAACAGTGCAGGCATCAACAGAGCTATCCCAGTGTGGTCAGATGGCTACAACCAACAGGGTTCAAGGCGGCCCCACCACAACAGACAGGCTACCATGCTGGATATGAGGTGCTACAAAGTCCATGGTCATCGTCGGCGCAGAAAGCGACACTGCATAGAACATGGTGGAAAACGCGCCCAGGAAGGTGTCCTTGCCCAAGAGATGGGGAATGAGCGGGACTGCCATGTGATGACAAAAAAGTGGGCTATGGATCTCAATGCACGATGGACACAATGCACCATGTAAGGTGCCCTTCCCCAATTGGCTCGCTCTTTGGGAAAATTTAGAAACATGGAGATCAAACCCAGCAGGGGACCATCACATAAAGGCCAAAATGTGAGAGACTCCTTTTAGTCGCCTCTTACAACAGGCAGGAATACCTTGGGGCATATTCAGTAAGAGTAGCAGGGTACAAATTGCAGAGCATCTTAGTAGTCGGGATCAAATATTCAGCAATAAGGATGAAGATGTGGAGCACAAGTAGAAACAATTCAAAAGCATTGTTCAATATGCTTTAGACAAGTACGTTTCGAGTAAGATCTTAACGGATGGGAAAGACTAACAGTGGTTTAATAGCCATGTTAGAAAACATGCAACGTAATTAAAGGGAGCTTCAAAGATTCAAGAGAAGTGAAAACCTAACTGACAAACAAAAGCTGAACGAAGTGAAAATGAGTATAAGCACAACAATTAGAAAAGCATTCAGTGACTTGAGTGAACAATTTTGTCAACATCTGAGTAAAAATTCTCAAGAGGTTTCGGTCTTAAGTAAAAATGAGTAAGCAGTTCGAAAATCTACTCATTCACTCAATGACCACACTGGCACCGTAATGTAAGATAACAGAGAAAAGGCAAAATACTGAATTCAGTCCAGAAACTGTTTCCTGCAGAAGATTGTAACACAGCCCCTCCTTCCAAGCATCGCACAAACGCTGAAATGTCAGATACTGAAATAACCGACTGTGGAACACAAAGCATAGCTACAAAGCATAGTAATGGAATGGTATCAGGATACTTTTAAGATTCTATAAAGATTATGCGAAAGAACTGGCTCCCATTTTAGCAGCCGTTTATGATAAATTACTGTAGCAAAGAAGGGTACTTATCAACTGGAAAGAAGTGCACGTCATTCCCATTTTCAACAAGGACTGCATGACAGATGCACGTAACTGTAAGCCTATACTGTTGACATCGATCTGTTGTAGAATTATGGAACCTGTTTTATGCTCGAGAATTATGATGTTTTTGGAGTACAAAAATCTCTTCTATAAAAAATCAACATGGATTCCACAAACAGAGAAACAACACAGATTCCACAAACAGAGATATTGCAAAGTTCAGTTCTGTCTGTTCCTCCATGAGATCCACAGCGCTGTACACAATGGTGCTCAGGTTGCTGCTGTGTTGCTTGAATTCAAGAAGGCATTTGACATCATCCCACACTGTCAGTTAGGGAAATAAATATGATCTTACTGAGTATTGGACCAGTTGTGTGACTATATTCAAGACTTCCTTGCAGACAGAACTCAACACGTTGCTCGTAACAGAACAGAATCGACTGGTGTAAAGGTAATTTTCAGAGCATCCCAAGGAAGTGAGCTAGAACCATTGCTTTTTACAGTGTATATAAATGATCTAGTAGGAACCATTACAAGGTGCTTAAGAACATTTTCAGATGATGACAAACGAATGTAACTTATTGCGCATATATAGGAAAAGAAATCTGCTACTGTAGAACTACACTATTAATGACAAACTGCTAGGAAAAGTATCTACTGTAAAATATTTAGGAGGAGCAACTTTAAGTGGAATGACTACATAAAACAAATAGCAAGAAAGACGGATGCCAGACAGATTCATAGGAAGAATCTTACACAAATGTAACTCATCCACAATTAAACTGGCTTATAATGCCCTTGTTTGTCTGGCTGTTGAGTACTGCTCATCAATGCGGGGTTCCTTACCAGGTAGGGCTGATGGAAGGAATGCAGAAGATCAAACGAAGAGCAATGCGAGAGCATTACAGAGACACTCAACAAACTCCGGTGGCAGACATTACAAGAGGATCATTGTGCATCACAGAAAGGTTTCGCTATTGAAATTTTGAGAGAGCACTTTCTGGGAAGAGTCAGACAAGAGATAACTTCCTCCCACTTACATCTCACAAAGTGACCACGACGAGAGAATTCGAGAACTTAGGGCTCATACAGAGGCTTACCCACAACCATTCTTCCCATGCGCCATTCGCAAGTCAAACAGGGTACGGGGGATCAGTTAGTGGTACCAGAAGTACTCTTCACGATACACTGTTAGGTGGCTTGCGGGGTATGACGTAGATGTGGATATCAACATGTCAGAACTGCAAAGTTTCCTGTGTAGACAAATCTGTGATGTGATTTTGTACTTACCACTTGACAGAAAAGTCAAGGCTAAAGGATAAGGCACAACCATTTCTAGTCTTTGTGAAGGTCTTAAGATTATTAAATCTTTTGAGGCTGCTTCTAACATTCAGCATACTTCCACTAACAAAAATCATTTGACAAAAGTAGTTAGTTGCCATCACAAGCAACAACCAGCTGATGATTTTTATTCATTATCTTCTTTTTACACCCCTAACAGAACTTCACAACTAAATCCACAGTCGTCTGGAGTGCCTGCTTCCCATGAAAAACTTAAGTATTAGGTCTACAACTTTGCTTCCACTGTTTTGCAACAGACGGCAGTAGCGGCAAGTGGGGTTCAGGTAGTTGGTCATAAGTGTAATACAATAAGCTTAGGCATCTGTAAAAACAATGCCATAAAAATATTAGTCGACTTGTAACTGCATCATAAGGTTATTCTCAATTAAGTACGTCAACTTACGTACCCATTTCTCACCATTTGCAGGAAGTTTTAATTTTCTGCTTTAACATGAAGAAATCTGTGGCTGTGGCTCTTAAAATGCTGGGTAAGACCAATGGTGAGGGAACTATTAGCGGAAGAACATCCAGAGAATGTTTTCAACGCCTTAAGAACAGTGATTTTGATGTCTAAGACCGGCATGGTGGTGGAAGACAGAACATTTTCGTAGCTACTGAAACAGACGAAGACAGTCACAGGATACCATTACCGAAAGCAATTGATGCGTTCGAGCCCAGCACTGAAACACAAACGGCCATAATACAGTGAGACACGTAAAGGTAATTTTGCAGTAGGTCAGTGCTTGAGCCCATGAGACAAAACCAGTCAAAATATACATGGGAACTTTGAAATGAGAAGTCCAATACCTCCCGCCGTATTCTCCATACATTGCTCTCTCTGTCTACCACCTTTTTCGATCAGTGGCATACCTTTTTTGATCAGTGGCATACAGTATGGTTGACCAGCACTTCCGATCATATGAACAAGTGCAAAATTGAATCGATTCATAGATCCCCAAAAAGACACCCAGTTGTTCTGCTATAGGATTCATATGCTATCCGAAAGAGGGGAGAATGTAGCGGCCAGCGATGGGCAATACTATGAATCATAATTTTTTGTAAGTTTTTCACAACAAAGACCCAAACTTTGAGAAAAAATGGTGGAAGTAAAGTTGTCGGCCTAGTACATCAATCTTCATGATAATCCATTCCTCACCATTGAGTAACCCTTTTTTTTAGTACTGAACAGGTAGGTCAAAAATTTCTTCACCCTCGACACTGGAATATTTCCCAGGCAAGGCAACGGAGTGCCAGTCATGCCCCAGCTGCAGCACCCTTTAGTCACAAAGCTGTTGCCTGCACCACACCATGCTGCAAACTGTTCACCATGTGGCAAACTTGATTCCTGGCAGCTGTGTGTAAACAAGCTGCTTGCCAGCATCCTGTACCAACACAGACCGATGACAGCACGTGCTCCACACAGTCACAGCAGCTGACGTCGCAGTTTCACCAGCACTGCAGAAGCTTACATTGGTTCTTATTATTTTCAAACAGTCAGTGGGGTTCAAGCTGGACACTGGAGCTGCCTTGACAATCAGATGACAACATATATCAGCAATTCAACTCACTTTTGCTCCAAATGGCTCAGCAATAAGTAATATTGGACTGCCAAAGGGCAGCTCATTTCCTTGGAGAACTGTCACTTACAGCTAAGTACAACAACATTGGGCACATACTAAAATTCTTAGCAGTGAAACCATCGAATGCTCATAACATTTACAGCTTAGATGCGTTCACAGCATTTGGTTTCAAAACAGTGGATCACATTAAATTTAGTACCAGAAACAGTACTATTTTCTGATCAGATTTTCTTTGCAATACATATTTTACAGAGAGATTTTCCAACCATCACTAGGATGTGCAAAAAAATGGTACTGCTCATTTCTCTATGAAATCGTCAGCAAAGCCAAAAGTTTGTTGAGCTCACCTGTGAAAAGATAATGTTCATGGCAAGCTTGTATGAATTCAGGAACTAGGCATTTCATTTCACCAGTCTAAACCAGTCAATTGGTGATGCCTATGACTGTCATTAAAAAACCTAATGGGTCTTCAAGCATTTGTGGCACTTTAATGGCAACTATCAGTGCTCACTCCAATATTTATTTCTATACAATGCATCGCCCAAAGGAATTGTTAAAGAAACTAGCCAGGTTTCTCACAAAACTACCTACGTTCTCAACAAGGCAGCACAGCTTTTTGGTTAAAAACCTGGAGCACATCCTTAGTATTATGCCCTCATGCGACCATATGGTGCAATAATAAATATGCCAGTTTCTGTTAACCTTAAACAATTATAGTCTCTTCATAGCAAGATCACCTACTATGCAAAGTCTATTTCTCCAGCAGCACAAATCACACACCCGCTCCAACATCTGCACAAAGAGTACATTGAATTTGTGTAGTCTATTTCCTCACAACAGGCTTTTCAACACCTTAACGATTGTCTCATAACAGCGGAATGCCTGATGCCATATATACTGGGCATGCCATCTATGCTTGTGATGGATGCATCCCAGTAAGAGAATGTGGCAATTTTGTCCCATAGTTTGTAAGACAGCTCTGGAAAATAAATTGCCTATGTGACACAACTGTGGCACACTATACTATTCTCAAGTTGAGGAAGAGGCTTAAATCAATAATTTATGGTATCAAGAAGTTTCATGTATACTTGTATGACAGCAAACTCCACCTGTTAACTAACCACAAACATTTAATATACATTTTTAGGCATTGGTCTAAGCTCCCGGAAAAGACAGTACAGCATCTGCAATGGTGGGCATGGTTTATAAGCAAATATAACTACATTAAATTCACTTCTGCCACAACACGTTCATGCAGTTGGCATGTTGCCTTCCCACTGGCCCCGAAACAGAGTTCAACCACTGCAAAACAGTTTGTTTTGTGCTTGATCAGCACCTGCAGCAATGCTGGACGAATTCCAATTGACAGCTTGCGAGGTGGTTACCTCGCCCATGACCCAGTTCTGCATCAAGTTTTATCAGCTGTGCTGTCGGGATGACTGGACCCTGTATTCCGCAACTATTTTGCAATGCAACACAGGCTTAATGCCACAAACAGTGTCCCAACGTTGACCACAGCTGACTCTGAATGCACACCACCTCTCCAGCCAGCATCCTCCAACTAACTCATGTCTTGCACTGGGGGATGATGCACATGAAGGCATTAACCTGGCGGCACATGTAATGGCTCAGACACTTGATTGTGCAAGCCACTCCTGTCATGCCTGCACACTGAATCAGGCAACCCGGCAGAATATTTCTTTTCATGGGTATACCTGTATCACCCATTAGGCAGGGTCACATTGATTTTGCCAGTTCAATTCAGGGATTTATGTGGTTGCTGATGGTGGATACATCCCAAATTCCCATTTATGGTATGATGTCATCAATGACCACTCACACCACCATTTGTGCCCTCTCTACAATATTTTCATTTAAGGGTGCCTTCCTTCAAATTGCAAAACACAGGTAAGTAAGGGAATGTCTCACGCACAACTATTTCACAAATTAAAAGGGTTGGTAAAGTGGTAGACAGCCATCAGTCATAGTATATATTCCAACTAGCTCAAATAAAAAAACAATGTTGTATCATGTGGGCACAGATACAGAGGGATAAGAGAGGGTCGTGGGGATGGAGGAAAAGGGGGTTAGTTCTACTTTCCTAAGTTAAACAGGTAAAAAGATTAGCAAGTCATATTTCTTCTTGTTCCATGACTGTTTCTTAGCCTTAGGAATGAAAGTGATCATATAACGAATTTAAACAAAAAGTTTACACAAATTAAAACTTGTTTGTTTATTAAACACATCATGAGTTAAATATCATTCAGAGCTTGAAAATTGAAAGCAATGGATAGAAGGGACATCGGATGACCTTTGCAAGGTGGGAAAACAGACAGGATGAGAACAGGTGATAAAGCAATACATCTGATGGATGATTATAAATGAGAAATGTAGTCTGCAGTAAATCTATTACAAGAGTAAATTTACAATTATGTGAATTTGTCCATACCTGATTGCACACAGTACCAATACGTTCAAAAAAGCCGTGTGAAAAATGGGACCTTTTTTCAGGGGGTTATATCTCAGGTTCTACTGATCACAGAGAGAGGTGGTCAAGTGTTTTGGATAGCCTTTAGCCTAGCAGCCATCTGTACACATCGGAAGACTGGGGATACTGTAGCTACACTACAGTACAGCATCAAAATTTAAACACTACACACTTCCCCCAGCCCAGGCAAATTGGGCAAATCAGTTTGTTCTTTTGCATTAGGTGTGGTCTAGAGTGGACCTTAGGCAGCTCATAAATGCACCACTTGCTCATGAGCAGTTCCTGAGAAAACTCCAAAAAACCATAATGTTTGGATGTAGTAAGTACCAATTGTGAGGATGGCCATCTCTATAATTTCTATTCATGTAGATCGCCAAAATTTTTAAAATATGTTCTCAAGATGATATTCTCGGGGAACTTGGAAACTTTTTCAATATCATTATCCATTACCGAGATCCAGAGGTTCAAAGTTACCATACTTATGCACGTAATATCCGGTCTGAAGTGTAAATGTAGTTTTAACTTACTTACTGAACCCATGGCGATGGTTCTAGGGACATCAAAAGGGTTCTGAAGCCACCAAACTATTAAGTCAGCATCTTTTCGACCAATAAAACTTAATGAAATGCTGTCTGTATATAATGGGAACTCGATGCATATACAAATATGCTGAAAGTGGTACTGCAGTGGGAAAAAAGGACTAAGAAGGATCTTAACATTTCTGAAAAGAACTTAAAATTACTGCCAAAAAATATGTAATATTGAAATTCCAGTAAAATACTTACAATAATCATTTTACTCTTTTAAGACACAAGTCACAAGTGCAGATTTTCAATGAGCTGCAAATGATGAGCATAGTGGCTGGAGAAAATGTAAAGCAAACAGTTTCATTTTAACCTTCTATTATGCATACTTATTTGTTGTTTATATTGGTTGAAGTATATAAATGTATCTACGTATATAAATAAAATACCAAAAACTTTACTAATCTGTAGAATTAGTTTATATTAAACAGCAAATCCTGCAATAGCAGAGAAAGCAGAGAAAGATGATAACTGCAGACAAATGCTCTTGTCAGAGCACAAAAAGTGCAAATATGTACCTCTTTAAAAGACTAACAGGAAAATGGGGAATCAGCTGCCTCATTTCTCATTCCACATTCCTCGCCAAAAATTTTAACATGTGACCATATCTGCCCTTTTTTTGCACTGAAAAAGGTAGCAGAGATGGTGACGGTGGAAGAGAGAGAGGAGACACTGCCAGTAGGAGAGAAACAGACATTAGGCAGTGATGATGGAAGAGAGAAAGTGGCATTTAAAAAAAGAGAGAGATGGATGAATGGATGAGGACAGTAACAGTGGGAGTCAGAGAGAGAGAGAGAGAGAGAGAGAGAGAGAGAGAGAGAGAGAGAGAGAGAGAGAGAGAGGGGGGAGGGGGGGGGGGGGGTTGGAGATAGAAGTAGTAGGAGCAAAAGATAAAGGAGACAGTGGAAATGAAACATACAGGTGAGTGGAGACCATAGAGGAGGGTGCATTTTGGACCAAAATTTTAAACAAGTGGGTATAGAGGAAAAAATAAGCTGGATGCCCCAGAATTTTTGATTTGTTGAGTTATGGTAGAGACAGTGGCAGTGGGAAAGAAAGACAGAAAGAGACTTGTAAGTGAGAGAGGAGATGGTGGCAGTGGGATATACTGTAAATCAATGGAAGTAAAAGAAGACAGTGAAAGAGAGACTTATCTAGGCAGTGGCACTGAGATGGAGATGCCGAGTAAGAAGGCTTAGGTACAATATGCTCTTCATAATCTTCTACACATACTACCAGAACTTTCATCTTCAGCCCTAATCCAAATGCACTCATTTTGAGACTTAACTTTCTTCCTAGCTCATCGTGTTACTATTAATTAATATATTGCTTCAGCCTTGTCATTTCATGATCCTATCATTCAAAGAAATCTACACCATCAGTTAAACACTATTTCTGAACCTTTGGACTACATTGCACTACACTATACATCTGCATTTCAGTGATTTATATTTTGTGGTTCAGAAATAGTTACATCATAATCTTTTCTCAAAACTGAAAATAAACTTCAGTTTATTTCAGCATAGAATTTACACAACATAAGAGGGCAATAAAAAAAATCTCTTTTTCCGTTTACTGGTGATCTACTGACTTGCAAATATTTGTAGAGACTAAACACCAGCTCCAGCTGCACAATATTTGACAATAGGTTTTCATAAAATATTGTACATTCAACAAGTTTCTGAAGAATATGTGGCACTTTAATTTCAGAAGCATATAATAATCGCCAAACATACGAGTCTGCAACACAGAAACTGCAAATTCCTGGTGCCTAAAAGTTGCCGTTTAGTAATTTTACACTTCCATAGTTGTGCAACACCCTGCTGTCTTTCAATAATCAGGAACACAACAATTTGCAGTTATTTACCTATCAGCAACACCTGTTTAACTCCTGACAATAATTTGGGTTGGAGAATAAGAAAGAATACACGGGAGAATGGGCTCAACAGGAAGTAGAAGGGCCCTGGTCAGTGATTCCCAATCTGGGGTCGATTACCCTTGTGAGACAAAATGACATCTCCTAAGGGCCAACAACAACAACAACAACAAAAACAAGATTAGTAGTAGTAGTAGTAACAGTAATAATAGTAATAGTAGTAGTAACAACAACAACAACAACAACAATGGCCACCTCTGGACATTTCCATGACTTGCAATCTTTAATTACATGTATTCATCCCACTTGCAAACATTTTCTAACACAAATTATCCACTATTAATTTGATCAGTGTGTTGTATTTTCTCATTTCACAGAATTTCATTTGGCCACCTAGCAGCCACTCACCTCCACTTCATTTCCATTACAATCATAAATAAATGTAGATTTTCCGAGCATGTACTAGTGATAAAAAGCTTTTGGCTTTCCAGTTTGATGGCAGTACTGAGACATTGTGATGTTTCAACAAGTCTCATACTGTAGAGCTAATTGAAATTTGTGGTATTGTGGGTAATCAAGTGCCTTAGCTGCTTAGCAACAGTTTGCTGGTTAGATGGAGAGAGAGGGACTACCCCTACTCTTCTTCAATTCAGCCCCAAGGTCGAGCCAAGCGCACTCTTTGTGTTCTTGTTGCTGACATGGATTACACAACTGCATAACATAAAATTTTGATAGTGATGTAATTATAAATTTTGTTAGTAGTATGGTGTAGAAGTATGTAAAAGTGAGGAATACAGAGTTTGAACATCAGGTATGCAGTTGCCCCAGAAAACACTATTTTCTGAAATTTTACATTTGGCAGAGTTAAGAGATACTGGGTTGAAATTTTTATAATAAGTGTAATTTAATGTAAAACATAATGTTGAAATTTTCAAGTTTTTAATGGCAATGTAAATTTTGGACTAAAAAGTTAGAAAAATAGATTATCCACTACTTATACATAAGCTAGAATAAAGAGATTACAGCACCATTTTAGGTATAGAAAATGATTGCAACCCTCCAAATGTCAGAAAATTTGAATTGATTTAACAATCATAAAGTAATGACAGAATGGACAGTTCTGACGATAAAGACCACCTAAAGTACCATTTTAAAAAAATCTTACCGGCTATATTAAGATATAAAAATAAACTTAAAATGAAATCTTCCTTACACATTGATCTACAATAGCAAAAATTAGTGTTGATATAATCCCAACTGGCAAAGTTATTAGTAAGTTAGTATTCCAAGAGAGCACTTTTAGAGCACTGAGCACGTGCATGAGCATTTTAGAGATGGTAGTTCCATTTTGTGGTCTTCTCCTGATTGCATAGAGAATACATAAGCAACTCTGGAGCTGCCTCGTGGGTTTCATTGCTCAAAAACTTGTCAACAATGTATGTCTTTATCAGATACCAAGCCACTGCCGAGTTTCATGATGGAGTGCATTGTGCTGTTTATGGAACTGCTAGAAATTCACCTTTTTCATGAACTGCAAATAATTAAATGTGTCTATCATTTTGGTCTAGCATGGTTTGTGCATCAGGCTTGTCCTAAATGCATGTGATGAGCAGAGTATTGAAACCTACCACTTCTAAGCAAGCTAAACTGTACATTGAATTATTTGAACAATTTGTTGCTGAAAATGAATTTATAGAAAATGGAACTTTGAGGAGCAATTTTCTGTCATAACTTCCTCACGCCCTTCAAAATAGGGCGTAGGAATTTGTATTCCAGGCACAGCTAGCTAAAAAGTGGACAAGGAGACTGCAAGTAACATATTTAGGATTATAATATTACTTGAAAATACAGCTCTTCGGTTGCACAGGTAAAACTTTCCAACTTTACCTAGGTTTCAACTGCTCTAAGGTAGCCTTCATCAGAAGTAAAAAAATTTTACATTACATAGAGTAAATAGTTATGAAATGGTTTAGAGCAACAGTGCTCACGTTAAAGATAAAAATATATTTGTACATTATAAATTATATATAAAAACAAAGATGAGGTGACTTACCGAACAAAAGCGCTGGCAGGTCGATAGACACACAAACAAGCACAAACATACACACAAAATTCTAGCTTTCGCAACCAATGGTTGCCTCGTCAGGAAAGAGGGAAGGAGAAGGAAAGACAAAAGGATATGGGTTTTAAGGGAGAGGGTAAGGAGTCATTCCAATCCCTCCGGACGTGTGAAGTTGGCCATTGGACAGGTGGAGGTCAACGTCAAGGAAAGTAGCATGGGATTTGGAGTAGGACCAGGTGAAACTGATGGAACCAAAGGAGTTAAGGTTTGAGAGGAAATTCTGGAGTTCTTCTTCACTGTGAGTCCAGATCATGAAGATGTCATCAATAAATCTGTACCAAACTTTGGGTTGGCAGACTTGGGTAACCAAGAAGGCTTCCTCTAAGCGACCCATGAATAGGTTGGCGTACGAGGGGGCCATCCTGGTGCCCATGGCTGTTCCCTTTAATTGTTGGTATGTCTGGCCCTCAAAAGTGAAGAAGTTGTGGGTCAGGATGAAGCTGGCTAAGGTGATGAGGAAAGAGGTTTTAGGTAGGGTGGCAGGTGATCGGCGTGAAAGGAAATGCTCCATCGCAGCGAGGCCCTGGACGTGCGGAATATTTGTGTATAAGGACGTGGCATCAATGGTTACAAGGATGGTTTCCGGGGGTAACAGATTGGGTAAGGATTCCAGGCGTTCAAGGAAGTGGTTGGTGTCCTTGATGAAGGATGGGAGACTGCATGTAATGGGTTGAAGGTGTTGATCTACGTAGGCAGAGATACGCTCTGTGGGGGCTTGGTAACCAGCTACAATGGGGCGGCCGGGATGATTGGGTTTGTGGATTTTAGGAAGAAGGTAGAAGGTAGGGGTGCGGGGTGTCGGTGGGGTCAGGAGGTTGATGGAGTCAGGTGAAAGGTTTTGCAGGGGGCCTAAGTTTCTGAGGATTCCTTGAAGCTCCGCCTGGACATCGGGAATGGGGTTACCTTGGCAAACTTTGTATGTGGTGTTGTCTGAAAGCTGACGCAGTCCCTCAGCCACATACTCCCGACGATCAAGTACCACGGTCGTGGAACCCTTGTCCGCCGGAAGAATGACGATGGATCGGTCAGCCTTCAGATCACGGATAGCCTGGGCTTCAGCAGTGGTGATGTTGGGTGTAGGATTAAGGTTTTTTAAGAAGGATTGAGATGCAAGGCTGGAAGTCAGAAATTCCTGGAAGGTTTGGAGAGGGTGATTTTGAGGAAGAGGAGGTGGGTCCCGCTGTGACGGAGGACGGAACTGTTCCAGGCAGGGTTCAATTTGGACGGTGTCTTGAGGAGTCGGATCATTAGGAGTAGGATCATTTTTCTTCGTGGCAAAGTGTGTATGTTTGTGTGTCTATCGACCTGCCAGCGCTTTTGTTCGGTAAGTCACCACAACTATATATATATATATATATATATATATATATATAAAAAAAGAAAGATGATGAAACTTACCGAACAAAAGCGCTGGCAGGTCGATAGACACACAAACAAACACAAACATACACACAAAATTCTAGCTTTCGCAACCAATGGTTGCCTCGTCAGGAAAGAGGGAAGGAGAGGGAAAGACGAAAGGATATGGGTTTTGGGGGAGAGGGTGAGGAGTCATTCCGGTCCCGGGAGCGGAGGGACTTGCCTTGGGGGGGAAAGGGACGGGTATACACTCGCACACGCGCGCATGTCCGTCCACACATACACAGACGCAAGCAGACATTTGTAAAGGCAAAGAGTTTGCCCAAACTCTTTGCCTTTACAAATGTCTGCTTGTGTCTGTGTATGTGTGGATGGATATGTGTGTGTGTGCGAGTGTATACCTGTCCTTTTTCCCCCTAAGGTAAGTCTTTCCGCTCCCGGGATTGGAATGACTCCTTACCCTCTCCCTTAAAACCCATATCCTTTTGTCTTTCCTTCTCCTTCCCTCTTTCCTGACGAGGCAACCATTGGTTGCGAAAGCTAGAATTTTGTGTGTATGTTTGTGTTTGTTTGTGTGTCTATCGACCTGCCAGCGCTTTTGTTCGGTAAGTCACCTCATCTTTGTTTTTATATATAATTTTTCCCACGTGGAATGTTTCCTTCCATTATATTTGTACATTATAAAATATTCCTAGGAAGGTCGCATCTTAATCAAGTTGCATTCCTAGGAATATTTTATAATGTACAAATATATTTTTATCTTTAACGTGAGCACTGTTGCTCTAAACCATTTCATAACTATTTACTCTACGTAATGTAAAAATTTTTTACTTCTGATGAAGGCTGCCTTAGAGCAGTTGAAACTTAGGTAAAGTTGGAAATTTTTACCTGTGCAACCGAAGAGCTGTATTTTCAAGTAATATTATAAATTTCGTCTAGGGTTGCTGCATTATCGGCCATGTTCAAAATTGTATTTAGGTTTATTTTATGGTTGCTCATTTTAGTTATTTACAGGCCCTGTGGGGTGCTTAAGCATCCATTACGAGAAACAATGCACCAAGTAAAATTAAAAATTCACTGCCCTACATCACCTCAAAACTTTCACCAAGATGGAAACCCTGAGAACTTTCCATAAAAAATAATTGCATCTTAACTGCAGTCTGTTCTCTGAGCTACTGCAGTTCTCTCACTACTAATGTGTTACAGGTAGATTACATAAATCTCCATTCAGGAAGTGATGGCACTTGTAGAGTGGGCTAGACTGATTGGGACCACTTACCACACATCCACAATGTATCCTCAGAGGTGAGTGCAAATATGTCCGGTGCAATGGGACTAAGCAAGTTCAGTTCTAGAACAGTAATTTGCTGTAATGTACTGCTTGACTTGGGCTGTTCCATAACAACTTGGTGACCTACTTCTGTAGCTGTGAGAGCCAGTTTAAGCCTCTGGGCCTCTTTATATGTTGGGAGAGCTAAGAATGAATTTCTCCTCTAGCAATGTAGGACAGTGAGCAGAGATTTACATACATTCTATCCACGAGTTTCTTGCATTAGTGTTGTTAGTAACTCATATCTGTATTCCATGTAGTGTTAATGCACACCCCCGGGCATGTCTGCCCACATCTTGCAGGGATTCGTAAAGTACATTGCAGAGGACCGTGTAACTTTTTTGGAGCGCCCAGTAGTTGTTCCTTGTGATGTAGTGGGGTTGACAGAGTGGGAAATCACCTACTTTCTATTCAGTTTGCAGGCTTACTAAGGAGGGAACTGTATAACCACGATATGGCGACCTACCTTCCCTTGCACTTCTACACTCCCTCCCTGCCCTCTTCACCCTGTTACATCCCTAAAAGACAATTTATCCAATAATACAGCTCTAATGCACTTAGACAAGGTACACACATTTAATATTTGTTCTCAACCAACTTCATTCAACAGTAAACAGTAATATTACACCATTGAAACACTGTTTTTAATAATCTGCGATTTTCCGTCACCTGCAATGCAGAAAATAATACTTCTGGAGAAAAAAATAAGTAGGACCTTTTCTGTGGGAAATTTAATGTAGTTTAATTTTGCACAGTGAAACATTTTTACTAGACACAGTGGTTTTTCAGTTACTCAAGAAAACTTAAAAAGTGACTTAATAAGTGTTCCCACGCTCACGCCTTCTGGTGGGCATTTTTAGCATGCTGTTCATGATGCTACCTCCTCACAGTGTACAAAGATTTGCAACAACCCTCTTTTTGTCTGTTCAATCTTTTTTTTTATCTTTGTTGACTGAGCTAAAGGGGCCAAACAAATTTTGAATGTGTCTTACTGCGCGCTTCGGCAAACACTACACAAAATACAAAAAACACATTGTTAGACCTATGATAAATAAATTGTCTAATTGTCTCTTTTTGTTGGTTTAGTAAAGAAACTCTAGAAAAAAGTGGTGAGGTTTATTTGCTTGTATGTTAACAAAGTATTATTTATCATTCATCACTTTACAAATATGATTCTCTTTATTTAAAATTTTGATGGGTGCCAAATTTTGTTGGTATTTTGGTCAATTTCCGATCCCATCCACAGGCAATTGTTTCAGAAAGATTGGCAACCACAGGCCTACATGAATGTGTATTATCAGTACAAGTAAATTCAATCCTTTGTGAACTAACGTAACGATGACAGCATATTCTCCTCTATAGACATTATGGGTTTATGGTATATTACACTTTCCTAAAGGGGTTTGCACAGTTATAAAATCATGGCCTAGAATCTAAGAATTAAAAACTGCTTGTCCAGAGAATAATCTACAGTTACAGATAAAATGAATACAAGAGTCTTACATTATGAATCTGACTTCAGAGCATATTTACGATCCAGCAAGTACAAAGTGAGTTAATGCAGCAAGAAATGATCTACCAATAATTCACACCAATGTGGAAGAAATGAACACATCTGCTGTAACAGGTAATGATCCTGCTGACAACTGACCATGAGAAATTTCTTGATCATGTTAATTTTTGGGGTGGGGTGGAGGGGTGGGGTGGGGTGGGGGGAGCGGGGAGGGGGGAATGGTTGAGTACTACACAAAATAACCCCAGCAACCAGTACACCAAGAGATCTACCAACTTCAACTTTTACATCTGTTAAAATATTTTTCTTTAAGTACATGACAGAGCAATTGAGCCACAACAATCTACCATAAATTGACAAATGCATTAAACTATTTTGTATGTTTTAAAATAATATAAATTCACAAGAAGAAGTATCAAGTTGAAACTGCAAGAAACAGAGCGAGCGATTAAGATAGTTCGCACATGACCAATAAACACCCATAAAACAAGCACAGTGATCACCTTATATTTGTGTTCCGCATCTGTATTCACTTCATGGTGTTGTTTCAATTCAGCTTCTAAAGCATCCAATTTAGACCTCAGCTCAGATACATCTCGCTGGTGAGCTTCATCCTTATCATGTAGCTGCAAAAATTAAAAAAGTAGGAATGAAAAAATATTTCTACATTTCCGTATAAAATTTTAGATAGCATCTTACTATAAAATAGGATTTAAAAACAACAACAGAGTACAAAGATTATAGTAAATATGCTGATTCCTTATAAACACAATACAAAAATTGGGAATGTCAAACCAACGGCACACGCATTAACATCATGGACTGAATAGGACAAGTAGCATTCTGTACATGTATATTGTGAAGTATCAGGGCAGTGGGTGATACGGGGTGTGCAAGTGCGAGCGGGGGAGAGGGGAGGGAGAGTGTATACGCGGATAAGAAAAAAAAAAAATCTCGGAGTTTTTCCAGATTTCAAGGTTAAAAATGCACTTTCTCCTGGATGAAAATATACTTTTCCCACGTTAAGTGACAGTATACTTTTCCTCAGAACTGTAAAACTTATCAATCCTATGATTATACACCGGCATAGAATTTCCCGGTTCTAAAAATATGGAACTCAATAAAAATAATAAAACATGTTATGGAAAGATCTTTGATGCGCAGCAACATGTACACTGCATATTTTCATGGTGTAGTCAGACAATAGCAATATCGCTGTAAGTAGCACGTATACACACATAGGGAAAGTTAATCGTTTAAATTAATGTACATAGTTTTGGTACAAGAAAACTAAAGGTTTCACTTATAATATTGGTCTCAAAGATTAATAAGCTGCAAGAGAAGCTAAGCTTTCCACGTACAATGTTGATCTTTTTTGATACTAAAATGTAGACTTTCACGGCCGAAATATCATGTCCGTTGCGTCCGTGGTCGGTTGAATTCTGTGTCAATTCCCAATGTTTCATCTCCGACTGTGGGATACATCGTCAAGGGGCTCCGTAGCTCGATGGAAGTGGGGAGAGGGGGGAAGAGAGTAGAGGGGGGAGAAAGGGGAGAGGGGGGAAGGGAGGGGGAGTTATGAGGGAGGGAGGGGCGAAGGAGGGAGGGAGGGGCGAAGGAGGGAGGGAGGGGCGAAGGAGGGAGGGAGGGGCGAAGGAGGGAGGGAGGGGCGAAGGAGGGAGGGAGGGGCGAAGGAGGGAGGGAGGGAGGTAAGGAAGGAGGGAGAGAGGGGGGTAAGGAGGGAGGGAGGGAGGGAGGGTGGGTAAGGAGGGAGAGAGGGAGGGAGGGTGGGTAAGGAGGGAGGGGGGTAAGGAGGGAGGGTGGGTAAGGAGGGAGGGGGGTAAGGAGGCAGGGTGGGTAAGGAGGGAGGGTGGGTAAGGAGGGAGGGTGGGTAAGGAGAGAGGGGGGGTAAGGAGGGAGGGGGGGGTAAGGAGGGAGGGGGGGTAAGGAGGGAGGGGGGGCTAAGGAGGGAGGGGGGGGCTAAGGAGGGAGGGGGGGGCTAAGGAGGGAGGGGGGGCTAAGGAGGGAGGGGGGGTAAGGAGGGAGGGGGGGGTAAGGAGGGAGGGGGGGTAAGGAGGGAGAGGGGGTAAGGAGGGAGAGGGGGGTAAGGAGGGAGGGGGTAAGGAGGGAGGGGGTAAGGAGGCGATGGAGGTGGAGGAGAGGGAGGGGGTGTGTGTGGGAGGGGGGAGGGACCATTTATTGCAGAATACTATACATGACTGTATACTGGTTGATCATGAAATACCTAAGCTTTATCATTCCCTTGTCCGTAATGTCTGCTTTTGAATGTGGAATCAGCTGCACATGAGCATGTTTGGCATCTTGCAATAATAAGGCAAATAACTGGAAAACACCCCACACATCATGGAAAACCAGATTATGGATGATATGTGTTACAATAAATTATCTGTCAGACAGACACTACAGTTGCCCCACTAGTCGTAATAGGTATTCAGAGAAATGTCTTACACATAGTGTGTTATAAACAAGGGACAATTCTCGAACCACACCACACAACTCTTTATGCAGCAATGAGGTGTACCAGGAGAATTTCATTACACAACTAGAACTGTCCAGATACTCAGTACAAGTTGGTTCTTCAATAGACCCTACACAGACTTATTCGTAATGATGTCAAGTAAGTTATAAATCTGATACAAAAGTTCACTTGTAAGTTAATATCAAACATATCAGAATCATGTATGTAAAGCACATAGGTAATTCTTCGGGCTACTGTAGCCACGCATCATCAAACAAAATGCAATTTACAAAACATACTTAGCATAAATTTCATTATTGCAATAAAGAGTTGTACAATAAAACATCCTTGGGAGAACCAGGCAAATTACACCATCTGGTGAACAATAAATGTGAGATAGGCGAAATAGTGAAATACCACCAGACATTACAAATAACTGAACAATTTCAATTCCAAAAAGGCATGTGCTGACAAGTGTGAATACTTCTGAACCATTAGTTTAATAATTCATGATTGCAGAATCGATAAACTGGTGAAGTAGAACCTGTGGAAGCTTAGTTTGGGTTCCGGATAAATGGAAGAAAGCATACGGCAATACAAACCTACAACTTATCTTTGAAGAACATTTATAGCATCTGAATCACTTATTTCTGACAGAGGACAAATCGTGATTTATCAGTTATTCAGGAGATTGGAAAAACATTCCACATCACTTGTTTAATATTTCAATGACTATTTACTCTCTATTGCATGAAACAGTTCATTTTCTGGAGAGAGTGTAACTAATATTATATTGTTTAAAAATATTTGTGGTTGCTATGGTGATCGTTGTTGCCTAGCTTCTCCCCTTACAGCAATAAATCAGGAAGCAAATATACTGTAAGGGGTGATTTCATTTCAAATCATACAGGTCATGTCAACTCGTGGTCATGAATTTCTCTGGAAAACATATGTTAGACCTCTATATTGTAAGTGTTAAAAAATAAACTATTTTCATTTTATCTTAATTTCTGTAAACGGTACGGCCCTTTGAAAAATGTATATTTTGAAATTTAAGTAATAAACCAAAGGTACTGGAGACCTGGCAGATGTTCTGCATTAAAGCTCCCTATTAGTGAGTTCAAATTTCGTTGACACCTGCACACTTATGGGTTTCTGTTAACTAACAAATTCAAGATGAAAATTTTTGTCACTTAAAAATTTTTTTTCTAATTTCGAAAGCCACAGAATTTTATCTTTTCTGTCATATTAGCAGATACTACTCATGTAATTATAAACACTATCTTCTCTGCTCCAGATATCTGTATTACGTAAATATTTATTACTAAAAATGTAAAAAATTGCAGTTTTTACAAATTATTTATTCAAAAACCCCTTTCTGAAAACTTTTGAGAATTACACAAAATATTGTTTGGTTACTATGTTAGTACTCACTGAAAACACAGTGGGCAATATTTTTTTGTGTGCGTGTTAAAAATCCTTCAACATTCTGCATATTTCGCATCACTAAATTTCTAGTGTAAAATATGCATGTTGGCAACTGTTTCCAGTACTCTTCTGTTTACAACAAATGAGTGAGAACTTGCACATAAACCATTCTGCATCAAGTTTTGTGTTTGGTTTGAACTTTTTGTTAGATACAGTGTCACTGAGGTGTGTGGACTATGAGAAACACACAAGAAGGTGGTGTTTAAGGAAAGTGAAAAACACTCCACAGTTGTTGCAAATCTGTCAGAGGTACTGTAGAAATATCTTGGTCTTCAGGTAACAGTATTAGCACCACATTCACTGTGCAGAAATTGCTACACTCACTGCAAGAATAAATTTAGTGACAACCCACCTGAATGATCACCATCAGCCACATGTGAAACTGAAGAACACAGTGCAGATGTTTATATTCCCAAGTTTGAAGTTCTTGATACTTTGAGTGTTAGCATTTCCACTGTAGGTCCTACTGTATCCAGTCTTACACTTCCAGGAAAGGTAAGAATACAAGAAGAAAACAGTTTCTTGTTGTTGTGGTCTTCAGTCCTGAGACTGGTTTGATGCAGCTCTCCATGCTACTCTATCCTGTGCAAGCTTCTTCATCTCCCAGTACCTACTGCAACCTACATCCTTTTGAATCTGCTTCGTGTATTCATCTCTTGGTCTCCCTCTACGGTTTTTACCCTCCACGCTGCCCTCCAATACTAAATTGGTGATCGCTTGATGCCTCAGAACATGTCCTACCAACCGATCCCTTCTTCTAGTCAAGTTTTGCCACAAATTTCTCCTCTCCCCAATCCTATTCAATACCTCCTCATTAGTTACGTGATCTACCCATCTAATCTTCAGCATTCTTCTGTAGCACCACATTTCAAAAGCTTCTGTTCTCTTCTTGTCCAAACTATTTATCGTCCATGTTTCATTTCCATACATGGCTACACTCCATACAAATACTTTCAGAAACAACTTCCTGGACACTTAAATCTATACTCGATGTTAACAAATTTCTCTTCTTAAGAAACGCTTTCCTTGCCATTGCCAGTCTACATTTTATATCCTCTCTACTTTGACCATCATCAGTTATTTTGCTCCCCAAATAGCAAAACTCCTTTACTACTTTAAGTGTCTCATTTCCTAATCTAATTCCCTCAGCATCACCCGACTTAATTCGACTACATTCCATTAACCTCGTTTTGCTTCTGTTGATGTTCATCTTATATCCTCCCTTCAAGACACTATCCATTCCGTTCAACTGCTCTTCCAAGTCCTTTGCTGTCTCTGACAGAATTACAATGTCATCGGCAAACCTCAAAGTTTTTATGACTTCTCCATGGATTTTAATACCTACTCCGAATTTTTCTTTTGTTTCCTTTACTGCTTGCTCAATATAAAGATTGAATAACATCAGGGATAGGATACAACCCTGTCTTACTCCCTTCCCAACCACTGCTTCCCTTTCATGTCCCTCGACTCTTATAACAGCCATCTGGTTTCTGTACAAATTGTAAATAGCCTTTTGCTCCCTGTATTTTACCCCTGCCACCTTCAGAATTTGAAAGAGAGTATTCCAGTCAAGAAAACAGTATGTAAAATAAAAGTGGAACAAATTGGAACAAGTTTTACACAAGCAGCATCTTCAAAACTTTGAGCTGTGTGTAATGTAGATGGACTTTGTGCAGAACCTGAAGACAGTGACATGCGCACGAAATGTTATGTGTAGTTTCAAAACCTAAATACTGCCGCCTCAGCAGCCACCTATGCCGAGAAGGTACAGTTGCTGACACTTAAACCAGATAGCTACTCTAAGCAGCAAATATACAGGGGGGTCGGAAATTCCAGTTACAAACTTCTAGGACATGTAGAGTGTAGTGAGTACAGAACATTTCTAATAGGAACCCATGTCCAGAAACTTATCATTTCCACTCTATGACAGTTTCAATGCAGACGATTATCTCATCCTCACCCACATGAGGAATGTACTTAAGCACAACCCAGTACAATTGTTGAAATCCATTTGAAAAGAATACTGACTCGTTCCGTTATTACTTACGCATTTGCATTGCAACTTACACCTTATGGTTTCCATTAATCAACAACAACAAGAACCCAGCATCTACGGCACCACGTGCAACGTACCGATGCCTTACAACAGCGGCTCGATGTGGCGACCACTAATGTTGTTACACAAATTGTACCTCCGAAGCATGTTCTGGTACACGCTCTCCATCACACCTGGTGTCTCTTCAATGTCTTGTGCAGCAGCTAGAACTCGTGCCAGCAGATCTTCCCCCGTCTCTACAGGTGTCTCATAAATAAGGCTCTTCATATGACCCCACAAGAAGTAGTCCACAGAGGTTAAATCCGGCGATCGTGGCGGCCACGTGGTTGGACCACCAAGGCCTATCCATCTTTCACCATACGTGTGTTGAGATGTCTCTGGACAGCCAGTGAAAAGTGAGGTGGTGCTCCATCATGCTGAAACCACATTTCCTGATGGACATTCAATGGCACAGGTTCCAATAACAGGTCCAGTACGTGTCGTAGGCGGACTAAGTACGCGGGACCTGTGAGCTTGGATGGAAGAAGGTATGGTCCAATCACATGACCGTCCAGAATACCTGCCCAAATGTTAATTCCAAACCTGTCTTGAAATCCCTGAACATGCATGGCATGAGGGTTTTTGTCCGCCCAGACATGGCTATTTCAAACATTCAGAACACAATCCCTTGTGAACCTACATTCGTCTGCGAAGAGAACTCAATGTGGAAATAGTGGCGCGTCGATGCAACGGTGCAGGAACCATGTGCAGAAGGCAACGCATTGTGGAAAGTCTGCTGGACCCATAGCGTGTACCCTTTGTAAGTGGTATGGATGTAATTGTTGCTCATGCAGGACGTCCAAGACAATACTGTGTCTAACAGCCATTGCATGCGCAATTGCTCACTAACTCATTGACGGGCTATCTTCAAAGCGACGCAGTACACCACCTTCAAATTTGGGAGTGCAGCATCACCGTGGAGCATCACAGTCCTGCCTCCTCATGGGGAAGGTACCCATTTCTCGTAGATGTTGTGTAACTTGGGCAAACAGTTTGTGCGATGGAGTGTGACGGTGTGGAAAACATTCGTGATACAGCTGACTAGCAGCTCTTCCGTTACCTCCAGCTTCGCCATACAAAAGGAGCATGTCTGTGTATTCCGCAAAACGTTTACTGCACCATGCTTCCTCTATTGGTGATGCACAGGTATTGACTCGGTCTCACAGCAAAGCAGACAATAAATGACATCTGGGGATCATTTGACATAGTACACGTCATCCGTGTCTACCCTGTTGCACACCAGGACAGGGAACTCTGAGACGTTTCTCTTGCCCTAAGCAGACATTGACGAGGTACACATCTGAATTGAAACTGTTGTAGAACAGAAATGATATGATTCCAGACATGGGTTCCTATTCAAAATGATCTGTTTTCACTACCCTCCATAATGGGAATTTCCGACCACCCTGTAGAAATAAATACCCACTTCCTCACATTATTTGATTTCCAAAGCTCATAAAATAAAGAACGAGGATGGTATTTGGGTTTATCCAGAATTGTACTGTGGGCATCTGCTACCAGATGATGTGCTTACTGTTGATCTGTAATATTACCTGAGTGATGACAAAGACAGCAGCAGGCAAAGTCCTAACCAGGCTGACCTTACTTGGCAAAAAAAGTTGAAAGGGTAAAAATACGTATGACAAGATCAGCAAGAGAAGCATATCTCCTAATGAAAAAGGAGAACCTGACTTTAAAATCTGGTATCACAAAATCCTACTCCTTATGACAAAAATGGGTAAAATGCCAGCCAGTGAAGGGAGTATGCACTTGTATTTACTGCACTAATTTGAAACTTGTTTGTTTCACCATAAGCAGAGTCACAGTAAAGAAGTACACAAATGTGGACCTGGTGCTTTTGTGTATATCTCAAGAGATGCAAGATAAATGTTGGTTGCAGGAGTGTGCAATGTGTTCTGGTGCTGAAGTGATGGCTGCTGAAGCATTACACCTTCAGGACATTGACAGTGACATAACATACGCATTACAGGAGGGAGGAGAGTTGGTGGAGAAGACAGTAGAGCCAGAGAAGTTTCTTATAGAGGTTAGACATTGATTACAAAAGGAATAGCTCGTCATCATATCCAAATGAGTCAGAGATAGGTCACAGAAGAAGTAAAATAAGCCACATCCCAGAAAACTGATACATTAGTTCTTCATTCTGACTTTGCTGAGAACAGATCTGTTGCTTTGCAGAACAAAATTCAAAGTTAGCATTGGCACACATTACAGGAATCAATATTCACTTCCTCGGAACATCACACTGTTTTGCTATTGGCAGAGATGATCTCATTCATGACGGTGCACATGCATGCTACGCTGTCAGCATGATAATTGATGACATAGCATCTAGAGCCCATGCCTTTCCTAAACATGTTTATGAGACTGATGATGCAGCATCTCATTTTAAAAACTACTTTCAGCTTTATGAGGTTGGTCAACATTATAGTACAGGAATTAAGGCAAAAAATTGATATTTTCAGCAACAGGTCAAGGAAAAAATGCATGTGATGAGGTCTCTCTAAACATCTTGCAACAAGATTTAATCTCCAGCACAAAACTGTTGACGCTATTAGAGATATCAACGTTAGTAACAAACATGAAACAATTAATTCTAAATAAAAGTCCATTAAGGGAATTTCATTTAAAAAAGAGAGAAGAGTGGTCTGCTACGAAACCTGTAGCAGGAATTCAATTAAATCACTACTGGGTTGCATCCCAGAGTGACAAATACAATGCAAGAACGGTTCCCCACGAAATGCAGCCTGTTACTGTGTATGAAATGCAGACACCACAGTACACATTAGAAGACTTTGTAGTGAGCCACTTCATTTCTTGTGTGTATGACAATCAGTGGTGAGTGGGGCAGATAATAATTGTATCGCATGAGTTGCAAGATATAATCGCCTCCTTTACGACACTTCACGGTACTACTAATGCTTTCAAATGGCCATCATTAAAAGATCAGTGTGCAGTTTCCATTTCCCATGTACTGCTCTTCTTGCATCATCCTTGTCTGTGTGCAAATTCAGCTCAACTATACAAATTAAATTAGGAGCAGATGAAAAACAAATTAATTCTTTTCAACAGTGCTGTGTTGATTGTTACATTATAGACAATTTTAATTCCTGGAAAGCCATGAAGAAGTAAAATCATGACAGAACGCAATAATAATTTGTGAATATCATCATAAAAAGAAAAATGGGTATAAATATTCTAAATCTCATTTTTGTTATAAAATGCTTTTGAGCAAAATCATAAATTGTTTTCCCACTCACTTATAATATTGTAATTATTTTGATTCACAAATATCAGTTTGGAATGCATTTAGCTAAAATCAGCAATCAATTTAAATACCCGTATTTAAGTGTCCATGATTTTTTGACCTTGAGAGTAAAGTTAAGTCCACCTAGAAAATTTCTCACATTTTGTACAGACAAGTACCGCCCACTCTGATTGCACATTCCTTAAGTACAATGACCTACTAATGTACCATGAAATTTTGGGAACATTTACAATCGGGTACTGGAGAAAATAATTTCTAAACAACCAAAAAATTTCAGATTCTTTCATCTCTATGTGCAAATATTTTGACAGTTTAAGAATTTCATGCATTAAAGTCATAGCTGACAGCAGTCTTTCCACTATCATGTCTTAAGACAATTAACATCCTGTGACAATTCATATTTTCAAAACAATTTTGAATTTCACAAAAAGTTACAAATTTACACAGTTTATTTAAAAAATGATAAAGCTCCTCAGAAGTGTGTATGTATCAATCATGTCTCAATGGGGACAAAGTATTTATTGGAAATAAATTCAAATCTGTTTCTTTATTACAATTTTTCAGTTTTCCCTTTCGTTACAACATTTTCACAAATACTCTAATTTAGAGAGGTCTGTAGCATTTTAATATATCATCAGAAAATCAAAATATTGTAGTTTTGCTGAGAAATCACATGGAACTTCAACATATTTTTTCGGCAAACTTTGAAATAGTGATGTGACACATTCACTCCTGACCTGTATGATTTGAGATGAAATCACCCTAAGGCACTTATTTAAATCACATGAAAGAAAGAACATATATTAATGAATGACTGTATTTCAACTGCAATAAATGCAATACAAAAAAAATGTGTCTGCCCTGAGTATAGTATTACTGTACATCATCATGTTACGAAGTACATTTAAATGATAACCAAATAACTTAACTGTTTCTCAATGCTCCTAAACATAAACCACTTAATATGTTTAATATTATCTTTATATCTCCCAAGTGTTCAGAAAACTTCCCCAAGCTTGTATACATATGAATACATAGCATGTTACGAAAGATGGTTGTCTCCTGCTGCTTTTCAGTCAACTTCATCCATTTCTGTGGTAGGCCATATTTCCAGTGGATTAGAGAAGACTTGACATTGTGGATCTGTAATATACTTTAGTAATTCTCAATATTATTTTTCTTTTTGTTGTTTATGATAACTTTCCCATCATCTGCTTCTGCTTAAGGAAGCCTAGTATGACTTGGCTTTCACTAGTTTAAACATATGGACTTCAAGTCCTCCAATATAAGGCTCAGCAACTTGCCCTTTATTTTCTGAACCGTACTCACAGTACAGGAACTGCTGGGGAGCAAATGATACTTGGTTCTGTTTTCTAGTACCTTCTCCCAGTACTTCAGCTCATATGACAGACTTCTTGTATAAAGGAATCCACCATGTTTTAAAATCCACTATTTTGCTTGCTTTTGTTGCATAAACTTTAAAGTGACAAAGGTGGCTGAATCTGACAATAAGTGGCATACACTGATGCAGAACAGACAGTCTCACACAACTTTTTCACAAACCAAAGTCACAGTCATACAATAGATAAGAGTGCCTCCTAATGGGAAAATAGTGGTAGCTTTGTCAGATCTGCCACTGTGTGCTGAAAAGAATACATAACTATGAAAGTGATTTTGGTCTTCACATGCACCACTGAACAAGTGAAGTTCTCTCTCTTTTCTTTTTATGAAGCTCTCAATGTAATGGAATGGAAAGGTGCACATTTCATTAGAACCATTCATATTTTGGCCCTCAGGATGACAATAAGACTTAACTTCATCTGTTTGTTGCTGTGTATCTCAAAATTAAAACCCACTGCTGCCTGAGAAAAAATGACCTTGCACTGGCAAATGTGGAAGCGGGAGGTTCTGCGTATAACCAAATGGCAAAGTCAATCAGTCATCACGCTCTTTGCAAATTTTAACCACTTTTTTCATTGCATTGTAAAGCTTAGAAGTTCTTTTTATATGGACAGTCATTCATTATTATAGATCAATGAAAGCCCTTCTGGTATACAAAATATAGGAAAATACAACAGCACAGCATACTAAAAGGAAATCAAGTTTAGTTTTTTTGTTTTCTTGACTTAAAACTCTGGGCTGGGCTTTTTATATGGACAGTCATTCATTATTATAGATCAATGAAAGCCCTTCTGGTATACAAAATATAGGAAAATACAACAGCACAGCATACTAAAAGGAAATCAAGTTTAGTTTTTTTGTTTTCTTGACTTAAAACTCTGGGCTGTTCATTTTAATATTATCTGTGGAATAGTAAGTCAAAGTTAAAAACAAAACTACCAGCTGGTTCAGCACGATTCCAGGCCTGCCCCATTCTTATTTCTCAAACATGAAAACTCCTGGAGTTGTCCCCTATTAGAAGCAAATCGATTGCAGGCAATGAAAACCTCTTAACTGCATCTGTCTGCGAAAACCCGTCACTCCATTAATTTATAACTACTATACCAAAAACAGATTTGGAAGTGCATGGATTTCTCTAATTTGTCAATATGTAGGCTTCTACTAATGGTTACAAACGTAGCAACTTTATCTGCATCACTTTATATATTTTTTTAAGAAATTTTTTTGCTTCTCCTGTAAAATTTAGCAAAATGAAGTTATGAGGTTTTCGTTACCTACCATCAAAATGCACATTCCAATATGCTCTTTACAAATGGCAAAGAAATGATGGCATCCCATTTTATTTCCAATTGATGCACCTCTGCCTCATTAAACTGAAACTGACAAAACTCAATTTTCAGTTTTTAAGTAATTATCTCCTTTTAGTAATAAGAGATTTATTTGTAGATTTACACAAATCTTTTGACAGTGTTGACTGGATTACACTCTTTGACATTTCTGTGCCAGCTTCCTGTTTAGCATCTGCATTGGTGCTGGCTGAGTATCCATGACACCTTCACACTTACTAAATGAATCCATAACTAAACACACTGTTTTCTTCTTTGGATCTTCTCTACTTCCTCTGTTGATACTATCTGGTAAGGATCCCAAATTAATATGAAATACTTCAGTAATGATTGAACGAAGATTTTGTCAGCTAGATCCTTCATGGGATAAAAAGTTCTCAGAAAATTTGCAGTTTCATTTTTGGATAAAATCTCAAGCTTTTGATGGCTACCTCCTCCGCCATCCCCCCCCCCCCCCCCCCACTTCCCCACCCCCTGGGGGATCTGTGGGATTGTCGTGAAACTTGCAAGCCTCCCATTTTTATACCCAACGGACAACATCTGATTGACTGGTTTATGTAGTGGTGACATCAAGGAAATGGCACGTACTGAGGAGGCACCTTCTACGTCCATTGATTATATTTGTGCACCCTATATATGTTAATTTCATTATTTAAACAAATAATTCAGCCCTTGTAGTAGAAGAAACTGTTAAAAAGACAGAATTTTTCGATGTAAATTAACCTTCTGTCGGGCGCGATGTTTGTCGCAGCGAGATCGGGCACGGTGTATCAAATAGATCACACCATTTACCGTATTTACTCGAATCTAAGCCGCACCTGAAAAATGAGACTCGAAATCAAGGAAAAAAAATTTTCCCTAATCTAAGCCGCACCTGAAATTTGAGACTCGAAAATCAAGGGGAGAGAAAAGTTTTAGGTCGCACCTCCAAATCGAAACAAAGTTCGCCTAGTTGTAATATGAGGCACAATTTAGGTCGAATGAATGACGATACAGCTGCAGTAGTTTGGTTCGAGTCGTAAGCTTAGCAGTTACGGTTTACCAGGTAGCCATTGCTACGCGTCACGCGCTCCGTCCGTATTTATACGGATATCCTTCCTTTTTCACGTGCTTCGTCTGGTTTGAATTGATTGCTTATTTTTCTTTGATCTGATAAGTCCGTTCTCTTTGTTATAGGTGTTTACGTCACTCTAAGCTGAAAATGCATTACTGTACTGTGTCATGCATTGTTTGTCGCATTCTGATAGTGCGTGTTTACGGCCTGTCGCCGCTCGCGGCGTGGCTTGCTTGTGCGCGCTACCACCGCTTACAAATAAAAAAATAGAGAGGAGTCGTCTCATTAGCGAAACATTTGTTGTTACTTACACTACTTCTTTCTTTGATAATGATCAACAAGAACCAAATAATAGACTGCGTATGATAGACGATGTTCTGAACGAAATTTTAGCGAAAATTTTTCTCCGTTTGAAAATCTTTGCAGGCGCCTCTGTAGTTCATTACATTCTGCACAGAAATTAGTCGTCTTAGATTTAAAAATCTAGTCAATTGCCGTGCTTCATTTCTGACTGTATCACTATCAGGCATAAGAATAATACGAATATAAACATGACATGATATGTATATTCTTCCGCGTTTGCTGTTGTCTCACTCTAGTTTCGTAGTTTATTAGGCAGACAGGGTATATTCTTCCGCGTTTGCTGTTGGCTCACTCTAGTTTCGTAGTTTATTAGGCAGAAAGGATTTAAATGAGATAGTAGTAAACACGAAACAATACATGGCAAAATGTTTATATTCGTATTAATCTTATGGCGAAGAGAATACTACATGTGATTCACAATTCATAAAAGCTCCTATTAGCAACCATCTCTTCTCACAGGTAGGAAAAAATTCAGAACGTAGAGTTGGCCATATTGACAAACATCCCAAACAGTCTTGCCAGTCGGATTTTCGTAGTACATTGAAATGCTGCTACATTCTAAGATCAACAATACAGAATTTGTATTTACTTCGTTGGATAATGTACCAAAACGCAGTGGTCGAAACTCTGAGCGGAGGAAAAAGGCTCGTCTTCCACTTTTTTTTTTAATTTATTTACTGACGCAGAGATTTTGGTACCAGTATTTATCTTTGTGCCTACAAAGCATGCCTGTGTCGCGCTACATATATTCGACGGCAGAAGTTAGTTGTGGCGGCACCCACCAACATTTTTCAGAACTCCCGCTTGCTTTGCACTCGATTCTAAGCCGCAGGCGGTTTTTTGGATTACAAAAACCGGAAAAAAGTGCGGCTTAGATTCGAGTAAATACGGTATTCACGTGATCATTTATTAAATTCTGTTCACAAAACATATTATAAGTGCCAAATATATTTAAAGAAAGACAAAGATGACATACGAGCACAACTGCAGTAGAAACATTCATCATTCAGATTTCTTATCGTCAATGTTGGGCTTTAGTAACAAATGATAAAAATGTCGCTTTTTCATTTGCTTCTTTATTATATTTCACTAATAAAACACATTACAAATGACAATTATCTTTACAGAAAGGCTATTATGACACTGGAGCAGAACAACAATGATATTACAACTCATTCATTTGTTTCATCGTCACCTTTTTGACTGTGGTAACAAATGCGGAATTTTTCCGCATTCAGAGCAAAAAGGTTCAATGTGTATCAAACAGATAGGCTTCTGACACATTTTGCAACAATATTTTGTCAGTCTTTTTTTTTCTGCGCAGGTATTACACCTTTTCCTCTTGATCCCAGTCCCCAGTCCTTTGTTCTTCGTTTCTGCTTGTGTCTTCTGCTTCTTCTTCACATGTCGGCCTATATTGTTGTAGCCGCAGTTGAAGATCTCTGTGAATTCCTGAGGTGTCCAAGCATCTACGAACCAAGTGAGGTAGAACCAAGGCATGTGAGAGTTACTTCTGGAATCCTTTTCTTCGGATAAAATTCTTGTTGTTGCCATAGTAAATTACTTGTGAATTGATTCCACTCATATTGATCATCGCAAAAATATGACCACGGGCCAACGGCACACATTTCTTACTACATTGTATGAAGCTGTCAACTTATCTGTAGTGTCGACTCCACCTTTGATGCTATTGTAAAATGTTACAATAGATGGCTTCTGTTTATCTCCAGTGTCAGCATCTACCAAATTATCTTCATGCAAACTTGATGCCAAGATAACACACTTCCCCTTTTTAGGAACGTAGGAAACTAGAGTACAGCCTTTCTTGAAGCCAAAAAGTGAACCATGGACAGCCAGCCCTGCCTTTACTGGTAGCAAACTCCAGAGGAATCTCATGCTTGTTTTTCTTCATCGTCCCAACAAAAGAAAGATTTTTTTTCTTCTTAGCTCTTCTATCAAACCAATACTAGTAAACCAATTGTCTGCTGTCACATTTCGACCTGACTGATAAATTGGTTCACATAGTTGCAGAACAACATCTGAAGGTTTATTGCTAACGTGGTACAATCCTTCTGGCTGCAGCCCAGCGTATATTTCCAGATTGTAGAGATAAAATACTTGGGAATCCACAAGAGCATATATCTTAATTCCATATTTGTTTGGTTTGCTAGGTATGTATTGGCGAAAACTGCACCTTCCACGGAATCCTTCAAGTTTCTCATCTACTGTAACATTTTCTCCGAGGGTGTAGGATTTCTGGCAATTCTGTACAAACACAGAAAATATTTCCTGAATCGCTGTTATCTTGTCTAATTTTCTCCTTTCATCGCGAGTCACACGATTGTCAAATCTAAGGCACCACATGATGAATTTGAAACATTTTATGTTCATAACAAGACGAAATTTTTCAATTCCATCCCCATCACTTCCCCACAGATCTTCTAAGCTTTGTCTGTTACTTTTGTTAACACCAGCCAAAAACAGAAGACCAATGAAAGTTTTTAATTCAATAATATCTATAGGTTTTACGTCTCTCTCTCGCTGAAAAGAAGCTTTGGTGCTCTCAATATACTGATTGGTATACAGAACTATAATCGACAAAATGTCGTCATCTATGAGGCAATTCCAACATTCCAAAGGCGTTCTCAATGCTTTCACCGCACCTATAGGACCAGGTAACATTCGAATAATATTGTGGGCCCTGAAACATACTCTCTGCGATGGTGGAACTTTATTCCATTTTGTCTCTTTGTCCCTTCCAGTATAATGCAGGCTTTCTTCAAGTACTTCCTCGTCGTTTTCATTGTCGTTTTCCTCTGTTTCTGAATCTTCCTGCCGAACTTCAACTGCGTCATCACAATCTGTGTCTACTTCATCTTCAAAATCCTCTTGAACTTCATCATTATCCTCATCGAACAACATTTTTTGTATTTCTGCAACATGATTTGGGTCAAGGAGGTTGTACATCTTACTGTAGCCTGCCATGATCAAGTGTCTCACACCTAAAATGATAAAATTCCTATAAAATAACGCAGTCAGGCGCAGTGTGTCAATTTGACACCTGATACTCAAACATTCTTAACCGACGATTAAACGGTCCAAAAAGAAAATCAGTGCATTACACATTGTATATTAACATTGTACTACTTACTAAGTTATGTTGATAACCAAAGAAATGAATTGTTGAAATGCAACACGAACTGGCACAGTGTATCAAACTGATCAATCAGCACATATATCGACAGCAGAGCAGTCGTATCAACAATGAAGCACACAACAATGACAAGCGTTCGGAAAAGGCTAGCTACTAGCGAGTAGGCATCAGTGCTGCCACTCATTGACAAATAATTTACAGTAAACTTTGAGGTGTATCAATTTGAACAGCCGCGCCCGACAGAAGGTTAAACTTCAAACAATTTGTAGTTTCAGCACCTATTATTGCGATGATTTATAAGGGCTCCGAATTTTGGTCACGAGACAGTCAGTCCACGGCCGAGTTTCAGACGAGGAACCTGTGTTTGTTAGAATGACAACAATTCTTCAAATTAACTGTGGAATAAGTGTTACGCAATTAGGCCATGTGTTAAAACACTGACAATGTCTGCTCCACACGCACATGATTATTCTTCAAGAACGGAGACCTTTTCGGTTAGGCTTTAACTGCTCATAGATGTTCAACAGTAAACTATTGTAGCAGTATGTGGAGGTTCATCCGCTAACTACTGATGAGACTTATTGAAAGTTATAGCAATAGCGCACTGGCAATATAACTGTGTATTATTAGGGGGTTGTGAAAAGTGAAATTAAAGTATTGTGAAATGCAACTGTGCATCTGTTGGCTACATTATTTACCATAGTCAGTGTCCAAATTACAAACCCCAATTTTCAGCCAGAGTAGAAACGCAGTACAACAAACAAAGAAATAAAAAGTAGGTGGAACCGCTACAATTTCCTTAATTTTCCTGGGTGGGTGAAACACTGGTCTGACTCCTCCACTGTTCACAATTACACCTATCTTACAAGTTGTTGCACCACAGAATGGTCTTCCTATC
This sequence comes from Schistocerca piceifrons, assembly GCF_021461385.2. Lineage (NCBI taxonomy): Eukaryota > Metazoa > Arthropoda > Insecta > Orthoptera > Acrididae > Schistocerca > Schistocerca piceifrons. The sequence goes on from NC_060138.1 coordinate 659,216,964, forward strand.
TTTGTTGAGTGGCATCGCATCTAGGGTTTTCTAAAAACATTGACTTATTATTGCAGACTGCATACCTGTTTCTTCTGAGTTCCATTGTGACATGACCCATCTCTAAGCCAAGGTGTTCCTTGTCCAGAATAGTCCTGGCTGTATGAAATACAGAGTTCAGCATAGCTCTCTTCTGACCTGAACAATGAAAGCTATGCCCATTGAGAAAGAGGCCTGTGTATGTTAGTTTCCAATACACAGAATGGCCAAGTCATCCATCTGCTTGCCATTCCGTCAACACATCTAAGAAAGACAGATTTCTATCCTCCTCCATCCCCGTCACAAATCTTATGTTTGAGTGCACGATGTTCATAAGGTCAATTATTGGAAATCTGATTACAGTGGCAACAAAAATTTTCCTCTGTGATTAAAACTTCAATAGAGACAACGGTTATGCACATGGCAATGCGTGGAACTGTGCACTTTACAAAGAAAGAGCACAGAAGAAAGTTTCTCATAATTTACTACCCAGTGTGAGAGACGGTACTGCAAGTGACATTGGATAGAATGCACAAACAGTCTATGAATGTACAGGATGCCAAACAAGAACACGCCATTTCTGTGATGTTGCCATGACGTAATCTAGCCAACCAGATGCTGTCCTTTGGGCATAAAAGTGGGAACCTTGCCAGTCTCTCAACAGTCAGACATAGCCCCTGGTGTCGGTGATGAAGGTAGACCCTGAAAGCTTGGGACTTTAACCGAATCTGACACACTGAGTTCACTGAAATCTTTTTATCCAAGAACTCTGACACAAAAGACTTCTTAGCCATACATCTTTCATGGATGGAATTCACTTATTGAGTGATCTTTCAATCTCACCCTTGAGATCAGTCTTTCCCAACAAAAGTGGCTTTTCCGGTTTAAACATCCCTGTACACATACTCCAAGAGATTTAATGAATGTGAAATACTTTGTAGGTCTTTCTGCATTTCACTACACTTTTCTAGCATTGCAATTCCCCCACATACACCAGCACCATCTGCAAACAGTCTCATGGTACTTCTGACATTATCTGTTACATCATTTAAATATACTATGAACTGTAATGGTTCTGTAACAGCCCCTTGAGGTATCCTGTGAAGTTACTTTTACATCCGAATATTTCTCTTTATTAGGAATGAGATTCTGTGTACTATCTGCTATGAACCCTCCAATACATTCAGAAAACAGGTCTGATATTCCATACACTTTTATTTTGTTCATTGAGAAGAGGCAGTGCGAAACTTATCAAATGCCTTCCAGAAGTCAAGGAACATGCTATTAACTTGTATGCCAGTATCTATTGCCTTCTGGGTCTCGTGGGGAAACAAAGCAAGCCAAGTATCACATGATTGTTAGTTTGCAGAGTATTTATTGAGACTTCAAGACAAAAAAAATGATGTCTTTCTATAATTCTGTGGATCTGTTCAACAACCTTTCTACAAAATGGGAATAGCCTGTGCATTTTTCCAATCACTTTGGATGCTTCGTTCTTTCAGCGACCTAAGATAAACTGTGAAGAGGAGAAAATGCTTTGGCATACTTTATGTAGAATCTTACAGATATTTCATCACATCCCTTTTCTTTCCTCTTTCGGGCAATTTTAACTGATTTTCAATCCTATATTTACTTATTTAGTTGTCTGGCATTTTAGTGTTCATATGATGACTGAAAGCAGGAACTTCAGCACATTCCTAAGGAAAACAATTTTGGGAAAACAAATTTAGTCTTTCTGTTTTTCCACTGTCATCCTCTGCTTTGATGCCACTATGGTCTAAGAGTGTCTCAGCGAATGGCTTTGATCCACTTACTATTTTAAGGTAAGACCAAATATTTTTAGGACTTTCTGGCAGATCAGTACACACAAGTTTACTTTCTAATTCACTGACTGCTTCATGCCTGGCTCTTCTTACACTAATTTCACCTTCCTTCAATTTTTCTTTGTCTGTCAGGCTTTGCTCCATTTAAATCTGCTGTGACACTATCTCTGCTTTCTAACATAGCTGTCACACTATAACTTTTGAGACTCCTATTTCTCAAAGATTCACTCAGCACATGCCCGTTCAGGGTGTACAGTACAATACCTCAACTTTCTTCCCAACATCTTGTGCCCCACATATAAATCTCTGATGTTGACTCCTCAGGTAATCTGAAATCTGTTTCCTGTTATACCTATTAAGGAGAAACAGCTTCCTACCTTCCTTTTTAGTCTTGTCGACATCAGTAGTCAGTGATTTCCCAAATTATTGTTGTATTCACGTGTAAAGGACACTACTCATTGTTTTATAGATACTGTACTCTGCAACTTACATGAAACTCGAGAACATTTTTCTGACTAAAAGTTGACTTTGGTTATACAACTGATTTCAGCTTATCCTAACAGAAAACAAAGTTCCTCAGAGTGATTTATTATTATATCCTCCTCCGTTGCCAGAATACCTTACAAAAATATCTAACAATGGTAACCCCAGATAGGAATATCAACAATGTACGAAAAGACAGATTGATACTTACCATAAAGATGACACATTAGGTTGCAGACAGGCACAATTAAAAGACAATTACACATAAGCTTTCAGCCACAGCCTTCATCAGAAAAAGAGAAACACACCATTCGTTTATACAAGCATGCACACCTCACAGACATGAGTGCCAACTCCGGCAGCTCAGGCCAAAATACAACTATCATATGGAATGAAAGCAGCAATTGGAGGGAGGGGGAGGGGGGAGGGGTTGGGGGGAAAGGGAAGGGGTAGCAGTGTACGAGTGGGGGAAGTGAGGAGTGCTGTCAGGTAGAGTGTGCAGGGACTAGAATACCAACAGGCCCAGTGTTGGAAGATTGGGGAGCAGGGAAGTGTGGAAAACAGAGCAAAAAAGGAGAGGAGTGGAGAAAGATGGGTGGGTGAGTTGGCAGAGGGTGGCAAACAAATATAATAGGAGATGATAATGGAGAGGATGTGACAGGACAGAGGCAGTGGAAACTGTTGAGTGGAGAGTGTGGGGCCATTACGTTACTGTAGGTTGATGTCATGATAATTAGAGGAGCAGAGAATGGATATAAGGATAACTCCCATCTGTGCAGTTCGGAAATGCTGATGGTGGAGGGGAGGATCCAGATAGCTTTGAGAGTGAAGCACCCACTGAAATCAAACATATTATGTTCAGCTCCATGTTGTGCCTCAAGTGGTCTACTTTTCTCTGGGCCACAGTTTGGTAATGGCCATTCATCCTGGTGGACAGCTGGTTGGTTGTCACACCAATATAAAAAGCTGTGCAATGATTGCAATGGAGCTGGTAAATGACATGGCTGCTTTTTTACAGGTGGCCCGACCCCTGATGGGGTAGGAAAAACTTGTGACAGGACTGGAATAAGAAGCAGCAAGGGGTTGGGAGTGGGAGTGGCACAGGGATGGACTAGGATGTTTAGGAGAATGGATGGGCAACAGAACACCACTTCAGGAAGGGTGGGAAAGATCTTTGGTAGGATGCTGCTCATTTCAGGGCATAATAATAGGTAATCAAAGTCCTGCCGAAGGATGTGATTGAGTTGTTGCAGTCCAGGACGGTACTGGGTGTGAAGAAAGCAATCCTTTGTCACTGGTGCTTGAGATGGTGAGAGGATTGGGCATGTGAGGAGTTGAGAAGGACCATGTAAGGATGACAGGAGGGAAGGTGTTGTGGTTGTGAAGAAATGAAGATAGGGTGTCTTGGCCCCAAATCCAGATCGTGAAGATACAGTCAATGAACCTGAATCAAGCTAGGGATTTGGGATTTTGGGAGGCTAAGAAGGTCTCCTCTAGATGGCCCATAAACAGATTGCCATAGGAGGATGCCACATGGGTGCCCATGGCTGTGCCACAGATTTGTCTGTACACCTTCCCTTCAAAGGAGAAGTAGTAGTGAGTTAGGACAAAGTTAGTAACGTGAATGAGGTAGTGAGTTTGGAGTCTGAAGGATGTTGGTATAGGTAGTGTTCAATAGCAGTAAGCCATGGGCATGAGGGATGTTGTTGTATACAGAGGTGGCATCAGCAGTGATGAGTGGGGATCCAGAAGGTACAGGTGTGTGGTTGGTGGAGAGTTTGTGAAGGAAGTGGTTGGTGTCTTTGACAGTGGAGATTTTGTGAAGGAAGTGGTTGGTGTCTTTGACATGGGAGGCTAGATTACAGGCAATTGTTTGGAAGTTTTGGTCAATGAGGGCCAAAATTCTTTCTGTGGGGCACAATAACCAGCCAAAATTTTTGGTTTTGTGGATTTTGGGAAGCATGTAGAAGGTAGGTGTGCAGGGTGTCATAGGGGTGAGAAGGGAAATGGATACAAGTGAGAAGTTCTAGGAATGGCCTAAGGGTTTAAGCATGGATTTCAGATTGTGTTGAACTTTTGGGTGGGATCAATCTGACAGAGTTTATGGGCGTCAGATAACTGGTGGAGCCCTTCCAATTTGTAGTCACTATAATTTATAACAACAGTGGCAAAACATTTGTCTATAGATAGGATGATTATGGCATGATTAGTTTTGAGGTTGCGTACGGCTACTCTTTCTTCTGCTGAAAGGTTGGTGTTCTGAGGAAGGAATAGAGGGATGGATGGTGAGGCTGTTGGAGGTAAGGAATTTGTGGAAGGTGATCAGTTGGTAGTTAAGTGGGAGGGGGGAGTTCAAGGTTGAATGGTTGTATAAACTGGAAGAGGCAGGGTTCAATGTTGGAATTAGGTTGGGTATGGTTGGAGGGATTGGCAGCAAAGAAGTGTTTTCACTGCAGGGATCGCGAAGGAGAGCAGATTCCCAGCTGCCCGCCAGAATGAATGGCCACCACCAAACTGTGGCCAAGAGCAATGTAAATACCCTGTGGCACAACATGCAGATGAACATAATCATACTCGATTTCAATGGCTGCTTCACTTCCCTAGCTATCTGGATCCTGCCCTTCACCACAAGCTTTTCTGAACTGCGCAGATGGGAGTTATCCTTTCAACACGTTTTCCACTCCCATAATCATCCCAGCCTCAACCTGTGGTAACATACTGTCCTAACACCCTCCACCCAACAGTTTCCACCCCCTCTGTCCTATCACCAGCTCTCCATTCTCATCTCCCATCCTCTTTGTTTGCCATCCTCTGCCAATGCACCTGTGATCTTTCACCTTTCCCTGCTCTTCTCCTTGATCATTCCATTTTCCCTACCTCATGCCCCACAGCCTCCTGATGCTCCACCCATTGGCATTCTAGTCCCTGCAAATGCCATCAGACACTGCTGTTCTCTTCCCCCACCTGTACACTGCTGCTTCCATCCCACGTGATAGTTGCATTCTGGCCTGAGCTGTGGGCATTGGTGGTCTTGCGTGTGTGAGGCATGCTTGTGTGTTTCTCTTTCTCTGACAAAGGCTGTGGCCAAAAGCTTATGTGTAAATGTCTTAATTGTGCCTGCCTGCAACTTAGTATGTCATCTTTATGGTAAGTAGCAATCTATCTTTTACTGCATTGTTGTTACAAAAATACCTACAATCTGTATTACAAATTATAAGTACCTTACAAAATTATACACTTTCTAATACATACTTCATACGCAACTATGGTGATCACATAATAAAAAGCAAAAAATTCATCTAGATAATGTTTTTGCACCCTCTTAGTATGCTAATTAAATGAAAACTATCAGCAATACTGCCAGACTATATTACAACTACTTTTACAACAACATTATCACAGTACAAGTGTTAGAAACAGTAAACTCACCATTGATACAAGTCTAGCATTTTCTTCTATTTTTAACTGAAATTCTTCATCAATAATGTGATTATCATGGTCCAACAGTTTCTCTGATTCTGAACTTTTCAATTTGCCTTTCTTCACACGAGACTAAAAAACATAAAAAGTCTTTTAAAATCAAGGTCTTTAGGAAGGGAAGACAAAAACAAGCACACACAAAGTGGCATTCTGTTATACAAGTACCTCAAAACTCAGTATGGGGAGGGCAAGATATATTTGACACTAGTGCCATGTTTTGGTCTCACTACCTAAGAGTTCTTGTTTATTAATAAACATATCAGAAATCTATCAAAATAATGGAAGTGATGATGAAAACTTTAGAAGATAGTGTCAGGAAAACAGTGAAAGAAATCAGCGGATGAATGGATCACATGTGAGATGATCTAAGAAATGGATGACATGAAGAAATTTAACTATGTAAATACAGTATTTCAGAAAGCAGTACAATAAACTGAACAGTGCACTATGAAGGATAAGGCGTGCAAAGACTTGACATTAACAAAGAATGAACGGAACTATACCCATATCGGAATTGCAGTGATTGACAAATAGTTTTTTACAAAGCAGCAAGCATAGCCAACAAACACTCAGAGAATGAGCTTAGTTCCATCTCCTGTTTTGTACACTGTTGCCATATCACTATGTGGATGACAATTACAGCTGGTAACATAACTGTTGTTATTTGTTTTCATAATATGCTTACTTTTATCATAATATGCAAAAGAAGTGTTGCAGTGAATAGTGAAAGTGAGCAGCAAAGTTTTACACTGTTAAATCCTCTACTGTGCCATGGCCATAGGACATGCGAATAACAGTGAACTGCCAACCTCATCCCTTTCTATGTATAGCTGTCAGTCATCCTGCTTTCTTTATCTTGGTACAGAAAATCAGGAAAAGATTAGGTAAAACAAATGAAGAAGCCAGAAATTGAACAAAGAGAAAAACCCTCATAAATCGATAAACAACCACAAAAATACCTATGAAAATCTAGCTTCAGAGTCTGTAATTGTGAAAAAAAAATGGATTCATTATGTATAATCCTTTACCATTTAAGGTCATAGCATTACCACAAGTCAAAATAGAGAAGACTTGCAATCTGTGTGTGCTGTCCGCCACATTGGAAACTTTGTTTCGAATAAACAAGAGGTTGAAAATGGTATAGTTGGCTGTTCGTAAACTAAATGGAGCAACTATCCACTAGGCTACCATTATAATAACCAATTTTCAGGTGTACTTTCACACTTGCTCTATTAAGGTCTACCATAGTGTGTGGAAATAAATCTGCACTTAGTCAATTAGTACAACATCTGAAAAACAAAAGTGCCTCAAACACATTCCATTTACACATATTCAACCATCTTTATTCCACTTTAAGGATCTGAAGCCTTCCTCTACGACTGCTGAGTATAGTTTTGGTGATACATAATGTCACCATTATATTTATTTTTCACTTGTGAATTTCCCACATCTAAGTGGAGTTCTAAGGTTGTTTTATATACTTCCTCAAAGTCTATGATAACCCAATAAAGCAGTAACTCATCCATGTTGTTTGTGTTTTGAGTGTTCACTCTAAGTGTTTACATACTCACCATATCATTCTATGACAAATATTGTTAAAATTAGTAAATCAACAAATATTCACAAATGGATAAAAGTTAAAACATTAATTTAGGTTTGGTTTCAAAACATTATGCTAAGATACAAATACAGGAACAGAATAAATCAAAAACAAAGGAACACTGACTTGAGGCTGGCTAACAATTTTTTATTAAAAAAAATTCCAGAATACATTTTTTAACTCTTTTGAAGTGAATCTGAAGTTTCAGCAATATCACAGATCTCAAATGATGCTACTGGCATCAAAGATGTCACAGGTTTCCCCTCAAGGTCCTCTCAATAAAACCGCAGCCCAGGGCAGCAGCGTGAAGCCATCTATCATGGCCAACACAGCATCCTACTGTTACTGGACAGTGGCCAATTACCCCCGTGTCAGCACACAACACATGCTATCCCTATTCATCACAAAACTATGTCTGTCCAGGTACAACATGGAATATAACACTAACCTCACGGTTGTTAGATGCAATCTGAGTGCTGCTGCTGCATTTCTTCTTGCTATCAACTTGATAAAAAGTCTGCTCACATTAATTATTGCTCAAAAAATACGCGAACACTTGAAAAACAGTTAGTAAATCCCAACCAACACACTATATGGATGTCTCAGAAAGGGTCACACACTGCATGTCGTACCTAATTACGGAAACCAGGCAGGGTTCAAATGGTAGCCCCTATCTCTGTATCTGTTTATGAGATCACCATAGACTATAATTTTGATGGCTTCCTTGCTGCCCCAAAATCGACTAGCCCAATTTAGTAGTCTAATCCATTCAAAAGTGAACATTTTCCTTCTGTCCCAGCTGTATTCACTGACTGGCAATTTATCTTTCTGCCAATACAGATACAATTCAAGGTGAGTGCAAGCTGTAGTGCACTGGGCAGAAACAGAGTTGCATTCTGTAGTGCTGAATGGAACACATCTAGAATGTTCACCTTGGACAGAAGGAATCTGGCTACCAGGCTTATCCTTGAATTCTGCTGCTTTGCTGTCTTAAAAATTACTTAGAAATCAAACCAAGGGTTCAGTTTAAATGGTGACTGCATCATTTAACTCTAAATTTTCCACTGCATAATTTCAAGCCTAGTAAATTGTAAATAGAAAAAGTAAATACCAATTTGGAGTTGGTTTCACAGTAGCCAACAGAATAAGAGGAAATATCATGGACTTCAAAGCTGTCCACAAAAGAATATGCTGGATAAGAATGAAAGTTTTACAATCTAACAATGGTCTCATATAATGCAACTACAAAAGGTAAAGATGATAATGAAAAAGACAGTTTCTACGAAGACCTGAATCAATATATGAATGATATGATTTAGAAATTTTCCTAGGTAATGCCAAAGCAGGAAAAACAGGTGTTTCTGAGACCCTACAATGGCCCCCATAGTCTACATGATTCCTCCAACAACAACAGAATGAGACTAGTCAATCTGGCAACTTCAAAAAACCTAAGGATCATGTATACCTACTTTACTGAAAAACACATTTATAAGATAACCTGGAAAATACCAGTCCAAAAAACACAGAACCAAACACACACACATTAGTGAGTGCTAGACACAAAAGTGTTATCGAAAATATAAAATCTCAAAGAGGTGCAGAAATAGGATCAGATCACTATATTGTGCTCACAGTTTTTTGTGAAAGGACAGAATACAGAAACTGCAGGAGAAGAGATGCAGACCAGAAAATAAACACAGATTTACTGAAACAGGACCACATCAAGAACAGATAAGCAATTCAAATTCTAATCAGGTTTTCTGACATGGAAGAAGAGGGAGATAATGTAGACAAGTTACGGTCGAAGCTCAAGATCAAAGTCAAACAGGCAGCAGAAGAAGTGTTGAAACCATTGGAGAGAAGTAGTAGTAGTAGAGGATGGTTTAACGGTAAGTGTAGACATACAGTCAAAAAAAGACTGCAGACAAACAAACACGATGAAAGAGTACGGTCGGGATACATGAAGGCAGCTAGAGAAGCAAGTAAAGTCCTCCAAACAGAAACGCGAGAGTATACAGTGTGTTACAAAACGGTACCGCCAAACTTTCAGGAAACATTCCTCACACACAAATAAAGAAAAGATGTTATGAGGACATGTGTCCAGAAATGCTTAATTTCCATGTTAGAGCTCATTTTAGTTTCGTCAGTATGTACTGTACTTCCTCAATTCACCGCCAGTTGGCCCAATTGAAGGAAGGTAATGTTGACTTCGGTGCTTGTGTTGACATGCGACTCATTTCTCTACAGTACTAGCATCAAGCACGTCAGTACGTAGCATCAACAGGTTAGTGTTCATCAAGAACGTGGTTTTGCAGTCAGTGCAATGTTTACAAATGCGGAGTTGGCAGATGCCCATTTGATGTATGGATTAGCACAGGGCAATAGCCGTGGCATGGTACATTTGTATCGAGACAGATTTCCAGAACAAAGGTGTCCCGACAGGAAGACGTTCGAAGCAATTGATCGGCGTCTTAGGGAGCACGGAACACTCCAGCCTATGACTCGCGACTGGGGAAGACCTAGAACGATGAGGACACCTGCAATGGACGAGGCAATTCTTCGTGCAGTTGATGATAACCCTAATGTCAGCGTCAGAGAAGTTGCTGCTGTACAAGGTAATGTTGACCACGTCACTGTATGGAGAGTGCTACGGGAGAACCAGTTGTTTCCGTACCATGTACAGCGTGTGCAGGCACTATCAGCAGCCGATTGGCCTCCACGGGTACACTTCTGCAAATGGTTCATCCAACAATGTGTCAATCCTCATTTCAGTGCAAATGTTCTCTTTACGGATGAGGCTTCATTCCAACGTGATCAAATTGTAAGTTTTCACAATCAACATGTGTGGGGTGACAAGAATCCGCACACAGTTGTGCAATCACGTCATCAACACAGATTTTCTGTGAATGTTTGGGCAGGCTATGTTGGTGATGTCTTGATTGGGCCCCATGTTCTTCTACTTACGCTCAATGGAGCATGTTATCATGATTTCATATGGGATACTCTACCTGTGCTGCTAGAACATGTGCCTTTACAAGTACGACACAACATGTGGTTCATGCACGATGGAGCTCCTGCACATTTCAGACGAAGTGTTCGTACGCTTCTCAACAACAGATTCGGTGACTGATGGATTGGTAGAGGCGGACCAATTCCATGGCCTCCACGCTCTCCTGACCTCAACCCTCATGACTTTCATTTATGGGGGCATTTGAAAGCTCTTGTCTACGCAACCCTGGTACCAAATATAGAGACTCTTCATGCTCGTATTGTGGACGGCTGTGATACAATACGCCATTCTCCAGGGCTGCATCAGCGCATCAGGGATTCCATGCAACGGAGGGTGGATGCACGTATCCTCACTAACGGAGGACATTTTGAACATTTTCTGTAACAAAGTGTTTGAAGTCACGCTGGTACGTTCTGTTGCTGTGTGTTTCCATTCCATGATTAATGTGATTTGAAGAGAAGTAATAAAATGAGCTCTAACGTGGAAAGTAAGCGTTTCCGGACACATGTCCACATAACATATTTTCTTTCTTTGTGTGTGAGGAATGTTTCCTGAAAGTTTGGCCGTACCTTTTTGTAACACCCTGTATAAACAGCAAGATAACACTGATAGGAAAGGAGCAAACAGTACGCAATACAAGAGACTTTTGCAGGACAGTCAGGTGCTTAGGAAAAGATATAACATGAGGATTGACATGATCAAGGGCAAAGTAGGCCAATCGATAACATATGAAATGAAAGCAACGGAGACTACAAAAACTATTTGGAAAAACTCCTGAGTGTGGATGACACTGTCAACAGCACTGTGACAGCAGCATTAGAGGAAGAAGAGTATCATGGAGGACAGAAACACCAATAGTGAAGAATGAAATGCCAAGCAGAGAAGCCGTAGGAGAATCCATAGAAATGCTCAAGAGAGGAAAGGCACCAGGAATATATGGCATACCTGCAAAGACGCTGATAGAGGGAAGATATATCCTACAAGAGAAAGTATACCATCTAATCCGTTTAATTCAGAGCGGAGAGAGCATCCTAGCACAAAGGAAGCAGTCTGTTATCTTCCCATATTAGAGAGAGGAGACAACATGAGATGTAGGAACTATAGAGGAATTACCTTAATATGCACAACTTACAGGATCCTGAGTATATTGTTGCTGAAGCTGCTAACACCACACACTGAGGAAGTACTTGTAATCTAACAAGCAGAGTTTAGGAAGGGAAAATCAACAGTAGACAAACTACATATAATAAGGCTAAAGATGTAAAGATCTGGGAATCTTGCAGAGATTTTCTCTGTCTTTTTCGTGGGCTTCCAAGAAGCATGTGACAGTGTGAACAGGCAAACACTGGAAATGACGCACATTCCTAGAAAACTAATAATAATAGCACAAGCATGTATACAAGGAACAACATGCATGGTGGAAGTGAATGAAAAAATGTCAAAAAATGCAATGTGAAAAGAGTGCGACAGCGAGACTGCCTCTCCCACCTCCTGTTTAATCTGGGTCTTGAAAGAGCACCAACAAAGGTGATGAGCCTGGAGACAGGAATACAACTGGGTAGAAGAATCAATGCTCTTGCTTATTTAGATGATGTAGTTTTAATAGCACAAAACTAGCAAAATTTAGTTCATACGGCAAGAGCATTCATGGAAGAGTCAACAAGGGCAGGCCTGAACATGAATATGGATAAGACCAAATGCCTTGTGAACAGGGAGAACACTTAAAACCTTTAGATGTACACAGTAAAATCTCTGAACGTGCAAAAGATTTTAAATATCTTGAAGCTGTACTCAGTGAAAGAAATGAGACAGACCAGGAAATAATGGCAAGAACCCAGGCAGGTAAAACACTAGGATTTGGATCTACAGAATAGCAATATATCCTGTCATCCTATATGGAGCAGAGACCTAGACTATGACACAAAAGACAGATAAACTCCTGACATTTGAGTATGCTGTTCTGAGACAGGTTTTTAGACCAACGAAGGATGGACACAAGTGAAAAAAAAAAGAAAAAACCATGAATTGCAGGGATTGCACAAGTCACAGGACATAGAAGCTGTGATAAGAGAGAGGAGACTGAGGTGATATGGGCACATAACTTGGCGAGAAGAGACTATCACCAGGCAGGTGGTGGAAGAAGACACCAGATGCAACAGACCGAGGGAACACGACAGCTGAGATGGTTGGTTGGTTGGGGTTTAAGGGACCAAATAGCAAGGTCGTCAGTCCCTTGTTTCAAATGTGGTCCATTCCGATAGTGTGACATCTCAGAAATATCAGAACAATAAAATGGAAAAGGCTAAAAAATGTAAAAGGGCAGCCATGTTGTCAATGGCAAAAACAAAATGAGGTAAGCCAGCAAGAGAGCAAACCCAACGCTATGCTGAAGCAGCAGAGGCAAGAGCACCTGCGACTTAAAAGTTGCAACTGCTAGAATGTAGAAGTACGTATGGGAAAAGGAGACTAACCAATCCCAAAAAAAAAAAAAAAAAAAAAAAAAAAAGTAAAAGGGGAAGAAAAGAGGATCTTGGTCAGGGAGGGGAGTCAGGAATCTCCAAACATGGCTTACAGTGGGAGATACCCCAACACTCACCGCCCTGCCCCAACACCAGAGAGAGATTAAAAACCTTAAAACTGAGAATAAAAACCACTTTCCCGGAGGAAACCTAAGACCAGGGAGACCATCCGGGAATCGTCAGCCAACATCAAAGGCAAAGTGTGGGGGAGTCTGTACTTAGCATGCAGAGCCAAAAGAAGGGGGCATTCAACCAAAATGTGGGCTACTGACTGGAAGGCTCCACAACCACAAAGTGAGGGTGGCTCATCACACAAAAGAAAACCATGGGTCAGCCTGGTATGGCCAATGCGGAGATGACATAGTGTGGTCGAGTCCTTTTGGGAGAGGCGAAAGGAAGAACGCCACGGGTCTGGTGTAACCTTGATCGCACAAAGTTTATTAGACAGGGAAGTAGCCTCCCAAGAGTCGGCCCATGATTGTGCGAAGTGGGATTTGATGTGAAGCCGTAAATCCGCTGCAGGAAGGGTTACAGAAAATGGGGGGTAAGTGACTGCTCCCCCAGCCAAACGATCAGCGAGCTCATTACCCGGGATACCCACATGGCCAGGGACCCAAAGGAAGTCAATGGAACAAGCAGCACGGTGAATATCAGCGAGATGGTCATGGATGGCAGAGACCAAGGGATGGCGCAAAAAACACCGGTGAACAGCCAGAAGGCCACTCATTGAGTCCGTACATAACAAAACACAGTTGTGTTGGGACTGTTTAATAAAGGTAAGGGCCTGGGAAATTGCCATCAATTCTGCTGTAAACACCCCACATGTAGGTGGTGGCAGATGATTTTCCGTGAAAAACAGACGACGTGAAGGCATATCCCACATGATAAGCAGATTTAGAGCCATCAGTGTAAAAAACAACAGCATCCCGAAACTCCCATAAAAGTCGGCGTAAAAACGAATGGAACACCATCGGGGGGATGGAATCTTTCGGACCTCAGCGGAGATCCATCCAAATTCGAGGCCGAGGAACTTGGAGCGGAGGAGGAGGGGGGGGGGGGGGGGGGGGAAAGCGCGGAGCACAAAGAAGGAAGCTGAAAATCACGGCAAAGAGACGCAAGGCGGAGCCCAACCGGTAATCAGGTGGGCGACGTCCATGGTCTTGGAACAGGATAGAATAGGAAGGATGAGTGGGAGAGGAACAGACAGCGAGTGCATAAGACACCAGAAGCTGGGACCGCTGAACAGAAAGGGGGGGGGGGGGGGTCCTAGCTTCAACCAGGAGACTATCAACAGGGCTAGTAGAGAAGGCACCGGTATACGGAGTAGGAGGGAGCGGTCCGCACCCCAAGAGGAGTGGGCAAGGAAGCAAAGGACATAGAGTTTACAGAAACAGCCTACCTTCAGAAGTCTGATATGGGGCAGTCAAGTGAGCTTGTTGTCGAAAAGAAGACCCAGGAAATGAAACTGTGGGACCACAGGCAATCGTTGTGCATCGAGATAGAGCTCTGGATCAGGGTGGATCGTAGTACGGCGACAGAAGTGAACCACCCGCGATTTTAAAGGAGAGAATTGAAACCCGTGTGAGAGAGTCTATGCAGAGGCATGCCGTATAGCACCCTGGAGCTGCCGCTCTGCAGAGGCCTTCGAAGAGGAACTAACCCAAGTGTAGAAATCATCCACATACAGAGCAGGGGTGACCAAAGGACCGACAGAGGCCACAACTCCATCTATAGCAATGAGGAAAAGAAGTACACTCAAGACAGAACCCTGTGGGATGCCCGTCTCCTGGGTCTGTGCAGAACTAAAAACTGTACCAACCCAAACCCTGAATGACCGATGGAACAGGAACTGGCGGATAAAAATCGATAGTGGGCCCCGAAGACCGCACTGATGATGGGTAAGTAAGATGTGATGGCGCCAGGCTGTGTCATAGGCCTTGCGTAGGTCAAAAAATACTGCAACCAAATGGCGGCACTGGGAAAAAGCCTGCCGAACTGCGGATTCCAAGCGAAGTAAATGATCGATTGGAGACCGTCCCTCTCGGAAGCCACACTGGTAAGGGGACAATAGATCCCAAGATTCGAGGACCCAATTGAGCCGAGGGGCTACCATCCGTTCCAGTAACTTACAAACAACATTGGTCAGACTAATTGCCCGATAGCTGTCAACAAATGGGTTCTTACCAGGCTTAAGGACAGGAACCACGATGCTATCCCCCCACTGAGAAGGGAAGTCACCCTGGAGCCAGATACGGTTAAAAACCCGGAGAAGATGTTGCCATTGTGGAGCACTGAGATGTTGAAGCAGTTGGTTATGAATGGAGTCTGGGCCAGGGGCCGTATCATAAGAAGAAGAAAGTGCGGAATGAAATTCCCATTCAGTAAAAGATTCGTAGTGAGATTCTGACTGACGCGGGGTAAAACATAAGGTGGAAGCTTCGGCCCGCTGTTTCCGGTGAAGGAAAGCAGCTGGATAGGAGGCTGATGCTGATGCCATTGCAAAAAGGGTTGCAAGATGTTCCACGAGAATCAACGGGTCCGTACAAAGGCCATCTGGGAGGTGAAGGCCTGGGAGGGTGGACTGCTGATGGCAAACTTGGAGAGAGTGAAGTGTAGCCCACACCCGTGACATAGGGACAGTAGAACTGAGGGAAGAAACAAATCGTTCGCAACATATCCGCTTGCTCTGTTTGATTAAATAATGGGCCTTAGTGCAAAGGTGCTTAGAGGTAATAAGGCTGGCAACGGATGGGTGCCTCTTAAGGTGCTGCAAAGCTCGATGGCAATCACGGATGGCAATGTCAATGGCCGTACTCCAACATGGGACTTGCCGGCCACGAAATGGTCCAGATGAGCGCGGTACAGCAAGGCTAGCAGCGTGAACAATTGCGTCAGACACGTCACATAGGACATCATCAATACAACCCAACAAAGAGGGAGAAAACACGACCTGTGCAGTGTATAGAGGCCAATCGGCGCATTGGAAAGACCAACGAGGTAACCTGTCCATCGGGGAGCGAAAAGGGAGACAGAGAACCAACGGGTAATGGTCACTATGACAAAGGTCGTCGTGTGGCGACCAGTGTAATGAAGGGAGGAGGGAGGGAGAAGAAAGAGAAAGATCAATGGCAGAAAAGGCACCATGACCACCACTGAAATGAGTAGGGGAGCAATCATTAAGAAGGCACAAGTCATGGTCTGTAATAAACTGATCTAAGAGAAGACCTCGTCTAGATGGAAATGCACTGCCCCACAAGGGATGATGAGCATTAAAATCCCCGAGAAGGAGGAAGGGAGGAGGAAGTTGCTGAAGAAGGGCAGTTAAGGCAGCAGGTGTAAGAGTCCTGTCAGGAGGGAGATAAAGATTGCAAACTGTGACCTCAGAGTCCAGGTGGACCCTAACAGCAACTACTTCCAATGTAGTTTGAAGAGGAATCCACATGCTAGCAATGTCTGTACGGACCAATGTACAAACGCCACCAGAAGCCCGCAGGGGTCCGATCCGATTATGACAGAAAACACAGAACCCACAGAGGGTCGGTGAGTGATCATCAGTAAAATGAGATTCCTGTAGAACCACACAAGCTGCAGAGTAAGGCGAAATAAGGGACTTCAATTCCGGAAGGTGATGGTAGTATCCATTACAATTCCATAGGATAACCACGGAACGATGATTTAAATGGGGGTTGAACAGGCTAAAGCCAGTCATACCACCGGCTCACCAGCCATCAATGACAAGGAGGGGGCGACATCCATGAACGACAGGTCAGAATCTGGTGGTGAAGCCAGGGATGGGACCTCTGGTGACACAAGAGGCTCTTTGTCCCAGGACTAATCTTTCTTCTTCTTTTCTGGTTGAGATCGAGGAGGTCTGTGTGGCATAAAGGAGCCAGCTGCAGCAAGATCGGGAACAGAAAGAGATCGGGCGACCTGGGGGCCAACAGGCCGCAGTTCTCACGGTCGTCGTGTGGCAGCAGACCTTGTGCCGGGAAGGGGCATCCTGGGAGGGGCGCCCTTGACCGGCAGACGCCAAAGGAGTGGGACACTTCTCCAGATGAAAAGGGGGAACAGCACCAAGAGGAGAAAGTGTAGGAGCCGCAGGGGAGGAGGGGAGGAGAGGGGTCCGGGATTGAGGTAAGGAAAGGGGAGGAAGGGGTGAAGCTGTAACTAAAGCATAACTAGACGTCATGGACACAGGGTGAAGACGTGTATACTTCTAATGAGCCTCTGTGTAGGTTAAACGTTCAAGGGACTTATACTCCTGTATCTTCTTTTCCTTCTTATATACTGGGCAATCTGGTGAACGTGGAGAATGATTGCCATGACAATTAACATACACAGGAGGGGGAACACAGGACTCCCCTCATGGAGTGGACGTCCACAGTCACCACAGAGAGGGGTCTGCGAACAGTGGAAAGACGTGTCCAAAACACAAGCACTTAAAACACCTCATAGGAAGTGGGATGTACGGCTTCACATCACATCGATAAACCATAATCTTTACTTTCTCATGGATGATATCCCCTTCAAAGGCCAGGATAAAGGCACTAGTATCAATGCGATTGTCCTTAGGACCCTTCTGAACACGCCAAAAAAGTGAACATCCCGCCGTCCGAGATTGTCCCGAAGATCCTCATCAGTTTGAAGGATGAGGTCCCTGTGAAAAATCACACCTTGAACCATATTGAGAGACTGGTGGGGGGTAATGGACACAGGAATTGTGCCAAGATGGGTACAGGCATGAAGGGCCGCAGACTGGGCAGCCGAAGCAGTTCTGATCAGCAACGAACCCGACCGCATCTTGCTCAGGGAGTCCACTACGCCAAACTTGTCTTCAATGTGTTCCACAAAGAATAAAGGTTTGGTATTGGTGAAAGTATCGCCATCAGTCCTGGTGCAAGTCAGATAGCAGGGAAAAGGTTTCGCCCCCAGCCGATGGGCCTGACCCTCTTCCAGGGGGTAACCATGGAAGTTAAGGCCGAAGGGGCGAGAGAAGCAGCACGAGAAGAATCAGTTACACGCATAGAGACGGCCGCAGAAGAACGGCCAGAGTTCTGAACCCATATGCGTTTCATTTGCATAGCGTCTGCCCTGTTACCATCCACTCCGATCAGGGTCTCTCCTCGCGGGCGCCATCCAGCCACAGCAAGGGCCGTCTGGCATGGCGGCCATTGCCGAGAGTTCCGATGCTCCAGGATGACGAGCAACCACTCCAAGGCTTGCATGAGGTGGTCACAGCTCAGGTATCAGAAGTGTGATCCTTGTGTGTTCAGGGGCCTCAACCAAAAGGCTACATAGCGACCCCACCACACGGGCTGGCTACCATGCTGGCTATGCACCCTAGCATCAGACAATGACGTGAAAGAAAAGATGGAATGTACTAGGAGGGCACACGTCAGAGACACTAGGTAAGGTGCTCTTCCCCAAATGGCTCACACTACGGAAGAGAAATTTAGTAACGGAGGTCAAACCCCAGAGGGGGACCAGGGAGTGCCAAAAGGAGGTGGTGATTGCGCAACAAAGCTAAATTGCAAAACCAACAGAACCAGGAGGACAGCGGGGGCCAACATAAGCAAGGACACCAAGAGAGGGAGAGGAGAGGGCGAGGGGGAAGGAGCACGGAGGGGAAGGGGAAGGAAATGCAGCCCTGGAAAGAAGGAAGGCTGAAATAGCTCGGGGCCCCGTGCTCACCACGCACATATCCACAAAAGAGTTGTGGACCCCCTGGGGGGATCTGAGATGGACTGATGAGATCAGAGAGGATATGTGTAAGATGGGATTAGCTAAGGAAGACTACGGGGATCAAGGAAGATGGAGGAGGGTGATTAGTGAGGCCAAAAACTGACTGGTTTGTGTGGCCAACCTAGTAAGTAGGGAATAATAATTTATTCTTTAACTGAGCTTATGTTGTTATATAATATTACAGTCAGTATTTAGTGTGGGCAGGGATATGAAATATCACTTCCACGTCTCAAGTGTCACTTTCTTTCCATCCCCACTCACAATTCTCAGGATGAAATATCATTAGGAAGGTCACCAATCAACTTGGAAATAACAAAAACTTGATTCAACACTAATATTACTGGTTTTTTATTATTTTTACTTGCACTTTCTCCCAAGCTCCACTCATTGGGGTACTAGGGCTGTCTCAACTCTCTCACCCTCCCAAGATCTTTTTTCATAGATAGTTATCCATGTGTTTCTAGATTCTGTTGACTTTTTTCCCTGTTGTGATTTTAGGTTACCACTTTCCAAAGGACCTCTTATTCTCACGCTATTTGTTTTCTTAGATAGTAATAATACGTTGGGTTGGAATATCTGCATGAGTTCCAAAGTTATTCTTGTTTGTTATCCCCCTCTTAAACTAACCCCACCCCCCAACATCTCTAGATGTGATAGTGGTGTCTTACACTAAGAATATATTTTTTAGGTGCTAAGTTAGATGAACTAAGTTATTTTGATAATACTCCAGGTGTTCCAGAATTGTGCTTACATGTTACCACTTTCCCAACCCCAACATCACAAATAGGTATGCTAGCAGTCAGTGTCTTAACCCTTTTGTCTTTTGGTACATATAATAAACCAAACGAGGTGGTGCAGTGGTTAGCACCCTGGACTCTCATCCATGGGGACAACAGTTCAAACCTGCATCTAGTCATCCTGATTAGGTTTTCCGTGATTTCCCTAAATCGCTTAAGGAGAATGCCGGGGCCAACACAGTGACTCCACCTCTTCACTACTGATTTTTCCTTGCTACAGAGCTTGTAGTTTCTTAGCACAGGTGACTCACAAGGAACCCCTCAACTGTGAAGTCTCAAAAGGCAAATGATAGTAACAGAATTCGATGCCCCACATATTGTCTACCATGCTACCACAATAATGGTAATGACATGTAACTCACAACAGCGTTACAGTGCTAGCAGTACTGATAAAAAGCAACACAGTGACAATGATGAACAAAGCAAGCACTGCATTATATCAACAACAACAAATACCGGCAAACAGGGTGATTTCGGATGGTTTTGTCGTTATTTTGATTGTAACTTTCGTATATATTATTAGATTAAATTGATTGTTATGGAAGTGGTAGAGTATATGTGTAACGAATAAAATATCTAAGAACTAGAAAGTGTATGTGTAGGTATATTTATCTGAGGCAGTTAAATAAAGTGTCCAAAGTCACCCCATGGATTGGGGTGATTACAGACACATGTGTTTTTTAAATCTCTGTCCGAAGTTACAGTATATAGAGGGCAAATTCAGACAGTTACTGCATTTTTTCAAATTCTACATGCTTTTTATTTGGTTTTGGTGACATTTTAAGCGAGGCCTTTGTTACGAATAAGTGATATGGAATGATATAATGAATTTTATATATTACAGATAAGTTTTTATTTTGCAAGATTTTAAAAAAAAGAGTCTCTTTGTTCACTTCTGCATGAGCTCATTTAATATTTTCACTTAAGCGAATGGAAAGATCTTCTGACTGTCGTTTGAGGAATAAATGCACCCATTCTTCTCCTGGCAAGATATTACGAAATTTCTTCGCTTTTTGGCTAGATTTATCAAGGTAGCCTTTAACTAAATATCTAATATCCAATTTAGTGAAGGGAAATCCCCAATGTGCAGCCCTCAAGATACCCTGCTTCAACATTTCTTCTTCCTCTTCTTCTTCTTCTTCTTCTTCATTTTGCATTGGCTGTCCTTCCATTTTTTTCGGAAGTGCTTCCTGCACTTTATTTTGTAGGGTTGATTTAGGTATACCATACAAATCACATGCTTTTCTGTACGATAATTCACCACTCTGGATATCACGAACAGCTTTATCTAAAAGTTCCAGGTCATAATTACACCGTGATGTAGCACCTCTCCTGCTCTTATACGTTCTTGGCATTGTCCGAAATCACCCCACACAGTACACAGTTTTACAAAAACCATCCTTATTTTATAACCTTGCACGAGAAAGTCGACAAACTTTTACAGAAATTGTCTCAATGCTGTTAGCTACTGAGCGCGTCAACAATTACGGTTACAATAACTTCCCGCTCAATGCAACAATAGAAAGTTTCCACTTTATGATAATGCATGGATTTTTAACACAGGCTGTTCATCACTTATTCACCTAGGGAAACAATTGACGCAAAGTAAAAGTTGTGGAAAGCGATAAATGCAATCTTGTACTTAAAATAACTAGCGCACGGACGTTAAAATAAGTAACTCTTTGTTTCTATGCAGTAGCAAAGAGCAAATAAGCCATACTCTCCAAATTCGCC
The DNA here is from genome assembly GCF_021461385.2 of Schistocerca piceifrons. Classification (NCBI taxonomy): domain Eukaryota; kingdom Metazoa; phylum Arthropoda; class Insecta; order Orthoptera; family Acrididae; genus Schistocerca; species Schistocerca piceifrons. The sequence goes on from NC_060138.1 coordinate 659,238,170, forward strand.
CCAGTGTCCAAAATCGCCCCGTTTGATGGTACCTAAGTTGACAATTCTTTAGAAAGCAACTCAAGAAATTTCATAGTGTGAGAAAGACATGGCAGATCAAATACTGCCGTTTCTGCAAAATGAGTTGGTGCAACATGTGGTGTTGTACACGTTCGACTGTGTGGACAATGTACACGAAGAGTACAATAATGATGATATGTGTTTAACAAGTGAAAGACATTAAAAAAGGTGTCAAGCCATGCAGTTAATCATCCTTGTTGGACAGGGAGCCACAAATCCCATCTCCAGTAAAACATAGTAAAGTACAACTTTGTTCAAGGAGTGGTACTAAACATAATTACCTGCATGGAAAGTCATGCACAGCATAGTAAAAAAAAAAACAATTATGAACAGGTTTTGAATAAGCCCACAGCAATATGACCACGTAGTGGATAAAGAAAACTATTGAGAACAAGATGCACTTGTTACAAAAACTGGTGCTTGCACATTTCAAGGATGCTCAATAAAATTTACAGGATGTGCATGATAGTGACCTACAACATTATACACATCAAATTGTGCGCAACATAGATTACAGTTATTTCAAGGGCAGCATTGAACTGTTGCATAACTTCCAACAGTGCTCCGGAACTGGAAGACTTAAGATAACAAAATTTCAAACTATGTGTCAACTTGATGATGCACTGAAAATTACTGAATCAGCCAGAAAATTTGTAGACGAGATAAACAAACTCATCCCATCGTTCAGTACAGAATTTGCTTTCCACTTCGACCAATTGGGATTTTAAGAGTAAATGCATATGAAAGGAACCCTGGAAACTAGAGGGTATCAAGAGAGCTGTATTAAGATCAACCACATCAATACCTTAACACATTCATATACAATTATGCAGACTATTAATCCAAATAGTAAACTGGCTGTAAAGTTATTTATTGTGCTGTGTGTATGGAACGGGGGCAGCTGCCAAAGTGGAGGTATTGCTGGTGTTTGGTAAGTCTGATATGACAGAGGTACTGATGTAGTCATCTTTGAGGTGGCAGTCAGCATGAGGAAGGTGTCTTGCTGGGTCAAGTAGGACCAGGTGAATCTAAATGGATAAGATGATGATGATGATGATGATGATATTCTGGAAGAATGTGGATAGCATGTCCTGACCCTCGATCCAGATAACGAAAATGTTATCAGTGAATCTGAAGCAAGTAAGGGGTTTGGGATAGGCTGGTGCCATGCAAGTGCCTATCACTCAAACCCCAGCTTTGTTTCTAGGTAATGCCTAGAAGTAAGTGTGGTTGGTTGGTTGGTTGGTTGGTTTGTTTAAAGGCGGGAGAAGGGAACAAAATACAAGGTCATCGGTCCCTTGTTCCTGATAAAACAATGCCACAAGTGTGAGAATAAAACGGACGAAACATATAACACAATACAGAAAGAAAGGAAAAGCCACAAAGGAAGGCAACGAACACTAAAAGGAACAAAAGAGGATAAGAAAACAACAGAGAGATGCTAGAAACAGAAGAGGGTAAAACATGAAAGCAGATTACAGTGGCTGGCCAACCACGAGAATAAAAAGGGAAAGCCAGCCACTCTGCAATACATTAAAACCTCAACCCTAAAAGCACTAGGGTGGAGGACACAGAGGGGAAAAAGGACATGCGCTAAAACCTACATAGAAATATAAAACCCACTCTCACGGATAAAACGTAAAACTAAAGCTGCTGTGGAGGCACTGTTGCCCAACACCGAAGGCAGGGTGCTGGGAAAGTTAAAAGTCTGCCGCAGGGCGGCTAAAAGTGGGTAGTCCAGCAAGAGGTGGACGACTGTCATTTGGGAGCTGCTGCAACACTGAGATGGATCCCCACAATGGAGTAGGTGACCATGCGTTAGCCACGTATGTCCAATGCGGAGCTGGCAGAGGACAACTGATTCCCTGCTAGAGGCTTGCACGGAAGACTTCTACACATTCATAGTCTCCTTAATGACACACAGTTTGTTGTGCATGCTGTTATGCCATTCCGTCTCCCAAACCCGGAAAACCTTGTGGTGTAAAACAGAATGCAGGTCAGCTTCAGAGATGTCTATCTCCAGAAGCAGTTTCCGCGTCACCTGTTTGGCCAGCCTGTCTGCAAGTTCGTTGCCGGGAATTCCGACGTGTTCTGGGGTCCACACAAACACCACGGAATGGCGGGAATGTTCCAGGGCATAGATGGACTCCTTAATGGATGCTACCAGAGGGTGGCAAGGGTAGCACTGGTCAACAGCTTGTAGGCTGCTCAATGAGTCAGTACCCAGGAGAAATGACTCACCAGAGCATGAGCAGATGTACTCAAGAGCACGATATATGGCCGCCAGCTCTGCAGTGAAAACACTGCAGCCAACTGGCAAGGAGTGCTGCTAAATATGTCCTCCATGAACATATGCGAAGCCTACATGATCATCAGTCACTGAGCCATCAGTGTAAACCGCTTCAGAGCCCCAGAACACGTCAAGAATCGAGAGGAAGTGACAGTGGAGAGCGGCGGTGTTAACAGAGTCCTTAGGGCCATGCAAAAGGTCCAAACAAAGCTGCAGTTGAGGTGTACACCATGGAGGCATACATGAATGGACCGCAAATAGAGGTGGTAAAGGGAAGGACTCTAGTTCAGAGAGAAGGGACTGCACGCGAACTGCAATCTTTAGCCCCGATATGGGCCGTTGATGCAGGAGATGGACTGCCGCAGGCGGGAAAAGGAGACGGTAATTCGGGTGCTCAGGGAACTATGAATGTGTGCTGCGTAACTGGCAAGCAGTTGCGCACGTCTGATCTGCAGTGGAGGGACAACAGCCTCCACCAGTAAGCTTGTCACCGGACTCGTCCTAAAAGCTCCTGTCGCTAATCAAACCCCACACTGGAGCACATGGTCGAGTAAATGCAATGCTGAAGGTGCTGCCGAACCATAAACCACACTCCCATAGCCAATTCGGGATTGGACTAGCGCTCTGTAGAGCTGCAGCAGCGTACAGTGATCTGCACCCCAATTGGTGTTGCTCTGGCAACAGAGGGCATTGAGGTGCTGCCAGCACTTCAGCTTAAGCTGACGAAGATGAGGGAGCCACGTCAATCAAGCATCGAAAACCAGTCCTAGGAACTGATATGTCTCCAATACAGTGAGTGGATCGTCATTAAGGTAAAGTGCGGGTTCTGGATGAACGGTACGAAGCCGACAGAAGTGGATGACATACGACTTTGCGGTTAAAAACTGGAAGCTATGGGCTAGAGCCCATGACTGCGCCTTGTGGATGGCTCCCTGGAGGCGCTGCTCAGCAACAATAGTACTGGAGCAGCAGTACAAAATGGCGAAGTCGTCTGCATACAGAGAAGGTGAGACGGAGGACCCGAAAGCTGCTGCTAGACCATTAATGGCCACAAAAATAGAGACACACTCAATACAGAGCCCTGCGGGACTCATTCTCCTGGATATGACTGGAACTATGGGAGGCACCAACTTGAACTTGAAAAAGTACGGAGCAACAAGACGTTTTGGACAAAAATCGAGTGGGGCCCGGAGACCCCACTTATACAATGTGGCAAGGATATGATTATGCCAGGTCATGTAGTATGCTTTACGTAAGTCAAAAAAGATGGCAACCAGGTGCTGCCGTCTGGTAGAGGCTGTTCGGATGGCAGACTCGATGGAAACAAAATTTTCAGTGGTAGAGCGACCCTGGTGGAAAGCCGCCCTAAAATGGAGCCAGCAAGCCACTTGACTCCAGGACTCAACCCAACCGCCAACATTTATACATTCCAGCAGCTTACAAAGAACGTTGGTGAGGCTGATAGGCCGATAGCTATCCACATCAAGCGGGTTTTTACCAGGTTTGAGCACCGGAATGATGGTGCTCTCCCGCCATTGGGATGGAAAGATGCCATTGCACCAGAGCCAATTGAAGATGATGAGAAGATGTCGCATGTAGTCAGATGAGAGATGTTTAATCATCTGGCTGTGGATGTGATCAGGCCCAGGAGCTGTGTTGGGGCAATATGCAAGGGCACTGAGGAGCTCCCATTCTGTAAATGGGCGTTATAGGATTCACTGCAACATGAAGTGAATGAGAGGATGTTCCCTTCCAGCCGCCGTTTGAGTGTGCGAAAGGTTGGAGGATAATTCTCTGGCGCACAGGCTCTAGCAAAGTGCTCGGCAATTGTGTTTATGTCAGTACATAACTCACCATTTATGGTAACACCGGGGCAGCTGTTGGGGCCTGGTACCCGAAAAGACGTTTGAACTTTGACCAAACTTGGGTAGGTGACGTGTGGCACTCAATGATGGAGACGTGTCTCTCCCAACACTCCTCCTTCTATTGTTTGATAAGGTAGCGAACACGAACACAGAGCTATTTAAAGGCTATGAGGTGCTCCAGAGAAAGGTGCCACTTATGCCACTGTAGAGCTCACCAATGCTCTTTAATTGCTTCAGCCACTTCCGGTGACCACCAAGGGACTGCCTTACGCCTTGGGCACCCTAAAGAGCAAGGGATAGTGTTTTATGTCACAGAAACAATTGTGCTAGTCACCTGCTCAACCATCACATCCATGTTACCATGTGAGGGAGATTCAGCGGTGACAGTAAAGGTGAAAGTTCCCCAGTCCGCCTGGTTCAAAGCCCATCTGGGCAGATGTCCGTGTGCCTGACACTGGGGTAGTGACAGGAAGATGGAGAAGTGGTCACTACCACACAGGATGTCACGTGCTCTCCAGTGGATAGATGGGAGAAGTCTTGGGCTGCAAACTGATTAATCAATGGCCGAGCAACTACCATGAGCCACACTGAAATGTGTGGTGGCCCCAGTATTTAAGAGGCAGAGATCAAATTGCGACAGTAAAGTTTTGACATCTCTGCTTTGGCCAGTAAGCACGGTACCACCCCACAAGGGGTTATGGGCATTAAAATCTCCCAGAAGTTGGAAAGGTTTAGGGAGTTGATCAATCAGTGCAGCTAATTTCAGCGGTACTGGCCCATCTGGAGGAAGATATACATTATACACAGTTATTTCCTTCATCGCCCTTTTCTGACAGCCACAACTTCATGAGGGGTTTGAAGGGGCACATGTTCACTACAGCCCGAGTTTAGGACATAAATGCAAACTCCACCTGACACTCAATTATAGTTGCTACAGTTCCTTTTATATTCCTTATAGCCGCGGAGAGCTAGGGTCCACATTGCTGGGAACCAGGTTACCTGGAGGGCAATGCAGATAGCAGGTATAAAGCTTAACAGTTGCCGTAACTCAGCCAGGCTGAGGATGATGTCATTGTGAGACTGGGACGGCATGGAACATTCAATAAGGCAGTTTACACTTCAGGGTCACCTGCTGCCACCGACTTTTTGCCTGAGCAGTCTATATCCACTGTGTCTGAGGGTCTGGTAAGATCTAGGTCCTCAGTGGATGCCAGAATCTCCACCCCAACCTCAGCCGCAGAGCTTGTAGGTAGCGGTGGTTTAGGTGCCACTGCAATTTCCTTGTCTTAGAAGTTTTCTTTTTGGATTTCTCTTGCTGCTCCTTGGGTTTCCCTGGCTGGGAGGACTTCACTGGCTCAGTCTCCGGGACTGAGGATGATCATGAAGCCCTATGACCAGCTGCTTTTGGGCTCTTCAGCCATTGGCGGGTGTCGTCTTTCCCACTAGAAGAAACCTGAGAAGGGAGTGACCCAAGGGACCCGTTACCGCTTCCTAGCGAGAGAAGTTGAAGAAGACTTGTGCTTCTCTGGCTTAGAAGTGGGGCTGGATGTCCCCGATGGTTGGGGCGGGGAGGGGGGGGGGGGGGATGCTCCCAAAGTAGGTGGTGCAGGTGCAGGAGCAACAGGGAGGGAAATGCCCTCACCATCATGGGGGCAAGTGTAGTCTTCTGGCTCTGAGAGGTGACCTGGGTTGGCAGAGCTGATGGTGCCAGAACTGTTGTAGTGGCAGCATAAGACGATGCCATATGAACAGGATGCAGGTGTTCAAATTTTCTCTTAGCCTCAATGTACATCAGTCGGTCCAGGGTCTTGTACTCCATGATTTTCCTTTCTTTCTGGAGAATCCTGCAGTCAGGCAAGCAAGCTGAATGCTCTCCGCAGTTGACACAGATGGAGGCAGGGCACAGGGAGTATTGGGATGTGATAAGCATCTGCAATCTTGGCATGTGACGCTGGAAGTACACTGGAACGACATATGGCCGAACTTCCAGCACTTAAAGCACCACATCAGGGAGGAATATAGGACTTTACATCATACCGGTAGACCATCCCCTTGACCTTGTCGGGCAATGTACCACCCTCAAAGGCCAAGATGAAGGCACCGGTGGCAACCTGATTATCCTTCGGACCCCTGTGGACACGCCGGTTGAAATGCACACCTCGCCACTCATTGTCGGACTGCAAAAGAAGGTCTCTGTGAAATATGATACCCCAGACCATATTTAACCTCTTACAGGGTGTGACGGTTACAGAAACATCTCCCACCTTGTCAAAAGTGAGTAACTCCCGTGACTGGGCAGAGGATACTGTTTTGATAAAGACTGATCCAGATCTCATTTTGGACACGCCCTCCACCTCCCCAAACTTGTCCTCTAAATGCTCAACAAAAAACTGAGGCTTCATCATCATGAAAGATTCCCCATCAGCTCTAGAACATACAAGGTACCGGGGCGAATAAGATCCGCTGCCATCCTTAGCCTGACGTTCCTCCCATCGTGTGGCCAGGGAGGGGAATGATTTGGGGTCATACTTCTGAGTGTTGAATTGAACCCGTGATCGCTTAGAGACTGCTGGTGTTTCACTACCAGCAAGAGATGATGGACTACGCTCCATCGCGTGTCATCCACCCTGATGCCACACACTCCGACCAGGGGCCCTTCCCACAGGTGCCACCCAGCCGCAGCAAAGGCCACCTGGCAGGATGGCCATTGCCGGGAGTCCCAATGCCCCAGGGGGATGGGCATCTACACCATGGCATACGTGGGGAATTCACAGCGCAGGCATCAGCAGAGTGATCCCTGTGTGGTCAGGGGGCTACAACCAACAGGGTAAATGGCGGCCCCACCACAATGGACTGGCTACCGAGCTGGATATCGGGTGCAAAGAAATCCGTGGTCATCGTCGACACAGAAATCGACACTGCATGTTGCATGGTGGAAAACGCACCCAGGAAGGTGTCCTCCCCCAAGAGATGGAGAATGGGCAGGACTGCAATGTGACAACGAGAAAGTGGGCTAAGGATCTCAATGCACGATGGACATGATGCACCTTGTAAGGCACCCTTCCCCAATTGGCTCGCTCTTCGGGAAAATTTTGAAGAATGGAGGTCAAACCCTACAGGAGACCATCACGTAAAGGCCGAAACTTGTTAAACTCCTTTTAGAGGCCTAGTACGACAGGCAGGAATACCTCAGGCCTTTTCTAACCCCCGGACCCCATGGGGAACTAAGTGTGGGTGATGATACAGTTGGTGACTAGGAAGGAAGTAGTTGATCTGGAATCCATCAGGCATTGGGTAAGGTAGTGTTCAATGGTGGTGAGGCCATGGGCATTATGGATGTGGGATGTTAATGTAAAGGGAGGTAGCATCATTAGTGACAAGCAGGACACTATGTGGTAAAGGAACAGGAACTGTGGAGAGTTGGTGGAGGAAATGCTTTGTATATTTTATATCGGAGGTAAGTTGCAGGTAACAGGCTGAAGGTATTGGTCTACAAGAACAGAGATTCTCTCAATGGATGCACAGTAACCAGCCAAAATAGGGCATACAGAATGGTTGTGTTTATGGACTTTAGGAAGCATGTAGAGTGTAGGAACATGGAGAGCTTTAGTGGTGAGGAGAGAGGTGGGCTCTGGGTAAAGGTTCTAGGCTGGATCTAAGTGTCTGAGAGAGACTGGAGATCCTGCCAGATTTCTGGAATGGGGTTACTGGCAGGGTTTGTAGGCAGATGAATCTGACAGCTGGCCAGTGTCCTTCTGGCAAGTGGTCCTTGCAATTCAAAACAACAGTGGTGGAGTCTTTGTCAGCAGGTAGGATTCTAAGGTTGGGATCAGTTTTTAGGTGGTGGTTTGCGGTTCTTTCTGTGGGTGTAAAGTTAGTTTGCATGTTGAGGGATTTGGGGAATGATGGTGAGGCATGGTCTGAGGTTAAGAAATTCTGGAAAGTTAACAGGGAATGATCTGGGGTCAGTGGAGATCGATCACGGTTGGATGGAGGAGTGAACAGAGTCAGGCAGGATTCAACATTGGTCTCCGAGTCTGATATTGTCTTGTTTTGTTTTTAAAGTGCAAATACAACTGGAGTCATATGTGCCCAAATCTAAACTATACAATACGAAGACAGAGAGGAGTTAAAAAACAACTATACGTCAACCACAACTGACATAAGAGAAAACAGCTAAAAACAGGGGCGTGGAGAAAGGGCTAAAAAAGACACCGTACAGAAATGGAGGTCCAAAACTAAAAATTAAATGGCCTTCACCATACTGCTTTGACAGATAAAAAGTAAAATGCAGCCAACAGCCCGCGCGTCATTTGCTAAAATGGCCGATAACTCAGACAGCAAACCCAAGCAGGAATGTAAACAGTTAAAAAATAGGCATTTCATCAGGAAGTGGCATACAGTTAAAACTTGGGCGACTTGGGTGCAATGTGTACAAAGTGGCTGGGGAGCGCCACTTACCAAATGATAAGGGCTAAAAAGGCAGTGCCCAGAGGACTGAGAGGATGTAGTCCAAGTCACTGGGAGAGGCTTAATAATCTGGAACTTATTCCCATGAAGAGAGGACAAATGGCAATGCCAAAGTGACACCACCGCCTGACAGATGGCAACACCGAGATCACTGGAGGGAACATAGGAACTAGTGGGCTGAGGTACGAGAACTGCTGCCTTGGCAGCAGCGTCAGCAGCCTCATTTCCTAGCAGACTGACATGACCAGGAATCCACATAAACATCACAGTGGCTCCACCAAGAATGAGCAAGTGACAGTTTTCATGGGCCCATTGCACTAAAAGATGGGCAGTGTACAGCATACAAACCCTGAAGGGCACAGAGAGTATAAGCAGAGGACACAATTAAAAAGTCTGTGTCAGTGGATGCACTCCATGGCCTGATACAGGGCGAAGAGCTCGGCTGTAAATACTGAGCAGTGTGTCAGAAGCTGACATCGAAAGACTTGGGCACCAATGACAAAGGCACACCCGACACCACAGTCAGTCCGAGAGCCATCAGTGTACACAAAGGAAATATCACGAAATTCCATGCGAAGGTCATGAAACTGAAGGCGATAGAGTGAGACTTGAGTAGTGTCCTTAGGAAGAGAATGAATGCCGAGGTCAACATGGGCCACTTCATGAAGCCAAGGTGGTGAAGGGTTCCCACCCACCAGCAAAGTTGCAGGTAGTGTGAAGTTAAGCTGCCAGGGCAAGTGCCGAAAGCGGACTTCAGGAGGCAACAGAGAAGAAGGACGCGCCCTATACTGGCAATCAAAGGAATCATTGAAGAAGGAGGCATAGGATGGGTGGCCATGCACGGCAGACAAACGGCATGCTGAGGAGAAAGTCACGGCGGCAGGAGGCAGTGGTAGTTCAGCAGCTTCAGCGTACAGCAGAACGGCACCCTCGAAATCCATACTGTGCAATGGTTAGTAAATTGCAAGACTCGAGCCACCATTCCAGCAACGCATAAATCGTGCATTTCATCACCTTGCAAATACAGTTGGTGAGAGAGATGGGATGTTAGTTGGAAGGAAGGATTTTGTCCTTACTGGGATTAGGTATGGGTATGACGGTGGCTTCACACCAACATCCAGGAAATGTGCCGTCTGCGCAGATGCAGGTGTACGTATTAAGCAGAAAGTGCTTGCCCACAAGAGAAAAGTGCTGCAACATCTGAATGTGGACAGTGTCTGGCCCTGGAGCAGACTACGCAGATGAACTGAGAGCATGATCTAGCTTCCTCATAGTAAAAGCAGCATTGTAGCACTCACGATTCTGAGAAGAGAAGGGTATCGCCCAAGCCGCCTCCGCTCGTTTCCGATGGAGGAAGGCAAGGTGGTAGTGGAAGAGCTCGAAATTTCGACAAAATGGTGGCCCAAGGTGTTGGAGACAGCAACAGGGGCCATAATGACATCGTCTGCCACTGTCAAGCCGAAAATTGGCGAGTGGATCTCGGTTTCAGAGAGCCGTCAGAGGTTGGCCCACATGACGGAGGAAGGGGTGGAACTGTTAAAAGAACTAGTGAATGAAATCCAGCTAGCTGTTTTACTATCCCAAAGATGGCGACAACACTTTGCACATGTGTTTATAATGAATGCAGTTTGCCATCGTAGGATAATGGTTAAAAATGTGGAGAGCACGTTTCTGCACACGACTGTGTCGCGACATGCCTCTGTCCACCAAGGGACTGGGACATGGCGTGGTAAAGAGGAAGTGTGAGGAATGGAATGTTCTGCAGCAGTAAGGATGTTTGTGAGATATTCCACCTGGTCATCATAACTGGGGAAATCGTTTTCTTTGAAGGTCGCCAGGGAGGGGTAAAGCTGCCAGTAAGCCTTAGTAAGCTGCCATTTGTGTGGACACCCAGGTGGGGTAGGAGTCTGGAAACAGATAGCACATGGGAAATGGTCACTCAAGAAGGTGTCAGGAAGAAGGGACGACTCAAGACAATGGGCAAGCTGGGCAGTGCAGAAGGATAGGTCCAAATGGGAATAGGTGTGCAAGGAGTCTGAAAGGAATGTGGATGCTCCGGTGTTAAAGCAGAAGGGGTTGAGTTGATTAAGATCAGCAAAGAGGACACCTCTCTGACAGGTTCTGGGGGAACCGCAAAGGGGATGATGTGCACTAGTCATCAAGTAACAGAAATGAGGAGGTTGCTGCCCAATAAGCTGAAGGAAGTCTGCCCTGGTGACATCAAATGATGGATGGACATAAATGGTACAGAGGGCAAAATACAGGTGAGGAAGGAAAAGGCGAACTGTAACAGCTTGAAGACAGGTAGCCAGGGAGATGGGTTGACTATAAATATCATCTAGTATGAGCAGCATGACACCCTCATGAGATGGAATGCCAACCTCAGGGCGAAGGTCGAAACGAACCAGGAAGAAATGTGAAGGCTCAGAGCAGTCATGAGGACGCAATTTCATTTCCTGAAGGCAGGATACAAAGGGACACTGTGATGCTAAAAGCAGCTGTAAATAAGCTTTGTGGGACCGAAGGCCACAAACATTCCTTTGGAGGAAAGTCATGATGAGGAAGAAATGAAGAGGTGTCATCTCAGCAGCTGCCGAGTGGCAGGCTGCGAAGACTCTCTGCTGCAGAACACTGAAGCAAGAGGATCCTGTTCCATGAGGTCCACAGAAGCATCACCTTGCTTGTGCTGTTGGTCTGTGGAGTCCAATGCAGAAAAACAGTTGGTGGTGCACACCAGCGACACAGAGGCTGCCCTGGCTAAGCTGTCATATGGTGACACCATCAAAGAGGATGTTCGAATCAGTGAAAGAGAAGACCGTTTGCCTTTGGTGGACTTCTTGGAGCCTTTCTGGTTGGCACAGGAAGACTAGGGTGTTGTTTGGCTGGACGGATGCAGGAAGTCTTCATGGGAGTACGCCTTCTGTCGTTTCCAGCCTACCAATTGTGTAGCTGGTGGTTTCACCCATTGAGGCAAGAGTTTGATGGCTTGTTGCACAGATGGATGGGGGTGATGGCGATGCTACCTTGACACTGGGCGATTTCACAACCTCAGAGCTGAATTTGAGGTTGCAAGTCTGCGTGGCCATGTCCTTCATGGAGCGAGGGGTGATGAGAACAGAACTATAGGTGCCAGACGGGAGAACGCAGGGATTGCGGCTAGCCAATAACTTGCGAGCAACTGGGTAAGGCACTTTCTCCTTTACCACAGCCCACTCATCAAGATACATGGGACAATCCCAAGAGGCAGCAGTATGGCCACCATTGCAGTTGATACAGCGGAGAGAAGGAGGTGGACTATCGCCCTCAAGCGCATCCCTACCACAGGTTACACATCTGGCTGGGTGTTGACAAGATGTTCGAATGTGGTTGAAATGATGACACTGGTAGCAGTGCTTCAGGTTCAGTACGTACAGTCGGACTATGATAATTTCATAGCCTGCTTTGATCCTGGATAGAAGCACCACCATCAAAGGTGAGAAAAAGAGTGCAGGTGGGCACTGTATTTATAGTATGTCTTACTTAAAATATGTACAATTTGCCATTGAATTGCCCTTGTATTTATTGTAAGTTTAAATTGAAACCTGTACAATTTGACACGTTCCATATCCTTGTGATTGACTCACTAACTGGATCTATGGAACAAGAAATAAATAAATAAATAAATCTACCTCTTTGATCACCCAGTGGACAGCAATGACACCCTGATCAGAGAGGTAAGACTGGATTTCGGCCTCAGTCAGACCATCAAGCAGTGTAGTGTAAATAACACCACAGAAAGAATTCAGAGTTCTATGGGTCCGACACAAACAGGATAGCCATGGAGAAGCGAGGTGTAAAGCACCTGTGCTTGAGAATCAAAAGTAGTCTCCAAAAGCAAAGTGCCAGTCCGTAAACAAGAGCAGGATTTCCCAGGGCCAGCAATGGCATCAACACCTTTCTGAATAATAAATGGATTTACCATTGGGACTGACTGTCTTCAGTGTGCGAAATCACGAGGAACTGTGGTGCATCTGGAAGGGTCTTTGAATCATTAGCTCTATTCCACTTACGTTTTGTAGATGTTGATTGTAAAGATGACTGGCTCATTGGGAGAAAATCCCCCATGATTGCCAACATCTCTAATGGCACACTCCTTCCAACTGGGGGACCCCTTCACAAGGGGGCGCACCCGCCTTAGGTGATTGTTCACACCTCCTGAACACCTGACAGAGGGACCAATTGGCAATTTGGGAAAGTAGCAGCTCAGGCAATCATCCCTCCCTGGGCCTGGCCTGTACCGGGAGGTACGTGCAAACCCTACCTGTCAACCCAGGGCTGGGAATTATGCCTGATCCAGTCACCCATTACGTGTAAGATGGTCAGGGAATTGGCGAATGGCGACTGCCTGAGAAACAAGGAGTTGGCTCCATTGGATGTGCAGAGGGGGAATCCCTGCTTCTGTGAGGAACTATTAAATTAACAGGACTAGTGTGAAAGGCACCAATAGCCAGACGCACCCCTGATGATAGACTGGGTCAAGGAGTTTCAAAGTGGAAGGAGCTGCTGAGCCATAAATCTGACCACCATAATCAAGTCTGGACAAAACCAGAGTATGGTAAAGATGGAGAAGAGTCTAACGGTCTGCACCCCAAGATGTGTGGGCCAGAAGGCAGAAAGCATTAAGCTACTGCATGCGTGCAGTCTCTAAGTGACAAATGTGGGGCAGCCATGCCAGCATGTTATCAAAAATAAGGCCCAAGAAATGGGACTGTGTTACAGCAACAAGGAGCTGGTTGCCGAAATAAAGTTCTGGATCAGGGTGTACTGTGGGTCGACGACAAAAATGCATAACCTGCATTTTGGAGGAGGAAAACTAAGCCATGGGCTGTGGCCCATGTAGAGGACTGTCGGATGGCGCCTTGGAGTGGGAGCTGCTTTTGGTGACAAAAGCTCTTACAAGCTCTTCCAGGTTCTAGTTGACACTTCACTCAGCACCCCTCAGATTCAGGAGAATGGTATCCCACAGGGTTCTGTACTAAGTGTCACACTCTTCCTCATTGTCGTAAATGGGCTTGTGACCTCTGTTGGGCCTCTGGTTACCCTGGCGTTGTATGTTGACAGTTTTTGCATCTGGTGCAGCTCCCACTCAATGGCACCAGAGAAGATGCCATGAGCGGTACTGAAGTGGGTATGGGAACCATTGTTGAGGATATACAAATCAAAGTCCGTGATAAGTTGGTCAATTAGGATACCCCGAGCCGTTGATGTAACACTCCCCCACAGTGGATGGTGGGCATTGAAATCGCCAAGGAGGAGAAACGGGGGGCGGGAGTTGCTGAAGTAAGGTAGATAGTGCAACATAAGCAAGTGGCCTACCTGGAGGCAGATAGACATTGCAAATGGTGATTGCCGGAGTCATTTGCACTCTAACTGCTATCACTTCCAAGGTGGTACGTAGGGGGATCCAGTCACTAAGGACATCGGAGTGAACCAAAGTGCAGACCCACCAGATGCTATCCCAGGACCAGCACGGTTCCGACAGAACGCCCGAAAACGGAAAAGCGTTTCTTGGAGAACAAGACAGAAAGCAGAATAAGAGGAGACAAGAACATTGCATTTCTGGTAGGTGACAATAGCAGCTGTTGCAGTTCCACTGGATGATCACGTGGCGTGAGTTCAAGGTAGGCATGAAGGAGCCGACGAGGAGGTCAGGTCACTTGGTCAGTAGTTGGCACCAACAAGGATGGGGTGGCATCCATAAATAAGAAGTCAGACTCAGGTTCCGAGAGGGGAGTTGGCATCTCTGGGGCACCGGAGACGCCTTTGCTTGGGATTTATGTTTCTTCTTCTTCTTCTCTTTCTGAGGTGGAGGAGGACAGGACACACGGAGTACAGGCGTCTGCAAGATTGGGAACCAAAAGAGAGCAGGGGACTGTGGGGCCCACAGATGGTGCGTCTCGTGGCCAAGTGGTGGTAACAGTCTTCTGGCCTGAGAGACACTGGGGAGAGAGTTCCCGGGAGGGAGCTCAATCAGCAGCAGATCCCAGAGAAGGGGGGCACTTCTTCGGCTGGGGTGGGGAGGGGGGGGGGGAGTGGCTCTCTGATGGGAGGTCGTGGGAACAGCAGGGGAGGTGGAGGGGAGAGTGGAGGGGGGGGGGGGACTGGGGTAAGGACGAAGGGGGGGGAGGGGGGGGGAGAAGGGGGAGGAGGAGGAGGAAAGGAAGTAACAGAGGCAAAAGTTGAAGATGGCAACACCAGATGAAGTCGCTCATACTTTTGGTAAGCCTCAGTGTAAGACAGGTGAGCCAGGGACTTATATTCTTGCGTCTTCTTTTCTCTCTTGTAAGCCAGGCAATCCGGTGAGCGAGGGAGTGGCGGTCAGCAGTACAATTAACACACACGGGCAGCGGAACACAAGGGGTTCCCTCATGGACGTGGTGGCAACAGTCACCACACAAAGGGTCCGCCGTACAGTTTGAAGACATATGCCCAAAATGCAAGCACCAAAAGCACTGCAAAGGTGAAGGGATGTACGGCTTCACGTCACATCCGTAGCACATAACCTTGACCACCTCTGGGAGGGTATCCCCCTCGAAAGCCAGGATGAAGGCTCCGGTATCGGTGTGGTTGTCTTTGTGACCCTTCTGCACACGTTGAACAAAATTAACACCACACCACACCAGATTCATCTACATGGATACTCCGCAAATCACATTTAAGTGCCTGGCATAGGGTTCATCGAACCACCTTCACAATTCTCTATTATTCCAATCTCGTATAGCGCACGTAAAGAATGAACGCCTATATCTTTCCGTACGAGCTCTGATTTCCCTTATTTTATCGTGGTGATCAGTCCACCCTATGTAGGTTGGTGTCAACAAAATATTTTCGCATTCGGAGGAGAAAGTTGGTGATTGGAATTTTGTGAGAAGATTCTGTCGCAACAAAAAATGCCTTGCTTTTAATGATTTCCAGCCCAAATCCCATATCATTTCTGTGACACTCGCTCCCGTATTTTGCGATAATACAAAACGTGCTGCCTTTCTTCGAACTTTTTCGGTGTACTCCATCAGTACTACCTGGTAAGAATCCCACACCGCACAGCAGTATTCTAAAAGAGGACGGACAAGCGTAGTGTAGTTAGTCTCCTTAGTAGGTCTGTCACATGTTCTAAGTGTCCTGCCAATAAAATGAAGCCTTTGGTTAGCCTTTCCGACAACATTTTCTATGTGTTCTTTCCAGTTTAAGTTGTTTGTAATTGTAATACCTAGGTATTTAGTTGAATTTACGGCATTTAGATTAGACTGATTTATCATGTAACCGAAGTTTAACGAGTTCCTTTTAGCACTCATGTGGATGACCTCACACTTTTCGTTATTTAGGGTCAACTGCCACTTTTAGCACCATTCAGATATTTTTTCTAAATCATTTTGCAGTTTGTTTTGATCTTCTGATGACTTTATTAGTCGATAAACAACAGCATCATCTGCAAACAACCGAAGATGGCTGCTCAGATTGTCTCCCAAATCGTTTATATAGATAAGGAACAGCAAAGGGCCTATAACACTACCTTGGAGTTCCTCACCAGTTTGGAGGGTGAGGTCCCTATGAAAAATGACTCCCTGGACCATATTCAGAGACTGGTGAGGAGTGATAGACACTGAGACATTGCCAAGACAATCACAGGCATGAAGAGCTGCGGATTTGGTGGCAAAAGAAGTTTTGATCGACAGGGAGCCTGACCTCATCTTACTTACCGACTCTACTTCACCAAACTTGTCCTAGATATTTTCCACGAAAAACAATGGCTTTGTGGCGGTGAATGTGTCCCCATCCGTCTTAGTACAGACGAGGTAATAGGACAAAGATTTCATCCCAAGACAGCAAGCCTGGTCCTCCTCCCATGGAGCAGCCAGGGAAATGAAGGCTGCCGGGTCATACGAAACAGCATTTAAGGATCCTTCACCACTCGAAGGGACGGCTGTGTGAGAACGATCAGATTTTTGCAGCTTGATACACTTCATGCGCCAAGCATCCACCCTGATATCACCCACTCTGACCAGGGGCTCTCCCCATGGGCGCCACCCAGCCACAGCAAGGGCCATCTGGCACGGCAGCTGTTGCCAGGAGTTCCGATGCTCCAAGAAGACAAGCAACCACTCCTTGGCATACGTGGGGAGGGAACAGCTCAGGTGTCAGTAGTGTGATCCCTGTGTTGTCAGGGGGCTCAGCCATATGGGTACATAACAGCCCCACCACATGGCCTGGCTACACGTGCTGGTGACCTAGCAGGATGGAAGGGGGCTACAGTGGGGAGGGGAGAGGAATCTACACCGTAGATGCTAGAGAGGGAGTTCTTCCCCATATGGCGCACACTAAAAACAGGAAATTTTGAAGTGGAGGTCAAACCTCAAGTAGGGACCGAAACACGAAAGGGTAAAGAACTGGCAAAAGGAACAAAATTGCAACCAATACAGGAAACCAGGGGAATAGCCACGTCGACATAAAGCAGAGCACCGAGAGAGGGGAAGGAGGTGGCAATGGGGAAGTAGTGGGGATAGGAAGGGAGGGGGCAGGAAGAAAGAAAAGCAGCTAGGGAATGAAGAATGAGCTGCAATAGCTTGGGGCCCCGTGTGCACCACGCACGAACTCACAAAAGAACCAGTGGTGAGCCCCTTGGGGGTGAGGAAGAGTGTAATATTCACATGGAGCTCTGCTGAATGACTTTCTTTTGGACCCATAGGGAGCTAAACGATGCACCAAATCTAGCTCAGAACAATCAGTGGGATAAAAACCAACGGGCAATAACCAATAGGGAGCTTCAAAGACCTGAATCATGGAGGCTAAGTAAAATGTGAATGCACCAAGAGGTGTAGGTTGCCTTTTGTAGTTTGAAATGATTGTAACAAGTTGCTGAATTCAGAAAATGTCTTTCAGATTATTTTTCCAATGTAACCAAATTGTAATTGAGGACCATCCCTTCCAGCAATTGCACTGATGAGGAGAGAAATTCAAGAACCCAGCACAATCACCAGGCTACCATCCTTAAAGGCAGTTTGCGGAGCATGTTGGTAAGGCAGTTTGGTCAATAGCTGTTGATGGACATGGGGTTTCTGCCTGTGTTAAGAACTGGATGATAACACTATCTCTCCACTGTGAAGGGGAAACACCTTTGAGTCAAACACAGTTTAAGATCTTCAGGAGAAGGAGTCTGAATAATAGTCAGATGTTGGCTCATCAGATCATGAATCGAAACAAGTCCTGAGGCCGTTATCGTGTGATGAGACAAGAGCCTGAAACAGTTCACAAGCACTGAAACATAGTGTGTGATGGTGGTAAATGTTAGGGAATTGTCTTCTGCTTGTCGTCTGTGAATTTGAAAGATAACTGGGTACGGAGACGATGCCAACACTGACACAACAGGGGTCACAAGGCACTCAGCAAGAACTGACTCTTCCAAACAAATACTGCCACACAGGAGGGATGGAGAGTTATACATTCCCAAGGAGAAGACAGCACTCCCAACATTTGTTCTTACTCCATTTACTTAAGAGTGCTATGGAATAAAGCTGCTTAAAAGAGAGGAGAGATACAATGCAGGGTCTCTGATGATTCCAAATAGCTTTTGCAATGGCTTTCGTCCACCATGGCACCAGTCAGCAGCAGAAGTGATTTTTCTAAAACAGAAATAGCAGTTCCAGCAGCATGAAATATCATGTTGAGAACACCTTCCTTAATCTCAATGCAATCTGACAGATGGGCTGAAGGTAACAGCAGAGGTATACAGCTGCTAACTGGTTCTTCCAAGAGCCTGAGACCCACAGTTCATGGCTCCTTCAGCCACTGGCTGGCGTCGGGTCTCTGATACACTGATTTATGGGTAGAGGTTTCTTGAGAACGAGCCCTGTGACAGGTAGATGCAAGAGGAAGATGTTGCTTCACTGGCCAGGTGTGGAGAGTAGTTCCTAAAGATGATGCGACAACCACGAGAGGTGGACCTACAACCCCCACATGCAAGTTTATTAGTGCAGCTACCGGATGTCAACATCAAGGGAGTAAACACACCAGGTACTGCTGATGATCTGGTTATGTAGTGCCAAAAGGGTGATATCACAGACTGGATAAAGGGATCATATTTTTTCCCATATTCAAAATATAAGAGATGATCTGTAACTTTCATTTCCTGAATTTGCATTCCTCAAATAGGTCTGCACACATCAGGGATTGGCGAGGGTGGTTGTAACTGACACACACAGGTGGTAGCACTCAGGGTGTATTTTTGTGAAGTAACTGGTCACAGTCTCCACAAATTGGGCCAATGTACTCCGGGGGACATATGTCTGAAGTGGTGGCACTTAAAGCAGGGCATAGGAGTGGGAAATAAAGTTTCAAATTCCAGTTGGAAAACATGATTGTGCCACTCTCAGGAAGCGAATACCCCTCAAAAGTGTGAATTAATGTACTATCGTCTACCTTATCTGGCAGGCCTTGATTTACACGACGTATGAAGTGCATCCCCGGTCTCTCAAATTGTTCATATAGTTCTTTGTCCATCTGGAGTATTAGGTCACAGTGAAAAATTAAGCCTTGTACCAATAATGAGGTTCTTATGGGGTATGGTGATAACAGGTACATCACCAAGATGTTTAAACAAGAGCAACACCCAGGATTTGGTAAGATTTGCCTCCTCAAGATGGAACCACTTAATAATTTGCAAAGGGACAAAGGTTTGCCAAATATATTTTCAATATTCTCCGTAAAGAACAATGGTTTAGTAGAGTGAAAGGACCTTCCACCTGTTCAGGTGCAAACCGGGAACTGAGGGGAATAACTGTCTACAAGCCACTAGGTTTCGTTTTCCACCCATGGTGTGGCCAAGGAAGGAAAGATCCTAGAGGCGTAATGATTGGCACTGAATTGTGATCTGTCTGAAGAGACTGCTGAGGCCTTGCAGCCACTGGCTGATACCTGGTCGTTTCATGAGGGCAAATATCTGTCATGATGTTGCTCACCCCGAACAAGATCTCTCTTCCTCCATAGGTGCTACGCAAAGACGATCTGGCATGATAGCCAGTGCCCGGAATCCCAGTGCCCCCAAACAAACAAGCACCTATTCCTCAGGATGCATGGGGAAGTGAGAGTTTGGGCATCAACTGTGCAATCCCTGTGTCACCATGGGCTACCCCCCCCCTCCCCCCCCCCCCCCCCCCGAATGAGTGCCTGATGTATCTCCTACATTAACTGGCCACCATGCTGATGCTGACAATTAGGTGATCTCCTTGCAAGGCCTGCAAAAAATTTTGAATAGATGAATCACGGAAGCATTAAAACTGTCACTAGTGAGTTGCCCATCACATAGTGATGCTAAGAACAAGTTAAGAGTTATAGTATGTGGCATCCCTTACCACTAGTAATCATCACACTTTATGTAAGTCTACATGCATAATACACATCAAAGTACACCAAAATTTCCCTAACACAAATGACTGAAAACAAGTTCTACACAACCTGCATACCCGCAAACACATACGGGTTTAGATTCAATGGATGCAGGATATGAACTAACCACTTTTAGGAAACTAAAAAAAAAAACAAAGTAAACAAAACAATAATCATAATAAAGGCAGTCTCTCAAAAATTACACCTCTGCCAATTACCAATCTGCTGCTGGGTAGCATTCAACACTGTTGCTCCACCCACTGCACTGAAACATTCTTGTATCCTCATTGGCGTGTCATCAACGAAACAGTCAAGACACTGCCGTTCAAGCCTATCCCACACCTTGATGAATACCAGTGCAGGAGGAGAGATTCAACGGCTATGTCCTGCAAGTTTCAACTCGTCTAAAGAATGTTCAATTGGTTGGTTGGTTGGTTTGTGGGATTAAAGGGACCAGACTGCGAAGGTCATCGGTCCCTTTTTCAAAAAAAATTAAAACCACCCAAAGAGAATAAAAAACGAACAGCAGGAAAGACGTCAGACGACACAGGACGACAAAGACTCCGACAGAGATCAGACAAAACAAATTAAAACACACAGAGGGTGACGGTGGTTGGCCAACCATAGAGAAAAAAAGAGGAAAAGCCAACCACCAAGAACACATTAAAAACTCAGTTTAAAATCAGAGGCTAAAAGCCAGAATCAACACTAAAAAACATGAACACTCAGATTAAACCATAAAAACCCCCTGCCCGAATAAAACGCAAAACTAAGTCCACCATGGCAGAGTCATCTAGTAAAAGGGCAGGGAGCGTATCAGGCAGCGCAAATGTCTGCCTGAGCACGGTTAAAAGCGGACAAGTTAATAAAATGTGCACCACCGTCAAAACCGCCCCACAGCGACAGAGAGGCAGGTCCTCACGACGCAATAAATAACTGTGAGACAGTCGGGTGTGGCCAATGCGGAGCCGACAAAGAACAACTGAATCTCTGCGAGCGGCTCGCATGGATGACTGCCACACACGCGTCGTCGCCTTGAGAGAACGGAGTTTGTTTGGCGTGGGCAGATTGCGCCATCCAGTGTCCCAAAGCGAGAGAACTGCGTGGCGGAAGACTGCCCGCAAATCAGTCTCCGGGAGGCCAATGTCCAGGGTGGGTTCACTGGTGGCCTGTTTGGCCAGGCGGTCAACACGTTCATTGCCCAGGATGCCGACGTGACCGGGGGTCCACACAAAGACCACAGAGCGGCCGCAACGCGCAAGAGTATGCAGGGACTCACGGATAGCCATCACCAGACGAGAACGAGGAAAACACTGGTCGAGAGCTCGTAAACCGCTCAGGGAATCGCTACAGATAACGAAGGACTCACCTGAGCAGGAGCGGATATACTCTAGGGCATGAAAGATGGCGACCAGCTCAGCAGTGTAAACACTGCAGCCATCCGGCAAGGAACGTTGTTCAGAATGGTCCCCTAGAGTTAGCGCATACCCGACACGACCAGCAACCAACGAACCGTCAGTGTAGACAATTCCAGACCCCTGATACGTGGCCAGGATGGAATAAAAGCGGCGGCGGAAGGCTTCAGGAGGGACCGAGTCCTTCGAGCCCTGTGCCAAGTCGAACCGAAGGCAAGAGCGAGGAACATACCACGGGGGTGTACGCAGAGGTGCCCGGAAACGAGGTGGAACAGGGAAAAACCGAAGCCTGGAGAGAAGCTCCTTGACGCGTACGGCGATGGGACAACCCGACCGGGGTCAACGGACTGGCAGATGGACGACTGACTGCGGGAACAGGACACGGTAATTTGGATGCCCGGACAAGCTAAAAACATGGGCAGCATAAGCAGCCAGTAATTGTTGGTGTCGTAACCGCAGTGGAGGGACACCTGCCTCCACTAGTATGCTGTCCACAGGGCTGGTGCGGAAAGCACCAGTGGCAAGGCGTATCCCGCTGTGGAGAATGGGGTCCAGCACCTGCAACACAGATGGGGATGCTGAGGCATAAGCCAGGCTCCCAAAATCCAGACGGGACTGGATTAACGCCTGGTAGAGCCGCAACAGGGTAGATCGGTCGGCGCCCCAACGGGTGTGGCTCAAGCATCTCAGAGCGTTTAGATGCCGCCAACACGCCTGTTTAAGCTGCCGGATATGAGGCAGCCAAGTCAACTGGGCATCGAAAACCACCCCTAAAAACCTGCGTGATTCCACCACTGAAAGAAGTTCACCGGCAAGATAAAGCCGCGGCTCCGGGTGGACAGTACGTCTCCGGCAGAAATGCATAACGCAGGTCTTGGCTGCCGAAAACTGGAACCCATGAGCTACAGCCCAAGACTGCGCCTTGCAGATAGCACCCTGCAGCTGACGTTCAACAGCTGCAAAGCCAGTAGAGCTGTAGTAAAGGCAGAAGTCGTCAGCATACAGGGAAGCGGAGACAGAATTTCCCACAGCCGCAGCGAGACCGTTAATGGCTATTAAAAACAGGCAGACACTTAAAACAGAACCCTGTGGCACACCGGTCTCCTGGACGTGGGAGGAACTAGATGAGGCCGCGATTTGCACGTGGAAGGTACGATACGACAGAAAATTTCTGATAAAGATCGGCAGAGGGCCCCGAAGACCCCATCCATGAAGCGTGGAAAGGATGTGATGACGCCATGTCGTATCGTACGCCTTCCGCATGTCGAAAAAGACAGCGACCAGGTGCTGACGGCGGGCAAAGGCAGTACGGATGGCCGACTCCAGGCTCACCAGATTGTTGGCGGCAGAGCGGCCTTTACGGAACCCACCCTGAGACGGAGCCAGAAGGCCCCGAGACTCCAGTACCTAATTCAAGCGCCGGCTCACCATTCGTTCGAGAAGCTTGCAAAGAACGTTGGTGAGGCTAATGGGGCGGTAGCTGTCCACCTCCAAAGGGCTCTTGCCCGGTTTCAAAATGGGGATGACAATGCTCTCCCGCCATTGCGACGGAAACTCACCCTCGACCCAGAGACGGTTGTACAGGTCGAGGAGGCGTCGCTTGCAGTCCACTGAAAGGTGTTTCAGCATTTGACAGTGGATGCTATCTGGCCCGGGAGCAGTATCAGGGCAAGGGGCAAGGGCACTGTGAAATTCCCACTCACTGAATGGAGCATTGTAGGATTCAGTGGGTAATTGGAAGAAGCGGAACTAAGAGCAAAATGCTCTGCCAAGCTGTTGGCAATTTCGCTGGAGTCTGTACAAACTGCTCCATTCAGTGAGAGCGCAGGGATGCTGACAGGGGTCCGATAGCCATAGAGGCGTCGGATCTTGGCCCAGACCTGCGATGGAGAGACATGGAGGCCAATGGTGGACACATACCGCTCCCAGCACTCCTGCTTGCTTTGGCGGATAAGGCGGCGGGCCTGCGCATGCAGCCGTTTGAAGGTGATGAGGTGTTCAATGCAGGGGTGTCGCTTGTGACGCTGTAGCGCCCGCCGGCGATCTTTAATCGCTGCAGGGATCTCAGGCGACCACCAAGACACAGTCCGCCGCCGAGGGGACCCAGAGGATCGGGGAATGGCAGATTCGGCGGCAGTAACGATGCCGGTGGTGACCGATTGAACCACCGCATCAATGTCATCATTAGAGAGAGGCTCAATAGCGGCAGTGGAGGAGAACAAGTCCCAGTCAGCCTTATTCATAGCCCATCTGCTAGGGTGCCCAGAAGAGTGACGCTGTGGTAGTGACAGAAAGATCGGATAGTGGTCACTACCACACAGGTCGTCATGCACACTCCCTTGGACAGACGGTAAGAGGCTAGGGCTACAGATTGAAAGGTCAATGGCGGAGTATGTGCCATGTGCCACACTGAAGTGTGTGAAGGCACCATCATTTAAAATCGAGAGATCGAGCTGCGACAATAAATGCTCAATGGTGGCGCCTCGACCTGTTGCCACTGACCCACCCCACAGAGGGTTATGGGCATTGAAGTCGCCCAATAGCAAGAAAGGTGGCAGCAATTGGGCTATCAGCGCAGCCAAGACATGCTGTGAGACATCACCATCCGGTGGAAGGTAAAGACTGCAGACGGTAACAGCCTGTGGCGTCCACAACCAAACAGCGACAGCCTCTAAAGGTGTTTGGAGAGGGACAGACTCGCTGTGCAGGGTGTGAAGGACATAGAGGTAGATGCCACCAGACACCCTTTCATATGCTGCCCGGTTCTTATAATAACCCTGATAGCCACGGAGGGTGGGGGTTCGCATTGCTGGAAACCAAGTTTCCTGAAGAGCAATGCAGAAGAAAGGGTGAAGGCTGATAAGTTGGCGGAGCTCAGCTAGATGGTGGAAGAAACCGCTGCAGTTCCACTGGAGGATGGTACTGTCCATTGCGGAGAAAGGCGTGACGGGACTGGGAAGGCAGATTACGCCGCTGGGTCACCTGCTGCCTCCGATGGAGCACCCGTGCAAGTGCTATCCATTGCATCTGAGGGATCGGCGAGATCAAGGTCCTCAGCGGACGCAAGGATCTCCACCTCATCCTCAGACGCAGAGCTTTTAGGTAGCGGTGGAGTAGGTGCCACCGCAGGTGTCTTGGACTTACGGGTCTTCAAAGTCGTTTTCTCTCACTGTTCCTTTGGTTGCCGTTGTTGAGAGGGCTTATTGGAGTCAGTCTCTGGGACCGAAGAGGATCGCGAAGCCCGTCGACCAGCGACCTGTGGCTTCTTCAGCCACTGGTTGGTGTCTGCGGTGCCGCTGGTAGGAACCTGGGAAGGGAGTAACCCAAGGGACCCCTTCCAAGCGAGAGAAGCCGAAGAAGACTTACGCTTCTCCGGCTTAGAAGTGGGGACTGGTGTCCCTGGTGGGTGCTGCTCCCGAGGTAGATGGTGTGGGAGCAACAGCGGGAGAAGGGGCCCCCATCGTCAAGGGGGCAGGTGAGGTCCTCTGACTCTGAGAGCTGACTGTATATCTTGCAGCTGAAGGAGCTGGAGCAGGAGTGACAGTGGAGGCATAAGATGACATCATGCGCACGGGATGTAGCCGTTCAAATTTCCGCTTAGCCTCAGTGTAAGTCAGTCGGTCCAGGGTCTTATATTCCATGATTTTGCGTTCTTTCTGTAAGATACTGCAGTCCGGCGAGCAAGGGGAATGAGGCTCTCCACAGTTGACACAGACGGGAGGCGGAGCACATGGAGTATTGGGATGAGATGGGCATCCACAATCTCGACATGTGAGGCTAGAAGTACAGCGAGAGGACATGTGACCGAACTTCCAGCACTTAAAGCACCGCATCAGGGGAGGGATATAGGGTTTGACGTCACACCGGTAGACCATCACCTTGACCTTCTCTGGTAATGTATCACCTTCGAAGGCCAAGATGAAGGCACCGGTAGCTACCTGATTGTTCCTCGGACCCCGATGAACACGCCGGACGAAATGTACACCTCGGCGCTCTAAATTGGCGCGCAGCTCGTCATCAAACTCCAAAAGAAGGTCCCTAAGGAAAATAACACCCTGGACCATATTTAAACTCTTATGTGGGGTGATGGTAACGTGAACATCCCCCAACTTGTCACAAGCAAGTAACCTGCGTGACTGGGCAGAGGATGCCGTTTTTATCAAAACTGACCCAGAGCGCATTTTGGACAAGCCCTCCACCTTCCCAAACTTGCTCTACAAAGAACTGAGGCTTCACGGATAGAAACGAGTCCCCATCAGCTCTGGTACAGATGAGATACCTGGGCGAATACACGTCACTGTCATTCATTGCCTTTCGTTCCTCCCATGGTGTGGCCAGGGATGGGAATGATTTGGGGTCATAAACATTAGCTTTAAAATGAGCCCTCGAACGCTTAGAGACTGCTGGTGGCTGGCCGCCAGCGAGAGATGATGTACCACGCTTCATTGCGGGTCATCCGCCCTGATGCCACCTACTCCGACCAAGGGCCCTCCTCACGGGCGCCACCCAGCCGCAGCAAGGGCCACCTGGCATGATGGCCATTGCCAGGAGTCCTGATGTCCCAGGGAGATGGGCATCTACTCCTTGGCATACGTGGGGAGTTAACGGCGCAGGCATCAGTAGAGCGATCCCTATGTTGTCAGGGGGCTACAACCAACAGGGTACATGGCGGCCCCACCACAACGGACTGGCTACCGTGCTGGATCTTAGGTGCAAAAATGTCCAAGGTCGTCGTCGCAGTTAAAAGCAACACTGCAGAGTGCAGCGTGGGAATTGCACCCAGGAACGGATCCTCGCCCAAGAGATGGAAAACGAGCGGGACACCACTGCAACGACAAAAAAGCCGGCTAAAGGTCTCAATGCACGACGGATACAGTGCACCATGTAAGGCGCCCTTCCCCAATTGGCTCGCTCTTCGGAATAATTTAGAAAGATGGAGGTCAAACCCGAGAGGGGACCATCACATAAGGTCGAAACATGTGAGACTCCTTTTAGTCGCCTCTTACGACAGGCAGGAATACCGCGGGCCTATTCTAACCCCCGAACCCGCAGGGGGGAAATGTTCAATTGGGTCCATGTCAGAAGATGCTGAAGGAAACTCCATGCAGTTTATTTCTGCCTCCTGGAGGAAAGTGTTCACAACATGGGAATGATTAATGTCCTGAAAGATAACCCATCACCAATATATTGACTGTAGGGCTGGGCAACAGGTTACAAGATCCTGTCTATATACTCCCCAGACTAGCAGTTAGTGCCATCCCACATCTGTAGATGATACAGATCCAAAACATAACTCATCTTCCTGCTGAACCGATGGGACTGCATACTGGAGATGTAAATTGGTACTAGGGGTCAGCTGAAAGTTGTGATTGCAGCTTTGAGCTGCAACATAATTGTGTTGCATTAGTGTGATGACATGTTAGCATGGCATATTTGAGTTGTATTGTGTTTGTAGATGGCGCACTGAAGTATTTAATTGTGCTCTCTTGTGTTGGATGTTTATGTTTTGAAGCTGTCTGTTAGGTATGTTAGTAAGTCATTTAAGACTGTGAGTTACATGTGTCAGGTTGTTATTGGAAGTGTCTGTGCCAGTTTGCTAGTAAATTACTTTAGTTTTGCATAGTGTGGCTGATGGATTTGTGTTTGTTTTTGGAATTATTAGTACTGTATGTTTCTTATGGTGATAGATGTAATATTATTTTCCTTTTTTAAGAGTCATGGATGTGATACAGAAATTTATGGTTAGTCACTGGTTGTTACAATGGCTGAAGATATCTTGTCTACAACCAAGTTCCTAAGGTTACTTGGACCGATTGTGGATGGTTTTGTTTAGTTACTCAGGTGTGCAGTTATCTATAATGAGGTACAATCTGGGAGAAGCTGCATAAACATTCAATAATATCTTGATGAGATTTAAACGTGATGCAGGGATTGGAATATGGAAATGAAGTCCCATGCTTCTTGACAGAGCGTAGGGGAACGATGTGGGAACTTGCTCTAAATGTTCAGAAATGTAAAATTTTGCATTTTACAAAACAAAAAAACACAGTAACCCATGACTTTAATATTAATGAGTTCCTGCTGGAATTAGCCAAATCATACAAATACCTGGGCATTACATTTTGTAGGGATATGAAATAGGATCAGTCATGGGTAAAGCAGGTGGTAGATTTCAGGTTACTGGTAGAATACTGGGGAAGTACAATCAGTCTGCAAAAGAAATTGCTTACAAATCACTCACGTAATTGGTTCTAGAATATTGCACATGTGTGTGGGACCCATACCAGATTGTAATAACAGGGGATATTGAACATATTTAGAGAAGGGTAGTACGAATGGTCACAAGTTTGTTTATTCTGTGGGAGTGTGTTACGGAGATACTGAAGGAACTGAACTGAAAGGCTCCTGAAGACAGACGTAAACTATCCCGAGAAAGTTTATCATCACAGTTTCAATAACTGGCTTTTAGGTTACTCTTGGGATATAGAACCACCCACTACATATCGCTCACATAGGGATCATGAAGATACTGTTAGAATACTTACTGCACACGCAGAGGGATTCAAACAATCATTTTCTCACACTCGATATGTGAATGGAACACGAAAAAATTCTAATAACTGGTACAAAAGGACGCACCCTCTGCCACGCACTTTACAATGGCTTGTAGAGATAGGTGTGTGTGTGTGTGTGTGTGTGTGTGTGTGTGTGTGTGTGTGTGTGTGTGTGTGTGTGTTTTGTACTGCAGGCTTTGTTTTAGCTGCCTCATAGGTCAAGTAAGACTGGTGGTATCAGGTGTTGGAAATGTATGTGGGTTCATGGTATCAGAGACTTCGCATGAGCCATGTAGGTCAAGTGAAATTTGAAGACCTGGGTTTGATTTGTATGTGGTTTACTGGTATTGTGGTCTTTGTTTGAGCTGTATATGTGAAGCGAATTTTATGGAATTGCTTATTTCCATTTGGACATTTTGTGGTTGTGATGAATGTTGAGAATTTTGTGCACTTGATTTTGGATTAATATTTGTTTTGGGATGGTATCCTTATTCTTATTGTCACATACTTGGGCTGTCCATCCCAAAACCCCTCACTTTCCATGATTGTTCCAATACTTGTATGATAAATATTACACATGACATCTATGTTTGGGATTGTAATGAGTGCTGTCATGGCCACCATACTGTATATGATTGAAACGGATGCATCTGCAATCACGATAACGTCACGGGTCAACGCAGATGTGTGGAATCACAACTTGCGGTTTGCCAGTACCAGTATGTGTCCACATTCTTCTACATCTATCAAAGACATAAGTCCCACACTAGTTGATGTACAGAACTTAATGCCATTGATACCAGTTCCACTCGATGAGTTCCCTTGTTCACCATATTTGCAAACAACAGGGCTCAAAATGGCCATCCCAGATGCCATGAAAAAGGTAACAATCAGTTCTGTTGTATTCTTCTCAGGGCACCTATGACCCATAATTTTAGTTACGGGTCATCAGCTGATGATGTTCACTGCAAAGCAGACCTTCGATATTCTGTGCCTCATGATAGTTAGAGGTATACAATTTGGTGGGCAACTTTCAATTGCAAAGTGAGGATAATGCACACACCATCTAAGTAGTTGCACTGTCCCAGTCACAACTGGAGGTACATCATGCTCTACTGAGATGTACTACAAATACAGGTTTACTTTTACCTCTGTCACACAGGTGGTTGCACACAGTACTTTCCTGTGGTCAAAAGAGTAGGCCTCACCACAGTAAAGATTTCTGATAGAAATTAAACTGTGGAAGTCATGAAGATGGTGCAAAACTTTTTGTTAGAAGTTACATATTGCACACCCCCCCCCCCCCCCCACCGCCTGCATTTTTCAATATGGTGTGGACATAAACATTACACTTTGCTACCTGTCAATTTGTTACCACAATCTGTACCTGGTTTTCACATTCATTGGCTTCGCCAACTCTCAACCAAATTGTCTGCTTTCAGCCTAACATATCCCTTTGGGTTGTGCTATGGATCAGTCCATCACCACACACAAGATTTCATGGGAGCATCCAGTACCACAATTTAAGCAAGTTCTGAACATTTTATCATCATTCGTAATTTATATTGTGATTTTATTTAATTACTAAGGAAATTGAGTTAAATGCAGAGCAAATGGCAAAGAAAGATTACATACAAAATCAGAAATAACAGGATCAGTCACAAAGCAGCATGCCACCGTAATGACTTGCTTTCAATATGGAATGAATATCGCCACTGACAAACAAACTTTGAGCTATACTGCAGATCAGTCTGACAAAAAGATTGGGGGGAGCAGGGGCAGCACTATCACAATCATTGTATTCTGTGACTGGATGCCAACAATAGGTTTCAAGATTGTCACAGTTCCATTCTCAATCCAGAAAATATCATATACTTACGTTAACTCTTTTCCCATTTATCGACAACAAACACATCCAGGCAGCAAAATCTTAATGGCACCCCAAGGTATTGACATAATACGAGAGGAGTAACACACATGCTCCTGTCCTGTCACAGGATATGCAAGACATCATCAGGTATGAGTTCCACACATTACATGGCAGTCTCTCTCGGAAGTTTTCTTGTTCAACCTCATACAAGTACTTTCAACTATGGCAGTATACATTTCATGCTCATCTCCTATACATGCCTTTAAGTGCCCAGATAACCCGTCATGAATGGCAAATGGTAATAGTTTATTTCTGACACTTAAGATTCTGTTTGTTACACAAACCAGGTTGTTTTCACTCAAAAAGATAAACTTCAAATGTACAATATGAACTTATAACAGGTTTCCCTACCAAACTTTTATGAGCACGTGTTTTAACAAGCTGCATTATCAGCATCGTGTACTGATACTTTTCTAATTAAGAAACCAGTCTCATTTAGCCAAGGCATGAAAGTAATGCGCCTTATCCACCAACATTTACTAAAGTAACAATACATACAAACCTGCAGTGAATCTAATTCATCCTGAAGAACAGTGACCCTCTTCGTTAGCTGCTGGTTGCGAAAAGTTAAACTGTCCATTTCTTGGTCAACTTTACGGAGACTCTGTTCCTTTTCCTTTATAATATCGCGCAGTTCCGCATTTCGTGTCTGTTCTTCCAAAACTGCTTTCTTCAGAACGGCAGCTTGCGCACGAAGCTAGTAAAAAGAACCAACCATTTATTCAGTGTCCGATGCCCACTAAAATTACTGACTGAACGCAAGTAACTTCCAACTTCAGTACAGTTTACACACCTTAGAATATTCGGCAGCCACTTTGGTATATTTAGTCTGCAAATCTCCTGCTACACCTTCCATTGTTTACAAAAGTGTACAGAACACTGTCATATGAAAATACAATATCAAACTCAAGTAGCGGGCTCCTGGGATTAGTTTCAACTGTCATACGCTCTACGTAAAGTGCCTTATTGTATAAATGCACCATCCGTTAACTCAAACGCTGTATTTATGTAACAGGAAAGTTATACTAGTTTCACTCTAACTTTCATTTCGCTCATGACGCGAACAATTACCTACTAAATTAACTTAAACCTCTATTGCTTACATGCCGACACCTCCCCCTGTCTGTGATTAATTGCATCTTTGACAATTGCGACTGAAGGACAGTGTACCATACTGTTTTCCAAACAAAATAATTGACAAATCAGCGCATAATGTGAGTACTGTCCCGGAGACTTCAAAAAGTTCACACTGGCATTTGTATTACGAAATTACCCGACAGTGAGCTGCTGCCCACGCACTGTGCATAGTAAATGCTTCATATTTCGGACTGAGAGTTGCTGGGAATTGATTATTGTTGCTGTAGTGAAGACTTTCATTGTTTTTCTCTCCCCGTCATTACAAAGTGTCCACATTTGTATTTACACCAATTAAACGTCTATTATCGTGTAGCTAAAGAATTCATAGCTGAAATAAATTTGATTTCCAGATGTATTTCAAGGTGAGATGGGATACCGTAATACGACAAACGTGACTCATCTGGAAATGACCACTGTAACGAAAAATCATGCCCAGTGTTTGGAAGAAAGCGCAGAACTTGCCCGTCTACAACAAGGGTAGCAGAAGTGATCCACAAAACTACCGAACAATGCCTTGTTCTTCGCTCAAACGTAATGAACGGAATGGCTCTTCCATAACAGACACGCTGGATTCCGTAAACATCAGTCATGTGAAAACCAACTAGCGCTTTTCGCACATAACACCTCGAAACATAAGGATTTAGGCAGTAAGGTAGCTGGGGTATTTCTTGACTTCCGAGAAGGAAGCATTTGAATCATTACCACACCTACACTTATTATCCAGACAACGATCGTATGGTGTATCAAGTGAAATTTGAGGCTGGATTGAGTATTTCTTGGGAGAGAGGGCGCAACAAGTTATCTTGGTTGGAGAGTTACTGGCAGATGTAGATGTACTTCAGCTATGCCCCAGGGAAGAGTGTTGGGACCCTTCCTATACATATTGTATATTAATGACCAGGCAGACAATATTAACAGTAGCTTCTGACTTTTCGTAGATCATGCACCCATAACGAAACACTGCCTAAAACATCCTACACAGATAATGAGTCAGGTTTTGACAAGATTTCAAAATGGTTCACACACGAAAACATAACTCACATAGTGTGTGTGTGTGTCTATTTTCGACAAAAGGCAACTGTCGTTTTCTCGTGGGTATCTGTCACTCAGCATCTCCACTGTATGGTGAGTAGCAACTATTCTTTTTACAAGATTGTTACATTCCAGCCTGGATTTTTCATTGCTTCATGAACTAACTTTGAGTGATGAATCTAGAAATATACTACAACCTCTAGATATTGTTCCCATAGAGATCACCAAGTCAAGATTAATCTTATTAAAGTAAGCACAGAGGTGTTTAAGCAATCATTCTTCCTATGATCCCATGGACGATGGAATGGAAAGAAGCGCTAATATATGGTACAGAAGCACCATCAGCCACGGATTTCATAGTTGTTTGCAAAGTATGGATGTAGATGTGGATTCATGACTGGTGTGAGGAAATTGCCATATATTACTATTCACCAACTGACATATATCTGTGTTAATAAGTCAAGTATTTCAGAAAAACTAGTTGGAAACAGGTAACCGAAGGAATATGACTGAGTATATAATAAACAATCAAATCACTTTCTACAGAGTACATGACTATGTGAGGATTTTTTTCGAACATGAGCGGAAAATTCTACATTCAGTATTATTTCCCTCTCCATAAAATAAATAGATACTGAGAATAACATATGTCCGTTAGTTTAATACTGTGTCATTGTCTTTGCAACACACATTTTGTATGGGCAAGGTCAGTGGTGTTCAGACTATTCATATTGTCTATTTGTTGCTGCAGTTTTATGGTATACCTCTACTATCTCATTACCTGGTGCTACGAGAGCTTCGTGGCATTCAACAGTTGTTAAAATGACATTGTAGAAAATTAGACTGTGACTTTCACTGAATCTCGCCACTGAAGCTCAAAATGAATTTAAATGTTCTGTTTTAATGGTAAACTGATGATGCATTCTGGAGAGATGGAGATGTTGCTGCAGGTATTTACCACACATTGAACCATTTCTTCCTCATTGTTCTTCAAATGGTTCAAATGGCTCTGAGCATCATGCGACTTAACTTCTGAGGTCATCAGTCACCTAGAACTTAGAACTAATTAAACCTAACTAACCTATGGACACCACACACATCCATGCCCTAGGCAGGATTCGAACCTGCGACCGTAGCGGTCGCTCGGCTCCAGACTGTAGCGTCTAGAACCGCACGGCTCATTGTTCTCTCAGGGTGCATCAGTTGTGTGGTACAACTTGCAATCGACTCATATACAACTGCGTGTTCTGTGTGTGACTTAGAGCGCTATCTACTTGCAATCGTTAACAGCAAACGTCTCCGCACCACAGTCGGCAGAGGACTTCCAAAGCATGTGTGATCAATCATGTTCCTCGTTGGGAAACCCTTTTCAACACTCTCCTCTAGACGAACGAAGATGTGTGTGAAGTACTCCATTTCTCTGCCACATCTTGGACATAAAGCGAGTTTTCAGTTTCATAACTGAAGTGATTTTAAGTTAGTGACAGTTGTTTGTGTGGTTCTGCAAATCCTATGTATATATTTACTTGATATTTGTCTTGTTTACTGAGTTAGTGCAGCATGGCAAGTAATTTTACATGTCAAACGACGCTGCTATGCGTTTGTCTGTTTCCTTGTAAGAGGCATTTTCTGTCGCTGACGATAATTTTATAAGACTGATGTGAGCATAGTACAATTTATGAACCGCAATTGGATGCAAAGAGTGAGCGCTATACGCCTCCACAAAGCTATATTGGGCATGTATCACAAAGAATCGATGTCTTCTTTGGTGTGCAAGGTAGTTGTTTTATCATCTTACAGTTTGTCACCAGAGTTGATTGGAGATAAACTTGCAGGGAGAATGCGTATCATAGGTTGCAACATAATTTTCTGCATTAGACTATTAAGAGCTTTGCATTCCACACAACTAATAGGTCGGAACCATACAGCTCTAGCGTTATAGTGTGTTTAAATGCAGAACCGTCGGATGAGTTTATGTTCCATGATCATTTCTCTCTTTCTGATACATTATTGATATGGACACCAGACACTGGAAAATACTTCAGAATTGTTAGCGCAAGTGATTCACATAAAATGCTTCAAACTCCATCCATATTGAGCCCAATCATGTATAAACCACACATTTCTTTTTAAACATCTGTTGACATCATAACACTGTCATATCTACTACACACCAACAAGGGGTGCTAACCTCCTCGCCAAGCATGCATCTGGAGAGATATTGTACAGTTTGATGGGTGCTGTGAGTAAGCTGGGTATGAACAGTGTTCACGAACAGCAGTTACAGGCTCAGCTTTGTTCCTTCACAAGACATGGAATGCAGTGGGTATAGTATCCTTCTACTTCTGGTCAGCTACAAATTAAATCAGCTACAGTGTCACAGGGAGGGTTGTTCAAAGACAATGCGGAGAGATCTTTCAATCTCCAACTTTATCCTACTAATGTGAGACTACTCCATGACTCACATCCACATAGGGAAAGATGAGCAATCATAATCCTAGATTCCACACTATAATGGGAGTGCTAGAAATATGTAGATAACCTAGTTGCATCGGAGTAGGACGCTGTCTGGTATACTTTGGTGTATATGTCCAACAATTAACTATGAAAGGATGTACTTCATTCAGTCTACATTCGCAATCTAGTGTATGGAACTCGCAAAGCAGTGGAGGGGTGATTTAGCGATGACATAGAAATTGGGAAGCATGCTGCTGTGTCATAAGGTTGATCTTGAAATTACAGAGAAACTGGTGAAATTGTTAAAATTGATCAGACTATCAACTGTGGTGCTTATTACATTACATTGTCCCATATTGACGTTGTCTTTTCCACCCCATCCATCCACAGGTATGCTGTTGATTGCCACATAATGATTGACTGACACCATTTATTTTATTTATTATTATTATTATTATCTTTTTTGTTTAGATGGAGATAGAGTCCTGGAAGAACCAACACCTTCTGGGGATGGCTAGTACTGAAACAGTCATTGTGTGCAAGGCTGCAATATGAAGGACCAATGCTCAGGGTCTCTTCAAAAACAGAACACAGAGGCATCTGCCACCATGTCACTGTGGAACATGAGTTTAAATGTAGAGGTCATCAGTCACCTTTGGATAGCTGTTTGTAAATGCTCCACAATGCCACAAATTCCTCCAGTTTCCATATGTCGTGATATCCTCCACATTTTTGTCCATTAGAAACACCACCTCTGTCTTTTATTTCAAACATCATGAGTGTTGTGAGAGGAGCGTAATTTACAGCATGTGAGAGTCAATGGATCGAAATATGTTAATGTCAATTTAGACTTCGAAGTACTGGTGAAAAAACAAAATATGTGGCGGAGTACAAAGCTATAGTCATATACTGCTTGGATATGATACAGTGGAAAAACAGTGCATCAAACTGCTTATGAAAGAGCTACACAGGAATCCTGTGCTGTGATAGATAGTCTGTGAGATATGGTCCTCTTATAGTACAAGTGACAAAACTGTACACTGATCTGCACAAGCGACTTTGATCACTGACCACCTGCTCCGATGGACCAATATCTGTATACTTAATAGGTCGCCACATATGCTCGATGTCAGCACACAGACAGTATTTGTTTTCAGTGTATTGGAAGAGGAGAACACGATAATACCTTGTTGAGTTTTCTACCAGGTGGCGTAAATCTCCTTCAGACTGCAGTACCTATAAGCTATTTGGAAACGCTCCATATTGCAGTAGCAAAATCCTCGTCCCTCTTCCAGTTCCCTTACAACATGAAGTCTACCTAAGTTTACCAATGAGAAAACTACCGCAACTGCTCATTCTGTCTTTTCTACTACCTTGTGTTGCAGGAGAAAGTTTTGTTTGGCGCTGGCCTTACACAATGTACGTGGTTGGCAGAGATATGACAATATGTTTCCATTTTCACCGAGTGGTCAAAACACAGTCGTGTCACATTAATTCATCTCACCTTGTTTCTCCACAGGATGCAGAAATTGATAGATATAGCGCTCTCTGACTTTTGCTCAGTTCCGATTTGAATTGGAACGATCACATGGACGAAACTGCAGGAGACTGAGGAACAGTTTGCAAAATGCAGAGAGACTGTCTAAAACCAGGTTGGAATCTTTTTCTATGGGGTATTTAGCAGATAGATTCGAAGAAGTGACTCATTTCAAGTTATAAGAGCACCACAAATATGAATCACCAGTGGCTGTAACCATTAAAAGACATCCTCATAGGATACAACGCAAATGAGTGGTAGAATAGAGAGACTTGTTTCCAAATTGTTGACAGAATTTCAACCAGAAAGCATGAAAAATTCCAAGGCCATTAGTCAGTTTTTGCCAGCAGCTTTAGGGGCAAGTCCTGGCGGCGGCAACCTCTGGGTAGCTGAATAGCAAACTAATGCACAATACACATTGGGCTGTCTCCACGACAGCATGTGCTGCATGTATTCTACTTGGGAAATAGATCAATTCAGTATCGATCAGTGTCAAGTGTTGCCACTGGGGCCGGCCGGAGTGGCCGAGCGGTTCTAGGCGCTACAGTCTGGAACCGCGCAACCGCTACGGTCGCAGGTTCGAATCCTGCCTCGGGCATGGATGTATGTGATGTCCTTAGGTTAGTTAGGTTTAAGTAGTTCTAAGTTCTAGGGGACTGATGACCTCAGCAGTTAAGTCCCATAGTGCTCAGAGCCGTTTTTGTTGCCACTGGACATATTGTTAACATCCGAATTCTTACCACTTCAGACATCCCTGGGTGCCTTTCATGCACTCTGGCATACATGCTCATCTAAACAGTGGATGCGGTTGCGTGGTGTCTCTGACCTCTGAGTGTTGTTGCTGGTGATGTATGAGGAGATTGGTATGCTGTGTGTGACGATCAGAACATGAGCGAGTGGGATGTGCAAGTGTTTCAGTGATCTCCAACATCTAACCAAGACAACTATTGCTACTACAGACTGCATTGTGGTTTAAGTGTGTCGTGCTTAGTGCTTCTCAATACAACACATTTGACTCTGCCATGCAGTAGTATTTCTTGTCGTCTTTATCCTACCATGTGGTAGGCTGTTTCTCCTCCTCCTACCAAATGTAGCAGAGAGCATCAATTGAGGAATTATATAATGCTTTAAAAAGCCAATCGCAAGTCAAATTCCCGATTGACAAGAGATTTCTGACATCTAACCATGAGAACTAGTGCTATTACGGATTGGATATTGGTTTAAGTGTGTCGTGTTTCGTGCTTCACGATATATCACATGGGACTCTGTCTTGCACAGGTGTTTGTTGTTGTCACTATCCTATCACACAGTAGGCCCTTCCTCCTCCTTCTAGATGTAGCTGAGAGAAGCCATTTAGGAACTATATAGTGCTTTAAAAACCCAGTCACAACGTCCAATTCCCGACTGATCAATTTATTATTTCGGATAGTAGTATTGCGAGCACACACACCAATCCAGCGTGTCCCTCAAATTGTTTAAGGACATGCCATGCAGTTGACGTGAAATTTGAAATTTTCAGCTATCTCTAATGTAATGGACTTCCTACCAAATGACCTGACTGTGCTGGTATCTACCAACAATAGGCAAGGAAAAAATTCATTAGGATTTGGAAACCAGGCAGTTGCAGGGCCAAATTCCACCTAATACACCGATCCTAGTATCCACCAATAGGATACAAGAACTAGCTGCATAAAGTGTAATTAATTACTCAATCAGTCTGATAGAGTGAGAGAATGTTTCCAAGAGATCCACAGCTTACAGTTTACCATGTGTCCACTACTTTGCTCAGGGGGAAAGTGGGGTTAGTGTGCAGACAAGAGACACTACCCACTTCTTCTCAAATGTCTTTGGTCCATCGGCTACAGGTTCCCATAGCAGTGGAAGAGTGAGAACAAAGGAATATACCCTTTACCAGCGCCATGTGTGCGCGAGTAGCGAGGGGGGTGGGGAGGGGATGGGAGGGAGGAGGGCTGGGGTAAATGTCTTGGTCTGTGTGCGTTTGCATACTTTGCTTCACACAGACAGGAAGCATCCACTTAAGTAAGAGAGTGAGAGAGATAGAGCATGTATTTCGACAGGAATTTCTCAGTAACAAATATCAAAGGGTTGCTACAACCTGAAGTTTTTCTTCAAGGGATTAGCCCAGAGGCTGACAGTGGTCACAGGCCCTCTGCAAGTGGGAATACATGAGGCAGGAGGCACGTGGTGCGACCTGGCGGACGGTGCATGGTTTGTCATCGAAAGATTTTTAACAGTGTGCAGTGAGTTATGTGCAGTGACTTAGGTTGACGGTATTCGTTGTGCAATAGGAATAAAGAAGCACAGCAATTTCTTAATTATTCCATACTGCCTTTTCACCCTCAAAATGTTTAAATAACAAGTTTAAATAAACAGTATCCACACATTGCCTTACCTACCAGAAATCGTTTAAACAATATTCCATACACTGCAATCGATTTCCCGCCAAATATCCAATCAACTGTGTTTTTTCCCTCCCATTTCCAGATGGGGGAGGGGCAGGAGAATAAGGGATGTGAGGGGAGGAGTTAGTTAATTGATCAAGTTAATTAATTAGTCAACAAACTGATATAGTGGTAGTTGGCTATTCGAATAACGCAGGCCTGAAATTGTGCTTGTATTGGAGAGGGTGGGGGAGGGAAGGGGTGGGGGAGGAAGAAGGTGAAGGGGAAGGGCCTGGTGGTTTCTCAGAAGGATGGATTATCTGCAAGGGTTCACAAACCACTTAATAGAACAATAGGTTCAGGGTAGGTGGAGGGGTCATAAATCAATCAGCTGTCACAATTTAATTAATTTAATATTAATTTGAAATCAAAAGTGCTGAAAGACAATAGATAATGTACATGTCAATCGAAAGAGAAGAATAGGTTAAAGGCTGACATGGATCAGAGCAATAGGTTTGACCATAAATGTATGTTTGCCCCTGATGTAGGCAACCCACACTAACTAAATGACCTTACACTGCCATTACCCCGTGTCAAAAGGTTTTCAGGACTCTATAAATACAGAATCTGCCTGTTACCCTTCATCCATAGTTCACACAGTATATCATGAGAAAAGTGCAAGCCGAGTTTCACGTGAGCTGTGCTTTCTGAAACCACGATCATTCACTGGTACAAACATTTTGGTATCAACTAAATCTATTAAATTACGTTTAATTTCATATTACTTTGTAAAGTTATGTCTAGATTTTTAATCGATGTGACTATGCAAAGCAGCATAATACTACTGCCATATATATTTTAAACATAGCTAAACAACAGCAACGGTTTCAAGTAATAAAATTATAATTTTATTAATGCCATATATGAACACTATGAGTTTGTTTTCCCTACTCATTTGCATAAATTTACATTTTTCTACATTTAGAGAAAACTACCATTCATCACACCAACTAGAGATTTTATATTCTCTTACAGTCACTCAACAATTACGCTTTCCCATACAACACAGTATCATTAGCAAAGAGCCACAGATTGCTGTTAATCCTGTGCATGAGATCATTTATGAGTATAGAGATAATGACACAGGATTATATTTTTCATATAAGTGTAAGAATCTTTTCAGTCTACTGTAGGTTTTTATGCCAGTTGTAACCCAGCTTTTATCCCCAGATTGTTTTGATCTACATTTCTCAACTCCAAAGGCTTTGTCAAAATAATTCTTATATGTACCATGAAAGTTACTGAACGTTTCATTTGTATCTGTCTCATTGTTCCTCAGGTTAGGAAGTAGCAGAAGTGTGTAATGTTACATTCACTAAAGTCTCTACATTCACACATTTTGACACGTGGCTTTTCTGCTGAAAATAACTCCAGTGTTAACAACAGAGTCCCATGATCGCTGTAATCCATATTTATTACTTCAGTGTTATATGGGTAGTAGGTTTCTTGGATAAACATTTGTTCTAGGGTAGCTTCAATCCTTAAAGACACTCTTCATGGTGTGTTTGCAGTGGGAATTAGGCTGAAACTATTTGTCATGTACAGTAGTTCATCTCTGTGGTTTCACTGTTTCAAAACATCAATCTTGAAGTCACCACATGCGATCTTACTTTTGTTTGGTTCTAGAGCATTTAAGAACATTTTCAGATGGGATGGTAAAGTGTGTTAGCCAGATGGTAGAGTATAGTACTGTACCTGTGCACGGTTTTGAATGGGATGGCCTAGCAAAAGAGTTTGTGGATTTCTGCAGTACAACTAAATGAGTATCCTACAGCTAGTTGGGAACCTATTGCAATCTGAAGTTTCCATCAGACCTACTGTTTGAATATACTGAATCTACTATGACTGTTACTATTACAACCATTAGTATGTTACTATGCCAACTGAGCTAAAGTGACCCACATGTCTGTAGGAACATTTCTAGCATATTTTCCTGCACAAGCACTCTTACAGTTCACCAGAAATGAGAGATGTGATATGTGGTTTCTGGTGTGTGTGGTGTTAAATATGAAATTTCCATCACACCAACATGTGCCTACAGCGAAAACTGGCCTCAGTTAAAACGTTATACTGATACCCATCAAAAAAGTTTGTGACTCATTATGGTAAACTTGGATGAAAATTGGACAGTTAGATGGGAACCTATTGCACTCTGAATTTGCATGGGATTTACTGTTCGAATTCATTGAATCTACTACTATTACTATTACTACTACCACTAAACTGTTAGTATGGTAGTATACCAACAGAGCCAAACTGACCCACACATCGGTATGAACTATTGTAGTACATTTTCCTGTATAAGCACCCCAACATTTCATCAGAAACGAGAGGTTTGATGTATAGTTTCTAGCACGTGTGGAGTTAGAGACTTTGGTGCTGCTCCTGTGAAGCCGCAAACCTTAGAAAACCACTAAGTATACTCTGAAAACCGGTATACAACACATTGTGAAGAATGTCTTATATTGCTGCTAGTCGATCTTTATTGCTGATCCAATTGTATATGGAGCAATAGGGGAACTAATAGGTGCCTCTGTCAAGTAACTTCCAGTGATCAAGTTTGGTGAACCTCTGCGACCTGTACTCTGCAATATGGACCGCTATGGGGAGACACAATCTGTGGTGGACATATCTTAGCTGCTCTCGGATTATGTTGCCAAGTATGAGTTGAAACATAAAGTTCCCGACTTCTGCTTGGTTGAATACAGGGTGCACTGTGGTCTGGTGTCTGTCAATGACGGCTGTTTTTTGTGATGAAATGTTGTGATATGAAGGTAAATGAACTATTACTCTCGAATGATACTGCTTAGCGTCACTGATGATCATATTATAGGAAAGATTTGAATATACCATAATTTCCAAATCGTAATCGGAGGTGAACTTCATAAGAAGATGGCGTTACATATTTCTGGAAACCTATAAATGGCTTGTGTCAAACAGAATCAGTGTTGTATTTGCTGTCCAAGATTGTAATTTTATCCTCTTAAAGTTTGCGTCCATAGTGTGTGGGACCTGCTAGCTGGATGAGTGTTTAAGGACTGTTGGATGGCGTTAAACCAACATCAGCCCCAGAATGAGATTTTCACTCTGCAGCGGAGTGTGCGCTGATATGAAACTTCCTGGCAGATTAAAACTGTGTGCCTGATCGAGACTCGAACTCGGGACCTTTGCCTTTCGCGGGCAAGTGCTCTATCACTGAGCTACCGAAGCACGACTCACGCCCGGTCCTCACAGCTTTACTTCTGCCAGTATCTCGTCTCCTACCTTCCAAACTTTACAGAAGCTCTCCTGCGAACCTTGCAGAACTAACACTCCTGAAAGAAAGGATACTGCGGAGACATGGCTTAGCCACAGCCTGGGGGATGTTTCCAGAATGAGATTTTCACTCTGCAGCGGAGTGTGCACTGATATGAAACCTCCTGGCAGATTAAAACTGTGTGCCCGACCGAGACTCGAACTCAGTACCTTTACCTTTCGCAGGCAAGTGCTCTACCAACTGAGCTATCGAAGCACGACTCACGCCCGGTCCTCACAGCTTTACTTCTGCCAGTATCTCGTCTCCTACCTTCCAAACTTTACAGAAGCTCTCCTGCGAAAGGTTGGAAGGTAGGAGACGAGATACTGGCAGAAGTAAAGCTGTGAGGACCGGGCGTGAGTCGTGCTTCGGTAGCTCAGTTGGTAGAGCACTTGCCCGCGAAAGGCAAAGGTCCCGAGTTCGAGTCTCGGTCGGGCACACAGTTTTAATCTGCCAGGAAGTTTCAACATCAGCTCGTTTGCATTGTCTGTGCTCGCACTCCTACATTGTGTGCATACGTCTGATTCTCAAGAGAGAGAGAGGAAAAAAATTGCCTACCAATTCAAAATTGCACTGCTCGTTAGAAATGTGCGTGGAACGTCCAGCTGCCAAATTGTGATGGTTTCAGGTCTGTGGTAGAAATGCGAACACTTAACGACTTTAACGTGATAATTCAATGGATATTACTACCAGATGACAGAATTACGCCTGTTTGGCAGAAAAAAAGAGAGCGAAATGTCATTGAATTAATGGCTAGTCTGCCACCCAGTTTCGGAATATTGTAAAATGGTCTATGCCCTTTCTGGATACATAATAACAATGGCATATATTCTATCTCTTTCAACATATCAAGAGCTTGTCTAATTCATGTAACACAGAATCGTGACACTGTACTGGGTGGGAAAAGAGGTAGACCAACACAGGAAAATTGAGTGTTGTCGGTACAATAATAGTTATAAAAGCACAAGACTACACTTGAAAAGAGGGTTAAAAGTTATTGAGGTGGATATTTCGTTGATTTTGGTACGTTATTCGTTAATTTCACTGTAAAGCTGACGTTAAAATTCAATAACTTTCTGTATGTATCATCTGTCATTCTTTAGAAATCATAAGCATTTCATGTGGAAAATCTCCGATTTTTGTGGAAAACTGATAATTTTGTAAGATATTTATCGATCTCAACCCAATATTCGTTGATTTCGGCACAATATTCGATGCTTCCAAATTTGTTTTGATGTCTTCCTAACTGATATTAAGTGGGGCGCTGTACTGTACATCGATGTCAAGTGAGGGGGGGGGGGGGGGGGGAGGGAGGATGTTCTGTACTGTAACCACTGCCCACCGTGGCTGGTGTACGGCGTGAGTAGAGAGCTGTCCACGTCTCAGACAGGGCCTCGCTCGGCGGCGAGTTGTGTGATTAATGCAACTGTAGTCTTTTTGCGAAGGCTCTCGATTGTCTCCCTTGATTTCGCGCTAGACCACTGGATCTCGAGGTATAGCGATTACACTCCGTTCGTGAGATGGAGGTAACATTTTGTGATGTGTCGTTAGCAATGCTACAGTCATCTGCCATCAGTTGGCGCTGCACTCTGTTGTGAAGGTAATACAGCTTTCCTATTGAAATGTCGTGTACAAATATTAGTATTGACAACTATTCTGATAGAAAATATCATACTTTCCCATCATATTGATTTCCTATGTTTTTCATAGTTACGATTCGACTTGTAAATAAGAATATGCCCGTTTCATTCTGGAACATATAAGTTCGAGTTTGACAGCTCTCTGGTAGCTGGTTATGTTACTGTCAGTAAATAGCAGCTATCCATTCCCCACACATTTTTGTGGTAGTTTTACAAGCATGGTGTCTCAACCTATACTTCTTTGCCTTCAGACGCACTGGACAAGCGTCCACTGCCAGGAGGGTGAATTTGCATCTAGATTGTCCAATTTCCA
Source organism: Schistocerca piceifrons (assembly GCF_021461385.2). Taxonomy (NCBI): domain Eukaryota; kingdom Metazoa; phylum Arthropoda; class Insecta; order Orthoptera; family Acrididae; genus Schistocerca; species Schistocerca piceifrons. The sequence continues at coordinate 659,282,045 of NC_060138.1, forward strand.
TGCAGAATGTGTGTGTAGGTTATCAATTATTTTCAGCTTAGGTGAATGTCGACTCCCTGTCATTTGGGCTAAAGTACAAAAGTGGTTCCTGCATTTTCCATGTTTCCTGTCATTTTAACTCGAGTCATGCAGGCTGTAGCTGCAGTACAAGCACAACAGCACAATGGCATTAGGAACTTGTATACTCCATTCCGCATTACGTTATAGAACAGGTGTTATGAACGTGATTTCTCACTAAATGGAGTTGTCATCCGTGCATGTTGGCGAGATTTTAGGGCGAGTTGGCTTTTAGGGTGGATACCGCAGACAGGTTGGTGGCGAAATTCTCGACTAGTCTGGTGATCACGAACACTGTGGCCAAAGAATAGGGACTTCTTCTTGAGAAGGTATTTGTTTAAATAAAGACGCAAGTGTTCCTACAATGCAGCATTTGGTTTGGACTTTAAGTTACAGGGACAAGTCAGGGGTTTGGCATAGGGGTCCTTTCCCTCCCCCGATGTTTGTTGAAATAAAGACGCACATGGAGAGATTCAAACTCAGAGATAGGAGAAGCAATGAACATACACCTCTGAGTGAATAGAACCTTGGGAAAATATGACACACGTAGGAAAGCAGAATGGCCAGGACCTGCGCAAACATCCTTTGTCTCTAATGTCATAGAGCCAGTGCCAGTATTGCAGAACTCGGATTCTGATGACATCGAGCCTGTCAGTATGGAAGTGTTGTGTCTTCCCTGCTATAAATACTGAAAGTGAAACTCATAATACAATGAATTGTGGAATAATCATGTAGACTGGTTAACTGATAATAAAAGAGCATTTAAGTAACTCAAAATAAGTTAGTATTTGTGAAATTACTACAGTTAACAGTCCACATTGTAACATTTCGGAATCTCAGAACAGAAAGATAGATACTAACAGCAGGGGTTTTCCTACTCACTCTCTAAAGAATTCGAAAGCTGTGACTGATTTTATTACAGAGATAACGCAAATATAAACATAGGCTCTTTACACAATTTTTTTTTGCACATGTCTGTTAGAAAGAGATATCACAATGCCCCATGGATGACTACAGTACGAATCACAGCTTTGTTGTGAGAAGTGATTCATCCTTTCCAAATCGGGAACAAAAGTTAATATGTCTTTTTCCTTGTTCAATAAAAAGAGAGTTTCACTAAGCTAATTTTTTCGATCATTGTGTAGTCCTTGGCACGAATTCGTCTTTTACAAGTATCACATGACACATAAATGACACAAAATTCTGGAGGTGAGCGTCGATTGCAAACACTTCTCGGCTGCTCATGTGATGCAAAGTGGACTGTGAGTCTATTGGAGTAGTTACATCAGACGCAGATTGTGATGTCAGAAGCCGGTTGTTGCGTTAGACATGTTTGTGTGACGTCAGCAGGTGGCTCCAGGCTGGTTGATTTGATCATGTGGGAACATTCGCAATGTACAGACACAGTGTTGTCTACCTGGTTCTCACTCCAGTGTCTGCTCATATACATGTAGCAGTGCCAAGGCTCTGTGAACCATGAAAGATTTGTACACTGGTTTAAGTCTTTTAAAAGGAAGCAGTTCTAGGTACATGGAGAATTAAAATACATAGACAAATACATACACAATAAATAAACATTTTAGATTCATTTCTCTACAATAGGTTACAACATAAGGTTATAATATACAATTATTCGTCTTTTTGTCGTATTCTGTCAACGGGAAGGACATGGACATTGTTTGTAGCATAGGAACCACATGACTTTATGCAAATTCAGACAAAAGTGAAAATTCAGTCTCAGTTTGGTTTACACATTTCTTATCTACAAAGGTTAAAAGTTGTTGAGTTCACAAGAATATTACATGTCCATAAGGTTTGTTTTCTTGTAAGTATCTTAAAGTGTACATTTAAATGATCAATAATGTGCACTACATAGAAGTCCAGCGACAATTACATTTTGCTGCTGGCATGCAGTGGCTTAGTTCAGACATGCCTGTCGGATGCATCACACTGTGTTTACATGATGTGGAGTGTTCTCTGCAAGGATTGGTGTTGGAGATGCATTTTGAGTTCCTGACACCTTTACATCCTCTTGAAGGGAGCGGCTTCATTACTTTCCTGAGGTAAGTGTACATCTTATATGTGGCAGTAATGTCGTTTACTGGTTCTTATATTCATTTAACGCCCCACCAGCGATCAGGTTTAGACATGATACACTCATTCTTTACTCCAACACATGACTGGTCACTGTTATCACAGTCCCACCACTAGATTATTTTTCACTGTAAAAAAACTCTAAGTACCTCCATATATAATCTGTTACCTACTGTAGTATTTTACAGTTACAAACTTTCTGTCCAACCCATTTTACCTGCTAATATAATTATGATAACCAGTCACATGTTTTTACGAAGTTCTCCTAAAATATTTTTAGTTTTTTTTAAACATGTTTTAGAATCTGGGTTTAGTATTCACATGTCTTGAAATTAGTAGTTCAGATAGTTACACATACACAATAGCTAGGTTGGAGTAAAGTCACTATAAACACCACTACCTAAAATACAAGAGTACAAAAAGCAAAGTACCTAAAGTTTAAAATGGTTCAATTACAGAATGAACAAGTGTTTCCAGAATGAGATTTTCACTCTGCATCGGAGTGTGCGCTGATATGAAACTTCCTGGCAGATTAAAACTGTGTGCCCGACCGAGACTCGAACTCAGGACCTTTGCCTTTCGCGGGCAAGTGCTCTACCATCTTTTTTTTTTTTTAAATCTCATTTTGTTCGTTTTTGTTCGTTGCATCTGCTCGGGGCGGACGTCGTAAGACATCCGTTTAAGTTCGTTGTTGATCGATTAGCTCAGTTTTTTATTACGGAGGGCTGCTAACCCTCTGACCGAACATGCTGAGCTACCGTGCAGGCTACCATCTGAATGTTTTCTACATAACAAAACGTCACTGTGTAATGTGTAATATTGTTTCAAACTGTCTTTGTGTTTCTGTTTTAACTCTGTTCTCATCTTATACCAATGCAAATCTACTTCCTGTAGTTCTTTCATGTTTCTGCTCATGTCAATATAATATTGTCTCTACTGTTTACCTTTCATGAGTAACATGCAAAAGTCTGTTACTTGTCCTAGTATATCTGCATTTTTGGTTAGACCTATTGGCAGTCTAGATATTGTCTCATTTACAGTGTTTTGTTTTCCTGTTGTACGAATTACTTCAAATTAATATTCTTATAAATCAGATGCCAAACACGTCAACTGTAATGGACATGAAAAATTTCAAAGTTTAGTGGTCAATACATACCTCTATGTTTTTTCCATACGTGTAGTAATTGGGGTTCTTGAATGTCGACACAAATGCTATTGTGCTATGAAATGTTATCAACATACATCATTGTACCTTCTAACAGTCATGGACCTAGTACTGTGTCTAAAGCAGTGATGAACATTCCACACCTAATATTAAGTCCGAAAGATAGCATGCAAAACTGATCATTTCTACGGTCAAATATAAAGGTCTATACTTTCTAGATTCTGGTGTTTAGCCAGCCAATATGAACTTTTTAAATCAATACTTGTAAGGTATTTGACCCTATGGAATTTTTATAACCCCTCGTCACCGTTCTCAGGTCTTGTGCTTTCAGGTAAAATTATTTTATTTATGGCTCGTGTATCTAACACAAGACGAATATTTACCGTTAATATTGGATTACAGTATGGTGATATAGATGGTTTAACTATCTTCCATTCTAACATTAGCTTGATCTCATCTCTCACTGTTGCTAGCTTTGACCAGGAGGTCATATACTCATGTGCGTTGTGGCAAAATACATCATGGGAGAAAAATTCAGTACGGTAAGCATAGATTTTAATAACATCTGGTTTCGTTTCAATAGCTATAGATAGTGTAGTAGTAAATCATATAATTTATCTTGTTTTTCCTTTATAAACAGTGTCGATTCAATCACTCTATCGACTGAAAAGGTTATTTAAAATAAGATATTTCATCTTTTGCTACAATATGGATAACCTTATGACTGTCATCATTGCCTAAGAATTGTGTAAGATAGCTTGGGCAGTATTTGCCATGTCTAGAATTACTTCAATCTTGAAGTCACTGGGCATCAAGAAACCTTTCCTGGAGGAAAAATCAATTATTGCGCCTTATTCTCTCTGAAAATCTACGCCTATCAGGCAATCAGTAACTAAATGAAAAGATATTAGGAACATGCATTCTATCGCTCCATTATCCAGCAAAATTGTCACAAAAATCTGCAGCTTAACCTCATGTGACTTGATGTTAACTGCAGTATTTGCAGTTCTGGACAGGGAAATATGGAATAGGGCCTAGTTCCCTCATCCTTTTACACAAATTGTATGATACAGCACATATTCCTGTACCTGCATCTATAACAACTATGGTTAGTACTCTACTCACTATAACTTTTGTCGTGGCCTGTATCACTTCATTGTTCGCGCCACAAGATTTCGTATTTCCTTCTGTTAACTCATCTTGAAGATCCATGTTTTCATTGTTATACCTTAGCTCTGCAGTAGTCAGGAGCACATTGACCAGTCCATATAGACGAATTTGTTTCTTTCCTTATAATCTCGTTGGACCTAGGCGTCACATGACCTGTGTACCTTCCTACAATCAGCAGTACTGCATTACTCCTTTGTTTCGTTTGGTTGGAGCATGGGTGGTGGAATGGTCAACAACCGGGGACTTACAAAGTCATTTGCAGTGTTGGCTTTAGGGGTAATAGTAAAAGTTAAGGCACTACAGGCATTCTCTTTTATTTCGGTGTTACTTTCTATTAGTTACATTATTCTGTTGGATTTATGTTAGTTATTTACTTTATTTATATATTTTTTTGCAGAGTGAATGCCTATGAAAGAGAGTCTGAAAAAATTAGAAAGTTGCTTGCTGAGAACTTGACACAGGGTGATCATGAAGGTGACTGATGATAAATGTGAAAAAAGTGTAGATTAGGTAGAAGAGCAAGCTGATACAGTACAGAAAATATCTGATGTAGAAGACGATATTGACAATATCACAAACGGTCTGGTGTATGTTGGAAAAAATCACATAACGAAATGGAATAAATGTGTACTTACAAAAAATATTAGAACGAGTTCTGAAAATATAATAACACCTCTTCCTGGTCTAAAGCCTACTGTAAAACATCTGAAATCTTCAACTGAACTTTGGAAGCACTTTTTTACTGACTGTATTATCAACACAACAGTAGAAAACATGAAACTGTTTATTGAGATCCAGAGAAGTAAATTTTCCAGAGACAGGGACTGCAACTCCACGACTGCAAGCTAAAGTCAAGCGTCAATAGGTTTATTGTATGAAGCAGGAATGATAAAGGCTACGCATCTAAATACAGCTGGTCTATGGAAGAGTGATGGCACAGAAGTAGGAATATTCAGGCTCACCATGTCACTGTCTAGATTCCACTCCCTTCTCGGGTATCTGTTGTTGAACAACAAGTAAACAAGAGAGGGCCAACTGAAATATGACAAGTTAACTCCAACAAGAAAAATTTTTGACGTGTTTGTCTGGAATTGCAAAACACCATATACTCCTTTCGAATACCTAACAGCCGATGATAAGGCACTGGGAGGCAGTTGTTGGTTTGTATAAGATACAGGTACCGAGTAATCTGAACAAATACAGAATAAAAATATTTGTGGTGCTGTAATGTACATTACTATGGCTATGGAAGTGTATGTTGAAACACAACCAGAGGGGCCATATAGTGTAAGTAGTACTACAGCTGCTGTAGTTCAGAGGCCATGTACCTCTATCAAAGGAATTAGCAGGATAACTGGTTTAGCAGCCTTCAGTTTGTTGAAACACTGTAAAACGATTTTCGGCAAATTTTATCATTAATCATACAAAAAACAAAAACGAATTCCCATCTCAGCTCACGAAGCCAAGTTAGTGTTCAAATGTTTTCCTTCAGAAAATCTTGTACTCTCATATCATACACTCCTAACAAAGGCAAAAATGTTGTATCTGTATCCAGTCCCCACTGCGATGATAATGTTCATGAAAAGATAGGCAAAGCAGAAATGATAGTTACATAGACATGTGTGACAATTTGTGTACTGTCTACAACTACACATAATGCCAATGGTCTATGGTCATATTTTATACCATATTTAATGTTGGAAGTATCAGTCCTTTAGTGATTCATGCTCCTAACAACCCAGAAAGCTGCACTCAATGAAGAGGTTTTCTGTGCCTGTTGTATCACAAAATTGTTTCAGAACATCTGTGGGTCTGCGCTGCCTTGAATAAATACTGTCTTAAATTCCATCAAGGATTTGTGAAATTTTTCAGATTGAACCGAAGTGAAGACTCACTGAACATTGTAACAAACATGGAGGACATTGTGCATACTGTAACAAGTCTAACAGGAGAAAGAACAAACATCCCAGGTACAGCCGCTACAAATATAATAAATATCTATGTTCCAAACAAGTATGTGTTATTTTTTCTAATTTTAAAAATGGAAGACTGTGACTGAATTATATAAACTGCAGAGCTGTAGTAACCAATGTGTGGAAGTCATCCGGTTCACAATATTATTATACATCTTTTTCATATCCACAAATAAGAATTTTAACATATTCAGAAACTTACAATTTCAATGGAACTGGACAGAATTCATAGCTTTATAAAAGGTATGAGGGTTGAATGAAAAGTAATGCCTCCACCTTCGTTAACTGGATTTGGATGGGAATATTTTAATAAATCAAACGCGGAAATAATCCTTAGAATGTGATCTTTATTTACCAATATTCACTTCCCACATAATCACCAGACAATTGGATACATTTCTGCTAACCATGAACAAATTTTCTGAAGCCATCACAGAAGAAGTCTACACTGTTTCCGCAAACACAGTCTCACAGTTCTCTCAACGTCTGCTTCATCATGAAGCATAATGATGTCCCCTCAGATCATCTTTCATTATCGGGAACAGATGGAAGTCAGATGGTGATAAATCTGGACTGTATGGAGGATTCCGTACGGTGGTGAGATTCAGTCTCTTAAGTTCTCCTGTGGTGGCACGTGAAATGTGTGCTTTGGCATTGTCATGCTGCAGGAAAGCATTTCCCTTTTTCTTTTGGACCCTTGTTAGCCATTGTTTCAGAGTTCGCAGTGTTGTGATGTAGTGCTCTGAATTTACTGTTGTTCCACCGTCAAGGAAATGAACATGGATAACGCCATCTGCGTCCCAGAACACCGTGGCCATGATTTTTTCCGCTGAGGACTCCATCTTGAATTTCTTTTTCTGGGGCGAGTCTTTGTGTCGATACTCCATAGACTGACGTTTCGTCTCCGGGTCATAATGGTGTACCCACGTTTCGTCTCCAGTCACACTTATTGTACTATGAAGGGAATGTGCTCTGATGTAATTAAAATAAAAACCGTAATATTGCAGACTGGTACTCACTAGATCAAGCAGCAAAGCTCAGTAATATATTTTCTCTTACTTTGAATGCCCTCATTCTGGTTCCAGATTATTACTGTTTTTTTTTCATATTTTCGTTTCATCTCATCTTTATCTGGGTCTAGTTGTATAAAGTTGAGGTTTTCGTTTATGTTACGTTCAAGCAGTAGTACTTTGAGCAATTGCACAAGCACGAAAAAGACAAACCATTAGTCCAATGAAAAAATGGTTCAAATGGTTCTGAGCACTATGGGACTTAACATCTATGGTCATCAGTCCCCTAGAACTTAGAACTACTGAAACCTAACTAACCTAAGGACATCACACAACACCCAGTCATCACAAGGCAGAGAAAATCCCTGACCCCGCTGGGAATCGAACCCGGGAACCCGGGCGTGTAGTCCAATGAAAACAATGAAAATTACATACAGTATGTTTTATTTAATAATTATCCAGTCATGGTCGCCAATGTGCATTGGTTTCCACCTTCTCCAGCTCAAATATTTTTGAAATGTTGTTAACAGAATGAAGATTGTTATTGTAGATTGTTGTTGGGAGCAGAACAACAGAGGATTTGGACTGACTGAATTGTAGGATGTGTAATAGGATGTGTAATATGTATATCTGCATTTGGTAGTCACTCTATGCAGAATAATTGATCTGTAAAAACTTGGACTACTTTTCTGAATGGTTCTGTACATACGAGTACAGTACGTGCACGTGGATGTTGCATATTAGTAATGAAATCATGTCAATGGCAGATAGGTACCACCTCAAAGTGTTGTATCTTCTCTGCTAGAAATATTGAAAAATAAAACTCATAATACAATGAACTGCGAAATAAACAGGTGAGCTGGTTAACTGATAGTAAAACAGCATTTAAGTAACTCAAAATAAGTTAATATAGTGTGATATTACAACAGATACAACGCACGATACATACATTTCGGAAATTGAATGCAGAAACACAAGTGTGAACAGCCAGGACTGTATTAGCCAATCTAAAAAAAACTTGAAGGCTCTGCTTTCTTTTATTACACAGATATCGCAAGTACGAACATCGACCTTTTGGTCGAAATTTTTACACGAATATTTTACACAAAATATAGCTTTTTAGAGAGGGGTATTACAAGATATCTGACCTCTCTTATGGATGAACACTCAATGAAAAAGTGCCCAGGTCATCATGGCACATTTGCAATTTTCCACAGAAACATAGCACAATAATGATATAAAGTCTAAAAAGAGAGAAATGCACAAAATCAACTACTATACAATAAGTGAGCATAGCGAAAATAGATAAACTCTCGATCTTAACAGACAACGATATAATGAAAACCTTTTTTGAGAAACCTTGACAGGACGTGACAGGATATGGTGTGACAATCTATTGACAGCCTGTCTGAATAACGCCATTTGAAATGCATTGTCGAATGTTTCGACATGAGGTGATGTGCTGTGATTATCTACATCTACATAACGACACAGTGCGTGACATGGGGTATGCTGTACCACTGATCACTGTGAATGGGCTTTTAAAGGCTAAAGACTAATTCACGCTGGCCATTGTGTCATGTTACATCACATCAGGGTGTAGTTGCACTGTCCATCGCCTCACAGCTTTCCAATTTGCTTCACACAGTATCCAATGGTGAAAGTGAGGGTATGAGTACGGCTCGCTTTTTAATGACAAGTCTTTTTTCTTAACTTTAGGGTGAGGTTTACATCAATTTATGCACAATTACAGGTATTTTAGTGGAGAAACCCTATTTTTATTCTGCATGTAAAGTCACATTTACACCTTTTTTAGTAATAGGTCATATTTTGGCCAACTTTTGCCATAATAGGTCTTTTTCGGCCAACCTTTTGCAAAAATTCATATATTTATCGCATTTTTAACGACAAAAGAATAAAAACCTGATACTGTTGTTCACATAACAATATTTCAGGTGATATTGTCACAAATAAACACAGCAATTGCTACAAAGCTTCATTTATCACCACTGCAGGTGACGAGCAGCATAATACCCTAGCCGTTTCTCTGATGTATGACATTAACAGGGTCGACAAACACACTCCAAGCCAATAAAGGCATCTTCCAATATAATAAACATCACACATGCTGCCACACATGGATTCAAAGTCAGTATTGCTCAACATGCCAAAACTAAAAGTCTTCAACAGCATGAAACTGCGAAGCATTGTTTGTGATTTTGGAGAGAGGTACTAGGGCATTATATATTATTTTGTAAACTATGTGAAGGCAAACTTAGTGAAGAAATCGATTTAATTTGCAAAAACATTATACTGCCACTAAACGCTGCAGCTGTGTGAAGAGAAGTGGTGAAAATGACAGCAAACTATCGCTGTTATTGCAAGAGGCAGATCATTCTTCAACAGTGCTATCATTCTTCAAGGACCTGTCTCAGGTGATGATGACTTGCAACATCCTATCGGAACTGAAAAGTCCATGCTCCAGATAGTCTTTCGAAAAGTGCCCAACACATCTAGTTCCACGTGAATCTACATTGAGAAAGAACTGTTTGTCCATATGCTACGAGGTAGTGATCAACAAAATATGAATTAGAGTTGCTGAACAATATGTCCAGGAGTCCATAGTTGGCGTGGGCGTTATGTGGCAGTGGCTGTTGTTGGTGTTCTAGAACCTGACAAGTCCAGAGAAATATTGACCATAGCTTGTGAAGCTCTTGAGAGAGCAAACAACTCGATAGCTGCTGTTTTATTTGGCAACTCTGTGAAGCCCCTGTCTCTGGATGATGTGAACAGTGACAATGTTTTGCTACTACTAACAGATGACACTTCATGCATGGCAAAAGCAGCCAAGTGGCGTCAGATTCTTAACCCAGTTGACTTGCAGATACATTACGTAAGGTTGCAGAAGAGGTGCGATCAAATTACTCTCATGTTGGTAAGTTAATTTCCTGAGGCAAGACAAGTCATGAGAAACGTCTACTGGGGGTGCTGAAATTCAAGGAACAAGCACCTCCATTGCCACTCTCCCCTCAGTCAGTTCTAACACGATCGGGTTCTTGGCTTATTGCTGCTTAGTATTACTGCACCAACTACCCAAAATAAACAAACTCTTTTGTGAGTTTAATAGCAATGAATCAAGTGTTAGCAGAACTGTGAAAGAGGTCTTTACTAATAGTATGTCTAGAAACTTGGCAAACGTCAACACCAACTTTTCAGTGGAATCAAGAGCTACTACATCACTGGCAACTGCTGTTACCGAGATGGGTCGAGTTAGTGGTTATGTGTCATACGTTCTCCAGTAGAATCCTGCAAATTCTACAATGTCCAAAATTAGTGACAGCCTTTCTGGCAATGTCAGAACATTCCAAGACAATGAATCAATTCTGTTCTAAAGTGATCTTATCGCCTTCAGATCAGCTCCCGTGACGTCCTGTGATGTGGAGAGAAGTTCTTCCAGGTAAAAAAAAACCGCGCTCAGTGGCCACTATAGACCTTCTAAAATGGAAAACTTGAAAATGAAGCTTGTGATCCAGTGCATTTCTGTAGAAACTGAAAATTGATAGGCCACGCTAACTCATTTGGAAAACGTTAAGGAAGTTATGTGTAGCAGTAAAAATAGGATTTTATAGTTTGAATAGGTGTTATTGTTTTCACTGTACTTTGTGTTTTTTTCAAACATATGAAAACATTGGATAAAATAAATATTTTACTCACAGTTTGTTGAAAAGTGAAATTTGTATTACATCATAAATATAAAAGTCACCAGGAATTTTTGTAAATGAACGTATACAATGTTATTCTTCATATTCTGAAGTCATATGTATTGAGTTTTAGACCATAAATGAAAGCATATTTTGCTTTTTTTTAGGGCATTAAAATCTGTGGCCCCTTTATGGATTACAATCCATGATGCAAAAAGTCAGACAACAGTATCAGAATTGAGGAACCAAAGTTGATAAAGTATATTAGTAGTGTATTAATGCCCAAAGCAAATTTCATAACGTACGATCTTGATCAGTTTTGTGTGATAGAGTGCTGAGAGGTGAAAAAACATTTTAAACCTACGACTTTTTTGCTAGAAGAGATGTAGACACACAAACAAATTCAAACAATATTTATATGGGAATAAGCCTCTTTACCTTACCCATTATAAAGAGCTTCTGCCAGAACTAATAATGTCATGAACAACTGTATTTTTCTCGTTCATTAGAGCTGAGTTTCACGCTTAAAATTTTATATAACGAAAATTTCTTCGTCAACTAGACTCTTATTTAGAGGATGTCCCAAAAAATACAGTAACAAACTTTAGGAGCAGTTTTCTAATACAGAAATAAATAAGAAAATCTAGTAAAATTGGGCTGCAAAAGGCACACCCTAGGACGTATGAGTACTTGCAGGGGCTTTGGTCTCCATATTTTTGGACAAGGAGGTACTGACCAAAACAAGAAAAGCAGTCTGGTAGACACTGGGTGTAAAATGCATAGTTTAAGAGATGTGGGCACTTCTTCACCTTCACTAGTGTGAATCACTTCTCTTCAAGTTTTCATAGCTCTTAAGGTAGGCGTTTTACAGCCCTCACTTACCAGCTTTTTTCTTAGTTTGGTCCATATTATCTCCTCCGTAAACAAGAAAAGCAAAGAGCTTGCAGTAGAAGAAATGTGTTCCATAGTATCAAAGATGGACAAGTGTTCGTATCTATTAAGGTATGTGCTTTAGAGCGCTTGTTTACTAGATATTTTTCCCTTGATTTGGTGCAAGAAACCTGTCCCTAAAATTTGTTACTTTTTTTTGGAACTCCCTCTATATACAGTACGAGAGTCAGCTCTGTTCTGCTAATGTAAAAGCTAAAGAAATTTTCGTTTTCCTTTATCAGACTTCGCTTGTGGAAGAACACTGGATGGTAAAGATATCCAAGTCGTCATGGAACATTTGTAATGTGCCACAAAAACAATACACAACAATAAAAGTAACGATTTAGAAAATAGAGAGGCACGAAATCCACTACTACAAAATAAGTGTATAAGTGAGCGCCGCAAAAATAGGTTATCTTCCTATGTCAGCAGACGGTGACACAGTCAAAACTTGTTTCAAGGGAAACGTTGACGTAATATTAGGTGACGTGACGATCCGTTGGTGAGCTGAGTGAACGCCGCCATTTGAAACACATTACGAAATATTTTGATATGTGATGATGGGAAGACCATTGTGAATTTATCTTTAAAGACCTACACCAGTTAACACTGGCAGTCACGTCACGTTGAATCAGTCTGCTTAGCCGAGTAGTGAACGGTGAAAGTGAGGTTATGAGTTATCATCCGTGGCACAAGTACAGTTTCGGAACTGAGCAACTAAAGACCAGTTCACACTGCCCATCATGTCACTTCACATCATGTCCTATCAACACATGCTGCAATGAATTTCAAATGGCAGCATCAACACCGGACGTCACAACACGTCACGTCCGGTCATACAATCATCAACGTTCCTTGGGAAGAAAGTTATGATGGCTGTCTCGTTGTCTGTTCTTGATAGTTGAATCCGAATCTCATTTCTTCCCTATTTACAGCCATACACTCATCATTGTCTCATCTTCGTACCTCATTTCGTTGTGGTTTTCGTGGATGATATGAGTTGTCTTTCAAAGTCTTTGTTGTATGTTATTTTTGTTATTTGTTATAAATTGTTTTATTTTGTTTCTTTTGTGAAAAATTGTATTTTTGTCATGAATGATGAAAGATTAATTGAAGCAGTGAGCCAGCAGTCTGATTTGTATGGCATGAGTGTACTAAATTACTTGCCCTCAATTGCATTTAAAAAGTGTTTTTTTTTATACAAAGCGGTACTGTGTTTATTATTTTACAAAGGAATGAATCGCAATATGGCTGCAACTTGAAGTGAAAAAAGTAGTAAATAGCTTGCTGGATTTTCTGTGAAATAGTTTTACAAGCATCAGTGGTCAATATTTATGTGATTTTACTAGCTACCCCAAGTACAAATAAGGCACTTGAACTATTGAAAGCCATATACGAGATGAAAAGAAAACCTATAAATCTTGAATGGAAAGATCTTGATGGAGATATGACAATTGTACAAAAATTGGCATTGATTTGACAACTAAACTTACGAAAATCAGTTTTTCACACAGTCTGATATTTATAAAAAGCATATACCATTTCCTCAACCTCTGTCTAGAATGTGTGAAATTCTCCTTCTGTACTACCTAACGACTTTTTTCGGACAGTCTTTTCTTGCGTTTTCTCGCACTTAAGTCTTCTTTCTCTAATATACAAGCTATCCCTGCAAGCTTCAAACCATTTGAGTCCTTTATTTGTCAGTTTCGTAGAAATATAAATTCCACCATTCACATATATAAGCTGCTGTGTTGTTTAAGTGGACTTTGTATGTAAAAACCGTTGAGAATCATCTTGTGAAGACCGCAACACCAGCGGAAAAACAGTTTAGTACAGATATGCAAGTTGAGATCACATGAGTCGAATTGACTTGACTTGGTGTGATGTGGCGGACAGTGTAAATGAGCCCAGACATGAAGGTGCCATGAACTGGTAGTGCCATGATGGCCAGTGTGAGTTGGCCTTAACAACGATAAAATTTATTAGTGACCAAAACAAACTTCATGACGTATATTCGTGATTAATTTTGTGAGGTAAGGTGCTGAGAAGCGAAACAACGTTCCAAAAACCGACATTTATTTGCTACCGAAAAAATAAACACATCACACAATATTTAGAAGAGAATAAATAGACCCTGTTTACTTCGTCCATTATTTGTTTTACATAACTGATAACGCCATCTGCAACTCTGTTTTGCCCTTCATTAGAGCTGACTTTTTCACTGACAATGTTATTTAATGAAAATTGCTTCATCAACTTACATTGTTATTTGTATTCAGTGTGGGAGTCATTGTAGAACCTACACAATTTTTCGTTTTCCGATATCTGTCCTCGCTTGTGGAAGAACACCCAATGAAAATATAACCAACTTGTCTTGTAATATTTGCAGTTTGTCGCAAAAACAAAGCACAATAATAAAATAAAAACTAAGAAGGCAAAAATGCACAAAATCAACTAATACAAAGTAAGTGACTGTGCCGAAAGCAAGTTCACATCCGTTGTTAACAAACGAAGACACAGTCAAAACTTTCTTCTTAAGAAACCTTGATGTAATGTGACATGACTTGATGGTCTTTTGAAAGACTGTGTGAATGCAGCCATTTGAAATGCATTGCAGAATGTTTAGGTGTGGTGTGGCATGACGTGGTGGCTAGTGTGCACTTGCCTTGAACCAGCCTCCAGTGTCTGTGGTGGGGGCATTAATGTGCAGATTTTCGTTACCTATAGCCCCAGCTTTACACCCTACCAAACACACGAGATCTTTGAAATAACGTATGTTTAAGAAAAAATGGTGCCTATCCAATTTTGAATGTATCAAGACAAGTGCAATATAGTCAGGTAACATTTGTAATATTGAACTGATGTAAAAAAAATGTGTTATGTATAGTGAAACTTTACAAATGCAGTTATGTCACAAAAGATTATGGCGCTATGCATATAAAATGTTTGAAAATATTGCATTTCATGTTGTGTTAATAACATTGTATATTCTAATACAGGTAATGGTTTGAGAATGAACGAAAAAGTTCGAAAGTAGTCGCTAGTAAAAATATTAGTTGTAACTCTGGCAGAAACCTTAATTTATCGATTATAAATATACTGAGCTGCGGACCCCCATACCAACACAATGATGGAGTTATGTAAAAAACATATTCTATACATCTATTTACCGGTGTTTATACAGGCATGAATTTCTTACATGGGCATTGCCGCACCACTGCCCTTATGTGTAAGTTAGCATATCCACTCACTGAAGCTGGAAGGCTACTTTCAAGATTGTGACAAGTGAAATTATTTCTATGGGAGTTGCGCATCTTTTAGCCAGTTTACTTAAGAAAACGTATCGAAGAAAAACAGACCAACAAACATTGTTAACTGAAATGGGAATGTCAGAGGGATTGTCTGGGGACATCCAATATGTCAATGAGGGAGCTGTCAGTTGAGGATGACATTACATTCGAAAATTATTTTTGAATGGGTCAAAACAATTCTGAAATATTTTTGAGCTAAAGTTCTGGCTGTATACTAATTTTAATAGATGTGTGCTAGATGCTGAGTCAGCTTGCAGCAGCTTAAAAATCAAAACATAATATCTTTTCACTGGAGACACTGCAATAAACACATTGAATTCCAAAGAACATTATTTCTATATTTTTATGTGGAATACTTCAACCTATCTACAATAAACTGAATGTACATAGTAAAGTAAAGTGTTTTTCTCAACTATACTGCTTTGTTTTTACTTTTTGTTAGTCAAGATTGATAGGTGACAGGTGCTGTACATATAACACTACTTAAACTTGTAACCGAACTTTGTACAACTTTACAAAAAAGTCATTACTCAATGACAGCGCCAATATGAACACTGTTGTATTTTCATAGGATTTTAATAAAGGTCAAATGTAGATATAAATCTCTAAAGCTGCATTCCACTATAACATTTACAGTCTCTGAGTAAAGCAACAAACTATTATCTTTACATAGTAAATAAAATCTTTACAGAACTGACTGTACTGAAGTATAGCACTATGAACCTCAGGTATTTCACGTTCTCAGTCACAATATGTTTAAGCCTGACTCTCTGTCGTCAACACTGGCGCCAACAGTGTTGGTCCAATGTGTATATTGATGAAATACCAATGGAACCAACATTGGTCCCAGTGTTAGAACAGCTCTGTTGCTTGTGAATATTTGGACCAAACATGAAAGGCTGTTGGGATCTATATCGATACACTGGTCAAACATTGGAGCCAGTGTTGTTTGTTTTGGTTGTTGTTTGGAAACCTGTGTCTGTTGCTGATACATCCAGGTTGGATATCTGAAGACATGGTGTCTCAATAACAGTGAAATAACATGCAAATTCTTGAGTTGGCGCTTTATCAGCAGGAAATAGATTTGTGGGATCAAGGACATACCCAGGATTTTGTCAAAGAGGGAGAGGAGTTAAAAATGCTCATGTTTTTATTCATTCTGAAAACTAATTCATTTCTCTTTTAATTTTAGGTACATAATGTGCTTTTGGGTGATCTTTATGTAAATATTATTTGCTCTCTAACCTTGAGCATCAAAAAATTTTCTTATATGTACAATCTTAATGTTGGGTTGAATAACATATAATATTAATAGGCTCACACCTCTTTTGATAATAGCTATCTTTCTCCTACTCTAGTCTTGCATTTAAATTTCTGAAATATCTGAAACCAAGTATCAATTCCTTCAGCACATCAAAGCACCCCAAGTTCCCCAATTCAGTCTCAAATTACATATCTTTCCTTTCATTAAAATTCTTCCTTATGTGGTCAAGAACTTATTTTTAAATTATTATTTCAACAGTGAACTTACGTTATGACAACAAAATGTATTTATAATCTAAAACAGAACACACAAATACTAGGAGCTACAGTTTTGGGACTCTAACATTGATTCACTCATTGATTTCAACTAGGCTTGTAATGTATGTGATATTACAAATGAGTTTGGATCTATCCATAATAATATGGTTATGCAGTCTTTAACGCTGATAAACTCCTCTGCAATATAAAACACAGGTTATCGCTTATATAATGTTTATTTACAGAAAAGTTGGACTCATATTTTTTGTATGACTATTATAAAGTAAGTGATTTGTTCTTTGAAAAGTTGCAATAGATGATACTCCAATAATTGTTTTTGTTGGTGTCTGAAAATTTGAATGAAGTGTGTTTTCACACTAGAAAATATGGATGACAGACAGAAAGATATGTAATTTTCTAAGAGCAATTGGTTACTTGTTTCAAGTTATAGCTTTAAATTGTAATAGGAGGCTTTTGTATGCAAAGTAAAAATTGGAAATTACTCTATGAAGCATGATCTTGGTATTCTTTTGTACACAAATAATCATTTTACGAAGTTTGGATCTATATAATGAATAGATGATCAATTAATTTAGGAGAAAACCAGTTTATCTAGATAGTGTCTTAAGTACAAATTTCATGAACTTACAATCACCTGACAACTGCATTGTATATTCAACTGGCTAGATGTATTAGTTGTAGTGTATCTCATCGATGAGTCAGATTTCCCATGTTTGAACCACATAACACACAGTTTATATCAGATTCAGACACAAATTTAAGCTTTTGCCATATATTATTTATATAAATATTCTTTAGAACGTTTTTATCTTAACTCTGGTTAATTGAATTCATAATTTTTCTACTTTGCATATATATTATGTACAGTAAAGAGTGTATTAAACCATACAAAGAGAGAAATTAAACTGAATTTTCCAAACTATGTTTTCATCATCGAATAGATCGTCTGAGACTGGAGTATTTGTTTCCATGTTTTATAGTTATTGTCCACAATCTCCTTTTATGTGCTTTTATTTTTTTCTTTTTATTTTTTTTTTGCAATGACTAAATCTAATTACTCACATTCAAAACATCAAATGCAAATTCTGCAATCTGTTCATCAGACATATTTGTATTGACTCTGTACAAATGTTGGCTCCAATGTGTGGGATCAGTCCCATAACTGCTGGTCAATGTTGGCACCAGTGTGAGCACAGTGTATGGATGGAGGGCTAAAATCTGTTTCGTCACTTCAAACAATGGTGTTTCACTTTATTAAAAATAAGTAATGATAAGGAATTACTGAATATTAGAAAGAAATTCCTACAACATGGTTAAAGAACATTTTCCACATGGCACTGTAGTTATTTACTTAGTTGAAGACAAAGTCCATTATTTTGATATGAAGCTTTCACTTACATAAGCAAGTGAAACAAACGAACCAGAGCAGAATGAGAATGATCTCCGTAGTGGCGGTTGCTGGAGCTCATAGGCGATGGTGGGGGAAGTGACAGAATACAAGAGCCTTAAACACCCGTTAACTTTCATAACTTGTGCTTAAGTTGGCATGACAGTGTGTAAGTTGGGTGTTTCCACATGTAAGCTGACATACACAGGTGGTTGTAGGGGAATGACTTTTAAGTAATTCAAGACTGTGGAAACCAAGTGTATGTTCTGGTGAGTTCAGGGGCTCTCACACATTCACTAATATTGTCAAACCGTCAATGTATTACCCATTTGAGGGTGCACATTGACACATTGTCAATACTAGAAATATTGATAAGCAGTATTTGTTGTTGTTGTTGTTGTGGTCTTCAGTCCTGAGATTGGTTTGATGCAGCTCTCCATGCTGCTCTATCCTGTGCAAGCTTCTTCATCTCCCAGTACCTACTGCAACCTACATCCTTCTGAATCTGCTTAGTGTAGTCATCTCTTGGTCTCCCTCTACGATTTTTACCCTCCACGCTGCCCTCCAATACTAAATTGGTGATCCCTTGATGCCTCAGAACATGTCCTACCAACCGATCCCTTCTTCTGGTCAAGTTGTGCCACAAACTTCTCTTCTCCCCAATCCTATTCAGTACTTCCTCATTAGTTATGTGATCTACCCATCAAATCTTCAGCATTCTTCTGTAGCACCACATTTCAAAAGCTTCTATTCTCTTCTTGTCCAAACTATTTATCGTCCATGTTTCACTTCCATACATGTCTACACTCCATACAAATACTTTCAGAAATGACTACCTGTATTTATGGCCCTCAAAATATTCTCAGTATTGTCAATCTGTAGTGAATGTGTGAGGTCAAGTATTCACAGTCTGACAATGTTCTCCATTCAGATGTTGACAGAGCTCCATAAACCAGCCACAAACTTAGTGTCCACTGTTTATGTTTCCAATTCGCCTTTGTGTGTATCATACCTCTGATTCAACTTTTCAAGTAATCTTTTAACACAAAATAATTTTAATAGGCCTATGCAAGGTTAATCATTCCATATTAGGATGGTTAGCTGAGGATTCTCTATGGCGCAGCTTATTTTATTAATCTTAAAACAAAGCACATAGCACACGTCGCAAATATGGTTCTCAGGTGAGACATGCGATGTCGTCAAAATTCCATAATATTTCGTAAGCGCAACTGACCGACATTTTACGTGTGCGAACACATTGCTCCGGCTGAGAGCAATAACACGCAGGCATGAACGCGCCAAATTTCGGTGACCAACAGCGCAGATATGCAGACAGGTAACGAGAGAGACAGTTACGTCATAATGAATGCATGCGCAGAGGCTGTCAGTCATACTGTGCACTGCCGTCGGCCACCCCAGCTCCCTCCGCCTGCCGAAATACGTGTCTGCAATGGCGTGTACCTGCCCTCTCCTCTATCACCGGAATATCTACGTCGTCACCTCAGTGTCGTTCCTTGTATAACCAACCATTCTTCTTAGTGTTCGTTGTGATTTTAACACGGCCAGCGCTGCATCCGATGCCATGCTGAGTTCTTATAAGGAAATAAGTCGAGTTGGCGAATTTCCAGTGTTTCTTTAATAATGCTGTCCCCGTACAAAGAGGTAGACGACAGAATATTGGTACTTCAATATTCCACACAATGTCCTGTACTCAGACAATGCTCAGCCACGGCAGCTTTCTCTAGATGATCCAAACGTGTGTATCGACGATGTTTGCCACGTTTGTCCTCTATGGTGTGACAAGTTTATCCAATGTATGACATTCCACAGCTACAGGAAGCCTTCCTATTTTCTAAGAAACACCGCCAACGTATGGCAAGACACCGATTTCTCTTTGTTCTTTACTTTCTTCCTGCTCCTCACTTTGTCTAGCACACACCAGATGTAAGGCATGGCGAATCTCCCGTTCAGAATATCCAGTCTCTAAAAATGTTGTAACGGGCAGCTTAGCTTACTGGGTAAGCTGTCAGAATCTGATATGGCTCATGCCCTGTGAACCAACGTCCTAAGCACGCCACTTCATTGAGCAGATGGTGACAGCTGGTGCCCTTAAGCATAAGTCCATGTGTGTAGGTTTACGATACACAATGTTAGACAAGGTGCCATCCTCTTTGCCCTGCACCAGTATGTCCAGGAATGGTAGTTCGCTGTTTGTCTCCATATTCGTCGTAAATTTGATGCCCAAATGAAGAGAATTTAGGAGTTGCAAAAATGAATCCAGCGGCGCAATGACGTAGAGCCAGATGACAAAGGTGCAATCCAAAAGCCAATGTATTTGTCAGCTCTCGCCTAGAAATCTTGCATAAACACAGATTCATACATACAGGCCACCCCAGCTGTCACCATCTTGAGCAATAAAGTGTATTGCTGAGGACATTGGTCCACAGAGCACAAGCTGTATCGGACTTTGACGGGTTATCTGATGAGCTAAGCCACGTCCTTATGGTATTTTTAGAGAATATATATTTTGAACGGGAGATTCGCTATGCCTTATGCCCTGCACATGCTAGGCAAAGTGAGGAGCTGGAAGAAAGCGAAGAGCAAAGAGGAATCATCTTCTTGCCATATGTTCGCGATATTTCTTCGAAAATAGGAATATTATTGGAGACATACAGAAATTAAATGTGTGTTTCGTCCAACGAAGCTCAGAGCGCTTTTAGGCTTCGTGAAAGATGATCTTAGTTTATAAAGGCCTGGTGTCTATAAGATTTCCTTCTAGCTGCAGAAAATCGTACATTGGATAAACTTGTTGCACTGTGGAGAACAGACATGTCGTACATCGTAGACACACACTTTTGGACTAGCCAGAGAAATCTACAGTGGCTGAGTATTGTCTTAGTACATTACATTGTTTGGCATACTGGAACACCAAAAATCTGTCGTTGACCTCTTTGTACTGGGATAGCGTTATTAAGGAAGTTGTGGAAATTTGCAGTTCGACTTATTTGCTTAACAGGGACACAGGATAGGATCTCAGTACAGCATGGGACCCAGAGCTGGCCGTGTTAAGATCACAGCGAACATGAAGAAGAACTGTTAGTCAAACAAGGGATGAGACTGTGGTAGCGACATAGATATTCGGTTGACAACAGGAGGATGGGCATATGCAAGTGCGGACGTGTATATCGTCGGGCCCCTTCCGACAGAGTGCGCTGGAGCGTCCGGCGGCAGTGTACAGTATGACTGACAGCCTCCTTGCATGCATTCATCGTCCGACAAGCGTCTCTCACTACTGATCTGCATATCTGCGCTATTGGTCACCGATATTTCGCGCATTCATGCCGGCACAGTTTCTTCTCTAACTGTCATAAATGGGAAACTTCAGTCACAGCTCGAGCAATGTGTTCACGGCACCCAAAGATATGAGTCAATTGCGCCGACGAAATATTGTGGAATTTTCACATCTGATGTCTCACCTGGGAACCATATTTACAACCAGTCCCTTGGAAAAGCCTCAAACAACATAGCACAGTACGAAATTCTCACTCTGCAGTGGAGTGTGCGCTGACATGAAACTTCCTGGCAGATTAAAACTGTATGCTGCACCGAGACTCGAACTCGGGACCTTTACTTTTCGTGCACAAGTTCTCTACCAACCAAACTACCCAACAATAGCTCACGACACATCCTCACAGCGGTAGAGTACTTGCCCACGAAAGGGAGAGGTCCCGAGTTCGAGCATTGATCCAGCACACAGTTTTAATCTGCCACGAAGTTTCATATCAGAGCAAACTTCGCTGCAGAGTGAAAATTTTTTTCTGAAAACACCCCCCACGCTGTGGCAAAACCATGTCTCCGCAATACCCTTTCTTCCAGGAGTGCACGCTCTGCAAGTTTCACAGGAGAGCTTCTGTGAAGTTTAGAAGGTAGGAGATGAGGTACCGGCGGAAGTAAACATAGCACCGATTAGTGAATCACATAGGAGCTTGAAAAAATGCTTCCACATGGAAAAACACGATTATATCTGCAGTGACTAATAAAAGGTCATGCAAAATGCATGTCAGTTTCAGTAAATCATTACAGAGTTTTACATTAATTGCCTGAACATATTCTTGCCAACCAGATATAATTCTTCACAGGTTTCCATAAAATTTCACTAATTGTATATGTTGATATTACGGAACTAAAATTCAAGCAACGAATGACCTATTAATTTCTCGCCGACAGCTATTGATCCATTTAACGTACTTCCTTCTCTATTTTATTACATATCGACGTTAATAATTTGTCCTTACATGCAGGACTGATTCGAAAATAGTTTATGAACTATTTTTGAAACGTAATTCCAATTTCAGTCACTAAACCAACATGCAGCAAGTCGCTCCTGTTTCCTCCATTTTCTAACCAATGTTCTGTTTTCCTGTGCTTTCTGTTGTTACAGCTAATATAATTGCGTACACGCTTTCTTTATAGTGTTCGGCATCTGTACCCTGCAAAATCGCGCTGCCAACTGAAAATATTACGTTACGAACTGAAAATATTGCGTGGGAAGATGTGACAAACTCGTATTGTGAATAAAGCTGGGCTCACATACGCAATTTATGTGACGCCACAGCTTTCTGTAGTGCACTGTGAGGTACCGTTTCCACTGGACGCAAAAAATTCTACATTGCACAACTTTCAACATGGCGACGACAGAAATAATATGGCGGGGTATTAATATTATAGTGCAGCTCATGGCATTAGAGCTGTGACAAGGATAGATTTGGAGACAGATTTGGCGCAGGGATAAATCAGGGGCGACAACTAATATACAACAGAAATAACACTCAAAGACGAAAATGCTGTCTGCAGTGGCAAACCATCCAACAACTGGTAGTGAATGTCATCTGCAGACTCGCCACTCTTCCAAGATATTACAATGTTATTGTATTCTTTGAAATACGCATTTCGAATAAGTAATTCCTAGTTTATCAGCTGTCACATCACATTCGGGTGCTATTTCCCACTTATAATCCATAATTTATACATTGCTTCATCTCACAAATCAGGAATTTTATACAAATGGTTTTTTTGATTACATATTAAGTTTATTTATTTAGTGATCGAAAAATCTTTCACGATTGTGGGATAGCCCTGCCACACTGTATTTCCAGTACTGTGTGCATGCAAGTCAACACACACACAGACATACATACGTAAAATTAAACATAGGTTGTTGTTCTTGTTAAGTCGGGTTCATACAGGGATCTAATGTGGCGCCACAGATTGTGGCTTTTTGTAGTGGCATCATGAGCAACCGTTCACATAGGACGCCATAAATTCTACGTAGTTGCACAGATTTCAATACAGTGCCAATTGAAATCATATGGGTGGGTATGAATGTTATAAGGGCCAGTTGTAGAATCTCAGGTTAAATCCAGGAATAGCTAACTGAGGAATAGGCTAACCATGGCTTAACTTGGAGCGCGCATTGTATGACACTATTTTATTCCCTGGTTTGTTATTCCTGGAATAGCATTCCCATCCAGCTAAGTCGGTAACAACTTAAGAGCACAATGCGTATTTTCGTGTACATCATTTCATATTTACTTTAGTCGTCGTCGGCAAATATAGCATGTCTAACGTGAGTGATGAGCGTTCCAGATCGCAAAATTACTCGTTTGAGGATATGTTGCGGATGGTGGATATTGTAGGAGAGTTCAAGAAAAAACGAGAACTTCTGCGGTTTCATTGAGTCAAAACATTAGCGCAAGAGATTTAACGAAGTTTGTAAGGTATTTGCATGTATAACAGTATAACGATCTATCGTACAGTAAGTTAAAGGATCAGGTATTTCTTGTTTGACCAGTAAGGGATCTTTCTAGATTTTCGAATAAAGTATATGAAAAAATATGAAACAGTTTCCATTCATAAACTTCAGGCATATCAAAAGACCAGCTACTACAGACGTACGATTTTTTTCTCCAAGAAATAAACAAATAAATATTATGCCTATAAAAGGTAGCAGAAGCTATGGACCAGTGGCGCCCCATATCTGGAATGTAAGTTCCAAGTTATGTTCAATGAAATTTACGATTTGATAAAGTTGTCAAGGGAAGGACGCCACAGTCCAAGCAGGAACATAATACAAAAGCAACTGTGAAATGCATTCTGCTTTGTGAAATAGTTGCATCTTTTCAGTGTCTCCAACTGGGACAATACAGACATACTGATACCTGTTTGACTGACAATCCTGAGAGGTGTTACTGGCTAGCTTGCTGTTCTATTTGTGTCTTAGAAGGATTAATTCATTACAGTAGCAAGGGGTTCCTACACTAAGAACCTTTTCTGAATTGTTGAACAATGTATATCCAATTTTGCAGTTATTGGGCATATATAAATGTTGTTTCTATGATTTTATTATTAATAATTATATTGAGCATGTATATGAAGAATAAGATGCCGACATTCATAAAATCCACTATAATCTTTTTTATAATCCTGCGGTAGAAATGTACCTATGGCGCATATCCAAACTGGAGGCTGTTGTTTTGTATCTCACCCTATGTGTTTATGAAGCAGTAACTACTTCATAAATAATTTCAGCTTGTGCAATCATCTATAGCAGCCATATGTAATCTGGAAGGCGAGGAGAACTGACTAGAAGTGTGACACCTTCACTGTGTTCTCCCTACTTTTCTACAATCATCTCTTCTTAGAACTTCAGGTTTTGTTTTCAGAATAAAAATACCCTGCAGATGATGCTGCTTCAGGAGTAGCATGATGAGAACCATAGAAGGGAAGAAGAATGGTATCAGTTTTTTTAAAAAAAAGAGAATAATGTTCAAAATTAGGATCATAAAATACAAATTAAACAAATGAAACAGAAAGAAAGTGCATTATTCCACATATACAGGGTGGGTCAAAAAATGTATACACACTCTGAACTGTCATAGACAATTTATTTCCCCTTCTACAAGGTTAAATATCTATTATAAAGTAATGTTATGTTTCTTCAACAGGTGGCAGCAGTGGCAGGGAAGTAACTGCAACATGGCGGATGTGCGTTTGAAGTGCGGAAGCAGATAATTAAGTGGTACTGGAAGTTTGAGAATGTAGCTGCGGTTCGAAGACAGTGGAGAAGTGAGTATGGTACAGAACCACTTTGAAGGTTAACAATTACATGTCTACAAGACAAATTCGAAATTCATGGAACAGTGTGTGATGTGCATAAAGGTCGATCAGGGCGACCTCATACAGCTACAAGTGATGAATCCACAACTGTGGCCTTGGAACTGTTTCAGCGTTCGCCTCAAAAATCTTCAAGGCAAGTGGCACGTGAGAGTAATGTAAGTGCTAGTAGTGTGCTACACATTCTGAAGAAAGGCAAGTTTCGTGTGTACATTCGATCCTGATCAAAGGTTACAATTTTGTGAATGGGTTCAGGAGATGGTGAGACATGAACCGGGATTTATGGGTAGCATAATTTGTTTGGATGAAGCCCAATTCAAACTCAATGGAACTGTCAATAGGCACAATTGTGTGTACTGGGCTGAAGATAATCCTCACATTACAGTTGAAAAGGCTGTGAATTTGCCTGGTGTAAATGTGTAGTGTGGTTTGTCTGCAAGGGGACTCATTGGGCCTTTCCACTTTGAAGGTACTGTTACTGGAGAAACGTACCTAACAATGCTTGCTGACTTCATATTCCCTGCCATTCGTACATTGCACGGTAATGATGAGTTTTATTTCCAACAAGATGGCGTCCGCCGCACTATCATAGGGATGTACGAGCATACCTGGATCACTATGTGCCAGGCCTGTGGATAGGACGCAGGGGACCAATCGAGTTTCCTGCATGCTCTCCAGACCTCACGCCACTGGCTTTATTCTTATGGGGCACAGTAAAAGATGAGGTGTACAAACGTAAACCGCGTAACCTGTGATGAAAAATATTATTTTAAAGGCAAGAAAACATTTTATTAACTTTATAATTACACCCTGTATAAGAAGAAAAAACACATTTACTGAAAAAAAACACAGAAGTTACACAAAAGCAAAGAATAAAGATATTTACAGCAGAGTCATGGAGCAGCACATAAACATAGACCTCAAGGAATTTTCTTTCTTTTCTTTTAATGAAAATCATGAAATTATTGCTTTGTCTCTTGCATGCCAATTTCAGAACATAGAAAATTAAATCGAACTCGTTCAAGGGGTTTCGTCAAAAATCTGCCAACTGGTTGCGTCCATCAATGTGTTCCAAGAAAATCTCACCATTCAGATGTCTTTCACGAACATAGAAATGTTGGACCTCTATAGGTTTAGAACGTCGATGATATTCTGGATTTTTTGGTAACTTCAGTGCACTAGCATTGTAAGTGTAAAGAACTGGAAGCTGCCCCGACATTTCCACTAATTCTGATAGCAGACGATGTAACCAAACGTCGCTCCTTCACTAGCTGCAATTATTTCCGCCTCGGTTGTGGATGTGGCCACTACTTTCTGCAACTGACTTGTCCATGACACTGCACCACCTGAGTACTTTGCAAGAAGTCCAGTTGTTGAGCGCCTTGTCCGGTTATCACCTGCGAAATCTGCATCAGCCTAAATCTTTAACTCTTCTTTTTTATTATATACAATTTCAAAACTTAAGGTCCCTTTCAAATACCGGAACCGCGCTTTACTCTATTCCAGTCTTCAGTGGTTGGTTTCTCCATAGCTCGAGCAGCTTTATTGACTGCAAACGTGATGTGTGGACGAGTTACTGTTGAAAAGTACATGAGACAACCAATTGCTTTACGGTAGGGTACAGATGACGAAACTTCTTCGTTTTGATTATTGTCCTCACGTCGAATAGGAGTTGAGACCGTATTGCATTCTGCCATTCGAAATCTTTGCAGAATTTCTTCTGTGTATTTCTCTTGACTTATTATTATTGCTCCATCTTCATATTGCTTTATTTTTGTTAAAAGAAAAGAAAAAATTCCTTGACGTCTATATTTATGTGCTGCTCCATGACTCTGCTGTCAATATCTTTATTCTTGGCTTGTGTGTAACTTCTGTGTTTTTTTCTTACAGTAAATGTGTTTTTTTTCGTATCCAGGGCGTAATTACAAAGCTAATAAAATGTTTTCTTGCCTTTAAATAATATTTTTCATCAGGTTATGGGCTCAGTACACGTGTAAAGGCAAACAACACAGTTTCATTAAAACAATATTTGAAATGAGCGTATGTCTGTAAAGAAACATGACTGCTAGCGGCGATTATAAGGTCAGCATTGATAAGCTTGAAGGACCTGACGACTGGGCCAAATGGAAATGGCATATTTCTATGGTGCTACGTTCATATGGACTAGAAGACATTATTAACGGTACACGTGAACGTGTAGAGTTGCCGCAAGATGCGACAAGTGAACAAAAAGAAGCGTAAGTGGAATGGCACAAGGACGACGCAAAGGCAGCAAGTCTTATAGCAAGTGCGCTAAGTAAACCTGTTGCAGAACTCGTCTTAACGTGCAAGAATGCTAAAGAAATCTGGGAAAAATTACGCGCCCGATTTGAACGTAGCAGTACTCAGCGTTTGAATATGTTGATTGAAACACTTTTCCGTATTAAACGTGATGAATCGGAAGATATTAGTGCACATGTGGCCAAACTGCAAAAGTTATTTGTGGACCTGAACGATGAATTATCAAAACATGAAGAAAATACGCTATCTGAAAGAATCTTAAATGGTCGAATTTTGTCTACACTGGGAAAAGACTACGACAATTTTAAGGATCTCTGGGATACGATACCGACAGAAAAGCAAATCTTGAATTTATTGATTGAAAAACTCTGTACTATTGAACTGCGTGAACAAGACGTTAATCGAAGTGCAGCTCTTGTCGTTTCTAAAACAAGAAAACGGCAAACAAGTAATCAGCAAGTAAAGATGACGAAGTCACAATTAAAACAGAAGTTTCCGTGTAATAAATGCAAACAATTAGGTCACTGGGCAGCAGTGTGTCCACAGAACACTCGTGACAGCAATAAAAGAAAAGAGAAGAAGCGAGACAGTGTACACGCTGCATTTACTTCATACGCTATGGGTGTGTGTACCAGCAATCACAGTGACCCAAATAAATGGTATTGCGACAGTGGGGCTACAAATCATGTCACTCCCAACAAACAGTATTTTGTTTCGTATAGTGAATTTGATGTTCCTCAAGTAATTTCATTGGGAAAACAAAATGTGAAAATGTGTGCGTACGGTCAAGGAACAGTTTACATCCAAATCCGACGAAACAATAAATGGTACAATGCTAGAATGGTCAATGTTTTATACGTCCCTGATGCAAGAGCTAATCTGTTCTCTGTGAGAGCCATTGCCTGCCAAGGCTACAGTACTAATTTTAGTTATAATAATGTCTGTGTTCGAAAACAAGTCAGTGGCAATATTGTTATGACAGGTTATGTGAAAAATGGACTTTATGTGTTGAACATGCGTGTTGTTAGAAATGCAAAAATGAATCGTATGAGCTTGATGACTTCATCCGAAACATTGCAAGTGTACCATGAAAGGTTTGGTCATCAGAATAAACAACATGTGAAGAATATTTTAAAAGGAATGAACATTAATGTGGAAGATGCCAAGAGTGAATTTTGTGACGGCTGTGCGGTTGGAAAGATGCATAGGCTGCCATTCAAAACACGAACAATAAGCGCTACCAGTACTGGTGAATTAATCCACGCGGATGTGAATGGACCAATGAGCACGAAATATTTTGGAGGCAAGCATTATTATGTATGTTTCAAAGACGATTTTAGTAAATTTCGTCGAATTTTCTTTTTAAGACACAAAAGTGAAGTGTGTACTGTGCTTAAGCAGTTTTTAAATGAAGCACGAACTAATGGACATGTTGTCAAACAATTTAGATGTGATGGTGGCAAAGAATTTAACAATAAGAATGTCAGTGAACTGCTTTCAGACAGGGGAATAGAGCTACTGATTCCTCCTCCTTACACTCCTGAACAAAATGGTGTGGCTGAACGGGAAAATAGGACCATTGTTGAAGCTGCCCGGTCAATGCTAAATCCAAGTAAATTACCTAAAGGGTTGTGGGCAGAGGCATGTAACACAGCAGTCTACCTAATAAATCGTACTGGAAAATCTTCAGTTGAAAATAAAACCCCTTATGAACTATGGTTTAATCGACCAGTAGGACGACTTGATCATCTCAGAATTTTTGGTACAGGCTGCTATGTTCACATTAACAAACAATTCCGTTCCAAGTTTGATGATAAGGCAGTTTTTGGACGACTTGTTGGATATGTTAATGACAAAGATGGGTTCAGAGTTTGGATTCCATCTAAAAGAAAAGTGGTGTTGAGTCACGATGTAAAATTTAAGCCAGAAATTGTTTGTGATTTACATAGTGATCATGTTGAATTTGAGGTCCCTCGGGAAGAGTTTAATGATCCGAATTCATCTAAAGATGACCAATGTAAATCTCCTAGGCTGTACACTTCTGGAGGAAGCCAAACTCAAGAAAAAATTGGCACTCCCGATTCTAGAGAAAGTCAAGAGTCGAGTGAATCTGAAGAAAATAAAGAATTAACAGAATTTCTAAAAGCAGAAGCTGCTGAATCTTCTAATGAAGAGAAACAGAAGAATAAAAGACAACGAAGAAAACCAACCTGGATGGAAAGTGGTGAATTTTGTATGGCAACAAAAGTTGATGCACTTGGATACAAAGATCCAAACTGTTTTTCAGAAATATTGCAGTCAAACGAGAAGGAAGAATGGATGCAAGCTATTAGTGAAGAACTTCAATCACTTAAGGAGAACAATACCTGGGTGCTGGTTGAGCGTCCGAAGAATGCCAAAGTATTGCAAAACCGCTGGGTTCTACGGCGAAAGGTCGCAGTCAATGGAGGTACTCGCTTTAAAGCCAGATTGGTTGCAAAAGGCTGTATTCAGAAAGCAGGAATTGATTATGACGACGCCTTTAGCCCTGTGGCACGTTATGACACTGTAAGTAGGCTGTTTATGTTTTCTCTATGTAAGTAGGCTGTTTATGTTTTCCTTATGTAAGTAGGCTGTTTAGGTTCTTATATTGGTAACGCCGCCGTTACGTAGCGCTCAATATGAAAATCACTGGCTGTGCTGTGTGCAGTCTGTGGCTGCTTTGCATTGTTGTAATACTCGCCATTGTAGTGTTAGGCAGCTGGCTGTGAACAGCGCGTAGCGTTGCGCAGTTGGAGGTGAGCCGCCAGCAGTGGTGGATGTGGGGAGAGAGATGGCGGAGTTTTGTAATTTGTGATGAACTGCTATATATATTATGACTTTTGATGATATTAAGGTAAATACATTGTTTGTTCTCTATTACTATCTTTCATTTGCTAACTATCCCTATCAGTAGTTAGTGCCTTCCATAGTTTGAATCTTTTATTTAGCTGGCAGTAGTGGCGCTCGCTGTATTGCAGTAGCTTGAGCAGCGAAGATTTTTGTGAGGTAAGTGATTTGTGAAAGGTATAGTTTAATGTTAGTCAGGGCCATTCTTTTGTAGGGAATTTTGAAAGTCAGATTGCGTTGCGCTAACAAAATATTGCGTGTCAATTTAAGCGCAGTCATGTATAATTGTTCAAAGGGGACGTTTCATATGTCGACCCTTAGCCGAGGATGCCTCACTGGAATCTTCTGATTTTTTTTTTGTAGTTTGTGTAATTAGTGTAGATTTTGTTTATTGCTAGCGCGTAATTGTAGAGAAAATCTCCTTTGTAGTTGCAGTCTTTCATTCTTGTACAGTAAAACAGTTGTGGCATGCATGTAGATTTGCACCAAGTATTTCGCAGCTGCAATTAACTAGATATTATTTTCAGTGCTATGTTAATGTGTTCTCTTATTTTTGATCTTCAAATTGTGTTTTTCTGTGTTGTCGTGTAAAATACTGTGACAATAATGGCGTGTGAAAAACGTAATACTAGGCTCCAAAGTAAACTGAGAAATGACAGTGAAAATGAAAGCAGTGTGTTAGCGCCACCGAGTAATGAATTAACTGATGTTCAAAGTAGTAATTTGGTAATTGTGCATATGGAAATGGAGCGGGCTGCAAACAATGGTGTAGACAGTGAAACAGGTAGTGAACAGGGAAGCATTATCGATCGATCGGTCGGCAACAGCTCGCCTCAGGAATCCGAAATGACAGGACACAATTTCGCAAATACTGTAGATTCAGGTTTTGGGTCATCACCGTTTTCTCAAATAAGTCAAGACACATTTTCTGCTTGTCAAAATGTGAATGTTGCCGGTGCAAATGCACTGCAAAAAAAGCATAGAGAAACAGATTCCAGACACTAATACATTATTATTGCAATTAATGGAACAAATGGAACAAAATCAGAGACAAATGGGACAAAATCTTAAAAAGTTAGACACAGTGGAACAAAATCTTAAAAAGTTAGACACAATGGAACAAAATCAGAGACAAACACAGCAGCTGTTAGACACACTGGAACAAAATCAGAGACAAACACAGCAACAGCTTCAAAAGTTAGATTCATTGGAACAAACTCTTGAACAAACGCGTGAAGATTTAACTACTGAGTTACATAACATTGAATCGAAATGTCAAAAAGTCTGTAATGACGTAAAAACTCAAATTTGTGAGCATTTTCAACCTATTTTTTCGTGGCATGAAAATGCATTACAGAATCACGAAGCAGCCATAAAAGAACTGCAAATTATTGTTCATGAAAATCATGAGACCTTGCAAGCTAAATTTGACTCAGTTGCATCTACCGATTCGGTTACGCAACTTGCAAAAACTCAGGAAAACTTTAAGGACACAGTAGATACTCTGAAACTTGGTTCAGAAATACACACTGAAGAAATAAGTACACTATTGGAGAAAGTAGCCGAACTTTCGGATCAGGTCACTAACTTATCTACAAAGGTAGATGATGATCTGAATGACACAACACCTGTAGCCTTCACGGACACTGAAGAGTATGAACAAATTAGAAAATTCAAACAAAATCAAATCAATACACAGTACAAAAGAGAAATCCGGGAAGTGCAAGATCAGTTGGCACAAGTAGTACAAGAATTACGTATTTCAGAGGACACTCGCGCCCCAATACGGGAAGAGGGACATAGAAATACGGAACAGCCACAAAATAATAACACAGGGCATTTCGGTAATTATGAAAGAAATTGGCAAGGTGCACCTAATTTTGAAATGGAACCGCCGAAACGACGTAACAATGACCGATATGCGACTCGCCGACATGATGACTTTGACTATAAGCTGTTCATTACTACACGTAAATTCAAAACATTTAAGGATTCTGGCAACGACATTCATCCACAAGCATGGCTCCATCAATTCTCTCATTGTTTTCCTCCCAACTGGTCGTTAGAACACAGATTAGAATTTATGTGTGGCTATTTAGAGAATGAACCAGCTGTAAGAATGCGATCGGTCATTCACGATTGTCACAGTGAAGGAGAATTTTACCATGCCTTCCTCTCAGCATATTGGTCTCAAGCTACACAAGACCGAGTAAAACATAGCATCATGATGATGAAACACTTTGAACAATCTGAATTTTCCAGTCTTGTGAAATATTTTGAAGACATGTTGCATAAGAATCAATATCTTTCAAACCCATACAGCCCCTCAGAACTCATCCGCATTTGCTTACTCAAATTGCCTGAACATTTACGGCATATTATTTTAGCAGGACGTTGCAAAGACGACATTGAAGCTTTCCAGGGACTGTTACAAGAACTGGAAAGTGACACTGACAATCGCGGAACGCAGGAGCACAACAATTACAGATCACATCAGTCGCAATTCCGCGATGAAAGAAATAATAACTGGACACGACAAGGCTATTCTCACAACACAAATCGTGACCGAAACAGACACCACCCGTATTACAACCGTTGGCAGAGTAGTAATAATTACAGGGAAAGATCACCTCTCCGCGGTAGTGACTATCACAGAGACAATCAGAGAAACAGACAATATGGGAACCAAAATAAATACTATCAAGGGAGACAGAATAACTTTAGACGCAACGGACCAGCGCGCAGTTACGATTCAGGGAGAAATTCTTCACCACGTGACCGACAAGAAAGAAACTATGGAATCTACCGACATGACGACAGACGATATGATCGTAACGACAGACCTGAATTGCATCAGAACTGGCGGGATTCAAACAGAGCAGGGCCCTCTCGTCACGGTGAATTTGTAGAAGTTAGGTCTCCTAATCCCAATAACAACGCGCGCCAACAAAGAGACAGACAATGACTCGCGCCGCAGGCACCCACGTGCGCCGGCTGGCTCAGAGAAAAATAACATAGACGCTAACCTTGAGAAAAATTCCAGTATTCTTTACCGACGTATACCGCATGACAATTGCATTCAAGTTCAAACTCTGAGTACTATGAAGAGTAAAGGTTTACACCACATTTCACATGTAAAACAGTTTATTGAAAGATAATCTGCTTTTTAACTTAGTCTTTGTCATAAAATTTTTCGCTTCACATTACTAATATGCTTTGTCAGACTTAGAATCTGTTAACATACAACAATGTTTGAAGTTAAATATCCAATCAAGAATCAAGAGAACTTATTTAAACAGAAATGACGAATGCATTGTTATAGTGAACAGACGTCACAGCGTTATTGTGTGTGTACATTCTTGCTTGTTAGTTGCACGATTATGGAACGACTATAAGGCTTACATACTTAGAACATTTACCAGTACTGCTAATGAGATTTTAATGCAACATTTTGGTTTACTTGAAAATACATTCTGGATTTAAAGTACTTTCTGTGAGATACCAGATGACACAGTGTTAGTTTATGTGACAGTTACACGATTTTATCACGACACTACTAATGAGTGACAATTTACAATGTTGCTTTTGTAGTGTTTCTGTTTTATACCTGCACAGTTTTTCTGAATTATTCTGGAAAGTAAAACAGGTTTTAGTAGTAACTTTTGTGGTATAGCTACAATGAGACTGCCTTTTCCGTAGCACAACAATACGTTACAGCACAGTACTTTCCGCATCATGGCAATAAGCGTAATAACTACGATATCTATACACAAAGCATTTCACTTTTGTTTATCATGAGGTAAGTACATTGACTTCTGCAGAACTTAGCTTTCGGAGGACAATAACTACGACACTTCCACAGAGATTATGTTGCAACAAGACGCACATTTAGCGCTACCGTACACGTATTTGAGTGATTAATTTTGTACTTAAAACATTTATTTTTAAAGATTTTTGAATTACAAAGAAAGTTTTCCGTGATACATTTCATTCCATTGCTGTAATCTGTAACACCTGAGGGTATAATTACATTAATCCTCAGGGGGGTACACGCTTACTTTGTGTACCATGTGTGTGGCAACCACAAGGAACCCTAGCTAATATGGTATTTGCGTCTACAACTTTACACATCGGTACCATATTTCTCTAACACACAAATTACACAGCTATCTGATCATTTAACTGAGAGATAAACATTTTTTTACTACATCAGTGACACATGTTTACGCAATACACAGTTGGGTAACTTCACACTTATGAAACTGTATTTTGTCTGTACTTTGTAAACTGTTCATATTTTTTCGGAATCATTGTGATACTATGAGAGCTTTGAATGATGTATTTGGTAAGGGAGCATGATTTTAAAGTACGTTTGAGGTAGATGTCACGTTTGAAATGAGCAGAGAATTTTTTTTAGGGTTTGAAATTATTGCAGAAAGCTACGACGTTTTTCAGATTTGACTGAGGTGTTATGATGTTATTATTACGACGACGATGTGTACTATGCTGTTGAGATATGTTTATGATCAATAAGATGATGCTACCGTATATGAGGAATAAGAAGTATGTTGGAAACCAAGAATCGTACTTTAAGAGTTATGAAATGTGCGTAAATGCGTGACTGTATCACAATGCTGACGAATATTTTATTTGGACACTTATATTTATAGGATTTTCTTTCTACAGATTTGCAACGCTAATTCTTGACCTGTGAAATATTTTTATGTGAGACTGTCACTGTAGCGGAAACTGTTGTCATAAATATTTCCGTAAGAAAGTTAAGTGACCACCTGCACGTAATGCGTCGCGGGCACCCACCTGGGCGACAGCCGCCCGAAAAAAAAGCCATTAGCCTTTCAGCAGCACAGGTAGAAAAAAAAAAGGGGAGGCCATTATCCTCGCTATTGAGATTTCCTTGTTGAAAGCATACTGTGGAGCTCGTAATTTATGATATTTACTGAAATGCCTAATGAAATGACAAGAAATATTTTTACATCTGCACACCTGATTACGACAAGCGTCTTTCTACGAGAGTTGAGAGAATTTCTACTAACTTATGAAATGTCACATGACTATTGAATGATATTTGTATGCTTTGGTTTGCGTAATTGCTTATTTCATTTGATACCTGTTTTCCAGCTGTGTTACAGCATTAGTTTTATAAAATAAACTTAGATGCATTTGCTAATGTGAACACTTTCTGTCAACAGATCTATTAAATGATAATTTTGTAATCCACATTCTTTAAAAAAAAAGGAGCACTTGGAAAGGAAAGAACAATAAGAAGGGACTAGTAACAGTAACTGGACACATAATTTTCTTTTCAAGTACATGGTAATATTTTTTTACAATAAGTTGTTGTGGTGCATCACTTTAATTACATAGACATTAAGATGTGAATATGCATTTCCCTTATCTGCATTGTTGTTTTTACTGTAATATTTTTTTCTGCTTGAGCTATGTCATGTTTAGGTATAAGTTACTGCTGTTTGCCAGGCGTAGTGTTACTGAATTTGACTTTGTGTTACTCTGCTAAGCCAGTTTTACTACTCATTTATTTTTCTCATTGCTGCATATTGGCTCATATTAGTTGTAATGTTGCATTGCTTGGTAATTTAGATTCACTGTAGCTTGCTTTGCAAATTTCCGTTTTTTTGTCATTGCTGTTTGTGTTAATTGTTTTGTGCTGCGGCATTGCTTCGTCCCTTAGTTTAATATTTGAGCTCAGTAGATTTAAGTTAGCTTAAGAGGGGGTAGACTATATAAGAACCTAACTATGGAGAACAGGGAAAGAATGCTTTGAAAGTTATATGAAAACGATTTGGGCCTAAATGAGTATTGTACAATGAGCCATATTTCTTTTGAAAGAAATATGGTTAGAATACAGAAAAGAGGTATAGATAGGACCTTTTTGGGAATAATGATGAACAAAGGGAGATCTCCATGCAAAATACTGCAGTAAAACAAACCCTGTCCTTTCCCTTTTGTGTTATCCCACTATATGTTTGTGTACCCTTGTGTATTTGTTTTCTTCCTGTCTCTGTGTACTGTTTCATAGAACTTTTTTCTCTTCTAATACTAAGTTACATTCACTATGATGAGGAATACTGTTATCCTCAAATATAATTGGCATTAATAATATGTTATTTACTTTGTAAAGATGTTAGACATTATTCATTCTGTTTAAATGCTCATGTGTGAAGTTGGTGTTTCGAAAGTTATTCTGATCTTTTATGTATGTACTCATGTCATAATTCCTGGAACACTTACATATATGTTATTTCGATTCTTTTGTAAAGCTTGTACTACAAATGTTCTCTGTATTGTTATGTTCTTTAATGATGTATTTTGTACCTTTGTTATTGTATTTTTATGTTATCAAATTGTAATTGTTACCAGTTCATCAAATTAAGTAACTTGTAAGTTACATTTCACTGCATACGTTTCAGTTGGTCATAGTATATGGACAATATGTGAGAAGTAGGGACTGATAGTGTTTGCACGTGTGTTAATAATTCAGCAAGGGACTGGATAACAGCATTGCTGGTTCTAAGGACACTTCCAAAAAACTTTGTGAGTGCACAAGTGGTGGTTATGGACTTGCTATATTGTCCGCAAGACTCTTCGATGGTGATTGTGCACCTGCACATTTGCAACAGATGGCTGCTGGCTGTCTCTACCAGGACTACAGTGGGTCTGCATCTTTGATGGCCCACCAATTGCTACAAGGACTGCAGTGGGTCTGCACCTCTGGTGGCCCACCAGTACCGTAATTTCTACCAGGACTACAGTGAGTCTGCTCTGTGATGACCTAACTACCAATATTCTTCAAAACGTCGACTGACTCTTCTGTGGGTTTACTCTGTTGTGGCCCATTACCTGTCTGCATGTCGAGTCAGCACTGTCTTTCCGTTGGAAGGACAACACTACTTCTTCAAGA
Source organism: Schistocerca piceifrons (assembly GCF_021461385.2). Classification (NCBI taxonomy): domain Eukaryota; kingdom Metazoa; phylum Arthropoda; class Insecta; order Orthoptera; family Acrididae; genus Schistocerca; species Schistocerca piceifrons. The sequence continues at coordinate 659,319,646 of NC_060138.1, forward strand.
CTGCATGGAAATCCACTAGTTCTGTGTGCATTTTCTTTTACTGCTCAGACTTTGAGAAAAACTCTGCATTTTTACTATGATGAATGATCAGGACTATCTTTATGGACTGTGAGAAATTTTTAGCTTTTGACCAACATTGTATCAATAAGTGTGTGCATTTGATATCTTTGTTATTGCAATTATGAAAAATTTTTTCAAATCTGTATTGGCCACTGCCCAACCCAATTTGTAAAATTTTTTGTGGGGAGCATGGGGGCTATGTAAGTAGGCTGTTTATGTTTTCTCTATGTAAGTAGGCTGTTTATGTTTTCCTTATGTAAGTAGGCTGTTTAGGTTCTTATATTGGTAACGCCGCCGTTACGTAGCGCTCAATATGAAAATCACTGGCTGTGCTGTGTGCAGTCTGTGGCTGCTTTGCATTGTTGTAATACTCGCCATTGTAGTGTTAGGCAGCTGGCTGTGAACAGCGCGTAGCGTTGCGCAGTTGGAGGTGAGCCGCCAGCAGTGGTGGATGTGGGGAGAGAGATGGCGGAGTTTTGTAATTTGTGATGAACTGCTATATACACTCCTGGAAATTGAAATAAGAACACCGTGAATTCATTGTCCCAGGAAGGGGAAACTTTATTGACACATTCCTGGGGTCAGATACATCACATGATCACACTGACAGAACCACAGGCACATAGACACAGGCAACAGAGCATGCACAATGTCGGCACTAGTACAGTGTATATCCACCTTTCGCAGCAATGCAGGCTGCTATTCTCCCATGGAGACGATCGTAGAGATGCTGGATGTAGTCCTGTGGAACGGCTTGCCATGCCATTTCCACCTGGCGCCTCAGTTGGACCAGCGTTCGTGCTGGACGTGCAGACCGCGTGAGACGACGCTTCATCCAGTCCCAAACATGCTCAATGGGGGACAGATCCGGAGATCTTGCTGGCCAGGGTAGTTGACTTACACCTTCAAGAGCACGTTGGGTGGCACGGGATACATGCGGACGTGCATTGTCCTGTTGGAACAGCAAGTTCCCTTGCCGGTCTAGGAATGGTAGAACGATGGGTTCGATGACGGTTTGGATGTACCGTGCACTATTCAGTGTCCCATCGACGATCACCAGTGGTGTACGGCCAGTGTAGGAGATCGCTCCCCACACCATGATGCCGGGTGTTGGCCCTGTGTGCCTCGGTCGTATGCAGTCCTGATTGTGGCGCTCACCTGCACGGCGCCAAACACGCATACGACCATCATTGGCACCAAGGCAGAAGCGACTCTCATCGCTGAAGACGACACGTCTCCATTCGTCCCTCCATTCACGCCTGTCGCGACACCACTGGAGGCGGGCTGCACGATGTTGGTGCGTGAGCGGAAGACGGCCTAACGGTGTGCGGGACCGTAGCCCAGCTTCATGGAGACGGTTGCGAATGGTCCTCGCCGATACCCCAGGAGCAACAGTGTCCCTAATTTGCTGGGAAGTGGCGGTGCGGTCCCCTACGGCACTGCGTAGGATCCTACGGTCTTGGCGTGCATCCGTGCGTCGCTGCGGTCCGGTCCCAGGTCGACGGGCACGTGCACCTTCCGCCGACCACTGGCGACAACATCGATGTACTGTGGAGACCTCACGCCCCACGTGTTGAGCAATTCGGCGGTACGTCCACCCGGCCTCCCGCATGCCCACTATACGCCCTCGCTCAAAGTCCGTCAACTGCACATACGGTTCACGTCCACGCTGTCGCGGCATGCTACCAGTGTTAAAGGCTGCGATGGAGCTCCGTATGCCACGGCAAACTGGCTGACACTGACGGCGGCGGTGCACAGATGCTGCGCAGCTAGCGCCATTCGACGGCCAACACCGCGGTTCCTGGTGTGTCCGCTGTGCCGTGCGTGTGATCATTGCTTGTACAGCCCTCTCGCACTGTCCGGAGCAAGTATGGTGGGTCTGACACACCGGTGTCAATGTGTTCTTTTTTCCATTTCCAGGAGTGTATATTATGACTTTTGATGATATTAAGGTAAATACATTGTTTGTTCTCTATTAATATCTTTCATTTGCTAACTATCCCTATCAGTAGTTAGTGCCTTCCGTAGTTTGAATCTTTTATTTAGCTGGCAGTAGTGGCGCTCGCTGTATTGCAGTAGCTTGAGCAGCGAAGATTTTTGTGAGGTAAGTGATTTGTGAAAGGTATAGTTTAATGTTAGTCAGGGCCATTCTTTTGTAGGGAATTTTGAAAGTCAGATTGCGTTGCGCTAACAAAATATTGTGTGTCAGTTTAAGCACAGTCATGTATAATTGTTCAAAGGGGACGTTTCAACACCATACGAACTCTGTTGGCTGTAGCTGCTTCAAAGAAAATGCTGCTAGAACAATTCGATGTAAAGACAGCTTTTTTGAATGGAATACTTGAAGATGAAGTATATATGGAACAACCAGAAGGTTTCGAAGATGGTACAGGCCGAGTATGTTTCTTAAAAAAAGGTCTTTATGGGTTGAAGCAAGCGCCACGTTGCTGGAACAAACGTTTTGTTGAGTTCATGAAGAAAGCTGGTTTTTCAAACAGTGATGCAGACCCATGCCTATTTTATCGTAGACAAAATGGAAATAGCCTTTATGTGGCAATCTACGTTGATGATGACCTGATTGTCGGCAGTAACAAGAAAGAAATTGCTGTTTTTATGGATGTTTTACAACATGAATTCGAAATAACAACTGGCAATCTTGACAATTTTCTTGGCATAAAAATAAAGCAATATGAAGATGGAGCAATAATGATAAGTCAAGAGAAATACACAGAAGAAATTCTGCAAAGATTTCGAATGGCAGAATGCAATACAATCTCAACTCCTATTGGACGTGAGGACAATAATCAAAACGAAGAAGTTTCGTCATCTGTACCCTACCGTGAAGCAATTGGTTGTCTCATGTACCTTTCAACAGTAACTCGTCCAGACATCACTTTTGCAGTCAATAAAGCTGCCTGAGCTATAGAGAAACCAACCACTGAAGACTGGAATAGAGTAAAGCGCATTTTCCGGTATTTGAAAGGGACCTTAAATTTTGGAATTGTATATAATAAAAAAGAAGAGTTAAAGATTTACGCGGATGCAGATTTCGCAGGTGATAACCGGACAAGGCGCTCAACAACTGGAATTCTTGCAAAGTACTCAGGTGGTGCAGTGTCATGGACAAGTCAGTTGCAGAAAGTAGTGGCCACATCCACAACCGAGGCGGAAATAATTGCAGCTAGTGAAGGAGCAAAAGAGTTAGTTTGGTTACATCGTCTGCTATCAGAATTAGTGGAAATGTCGGGGCAGCCTCCAGTTCTTTACATTGACAATGCTAGTGCATTGAAGTTGGCAAAAAATCCAGAATATCATCGACGTTCTAAACCTATAGAGGTCCGACATTTCTATGTTCGTGAAAGATATCTGAACGGTGAGATTTTCTTGGAACACATTGATGGACACAACCAGTTGGCAGATATTTTGACGAAACCCCTTGAACGAGTTCGATTTAATTTTCTATGTTCAGAAATTGGCATGCAAGAGACAAAGCAATAATTTCATGATTTTTTCTTTTGGAGGAAGTGTTAAAAGAAAAGAAAAAATTCCTTGACGTCTATATTTATGTGCTGCTCCATGACTCTGCTGTCAATATCTTTATTCTTGGCTTGTGTGTAACTTCTGTGTTTTTTTCTTACAGTAAATGTGTTTTTTTTCGTATCCAGGGCGTAATTACAAAGCTAATAAAATGTTTTCTTGCCTTTAAATAATATTTTTCATCAATTTTTATGCCAAGAAAATTGTCAAGACTGCCAGTTGTTATTTCTAATTCATGTTGTAAAACATCCATAAAAACAGCAATTTCTTTCTTGTTACTGCTGACAATCAGGCCATCATCAATGTAGATTGCCACATAAAGGCTACTTCCATTTTGTCTACGATAAAATAGGCATGGATCTGCATCACTGTTTAAAAAACCAGCTTTCTTCATGAACTCAACAAAACGTTTGTTCCAGCAACGTGGTGCTTGCTTCAACCCATAAAGACTCTTTTTTAAGAAACACACTCGATCTGTACCATCTTCGAAACCTTCTGTTTGTTCCATATATACTTCATCTTCAAGTATTCCATTCAGGAAAGCTGTCTTTACATCGAATTGTTCCAGCAGCATTTTCTTTGAAGCAGCTACAGCCAACAGAGTTCAAGTGGTGTCATAATGTGCCACAGGCCTAAAGGCGTCATCATAATCAATTCCTGCTTTCTGAATACAGCCTTTTGCAACCAGTCTGGCTCTAAAGTGAGTACCTCCATTGACTGCGACCTTTCGCCGTAGAACCCAGTGGTTTTGCAATACTTTGGCATTCTTCGGACAGTCAACCAGCACCCAGGTATTGTTTTTCTTTAATGATTGAAGTTCTTCACTGATAGCTTGCATCCATTCTTCCTTCTCGTTTGACTGCAATATTTCTGAAAACAGTTTAGATCTTTGTATTCAAGTACATCAATTTTTATTGCCATACAAAATTCACCACTTTCCATCCAGGTTGGTTTTCTTCGTTGTCTTTTATTCTTCTGTTTCTCTTCATTAGAAGATTCAGCAGCTTCTGCTTTTAGAAATTCTGTTAATTCTTTATTTTCATCAGATTCACTCGACTCTTGACTTTCTCTAGAATCGAGAGTGGCAATTTTTTCTTGAGTTTGACTACCTCCAGAAGTGTACAATCTAGGAGATTTACATTGGTCATCTTCAGATGAATTCGGATCATTAAACTCTTCCTGAGGGACTTCAAATTCAATATGTTTACTATGTAAATCACAAACAATTTCTGGCTTAAATTTCACATCGTGACTCAACACCACTTTTCTTTTAGATGGAATCCAAACTCTAAACCCATCCTTGTCATTTACATATCCAACAAGTCGTCAAAAAACTGCCTTATCATCAAACTTGGAACGGAATTGTTTGTCAGTGTGAACATAGCAGCCTGTGCCAAAAATTCTGAGATGGTCGAGTCGCCCTACTGGTCGATTAAACCATTTTTCATAATCGGTTTTATTTTCAATTGAAGATTTTCCAGTACGATTTATTAGGTAGATTGCTGTGTTACATGCCTCTGCCCGCAACCCTTTATGTAATTTACTCGGATTTAGCATTGACCGGACAGCTTCAACAATGGTCCTATTTTCCCATTCAGCCACACCATTTTGTTCAGGATTGTAAGGAGGAAGAATCAGAAGATCTATTCCCCTGTCTGCCAGCAATACACTAACATTCTTATTGTTAAATGCTTTGCCACTGTCACATCTAAATTGTTTGACAACATGTCCATTAGTTCGTGCTTCATTTAAAAACTGCTTAAGCACAGTACACACTTCACTTCTGTGTCTTAAAAAGAAAATTCGACGAAATTTACTAAAATCGTATTTGAAACATACATAATAATGCTTACCTCCAAAAGATTTCGTGCTCATTGGTCCATTGACATCCACGTTGATTAATTCACCAGTACTGATAGAGCGTATTGTTCGTGTTTTGAATGGCACCCTACGCATCTTTCCAACCACACAGCTGTCACAAAATTCACTCTTGGCATCTTCCACATTAATGTTCCTTCCTTTTAAAATATTCTTTACATGTTGTTTATTTTGATGACCAAACATTTCATGGTACACTTCCAATGTTTTGGATGAAGTCATCAAATTCACATGATTCATTTTTGCATTTCTAAAAACACGCATGTTCAACAGATAAAGTCTATTTTTCACATAACCTGTCATAACAATATTGCCAATGACTTGTTTTCGAACACAGACATTACTATAACTAAAATTAGTACTGTAGCCTCGGCAGGCAATGGCTCTCACAGAAAACAGATTAGCACTTGCTTCAGGGACATACAAAACATTGTCCATTCTAGCATTGTACCATTTATTGTTTCATCGAATTTGGATGTAAACTGTTCCTTGACCATACACACATATTTTGACATTTTGTTTTCCCAATGAAATTAGTTGAGGAGCATCAAATTCACTATACGAAACAAAATGCTGTTCTTCAGGAGTGATATGATTTGTAGCGCCACTGTCGCAATACTATTTATTTGGGTCACTGTGATTACTGGTACACACACCCATAGTGTATGAAGTAAATGCAGCGTGTTCACTTTCTCGCTAATTCTCTTGCCTTTTATTGCTGTCACGAGTGTTCTGTGGACACTCTGCTGCCCAGTGACCTAATTGTTTGCATATATTACATGGAAACTTCTGTTTTAATTGCGACTTCGTCATCTTTACTTGCTGATTACTTGTTTGCCGTTTTCTTGTTTTAGAAACGACGAAAGCTGAACTTCCATTAATGTTTTGTTCACGCAGTTCAATAGTACTGAGTTTTTCAATTAATAAATTCAAGCTTTGCTTTCCCGTCGGTATCGTATGCCAGAGATCCTTAAAATTGTTGTAGTCTTTTCCCTGTGTAGACAAAATTCTACCATTTAAGATTCTCTCAGATAGCGTATTTTCGTCATGTTCTGCTAATTAAACGTTCAGGTCCACAAATAACTTTTACAGTTTGGCCACATGTGCACTAATATCTTCCATTTCATCACGTTTAACACGGAAAAATGTTTCAATCAACATATTCAAATGCTGAGTACTGCTACGTTCAAATCGGGCGCGTAATTTGTCCCAGATTTCTTTAGCATTCTTGCACATTAAGACGAGTTCTGCAACAGGTTTACTTAGCGCACTTGCTATAAGACATTCTGCCTTTGCGTCGTCCTTGTGCCATTCCACGTACGCTTCTTTTTGTGCACTTGTCGCATCTTGCGGCAACTCTACACGTTCACGCGTACTGCTAATAATATCTTCTAGTCCATATGAATGCAGCACCATAGGAATGTGCCATTTCCATATGGCCCAGTCCTTAGGTCCTTCAAGCTTAACAATGCTGACCTTATAATAGCCGCTAGCAATCATGTTTCTTTACAGACATAGGCTCATTTCAAATACTGGTTTAATTAAAGTATGTTGTTTGCCTTTACACATGTACTGGGCCCATAACCTGATGAAAAATATTATTTTAAAGGCAAGAAAACATTTTATTAACTTTAAAATTACACCCTGGATATGAAAAAAAACACATTTACTGAAAAAAAACACAGAAGTTACACAAAATCAAAGAATAAAGATATTGACAGCAGAGTCATGGAGTAGCACATAAACATAGACCTCAAGGAATTTTTTTTCTTTTCTTTTAACAACCTGGACACACTTTGGAATGAGATTCAGGCGGTGTGTGCAGAAATCTCATTGGACACTTTGGTATGATGTACGGAAACAGTGGTGACTCGTACTCAAAAATGTATTGATGCTGAAAGCCACCAGTTTGGACATTAACCACATTTGCAAAGTACATTTATTTTTCCAATTGGACTTTAAGGTTTCCATTTCCAGAAATTTAACATTGTAGAACGGGAAATAAATTTTCTATGACGCTTCAAAGTGTGTATGCATTTTTTTGACACACCATGTATGTGTTTATTTTATTTTCACTAATTACATCAGAGAACTGAAATAATTAAGGAAACTGTATCTTATGCTTCTTGTCCAGTGTCATACACATCGTCTTAATAATCCTGCTTGCCAATAGCAATGAATTCTCCAATGGGCAGAAAAAAATCACCAGAGGTAAAATATTTGAGAGTCCTTAGTAGCTGTGTCATTGGTGGAAAAGAGTCGTTTCTGAAAGAAAGAAAAAGAATGACATTGACAATTTGACAAATCAAGAGAAATTTGAAAATTCAATAGATTTGATGTTATGACAAGTACCTATGTTCTTACGAACACAGACAACAATTACTTTATGATAAATATGGATGTGGTTGTGTGGATAGTACTAATAACTGAGAAGTACAGCAGCTATACCCTATAGCTTTCGTTTTTCAAAATGGCTTTCCTATTAATTTTACTGTGTTAAACTGAGCTTCAGTAAGCACAGATAGTTTATATGTTTAAGAGAATAATTCTATGTCATTCATAATACAGTGGTTTAAGGGAATAATTCTGGTGTATAATTCTTTTGTTCTGAAACATTCACTAAAATATGGAAAGTTATTGTCCCAATGGGAGATAAGAGTGAAAAACATCTTCTGCTATAGATGTGGCTGAGTGAACACTGGTCATTAGTATACTATCAAACTTTTCTTTACATTAAACATTTCAGAAAAATGATACTTCATAGAAGTGCAACATAAGATATTTCAGTTTAAGTTACCTTCAGCTAGCTACAGTCTGAAATATAGGAGGACACTGAAAATAATTTGATATTCAAGGACAGATAAAAACCATAACATTCCAGGCACTCCTTCCACATGCTACAATTGTGTAGATTTATTAATTAGATTCCTGTTCTGCTCCTATAACATACACATATAGCTATTATTTTATGATAAATATGGAGAGTTTTATGTGGATAATACTGATAACTGCGAAACACAAGTGCTATGTTCTGTAGCTGAGAAGAAATCGCCGTTTTTTTTTTAAAAAAAATACTAACTTTCCTGTAAAAGTTACTGTGTTAAACTTAGCTTGAATAAGCACAGATAGTTCACAGACTTCAGTGAATAATGGTAGGTGTTATACAATGTCGTTGCTCTGAAGGATTAATCAGCCTTTAATCCCAACATTTTCACTAAAAGGCGAAAGTTATTCTGACACTGCTGTGGTGTTTACAAAAAGAATCATTCCTAATACAGTGGAACATTCTGTGATATTGAAGTAATGTAGCTGAATGAAACTGGAACACTACCACTTTATCAAAAAAATTTGCTATGTGAAAAATCAGCGTTTTCGTCTAAAACTGAAACAGATGTTTATATAGATAGTACCCATAACTAAGGAAGTCCTTTCCACTACTGCAGGAAGTGTAACACACGCTAGACAAATAAGACTATTTTGGCACGAGTTGTTGTGTGACTGATTTACATAAATAACACGATGGAATCCACGAAGTACTGAAATGAGATGCCTATTATAACAAAGAAACAGTATTATTTTAGAAAACAGAGAACTAGTATCACCTGTCCGTAATATGTTCCAGTTTCTCGAGTAGAAGACTGAAAGACAAAGTACAACTTCCTTTAACAATCGAAATTTTGAACTCGGAATCGGCGTCTTTTCACTGTTTTCTCCTTCCTCATTCTCATGAACAGGTCAGACAAAAATCTCGTTACTGCTGTCTCCAACTGCATCTGTCACTATTCCTGCCATCTTGAAAACTTGCTCCCCATTAAGTTGGCTAATCAGCCAAAACTATCCCGCGTTTATTCTCTGGTTAGGTGTTATTCCGGGTTCGCACAACGCGTGACTCGCGATATTCCGGGAATAGCGCTTAACCGTCTGCTAACCGGAGATTGTACAGTTGTTTATGAGTGGAAACTGTTGCACATTTTTTCACATACTTTACTCAGAAACCCAGAAAGCTCTCTTACTGGTCAAACAACAAATACTTGATCCGCCAACTAAGTTTACGTTAGATCGTTATACAGTTCTGTTATTCATGCAAGTACCCTATAAACTTTGTTAAATGTTTTACAGTAATGTTGTCATTGAATGGAAGCGCAGAAGTTTTCGTGTTTTCTGCTACACTCTTGAACTCGTCTACATTATGTACCAGCCGCAATATACCCTCAAACAAATTTATTTTGCGATCTGGAACACTTATCGCTCACGTTAGAGACGCTATTTCTGCAGAAGACTAAAGTAAATATAAAATGACGTACGCGAAAATACCCAGTGTGCTCTTAAGTCGTTGCCTGCTTAACTGGACGGGAACACAGTTCCGGGAATAACTAACTACGGAATAAAATGGCGTCGTTCAACGCGTGCTCCAAGTTTGCCCATTCCGAGTCGAGCTCGTGAAGCAAGCGGACGCTATTCTTGCTGGTTCCGCCCACTTTGTTTTGTCTCTTCTGGTTGGTTGGTTCATTCAGGGGTGGGGACCAGAGAGGTTATCGGTCCCATCGGATTAGGGAAGGAAGAGGAAGGAAGCCGGCCATGCCCTTTCAAAGGAACCGTCCCGGAATTTTCCTGAAGCGATTTAGGTAAATCACGGAGAACCTAAATCGGGATGGCCGGACGCGGGTTTGAATCGTCGTCCTTCCTAATGTCGGTCCATTGTGATAACCACTGCGTCACTTCACTCGGTATCTCTTCTGGGAAATCCCGACTGCCACTTCTGCTGCTTGCAGATCGTGTGCTTTGTCGCCGACCTCAGGCCGCAAGGCGTTCGACCGCTTATCGCTCTTTACGAGCGCACAGGCGCGCAAAATTGTCTGTGTCGCGACACTGTTCACGTTGCTCATCGACGATATTTAGGCGGCGATTCTGGGCTAGCCAGACTCTGGTGATAGTTAAGGATTACGAGTGCCAGGGCCCCTTTCACGTGGGACCAGCCTGCGTACTCAGAGGCAAAGACCAGAGAGTATAGAACCTTTCCAACTCTTAAGCATAGTTCCGACTCACCCCATTCCGCCGTGGAATCCGCCGGGATTTCCGAGGCAAATTCCGATCCTATAAACCAGCCCATTCCTTTTCACCACAGTGCACGCACACGTCAGTTATGCGCCACAATCACACACGGAAGAATGACGGGGAAAGCACGATCTGAAACAAAAAGGAAGGCTTCCCAAGACGAGACTCAAGTCATTGGGGCCCCAGCATTTCCGACGACTCCACTGCAGCAAAACGCAAAGTAGCAGATGTCCCACTAAATTCTGATCGTGACGACGAAGACACCAGCACCCATCAGGACACCGACGTGGAAGACTTATCTGTTCCCAACATTCTGATGTCCAACAGGTATGAGGCACTACCCCAAGAAGCGCCGGATGACGCTCCTGCACCACAGCACAAACAAACACCACCCAAACCACAGGTTCCTCCGATCGTAGTGTATAATACGAAAGTCTACATAAAGATCCTCCAAATAATTAGGCCTCAGATTAAAGGAAATTTAAAAAACAAAATCAGCGAAAGATAACATTACTTACTATGTTAGTGAACCAGATGACTTGAGAACCATGTGTAATCTACTCAAGGAGAAACAAATCCTACACTACACACATGAGCTCAATCCAAAAAAGTTACTAAAACTAGTTATGTACAGGTTACTTATCAACATGGAGCCCTAACTCATTCACGATTGCCTCACAGCACTGAACTTACCAATGTCAAAAGTTGCCCAAATGTCTGAACATGCCAGAGATGGCTCAGGCAGACGCCTCAAACCAGAATTTATGGTAGAACTAGAAAACTCAGAAGCAGGAAGTGTATCCATGACTTGCACTCCCTACTCATCTAAAAGTTGCCTTGAAATTCTATAGAGCGCCGAAACGTCCGTCCCAGTGCCACAACTGCCAGCAGTTTTATCATGACTCTAGATACTGGAACCTTCCGCCATGCTGCGTCAAGTGTGGCACAGACCACAAGACCGCGGAATGTAAGAAACCGTCGATAACCACACCTCCGTAGGTATCCCAAGTATTTAGAAATCAGGAACAAATGGGATGCAAGACGAGCAAGCAGGGCAACCACTACTCAACAGACACCAAAATCCGGATTGGACCCTTCACAGTTCCCTGGGCTACAAAACTGAACAAGACCAGTTCCAAATCCCGCCCCCTATATTACACAGAGGCAAGAACAACAACAAAAACCACACCAACCAACGCCATCTCATCCACGGGACTAGGGACGACATCAAAGCACTACAGCATCTAGTTTCACATATCAACATCCGCAAAATAGTTATCACCACACAAAGGCCAGTGGTAGAACTTCCACAGCCGCAAGAGTCCTCTCCAGATTCAGTATTATCTGCCCCACTGCCCTAAGTCTATTTGATGGGTCAGATTAATCACGAAAGAGCGTTCACGATCACAAACTGGAACGCCGACGACTTTCTACAACAACGTAACACACTGGAAGAATTTTTAGATCCCCATAGAGTCGACGTCACTGTAATCAGAGGGACTAAACTAGCGTTGCACCAATCCTCCAAAATCCATAATTATTTAACATATAGAACTGATAGACCAGGCCGCTGTGGAGGAGGTGCAGCGATTCTAATCAAAAACCATATAGGTCGCAGCGAAATCACCACTCCTCCCCTGACAGGAGCAGAGGTCACAGCAATCAACGTACAAATTCTTGGTAAAACAGTGACTTTAATAGCAACATATGAACCGCCTGCAGGACGATTGATACATAGATCAGACATACAAACGTTAGTCAATCTGGGTCAAAACTTCATAGTAGTTGGAGACTTAAATTCCAAGGAAGGCTCATGGCACTGCTTGGCCACGAACAGGAATGGCAAAATCCTGCTTGATTTCATGCAAATAAAAACTTAACAATTGCAGCCCCAGAATCCCCCACACACTTCAACTGTAATTACCATTACAGCACCGACATTTTATACATTTCCCTCCTCAAAAACATCAGGTGGAACCCACATTTAACAGCGATAAATGATCCTGATTCCGAACACAACCCAGCAATCCTCACCCTGGGAGGAGACACCCATCACTACAGTGCTTGAGGGTCCATTAAAACGACACACAACAACTGGGAACCTTTCAACACTTTCGTAGAGAACTAAACCCCCGAAAATCCGCTGCTGAATTCCAAAGAAGACATTGACACAGCTATCAAAACGTTTACAGACACCTTCACCGAAGGTTGCACAACCATTACTCGACACAGCTAAATCAGCGCTCCCACAATACCTTCAAGACCTCCTCGCCGACAAAAAATGCTTCAGGTGACGTTGGCAGCAATATAGGTACCAAGCTGATCATCGGAGGGCAGAACGGCTTGGCAGACACATCAGAAACCAATTGAAAGAATATCGAAACTAACGCTGGAGCGAAACCCTCTAAGACGCGAAGACAAACCCAGAAAAGTTCTGGCGAATTACTAAGGCCAGAAAGAGCCAGACGACCTCAGTAAAGCCACTCCATGGACCAAACTGGCTTGTGTACGACTCCCAGCTTAAAGCAGAGGTAATGACGGATACACTAGGACTCCAATTCACTACACCAACGATCCAGAAGCAGATGACCACAAGGAGATGGTGCTATGCTGTGTGACCCGAAGCCTACGCGCTCCTGCAGCAACCCAGTTTTCTCCAATCACCTCAGAGACTCTATATGCCTACATAAGAGGCCTCCAAAATAAAAAATCCTTGGGACTGGACAGAATCTCTCCACTCCAGCTGAAACACTTGCCCCCAAACTCAAGAGATTTCCCCACAAAAATTTGTAATGTGTGCCTACGACATCTATACTTTCCTAAACCATGGAAGGTGGCTAGAGTAATCACATTGCTTTAACCAGGAAAAGATCAACTCTTCCAACAGAACTTCCGTCCGATTTCCCTGCTAAACGGTCCATGCAAAATTCTCGAACGAATAATTCTTTCCGACCTTAAGTAGTTCCTGTTCACTGACAACGTTATCATACCACAACAGTTTGGCTTCAGAGAGCAACACAGCACCGTCCAACAAACGATGGGGCTTGTGGAGTATATCTGTTCAGTTGGGCAGATAAAACACAATACAGGCGTTATCTTCTTAGATATACAGAAAGTATTTGATAAGGTATGGCACATGGCCTTATCTACAAACTGCTTAACTATAACTGAGCACTCCACATCATTAAAATCATTCACTCCTTCCTATGTAACAGAGAATTCTTTGTTGCCATGTACAACAGCACCAGCCAACAAAGACAAATTGCTGCAGGGATACCACAAGCCTTCATCAAGGGACCCACAATCTACTCACTATATACAAACAACATTCCGCAGCAAATGGGAGGACAAACCAGCCCTCTTCACAGATGACACTGCTATCTTCAGGAGCAGCTCCAACCATGGGTACATAGCAAAAAAACTTCAGGAGCATCTGGAAGCTATCAACCACTGGGCGCTGCTGTGGAAGATAATGATCGACTCAGCAAAAACATAGCCCATTATATTTATTTGCAAAACCATACCACTGAACGTTACACTGCTCATAAATGACATCATCATCCCATGGTAAACAGGCATCAGATACTTAGGCATAATCCTAGACAACAGACTGACATTCAGAAAACACGTGGAACACATATGCAACGAGGGACAAGGCCCTGTATATCAATTATACCCCCTCATCAAAGGCTATGGTTTATCGGTGAAAACCAAAATAAAACTATTCAACATATTCATACTGCCAGTAATCACATATGGATCCGAAATCTGGACACAGACAGCGGATACCCACATGAAGAAAATCCAGACATTCCAGAACTGATGCATCAGAATAACAGTCAACGCACCCTGTTACCTTCCAAACACTCATGTATACCAACACCTTAACATCCGGAAAACCCCTGTAGTTATCCTGAAAATCTTAGACAATCAGGCACCACTTTCTACGAGTTCATCACAACCAAGAAACCAAACTCCAACGCAAGGAAAGGGACTATTCTGCCGTGGGCCTTGGAAATATAGAGGTCAAGAATCCATCAGTCAGCTCAATCAGTGCTCAGTTAACCGATGGTTAGCCTATTCCTCAGTTAGCTACCCCTGGATTGAACCCGAAATTATACAATTGGCCCATAGCGTAGAGATGTAACAAGAGTTAAATACGAGGAAGATGAAACCCAAATACTGGATCCGAAAATAGATCTTGCACAGGGATAAATCAGGGGAAAGAAACGCATTTATAAAAGAAATAACACTCATAGACGAAAATTCTGTCTGCAGTGCCAAACTAACCAACACCTGACATGTAAATATCATCTGCAGACTCGCCGCTCTTCCAAGATTTTAGAATTTCATTGTACTGTTTGATATAGGCATGTCGAATTACTAATTTTTAGTTTAACAGCTGCCACGTCATATCTGGAGCTGTTTCTTGCAATTAATCCACAATTTATACAATGCTTGGTCTCACAAATTACGAAATTTATACGACACTCTTTTTTTTATTTAGTCCTTTGTGGGATATGTCATTGGTTTGCGTGCACACACAAAACGTAGGTTGTTGTTCTCGTAGTTCTAGAAGCTGCGAGAGTGTACCTGCCGACCATTGTTTTCACTTTTTCAGAAATAAAATAAAAAACACATGAAAATCGAATGGAGTACAGCAGCAATTACTGCACAATAACTTCGATAGAAATACTGACGCCGAGGAGCAGTGGTGGCAGGAAAGCGGCATAACGAAGTGCACTAAGCTGAACATTTTTATGGCGTGACGAAACTTCCGTCTCTTAAGTTGCGCCACTACAATCTGGGGCTTAACACACCCAGCTGCTGTATGTCGCTAGCTGTAGCGACACTTAAGTTGCGTGTGAAACCCGGCATGTGTAATTCTACTGTGTGGCCATTTATTATCTTTGATTAGCAGTGATATCTTTACTATTTACTAAATGTACTTTGATTTGACACTTGCCAGCGTATACAGTGCCCACGTTATTTACGTGTGTTGAAGTTTACGTAATTTTAATCTGTTGGTGGCACGGAAACATATTCAGCCCAATGGCAAATGATGTTACGAATAATCTCAACAACTTGAACTTGGAGAAATGTGACAGTGCCGGTAAAGAAGATGACGATATTGTGAATCCTTGGAACGTAGTTAGCAAATCGGAAACTGGCGTCGATTATGACAAATTAATTAGTAAGTTTATATTACTGAGAATTAATTTAACTATGTGTTCTGTGATCTCGTAAGAGCGGTTGTTTTCATGTTTGCTGTAGTTTTTCATATAATTGAAGTTTTAAGAAAGATGTTTTTGCTTTGAAGGAAGATTTGGAAGTTCAAAAATAGATGATGAACTGATAGCACGCTTCGAAAAGATTACCGGCAGACCAGCTCATCATTTTTTACGGCGAGGAATCTTTTTCTCACACCGTGACATCCATCAATTACTCAATCTCTATGAGGCTGGTAAGCCGTTTTATTTGTACACCGGCAGGGGTCCATCCTCCAAGGCAATGCATCTAGGTCACCTAGTACCGTTCATCTTCACCAAGTAAGAGAACAATACTTAGCATATACAAACAGCCTCAGCTGGAGCATGCAACTCCAACATCCCTTGATGCCCTGTGTCCTAGTCCCCAGTACCTGCAATAACATCACGCTTTTAAACATAAGTAGTTTGATAAAATATTAAGCAGAGCATTGAGTTCAATATTCGGGCATGATGCCATTACTTATGGAAGATTGCAGTTTTAAGTTTGTCTACTTTCATCGTACATTGCATTTCACAAATAAAGTGAACTTTAAGGAAAATGGTGCTACATTAGTGTATACAGATTGGAAGCTGTTGTCAGATGTTGAATGAAATGAGAACACCTTTTGTTGCAGCAGACGATATATAAAAATTTTAAATTTAGTAATGTCCTCATGAGTGGTTAGTGTAATGGATGTGCATTCTCACATCATCTTTAATAATGCTTATTCAATTTAGGTGGCTGCAAGATGTCTTTAATGTGCCACTTGTCATTCAACTTACTGATGATGAAAAATTTCTGTGGAAGGACTTGAAATTGGAAGAAGCAATAAGTTTGGCCTTTGAAAATGCTAAGGATATAATTGCATGTGGATTTGATGAAAAGAACACATTCATATTTTCTGACTTGACTTTTGTTGGGTGAGTAAAACTTGTAAATTAATACAGTTATCTTTGAACATTAGTTTATTTTTTAGTGAGTTAAACTTATTTTGCTTCTTGTTCCCTGTTGCAATGTTCCATGCGTTAGAGAGGAAGCTTGTGAATCACTGCTATGTCCCCCCTTCTTTTGAATCCTAATTGATGTTGACATTTTATTGCAGACAATGCCCAGAGTTCTACCAGAATGTTGTTCGTATTGAGAAATCTGTAACGTTCAATCAGGTGAAGGGAATTTTTGGTTTTGGGGACAGTGATGTTATCGGCAAAATAAGTTTTCCGGCTTTTCAAGCTGCTCCAGCATTTTCAACATCTTTCCCATTTATATTTGGGAAATCTAAGCTACCATGTCTCATACCCTGCGCAATAGATCAGGTATGTTCCACAAGTAAGGTATCATCACAGTCACATACAATGTTAATTTTACATATCGCTGTTGAAGAAATGATACTATATGACTGATACGGCCAGTTTTCCAAATTGTAGTTTGGTATACTTGACACTAACACCTGTTGCTGCACAAGAACACGGATTTTAAATATTTTTACAATAGAAAGACTGTCACAAGCCAAACAAGGTCAAACTGTTGGTAGATGGTGGTGTTGTCTGTTGGAAGTTTGCATAGCCAGAATAATGTAGCTAAATGCAGTATGATGATCAGTCAACAACAATTAGTACAGTGCTGGCAGCTGGCAGTCACCCGCAAAAATAACTCGCTACTTTCAAATGCGCTAAGGTTATTTCTCTGAAACAGAATCATCTTGTGAGACATTGTTGATTTCCATCAACTGAAGCCTTGATGCAAGAACTGCTCTCCATCGTGGAATGATACATAACAAGCAGTAGCACTTTGCTGTGGCTGCATACTCTTTTGCATTTATGGGGCAACGCAATAGACTTACATGGCATTGTTTCTTCAATAATGATATGCTGATGTTAAATAAAATCAAAATTTACAGTTATATTCATTATTAATAACTCTTCATTTTAATCTGTGTAATAATTTTGACCTTTTGTAACGGAGATTTTGTATTTCAACTTCATTGAATGAAGTGTGACAATAAAATTATATAACAGCATCCGATATTGTGCCCAGCCGTGTTCATGAGGTACGTACATGGGCAGTGAATAGTCTCTCCACTAATACTGCAACATTAAGATGTTCCGGCATATGTCAAGATCAGCTGATGAATGTCTCTGTAGAGTTCCTTCATTCCTAGTAGATCCTACATGAGTTTCTGGAGCTTTTGTTAGCAGTTCTGCACTAAGAAACATGGTTACGATATCCGAGATGGAAACAAAAGAAGTACAAATTACGTAACGGAACTGATAATTATTTGGTGATGTACAAGGTGTATGAGAAAAGTAATGAGACTGACAACACGGCAAGCAATCTGGCAAAGCTCTTGTCTACATGCGTAGACTGATGTGTTCATCCCTTCCAGGTACTCAATCCAAGTTTCAGCTCCGTACAGCCATCACGCAGTTTTTGAGAGCGCCATGCCATCAGCGAAGTTGTGTTTTTGTCATGTGTTACGAAAATGGAATAGCAGAATTTAGAGCAACCTTATGCAATCAAGTTTTGTGTTTACCTAGGGGAATCACTGAGTGTGACACTTGGAAAGTTGAAAGAGGCCCATGGGGAACATTTTTTGTCAAGATCACAAGCTTTTGAAGGCACAAATAATTTTTGGAAGGCCAAGAGCACGTTGAATATGAGCTTCAAAAACCGACAAAAATGTCAAATGTGTGATCCTCTTGTGAGGGCAGACTCTATTTGTTTCACCAGGACAAACTCTGAACCAAGTGTTTTACAAAGATGTATCTGAAAGACTCAGGAAAAGGGTGAATTGAGTGACACTGAACATAATAGGCAAGTAGATGTGGCAGCATGCAATGCCCCATGTCACATGGCCACTTCCATTAGGGATTTTTTTGTCCGCAGCTCATAATGTAGTGGCTAGCATTGCTACCTCTGGATCATGGGGTCCCAGATTCAATTCCTGGCCAGGTTGAGAATTTTCTCTGCCAAGGGACTGGGTGTTTGTGTTGTCCTCATCATTTACTCCTCCTCCTCCTCCTCATCATCATCATTTGTGACAGTTGCTAGATTGGATTGAGTTAAACATTGGACTGTGTAAAAATTGGAACTTTTTACGGGTGCTATGACCGCGCAGTTGAGCATCCCACAAACCAGTCATCATCAGGGATCTTTGACCTCAAAAGTCATTCCTGTTGTTCCACAGCCCTCCTTTCCATTTGATCTGAGACCTTGTAACTTTTTCCTTTTCCTGAAATTGAAAAATGTGCTAAAATGACAGCACTTCGGGACTCTGTAGAACATTCAAAAGAATGTGACCAACATGTTATGGGTCGTGCCTGTTGAAGCCTTTCAGCACCATTACCATGACTGGGAATGACGACTCCGGCAATATACAGCTGCCGGGGAGAATTAATTTGAAGGGGACAATATTGTTGTTCAAAAAAATGGAAACTTTTATAGACAAAAAAATCAGCCTTACTACTTTTCTCACACACATTTTATTGAGAAAAAATACAACCCAGGAGCTGTAGTAGGACATATAGCAATCTATGAACTTGGTGTTTGATGATTTTTGGTATTGTTAGAGAATGTCATAGGGAAGTATCCAACAGGTTATAACTTCATAACTGGAAGTATATAAGGACAGCTAATATTTTGTTTGACGTTCTTTCTACCCTTAGAAAATTATGCATTAATTCACTTAATAATAGATTCTGTTCAGTTGCAAATGAATTAAATTTCAGCCCACTTTTCTCCAGTGAAATTTTTTAGTCTTTAATGATTTTTTTGCTAAATGGAAAAACCAAAATATTTCTGGAGCTTATCAGCACTGTAATTCACATCATTGTCAAAAGAATTGGTCATAGTGAATTTGTTTGTCATACATTCACTTTAGAGAAACCACACTTGCTCACCTACTAGGTGCTTTCTGTGCATACCCCACCCTTCATATAGGAAGTGCTCACCAATACCACGTATTCGTTTTGGCACTATCTAGGTATTACCAGATGCACTACATGCTACTACTCAATGCTGTGTTCAGGTGGACAAATTTATCTATCTTTGGAAACTAGAACTACTGTGCCCTTCCACAGCTATATTTTAGAATACTGGATAAAGATTGCAGTAAGTTATTAAAGTGAAAATTTATAAATACATCCAAAAACAAAGATGATGTGACCTACCAAACGAAAGCACTGGCACGTCGATACACACACAAACAAACACACACACACAAAATCCCAGCTTTCGCAACCAACGGTTGCCTCGTCAGGAAAGGCAACCGTAGGTTGCAAAAGCTGGGATTTTGTGTGTGTCTATCGACGTGCCAGCGCTTTCGTTTGGTAGGTCACATCATCTTTGTTTTTGGATGTATTTTTTCCCACGTGGAATGTTTCCTTCCATTATATTCATATCATTAATTTGAACCCAACAATTACGTTTGTTATTGTCACTGTTGCATTTCGAAATCTTTTCTGTCGTCTTATTTTCTCTTTTTGTTTTTGCCAGTAGTTTCACTTTGTATTCACCTTCTCCTTTTTACCGTAATCTACTATACAATTTTATCCCGCCTATATATACTCAACAATACGTCACCCACTTCCAAACCATAACCAAAAAAAATTTTTTTCCGCTTTCAACACTACTGCTGCTATAAAATCCACCGTTTCTAGTCCACAAACAGTTCCTTTCACCTATTAAACAACCGTTTCGTCTAGTTCTGATACCTTTCGCTTTATTTCCATTTCTGTTTTTCGCACATCACTGATAATTTTTAGCCGCTTCCCACGGGTTTTAACGTCATTATTTCTTCACCAGACAATTGTTAGCCTCATTTTCATAATCTGCCACCACAAAACCACTCCTTTTAATACATTTACACGCAGTTTTTTCAAAATTTTCCCGAATTTCTCCATCCTTGAACATGTTTTGGTGGCAACACAACCACCTAACCTTTGTGCACATCGTTGTCTACCAACCCATGTTCACCACAGGATCAACATAGCCCAGCTTTAACCAACACTTTTTCGCCTTCTTTCACAACAGATCTGCAGTTACTTTTTCCAGTTATTTTCATTTTCATTTCAACCTCATGTTACACTTTCCACCTTCTAATACCATGTCACCCTCACAACACCCCCATAACGACCCCATTAAGTTAGCTCCTTCCCTCTTTCCTGACGAGGCAACCGTTGGTTGCGAAAGCTGGGATTTTGTGTGTGTGTTTGTGTGTCTTATCGATGTGCCAGCACTTTCGTTTGGTAGTTCACATCATCTTTTTTTTTGGATGTATTTTTTCCCACGTGGAATGTTTCCTTCTATTATATTCATATCTTGAAAATTTATAGATGTTTGTATGAAAACTCTGTGACTCATGACACGTTCTCCATTATTATAAAAACCATATATATATAGGTAATAAAAAAGTTGTCGTTTTAAAAATTGAAATGCTTGGATGAATATCTTGTACATGCCAAACTCAAGTGGTAACTGAATTTTTTGAAATTCAAATCAAAAACGTTGGTGATTTTCTTCCCTGTGCCATAGAGGCTAAAAAGTGATCGCTTGTCTTTACCTTGCAAGCCCACAATATGTGAAATTATTCTCAGAGACATTTTTGAGGGAAAGGTGATATACATAAATATGGGTCTCATCATACCAGCCTTTGAAAATTTCAGTGTACCTGGGCTTGATGTTACTCAGTTGCAAACTTGGATTCAGCATGGACTGGTCAAGGAACACTTGGATCAAGTAGATACATCTCGAATACTTGGTTTGACTTACTTTCAGAGAAAACACGCATAGGTTTTTTTTAATTCAAATTTTAAAAATAGTTGTACTCTTTCTTGTTGAAGAGCCATATTGTGGAGTATATGTTTGTGTTCCATGTGCTTTTCATCAAGCAAGGTGGATGGCAAAACTGTTAGCTGAAAATGTTTGTTCCACAATGAAGTTGAATTATGACCACAGGGAGAGAATACAATTTGTTATACTTACACTTTTCTTACCATTATGTATGAAAATATGACGCTGTGTGTGTTCTGAAGCCAAAGTACTGTATTTGTTTTCCAGAATTGTTTCAAAACTTTATATTAGTTTGTCAGCTGAAGCATTTTCCTTGTGGCATTGCAAAAGTTGACAGTAATGTGTAGTACTTTTTCCGTGTTGTGTTATTTTGACCACATATGATCTTCTTAATAAAAAATGTAAAGTCATTACATTGAATCATGAAGCATAAAGAACAGATGAAAATATTTGAAAGATACAAACATGTACCGGTTAGAGCCCAAAAGCTATGAACAATGTGACTGAACAGTTCATGTGTAATAGAATCATGTTGTTGAACTTTTAACAGATTTGATTTGATTGACAAGTTTCTGACGATAGATTCTTCCAAGAGACATGAAAATGAAGGGGTCTTCAGTGCTCTGGGGCTAGTTATTAAACTGACATATGTAAATAATCTGGCTGAGAGAGGTGTCAAGCTCAAAGAGTACAATAAACAATTTACAAAAAATAAAAAGAAGCAGCGCTATGCTCTTCCTGTGGTTTCTGAGTATTTCCATAAAGTTCCAAGGCATAAAAAAAGAATATTTCAATGAATAAGAATTTTTAAAAGGAAAATATGATTTTTCTTGTTATATTTACCTCATAAGCTGTGTACATAATAGGTTTATAGATGGTATTATTAAAGTTAATGTATCATTACTAATAATTAAGTTGAAAGTAATAACCAATTTTTTAGATAAAAGTAAAGGGTCAGTGAAATGTACGATTTCAGTTGTGCGTTTCTTTTGGTATCTTTTTTTTTTGGGGGGGGGGGGTTATTCTCGAGGATTTTGTTTGTGTTATTTTTCGGTTTTGTGTGTTTTGAAGTGGTAACGTCATTCTTATTGTTGTATATTGAGCTCGTCCTCACCCTATACCCCCTAGTTGCCATGATTGTCCCATTTGTTTTGTGTTATTGCAGGAGTGAAATGTTTTGTGTCATTGATATCTTTGTTCATGGGTGCATGTAGTGTCATTATGGTTGTCATATTATTTGTGCTGGAAATAGGCATGTCCACCATCTAGATAACTTCATAGGTCAAAGCAGGCAGGCAGAATCACACACTTCCATATTGCCAAAGTAAATTTGGTTTTATATGATTTTTGCATTTTTTTTTCCAAATTTAGGTGCTGAGCGGCACCTTTGCCTAATGAGCAATGGATTCAAATTTGAAAAATAAGAACCCCCTTATATATCATGTTTAATTTTTGTAAAAAAATCATAAAAATCACTTCACTTTGTAAATAGTACAATTTTGTAAAAAATAGTTATTTTAATAAATACTAAAACTTTTTTTTAAAAAATTATTTATCTTAATAGTCATCTTAAAACCAGTAGGTAAATCAAGCAGTAATCCAGAATGAAATTTTCACTCCGCTGCAGAGTGAAAATTTTGTTCTGGAAACATCTCCCGGGCTGTGGCTAAGCGATGTCTCCGCAATATCCTTTCTTCCAGTAGCGCTAGTCCTGCAATTTTCGCAGGAGAACTTCTGTGAAGTTTGGAAGGTAGGAAATGAGGTACTGGCAGAAGTAAAATTGTGAGGACGGGTCTTGAGTCGTGCTTGGGTAGCCCAGTTGGTAGAGCACTTACCTGCGCAAGGCAAAGCTCCAGAGTTTGAGTCTCAGTCTGACACACAGTTTTAATCTGCCAGGAAGTTTCAAATCAAGCAGTGGCGTTCTAAAACTCTACGAATTTTAAAAAATTAAGAAAAGACCTTGTCTTGTGTTAAGTATCAGTTTTACAGTGCATCAAAACAATGAACACCTAAGCAGATTCATCTTTTTACTGTCTAAAGAAATGTATATAATATATATAATCTACACTGACGGAAAAAATTGCGACTTCAAAAAAATAATTAATGTTGAGGAATGTAATTTTGGGAATACATTTGTCTGTGTAACATATTGAAGTCATTAACAGTGCAGGATCACAGGTTAGTTTAAGCGTGAGATAATCCATTGTAAATCTGAACTGCTGGTACGTTAATAAACTGGTGTAACCACCAGAATGTTGAACACAAGCATGCAAACATGCATGCATTGTGTCGTACAGGTGCTGGATGTTAGTTTGTGGAAAGGAGTTCTGTGCCTGTTTCACATGATCTCTCAATAAAGGGATGGTTAATGCTGATTGTGGATGACATTGGAGTTGTTATCCGATGTCGTCCAATATGTGCTCAATTGGAGACAGATCTCATGATCGAAGAGGCCAAGACAACAGATCGACACACTGTGCAGCATGTTAGACTACAGCAGCAGTATGTGGGTGAGCACACCCACTGGAATAATGCTGTTCGTGAATGGCAGCACAATAGGTTGAATCAACAGACTGACACACAGATTTTCATTCAGGCTGCATAGGATCAACAAGAGAGTGCTCCTGCTGGCATACGAAATTGCACCTGACACCATAACTCCAGGTGTAGGTCTAGTGTGCCTAGAATGCAGACAGTTCGGTTGCAGGCCCTCAACTGGCCTCCTCCTAACCAACACACCACCATCACTGGCAGCGAGGCAGAACCAGCTTTCATCAGAAAACCCTGTCCTCCAGTGAGCTCTCGCTTGACATCACTGAAGTCACAAATTGCAGTGAGTTGGGGTCAGTGGAATGTTCTTTGTTTATGTCGCACGCCTCAGTGGTGTTGCGATTTTTTTTCTGTCAGTTCAATTTTTAAATAACATATGTAATTATAAAAAGACCATGAATTTCTGTTTGTGGGTGCTGAATGATGCATGAAAAGAATCAAAGTTGAGATTCTAAGAATGGATTGAAACTGAAGAACAGAGGGTAAACAAAAGTTGTGAAGAAAGCAACTAATCAGTACTGAAAGAGAGGTGATGGAATGAGACTGACCAAAGTGAATAGTGGAAGTTCGCCTTTTACTAGTCATTCCTAATTCCTTTCTTGTTCGTTTGGATCCATTCCTTCAAGAGCGAACAACCTCCACAGTTGTGCAGTTTCTGTACACTGAAGCAGTGTTCAAACATTGCATAGTCTGTGCTGTGTGAGGCTTTGTTTCCTTTGGTTTTCTGTAATGAGTTAAGGTAGTGTTGGGATGTGCTTTGACAAATGCCAGTTTTGGTTTTCATCCCAATCCTTTCTATGACAGGATTTGTGCTATGTCTGTGACAACCACTGCACTTTTCATTCATGGCTACAGCATAACTGTTAATTGTCATTTAGTCTCTCACAGGAAGTCTCTCGAAAGAAAAATCAAAAAATATGTGTAAAATAATAGATAAACACAGTGGGTAATAACCGACAGTAATGAACATAGTAGAACCAACATTTTATTGGCAGTCACGTACAGTGTTGGTTTACTCAACTCTTCCTGGCCTAATACACTTCTTTCGAGAGGCCTACTTTTTTCTGAGGCTACTTCTGAAATCAGCGAAGGTTTTTTAAATTTCTTGTGACTCCAAGGAAATGCGTATTTTTTTCAGCAAAACAGTTCACAACAAAAGATGTTGTTGTTAGTACTTCAGATTTTTGATCACATCAGGAAACACTTGTACCGGGCTGCAAAGACTGATCGCCAATTTACATCTCAACTTACCCTTGAGATCTCAAAATTTGTCAGGAAAGAATGCTAAAATTTATCTGGAAATCAGGGAAATATCAGGGAATTTCACTTGGAGTAACTTGTGGCAACTCTGTTAAAAATGTAGGTTGGAAAATTCCAATACCGTAATGTGTGGGCAATTAACTGTATAAAAATCACTATTACGTTATTTAAATATGTGTTATTAAAGTTGTGTGTAATCATATCGAAATTGGAAGTGACATTTACAAATCTGCATTTCAGTGATACAAATTGAAATGATTACAGGATCCATACTTCCGAATGACTCGTGATGTTGCTCCTCGACTGGGATATAACAAACCTGCTCTTTTGCACTCAGTATTTTTCCCAGCTTTGCAAGGTGCTCAGACAAAAATGTCTGCAAGTGATAGTAATACATCAATTTTCCTCACAGACACCCCAAAAATGATCAAGAATAAGGTGAGTTCTGCATTACGTTCTTTGCCAATGGCAAAATTATTACATACAATTAAAACGCATGTTAGGCTTTCCTGATTGATTGTGATTTAACTGATGGGGGATTAATAACTAAAATTTGTATTTGTACTTTGCTATTATGTTACATAAAAGCTAAATCTTTTTGAATTTGCTACTATTATGAATTAAATTTAAACAGAGGACTCAAGTAATAGAAAAATGTCATGTTCATTAGGAAATGGCTCCAGATAGAAAACACTGGAACAGTATTCTCACACTCAGGAAATTAAGACTGATCTTGTCCTTGGAAGGCCATGTGAATATTTTTAACTGTTGTGACATCCATCATAGATTCAACTTGATGGAAAAACTCCACAGTTAATTACCATCAAAGTGTATTTTTAAAGGCAACCATTCCTTCCACACCTCACATTTCATTTGTATCATATTGTGAGCTATGATCTACTTGTATTTATTCACCTTCATCCCAGAACATATCTGGTCTAGGTGCATTTGGGACAATGTAAAAGTGTTGGTCCACCATGATAAGTTCTGGTGCTTTTAATCAATCCTTTACTTACCTCTGATGAGTGTGGCGAGGAACTGTATGCCACCCAGTGGTGATTCCTCATTAACCTTCTGTAACTTTCTGCAATGTATTGTCAGACCCACAATATACAGTATTTCATTTCATTGCTTACTAATGAAAGTGATGATGCCATTGGGAGGGACCTGCACAAAGCAGAACTAAACCACAATTTGAATCAACCAAATCAGTTCTTAACCAATCAGATTGGTTCTTAACCATGGATGTATTCATTCTCCACTCATTGCCACAGTTTCTGGATATTTCCTCATAATTTACTTAAAGCAACAAAAAATTCACTGTCTTTTTCTTCTCTCTCATCTTAAATTTGATATTGAAGTTGCTGAAGCAGACATCACATTTGTGTTATGAAATTTGTATGTTCTCTATCCCCAAGTAGCTGTCCAGGACCTGTACACTGCAGACCAGCAACTCCAGAGTATAAAGACTCTCTCCTCCAGAAACAAAGGCAGAAGAAGGGGTTTTATTGCACTGGTCTCTAAGGAACATTGCAGCGTCATAGACAAGAGCTGACATAAGATGCAGTTAAGGGTGGTTTTGTGAACCAGTTGGTGGATGAGTGATGGAGAACAAGCTATACATGGTGAAACACACCATTTGATCATGGCATAACTCGTATCACCCATTCTTATGAGGAGTTCTTACTGTTTTCAAGGTTTTTGCCTCATCCACACATGCAGCTAACAAATAGATGTTAAGAGGAAATTTGTAACTTTATTTTTGTCATATCTTTTCTGTTTAGCAGTGGTTGTTTGTCGTGGAGTAAATGATACAAGTATTGCACATAGATATGTCTAAAAAGAACTGAACAAATTATTTGTAACTTTTCCTATTTACACTTTTCAGAAATATTAATTACTTTTGTTATGGATATGGCAGTCCATATGTAATAGACATAAAATTCATTTTGTTTCTACAGGTGAACAAACATGCCTTTTCTGGAGGTCAGGCCACTGTTGAAGAACATCGTGAGAAAGGTGGAAACTGCGACATAGATATATCTTACCAGTATTTACGTTTCTTCCTTGATGATGATGAAAAATTAAAAAAAATAAGAGAGGTGAGTATCACTTATCTAGGGATGGAAGTGAAAAATTTAAGCAATTAATAAAAAGTTGTTTACAGGAACAATATTATGAAGCCAGTATTAAGTAAGAGATAACTAAACAAAAGAAAATAGAATCTCGCGATACTCATATCTGAGTTACGAATTAAGATTGATAGTTACTTGTCCATCTGTCATTGCCAGCATTGGAGATCTACATATTCTGCAAACCACCAATGGTGTATTGTGGAACGTGCTTTGTACTACTACTACTACTACATTCCCTTTGCTGTTCCACTCATAAACAGAATGAGGGAACAACAACCAATGCGTGTTTTTACCAGGTAGGACTGATAGAGGAGAGAGAAGATCCAGTGAAGAGCGGTACTTTTTGTCACAAGGTCGTTTAATTCACGTGTGAGTGTTACACAGATGATCAACAGACTCCAGTGGCAGACACTACAAGAGAGACATTTTGCATGATGGAGAGGTTTACTACTGAAATTTTGAGAGAGCTCTTTCTGGGAAGAGTTGGGCGACATATTGCTTAGTTCCATATACATCTTTGGAAATGAACACTACGAGAAAATTCAAGAAATTAGAGGTGGTACAAAGGCTTATCAACAATCGTTCTTGCTATGTGCCATTCATGGGTGGGACAGGGAAAGGGGGATCAGTTAGTGGTACCAGAAGTACCCTCCACCACACACTGTTAGATGACTTGCGGGGTATGATGTAGATGTATGTTTCCATATGAATCCTAATTTCTCTTATCTTGTTTTCATGATCCTTATGCAAAATGTTTGTTGACAGTAGTGGAATCATTCTGCAGTCAGCTGTAAATACCGGTTCTCTAAATTTTCTGAATACTGTTTCTCAAAAAGATCATCCTCCTCTGTCCAGGAATTCCCATTTGAGTTCACAGGGCATTTCCATGTTACTCTTGCTTAGATCGAACTTACTGGTAATGAATCTAGCAACATGCCCCTGAATTGCTGATGTCTCTTCCTTTTATCCAACCTGGTGAGGATCCCAAACACTCCAGCAGTTCTCAAGAATGGGTTGCACTAGTGTTTTATACATGGTTTCCTTTATGCATGAGTTACACTTTCCTAGATTTCTCTCAGTAGAAATGAAGTCGATCATTCACCTTCTCTACTACCTCCCTTACATGTTCATTCCATTTTATATTGCTTTGCAATATTATGCCCAAATGTTTAATCAATGTGACTGTGCCACACAGCAAATGTCGTTGTAGTCTTCAGCCCAAAGATTGGTTTGACGCATCTCTCCATGCTACTCTTCATGTGCAAGCCTCATCATCTCCAAATAACTACTGCAACCTACATCCATTTGAACCTACTTACTTTTTCAACCCTTGGTCTCTCTGTACGATTTTAAAGCCAGGAAGTTTTCTTTCTCATTTGTGTGTGCCTCTTAACAACTCAATGCTTCTACTGTTCATTGAGTGATCTCCTTCACTTTCAAATTATGTATGAACTCCAACATTCTTCTGTAGCAACACATTTTAGAAGCTTCTACCTATATTCTCTTCCTTTCTGGTCTTCTAATCATCCATGTTTCACTTCTGTGCAAGGCTGAACTCCAGGCAAATACCTCCAGAAAACATTTCCTAACATTTAAATTTCTATTCTGTGGTAACAGATTCCTCTTTTTCAGAAATGCTTTTCTTGCTGTTATCAGTTTGCATTTTGTCTCCTGTCTACTGTGGCCATAATCAGTTAATTTATTACCCAGATAGCAATACTTACTGGCTGCTTTTACTGTCTAATTTCATAATATAATTCCCTCAGCATCATTTGATTTAATTTGACTGCATTCCATTACTCTTGTTTTGCTTTTGGTGGTGGCCATCTTATATTCCCATTCATTTAATTCAACTACATTCCATTACTTGCTTTTGGTGCTGCCATTCATCTTATATTCCCATTAAAGTCTCCGTCCATTCCATTCAACTGTTCCTCCAAATCCTCTCCAGTCCCAGATAAAATTGCAGTGTTGTTGGCAAATCTCAAAGTTTTTCTTTCTTCTCCAAATATTTATTTGGCCTCCTTTACTGCTTTCAAAGTGTTCAGGTTGAATAACATGGAAATGTTTATAACTGTGTCTCATTCCCTTCTCAACCACTGCTTCCATTTCGTGCCCTCAACTCTTATAACTGTCATCTGATTTCTGTATAATTTGCAAATAATCTTTCACACCCTGTATCTTACCCCCTGCTACCTTCAGAATTTGAAATAGTGTATTCCAGTCAATGGTGTTCAAAGCTTTCTTTCAGTCTACGAATGCTGTTAATGTAGGTGTACATTTCCTTAACCTATCTTCAGCCATACAATTAAATAAACAAACCTATCTTCTAAGAGAAGTTGTAGTGTCGGTGTTGCCTAGCGTGCTTCTATGTTCCTCAAGAATCCTAACTTATCTTCCTGGAGGTTGGCTTTTATCAGTTTTTCCATTCTTCTGTAAAGGATTTGTTGCAGTATTTTGTGGCCATGACTTATTAAACTGATTGTACAATAATATTCACACCTGCCAGCTCTGGCTTTTTTCTTTAATTGAAATTATTACATTCTTTTTAAAATCTGAGTCTATTCCTCATGTCTGGAAGTCCTGCATACCAGGTGGAAGAGTTTTGTCATGACTGGCACTTCCACGGATATCAATAGTTCTGAGGAAATATTGTCTACTCTGGGGATCATGTTCCCACTTAGATCTTTCAGTGCTCTCTCAAATTCTTCTTGCAATATCATATCTCCCATCTCATTTTCATCTACATCCTCTTCCTTTCCTATAGTACTGCCTTCAAGTTCATTTTCCTTGTACAGCTCGTCTATATATCCCTTTCAGCTTTACCTTCTTTTTTTAAATACTGGTTTTTCATCTGAGCTTTTGATATTCGTACCGCTGTTTGTCTTTTCTCCTAAGGCCTCTTAATTTTTCCAAGGGAGGTATCCATTCTTCCCCTAGTCGTACATGCATTTATATGCTTGAGGTTGTCCTCTAGCCATTCCTGCTCAGCCATTTTGCACTTTTGATCTATCTTATTTTTTAGATATCTGTGTTCCCTGTTTCCTGCTGCATTTATAATTCTCTCCTTTCATCAGTTAAATTCAGTATCTCCTATCCAAGTTTTTGTATTAGGCCTTGTCATTCTACCTGTTTGATTCCCTTTGCCTTCACTATTTCATCTCTAATGCTACTGTTGAAACTCTCAGCAACCTCAGGTTTTTGAAGTTTCTTCAGTTTTAATCTAGTGTCCATAACCAATAATGTCTTATAGTGTAAAATCTGCAATCAGAATCTCTGCCTTACCATTTGAATCCTTCCATTGTCTCCAGGTCCCTTCCAACATACGCAGGGTGTTTTGGAACTGTTCGTTCACTTTAATATAGGAGGTAGATAACAGCTAACAAATATATTTAGTTATAGTGCATATGGTCCCTGATGGCAGTTTCTGGCACTAGGGACGATTTACACAAAAGATAGCTCAGCAAGTTAATTGCAGCAGTGGTATTCACAGGAACTGCTTGAATGTGTGACCGTTGGTCTTATGCACCTAGTACATTATCAGACCATTGATTGTCATGTCCATTCGAAGATTCATGGTATGTCCACAGTAGTACCAGCAATGATGGCAATTCTAGCGACAAGAACTACTTTTGTTTCCACAGCGATTTCATACACAAACTACGTGATATGGTCCCGGAGGAAGAAATCCAGACAAGTGAGATCAAATGAACTGGGATGCCAGGCTACAGGGCCAGATCAGCCGATCCATCAATTCCCAAAGGTCTCTCTAAGTCTACAAATGCTAGAAATGTAGGTTTGCCTTTCCTTAATCCTTCTTCTAAGATAAGTCGTAGGGTCAGTATTGCCTCACGTGTTCCAACATTTTTACGGAATCCAAACTGATCTTCCCCAAGGTCGGCTTATACCAGTTTTTCCATTCGTCTGTAAAGAATTCGCATTAGTATTTTGCAGCTGTGACTTATTAAACTGATAGTTCGGTAATTTTCACATCTGTCAACACCTGCTTTCTTTGGGATTGGAATTATTATATTCTTCTTGAAGTCTGAGGGTATTTCGCCTGTCTCGTACATCTTGCTCACCAGATGGTAGAGTTTTGTCAGGACTGGCTCTCCCAAGGCCGTCAGTAGTTCTAATGGAATGTTGTCTACTCCCGGGGCCTTGTTTCGACTTAGGCCTTTCAGTGCTCTGTTAAACTCTTCACACAGTATCATATCTCCCATTTCATCTTCATCTACTTCCTCTTCAATTTCCATAATGTTGTCCTCAAGAACATTGCCCCTGTATAGACCCTCTATATACTCCTTCCACCTTTCTGCTTACCCTTCTTTGCTTAGAACTGGGTTTCCATCATAGCTCTAGATATTCATGCAAGTGATTCTCCTTTCTCCATAGGTCTCTTTAATTTTCCTGTAGGCAGTATCTATCTTACCCCTAGTGAGATAAGCCTCTACATCTTTACATTTGTCCTCTAGCCATCCCTGCTTAGCCATTTTGCACTTCCTGTCGATCACATTTTTGATACGTTTGTATTCCTTTTTGCCTGCTTCACTTACTGCATTTTTGTATTTTCTCCTTTCATCAATTAAATTCAGTATCTCTTCTGTTACCGAAGGATTTCTACTAGTCCTTGTCTTTTTACCTACTTGATCCTCTGCTGCCTTCGCTATTTCATTCCTCAAAGCTACCCATTCTTCTTCTACTGTATTTCTTTCCCCATTCCTGTCAATTGTTCCCTTATGCTGTCCCTGATCCTCTGTACAACTTCTGGTTTAGTCAGTTTATCCAAGTCCCATCTCCTTAAATTCCCACCTTTTTGCAGTTTCTTCAGTTTTAATCTACAGTTCATAACCAATAGATTGTGGTCAGAGTCCACATCTGCCCCTGGAAATGTCTTACAATTTAAAATCTGGTTCCTAAATCTCTGCCTTACCATTGTATAATCTATCTGAAACCTTCTAGTATCTCCAGGGTCCTTCCATGTATACAACCTTCTTTCATGATTCTTGAAGCAAGTGTTAGCTATGATTAAACTATTCTCTGTGCAGAATTCTAACAGGCAGTTTCTGCTTTTAATTCCCCTCCCCCCCCCCTTAGCCCGTTTTTCCAATTATTTCTTCCATGTCTATTATCTCATCATACATCAGCTGCATTAAGTTACATTTAGACCAATCTGCCATCTACCACACCAAATAGATATTCTATGTAAGTTGTCCTTTATCCTCCTCCAGTCACTCAATAACATGTTTCCATACACTAAAGCATCATTAGCAAACAGTTGCACATTGCTTCTCACTTTATCCACCAGACCCTGTATGTTTTTAGAGAGCAAGACTAATCCTTCCACGCTTCCCTGGGGCATTCCTGATTGTATCCTTGTGTCTGATGGTCACCCACCACCCAGGACAAAATACTGGGTTATATTACTTAAGAAGTCTTCGAGCCATGTACATATCTGATAAATTATTCTGCATGCTTTGACCTTCTTTAACAGTCTGCAGTGGGGTGCTGTGTCAAATGATTTCCAGAAATAAAGGAATATGGAATCTGCCTATAGCCCTTCATTCATGGTTCGCAGGATATCATGCTGAAAATGGGAAATCTCTTTAAATCTGTACTGATTTGTTGACAGAAGCTTTTCTTTCTTAAGGAAAAGTATTATATTCAAACTTAGAATATGCTAAAAAATTCCTGCAGTTGGGGGAAGGGGGGGGGGGGCGTGGGGAAGCTGTGAACATCTCCCAAGATTTCTGGCTACTAAATGTTTTCATGTGACTGCTACTCGAATTTGGTGGTCCCCATGTACTGGAAAAGATTTCAGATACTGTGTTCAACAAATAGTCACATGTGCTGGGATGTGTGTGTGTGTGTGTGTGTGTGTGTGTGTGTGTGTGTGTGCGCACTGCAGTCTGTGGGGTGTCTGACCAGAGTTCTGTTCTGATCACAAGAGGGTGGTATAGTGCTAAGTCACAGGATTTGTTTTTGGGAGAACAATGGTTCAAATCTCTACATTTGTGAGGGTTTTCTCTGATTTCTCTAAATTGATTGTGGCAAATACTGGCATTGTTCCTATGAAAAGAACCTGATTGATTTTCTTCCCCATCCTTCCACAAAATGGGACCTCCTCATAGATTGTGTATTAGAACCTAATCCTTCTCTTCTTTGGATAGAGAACTAAAGAATATTATGCATTTGTATGAGCAGTGTACTACAGAGAAGTGAAGCTGGTGTTTGGAGGGGCAAATACACTAGTACACCAACCCCCTTTTACCTGCTCGTGTTCTTGCCATACACTTCAGTGTTAATTGGCCATAGCTCTGTTCTTGAGTGTTTCCATATTAATGTTTTGTTGTGTGAGTTATAAGGTATCTTGTAGTAACATGCACTATTATTCTCATTTGTTAAATCACAAAGCTATTTCAGTTTTTATAGTGTAAATATTTTTGCATTATTAGCTGTACATGTTAGTTTTAACCTGGAAACAAAGGAGAAAATATGGGTTTGCACTCCCACAACTGCCACTGACAAACATGCCAGTACAGGCAGTGTGCATGCAGAAGCTGTTCTGCCTTGTAGTGCTACATTTTGGAGATGTTAGAGGAAGGGGAAAGATGACAGGAAAGGAAGCAGAAAGAGGGGACTTCGGGGAAATGAAAGAATAAGAAACATAAGTTAATGTAGTTTATTTTTGCTTAATTGTCCTAAAGAACTAAGTGCTTGCAGAAACTCATTATGTAACGTGTCATTTGAAACAGTGACAAGGCTTTCAATAAAAATTTTCTCAGCTGTCTTTCTTCAGAAAGTAATTTTCTTGCAAATTTTCGCCATGGCTTACACACATAATTCAGTCTTCCACAGTAACATCATGAATAACTTCCTAAAGTAAATTCTGCAAATCTTTAATTTCGAATGGGCAAGTTCTGAACAAAGTAATTTTCTTGCAAATTTTCTCCACGGCTTAGACACATAATTCAGTCTTCCACAGTAACATCATTAATAGCTTCCTAAAGTAAACTCTGCAAATCTTTACTTTCGAATGGGCAAGTTCTGAACATGTTTTTTTATTTCACTAGCACCCATATATTTTCTGTTGGGTTGAAGTGCCAGTGGTAAGGGGGAAGCCACAAAATTTCTTGGCCTATTTCTACTGCTATATTATCAAGTTTAAAGTGGTTGTAAAGGTGCTTGTGGCATCCGATATCATCCAATATCTCTTTTTTTTCATATAGCCGTTTATGTTCTAGCCATTGCTCAGTATTTTCTTTATTTGAGTGCAAATTAGGAATTTTATTTTGTGATGCAACAGGCATTGTCTTCATTTCTTGATCACAGCACCGTTATGTGTTATCCTGCACATATACTCTGTACAGTTTGGTGCACAGTCCCCAGATACATTGACTATTGCAGTCTGCGGTACCATTAAGATTTTCTCTCATCTGTCTTTAAGATTACAAATTAATTTGTACACCATGTATATGACTCCCTCAGTGTGACTTTTAATTGTGTCACCTTAACTCATAAACAAGGAAAGCTATAATATACTATGAAAATCACAGCTCTCTTCATAAAAGAGTGTTTCCCTATGGCAAGTGTGTAAATGAGTAATTGGTAGCAATAAAGTTACACAGTCATGCCAGCAACTGTGTGAATGAATTGCAATATTGCCACATGACCCCTGTCAGTAATGGATGTTTCTCTAGAGGTCTTGCTTCTTACTGTACTACCTACCTGGCATGCCTGGCACTGTAGCAACAGTGTCCTCTTAGAATCATGGAAAATCTGGACAGTGCCAAAGGCTTCCAATTGGAGGATACAGATGGAGGGAATCCCAGGGCTGGGAGAAGTAACGTTCCCTTCCCACCAATAGTTTCGCTGCTCCCTAGTATAGACTGGTTACTGTCTTCTGTATTGGAACAGTAATTAGTTACTTTAAACCCAGCTGTTCAAAGTGTGTTTATTATTGATCGTTACATTATTCTTCGAGTGTGAGTGATGTGTGGCAAATTCAAGATTTTTCACATTTCACTGGCAGAGACTTCCGTGTACTGGATGTTGTAACTGACCCAGCAAGTTCCTCAATCTCAACCGCAGGCTGAAAACATTTAATATTGTCCCAGTTAAGTAAAGCTGTTTTTTTGGTCACTCCCCATTGTAGATGAGTACTCTTCAACTGAAAAGTGAGATAAATATCTGTTGAGAACATGCTGTTGAAAAACAATCATTAGACGTGAAGTTCTCAATTGAACATAAGGATGCCGTCACACTGTACTAGGGATGCCAATTAAGCTTGGAAATTTAAATTGTGAGCAGGTTTTCAGTATATTATGTTCCACAGGTTCACCAGTGTTTGATTTTATTAGGACATATGTGGGAAAAGTAATGAAACTGATCTGTAAAATTTTTATTTGTTTCAGACAATAGTTTTGTTCCAAATTAATTTCATTTAGCAGTTATACACTAGTGGAGTCATCGTTCCCTGCCTTGGTAGCTGTGCTGAAAAGCTTCAATTGGTAGATTGTTTAACATGTTGGTCACATTCTTTTGAATATTGTCCTGAGTCCCAAAATGATGTCCTTTTATGGCATTTTTCAATTTTGGGAACAGAAAAGAGTCACAAGGACTCAGACCAGGTGAATAGGGGGTCTTTGGAACAGCAGGAAAGCCTTTTGAAGTCAAAAATTCTGTAATGGAAGTAGCGGTGTGACATGGGGCGTTGGCAAGATGCCGCATCTACTTGTTTGCAATATCCGGTCCTACTCAGTTCACCCTTTTCCTGAGCCCTTCAAGGACATCTTTGTAAAACATGTGGTTGACAGTTTGTCCTGGAAGAACAATTCCTTATGGATGCACACTTTCACCATTTTTGTCAGCTTTTGAAGCTGAGGATCGCCCTGAGTGAGGATCATTTACAATATGTTGTCAGCCTTCCAAAAATAATTTGTGCCAGCAAAAAAACTTGTGATCTTCATAAGGAATGCTCCCCATAGGCCTGTTTCAACTTTTAAAGATCAAACCCATAGATTCCCCAACTTGGCACAATGTCACTGATCGTACTATCAAAAATCACATGTTGGCTCTATGGAGCTGAAACTCGGACTGAGTATCTGGAAGGGATGAACACACCTGCCTACACAAGTAGAACAACACAACATTACTAGATTGGTCACAGTGTTTCAGTCTCATTACTTTTCTTACACACCTTTTATATTGGTCATTAAGGAAACTGTGTAGTATCTCTGCAGCGTGAGACCACAGATCAAAAATGTCAGGAACCAAACTTCAAAGTACTACCAGTAAGAGAACAGCCTTCACCAGACCCCATAGCTTTACCCAAATATCCATTTGTAGTCTATGCTGGGGCCAGCATTGTTCAGGGAAGTCTAGTGGTGCCACCAAACAACTAGTGCCCTCGGCAATGGATTTTCAGCTTTAGATTTCACTAATACAACCATCTTGGGGAAACCCTCCACTGCAGCCCACCGTGGCTCTCATTCCTTAGGCAGCTGTGGTCTAAATAAGTCAAGCATACAAAAAACAAAAACCAGTCTTCGATTGGCATACATCCCGGAATGACATTCTCAATGTCTGGTGAGATGCACCAATTCTGCTAACTGTTCATCAGGCTCGATCCAGGCAATATATTCAAAGCATTCAAGGCAACTGGGGTAAAAGTTGAAGCCTTATGTTGTGACAAATTGTCCAAAATAATATTGCTGCTGGCTCTCCCTCCAAACTTTGAGCCACCTTTCCCCAAACCCTCCCCCGCCCCCCCCCCCCCCCCCATCCACTAACCACATCCTCCCCCCTCCCATCGCCTACTCTCCTCACCCTGGTCCAGCTGCACTGCTGAAGAGTATTGTGTATGCTCTACAGCTTTGAGAAGGTTTTCTCCTAAAGCTAACGAAGCTCTCCATCTCATTTATATGCCTTTTGATGACTCAGTGCCTCTACTATGTGGTGTCTTGTTACCTTTATTCCCTTAAACATGTTAAATACCACATTCCAGTGAACTGTATAAGATGAAGTTAACAGTGCAATTTCATATAGGAAATTGTGAAATGTGGTTTGAGGTTATTGATAGACATACATGAAGCAGGTATGAATTTGTACAGATATTTCTAATTCATAATTATTTTTGCTGGTTTAGGTTGAGTAAGTTATTGTAGAACTGGTCATATTGAGTGATGGAAAGAAATGAGTGACTGAAAAGTTAGCCATCAGATATGGCTCAGAAGGATAATGTGGCTATCCACACAATCTATCTGAGTAAGCATAGCTTCATAAGTGTTACTCAGAATTGATACATTCATGATTTCCTTGAAGCTAAATATACATGTTCAAACTAAGAGCTGTGTGTTACGTGTTAATTTAACAATAATTGCATAATAAAACACCAAAATAATTCTTGCATAATCTGTGTTAAATTTGTTGCATTTTTATGTTTGTTAGCAGTTCTTTGTATTGATTTTAGGATTATACAAGTGGAGCCATGTTGACTGGTGAACTGAAGAAGGAACTGATAGATGTGCTTCAGACTCTTGTAGCAGAACATCAGGCACGCAGAGCACTGATCACAGACGAAGTTGTTCATCGGTTCATGGCATTACATCCTCTTGTTACTAAAAGCGCAACGTGATACTTGCCTGATTTATGTTGAAAGTTATATTTATTTTATATTTATGTTGTTCATTGCATCAGTACTTCTTTTAAACTTCCCTGTGATATTTACTTTACAAGTTTTAGACAGAATGTGGGTATGTGTGATGTATGATATGTTATTTTGTGTGCAATTTTTTTTTCTCATTTACAATTGTCTGTAAGATATAAACTTAACCAAAAAGTTGTGCTTGTTTTGTGCAGATTCAGTACAGTTGTTACCTACCTGCATTTACAATATTGATGTCTTTCAGTTGTTGCAGTTCTAAAGCTTGGAAGTGTGAGAGCCATACTAAGTATAATGTAGTGTGAGATGAATACTGTAACGCATTTTGCGCTGTTGATCAGCTTTACTATATCCAGTAATGGAATCCTGATTCACATTTATGATAAAGCTGTACACACGCATTACTGATGATCTTAACACTGCATACCTTTGTAATAATTGTGATAAATAGGTGAAAAAGGTTATGTTAAACGTTCTCTTTCTTTTCTCTTTTGGAGAAATAGCAAAGAAAAGATAATTATGCAGTCAATTTTTGCTCTTTATTGTCCTTACTTCTTGGAGATTCGTCCTTACATCATGGAAATTAATGTTTGTTTGTGGTTTCTTCAGATTCATTGTCAATTTTTTTCCTTTTGGGGCCTCCAACGCCACAACCTGAGTTTTCTAGAAGCAAAAACCAAAAAAATAGAGGGAGTAACCATTATTCACCTACTAAAGGACATACTGAGCAGAGACAAATGCATTGTAAGCATTACTTGCTGCTGCTCAACTCCATTTTTTGAGAAGTGTGATCTATCCTCATGTATATATTAAAACTTATATTTTGTTGAATAGTCATGTAATCTGCAAATAGTCTGTACCCATAACAATACTTGAAAGCAATAAGGATTATTTGACTGCAAGTTGATAGGATGTTATGGTAGACCACTGGGCAGTACAAAAATTTCACTTTCCACATCATTTGCTTTGTTTTCCAAAATGATTTGATATGTGTACAGATGATGATGCTGCAGTTTAAATCATGGTATAGCAAGTACATCAAATTAATTATCTTTGTTGATTATGCACAGAAAGAAGCATTACTGATGCTAGAGATTGCTACCATAAAACTTTAAATAAGAGAGTTTGACATTCAGATACATGACTATTTACCAACATTATGACTATTCCAAGATCTCTTAAACTCTCCTTGTTTTTATTTATTTTGTTATAAGTGATTAAGGAGATTGGAGACTTAAGAACGTGCTTGCTATTTCAGTTTGGTGATGCTCCATAGCAGCCTGTATCAGGCTTATGAAAAGTATTTGTTGAAACAAGTGTTATTGAGATGAAATAAGTCACAAAATTGCATTCTGTGGAATACATGATTCCTAGTTAATGTAAACTTTTGTCAATACTGCCCGCATCTCTAATTTGCAAGTTGCAGAAGCTTTTGAATTTTATACAAGAACACATTTTAAAATTAAATGTAATTTGAAAGTAAATGTTTATTATTTCTTTACTCTAATTAAATGTACTTTCCATCTCTGGACTTACGGACGCCTGATCTGCTCTGAGTCTACATCATTAGATGTAAAATAAGTTGGAGAACTGGTGAAGTTACTATCATTGTTCATATTTTTATATATTATCTGCTGTCATATGTGCCTTTTCTAAAAGTCTCTTGCATTGTGATAAGTTTCATTTGTCGCTTGGTAACTTACAGGTTGACACAGACCAAATGTTAACAGATTAGACCTCAGAGTTACAACACAAACTAGTTAAAACTTTTAAGTATAGCAAGAACATTACACAAAAATATTCGAAAGCCCATCACTTCATATTTCACTGAAATAGTGCAAACATGTAAAATTTTCATTGCAGCCATTCACAGACTAACTTGGTTGCTGACACACACACACACACACACACACACACACACACACACACACACACACCATTGATTCACGTTGAGTCCTTTCAGTACTATCATGAACTGTTGTGGTTAATGAAGAAGCATCCCAGTTTAGGTATGCACACTGGCGTGGAATAATATTTCCTATGGAGTCAATCACCCACCAGTGAAACAGGATAAACTGTAGCAGCCTGTGTTGAAATAATTTAGGAAATAGATGAAATAGTCTAGAAGTAGATAAAATGTCTGTGCCTAATTTTTTTACTTGACAAATCAAAAACTAGGCACATTGTGATCATTTAAGCCCCCCTATTTTATAAAGTGCTTTAAATTTGGATCACTGTCTTTGGACGGTAATTAATCTAATACCCGTGGAAAATTTCTGAAAAATGCAAGACTAATGCCAATTTGACTTTAGAGAATGATAGTTTTTCTGTTATTTTCTCATAGCATTGAAGGTAATTTCAGAATTACTCTACTCGTAGCTGAAAAACTCAGCAACTTCAAAATGGAAGTGGGGGGAAAACATGAACTGATTTGTCAACATTATGGTCAGAATCCAACAAAGTGTAAAACACACAACTTCAAAAGGTTGCTCTGTTGATTTGTATACTCAACCCAGTTAGTTTTAACAAAATGTATTTCAGACATAGCCTAATGGATCAGGCTTGATTTTGCCAGGAAAGACCAGTGTAGCCTGACCTTGTGGCCTGAGGTGATGGATTTGTTGATTGGCAGCAACACAGAAAGGTATCAGGAGGCAACAGTTGGTCTAACCACATCATGTGTAAAAAGCCTCATGGAGCTTCCTGTGTTTCACACTAGATCATTTTATATTTA
Source organism: Schistocerca piceifrons (assembly GCF_021461385.2). Classification (NCBI taxonomy): domain Eukaryota; kingdom Metazoa; phylum Arthropoda; class Insecta; order Orthoptera; family Acrididae; genus Schistocerca; species Schistocerca piceifrons. The sequence goes on from NC_060138.1 coordinate 659,360,555, forward strand.
TTGTAAACGGTAACTGTCCTATCACACTTCCTTGTGGTACTCCTGAAATTACCTTCAGACCTGTTAGTTTTGTCGCCTTAAGTGTGACATGCTGAGTTTTGTCGTTAGGAAGTCTAGAATCCAGCCATGAATCTGGTCCAATTCTTGGTAAATGTGTATTTTTTTCACTGAACAGTAGTGCAGGACTGTATCAGATTTCTTCATGAAGTCAAGGAACAGAGCGTGATTTAAGTAGCAATGCCTACAGAAGCTGTGGACTCCACAGAGGAACAGGATGAGGTGAGTTTCACAATCTCTCAGTTTGTAGAATCCGTGTTGATTTTTATAGAGGAGATTTTCTTTCTCCAAATATATTGTAATACTTGAATGTAAAACATGTTCCATAATTCTATAACATTGACGTCAGCATTATAGGCCTATAATTATGTACATTTGTCGTAAGATCCTTCTTGGAAATGGGAATGACCTATGTTTTTTTCCAGAGCTAAGTACCCTTTGTTGCTCGAGTCATCAACAATAAACTGCTGCTAGAAGGGGAGCAAGTTATCTCGTGTAATCTGTGTAGGATCTTATGGGCATCTCATCTGGTGCAGATGCCTTCCACTACTAAGCAATTGTAGTTGCTTGTATATTTTGCGATCACTTATTTCGATATCTGTCATTTTGAGTCATTGAGAGCAGGGGTTATATTACGATATTATGTGGTGGAACAGTGTTGGGAGACCAAATTCAGTATTTTGGCCTTGTCTCTTGTCATCTTCCATTTTGGTGCCCATATGGTCACTGAGTGACTGAATAGATGATTTTGATCCACTTACTGATTTTACATAAGACCAAAACTTCTTAGGGTTTTTGTCAGATCAGTTGGCAAATTTTTACTTTCAAAGTTGACACTCCTCATTGCTCTCTTTACACTTATTTATACTTCGTTCAGCTTTCTTCTAAATTTTGACTTCTCTTGATTCTGTGATGAATTTGTTTTTGCTTACATAGCAGACATGATCATTAAACCATGGTGAGTCTTTCCCATCCATTAAAACCTTTCTCAACAAATACTTGTCGAAGATGATATTGACTATTCAGACACTTGGAAATTTGTATCTTGTCACTCTTGCCAAGCAAAAATATTTTCCAACATTTCTTAACAGTCATAACACCATAATCATTAATGCTGTCACAGCCTTATGATCTCTGATGCCCTCTCTATATTAACTGATTCAAAGTTTCAGGTCTGTCTGCTGCTAGGAGGTCTAAGATGTTACTGTCGTGAGTTGATTATTTACCTTCTAAAAGTAATTTTCATACAAAACCATCAGAATAACATCACCTTAATGCCTGTCTTGGGCACCATTTGTGATTGCATGACTTTCCGATTCTATAGCTGGCAGATTGAAGTCTCCCCTATTATAGTAGCATGAACAGGAAACTTATTTCTTAAATTCTGGAATAGAGTGCTCTACCACCGCAACTCTTGACACCGGATGTCTATAAAAGCACCTGATTACAATTTCTGACCCATCTTTGATGCTTATATTCCCCAGAGTAATCCAAGATAATGTCAATAGATATTATTGAATTTTTTCTGAAATAAATATGCTATTGCAACTGGCATCTAACTATCAATACGGAATGTATGTCATTGTGTATTTAGGTTTTCGTTGCTATTTACTTCCAGTTTCAACCAGGTTCCTCTTCCTAATACTATCTTGGCATCATTACCTTTAATAAATGACACTAATTCTGGGATGTTATCACAGATGCTCCTGCATTTTTGTACATGTGGGGGTGGGGGAAAGGGGGGAGAGGATGTTCCTGTACCCTAAGAAAACCCCATGTACGTTTCACACATACTTTGCCACTCCAATAACCACTTCTTGTGGGTAGTGCACATCAGGCCATTTTTAGGGGGTCCCTACAGTTTTCTCCATGATAGCAGAGGACAAGAAATACGCATCTGACATGGCTGCGAAATTGTCAGAGTCTCTGATTTAGACCTATCACTCTGCTCCAAACCAGAAGACCACCGAGTGCTGTACTGCTACAAATGGCCTAGCCTGCACACCATGTTTGATCCTAGCTACTTTCACTAAGTTAGCAACAACCGAAGGAATCCAGGATGTCATCAGAAACCAAATGGTGGGCATCACTCATGCCAATATCAGTTACAATTTGTAGCTGGTTGCACCCAGTGCATTTGCTATCCACCAGAAGAGCCACCTCAATGTCACACAGGTCCTCCTAGCAAATTGGCATTCTTTCCCAACCTGTTTGCTGTTTCCCTGAGGAGCTCCCAGTGACTAGCATACCTGCCGTTTGCACTTGTCCAGACTTGGTAGGAAAGTCATCCACTGGCCCAACAGGAGAGGTATCCTGTACTAGCTCAGATGTGTTATCAGTATTGTGTAGCATCTTATATCTGTTAAAGTGAAAGGATCCAGCCTTGTGGCCAGTTCCCACTTTACAACGCCCAGAGATATGCAGACCCACCACTGCCCACTATCTACTCTTGAGTGGAGACAGGTAAGTCAGATGTTGCTTATTGAACACACTGTGATAATAAGGCTACCATGGTATTCCAATGGCACCAAAGGTGCCTCAGGTTTCATCGCTATTGCCCCAGTGTCACTGCAGCTTTGAGCAGCAACCCGAAGCCTGACGCATGTGGCCAACGTAGCTTGCAGCTATTTCCAGATAGTGACTAACTCTCCTGTCCATCATGACAAGCACATTCTCTTCCCATATCAGACTGTAAAAAACTGTATAAATGTAAAAAAATACAATTAAAGCAGTCAGGGCATACTGAGAAAGAACAGACTGTCTTAAGCAAGACAGAAAATTACCTGACTGGCAATACTGAAGAAGGGATGCACACAAAATATAAATGACGCGAATAACCAAACACTAAAATCTGCTCTCCAATGTTCTAAATTTACACTAAGCTCTCAAAATCTGCAAGCTCTTAAAACAAAAATACATTACACTACTGAAAACAGACTGATCAACCATTGCTTCTCACTGATAAGTTATCTCACATACATTCCAATGTATGAGAAAAAATTTGCAAGCTCTTAGGAAATGTAAATAAACACTAGTGAATCCACACTAACACACAGATAATTTTCACTTTTTTACTGAAGCTCATGGGAAAAACACTAAAGTAACTAAACATTTTAAACAAAACAAAATGCTGCTGATACTGGTCCTTGCTACCTTGTGAGTGGCTGGACTTAGATGCTCATGCAACAAATGATAGTGTAATGTCTGTACTTTGAGGAAATATTAAGGTCTAGGAGTTGGTGTGTGGAAGAGGTTAGCATTGTAGATGTGTTGAACACCAAGGAATATGCACATACAGCTTGGGTTGTTCTCCAAAAGAAATGGTAGCTTGGCAGACTCAGAAAGTGTAGATAAGAAACATGCTGGTGTTTGCTGAATTTGTTAGATTTGAACTATTTAATGGATAGTCAATTATACTGAGAATCTGTAACTTTTTCAATGAAGTTTGTGGAAATTAAATGGAGTTTTATGAGATGAAAATTAATTATTAACAAGTGACAGTTAAACTATGGACAGATTCACCAACCAGACATTTTTACTAAGAAAATATATTGATGAATCAAATTATCTTTAGAGTGACCATTAAATTTCATCTAACAGCAAAAATTAAAAGTACATACTGTATATAAATGGTGTGAATGTGATTATTTATAATCTTGCAATAACTGTTATGAGAGATTGAAATTCATAGAGGAACTATAGTTATTGTGTCTTGACCTAAAAAAAAACAAGAAATATTGAAAACAACTTTTTTATCAAACTTATTTCAGTACGCAAGTCTTGATAATGATATCGAAGGTAAGCAACAGTATGAACATGTGGGAACATTTACTTAGTGCTGAAAGTGAACTGTGGTAAATCTCCCTATTCCAAATTTAGTCCAGGCTGTCTTCAGTGGAAATGCTTTGGTCAAAAACTGAAGTAAAACGTACATAATAAATTTTACATCAAACAGGAGGGAGCACAAGCTACCTGGCTGACAGGTCTCACCAATTCCCACAACGGCACCGCCTCCCCCTGAAAATCTTAATCACCGCTGTAAATATCTTTCATCCATCACCATTTAGATTTGTACCCTGAAAAACACAACTGTATGATACACTAAGGGCACTCTATGCTGTAAGTCATAGGCCCAAATGTATCAGTCAGAAATTTTCACCTGGTTTGAAAAGGTATTCTGTCCTGCAGTTACCACATTCTTAAATTCAACAAGGTGGCAACAGCATTGTTAATGTAGAAATAGAATTGCAAATACTGCAACCCAGTATGGCTGCACAACAATGTACCACATTGATAATATGGGGGCTATCTTGGTTTCATTCATGTTACGTAGTTGGTTGTACCAAACAATTTGTAAGTAGTTTTATGTGGTTACTACATACATCTAGATAAAGTTTGAGTTTGGATTATTCTTTACACCAACCTCCTAAAATGTGTATCTTTAAACACATTGATACTTTAGTCTGATTACTTTAGTCAGTGTTAAGAAATAGAAAGCATGGAAATATTACATAAAATCCATTAAAATCAAGGGTGTGAGAGTAACACACACATCCATGAACATCCTCCACCAAAAGCAGAAAATATTTTACAAAAGTATATTTCTGAATATCTTGAATTTTTAAATTATTAATGTAAAATAGTATTCTTCAAAATTATGAAGGGAGAATCTGGTAGAAAACGTACAGTGTATGCTACGATTGCCTCTACACATATGTGGCACTCTTTCAGGCACTCCAGATGGGTGTAAAAAGGTTTTTCACATTTCCTTGACACTTTAATGATGCATTTGGTGGATAAACCAAGTGACTTAGATGGCCCAACAGATAACACTACAAAGAAATGAGACCAGGGGAATGTGCATGTCTTGAAAGTAGTACTTCCCTTACGTATCCATCTGTTGTCAAAGATACAATCCAATGCATCTCAAACAATGTAACTGAAATGTGTGGGAGCTCCATCATTTAATAAACCATTTGCTTCCTCTGATTTTCAGGTGCCACCCTGTACCAAGTAAGGAAGACTGTTATGAAAAGTCTTTGCAGCCATAACCTGTAACACGTGCTGGGAAAAGGCAGTAACCTGTCGTTTCAGTACACATATCAATCTTAAATAGTGCTTGTGTCTAGCTTAAAACATCCAAATGATACAAACAGTGGACTGGCAGTATGAGCAAACAAAAGGTGAACTGTACACTTCGAAGATGAAGTACATACCTGTATGACCTGTCCATGAAGTACAGAATACACCATGTGACACTGTAAGATGTATCACATGCTGCGGTGATGTGTCTTGTGCTTATAACTGGATCTTCCAACAAAATATGAACTCTGTTTTTCTCATCGGGCATACGAACAAACCTTGGGCTACCTTGATTCCAGTGTATATGGTCAGGGAATCTGTATTAACAATGTGGTTAGAAAGAGCAGTAAAGATTACATAAGTCATATAGATTCTGTCTGGAAATGGATGTAGATTATAGATACAACTGTGCAGCCTTGCAGCCCTTACCATTCATGTGGCACTACATCCAAAGTAGTTACGTGACTTTCATATTTTTGCTCTGTTTTTATTATGGTGCATCATTTTCTTCTTCTTCACTTGGGAATGATGGGCAGTACTAGTAGTGCAAATAAAATATTTTAATTGTGTAATGATGTCATTTTTCATAACTAAAAAGAAACTGATTTTAAGTATTTGTTATAAACTTCAGCTGGTGCACTTCACCTTGAATGCATTGATCTTAAACTTTCATTATAATTGAAAAATAAATGAAATTTTTGGATTTGTATTTATATCAAAATTCTTCTTGCTTTTTGAGTCTGGATGTTCCCTCCTAAGTATTTCTGAAACACCCTGTAAATGGCGTCTGAGTTGGAAAAACTATGTTTTGGTGTTTATTTCTTGCTTCTCGTCATTTCAGGAATGTTACTCAATGGCACTTTGAGTTTTTATTTCCAGTGATGTTTATCAGAATTAGCACAGTCATTCTGGCATTTTTCTAATTTTTTATTTTTAGCATCAATCTAAGAATCAGAATAAGCAAGAAAGGATAGAAAGCTGCTCAGCACATAGAGGTGGTGTTGAGAAGCAGGCACAATGAAAAAACTGCCAAAATATTAAGCTTTTGGATAATTTCCTTCTTCTGAAATAGAAAAGAAGTACTTTGTCCTCACGTTTAATATATTAGCAGTCTTTTTCATTGTGATTATCTGAAATTCAGCACCACCTCTAAGTGGTGAGTAGCAATCTATTCTTTCCAATATTGTTGTTGTTCCATTCAGGGCTTTCCATTGTTTGATCTAAAAATAATGATACAAATATTCTCTGTGAATGGCGTATAGTTTTGCTTTTGTGGATAATTTAGTTGGATACTTGCTATTTAACAATGCTAGTACGTAATATTTGATCATATAATTAAATAAGTGAACACAATAATTGTGTCAGTATTATAAAATTTTATTTTAGTGTACCTGTTTGCTAATGACATGTACACCTTTTAGGTATCGTAGTAATCTACCTGCAAAAACTGGATGACTATCAAATCTCTCAGATATGTGCATCTCATGTAAAATTAAGAATAGAATAGAAGTTTATTCTCTTGTAACATATAATTTCCATCCACTGACTTGTACAGGAGACTTGGCAAAACACAAAAACTGGTCTACAATTTTCCTTGTAATACCAGTAATATAATACATGGTACTGAATAATTACTTAATTAGGCAATTAATAATTTTTCTTCAGAAGTAACAAATGTTTAAAAATTAACATTCCTAAGTCCCGAGTTCGAGTCTCGGTCCAGCACACAATTTTAATCTGCCAGGAAGTTTCAAATCAGTGCACGCTCCGCTGTAGAGTGAAAATCTCATTCTAGAAACATCCCCCAGGCTGTGGCTAAGCCATGTCTCCGCAATATCCTTTCTTCCAGGAGTGCTAGTTCTGCAAAGTTCACAAGAGAGCTTCTGCAAAGTTTGGAAGGTAGGAGACGAGGTACTGGCGGAAGTAAAGCTGTGAGGACAGGTCATGAGTTGTGCTTGGGTAGCTCAGTTGGTAGAGCACTTGCCCGCGAAAGGCAAAGGTCCCGAGTTCGAGTCTCGGTCTGGCACACAGTTTTAATCTGCCAGGAAGTTTCGTATCAGCGCACACTCCGCTGTAGAGTGAAAATTTCATTCTAGAAACAGTCCTAAGTACTTGCTCTCTCCTGCTCAATTTTTCAAGTTGTCATTTATGAATTATTTTACTGAATAATAACATTTCTGCACTAGTTTCTCATATAAGGATTTTTTCAGTGTTTCTAAATTTATGCTGGGCAATTCTCTTCCTTTCACTTTGTTATAAATTTTCATACTCATATAATGTGGAGTCTGAGCATAAAGTTTTAAACAGTGGGTGGGCAGCATAAAATTATTTTGGTTTCTGGTGTTGTAATCATGTTGAAAATGATTTAAGGTATGACACATCAAACACTCTGCCTCAATTACATAAAAAAATGATAATTTTAGAATTCTCCTACCCCATCCCTCTCACATTTGGATGAATTTATGTTGATACCCATGCTTTGATGCAAAATGTTGACTTTCTGGCTCTGAGTGCTTCACTTTTTTCCACTCATGCAGCTTATTTACATTCTTCAACATTCTTCTTGCCCTTGACCACATACCTAGTGGCTTTATCTGCCTGCAAGGGTGAATGTTCTTCCAGGCTGGTGAGCTGGATCATGATCAGACTTACTGAAATCTGGAGCCAACCTAGTTGGGTGACTGGTTGGATCTTTCTGCTCAAGTTGTGATTTTGGTCTTGGCATGTTCGGTGGTTACCTAAAATCACGGTTCATACAGATGTAGCATTTCCTTTTTTGATGTTACATAATTTTGCTTGGTTTTGTTAAGCTGCTGTGGAATTTAGCTACCAGATGCTATTGTCTTCTTATTTCATGATTTCAGGCATACCCTAAGATGTAATTCCTGGCATCACTAGATAGAAAAACAGGACAGAACAAGGACTGACGTCAGAAGGTTCTTTAAATGTTAGGACTTCTTCACTCTCTGTAGTACAATGACACTTTTCTTTTCTTTAGCAAGTGAACCAGAGTCTTTGCAATCCCTGCAAAGTCAGACACAAACCACTGGTAATTACTTGCCAAGTCTGGGAAAGATTGCAATTCTTTTGTCAAATTCAGTGTTGGAGGTTCACATGTAGTAGTTGGGTATTTGGCTAGGTTTTGTCCTGATTGATGATATGTCCCAAACATCAAGTTCCTTCAAGCATGAAAGGAAGAAACAAACATTGGAGTTTTATATCCCATTGACAGCATAGTCATTAGAGAAGGAACACAAGCTCGGATTACGAAAGGATTTGGAAGGAAGTCAGCGATTCTCTTTCAGAGAAAGCATCCTGGCATTTGCTGGGCAATTTAGGGAAATTGCGAAAATCTAAATCTGGATGGATAGGGATATGAATCATCATCCTCCCAAATGCAAATCCAATGTCCTAACCACTGTATCGCCTCACTCGGACCCTTCAAGAAGAGAGTGGAACTTTTACAACCTCAGTATGAGGCATGGGGCCCTTAACCATTGACTGCATAGCTGTATATGTTCTTCAATATATTTAGGGAAAGCAAAAGTTAATTAAATACACCATGCACTGTACCAGCTTTAGTAAGCATAACACTCTGTGTAGCAGCTGTTGGAACACTGCTGGTTCATTTTTTAGCCCAGTGCTCATCCTAAGGTACTGAAGTGTCCTGAGAAGGCTGTTAAGTGCAAATATGTGGAAATCCTCTGGTGGTATCGTAAGTTGCTGATAACAACTTCATGAATCCCTGGTAAAATTCAGATGTGCCCCAGACTATTTAAAATCTCTTTATGGTTGACAGTGGGTAAACATTAGATACAGTGTGTCAGTAGACATGTCTGTTATCACAATGGAACACACAGGTCTTAGCTGGCTCCGCATTTTATATAGGTGCAAATGTCATAGGTGAAGTCCACTGACATGTACTGTACTCTGTAAAATCATCATGTAGCTGTTATGTAATGCTTTGTTTCACTACATGTTTAACATGATGTGAAATGTGATAAAGTTCCAAATAAACATGCCACTCGCTTACACTTAGAATTAAGCGTTGCAGGACTGAGCGGTTTGGAATACCTATTCGTACCTTTTCTCTGTCATCCTGTTGCAAGTGTGATGACTTGTCTTTCAGTGTAGTGGCATTAGTATGTTTTTCCAACTAAGGGTCTCAAGAGTCTAGCTCTCTCTATGCTTCATCTTTCACTGCTTCTTCTAGGCTGACCACTACAGTACCAGATGATAGCTTTAGCTCTTCTATGGTAGAGTCATTAAGACTTATAAGTACCACAGAACTGTAGTCTCTACTTCCATGTGACACAATCCATCATACAAAACAGTGCACGATTACCATCTTTATTACCGGCCAAGGGCCCTACAACACACAATATGTTGTTTAACATTCCAGTTCCAACATCTATAAAATGCATCCCCCTTATTTCTTGGAGATCAGAATGGCGTGAGTTGAATGTACAGGAACATATATGCATTTATTGGGCTTCTCATGAGAATGGGAAGTGGCTCAAGGCACTTCTCTAAGAAAAGAGCCTTTGCCCTGAAATTGTAAATTAACTCTGAAGCCTCATGTAAAGCTTCTTGGAAGTACTATTTGCCAAAACAAAGAGCATTATCAGTTCCTTTTCCCTACTGCTTTAGATCTACAGTTGTACTCAACATAATAAGAAGTATAGTATGACACTGCAGACTGTACCTTGGGGTTAAAACTAAAATTCATGATGAGAGAAAATGCTTTGTGGAATCCACAAGGACCCATGCTGGATTTGGTCCTGTTCTTAAACTATGTATATGAATGGTGTTCCGATAAATTTAAAGTATAATTCAAATACTGTTGATGACAAAAGGATACTAATCAACTGTCTAAACTCAGCTTTGTCAGGCACAAATGATAGCTGATAAGGCCTACTGATGTTTCTCAACAAACAGTTTAAAATCCTGATCACCCACATTTACAGATTCTTGATAAAGCTTCCAGTTCATAGACAGTTTTGCTAATTATGCTCCTATTGCAGATTTACAACCATTACATGAAGGGCTTATTTCAATAGTGGTACAAGTCCATTTGTGTTCATATTGAGATACAGAGTCCTTAAGTTAAATGAGCACTGAAAAATCTGCAGTTGAGATACCAGAAATATTCAAGCACATGGCTTCTTGCTAGAGATGAACCTTTCTTTCTGTTTGTTTGGCTCATTAATTTCAAAAGCATTATAGACAGAAAAGTGGAGGTAATGGACTTGTACCACTATTGAAATAAGCCTCTCACATGTTGACTGCAGCAGACAATTAAGCATCTGGAGGAATAAAAAAATTTGTTAGGCGTATAGTCACATCAGAGCAAACTATATCTACATGTATATCTATATTCTGCAAACCACTGCGAGGTACTTGGCAGAGGGTACATTCCATTGCACCAGTTATCAGGATTTCTTCCTGTTCCTTTCATGTATGGAACATGGGAAGAATGTTTGAATGCCTCTGTGAATGCAGTAATTGTATTAATCTTATCCTCATGACACCTGTGTGAGCAGTATGTGTGTGTGTGTGTGGGGGGGGGGGGGGGGGGAGGGGGGGGACTGTAGTATATCCCTAGAGTAATCATTTAAAGCTGGTTCTTGAAACTTCGTTAATAGACATTTTTTAATGATTCTCATCTTATACCAACAACTCATGTTGATTTAATGTTTTAATCAGATCTCCAGAATACAGCCGAAGTGAAGTGTTTGGATGATTGGCATCATCATCATGGGAATTTTCTACAGTACACTATTCTCTCTGTCCTGTTGACAATTGTTTATCTGAACTTCCTACTTAAGACACTGATAACACTCGTATAAAACTAGCCCTCCCAGTCACTTCTGACTATCTGTAAATGAAAACTATACCTAAAAAGCACACCAATGTTTATCTTTCTGGCCACACTCAAAAAGACTTCCCATCTTCTCCTAGTTCATGGAAAATGGCCTAGCCGACCGTTGTGGCCGAGCGGTTCGAGGCACTTCAGTCACAAGTTGGAATCCTGCCTTGGGCATGGATGTGTGTGATGTCCCTAGGTTGGTTAGGTTTAAGTAGTTCTAAGTTCTAGGGGACTGATGACATCAGCTGTTAAGTCCCATAGCGCTCAGAGCCATTTGAACCATTAGATTTGAAAATGGCCTCTAAGAACTTGTGTAAACAGTCATGTGAAAATGATGAGAGCTAAACACTACGTCTCATAATAGGAAAGGTCCATTCTTCTGTTTACGGGAGGTACACCCTCTGAAGATCGTACCCCGAGAACGGGCCGTACCTATCCAAGTCACGGCACGGCACAGCGCAGTCACTCGCGCGCAGCTGTAGAAGCGTTATCTCAAGCAAAGATAAGAAACAGCAGCGCGCAAGGACACCGCCCACGCTTATGTCGCCCCATCAGCCGGCGACAGACACAGAAACCTTGTTAAAAGTCACTTACGTAGTGAACATAACACGTTTTTATGAGCTGTCTGAACACACATGCGGCTCCGCAGAATTTCCTAGCAGATAAAAGTGAATCTACTGTAACTCTGTAACAAAAGTGTCGGCTTCGTCAAAAATTTAGATGTAGATGTCTATAGATATAAATATAGAAGCTAACCTAGCGTCTTCCTTATCCCGGTAAAATGAAATTCTTATCGATTATTTGATGACGGCGGTACTGCATACATACTGATCGTTAACAAAACATCTGTTCCTCCTCCAGTCCGTCACGCAGCTGTAATCAGTCGCGTGTTAAATTCATACAGTTCGTGAAATATTTCGAGAGGAATTTCACCTCTTTCGCCATACTATAGACCTCTAAAATCTATTGCAGGTAATCGATATTGTCTAAAACGGGTGATTAGGCTTGGCAGAGTAGGCGTTCGTGAAATCACTCCAGATCAGAACCCGATGTGAGGCACTGGCCGAGAATGTCCAGCAGCAACAGTTAGGATGTGATGATAGAGGTGACGACTGTCACAACGCGATTGATTGAAGGACTTATGAGAAGATGAAGTCCATCGATAAAACTGCTTCCACAAATACTGTCAATTTTAGGATATTTTGCCTCTGACTTAGTTGCTTGTCAACAGGACTTTTTTCTTTTGGGGGGGAGGGGGGGGGAGAGAGAGAGAGAGAGAGAGAGAGAGAGAGTGAGTGAGTTTTTGGGGAAGAGTTGTGCAATTTGTCACGGTATTTTCGTTCAGCTGGACAGCATGACAGAAATAGCAGGAGATAAGTAAGTCATCAAGCGTAACATACGCGCATAATTTCATTTAGAGATCTTGAGAGAGCTCCTTCAGGACATGTTAAAACCTTTTAATAAACTGAACGAGTGTAAAAATAGAGAAACGAGGACGCTTGGAGGTAGACTTTCTTTCGTCTTCTAAACAGAATAGGAAGAGCTCTTTGAAATTTTATGCCACGGCGTGACTTCCTAAAGTTTAGTGTAACGCTGAAAAACGGCTCTTGTTATCATACACATTGTCTGTCCGTCATAGATGCCTATTTGAATATCGTTTTTATTTTAGAAATTTGTGCGCTTATCCAGTTTTGATGTTTGCTGTGCACGTTAAATTAAGTTCTCACAATCGTTCTTTTTTCAGGTAAAGTCGAGATATTGTTCAGCACAGAAACCAGAACGTCGAGCGTAGGTAATAGAGTGCTCAACATTTAAGCATACTTAACACAAGCATGGCGTGAGCTTGTGTGAAGCTACTCTCGCTCGATAAAACACAGTTGTAGAAGACGACCTTGCGTCTATGAGATTTTTGGCAAGTCTCAGATGGCATGTGCAACATAGAGTTAATGTATAGTCTTGGTAGTTATAAATTCCATATTTCAATCCAGGAAGTCAAAACTTTGATAATGAGGAGCAGTGAATTTCTTTAAACTCACTTCGTCTAGTTTCGTTATACCATAGCTACATACTTTCGGTGAGTATCTGAAAGCATTCGAATCATTCGTCGGGGAACTAGAAGTATGTGGACTTTCTGAACGAGCTACACCGCAGGAAGCAACGAACACTAAAGAAAACTAACCCTTGCCTCCAATTTACAATGATGAAAAGTACCCTACTCGTGTATCCTGAAAAAAAAAAAAAAACCATAGAGGAGGTTCGAAACATATACCTGCGGTGAGAGGTCTGTAGCAGGAAGCGAGGCGGTGCCCTGGTTGAGGCATTGGACCCGATTTCGAGAGAAGTTGGATTCATATCCCCATCCGGTAATCCATATTTAGATATTTCGTGTTTCCTCGAAATCTATTTACACGAATTTCATTAAGTTTCCTTTGAAAGGGACTTAATAACCTTTTTTCCCAGTCCCAGCTGTTGATTCGTCTATAATTACTTCCTCGTGAACGGGACGTTAAATTCTTATTTTACTCCTTCTTCGTAGTCCTACGGGCCGGCAAAATAAATGTGCGTTGTTCCCAGTATGAAGTTCAATACAGGAGGCGTTATGGTAACGGCCTACTTCTTATTATTCGGACTAGATACAATAGTTTGAATCCCTCCAAAAAAACGATTGCTTCTCGCAAAATTAAAAAAACCGAATAGATAACGTATTCTCGGTTATTTCGAGTGTGAAATCAGAACAAGACCTGCCATTTCTACGACTGGGTCCACCTTGTCCGTCAGTGGCAAGTAATATTAAACGTCGGAAAAGCACTGGACTCGTCTTTTATGTGGAGTGGTTAATCTATGACTGACCCAATTTTGTTCGCAGTGACACTATGAAGGAAATGTACGTACGGTGTAGCGATAAATATAGCGTAACTATGCCACCCCCAAGCATGGCTAAGAACTGAATAACAGCTAAAAATAGATACACATAGCCTTTGATCTTGGTATAAGCAACCTTTAAGTAACGTCCGACTCGGTGTGTCAGTTAAAACAGAAACACTAGCTGTAAATCTGTAATCTATTTGCATATATTGTACAAGCAATTGTACTGAAACTGTAAATATTTGGGTTAAATAAGTGGAAAAGATTATTTTTTCCCTGTACTCGAGGTTTAGGACCAATCAGCACCTCAATGCTTCTTGTATCAGTGGTAAGTACTCTGCATTTTTTATTGTACTTCCATGCACCTGGGTGCGCTGGAGACATTTCAAGAACTAAAAACTATTTCCGTATTGTGTTACCAAATAAATTACAAAGTGAAATTGCACAATGATTGCAGATACGTCCTCGGAAGGAGTAGAACTCACATCTCCGTCCACCCGGCAAGATACGGGCAACTGTATGTTTTCATTGCTTTCCAGAACCACGCAAGGCGACACTTGCAACGCCGGTACTGTCGACGACTTCTTCTTCCCTCTTATATATCTGGTAACATTTCGTCGCTAAAGGCTAGGGCGGTAACATAAAAGTTCATCTTTCCTTCCTACATTTTCCGGCAAGACAGCTTCAGTCCACTGTATGCCTACCCCGATTCACATTGTCCTCGGTTTCTCTGAAACGCAGCGGACGAATGAATGCCTATGAAACTCAGTTAAAACCACCGTGGCGCTGAAGAAAGGTGGCAGCGTTTGAGGTAAACGATCACTCCTGGGCTCCAGTCGACTGCAAATGAGTTGTGCAGCCGTCGAGCGCTGGTGTTCAGAGGTTCCGCGGTGGCGTGCCGCGGCCGGTGTGGCTGGGTGGGTGCATCCATCCTATTAGGGTCGGCTCGGCAGCCCCTCAGCGGCGGCTGCGCTAATCGCGTTACTGCCCGCCCAACACCTTACGCGCCGGCCCCACAGTGTTGTTCGTCTTCTTCGTGGTTATCTCCGCAACAAAAGTTCTCAACCAAACCGCCAACAGCAAAGAAGAGTCCTCATGTTTATTTGGTGGAAATCCCTGCATCGAGAAGTAGACGTCGGTATCCACCATCGAAATAAAAGCTCCGCAGGAACAGATGCCGCCAAGAAACGCGCCTTTAATTGCTCTGGAAACTATGACGAGGAGCAGGAGGAAAGTTACTTACTAAATGGTGATCAACCAAGTTGGGCAAGATAAAAGGTTTGGTGTATGATAAGTCAGATTTGGTTTGGCGTAAACTGGGTTTTTGCAGAAAGCACGAGGGTATGCAAAAGTTTTAGAACTCGAGTATTACACGTCTGTGGCCATAAACAAAGAATTAGTAGTTTACGCCGGGACCATGTCCTTAATGTAAAACTGTCCTCAATCTGAAAGCTGCTTTGAACACGGCAATGCTTTAACAGGCATAGTCATGTCAGCGGTGATATGACCTTACCTTTCCTCTACCCTTGGACTGACATACCTATTGAGCGACCTACACTCTAGCGTCGTCTCAAAAAAAATGTGAAACGTGGCATTTTCCCATGTACATATCATTGCTAGATCTGAAATTAGTGACAAGTGCCAATTAACACCCGGACCAAGAAGCCACCATGAGAACCATATATGGAGTAACTAAACGTGACCCGATTCAGAAAGAAGCACGGCAAGGCTGATTATTGTCACCTTGTTTATTCAATCGGTACGCAAAGCACATTATGAGGAAAGCCAGGTTAGATAAAGAGGAAACCAGAATTAAAATAGCTGGAATGAATGTAACCTTAGATATGCAGATGATACCACACTGATAGCAGAAAGTGAAGAATAGTTGAAGATCCTCTTAATAAAGGTGAAAGAAGAAGCAACAGAATTACGGCAGCTACATCTATCGCTTCTTGGCATATAGGAGGAGAAACAATTGAGGTAGTTTCTGTGTTCATGTATCTCGTCGCCCAGATTTCTGCTGATGGTGACTGCAGTAATGAAATCAAGGGATGCTTGTTACTTTTAGAGACATAACTTTATCGACAAAGATCTATATACTAAGATCAGTGGTCTTTTCATTTGTGATGGACAGATGTGAGAGCTGGATGATAAGAATGGCTGAACGCCGTAGAATAGACAGCTTTGAATTTTGGTGTTGGAGGAAAAGTGGTGTTCCATGAAACATTAAGAGAACGAGTAGGTCAGTATTAAAGCAAATAAAACGAAATTGCTCCCTGGAGGATCCGATACTGAAACAAGAACTGACCTACTTTGGGCACAGAATGCCTGGTCAGATACTTGGTAACAGATAAAGCAGTATGGGTTCTTGTGTTGTCATGCAGTCCAGAGAACGCCACAAATCAGGGCGGCGACATCGAACTGCTTGTAAAGAGTTTGGTTCACTGTTTCACCTGGAGGAACATACTCATCGTGAACTAATCCTTTACTGTCAAAGAATGCGATCAAAGTTGTTTTTGTTAGCGAAGGTTGCCGTTCGAGTTTTTTCGAGGCTGGTGATCCAGGATTCCGACATTCAGCACTTTGACGCTTCGTGTGGAGGTTATACTAGTAGCACCAACTTTCATCCGCACCAATTATCTTTGATAGAAATATGGGGTCACGAGTGGCTCTATGCAGTAATTCAGCACAAATTCTTTGTCTTTCCACTTTCTGTTCAGCTGCTAGTGTGTGAGGGATGAGTTTTGCATTAAGTTTCCTTTTCCCTAAATCTTCGCATAAAATCTTATGACCACCACCATCCAAATTAAGTTCTTCTCATATCGCACACACAGCTTCATGACGGTCTTCTTGCAATAACTGCCTTACACGCTCCACGTTTGCATCGGTATGTGCTGTAGATGGGCGACCAGCTCTGGGATCGTCTTGCACTGAATCTCTGCCTTCACGAAACCTTTGTGCCACTCGAAAACAAGACTTCTTGAGAGCGTCTCACCTGCATATGATTGCTTAATCATTCTCCACATTTCACTAATGGTCTCCCCTAGCTTAACGCAGAACTTAATGTTCACTCTTTGCTCACAGTCGCCGGGCGGTTCTAGGCGCTACAGTCTGGAACCGCGCGACTGCTACGGTCGCAGGTTCGAATCCTGCCTCGGGCATGGATGTGTGTGATGTTCTTAGGTTAGTTAGGTTTAATTAGTTCTAAGTTCTAGGCGACTGATGACCACAGCAGTTAAGTCCCATAGTGTTCAGAGCCATTGGCTCTGAGCACTATGGGACTTAAGTTCTGTGGTCATCAGTCCCCTAGAACTTAGAACTACTTAAACCTAACTAACCTAAGGACATCACACACATCCATGCCCGAGGCAGGATTCGAACCTGCGACCGTAGCAGTCCCGCGGTTTCGGACTGCGCGCCTAGAACCACTAGACCACCGCGGCCGGGCTTCAGAGCCATTCGAACCATTTTTGTTCACAGTCAACGTCCATTGTTAATGCGCCAAGAACCTAAATAGTGTGTTGCTGTGCACAGCCCTGCCAGGTAGTGAGTTTGCGCGGAAAAATGGCCAAAGTCATAACGAGGACGCGCACGTAGCAGGTAATATAAAAAATCGTTTTTCCTTTTCAGTATTGTAAACTCTCTCAAATGCATATGTCATACAATATCTAACAAGTACACAATGTGATTAAAAGTATCCCCCCCCCCAAAAAAAACATACGTTTTTCACATCAGGCTCATTGTGCTGTCACCTACTGCCAGGTACTCCATATCAGCGACCTCAGTAGTAGTTAGACATCGTGAGAGAGCAGAATGGGGCGCTCTGCGGAACTCAACGGACTTCGAACGTGGTCAGGTGATTGGGTGTCACTTGTGTCATACGTCTGTATGCGATATTTCCACACTACTAAACATCCCTAGGTCCACTGCTTCCTATATAATAGTGAAGTGGAAACGTGAAGGGACACGTACAGCACAAAAGTGCACAGACCGACCTCGTCTGTTGATTGACAGAAACCGCCGACAGTTGAAGAGGTTCGTAATGTGTAATAGGCAGACATCTGTCCAGACCATCCAGGAATTCCAAACTGCATCAGGATCCACTGCAAGTACTATGACAGTTAGGCGCGAGGTGAGAATACTTGTACTTCATGGTCGAGCGGCTGCTCATAAGCCACACATCACGCCGGTAAATGCCAAACGACGTCTCCCTTGGTGTAAGGAGCATAAACATTGGACGATTGAACAGTGGAAAAACGTTGTGTCGGGTGACGAATCACGGTACACAATTTGGTGATCCGATGGCAGGTTGTGGGTATGGCGAATGCCGGGTGAAACTCATCTGCCAGCGTGTGTAGTGCCAACAATAAAATTAGGATGGTGTGGTCGTGTTTTTCGTGGAGGGTGCTTGCACCCCTTGTTGCTTTGCGTGGCACTATCACAGCACAGGCCTACATTGATGTTTTATGCACCTTCTTGCTTCCCACTGTTGAAGAGCAATTCGGGAATGGCGATTGCATCTTTCAACACGATCGAACACTTCATAATGCACGGCCTGTGGCGGAGTGGTTACACGACAGTAACATCCCTGTAATGGACTGGCCTGCACAGAGTCCTGACCTGAATCCTACAGAACATCTTTGGGATGTTTTGGAACGCCGATTTCGCGCCAGGTCTCATCGACCGACATCGATATCTCTTCTCCGTGAAGAATGGGCTGCCATTCTCCAAGAAACCTTCCAGCACCTGACTGAACGTATGCCTGTGAGAATGGAAGCTGTCATCAAGGCTAAGGGTGGGCCAACACCATACTGAATTTCAGCATTACCGGATGGAGGGCACCACTAACTTGTAAGTCATTTTCAGCCAGGTGTCTGCATGCTTTTGATTGCATAGTGTATAACGGTAAGGGAGAAATTTAGATCCCTTAGTTTAAACTGCAAGACATTTCCATAGGTGAAAGTGGGCTCTGGCCATAATTTACTGGTTATTAACTGTAGATTAAGACTGAAGAAATAACGGGAAGGTAAGAAATTAAGGAGATGGGTCATGGATAAAATGAAAGAATCAGTGGTTGCTGAAAGTTTCAAAGCAATGATTGACTGGTACAGGACGAAGGAAGACGACAGAAGACGAATGAATAATTTGAGACATGAAATAATGTAGGCAGCAGAGCATCAAAAAGGCGAAAAAGACAAGGCTCAGTATAAGTCCTTGGATTACACATGAAATACTGAATTTTAATGAGGGAAGGAGACATAAGAAAATGCACCCAATGATGCAGAGAAAAGGCAATACAGAATTCTAAGAAATTACACTGACAGGAAGTGCATTATGACGAGGTGGAATTGTCTAGAGCAGAAATGCAAAGCTATAGAAGCACGGATGACTGTGAGAATGATAGATGCTGTTTATAGGAAAATTAAAATAAAAAATGTTTTGGAGAAAAGAGAAGCATCTGTATGAATATTAAGAGCTCAAGCCAGTACTAAGCACAGAAGAGAATACCGGAAAGAGGAAGGAACATATAAGAGGGGCTGCACAAAGGAAACAACCTGAAGGACAGTGTTATGAAAGAGAAGAGGAAGCAGATGAAGATCAGATGAGAAATATGATATTGCGAGAAGTAAACCTACCCAAAAAATACATTTGGATTTTGATCGGCTTTGAATTGTTGTAGTGTAGAGCAAAATAAGACATTTTTTTATACGTGCTCATATGGTCGTTACGAGGGTGAAACATCCCCATGAAAAAAATTTAGTTTAATACCGTTGAAATGGTAAGATGTTAACAGACATTTAAAGAAATTCAAATAAAAGTTCTATGGTTTTTAATGTGCGTGACAGTTGTGCACCAAGATTTACCGGAAAGTCCTTTTTCTCGAAATCTCCTCCCCTCACTGCTTTGTTATTCATTTCCACTTTTGACTAATAACAAAACGTATAGTATTGTTAATACCTAATTTATTCATATATGATGAAGTGGTACTGCAAAAATGCTTTTATCATAAATAAGCTAGAAATATTTATAGCACTATACGCGCGCCCGATTTGCGTCCGCCTCAATGCCAGTTGTCATGCTGGATTGTTTAATAAGTCTTTCCCTGATAAATATATCCTAATGTATATTCTACATATGTTGTTCTAATATACAGGGTGTTACAAAAAGGTACCGCCAAACTTTCAGGAAACATTCCTCACACACAAATAAAGAAAAGATGTTATGTGGACATGTGTCCGGAAACGCTTAATTTCCATGTTAGAGCTCATTGTAGTTTCGTCAGTATATACTGTACTTCCTCGATTCACCGCCAGTTGGCCCAATTGAAGGAAGGTTATGTTGACTTCGGTGCTTGTGTTGACATGCGACTCATTGCTCTACAGTACTAGCATCAAGCACATCAGTACGTAGCATCAACAGGTTAGTGTTCATCACGAACGTGGTTTTGCAGTCAGTGCAATGTTTACAAATGCGGAGTTTCTCAGATGCCCATTTGATGTATGGATTAGCACGGGGCAATAGCCGACAGGAAGACGTTCGAAGCAACTGATCGGCGTCTTAGGGAGCACGGAACATTCCAGCCTATGGCTCGCGACTGGGGAAGACCTAGAACGACGAGGACACCTGCAATGGACGAGGCAATTTTTCGTGCAGTTAACGATAACCCTAATGTCAGCGTCAGAGAATTTGCTGCTGTGCAAGGTAACGTTGACCAGGTCACTGTATGGAGAGTGCTACGGAAGAACCAGTTGTTTCCGTACCATGTACAGCGTGTGCAGGCACTATCAGCAGCTGATTGGCCTCCACGGGTACACTTCTGCGAATGGTTCATCCAACAATGTGTCAATCCTCATTTCGTTGCAAATGTTCACTTTACGGATGAGGCTTCATTCCAACGTGATCAAATTGTAGATTTTCACAAATGAGCTCTAACATGGAAAGTAAGCGTTTCCGGACACATGTCCACATTACATATTTTCTTTCTTTGTGTGTGAGGAATGTTTCCTGAAAGTTTGACCATACCTTTTTGTAACACCCTGTATATTTTTCTTTTAATTTTATGGAACATAAAATATCTTGTGTTGTATATGTGTTTTATTTTTACATTTCGTGTATTTTTTTCACGTTGTCCTATCATAAAATTGCAACTGACCGATGTGCTTAGTGCGCAAAATCAAAGTATCGTACGAGTACCAAACTTGGTAGCATTAATGTCCAGAGTATGGGGTGCATGGTTTCCATGCGTCACAGCGCCACCGTCCAGTTCTAACTATGGCCACCGGGTACTGTGACCAGTCATCGCGATTGGCAAAAAGTCTTTTTTTTTTCGAAATCCTTTCCTCCACTATTTTGTTATTCACTTCGACATTCCACACCTCACCGTTCGTACTGCACTTGTTGACGTGCCAACATGAGCTCGGACACAAGGATATGGCATTATTGGTGAAGCTGTATCATCAAAACAACAGTAATGCTGCAGATGCACTTCGAGAATATCGCCGGCTGAAAGGATTACGGAAGGATCCTCTTTCTCCACCTGCTGTGTGGAGCATGATGAAGAAGTTCGAATCGTCCGGAGACCTGGGCGTCGCTCCTGGAAGAGGCCGACGACCGGTTGCACCCCATGTGGTTGATGAAATCGCTGCTGCTATGTCAGACAACGCTGCACGCAATTCCCGATCGTCAGGCAGCGCGCGTATTGTCACGACAGTTGAACGTCCCGTGGTCCACTGTACGGAAGATTCTTTGAACCATTCTCAAATGGTAACCGTACAAGGTCCGTATCGTACAGCAGCTTGCTCCACAGGACGCACTACGACGTGTTGTCTTCGTTCTCCACTTCTTAGCTAGGATTGAAGCTGACGAGGGCTGGCCCTGGACCATCCTATCGACAGACGAAGCTCTTTTTTCTCTGAAGGGTGAAGTGGGGGGATCTTCACCTCCAGTCACAGTGCATGAAGTTCCTCTGTGCGGTGAACGTGTGACCGTCTGGTGTGGCTTCACGGCTACATTCATCATTGGCCCATTCTTTTTTGAACAGGTTGGCGCTCAAGGACCAAAGATGTGCAGTGTGACTGGACAGCGATACTGCGATATGCTTCGCCAGAATGTCATACCCGTCTTACGGGAGAGAGAGGCGCATTGAACTCAACAGTTTTCATGCAAGGTTGGGCCCCACCACGCATCGCTCGTGAAGTTCACCTGCTTCTGCGAAACACATTTGGAAACGATCTAATTATCAGCCGATCGTTTCCAAATGCTTGGTCGGCACGATCACCTGATCTCACTCCCTGTGATTTCTGGTTGTGTGGCTTTATGAAGGACAGGGCTTACGAGGGGAACATTCATACATGTGCTGGTCTGAAGCGCAGTATATCAAGAGAGGTAACCAACATACCTACGGAGATACTTTGTTCTGCTGTGTAGAATGCAATCCTGTGCTTTCAGACCCTGCTGGACATTAATGGGCGCCATATTGGCCCCCTTTGTAGCAGTAATGGTGTCGGTATGTAATGGTATGATGTACTGTCGCAGCACATTAAAAGCGTTTCAATTGAATTGATTCTGCATTATTTCTCTTCCTAATCTCCTTGACATTAATGATACCAAATTTGGTACTCGACGGTAATTAGTTTTCGTGTTATAACGTGTTAAATAGGGAACGTTTAATTATAACCGCCCGGTACATTGGGCATTTTTTGTTTTTTCCCCGAACGATTCTGCGTTTCCTCATTATAAGTACACATTTACAATAACGTACAAACAGTTTTAATTATAACATAGTTAAATCTGAAAAGGTTACAACTTGAAAGCAAAAAATACACCAAATGTAAAAGGAATTAAAAGAAACAAATATAAAGTACAATACGTGTAGAATATACATTTAGAATATATTTACCTGGGAAACACTAAACAACTCAACTTGACAATTATTGGCACTGAAGCAGACACATATCAGGCATGTGTACAGCGACATAGAGATATTTCTAGATTATTTTTGACAAATGTGTCTTTGGAATACCACTCATCATATATGACTGAATTTGGTATTAACGATGCCATCTATGTATTTTGCTATTAGTCAAATGTCGAAATGAAAAACAAAATAATGGGGGGAGGGGATTTCAAAAAAATTACTTCTTCAAACTGCTGTAGCACGATTCTGGCTTTGTGAAACGGACAGTGAGCCTTCTGGAAATGCCGCGGCCGTCGGGGAAGACTTCAAGCGTGAAGAGGCGCAAGTGGTTCACAGTAACGTTCATGTATTCTACAGATGTCATTGTCCTTTCGATTACTGCCACGGTCCGACGGAAGCCCAGGTGAACGTCCTCCACAGCACAGTACTGCTCCTACCGGGCCGCAGCAGTGGCCGGGGTGCCCGTTTCGAGCAGTCGTTCGCCTGGTCGACGGCGTATCCGGACACGATCAGCGACCTGGTGTGGGAAGAAACGCTGCTCATGTGACCAGGCGACACGTCTCCACTGATCCGTGGTCCGGTATCGATGATCTCATGTGCACTGGAATCGTAATTGACGACGTCGTTGGGTCAGCGTTGGAACTCTTAGGACGTCCGCTGCGGAGTGCCACGTTCGACAATGTACTCTGGACGGTGTGCTCCGACACACTTGATCCTGCACCGACGTTGTGCAGATCTGCCACAGATCGCCGCCTATCCTGATTTACAGAGCAGGCAATCCAGCGAGCTCTGCGTTCTGTGATGACACGTAGACGTCCGACAACTTGTCGCCTAGTCGTGGTTTCCTCGTTCCTCAGCCACTTTCCATGACGATCACGACAGTAGCACGCCAACAGGCGACTAGTTTCGCTGCTTCAGAGATGCCCTCTCCAGGTGCTGGGCCACAACAGTCTCCCTTCTGTCAACGTCGCTTATGTAGTGGATGGTCCCATTTGCAGCCCGTATTGTCAGAACTATTCCCCGTTCGTATTTGCTCTGCTTATACACTTTCGTAACTAGGCCATCCAGACTCCAGGTGTGCGGTGTTCGTGTTTTGGCTCAGCGGTGTATCTGTGTTTTGGAAGTAATGACCCGTACGAGATTTGCAGCCTACCTGGTTCCAGTCTGACACATTTCAAGTTGTCTCTACCTCAGTTGCCCACTAGCGCACAAAAAGTTTAGAGCGTAGCCATTTGGATAATGCCACGTATGCAGGTGGCACGTAATTGTGATGGAGAATCTGGACCATGTAGAAAGTTAGCTCCGACCTACAAGAAAATGTTGACAAATTTTTAGAATTATGTTACGAGATCTTGCATGGTGATAACGTCAGCTATTTCATCACCATCATCATCATCAACAACAACAATACAATTATTTTTAGACTCGATTTGCCTTGTTGTATAGTTGACATTTAACATGATTTGTCTATACTGTCATTCCTGCTGCACAGCTGCCAGCTGTCTCTAAATTTATATCTACTCCCTTGCATTGTATTGTATGTTAACCGGGTACCTAGAAACGACGAAGAGGCTCTATCCCCGCAGCAGTCGCAGTGGTCCACAACCCCACGATGACTACCGCAGACCACTTCACCCCGTCCGCCACCCCACACCGAACCACTCTTTCAAGGTTATTGCGAGGTTCGGCCCCCGGTGGACCCCCCAGGGAACGTCTCACACCAGACGAGTGTAACCCCTATGTTTGCGTGGTAGGGTAATGGTGATGTACGCGTACGTGGAGAACTTGTTTGCGCAGCAATCTCCGACATAGTGGAGCTGAGGCGGAATAAGGGGAACCAGCCCGCATTCGTCGAGTCAGTTGGAAAACAGCCTAAAAACCATCCACAGACTGGCCGGCTCACCGGACCTCGACACAAGTCCGCCGGGCGGATTCGTGCCGGGGACCAGGCGCTCCTTCCCAATCCGGATACTCCCTTAGATTTTTACAAAATGCTCTACCAGACCATACTTGAATGATGGAGAACAGCAACTGCTGTTGTTTATAAGTTTTTCTACTCTGCTGACTCAGGCTTCTTACGATTATGTCATCCAAGTTCTTGTGCACTGCTGGTAAAAGCAAGCAACAGTTACTTGTGGTTAAGTAGACAATCCTTCTAGCTAGCGTTAATATAGTTCTGTGTTTCTCCTTCGGTATGCACTCTGTTTTTGTTGTTCTTTCTTTGGTAACAAATTAGAAACATCATCGACTCTAGCAAGCTGTAATCCACACAGGTTGAATGACTAAGAATTTTGCGTGCTGTATAGTTACAATCTCTTTTACCCGAGTAGGAACATAATATATCATTATTTTTGTTTTGTGTTTAAAATTATCATTTGATTGTCTCACAAAAGTTATTAATTGTATTGAGGTTGATAGGTAGATATTTGGGTAAGAATTTAAATAGATGACAGTGTTATCCATGGTGAGATGACGGACTATGTAAATAGTGGAGTCCATTTTGACACGACTTCATGATGTGTGTTGCTTTGAGGGACTCTTGCTGTCCGGTGACATTTCGAAATGTTCCATCATTCGTAGATCATACGAGCAGCATCAGAAACTCCACTGAAGGCTGAGTACATCTCACGTGTTTCTATAATGGAAGCATATGATTTCAAAGTCATCAGAGCCTCGACCCTTAGTGTGAATTTCTGCACTGGGTCAATTTGTGGTAGGTTCATATCGATAACACTAAGTCTCGTCCCCAGTGATGATTTTTTTCCAGAAAAGAACTGTCCGCGTTTTGCGTTTCAATCAAATTGCGGCAGGCGTTCACGTCTCTTTGTTTCTATTCTGGAGTTAAGGTGTGAGGGACAAACTTTACACACTCTTTTCTCTTCTTCGAAACATTCTGGAGAATGTCTGCAACACTTGATTTAGAGATGTTACGCCATTGCGATTTGTGACACAACAACGTCAACACAGTGCGGTCGCACATCCAGTGCTTAACACCGCCTGCTCACAGCTGACTGGTCGAATGCACATCTGCTGTTTAAATTTGGTAGTTCAAGCTGCCACCGTAGTTACTACGCTAACGTCGCTTATATGCCAGGTAAAGAATCGGTCTTGGAGCGTTTTGGACAAACGGTGTACATATTAGTGTCGGTGGCGTTAAAAACTGCTTGAATCGCTAAAATTGAACAAATCTCTAGGGCACAATGGAATCGCTATCAATTTCCGTGCAGAATTTGAATCTGAGTTAGCCCCTCTTTTAACCACAATATACTGTAGATCATTCAAGCAAGAAACTTTGGCCAGTGATTGAAAGATAGCATACGTACACCAGACTACAAGAGTAGTAGCAGCAATGATGGACAAGACTAATGTGCAATATTTTTGACATCCGACTGTTGTATAATTCTACAACATTTTCTAACCTCAAGCGTAATTAGGTATCTCGAACAGAATGACATCCTCCATATGCCAGCCAGCATGGATCCCGAAAATATCGGTCATTTGAAACCCAACTTGTGCTTATCTCACACGACCTCGTGAAAGTTGTAAATCAAGGCAGCCAAGTAGATTCAGTATTTTTCGACTTTCGGAAAACATTTGACTCAGTATCACACATACGCTTGTTATCGAAAGTACTATCATATGGGGTATTAAGCGACATTTATGACTGAGCTGAGGTTTCCTTAGTAGCGAAGATACAGCATATTATCTTTGATGGAGAGTCACCGACGGATGTAGAAGCAACTTCAGGCCTGACCCAGCGAAGAGCGTCGGGACACCTACACTTCATGCTGTTTATTAATGACCTGGCTGACAATATTAGTAGTAAACTCAGACTTCTCGTAGATGATTCACTTATCTGTAATGAAGTACCATACAATCTGAAAAAACCTGCACAAACATTCTGCCTGAGCCGGCCGGGGTGGCCGAGCGGTTCTAGGCGCTACAGTCTGGAACCGCGCGACCGCTACGGTCGCAGGTTCGAATCCTGCCTCGGGCTTGGATGTGTGTAATGTCCTTAGGTTAGTTTGGTTTAAGTAGTTCTAAGTTCTAGGGGACTGATGACCTCAGAAGTTAAGTTCCATTGTGCTCAGAGCCATTTGAACCATTCTGTCTGATTTTGATAGAGAACCAAAATTACGCAAATATTGGCAATTTTCTTTGACTGTTCAAAAACGTAAAATTTTGCACTTCACAAGACACACACACACACACACACACGCACGCACGCACGCACACACACACACACACACACACACTCAAACGTAATACTTTGTGATTACCATAACGAAGAGTCACAACTGGAACAACGATTTCATAATAGGCAGAGTCGTAGAAAAGCAAGTGTCAGACTTTGTTCGGTTCATTTGTTGGATATTAGGGCACGCCCTCAGTCGACAAAGGAGATTGCTTACAAAACGCTCTCGGGACACATCTGTGGGATCTGTATCAAAAAGACTAACAATGAGTATTTAACGAGTGCGAAGAAGGGCGGCACGAGTTGTTACGAATTGTTAGGTCCATGTGAGAGACACATGGAAATGCAAAACCTTAAATAGCAGGCCCTTAAAAATAGACCCAAAATACCTTGTGAAGAGCGCACTTGCAGAGTTTCAAGAACCAGCTTTACGTGAGAAATACGCAACAACCTACAACATATCGCTCCTAGGGTTCGCGAAGACAAGACTAGACTAATTATAGTGCGCATAAAAGCGTTTGGGCATTCTTCTCGCGCTCGATTCGTGAATGGAACGGAAAGAACTCCTACGAAGTGGTCCAACGGGAAGTACCCTCTGCCACACACTTCATAGTGGTTTGCAGAGTGTAGATGTAAATGTCGAAGCGTGCGATTCTGTAATGAGTATTGTACGCCCCTGTAACTCCCCGTCCCTCCAGCTGCTGCTGTCGTGAACTAGAACTGCCTCTCTAATGACGTATGTGCCGATGGCGCGCTGAACTCTCACCTTCCTTCCTTCCTTTCTCCGTTATTCAACTGTGAGGCGAAGCGACCAATTAGAGAACCCTCCTTTGGGAACAACTTTTCACAGTTTGAGAAGCGGGAACTCATCACCATAATTTTATGCGTACTCGGAAATATCAGATTGAGTATCAGTGTCTCTGTCGAATTATTAATAATTTATGTTTTCATTTGCACGATGGGATGGACTGTTGGTTTCCCTTACTCAGGAATTTGCAGGAATTGAATTTGAAGACTGCACACACTCCTAAAACCCACACCTGTTTCAGTCACTTGAAACTAATCCTGTTTGAATGTTGCTGAGACAAGAACGCAGCGAATGGGTGCCCTGAATATTTAATACACAGCTCCCTTTATTGTACCTTCTAGTAATATGAAAGTAAGAAATTAGTATACGTGTTCTCCTGAGGCGTACCAAGGCTGGGCAACCTGAGAAAAGTCCCGGAGCTCCCGACGGTAAGGGGGAGACCGAAGACGGTGCCGGCCAAAGTGGCCGTGCGGTTAAAGGCGCTGCAGTCTGGAACCGCAAGACCGCTACGGTCGCAGGTTCGAATGCTGCCTCGGGCATGGATGTTTGTGATGTCCTTGGGTTAGTTAGGTTTAACTAGTTCTAAGTTTTAGGGGACTAATGACCTCAGCAGTTGAGTCCCATAGTGCTCAGAGCCATTTGAACCATTTTTAGACCGAAAACATTGGAAGAAAGATAAAAAATAAAGTAAAAATAAAATGTGATATGTATCGCCTTCAGTGATTTAGGAAACGACGAAAAGCCTAAGTATGGATGGGAGTTGTTTTTGTGTGGAGAGAAGGAAAAGAAGAAGAGATGAAGTAGTGAATCGACTAGAAACTTATTAATTTTCTTTATATAATCGACGGAAAGCAAATCTATTTCTACAAGAGAAGGAAAGATGTATATGAATGCTAAAATATTTTTTGAATTAGCAAAATCCCCTGTAGAGGCTAATTTATAGCTTCCTATATACACTTTAGTTTTAGTGACACAATGCCTCTCTTGCACAAACAATGGCTGGTGGCAATGTGAT
The DNA here is from genome assembly GCF_021461385.2 of Schistocerca piceifrons. Classification (NCBI taxonomy): domain Eukaryota; kingdom Metazoa; phylum Arthropoda; class Insecta; order Orthoptera; family Acrididae; genus Schistocerca; species Schistocerca piceifrons. The sequence goes on from NC_060138.1 coordinate 659,389,363, forward strand.
GATGATGAAGTCCCATACTCCTTGGCGGAGCGTAGCGGACGATGCGGGAGAATCGCACCGCCGTACTAGGCAAGGTCCTAGCGAAGGTGGTTTGCCATTGCCTTCCTCCGACCGTAATGGGGATGAGTGATGATGATGAAGACGACACAGCAACACCCAGTCATCTTGAGGCAGGTGAAAATCCCTGACCCCGCCGGGAATCGAACCCGCTACCGCGAGACCACGAGCTGCGGACGGTGGTAATGTATATACGCTAATTTTATGGAGAGGATTAAGAATGTATTTTTTCTCATTACGAATTTTTCTAACCATTTTAAATATCTAAAACATTGTAGTATAATAATGTTCGACTAGCTTTTTTTCACAACGTGCCTAAGAAAACAAGTTCACTCGCTTTAATTGGCATGAATAAGATTTTTAAACATCTTTTCCTAAAGATCTTTTAAGACATTTCCTTGAACTATTTCCTCCCCCTCTCCCTCTTGCCTCCTTGTCTTCCTTAAGGGAACCTGGAACCTAAAAATGACGAAATTTTGGGTTTTCAGTTTATTGTGAAATGAAATACTACAGATCTTCCTCTTTAAAATGACATATTAATCTTACCTGTAGCTCAACTCCAAGTATTGAAAATATTATTTTCAATAATGTGCTGTAGAGGGCATGTCGCGACATTGAATTTCCATGGATACATGTTCATTGAAAACATCGTTTTTCAAAACTTCCGGTCTTTCCAAAGACTTTATATTATGTTGGCAACACGATTTGATAGGCAATTGTTTTGTCTGCGTATTGTAGTCTTTGGATACTGTTGTTTACATTGAGCATTTGGTGGTTACTGCACGATTTGTGTTGTATTTATATTGCGTAACTGGAACTTATCAAATATGCCTCGATTTAGTAACAGAGTTTACAAGAGGAAGAAGCCTCCTCCGAGGTACACTAGTGGAACTGTGACAATTTCTCCTACCTTGGGAACTGATTCTGAAAATAGTGAGGTTATTCATGAAGTGAAATCTACTCCTGTCTCTAGCACAAGCAAGAGTTGCATGGATCAAATGAAAAATACTGCAGTTTATTGGAGAAGTGTAGTGAGGATAATGTGAACGAAATAATTAACATTTCATTGCTCTCAAAGGTGATTGAGAGTTCAGTACTGTGTAAGGAATGTTGCAAATTGAGTATGTGAGTAAATGTCAAGCGTCACATAGGACTTGCAGCAGAAATCTGTCTCCATTGTACTAGTTGTCATTACAGTGTTTCATTTTGGAGCTCAGAATATGTCGAAATAGGCCAAGGTAAAACTGATAGTGAGAAAAGCAAGTACTATGGTGTAAATATAGATGTGTCTATGCTCTAAGGTCAATCAGTAAGGGATATTCTGCTGGTCAAATGTTTTACTGTGTAATGAATCTACCACCACCACCAACGAAATTCTCAAAATATAACTCGGTTCTTGGATCCTGTGTTGAAGATATGGCCCAAGAATCCATGAAAGGAGCAGTGGAGGAGGCTGTGGCGGTGAATGAAGAAATTCCAGACGTTCAGAATCCTCGGGACCTGACTGTCGCACTAGATGGTACGTGGCAGAAGCGCGGGCACATTTCACACAATGGGGTAATAACGGCAACAATTGCTGATACTGCAAAAGTTATAGATGTTGTAATTAAATCCAAGCACTGTAGGTGTCCTAAAAGAGTGAAGGATGAGCATGCAGAAAACTGTCGAACGAATTACAGTGGGTCTAGTGGGGCCATGGAAGTTTCCGGTGTGAAAGGCATTTTCAGTCACTCTCTTCTGTGGTACAAGGTCAGATACCTGGGTGATGGTGATTCGAAGTCTTTCGCTGCTGTATCTGAGCTGAAACCTTATGGAAATGGTGTTACCATTACTAAACAGGAGTGCATAGGTCACGTTCAGAAACGTATGGGAACAAGGCTGCGTCGACTGAAGATCATAATGAAAGGCCAAGTACTCAGTGATGGAAAACCTTTGGGTGGAGCTAAAAGATTGACAGAGGAGGCAATCAACAGATTGCAGAAAAAAATGGTTCAAATGGCTCTGAGCACTAGGCGACTAAACTTCTGAGGCCATCAGTCGCCTAGAACTTAGAACTAATTAAACCTAACTAACCTAAGAACATCACACACATCCATGCCCGAGGCAGGATTCGAACCTGCGACCGTAGCGGTCGCTCGGCTCCAGACTGCAGCGCCTAGAACCGCACGACCACGCCGGCCGGCACAGATTGCAGAGAGACTATGGACTGGCAATAAGACAAAATACTCACAGTGTTGATGCAATAGAAAAGGCTGTAATGGCACTTTACTACCACACCATATCGACTGACGAGGAACCACTACATGGACTATGCCCACAGGGACCCAATTCCTGGTGCAAGTACAACAAATATCAGGGATCTGAACGTGTATACAAGCATCATCACAGTCTACCAGAAACTGTCATGAAGGCTATAAAACCAATTTTCAGCGATCTTTCTGCAACTGAACTATTGAAGAAATGGCTCCATAGACGTACACAAAATCAAAATGAGAGTGTGAATAATGTAATTTGGACCAGAATCCCAAAAAATGTGTTTGTGGAAATTCATACTCTTCATTTTGGAGTATATGATGCCATTGCTACGTACAACAAAGGTAACATTATAAAGTGCAATGTGCTGCAGAAGTTGGATGTGATGCCCGGAAAGTACATGGTGAGTGCAATGATGTCGATAGACAATGAGTGGAAACGGAATGCTGAAGGAACGAAAAGGAGTGTGAGAGGCAAACCAGACAAAGAATAAAAGGTGTGAAAAGAAGGCTAGATGGGGAGATGTCTAGTGACAGTGAAAACCCCTCTTATAGTGCTGGACTCCACTAAAATGTTAGTGAAACTTTGAAACTCGTTTTCCGTAAGTTCACTTTTTTGCCATATAAGGAACATTTTATGCTAAACTATTAGAGATAAAGACTTAAAATTTTCAAGGAATGTAAACAGTGCCAATATACACCTTGTATCATAGCCTTTTTGTGATACATAATTGATAATAGATTTTATTTCAAAGATACTATGCCAAAAAATGTGTCAATTATTTTCAGTAACAAAATAATTAATATCTTCCCAAAAAACACCAATAAATTAAAATCCATATGGTACATGGTATTAAATATATGTAATATTAGCTGTAAAAGTTTCATCATTCTGGTGTTAATAGTTCATAAGAATATGTTCCTTACATTTAACATTGAAGGTATACGACGTTCCGGATCCCCTTAAGACTTCAGTGCTGTCTGTTAGGAAATCATGTTCCCTCTCTACTTAAACATTACGAAGGTATTGATAACAACACTTCATCGTGCTGACAAAATCTAAACCGCTGACGCCTGGAAAACAGACAGGTTTTGTCCCCCTCCAGTTGAGCTGCATGTAAACATGGTGAATCTCATTAAATGAAACTGTGCAACTAAAAATCATGTTGAACAGATGTAGTACACTCAAAAATTGAGTGTCATAGAAAAAGCGTACCAACTGCTAACACAGAATAAGTACTCATGCGACGATGTGGTGCCAGTAATGAACGAATGGAATTCAGTTAAAAAAAATCATGTAAGAACGCGTACCAATCATTGTTGTCAGTGACTAGTAGCATGGGGCAAGGCGAGATTGAGATATCTGTCATAATAAAAATATCACATTTTAGAAACAAAAATGTCGGATTATCACCAAGAGCGTAAGAATTACCGTAATAAAAGACTGTATTACTGTATTCTTGAAAGGCAGGTGCAACCAATAAACAGGGTGACTAGCTGAAGGTATCGTACTTAATGTAAACTAGAACTATATGCTGAATAGACAGAAATATGCCTCATTATTGTTTGTTTTTAAGGCAGAGAATGAGCAAAAGTTTTGGTTTCATGCTTAATCAAACAGAAGCAGTGTTGCTTCGCTTTGTAGTAAATTCGTTTATGTGGTTAATCAGTTTCTGCCGATAATTGTTGTTGATCAATGTTTCGTATTAGGTTTCGCGAACCTGGTGAGCTCACATGGTCCTGAGTCCTCAGGAAACCTAAAGGTGACCAATGAGCCAATGAGATGTCTTCTCCTTGTGGTTTCTACAATTTATGAGCTACATATGCTCCTACTTCTACCAGCATTTAACTTTATGACCAATTCCGGATTAATCTGTTGTGCTAAATGTGCCTGTGGTCCTGAACTAAATCAACGTAATAGGTGTAAGGGGCCACGCATGATAGACAATGAAGTATAGACGTGGCTTCCTTAGTTGCACGCATAGTTTGAAAGCCGCTGTTGCCTGTTGTAATTTGACCTGAGTGCGTAGCAATTTATGACTCTATGAAAATATTACCGTTTGTATGAAATGTACCCACGAAATAACAGAACGTGATATGTGTACAATTAATGAGGTAGAAGCAAATTTTATAGCCCAACGGAACATATAGAGGAGCCTTTAAAATTAACTAAAGGAAGAAAAATTGCAGCCGAGATCTTTAAACCGTCCTAATACAACCATCCGCGCTCTAGTTGCAGGAGGGACGTGTGGTGTGCAAATGTGACAGCATACGGTACATCGGTGTATCCTGAAACTAAAGACAAGAAAATTGTTCATAGCAATGTAATATCTCGAAGCATTCGTTGCTGGAGAAGTATAAGTTTTCCAAAGCACACTAATCTTGTTTGCCTGAAAATTGCATGTAAAAGTAGAAAATGTTGTCTACTGAAGACAGTTTACCGCATTATTTATTCCGCCGAAGGCAGTTATTTTTAAATGTGTTGTACACGGAAATGGCACTAACATGAACAAAGATAAGTGAGCAAATGTGCATATGAGCATATTGATCGTAGGATTGCAAAATAACTCAGAGAGGAAAATAACGCGTGGGAGATTTTAAATTAATTTCCGTTATTATTCAGGAAATTGGCACTAGAACGCGTAAACACGTTATATAAATCTCTCCAAACAGACCTCATGGGTGCACGGTACTACAAATTAACAAAAAGTAACAAATTACCCCATACCCTTTCCAATCCCTGTACTACCGTTTACAGATTGAGAAAGTACTGTGAAAGACTACATGTATCATCGAATGACTCAATTTAAAGAGATATAGATTCTCACAATTTCAAACAAAGATGCGATGCCAACGAAGACTTAACCTTTCTCACATGAATACACCATGTCAAAAGCACGTCACACAGAAACACTCGATACATCATGTAATATTGAATTCTGTCAATGCTAAGGAAGCAAGCAATGATCTCACCAATAATCCTGGGCGTTGCAGCTTGCAAATTCCCACTTCAGTAATGAAATAGACAAAAGTCTGAACTTTACAAATTGTTAGCAGGCAGCGTGATGTTAACCGAGTCCGGCTCAGACCAAGTGAAGAGAAAGAGTGCTTTGTCTGGACACATTTTTCCCTACGAAACTGAAACCTGGAGCACAGTAACCTGAATTATTACATGAACACCTGCTTCTCCCTATTCAACCAAATACAAGAAAACATAGACTATAACAGCGTCTTTCAGCCACACGAGTAGATCGCAGTTCTAGGTTCCCTATAGCTCAGCCTTCCACCGTAACGTTTCGCGCGTTTAATTCAATACACTATTTGAACACGGGCAGCCTCTCGCCCCAATACGAAAGACGTTTGTAATGGACAGCTTCCAAGGTGATAAAGTAAGGTACGCCTGACATCAACTGACCACCGATGACAGGTAGGTACATGTCTGAATCTTGCTTATCGTGGAACAGGTTCAAGATATTTTGCGAATAAAACTGTTTTTGTTGTTGTGGTCTTCAGTCCTGAGACTGGTTTGATGCACCTCTCCATGCTACTCTATCCTGTGCAAGCTTCTTCATCCCCCCCAGTACCTACTGCAGCCTACGTCCTTCTGAATCTGCTTAGTGTATTCATCTCTTGGTCTCCCTCTACGATTTTTACCCTCCACGCTGCCCTCCAGTACTAAATTGGTGATCCCTTGATGCCTCAGAACATGTCCTACCAACCGATCCCAACTAATAAAAGAATATCTGTTAGTTAGAAAATATCTTAGTCCATCTTTAAAATTACAAAGTTGAGGATAATTTAACTGTAGTGCAAATATTACACTGAAGTGACATTCGTCATGCAACAGCGATAGGCACATGTACAGATGGCGGTGGTATCGCGTACACAAGGTATAAAAGGGCAGTGCATTGGTAGAGCTGTCATTTTTACCCAGGTGATTCATGTGGAAAGGTTTCTGCTGTGATTATGGCCTTACGATAGGAATTAACAGCCTTTGAACGCGGAAGGCTAGTTTGAGCTAGACGAATGGGACATTCCACTTTAAAAATCGTTAGGGAATTCAATATTCTAAGATCCACAGCGTCAAGAACGTGCCGAGAATACCAAATTTAAGGCATTACTTCTCACCACGGACAACGCAGTGACCGGCGGCCTTCACTTAACGATCGAGAGCAGCGGCGTTTGCGAAAGAATTCTCTGCGTTAATAGACAAGCAGCAGTTCGTAAAATAAGGGCAGAAATCAACGTGGGACGTACAACGAACGCATCCTTTAGGACAGTGCGGCGAACTTTGATGTTAATGGGCTATAGCAGCAGACGAACGAGGCGAGTGGCTTTGCTAACAGCAAGACATCTCCTGCAGCGCCTTTCCTGGGCAGGTGACCGTATCGGTTGGACTCTCGACGATTGGAAAACAGTGGCCTTGTCAGATGAGCCCCAATTTCAGTTGGTGAGAGCTGACGGTAGAGTTAGAGGGCGGCGCAGACACCACGAAGCCATGGACCCAAATTGTCAACAAGGCACTGCGCAAGTTGGCTGAGCCATGCTGGCTCGTGTCGATGTCTGCTTCGCGGCCTACTAGCGTGACTTCACCGTTCCGGCGCCCCGCGAGGTGGACTGCGCGACGTTGCGAGTTTTGCGGTGATCTCTGAAACGAGGGCAAAACTGGTCTCTCTGGGGAGAGGGAGAGAGGAAGAGGCTGCCGTTCGCGCACGAGGCGGTGCCCATGATCAAATAGTGTGTTGCCTTGTAGGCACAAACCGTTATGGTGGAAGGTTGATCTACAGGAACCTAGAAAGCTCGTGGTTTGGAAAGGTGGTTTTCTGGTGCATTCAATTCATGGGCTAAATAGATCAGCCTACCGAATTCCTGGCGGCATGTGTTACATTAACTTAGACGCCGTGCGCCTCCTGGAAGAGTCTACAGTTTCTTCATGCATTCGGCGAGACACTCAAACGCATGGTTGCTGATGCCACGAGTTGTTTTGGCGTGGGCTGCTTCTGCTTTCCTCTTGCGTTACATTGCTCTCCGGCATTTTATTAATGTTACTGTGAATGGATCTGTTGCGTTATAGCCTTAAGGTTTTCCGTTTGTGATTGTTCCTAATTAAGGTCTTTGTCACTCTAATCAAATAATTCGTAAACATTCCTCTACAAGTCGTGATCAGCGCTCTTCATAGTAACCTCATAGAGCGTATAAGGTTATATCACTGGGCTAAAGGTTTCGGGGCACGTCACAGTTGCTTCATATTGTAGGCGAGCGGTCTAAGGCGCTGCAGTCATGGACTGTGCGGCTGATACCGGCGGAGGTTCGAGTGCTTCCTCGGGCATTGATGTGTGTGTTTGTCCTTAGGATAATTTAGATTAAGTAGTGTGTAAGCTTAGGGACTGATGACCTTAGCAGTTAAGTCCCATAAGATTTCACACACATTTGAACATTTTTTTTGTTTCATATTCTCCCCTCCCGGGGTGCGAATATCATATGAGTTTCTGCTCATTTGTGCTTCATCCTGGTTATGCACCTCATGTACATTCATGTTTTAATATGTATTGGTTTTAGTTATACACTCCTGGAAATTGAAATAAGAACACCGTGAATTCATTGTCCCAGGAAGGGGAAACTTTATTGACACATTCCTGGGGTCAGATACATCACATGATCACACTGACAGAACCACAGGCACATAGACACAGGCAACAGAGCATGCACAATGTCGGCACTAGTACAGTGTATATCCACCTTTCGCAGCAATGCAGGCTGCTATTCTCCCATGGAGACGATCGTAGAGATGCTGGATGTAGTCCTGTGGAACGGCTTGCCATGCCATTTCCACCTGGCGCCTCAGTTGGACCAGCGTTCGTGCTGGACGTGCAGACCGCGTGAGACGACGCTTCATCCAGTCCCAAACATGCTCAATGGGGGACAGATCTGGAGATCTTGCTGGCCAGGGTAGTTGACTTACACCTTCTAGAGCACGTTGGGTGGCACGGGATACATGCGGACGTGCATTGTCCTGTTGGAACAGCAAGTTCCCTTGCCGGTCTAGGAATGGTAGAACGATGGGTTCGATGACGGTTTGGATGTACCGTGCACTATTCAGTGTCCCCTCGACGATCACCAGTGGTGTACGGCCAGTGTAGGAGATCGCTTCCCACACCATGATGCCGGGTGTTGGCCCTGTGTGCCTCGGTCGTATGCAGTCCTGATTGTGGCGCTCACCTGCACGGCGCCAAACACGCATACGACCATCATTGGCACCAAGGCAGAAGCGACTCTCATCGCTGAAGACGACACGTCTCCATTCGTCCCTCCATTCACGCCTGTCGCGACACCACTGGAGGCGGGCTGCACGATGTTGGGGCGTGAGCGGAAGATGGCCTAACGGTGTGCGGGACCGTAGCCCAGCTTCATGGAGACGGTTGCGAATGGTCCTCGCCGATACCCCAGGAGCAACAGTGTCCCTAATTTGCTGGGAAGTGGCGGTGCGGTCCCCTACGGCACTGCGTAGGATCCTACGGTCTTGGCGTGCATCTGTGCGTCGCTGCGGTCCGGTCCCAGGTCGACGGGCACGTGCACCTTCCTCCGACCACTGGCGACAACATCGATGTACTGTGGAGACCTCACGCCCCACGTGTTGAGCAATTCGGCGGTACGTCCACCCGGCCTCCCGCATGCCCACTATACGCCCTCGCTCAAAGTCCGTCAACTGCACATACGGTTCACGTCCACGCTGTCGCGGCATGCTACCAGTGTTAAAGACTGCGATGGAGCTCCGTATGCCACGGCAAACTGGCTGACACTGACGGCGGCGGTGCACAAATGCTGCGCAGCTAGCGCCATTTGACGGCCAACACCGCGGTTCCTGGTGTGTCCGCTGTGCCGTGCGTGTGATCATTGCTTGTACAGCCCTCTCGCAGTGTCCGGAGCAAGTATGGTGGGCCTGACACACCGGTGTCAATGTGTTCTTTTTTCCATTTCCAGGAGTGTATTTTAGATGCGCGGCCTGGACAGTCCCCCAAGGTGTTTATTGAGGCCGTTAATAAGGTGAAATCGGTTAGTTGCTCGCCATTGCCCTGTCTGATGCTGAGGTAAGGTTCTCTTTCGCTTTGTGATGTGAAAATATCACACGATTCCCATAACAGTACAGTGAAAAATAATGTTAGTATGTCAAAAGATTCACATAAAACCACAGTAAAAAATAATGTTAATATATTGCATCACAATATCAAGGGATTAAAAAACAAAGTAGATGAGCTCCTTGTTTGTATAGAAGATTTAGAAACTGAGGGGGGATAGATGTACTATGCCTGTCTGAACATCATATAGTCACAGGTATGGAAATGGTAAATGTAGGTGGATATAAGCTTTCAGCACATGTAAAGGGAGACACTATGGAGAGAGGAGGAGTTGCCATATGTGTTAAAACCAGTCATAGTGTGACAAATTTGGAAACTAAAAAAATTTGCGTAGAGCAACACATAGAAGCATGTGCATGTGAGCTTAAACTAAATAAAGGCACTTTTATAATTGTACCCATGTATAGGTCCCCATTGCGAAATTTTCAACTATTTTTGAAAAACTTGGATTCTTTGTTGTACTACCTGTCAGACAAAGGAAAGCAAATTATTGTTTGTAGGGATTTCAACGTAGATTTTCTGAAAGAATCAGATAGAAAGCCTGACCTTGAAGTATTACTTGGTACTTTCAGTTTGACATCCTGCTTGGGTGGTACAGGAAAGCAGCACACTGATAGATAACGTTTTCATAGACCAAGATAAATTCAATCAAATAAAAACTTTTCCTGTTAAGAATGGTCTGTCTGATCACGATGCACAGCTAGTTACAGTATATGATATAGCTCCATACAGTAATGCAAAACAGTCCTCCAAAAAAGTGCGTTCCATTAACGATTTAACACTTCAAAATTTTAGGGAAAGCTTGCAATAGCTAGACTGGGAAGAGGTGTACAGGGAACATGATGCTAATTTAAAATTTATCCTATTTCATGATACCTTTGTGAGTATATTTGAAAACAGTTTCCCTAAGAAAACAGTGAAATATAATTGTAAGAAACCATGTAAAAAGCCATGTCACAGTTGTTTCATATTGTAGCCGAGCGGTCTAAGGCGCTGCAGTCATGGACTGTGCGGCTGATAGCGGCGGAGGTTCGAGTCCTCCCTCGGGATAAAGGGATAAAAATATCTTGTGAACAGAAAAGAGAAATGTATCTTATATCTAGGAGGAGTAATGATCCCGAAACAATGAAACATTATAAAAACTACTGCACCGTATTAAGAAAAGTTATTAAAAAGTCCAGAAGTATCTGCATTATATCTGAGATTAGCATATCTGCTAATAAAATTAAAACAATTTGGAATATTGTGAAAAGGGAAACTGGGCAACCGAGAGCACAGGAAGACTGTATTTCTACTAAACAAAATGAAACGTTTGTTAACAAGAAGTCAGAAGTAGAAAACATTTTTAATAATCATTTTTTAAGTGTTGTAGAGAAAATAGGTTCCAGCTATTCATTAGAAAATGCGAGGCAGTGTACGGAAGAGGCAATACCTACGCCATTTGATGAAATTGAAGTTCAACCCACCTCTCCTACTGGAATTAGGAAAATAATAAATTCACTCAAAAGTAAAAGCTCACATGGAATTGATGGCATTTCCAACAGAATACTAAAAGCTTGTTCCCAACAAATAAGTAGGATTCTCAGCCACATATGTAGTAGCTCACTGAAACAGGGAATTTTTCCAGATAGACTGAAATATGCTATTGTTTAACCATTGCATAAAAAATGGGATAGATCTGATGCTAACAACTACCGCCCAATCTCACTTCTGACAGCTTTATCCAAAATTCTTGAAAAAGTAATGTATTCAAGAGTAGCATCACATATTTGTAGAAACGAAGTACTAACAAAATGACAATTTGGTTTTCATAAAAACCAAAAAAAATTGCTATATATGCTTTCACTGATCAAATATTAAATGCAATGAATAACCGAACATCACTCATTGGGATATTTTGTGATCTCTCAAAGGCTTTTGATTGTGTGAATCATGAAATTCTTCTAGATAAGCTTAAGTATAGTGGTATGAGTGGGACAGTGCACAAATGGTTTAATTCATACTTAACTGGAAGAATGCACAACGTTGAAATTAACAGCACAGATAGTCTACAAAAACCAGGAGAGTCCTCTAACTGGGGAGGTATCAAGAATGGTTTCCCACAGGGTTCAGTCTTGGGTCCCTTATTGTTCTTAATGTATACTAATGACTTGCCACTCTATATTCATGAAGATGCAAAGTTAGTTCTACAAGTATAGTAATTACACCCAAGAAGCAAGAATTAGCTGAGGAAATTGCAAATAATGTCTTTCAGAAAATTATCAAACGGTTCTCTGCAAATGGATTCTCACTAAATTTTGAAAAAACACAGTTTATACAATTCTGTACAGTATACAGTATAATGGTAAAACACCATTGATAAATATAGACTGTGAACGGAAGTCTGTTGCTAAGATAGAATAATCAAAATTTCTGGGTGTGTGCATTGATGAGAAATTGAATTGGAAGAAACACATCGATGATCTGCCGAAACAGTGAGGTTCAGCTACTTATGCTATTAGGGTTATTGCAAAATTTGGTGATAAACATACCAGTAAATTAGCCTACTATGCCTATTTTCATTCACTGCTTTCATATGGCATCATATTTTGGGGCAATTCGTCACTAAGAGAGAAAGTATTCATTGCACAAAAGCGTCTAATCAGAATAATAGCTGGAGCCCACCTAAGATCACCTTGCAGACATTTATTTAAGGAACTCGGGATAGTGACAGTACCTTCGCAATACATATATTCACTTATGAAATTTGTCATTAATAACCCATCCCAATTCAAAAGTAACAGCGTAGTGGATTGCTACAACACTAGAAGAAAGGATGATATTCACTATTCTGGATTAAATCTCACTTTGACACAGAAAGGGGTCAATTATGCTGCCACAAAAATCTTTGGTCATTTTCCAAATAGTATTAAAAGTCTGACAGATAGCCAACCAACATTTAAAAGCAAATTAAAAGAATTTCTGAATGACAACTCCTTCTACTCAGTAGATGAATTCTTAAATATGAAATAGTAACTGTAAAAAAACATTAAAAATTAATTATTTTGTGGAAAGAAAACTTATGTTAAAGTGATACGTTCCACATCATTAAGAAATGTCGTATTCATGATCTATGGAACAAGGATTAATCTATGAATGTATGTTCATATGTGACTGCATCGGTCCTGGTCCTTACATTCATGCTTCAACTATTCCTCGGGGCAAGTAACTATTTTCAGTTTAATTAATTGGTGTTCAAATTATATTGAATTTGGTTTGGCTCTTTTAGAGCTTTCACTGTACGAATTTGCTTAGTACATAATTTAATGGATACCCAAATTATAATTTAGTGGGCAGTTTGTTTCTAAAAAATTGTCATTTAATTGCATCTAACAGAAGAGGCTTAGGTGTCTATTTATATTGAACCTCTCGTAGTGAAGGGCTATCATGCCTGTATCACTGTCTGATTCGCACCCGTCTGGCTCAGGCGATTCCTTCGCTACGCTGTTTCCTACCTAGCAGCACTTCCCGCCTTGGTTGCGGGCTTGTATGGGGGGAGGGGGGGGGGGGGGGAGACCGGTGCTGGAGTGGCTGTGTACTGCCGTGTGCGTCTCCTCGGCGCGGCGCGAGTCCGGCATGCTGTTCGTCGGGCAGCGCGAAGCCTGACACCGTCACTTAGCTCTGCTGGCACCTCTCATGCAGCTTCGTCAGCTTCCTAAGCTGAGTTTGCCTTTCCTTCTGTGACCTTTCGCCGTTTGTTCCTCAGTGCCTGACGTTCTGTTATTCTGTCTAGCGCCATGATTGGTAGTGCCAGTGCAATTCTGTGACATTAAGGACTTACTGCCCCTGACTCAAACATTTGTTATTCAGTTGCATTTATTCTTTTACAAGAGACATTTCTTAAAGATTGTTGTTCTGAAATTGTTTCGCGGCTCACTGCTAATTTAATATTACTTTAAATACAATCGTAAGTTTTTTTACCTGTTTAGTTTTGTTAAATTCACAAGTTATTCAATACTGAATATTTGTCCAGCGCCTTGTATGCCCATTCTGTAGCTGTACTAATTGTTATTCAATATTGCCTCATCTAAGGATTCAAATATTTAGTGTTCCCTTAAAAAAAAGAAAGTTTAGCACAGTATTTCAACTTGTGATGTCGTTAACTATTTTATAATTGTTCGAATTCTTCGGGCAAATTACTCCTTCTTCAACTGTGATTATCACTTTAAAAAAATTAATTCAAATTGTGAGAAATGATGAATAATGTCACAACCGGCGCTTAACCGTCCACGAATATTTCCAGAGGAGAAAATAAATCAATTCCTGGAGAATCCATTGGTAGTGCCTCCATAGCGGTGTGGGCTGTCTTTACATGGAACAAACTCGGTTCTCTGGTCCAACTAAACCGACTATTCACTGGAAAAGGTTATGTTCGGCTGCTTGCAGACTACTTGTAGCCAGTCAACGATGGAATTTTTATCAATGACAATGCGCCATGTCACTGCGCCACGATTGTTCGCGATTGGCTTGAAGAACATTCTGGACAATCCGAGTAATGGTCTGGCCACCTAAATCGACCAACATGAATCCCACCGAACGTTTATGGGACATAATCGAGAGGTCAGTTCGAGCGCAAAATCTTGGTGGTGGTGGTGGTTAGTGTTTAACGTCCCGTCGACAACGAGGTCATTAGAGGCGGAGCGCAAGCTCGGGTTAGGAAGGATTGGGAAGGAATTCGGCCGTGCCCTTTCAGAGGAACCATCCCGGCATTTGCCTGAAACGATTTAGGGAAATCACTAAAAACCTAAATCAGGACGGCTGGAGACGGGATTGAACCGTCGTCCTCCCGAATGCGAGTCCAGTGTGCTAACCACTGTGCCACCTCACACGGTGCAAAATCTTGCACTTGCAACATCCGCAATTGTGGACGGCTACAGAGGCAGTATATTTCTGCAGGGGACTTCCAACGACTTGTTGAGCCTATGCCACGTCGAGTTGTTGCATTACGCAGGGCAGAAAGAGGTCCGGCACGATAATGGGACGTATCCCACGACTTTTTTCACCTCAGTGTGTAGTAATCATTAAAGTGTCATTAAAAAGTCGCCATTTCAGACACTCAGATAACGGAAAAGGCACATCTGGGGTGGGTGATAAGCACCAGAATAAATTCCTGTGTATCATTTGTAGGCTGTAGCTACGCTGTTCCCAGAAAACGTTTATATGAATGGAATGTAAGTACTTTAACATTTATGGTCTATACTGGGTTAATTGCGAATTTGTCAACGAAATTGCTTCATATCTTGAATCTAGTAGCATATTAACGGATTTTCGCCATTTTGTGGAGCACAAAAATGCATATTAGCTTTGTATCCATTGTTTAAATAGGCCAATACAGAGTTAACAGTTAAACTGACGTCTCTTCACGTAAACAGAGAATTAAAAGCGAGGCTGAATGAGTCAGTTAGCTCCCAGTTTACTTAACTGGATATCAGTGTTGCGCCTACGGCATACAGTATAAGAATATGATGTTAAAATGTATTGATATTACGTTTACGGCCTACTGTCCTTCGTTCTGAAAATGTTGTATATGAAATAACGGTGCCATGACATACAACTGGATGAATAAGGGAGGACAAATTTCACCTCGTGGACTCGATTGGAGTATGGTTCATCTCCCTGCCTCGCAAGTCAGCGCGCTGTACGTTAAGATATACGAGAAGGCCGTGATACAGCGCCGTAAATGTAGAGGGTGGCCCAGGAGGGCAGGAGGAATGGTCAGTACTCAGGGGTATGACATGAAGTACCATACAAAATACACTACTGGCCATTAAAATTGCTACACCACGCAGATGACGTGCTACAGACGCGAAATTTAACCGACAGGAAGAAGATGCTGTGATATGCAAATGATTAGCTTTTCAGAGCATTCACACAAGGTTGGTGCCGGTGGCGACACCTACAACGTGCTGACATGAGGAAAGTTTCCAACCGATTTCTCATGCACAAACAGCAGTTGACCGGCGTTGCCTGGTGAAACGTTGTTGTGATGCCTCGTGTAAGGAGGAGAAATGCGTACCATCACGTTTCCGACTTTGATAAAGGTCGGATTGTAGACTATCCCGATTGCGGTTTATCGTGTCGCGACATTGCTGCTCGCGTTGGTCGAGATCCAATGACTGTTAGCAGAATATGGAAACGGTGGGTTCAGGAGGGTAGTACGGAACGCCGTGCTGGATCCCAACGGCCTCGTATCACTAGCAATCGAGATGACAGGCATCTTATCCGCATGGCTGTAACGGATCGTGCAGCCACGTCTCGATCCCTGAGTCAACAGATGGGGACGTTTGCAAGACAACAACCATCTGCACGAACAGTTCGACGACGTTTGCAGCAACGTGGACTATCAGCTCGGAGACCGTGGTTGCGGTTACCCTTGACGCTGCATCACAGACAGGAGCGCCTGCGATGGTGTATTCAACGACGAACCTGGGTGCACGAATGGCAAAACGTCATTTTTTCGGATGAATCCAGATTCTGTTTACAGCATCATGATGGTCACATCCGTGTTTGGCGACATCGCGGTGAACGCACATTGGAAGCGTGTATTTGTCGTCGCCATACTGGCGTATCACCCGGCGTGATGGTATGGGGTGCCATTGGTTACACGTCTCGGTCACCTCTTGTTCGCATTGACGGCACTTTGAACAGTGGACATTACATTTCAGATGTGTTAAGACCCGTGGCTGTACCCTTCATTTGATCCCTGCGAAACTCTACATTTCAGGTCCTGTACGGGCCTTTCTGGATACAGAAAATGTTCGACTGCTCCCTTGTCAGCACATTCTCCAGATCTCTCACCAACTGAAAACGTCTGTTCAATGGTGGCCGAGGAACTGGCTCGTCACAATACGCCATTCACTACTGTTGATGAACTGTGGTATCGTGTTGAAGCTGCATGGGCAGCTGTACCTGTACACACCATCCAAGCTGTGTTTGACTCAATGCCCAGGCGTATCAAGGCCGTTATTACGGGCAGAGGTGGTTGTTCTGGGTACTGATTTCTTAGGACCTATGCACCCAGACTGCGTGAAAATGTAATCACATGTCAGTTCTAGTATAATATATTTGTCCAATGAATACCCGTTTATCATCTGCATTTCTTCTTGGTGTAGTAATTTTAATGGCCAGTAGTGTAAATAGGTCAAGCAATGATAGGCTCTAAAATGCTTACCTTCGGAGCTATGAGCACTTCTTCGGCTTCGATAATGTGAAAAAATCTCTTCTGCTGCAAGCTATTTGCTTTCCATGTTTCGGTAGATCGTAGTACAGAACACAATAAGAAAAAATTGTCTCATGAAGTTGAGCTTTAAAGTGCATATCTTCAGTAGAAGTAATGCGTTTTACAGTAGCCGAGATGAACAAGTGCCCATAGTTCTTAAGTATGCCCCCGAGTTTACTAGAACTTTTTTGGTTTGGTCTACAGCACCACCTCTCGAAATATGGAAAGCGAAGAGCTTGAAGCAGAAGAGGTTTCACAGTATGAAGAAGCGCTAATATCCACTGAAATAAGCATTTTAGAGCCCATGTTTACTCGACTCTTTACTTCGAATGATCCTTCTGGTCATATGACTGAATATTCACCATTCCTCCTGGAACATCCTGAATAGTCACAGCCTGTTCGTATACATACGGGGTGTAACGGGTGCAAGAGCAAATACTTTTATATGTTGTACCTTGAAATGTACACACATCAGTGTGTAGGTTGTTTTACCCTGTGCCCAAAAGTCCTGCTGCAAACACGTTACAAAGCCTACGACCTGATGTTCTATGCACGATCGTAACTTCACCGTTAAGTGGACTACGATTGTCGGTATATGTAGTAGACTAACCATCTGAGGTTCACACGTCCTCACTTCAACACTTGGCCTGCGCCCCCCCTCCCCCCCTCCCCCCCTCCCCACCCCACTCCGACGGGAAAGTAAGCATTAATGGTTTGCTCTTGCCATCTTGCCACATGTAATTGGAGGTACTAACCAACCCAAAAAACTGCTACTCCTAAAAGTTACAATTAATAGCCTGCAAATGACACAAATACTGTCAGTTTTAAAATATATGGCTTTCCAAAAATTTTTAAGGAAAGTGCTCCATCACGTCCAATAGTAAGCAGCACCGGAGCATAACTCCCTGTGGTATAGTGCGGGAGTTGGCTATGTTCCCCGGTGAGTTTGGTTCTACGTTTGAGATCAGCTGGCATATGAAAAGCTCGTGCACCCCACACTACACCTCCTCTGCAGCCAGGCTTGCTGTCCGCCTCAACTTGCAACGATGCATTTCAGAACCTCACTACTACGACAGCTTGCAATGTGATCGCTGATTTTTTGTTTGTGTGTACTGTGGCCACATTTCCCCATGTGTATCCTTGCTAGGATGCCTGCCGATGCACTCCGTATGTGTCTGGTGATTTAGTTAAGGCCTCAGTTGCAGTAACACAGCGGTGAGCTAAACTATTATTTGAGTAATAAGTTACGAAATTCTAGTTCCAAGCATTTAATAGCTCCCTGAAACGTATTAATTATTTAATAGGTTCCACGTGGTCTGTGAAGTACTTTCAAACTAGCAAAACAGGTCGCATTAATAGCACTTTCTGAATTTATTAACTTATTGCTCAATGTCGTCACTCTAGATGTTTTGTCAGGTTACTCACAGTTGTTTTGAAACATAATGTTTGGCCACAAATGTCGCACTGTGCAATTTGTTATTTCGTGTTTTATTCACTGATGACAACCACACACAATCATACACAAAACTGAATGTATAATTTCTTTACTTCATTTTCCTATAGTATATCACGTGTGCATAAAATGCGAATATGGCATCTTCACTGAAATGGTGCCACTGCTAGCGCATTGAAACGACTCTGCACTAGGCAACCTGTTCCAGTTGCCAAAGGAACGTTCTGACTACGAGTAGCCGGCCGGAGTGGCTGAGCGGTTCTAGGCGCTTCAGTCTGGAACCGCGGGACCGCTACGGTCGCAGGTTCGAATCCTGCCTCGGGCATGGATGTGTGTGATGTCCTTAGGTTAGTTAGGCTTAAGTAGTTCTAAGTTCTAGGGGACTGATGACCTCAGATGTTTAGTCCCATAGTGCTCAGAGCCATTAACTACGAGTAACTCCCTGCCCAGGCTTGCCTGTTAATGAATCATAGCTGTCGCAGGGAGCGGCCTGAAGGAGCGAAGACGGTGCAGGCATGCGAGGAACACACACTCGGGTTGGATGTATGCCTGAGTCACTGCTGCAGAGTAGAACGTTTGTGACGCAACGTTCCAAAGAAAAGAAAACGTCGCCGACACGCAAATAACGCGCTGATCGCACAGAAGTATCTGTGTGTAATGATTTAGGTTTTCCATGATTTCCCTGCAATCATTCCAGAAAAATACAAGGACGGTTGCTTTGTAAAGAGACAGCTGATTGCGTTCCCCGTTCTTGAAACATCAGAGCTAGTGATCAGTCTCTAATGACCTTGTTGTCAATGGAATGTTAGACCCTAATCTTCCTTCCTTCCTTATTTTCGTATTTTCGTGAGAAGGTACAGGGGAACTTTACATTAGCCGCTTGTGGCTGGTGAGCACGGCGTGTCAGTATTTGCGTTAAGACAAAAACTGCGTGAAATTATTGCGACTTAGGCTCGTCTCAGTTGGCGTAAATTGCCAGAACAGCGGTTATGCACACCGCAGACAAGGAGATGCTTCTTTCGACGACGTTTCGGCGGTGTTGCCCAGTCTGTGACCAGGAGCAGCGCAGTGGCACAACAAGCGCGCTCTTATTTGGCGTAAGTAACCGTTGATTTTGTAGCATGTTCATTCAAGTCCAGCGGTACCAAAAGGATGCAGGGGCTATGCTAGATGAGGAGACGAAACGGGTTCGAGCCGCCTCCGAGTTACCTGCTGCCTGCACTGAATCTGCCCATTGGACTTGGTGCCATAGTGCAGTGGGCCTTTCAGTCCACTCAAGCAGCAACCGAACTTATGCCGGGAGATAGCGGGTCACACCTCAGACGCAGCAGCCACCTTCCGATGACACAGTGGGTGCGCCTCTTGCCACTCGCCTTGGCCACCTGGGTGCAGTCATTCGTCAAACAGAGTCTACCGCTGCAAGATTCCAGTACTTGACACTGACGTCGGTGGTGTGTCTCACACATCATAACCGTGGGCCTCGTACCAAGTGCAGACGTCAGCAACGCAGGGTACCAGCATGCGTTGCAGCCAGCTGGACGGACGCTAGGTGCCGGCTAACCGATTGCTGGCCCACTCCCGTAGGGCAGGTGCGTGTTTGCGTCCCCATCACGCTTCACAACCAGTGTTTGACTTGGAAATAAAATGTTAATTTTGACAGCCGCTTTTTCCTGGTTCTCATTAGCCTTCCATCAGTCTCACCCCTGGCCACCCAGACTCCTGACAAAGTAGATGCCCAACGGCACCCTCAGGGTCGGCTATAAAGTGGTGTCCGAAGTACTGGCGTCACCTTCGGTCGACATCAGAAGATTTGTCGCCCACACAGAGCGATGTCTGAACCACTATCTGTAGTGCCATCGTGGTTGGGTGAGTGGAGAACCTATTTGTTAATTTTTATGTGTGTGGTAGGCAAGGGATCAACTCGAGTGTTACTTTTTTAGACCAGAAGCACTGGCTGACGTGTCCGAATTTCGTGGCAACAGTGAAGAGCAGTATTTAGAGCCTGTGAAGTGCTTGCATTGTAATCTGCTTAGGCATTCCACTACTTGTGATCTATCTGTAACTCTTTATGGGCAGTCATTTTGGTCATACTGTGAAACAGTGTGGAGAATCTAGATAGTTGGTGATAAGCGGAAGCTGTAACTGTTTTCTTGACAGTTAGTGATTGCTGCATATTTGTATTGCTTGTGGGTGAAGAATAAAGGTGTTGCAATGGCAGAGTCAGAGACGCAGGGTGTCGCTGGGCTGGGTGCAGTCCAGGCATTAATTAATAGGGTGGCATGACGGAGAGCAGAAAATGCGGTCTTCCTTAATAAGCTTGCAGCCAATGATGAGGAGTTAGCGTTGGTAAGGCACCAAACCTTGTAACAGATCCAACTGCCGCTAACCTAGTTAGCCCCTTTTCTAGAAGGTCATCTGAGGATGTGATGTCTTTCGTGGAGGACCTGGCAACGTTGGCGTACCGAAGTTGCGTTTAACGGGAGTGGAAAAACTTTTGTGAGATGCACAGAAGCGTTGAATAAGGTGGAGGCAATTGGACAGGTGAAACAGGGGCTTCTGCAGGGGTACAAAAAAAAAAGAATAGCGCGGGATTCTTTTGGGACCAATCGAGCGCCATTAAGAAGAGGCAAGGTGAAGCCGTGGAAAATTTTGGCGACAGAATAAGAAAAGTGAGTGTACGAACGTATGAACTGTCTCAGAGTGACGTAGCGAATAAACTTCTGCTGCAGGAGGCCGAAAAGAGGGCGATCGATGTTTTCCTGACGGGTTTGCAACCTGGTGTGGTCGAGGAGGGCGCGCTCAGTGGCACCAGAGGATCCCCATTCGGCTGTGAGATTAACGTTGGATTCTGTGGAAGTAGATGTGCCGAGAGGTGTGAAGGGCAGGCGTGGTGTATTCTCTGCATATGTGAAGTGTTAAAATTGTGGATTCCTTACCGTGCTATCTGTCAGACAGCAGCCACCAATTAATAGTCTATCGTGACTTCAGTGTGGTGGATTTTCTAAAGGATTCTAGTGTGAAAAATGATCTGGAAATCTTATTTTGATCCTACGATTTGATATCAGTAAATAACTTTTCAACGCAGATTGATACAGACAGTAGGATTCTAATCGATAATGTTTTCTTCCGTGAAGCTCAAAGCAAGAAAATAACTGTTTACCTAGTAACAAATCCTCTCTCTGATCCTGATGCACAGTGAATTAGGATAAATAACGTAACGCCTTACAGTATGGATACTGCTCAGTGGAAATCAGTTTAAATAATTAATAACTCCAGGATAAATGTCTTTAAGAATAGTTTAGGAAAGATAACGTGGGATGAAATTTGTAGTGAACTAGATGCTAACATAAAATTTAATCTATTCCATGCTAAATTCATAATATTATTTAAAAATAACTTTTCAAATAAGCTAATCAGAAAGAACGTTAAACAGCCATGTAAAAAAAAAAACAAGGATCATTAGAGGGATAAAAGTATCTTATAAAAGGAAAGGAGAAATGTATCTGTTGCCAAGAACAAGAAGAGATCCTACACTAGTTGCGCATTGCAAAAACTACTCAAAATTACTAAGAAACGTTAATAAAAATTCAAAAGCCATGCAAATAATATCCGACAACAGACATAAGGCTACACGGAATGTAGCAAAACGAGAGACAGCAGCGCAGAGTAGGCGTCTTGTCACGGTTCGCGCGGTTCCCCCCGTCGGAGGTTCGAGTCCTCCCTCGGGCATGAGTGTGTGTGTTGTCCTTAGCGAATGTTAGTTTAAGTTAGATTAAGTACTGCGTAAGTTTAGGGACTGATGACCTCAGCAGTTTGGTCCCATAAGCCTTACCACAAATTTCCAATTTCCAAAACGAGAGACAAGACAATCAGCTTCAGAACAGGATAACATCACTACTGATCTGAATGGAAGAATGATAAATCACAGGTAATAAATACATTTAACAATCATTTCTTAAATGTAATAGAAAGTACAGAGACAAACAGTTAAAGAGAAGAATCACAGCGGTACGTTGAAGAAGCAACTCTCATAAAATTCAACCATGTGAATGCATCACCAAATTAAGAAAATTATATTTTCTCTCAAAAATAAAAGCACATATGGTTTTGATAGTATTCCCAATAGAGTACTAAAGACTGGCTCCCACACAATAAGGCCAGTCTTATCTGAAATATGTGATACACCACTAACTAAAGGCATTTTTCCAGAGAGACTCCAATATGAAATGGTCAAGCCTCTAATTCTTTATTTTATTTATTGCTTATCCAGTCTGACCAGATTACGACATTAAGGCCCCCTCTTACAGCTGACCAGCAATAACACATCCATAAAATATTACATAACACTCACAATAATATTAATTTGCATTATTAATAAAAGTAATAATCGGCAATAATAATGATAATAACAATAGTAACATTTAATGATGATAAAATAATGGTGGGATTAAGAATGATAGTAATTGGTTATTAGATAACAAACTTAATAATAATATTTTGCATCATTAATAAAAATGAAAAATTTGCAATAATAATGAAGACATCAATAGTAATAATAAAATATTGGAGGCATTAAGAATGATATTTATTAGTTTAACGCTTTTGAAGCCTTGTTTGGTATTAGAAATGGAAGGGATGATGAAAGAGGAGAGGATCGCTAAAACAAAGGCGTTTTTCGTTGCGGGGGAATCTTCTCATGAAATTTCAATCACCAGTTTTCTCCTCCACATTCGAAAATGTTTTGTTGACATCGACATACATAGGGAGGAACGATCACTATAATAAAATAATAGAAATCGGAGCTCGCACGGAAAGATATACAGGGTGTTACAAAAAGGTACGGCCAAACTTTCAGAAACATTCCTCACACACAAATAAAGAAAATATGTTATGTGAACATATGTCCGGAAACGCTTAATTTCCATGTTAGAGCTCATTTAGTTTCGTCAGTATGTACTTTACTTCCTCGATTCACCGCCAGTTGGCCCAATTGAAGGAAGGTAATGTTGACTTCGGTGCTTGTGTTGACATGCGACTCATTGCTCTACAGTACTAGCATCAAGCACATCAGTACGTAGCATCAACAGGTTAGTGTTCATCACGAACGTGGTTTTGCAGTCAGTGCAATGTCTACAGATGCGGAGTTGGCAGATGCCCATTTGATGTATGGATTAGCACGGGGCAACAGCCGTGGCGCGGTACGTTTGTATCGAGACAGATTTCCAGAACGAAGGCGTCCCGACAGGAAGACGTTCGAAGCAATTGATCGGCGTCTTAGGAAGCACGGAACATTCCAGCCTATGGCTCGCGACTGGGGAAGACCTAGAACGACGAGGACACCTGCAATGGACGAGGCAACTCTTCGTGCAGTTGACGATAACCATAATGTCAGCGTCAGAGAAGTTGCTGCTGTGCAAGATAACGTTGACCACGTCACTGTATGGAGAGTGCTACGGGAGAACCAGTTGTTTCCGTACCATGTACAGCGTGTGCAGGCACTATCAGCAGCTGATTGGCCTCCACGGGTACACTTCTGCGAATGGTTCATCCAACAATGTGTCAATCCTCATCTCAGTGCAAATGTTCTCTTTACGGATGAGGCTTCTTTCCAACGTGATCAAATTGTAAACTTTCACAATGAACATGTGTGGGCTGACGAGAATCCGCACGCAATTGTGCAATCACGTCATAAACACAGATTTTCTGTGAACGTTTAGGCAGGCATTGGTGATGTCTTGATTGGGCCCCACGTTCTTCCACCTACGCTCAATGGAGCACGTTATCATGATTTCATACGGGATACTCTACCTGTGCTGCTAGAACATGTGCCTTTACAAGTACGACACAACATGTGGTTCATGCACGATGGAGCTCCTGCACATTTCAGTCGATGTGTTCGTACGCTTCTCAACAACAGGTTCGGTGACGGATGGATTGGTAGAGGCGGACCAATTCCATGGCCTCCACGCTCTCCTGACCTCAACCCTCTTGACTTTCATTTATGGGGGCATTTGAAAGCTCTTGTCTACGCAACCCCGGTACCAAATGTAGAGACTCTTCGTGCTCGTATTGTAGACGGCTGTGATACAATACGCCATTCTCCAGGGCTGCGTAAGCGGATCAGGGATTCCATGCGACGGAGGGTGGATGCGTGTATCCTCGCTAACGGAGGACATTTTGAACATTTCCTGTAACAAAGTGTTTGAAGTCACGCTGTTATGTTATGTTGCTGTGTGTTTCCATTCCATGATTAATGTGATTTGAAGAGAAGTAATAAAATGAGCTCTAACATGGAAAGTAAGCGTTTCCGGACACATGTCCAAATAACATATTTTCTTTCTTTGTGTGTGAGGAATGTTTCCTGAAAGTTTGGCCGTACCTTTTTGTAAGACCCTGTAGGTGTTCGTTTTTTCCGCGCGCTATGCGAGATTGGACTAGTAGAGAATTGTGAAGGTGATTCGATGAGCCCTCTGCCGGGCGATCACATTGCAAGCTGTCGTAGTCGTGAGGTTCTGAAATGCAGCGTTGCAAGTTGAGGCGGACAGCAAGCCTGGCTGCAGAGGAGGTGTAGTGTGAGGTGCACGAGCTTTTCATATGCCAGCTGATCTCAAACGTAGAACCAAACTCACCGGGGAACATAGCCAACTCCCACACTGTGCCACAGGGAGTTATGCTTGATACATTCACAGAAGACAGAAGAAAGTAGAGACGCCTTTCCCGTGGCTAAGAACAGGAGAGCGCATGTCTGGACACTCCACCCCTTGGTTACCTCCTGAGCCTAGCGCAGCACCAGCCGCACTGCTGTTTTCTCTGTGTTCGCTTGTTTATTTACTACTTCATCTCGCCTTTCTATCGAGTTTACTTCAGGTTTGTTAGCTTTCAAGTTAACTGTAACTTGTTCAACTTATGACAGCTCACGGCACGGCTTTGGTGTGACTTCACGTGCTCTGGACTGTTGTTGAAATTGCTCGTCAATGTTTTATAAAATTTTGGTCTTCAGTTACTTATTTTAAAGTTTATTTGTGTTGATATTTGCTGTGTTACTGACTCGTGAGTGTGCTTACGTCGTTCATCTGAGTCTCTCGCCTCAGCAATGTGTTTACATTTCGCGGCGTGCGGTTCCAGCTGTAGCGGTTATAAAGCCACTGTCAAAATTGTTTGTGCACTGTATTCGAATATTAAATTTAGTAGTTTTCAGTCGTTCATCCAAATATTAGCAGTGTGTTTACATTTCGCGGCGTGCAGTTGCAGATGTAGCGGTTCTTAAGTTCTGACAAAGTCGTTTGTGCACTGTTATACAGTTATTAAATTTAGTAGTTTTCAACGGTGTCTCGCGCTGTTTGTAACGAAGTAGCGGCTTAATAAAATTTTGGATACGTTCGCTCACTGAGTTTTTTTAGACCTTTCTGTGCGTTGAAGTCGTTTAGTAAATTTCGTGCGGTAGTTTTCAGCTGACGTTTCTTATTGTTCCTAGTGAAATACTTCAGTAATATTTTCATTCATCGCTTTAACTGCATTGCATGTTCCAGTGGCCGCTTGAACTTTTGGTTTTAGCTAACAAATTTTGTGAAGTTTTATTGGTATTTGTATTAGTTGTGGTTGAGTAGTATTAATAAAAACTGTTGCTTTCTTAGTAGAGAGAGAATTTAGAGACTACTATTGTTAGTTCTATAAATAGTTATACTGGCGTAATCAAACTTAGGTAACGAAGATGTTTAGGTTTTTTTTTCCTTAGAAACTGTAAAATTTTACCATGAGTGAGAAGTGTGGGCTTTATCGTAGGTTTGTGAGTAGTGGGTTACGGTGTGGGATTTGTTCAAAGTTTTTTTTTTTTTTTCATTGGAGCGGGGGGGGGGGGGGGGATTCAGTGGGGAAGCCAGCGGGCATTCTAGCGAGATCCTCTCCTGGGAATGCAGAATTTGTAGAAGAAATAAGTTGATAGAGGAGCAGGAGCGTAAGATCTGTTTCCTTCATATTCAGTTACAGTACACAAAAGAGGAACTAGATAGGTTGAGGAGGGTGAAGGGTGCTGAGGAATGGCTGCTGGCAGTTGGGAAGAAGGCAGCTAGGAGGAGGAGATATTCAAACAGTTTTACTTTGCGTATATGCAATAGATTTGACCAACTGTCAGAGTTGAGTGGAGAGGAGCCTCTTGTAGCTATAGATGTAGCAGATGTAGCAGTCCTCAGCAGTTAGGAGGCCTAGTCAGTTGCAAAGTCTAACAGAAAGAAGAAGGTTCTGCTTCTAGGTTGTTCATACGGTACAGGTGTGGCCCAGCAGTTGCAGGAAGTGAGTACCAGGTCAACAGCATTGTAAAGCCTAGTGCAGGGTTGGCTCAGGTGACTGACAACATAGCGGAATTCTGTAGGAATTTTACGAAAGAGGATCAGGTAGTGATTGTGGGTGGAGCAGGGAGTAGTCTTGACAGGGACGGGGAACATGATGTGGATGGTGACCTGGTAAAGATAGCTAAACAGACTTGTGGCACTAACGTGCAGCCGGCCGGAGTGGCCGACTGGAACCGCGTGACCGCTACGTTCGCAGGTTCGAATCCAGCCTCGGGCATGGATATATGTGATGCCCTTAAGTTAGTTAGGTTTAAGTAGTTCTAAGTTCTAGGGGGCTGATGACTTCAGAAATTAAGTCCCATAGTGCTCAGAGCCATTTGAACCATTTGCACTAACGTGCATTTTGTGCAACTGTTTCAGCGTCATGATCGGCCCAATCTTAATGCGGCTTTTAGGTGTGTTAACATGGGGCTGGAGAAGACACTAATGGCAGATGGCGTGGGTCACATTGCAGTGGTGCCAGTTGAGTCCATCAGTAGATCAGGTTTAATTAAGCATGGCCTGCACCTCAGTAGGTATGGGAAGGGGAGGCTGGCAAAGCTTATACGTGACAGTGTAGTGGGTGGTGGTGGGATCACTCATGGAAAAATCCCTGTAGTAGTTGGTGTTAGAGCTGCACCTCTTTTAGATTGAAATGCGAAATGCAATATGAAAGCAGCTGTCAAAAGGTCAATGAGAGATTCTTTTAACGAATTTGAAAGCAATATTTTATCTGCAGATTCAAAAAATAGCCCCAAAAAAGTTTGGTCCCACGTAAAAAACGCTGCAAATAATTCAATACCTTCTCTTGCTGACAGAACGGGTAATGTAACGGATGATGATAAACAGAAGGATGAAATTATAAACCCAGCTTTCAAAAACTCGTTTACAGTAGAGGACTGCAGCGCCATTCCCCTTTCAATTATCGAACAAACGCAATGATAGCTGACATAGTGCTTAGTGTATCTGGAATTGTAAAACAGTTAAGATCCTTATATTCCAGGGAGGCATCTGGCCCAGACGGCATCCCCGTAAGATTTTATGTTGAACATGCTACAAATATAGCACCATTCGTATCTATCATCTAACAGAGATCATAGGAACAGTGGAAAGTTCCACGGGAGTGGAAGAAAGCCCAGGTCATAGCAATCCTTAAAAAGAGTAGAAAATCGGATGCACATAATTACCGGCCAATTTCACTGGCATCGATTTGTTGTAGAATCATGGAACATATTTTGTGTTCAGACATAATGACCTTTCTAGACTCTGAGAAGCTCATCTGCATAACCAGCACGGTTTTAGGAAACAGCGGTCATGCGTGACAAAGTTGGCCCTCTTTGTGCATGATATACAACAGGCTCTAGATACCGGCTCCCAGGTAGATGCCATATTCTTCGACTTTCGAAAGGCGTCCGACTCAGTTCCGCACTGTTGCTTACTTCAAAAAGTGCGCGCTTACGGTCTATCTGATGACATATGCGGCTGGATAGAAAGTTTTCTAACAGACAGGAAGCTGTATGTCGTCCTGAATGGGGAGACAGATACAAGCGTAACATCGGGTGTGCCCCAGGGCAGCGTAATAGGTCCGTTGCTTTTTACGATTTACACAAACGATCTGGTTGACGGTATTGACAGCGGCATTAGACTGTTTGCCGATGATGCTGTAGTCTACAGGAAAGTAGTATCACACGAAAGTTGTGAACAAATCAGTGAGGATTTACAGAAAATAAATGCGTGGCATAATGACTGGCAGTTACCTCTCAATATTAGTAAGTGTAACCTACTGCGTATAACAAAGCGAGAATCCCCAACAGTGTACGAATACGAAATAAATGCCCAGTCTTTGGAAGCGGTAACAACCGTCAAGTATCGGGGTGTGACTGTTCGAAATGATCCCAAATGGAACGATCTGATTACAAAAGTAACGTATAAGGCGAACTCTAGATTCCTGTTTATTGGTAGAATTCTGAAGCGATGCACTTCTTCAACAAAGGAAATTACTTACAATACTTTAGTCGTCCAGTCTTGGTGTTGTTCGTCTGTATGGGACCCTTACCAGTTGCGTCTGATTCAAGAGATTGAGAAGGTCCAAAGAAGAGCGGCAAGATTCGTGACTGGTACTTTGGCCATTGCGAGAGCGTAACAGATCTCATAGAAAGTTTGTGGGACACACTTACAGACAGACGACGCGCTAAACGGAAGGGGCTGCTCACTAAATTCCAAAATCCGATCTTCGCCGAGGATGTAGAGCATATATTATTACCACCAACTTTCATATCGCGCAATGATCACCATTCTCAAAGATAAGGGAAATTAGAGCTCGTACTGAGGCGTTCCGACAGTCGTTTTTCCCTTGCGCGATTCGCGAGGGGAACAGAGGGGGGTGGGGGGAGGGGGGGGGAATATGATTTTAGCGCTAATAGTGCCCTTCGCCACACACCGCTTGGTGGATAGCGGAGTATATGTGTAGATATAGAACTCAGCTGATAGGTATTCCTGCTTAAAGGAAGTCCCTCTAACCAAGAAATCACCTTCAGGAGAGGTCAGGTATCCAAGTGGAGAAGGAATTAGCATATTTCATCAAAATATAAGAGGTATTAGCGATAAAGTTAGTGAACTGATTATAGATGTTGACTCTGACATTACTGGTTTATCGAAGCACCACTTAAATAATTTGACAATTCAGAGGCTTCCTTTACCAGGATACAGATTAGCAGACTGTTTTTCAAGGAGTTCCTTGCGGAGTAGGGGAGTGGCCATGTACGTAAAAAACAGTATCCCGTTTGAGTCCATAGACGTATCATGGCATTCTACTGAACAGATATTTTAATGTTGTGCAGGGGCAGTTGAATTTAGTGAAACTAAACTTCTAATTGTTGTTGTCGATAGGTCCCCTAACTCTGAATTCAGAACATTTCTGCCCAAGCTGGAGAGGATTCTTGGGTCACTTTATAGTAAGTGTCAGAAATTAGTTACATGTGGTGACTCCATTATTAATTTTGTATATGATGTGCAAGATAAAACATGTTGGTAGATCTCCTAAACTCATATGATCGGGTGCAGACTGTCTTTTTTCCAACTAGTGTGCAAGGGAGCAGTAGCACAGCCATGACCAATATTTTTATTCATTCTTCATTACTAGATGGGTATTCTGTTAGTAAAAAGGTGAATGGCCTTTCAGACCATGATGAACAATTTTTAACACTAAAAGGCTTTTGTTCTCAAACAAAGTCACATATAATTACAAACTATGTAACGGCAACAGAGAGATCTTTAAACCTCGTTAAGGAACAATAGTGGCTGGATCTTTATAGTGCCGATAACATAGATGACAAATATAATGCATTCCTTAACACATTTCTCATGCTCTTTGAGAGTATTTTGTAAACGCCTGTGTAGTGTTATTACTGAACCGAAGTCTGTTATCTGCTTTACATTCTGTAATATATCGTGTGCTTCCTGTATCGAAATTTATTTCAAATTACGTACATGTGCGCAAGTGGCGCGGCAGCGATATTTTTGTTGTGAGAATCTGTCGTTCAAAGAAATTACATCAACTGTCAATGTAAAATTCGGTGCTGCTAATGACATACACTCGCTGGTTCTTTGCGTATAATACTATATAACAAAATATAAAATTGCTTGAGAGAGCAATTCTTCATACCACTTCTTAGTACCGCTTCTTCAGTTCGCATTTTCTAAATGCTTCTTAATCCTGGCTGACTTCTTATGATTGTTCAGGTATGATATTCTGAGGAAATGATAGAAAGTTTTGCCTTACTTACGAGTTCTTATTGGATAATGTACAGTGAACCACGATCCCTATTTTAAGTTTCAAGAACACCTTCTGTGATGTATGGAATTTTACGGTATGCTCTGCTTCATACTTTCATTCGGTGCGCGTGATTGATAACGAAATTCAATTATCTAGGTGTTTTTCATAGAACAGATTAGAACCTGCATTCTTTTACCAAGACCGATAGCGAAAGTTTATTGACAATATTACCTGATTTAAGATTATTAGCACCAGATACGACGGGCGAGGTTGAGCGACACAATAAATTAAGCGCCCGTTCGAGGATATTTTGAAAACTGATTGTGTCATTAATTATTTACATTCTAACTCTAGTTCGTTGTCTGTTACATGAAATTGATGTAACCATTTCTGCAGTGGAAAATGAACGAATTAAGAAAATCCACAAAGAACCTCGAAGGTCCAGTAGAGAGGGGGCAGACGACTTGACGCAGATACAATTACACTTTTCAGTAGTTTTGCGTATCAAGCAATAGAGCGCTCAACGTTCAGTGCAATGTAATTTTTCAAAGCTATGCATGGACAATTTCAACAGTTTGAATTTTAGCGCGTGCCATATGACAACAATCAACCACGCGCTACGAGACTTATGTAAGCCAGACATCAATTCAATTCAATTTTTAAAACATTAGATACAAAACTGTAACAGTTAAGTTTTTTATTCTTGTAAATATGCATTTCTGTATTTGTTTATTCAATTATGTGTACATTGTCACTATGTGTTGCCGATGGCTAAATTGAGTACACACTCAAAGGCCAAATAAAAAAATTAAAAAAAAGCTAGACATAGTGTGACGTCATAATTTCTTGATACTATCATTAATACTGCCAATTTTATTAAATTATTACTTACTTTATCAACGAATACAGAATTCAATGATTTTTTCTGTGAGTAAGTGATGTTAAAAACGCGATCACTTACAGTGAAAATGTACTTAATTCATTAGACAAAAAAACTGCAGGCAACTGGTATATTTTGTGATCTGTCAAAGGCACTTGACTCTGTAAATCAAAATATCCTTTTAAGTAAATCAGAATATTATGGTGTAACAGGAAATGCTGTAAAATGGTTCAAATCTTATATCTCTGGCAGGAAACAAAGGATGTTATTAGGAAACAGACATATATTAAGTTATCAGGCATCATCCAACTGGGAACTAATTACATGTGTGGTTCCACAAGGTTGCATCTTAGGGCCCTTACTTTCTCTTGTGTATATCAATGACCTTTCATCAGTAACGTTACCAGATGCCAATTTTGTTTTGTTTGCCGATAGTACAAACATTGCAGTAAACAGCAAATCAAGTGTAGTCTTAGAAATATCTGCTAATAAAATTGTGGACATTAATCACTGGTTCCTAGCCAATTCTTTGTCATTAAACTTTGAAAAAACACACTACATGCAGTTCAGAACTTGTAAGGGGTGTCCCACGAGTATATGCCGAATATATGATGACAAGCAGATAGAAGAAGTGGACAGTGTTAAATTCTTGGGATTGCAGCTTGATAATAAATTTATCTGGGAGGAGCACACCACAGAACTGCTGAAGCGTCTAAGCAAATCTCTGTTTACAATGCGAATTCTGTCAGACATAGTGTATATAAAAATGAAAAAGCTCGAATACTAAGCCTACTTTCACTCCATAATGTCATATGGGATTATTTTTTGGGGCAACTGATAAAGCCAAGCCAAAGTTTACTGGGCACAAAACCGTGCAATAAGAGTTATTTGTGGTGTGAACTCAAGAACATCCTGCAGAGGCCTGTTTAGGGAAGCAGGTATACTAACTACTGCTTCCCAATTTCCTTAATGAAATTTGTCATTAAAAATACATCACTTTTTCAAACCAACAGCTCAGTTCATGAAATCAATACTAGAAACAAAAATAATCTTCACAAGGTATTACATCTACATCTACATTGATACTCCGCAAGCCACCCAACGGTGTGTGGCGGAGGGCACTTTACGTGCCACTGTCATTACCTCCCTTTCCTGTTCCAGTCGCGTATGGTTCGCGGGAAGAACGAGTGTCTGAAAGCCTCCGTGCGCGCTCTAATCTCTCTAATTTTACATTCGTGATCTCCTCGGGAGGTATAAGTAGGGGGAAGCAGTATATTCGATACCTCATCCAGAAACGCACCCTCTCGAAACCTGGCGAGCAAGCTACACCGCGATGCAGAGCGCCTCTCTTGCAGAGTCTGCCACTTGAGTTTATTAAACATCTCCGTAACGCTATCACGGTTACCAAATAACCCTGTGACTCCATTGATTAATTTCTCAGTAGAACTAACTGATTTTGTGTGTGTGTGTGTGTGTGTGTGTGTAAAGCACAATCTAATTTCTGCACCATTTCAGTGCAGTAATGTGTTCATTGTAAATAAGTATTGTAGTAGTTTTATTATATGTTTATTACCTTATAATATTTTTTTATTTTTAAATTCAGAGCATTAATGCGATCTTAGTAAATGAGCGTTGTAAAACGATCTAAAGTATTAAAGTCACTTACACTTGTACAAAAAGGTGTGCATTATTCAGGAACACACATTTTCAATAATTTGTCAGCAGCCATAAAAAGCTAACAACCAAATGAAATTCGGTTTAAGAGAAGCCTAAGGGATTTATTGGTGGCCAACTCCTTCTACTACATTGATTAATTTCTCAGTAGAACTAACTGATTTTGTGTGTGTGTGTGTGTGTGTGTGTGTAAAGCACAATCTAATTTCTGCACCATTTCAGTGCAGTAATGTGTTCATTGTAAATAAGTATTGTAGTAGTTTTATTATATGTTTATTACCTTATAATATTTTTTTTATTTTTAAATTCAGAGCATTAATGCGATCTTAGTAAATGAGCGTTGTAAAACGATCCTTTCGTACAATGTTCATTAAAAAAACAGCTTATTTGTTTTAGTTGTAAATATTTGTCATGTATTATTGTTTTTATGACAAGTTCTGCACTCTGGAGGACCACCTCACTACAGATCAATTGGAATGAAAGTAAATCTAATCTAATCTAAAAGATAATAATAATAATAATAATAATAATAACTGAAGTTTCTCATAATGAGAAGTGAGAAGGAGTGAACTCTATGCACTTTAAAGAAATTTTTTGTATCTAAAATGCGTTGAAACCTGTTTTTTATTGACCGGTTTTAATAGGTAAGTCTGCCATCTTCAGAACTTCAAAAACTATTCTGTTTGTACGTCATGTGCCATTGTGCGATCATTACTCATGCCATGTCAACATTTCAGTGGAGAGTGTATTGCACGTTCGACACATGTCTGTCAAGAACAAAATTACAAACAGGCTTATCACAAGTAAAAATATACACAACTAATGAAACTAGGTATGTCTACATATGTACTACTCCTCTGATGCTTGTCAGTTATTAAAACCCACAATATATAGTAAAAGTACACATTTATGCCAATGTTTATATTACCGTGACGAGTGAAGCACACCTTAGAACCTTCCCACTCGAAATACGTAGTGCAACTCAACCACAAAAATGGCGTACTTAGCGTTGCAGTGGGTCATACCTGCCATCACAGTGCCCGTAGGAAATACAGACGCAGTTGCGTATCCGCATCTAACAAGATGCCGTCCCAAATTAGAACACTGTCGCCGCCATGTTGCGTCCTTTGCACGACATTCGGGAGGTTACAATCTATCCCAGTCGTGCGCCAGACGAACAGACGGCTATAAAGACTCTCGAGAGCAAGCGCTGAGTTTATGCAGAACTGATTGTCTCGCTGTTTCTGGGTCCACTCACGCTGGGCAAGACATCACTTTCGCTGAGTGGCGCGATGGCCTTGTCTGGGGTGAATATATCAGGTTGGTGGTGAGTATACAGAGCAATCTTTCGGAAGCTGACAGTACGTAGTCTGCGGGAAGATGTGCGACCCTGGGTGAATATCTTCGGACACCTAGTCAGTACAACGATCCTGACACAGAGCCGACCTCGCGCGACTAACGTTAATGTTTACCCCCTCCTGTAAAGTCCTCCACCGCCGTACAATGAAGCTACGGCGACATTTAACGCTTGCGCCGACGCGCGCAGTGGCCGTTCTGTTGTCGACCAGGGATCTCGCTGCGCTAAATGAGTTATTCCTTTGTGTTAACTGTAGCCTCCTGCTTTTCTGCGGCTCGAATACAGTGTGCCGAATGCACACATCACACAGCCAGAATCACTAATCCAAGGTCTCTGCTCGCAAGGACAATGTTATTCAGTCTAAATGGTTTCATGCTTTGTGAGACGTAAGTTGCGTTTCACCATGTTACTCTGCTACCATTGAGACCTCACTATATCACCCTGATGAAATGTTTTTGCTGTGGATGCTTCAGATACTTTGCTAACAAAACACGGAAAATGCTAACTGAACTAAAATCACAGTAATATAGTCAAGAATAAATTATTGCATCACTTAGATTACATTGGGAATGACACATAACTACAGAACGATGACAAAAGCGTACAAGTTTAAGTAATATGTGCAACAGCTAGAGAGTATTTAACGAAGAGGAGTGGGTGTCGCAGGCTTTAAATAAGAAATTGCTCAATTTTCAAATACAGAGTCCAATTTTTTATTCTTTTATGTACCCACACAAGATTAGGGGCCCCAAATTGTCTCTCACTAAACGTTCTCAATGTCTACACTTACACTTGACTCAATTGTGTACATCTGAGATATTACAAGGTGTACAATTTTGGTTCTGCCGTTTGCCGATGGGCGGCGTCAACGGCAAGTAGCGGTCGAAAGAAACAGATCGCAGACGTCAGGCAGTTGGCTTGGACCTCGTTCAACATAATCTCATTCAAACATTATTCGATTTGTGTCTGCATCATAAAGTTGTTCTTGATTGAAAATGTCAGTTTACGAGTCTAATTCTCGTCATTTGCTGGAGGTGTTACTGTTTTGTTTTAATATGAAGAAAACAGCGGCTGAGCCTCATCGAATGCTCTTAAGTACGTATGGTAACGACGCTATTAGTGAAAGAACGTGTCGTGAGTGGTTTCAACGCTTCAAGAACGGTGATTTTAACGTCGTAGACCGTCATAGTGGTGGAAGAGAGAATGTTTCCAAAGATGCAGAATTGAAGACATAGCTGGGTGAAGATTCGCGTCAAACTCAAGAAAAATTGGCACGATCAGTGGGAGTGACACAGCAAGCCATTTCAAAACGTCTCAAGGCTATGCGCATGATTCAGAAAGAAGTCCCGTATGAGTTGAAACCAAGAGTCGTTGAACGGCGTTTGTGTGTTTGTGAACAGTTGCTTCAGAGGCAAAAACGGAAGGGATATCTGCATCGCATTGTGACAGAGGACGTAAAACGGCTTCATTATAGTAACACTAAACGCAAAAACGCATGGGGATAGCCCGGCCATGCTTCCACGTCGACGGCCAAACCGAATATTCACTGCTCCAAGATCATGCCCTGCATTTGGTGGGACCAGCTCGGCGTCGTGTACTATGCGGTGTTCAAACCAAGTGAAACAGTCACAGGTGCTCGTTATCGAACGCAATTAATGCGTCTGAGCAGAGCATTAAAAGGCAAACGGCCGCAATACAGCGAAAGACACGATGAAGTGATTTTGCAGCACGACAACGCACGACCCCACGTAGCAAAAGAGGGAAAAACGTACTTGGAAACGTTGAAATGGGAAGTCCTACCCGACCCGCCGTGTTCTCCAGACATTGCTTTCTCTGACTATCACCTGTTTAGATCAATGGCGCAGGGCCTGGCTGACCAACACTTCCGATCTCATGAAGAAATTGGATTGATTCGTGGATCGCTTCAAAAGATGAGCAATTTTTTTGACTCGGGATTCGTACATTGCCCGAAAGATGGGAGAAAGTAGTGGCCAGCGATGGAAAATACTTTGAGTGATACATGTGTAACCAAATTGTTTCATTAAAGCCTCAGATGTTGGGGAAAAACGGCGGAAGCAAAGTTGTACAGCTTGTATAATGAGGCTAATTATAATGATCAACACCAATAATAAGAGTGAATAACACTAAGGATAACAATGGTATCAATTAGTTAAGCACTTTTGAATCTGTATTAAACGTCATCGCCGGCCTTGTGGCCAAGCGGTTCTAGGCGCTTCAGTCTGGAACCGCGTGATCGCTACGGTCGCAGGTTCGAATCCTGCCTCGGGCATGGATGTGTGTGATGTCCTTAGGTTAGTTAGGTTTAAGTAGTTCTAAGTTCTAGGGGACTGATGACCACAGATGTTAAGTCCCATAGTGCTCAGAGCCATTTGAACCATTTTTTTAAACGTCATCAGAAATAGAAGGAAAAATGACATAGGAGAAGACTGAAGTTGCAGTGACTTTTCGAATACGTTTAGATCTCAGCAGCTTTCCCGTCCGGTCCCATTGTAAAGAGAGAAAGCAAAATGCAATTATAACTGCATTTCGAATCACAGATTCGGATTACTTGTGCAGTTACGGGTTAAATGGTAGGAGACACGGGGCTGTTCACTAGTTAATTAATAAGTTGACGAATTTAATCTGCTTATTTATACATTAAAAGTAATTTTCCCAAGCCAACTGAAATCACCGATAGTTTCCTTAAGAAAAGGAGTATCGAATGGTGGGAGCAGAGTAACTTACGTGATCAGCAATCATTTCATTCATAAACGCTCAAGGTATTGTAAATCGGCAGAAATTGCTGTGACCTGACCGTAAATTACAAAATTCAAGCTAAGGCAACGGTTACGCGGAGGGCAGTAAGCCTTGGCATAGTCAATGGAGCTGGCGCCATCCCCTGGACCAACAGCCTTCGCATGGGCGGGCCGAACTGACCAAAGGGAAGCACACAGTTGTGCAGCGTTCTAGGTAACAGATCTACTGACGTGACAGACGCACTCTCGGTCACAATCCGTCTCTGTTCTTGGTTAAGTATTACATGGCGAGTATGTCCGCGGACTGGGAATGCGCAGGAGACAGCTGCGCAGCTTGCCATCAGCGCTGTTTCCCCGTTCTGTACTGTGTAAACTTCGTTGTATCTGAGCGTTCTGTCGTGTTTTACGCGCTCGAAACTACGGCTGACTGATTTTGCGGTATTCTGCAAGTTTTCTCATAGTAGCTGAAATACCTAGAAGGCGCCAAGTGTTTTACAAACAGACAAGGAACTTCATTTTTAAAGTGTACTCATTCTTCAAACGTGAGACAGATTTAGGCGAGCCGGTCTGCGACGTTGCGAAAGTATAGGAACATAACGTAACTGCTGTCTACAATGAAGGAAAAGATAGACTGTTACTTGCCCTAAAGAAGATACGTTAAGCTGCAGATAGGCACAGTTACAAGACACTTAGATAAAGTTTTTGCTCACAACCTTCATCAGCAAAACAGAAACACCATTCATGTACACAAACAAGCACATCTCATGCACACATGACCGCCAACTCGCAGCTCGGGCCGGAATGCTGACTTGAGTGTATAAATGGTGTGTGTTTCTCTTTTGTTGATGAAGGCTGTGGCCGAAAGCTTGATGTAAGTGTCTTTTAGTTGTGCCTGTCTGCAGCTTAACGTATCTTTTTTACGATAAATAGCAATCTGTCTTTTCCTACATTGTTGATGTTCCTAACTGCAGTTTCCACTATGTAGCATTTCTTATTAGCTGCGCGGTCAGAGGCCATTAACGCTGTCGCCGACTCCAACTAGTGCGGTAGTTGCTGCCTTTTTCGTAATGCCATGTGCTGATTTCCACCACTTTGGTAGAAACCGTGCAAATTGTCGTTTGCTTTAGATAAGACATTCGCAATAGAATTCTTGTAGCAAACTCGTGCATTATTAACCTGCAATTTTGCACCACGAGGAATTAGCTGCACGGTATTTACAATTCAAGAGCGGTAATGTTTGTCGCGTTCGTGATTACTCGTATCATTCTTGGTTCTGAATTTTCAAGGTTCTCTAATTTTCTGTTCAGTGCTCTCTCTAGGGAGTGGAGAGTATTTCAAATGTGGTCTGTGTTTTTTCATGTATTTTTGTCTTGATTCGGAGCAAGACTGCTGATCACCGTATAGTCCAGAACTGTGCGCTGACAAATTCCTACTTTGCGTAACGACACTGCTTCGAATTTCTGTGTTTCGTTTGTAGTACATCAGATTTAATTACCATTGTCTGTTACTGGTCTGTAGTCTCCACGTGTTCCCTTATTTAATCAATTTATTTATTTATTTCGGCAGCTGAATTTCCTGTAGTACGAGGAGAGAGCCAATGCCTCCACGGTCCAGGGGAAGCAGCGACAGGCAGAACTTCTTTGTTTCTTGCAATTTAATTCCGCGGAGCTCTCAAAACATCTACAGACTGTTTCAATAAAAGGACTGTAGTCATGGGGCAGGAATATAAAATGGAGCGTTAATTGTCTTTTGAAGCTGAAAACAAGTTGTCGTTTTGAGGAAAATCGTCCCAAAGTTGGTTTCCCGAAATGGAAAATTATTTTGAAATGTCTGAGTTATGTTGGGCTACAGTAAGGGATTTTAGTCTTTGAGAACGAGGGCTTTCACTATGATGTTCAGGTAGTAGTATTAGAGTTGAAGATAAATAAGACGGACTGCACTGCTTGAGCAGACAGCAGAGGTATCAGGCGGGTACGAAGTCTGCCGTGACGCAGTCCTTGCATAAAAAGTTCTCGGTTAACTTGCCGCGTGCAATTCTAATAAAATACGAGGCTTTCGATTGCTGCCTACGTCATTATCGTCGTCTGAATGTCGTGGATTCCCACCTTTATGCCCAGAGGACGGCATCTGATTGGCTGGATTACGTCGCGATGTCATCATGATGATGCATTCCGAGGTGGCGGCCTCTGCGCCAACAGATTACGTCAGTGCTCGTTGTCCAGTGTCACCACTCCTAACTGGTTATAAACCATACAAAGCCTTCCCCTGTGATTTTTCTTTGTCAAGTGCGCGTGTTCTAAGTGCATAGCGGGTATCTGTTTTGTAGTTGTTATCATATAGCCTAATTTCTGCAGTTTCCCTAATCACAGAGACCCAATAGTTCGAAGTCTGAGCTAGAGTTATGGTATGTTCAAACATATCCTTGTGTTTATTGACTATAGACTCTGTTTAGTCCCCACAGATTTTTCAGAATTTTTGTACGTCTCGTGACGTTAATGTTCAACAAGTTGATACAGCACAGTGAGTCACAGATGCCGTCCTCTCGGCATAAAAGTGGGAACCTCGCCAGTTTCACGACAGCACTGACTTAGCCCCTGACAACGATGACTGAGGCAGCCATCGGAAGATTCAGATTTTATCAGAATTCGATATGGAAAGTTAACCGAAAACTTTTTGTCGAGCAGCTATAATAATCTCTATGCTTGTTTACACATAGTCATGATAACTGCACGTACACAGGACTGATGCAGTCGAGAAAACGGTTGTCACAAACGCACGCAAACGTTCATTATCGATTCCGGTCGGTGTGAGCTCTTATATGAGCGGACAAAGGACGAAAGAGGGCAGATAGAATCCGAAACGGTGTTAGAAATGATGATTTTGGAGGCAGTGAATGAATTCGCAATGCGAAGAGCGGGTAAAGATGGGCACCGACGCTACGTGGTACGACCCAGCTACTAACTCCGATAACCCCAGCGAGTCAGCGCAAGGTAGTGTCTCAAGTGAAACATGATGAGGTCTTGACAGTCTTTGTTGTTACCTAGCGCGCATGACCGTCACCCACAAGGAAACACGTGTTAATACACTTGGCGATACTCGTCGCTGGGCAAGTCAACATAATCCCCTCATCTTGCGTGACTCGTCTATTTGCGGCCTCACTAGTAATCCAATGAAAAACTAAGTTCTCCTAGGAGACATTTCATAAAATGACCCGGGGCTGTAAAATCAAGTTATCAATATAGCAACACGTAGCTGGTTATTGCAGTTCGTTCACTGCAAACACATCAGCCACTGAAAAGATAATTTTAATATAATAGACCTTTATAATAAGGTTGCAGTTTTCTTCGTACATTCGACCACGAAGGTGCAATGTGATAGAAGTCGTGAAATACTCCTTACAGCTAAAACTGTATTGAGTCAAATTGACCTGACGAAAATCTTAAATTCTCTGTCTGTTTTCCGTAATAAGTACTCAAGTGGCTTGCACCACTGTATTAAAACAAAGATTAATGAGTCTATACACCTTAGTTAAGAATTAGAAAGACAGAGCAATACGTTATTTACATTTAAATAATGACAAAAGCCTAAGATTGACAAACTGTCTGTCAGATTAACATTAATCACACTAACAGAAAAAATTCATTCGTATTTTAACCCTATCGCTACATTTTTCTCGTCCATACGTATAATTCTTTTTAAATATCCATCAGAAAGCAAAGACAAAAAAACAGTCGTCAAGACACAGGTAATTACACAATATTTTTATTTTTATGGAAAAAAATCGGTGAAAACGGAGCTCTTACCTGATCACGTGGTTGTCTGTCCGTGTTACTGCCTGTTTCTCCGACTATCGAAAAACTTCCTCTTCAGGAACGGGTATACGAATCAAGTTGAAAGTTATGTCACTTACTAAGGCCTATGGTTCCTCGGCGGTGTAAAAAATTGAGGTAATCCAACCACGTGGCCGCCACGATCGATGGGTTTAATTCCTATGGACTACTTCTCGTGGGGTCGTATGCAAAGATTAATTTACGAGGCTCCGGTACAGAAAGAATTTGATGACACGGGTTCTGGCCGCTGCACTAACAACTGAACAGACAACAGGTGTAATGGACAGTGTGTACCAGAAGATGCTTTGTAGGTACAGTGTCTGTAACATCGTTGTAGGTTGCCACATGGAGACGTTCCTGTAATGCATCAGTATTGTTCTTTACGTGCAATGCTGGGCTCCTTTTTGTTTTGGAATAATGTAAACACGTAATTTTTAAGTTTTGATAGAAACAAATGTTCTTAAGTGATAAATGGATATTTCGTTATGTTTCCTTTCGAATTGTCACCTAATAAGTGTACTGCGTAACGCATAATTCACTTCCTCAAGCAGAAGTGGATGAGTGAAACATCTGAATTGAAACCGTCGTAGAGCGGAAAACTTAAGTATCCGGATATGGGTTCTTATTCGTGATGTTATGTACTCACTCACATGTAGAAGTCTTAGATGTTTGTAACGGGAATTTCCAAACACCCTGTATACAAAATTAAATGTGTGTGGAATCCTCATTGTGCGAGTTCTACTCGCACTTGGCTAGGTTTTTTTTCTTCTTCAAGCATTTCGTTATAATTCCATGAGTAGTTGGTTGCTCTGTGTCGAATTTGAAATCTTCATTTACAGATCATAATGTACGCTGTGTTCGGTGCTGCTGCCTGTTGTCGCAATCCATGCCTTGTATTTCATGTCTTTCCTCACAGAACGCGCTTCCATCGTTTGGTAGAAGTTTCTCTCGACACTCCGCGCGAAAGTGTAGTTACAAACGTATAAACAGAAAAGGAAAATTCTAATTGACTTCTTATCCGTCCCTTAATGTTAATTAAGCTAACTTTATTTTGTTTCCAGTTTACTGTCATATTTATAATGTTTCAAGACACCCATTCGGAACTTGTTCCCATTCGTGTCGAAATGCACAGAAGTAAAGAAAGAAAAAAGCACGCTCCGTCTGCTTACAAATGTGTTATACCGACTTAGGACAAAAAATGCCGCGACAGCAAAGCGAGAGCCACACACTCAGCGCGCCGTCTGGCCAGTCGATAATGTCTCCGCCCCGAGACGGCTCTGTCATAGGGGCCGCGATAGAAGGGCTCTGCACTTCACTCCTCAAGTGGTACGACCATCACTCTCAACGCAACGCTCACGTTACGTGTTTCGTCTTCCAGTCGAGAGATCCCACTGAAAAGCCCTAGACCAGTGGCTGAAGAAACTGAAGAACGTTTTGGACATTAGGAACGTTCCGAAGATGTTCTCGAGTGTTCAGGCTCTTACATATGAAAGTGATAGAACCCTTAAACGTGCTTAATATGTATCTCAAGGCATTTCATTGTTTGCTTAACACACTTTTCATGAAATCTGGGATTTTTTACTAGAAATATCATGATTCTATTTGAGCAGTAAATCATTGTGAAAAGCCTATCGGTGAACAGACAAAAAAGTGAAGGCGCACTTGCATTACAAATCGCTGCTAAGAAACTCTTTGTAGTAAAGAAAACCCATTTATCTGGAAATTAAAATATCTTCACTGTAGGAGAAACTACTTCTTTATGGTGCGTTTAAAATTAGTTGTGACTTTCCGCATTTGGCTCACCGGTGGGGACAAGACACCGTCGCCCAGGTAACACCAATGGCGAGCCGGCTTTCCGTACCACGCCGCCAGCAGTTCGGATGGTACAGCGTCCCTGTTGCCACCCCGTGGACAAACAGAACCACATGCTGTCGCGCATTAGATGCACCTATACGTTTATTACCTCTCGTTGAAAAGTGGTATTTCAGGTTCGCATTAAAAATTGTCCTTCAAGAACATGTTCGCCAGCTGTGGAGATAAATTTCACCTGGAAAATATTACTCCGAATTCGACCACAATAATGGACAATGCGCATACCATTCTCCAATAATGCAGTGGAGGAAAGCAGATATTTTACTATGGATAGACGGAAATGACCGGGATGAAGTTGAACGTAGTTTGTACAAGGTCGAGTTGATGGAACTTGTAATGCTGTACATGCCAAGTACACCACGCTTCCAGGTCGACGAACTGGCTAGCGCTAAAGGGCATAGTTTAATCAGGCTTTCTCCGTATCATGCTCATTGAAAACAGAATGAGAATATACGCGTCTAGATGAACAGTAATGTGGCAAAATACAACAAGAAATTTACGCTCTGTGAGGCTGAAATGCTGACAAAAGAATCCATTGCAAATGCTACTCCACAAGACTGGTCTCGAGTTTCAGCCATACCAAGAAGATAGTTGAGGAGACACGGACAATAAAGGACTGTGACTAGCGTTGCCATACGTCGCGGATTTCGAGGACAGTCCGCGATTTAATGTTCGAAGAGGGGTGTCCTGGACGAAGAGGAAATGTCCGCGAAAAAAGTGGCTAGTAAGTAAAAAAAAATTTTTTACGCAAGTTTTGCCACTGGCCACCGATCAAGTGTTGCATAACTCCTGCAAACTTGACGATAGTCGTTGAAACCTGTGCTGATATTCCGTGTCACTTCAGAATCGCTCGGCTATTTTCAGAAGGGACTGTGGAAGCAGTGCAATAATCGATTCTTTGCGATTGTTTCAGTTTTCCTGTGTTGGTTTACAACGTCTCTGCTGTTGGTATCCGATATTCTTTGGTCGTGTAAAGTTAACATTCAGCTGTGCGAAGTGTACTTCTGGTGTCGTTATTGCAGAGAATTTGAAATTTAAAATGTCGAAACGAAAAGTACATTTTGGATAAGAATATATTTATGCGTTTCCAAGTATTAAACGTGGAAGAAACGAACAAGAAGCTATTTGCAAAGTGTGTGGGTGAGTACAATGCATTGTAGGTACGTGACAGTAAACAATGCCTATCATTTGTAGAAAGCATACGAATGAGTATTATAATTGATCAGATTACTCAACAGTACGTGTTTAAAAACCAGGTCTCCCGCACTTTTATTTTCTGGCGATAGTTTTCAGTTATTGAAAAAAATATTTTCACCGTGCCATCAAATTTAATTTTCAGGGTGTCCATAGAATGAAAGAGCTGTCAGAAACGTGTGTTTTGAGGCGTAAAAATGTAATAGTTGTGACACTTCGAAACATAGGGCAATAGATTGTGGACGTTTACGCAATACCGTACATAAACTAAAATCTTAATCAGAAAGATGAAAGAACATTGTGTGATTCTTGGTTTCAACCACATCTTCATAATTACCACTGTAAAGTAATGAAGATTCAACCGAAATGCAAACCAATGGTCGCTTGCACAACATATTGGTCCGTGTTCCAACCACATCTTTATAATCAACGAATTTTGTCCTTGATTTTCGTCCTTGGATTATGCAACCCTAACTGTGGCGAGTTTCGAGTAATACCTAATTTCTCCTGTGCCATGTTAAAATCTGCTTCTTATGCATAAACACAGCAGAGTTCACTAATATACAACTGTCTAACATTCTAATGCAGTTGAAATTGTGACAGAATCCTAAGACAGTGTGTTATTAAACTAGCAACTGAGGACAAATCAGGTCAATTGTTACGAGGAAGCCCATTCTCGGTATAAAAATAAACGTTCAACTTCTTCATTTATACTACTGCAAAACCCACAGCAATTTTCGTTTCACCATCTATTTATGGTCCATGAAAGTTACATTACCTCATCTAAACAACTGTAGCGCAGGATATGGAAGTTTCGCATATCATTCATATGGCAAAATACTCCTGCGTACTATCATTTGCCAAAATCTTCTTTTGATATCTGAGACTGATTATGAGACACGAGGGATTTATGAATTTTTCATTCTGGTTTGTTCACTAGCGCGTGCGTTCGTGACGGAGCCCTTTACATAGATTCCATTTCCTCGACGTTGGAGACAAATAGCGATATCCTTCAAAGTTTAAAGAATAATTCAATACGTGATCTCAATTTCATACGCCACAATACATGACCTAACACGCACCAAACGCAAATTCATGGCAACTCATGTTTTTTACTGCATACTTTCAGAATTTCGTGCAGTAGTTTACCTAAAACCAAAGTA
Source organism: Schistocerca piceifrons (assembly GCF_021461385.2). NCBI lineage: Eukaryota > Metazoa > Arthropoda > Insecta > Orthoptera > Acrididae > Schistocerca > Schistocerca piceifrons. Next base: position 659,434,347 of record NC_060138.1, read on the forward strand.
CCACAATAGCTATGAGCATTAACGAAATGATAGGAGTTCATCATGAAGCTGACGAATGAAGCTATGAAATATGCGAGAATCAGAATTCATTACCGCATGGTTTGTTTAAAATTGCTTGAGAAAGATTGCGGATCGGCCGGCTTGCGCGGTCTGCTGTTCATCCAGACTAGCGAGCTTAACAAGTTCCGCCTTCAGTACACGACTGGCAATTACGCTACAGACCACTCGCTCCGTACTGAAATGTCAAAAGCTACAACTTATTTTAAACGCACTACAGTTTTACACTGTGGTGGCAGAAGTCACGGTTTGCCTCCTAATAACGTGCGCACCTCTTTTTTCCCGGCGTAGTGCAGCATGGACTCAACATGTCGTTGGTAGTCCCCTGCAGAAATATTGAGCCATGCTGGAGGAGGAGGACATTAGTATTTAACCACCCGTCGACAACGAGGTCATTAGAGACAGAGCACAGCCTCTGATTAGGGAATGGTGGAGAAGGAAGTCAGCCGTGGCCTTTCAAAGGAACCATCCTGTCATTTGCCTCAAGCGATTTAGGGAAATCAAGAAATGTTGCCGGTGCAGGATTTTGTGCACGAACTGACCTCTCGATTACGTCCCATAAAAGTTAGATGGGACTCATGGCAGGCGATCTTGATGGCAAATCATTCGTTCGAAAATTCCAAAATGTTCTTCAAACCAATCGCGAACCATTGCGGGCTGGTGAAATGACATCGTTGTTTGGGAACATGAAGTCCATGAATGGCTGCAAATAGTCTCCAAGTAGCCGAACATAATTATTTCCAGTCAACTACCGATTCAGTTGGACCAGGTGAACCAGTCCATTCAATGTAAACGTTATGGAGCCACCACCACCTTGCACAGTGCCCTGGTGACAAGTTGGGTCCATGGCTTCGTGGGATCGGCGCCACACTCGAACCCTATCATCAGCTCTTACCAAGAGAAATCGGGACTTACCCGACCAGACCATAGTTTTCCAGTTTTTAGGGTCCAAGCGATACGGTCACGAGTCCAGGAGAGGCGCTGCAGGTGATGTCGTGCTGGTACCACAGGTGCTCGCGTCGGTCGTCTACTGCTATAGCCCATTAACGCCAAATATCGCCGCACTGCCCTAACGGATACATTCGTCGTACGCCCCACATTAATTTCTGCGTTATTTCATGCAGTGATGCTCGTCGGTCAGCACTGACAGCTCTACACGAATGCCGCTGCTCTCGGTCGTTATGTGAAGGCCGTCGGCCACTGCGTTGTCCACGAGAGAGGTAATGCCTGAAATTTGGCGTTCTCGTCACGGTCTCGACACTGTGGGTCTCAGGATACAATTCGCTAAAGATTTCTGAAATTGAATGTCTCGTGCGTCTAGCTTCAACTACCATTGCGCGTTCAAAATCTGTTGACTCCCGTCGTGCGGCCATAATCATATTGGAAATCTTTTCACATGAATAACTAGAGTACAAATTGCAGCTCCGCCAAAACAGTGCCCGTTTAGACCTTGCGTAGGCGATGCCATATCGCTATCCCATGACTTTTGTCACCTCACTGTGCTTAAAGTGTATAAGTAATTAAAATGTGTGGTAACAGTGAATTATGATCAAACTGCACCACGAGTATGCATTGTTTATTAAGTGCATAATTCATTAAGTGTCTGACGATTTTATAAATGAAAACGTGGATGTTTGTAAATATGAAGAACCAGTCAACATGTGTATCATTTAACTGTGAAACGTATGTGGCATTCACCCACCTATTTGTGTGACAAACATATATCTACGTCATGCAAGTGACTGTAATTAGTGCTTTTGACTTCACGTATCATATTTGTGTTTTTCTGAGAGAAACTTGGAACGGGAAGGAAGAAAAACACAGAAACATGATGTATTTCTCGAATAAAATCAAGGCAGCTTTCGATTATATCCTCACCAGCGAAGAATGTATCATTGTTTACAATACTGTGAGCCCTCGTCCACGGGATACAACAGAAAACTTTTAAATGTTAGGCACGGTGGAAATTTCCCTGCCTAGCAGTGACTGTGACGCTGTAACACAATGTGCAGAGACGCACAATCAATAATCTTGCCTCCTGCTAGGCGCCACCGTGATTTGAAAGTTAGCGGACTGTCTTTGCAACATTAATTACAACTCGTTAGCACAATCAGTTTGTCTCGAGAAACCCTGCATAGAATGTTGATAATGGAAGTTTAGAAAGACCAGTTAATAATCTTATGTTTATCACTATTTCATAGTGTAATAAAAAATCAACTGGCAAGACACCGCTTCTTATGACGACTCTGGTAAGTACAACGATGATTATTCAGTGCATAACAGGGAGCTGTAATGAGTTGGCACATTCACATTCTCTCACACGTGTCAACATAAACATTCACTCATTTATAGAGCTACGCAGTAGAGACACTCCTGCATTGTGGCATTGTGGGTCAAATGTCAAGTACACGATGCGAGGTAGCAGATTTTAGTTAACAGATGACAGTCCGCCTCCTTAGCTGAGAGCTCAGCTCGTCTGATTGCCTCGTAGCAAACTCAGATTCGATTCCCGGCCGGGTCGGAGATTTTCTCCGCTCGAGGACTGGCTGTTCTGTTGTTCTCATTGTCATTTCATCATCATCGTCACGCAAGTAGCCCAGTGTGGCGTCAATTGAAGAGACTTGCAACTCGGCGGCCGAACTTCCCCAGGTGGGGACTCTTGACCACCAACGCCATGCAGACACACACAATACATTAAAATATTTAGATTATGCTACTTCACAAATGACAACATTTTTAGAACAATTTTGGCATGAGGTTGATTTATTACGGACGATTTGGATTTAAGTAAATGTCACTTCTATTGAAAATTGAAATATGTCATCAATTACAGAAAGGGATAACCGTACTGGGACGACAGAGCGTGGAAAATCATGCTTTGAATGTAAGTTATTTTTCAAACAATACAACATTATCAGTGGTCAGAATACTACAGTTGTAACTTGGCCAGGCTAGAGAATAGGATAACAATGCGGCAGTTTACGTTGGCAACGTCTCCTCCAAGCCACTTTGAAACACATCTCTTTTACAGCAAGCTCTTTGGTTTCCATATTTTTAGAGGAGGTAGCATGCATCAAAACAAGAAAAAATGTCCAGCAAATAAGGGCTCCAAAATGCACACCTGAAGAGCTACGTGCACTTGTTTAATAGAACATATTTGTTTTACAGCAACGAAGATGAACAAGTGCTCAGAGCTCTTTACGTGTACATCTTAGACCCTATGTTTACTGGATTTTGTTCTTGTTTGCTTCCATACAACCTCCTCCAAAAATATGGAAACCACAGAGCTTGCTGTGAAAGAGATGTATTTACCAATAGCGAAGATAAACCAATTTATACATGGTTGATCGAGAGGAAAGGTACAAGCTTTGACGAGTGATACTGCTGGTGATTCTGTACAAAAAACTTCTAATAAACATATGCCCTTTCCTTAACCGACTCCGAGTAAACCAATGAAAACAGCTAGGAACGGGAAAGGAGGAGGTGACGGTAAATTAAGATACTGTTATGTTATGGTTTGTTTAACTGTGTACGTTCCCTCACAGAAGATGTTGAAACAGTCCACCCCCAATTTCAATGCATGTTGCTGTTCTTGTAGACAGGTGTTGTGTCGCCGATCGGAGATCAGTTTTGCATTCCTTTACCTGGGCACAAGCATGTAAAATACGAGCGAGAAGTTCCTCTCTTGTGTCCACTCTGCGCTTGTAGACGTAGCTCTTCAGCCACACCCACAAACAGTAATCCAATTGGGTAAGATCGGGTGACCTCGGTGGCCAAACAATGACTCCAAGGCGACCGATCCAACGACCAGGATACGTTGTGTTGAGATACTGTCACTGGCCGCACGGAATGTGGAGGTGCTCCGTCATGCTGAAAGTACATACCAGCTCGTGTTGCCCAAGGGATATCCTCCACGTATTCTGGTAACACATTTTGAAGAGACTCAAGATATGGTGTTCCAGTAAGAGGGTTATCTAAAACAATTGGACCGATGAGTTGGTCATCACTAATACCGCACCACACGTTGACTGAGAAACGTCGTTGAAAATTCATTTCCACAGTAGCGTGCACATTTTCATTTGCCCATATATGAGAGTTGCACGTGTTGTTGAGTCCGTTGCTGGTAAATGTTGACTTATCAGTGAACAGAATACGTGGAATTAATCGCTCATTGGCAATGATTCATTGACAGAATTCTTGCCGGGTGGCAGCATCTTCTTCATGCAGATGTTGTACATTCTGCAGATGAAAGGGATGCAGACCGTGCTACTGTACTGTGCTATCACTCGTGTTTGTGGAATACCAAGTTGGGCAGCAATTCCTCTAGAGTTAGTAGTAGGGTTGCGTTTCACTACTTGAAGAATGTTCTCAGCTTCATTAAGAGTTTATTGTACGGGACTTTCAGAGACAACATTTACACCGGGAAGCCTACCACGCTCACGCAATCCGTGAAACACCCTGTTAAACACCCTGCTATCTGACACACTGCGATTTGGAAATCGTTGTTGGTATTCTCGCACAGCAGCTATGGAATTCCCATTGGACAAACCGTAGACAAACACCATGTCCGCATATTCTGCATGTGTGAAGATCCGTGGCATTTTCACTGCACAAAACTGTATCCGTTGATCACATAAAAACAACTGTAGTACCCTGCACTACGACAAGCACTGTCGGACTGAGACGTGAGGTAAACAACTGCACCATGCGCAAGTGAACTGCTTACTGACACAGTAAAGAGGGCGCTACACGTATCCCGTTCCTAGTAGTTTTCATTGGTTTACCCGCAAACGGTTAAGAAAAGGGCATATGTTTATTATGAATTTTTTTGTTCACAATCACCGCTAGTATCACCCCTCAAAGCGTGTACCTTTCCTCCTGACTCACCCTGTATATTATAGCCCATGTTAATTAGACATTTTCTAACATTCTGCGTGGTGTCTGTTCTAAGTCGTGTCTCCCTACCACTTTCGCGCAACGACGCTCTGAGCGTGTTTTTTAGGGAATTGACTAGTTTGAACCTGGGACCTGCTGCTGGTAAGGAGACGCCAGACCACACTTGACATGTAGAGTTCAGAAGAGTTCAGTGAGACTAGCGATGATATAATCAAATACTTAATGATTTCAGTGTCAGCTCCACTGCACTCCCTGTAAAAGAATCTTAATACTAACTAAATTTAGTGGAAGGGGTCAAGGCTTTCCTATTTTTAGTTAGCTGGTAAAATAACGTCGAAAAAGCAGTTAAGTTTACTATTGGAATTTTTATTCTACTCACAAAACATTGTTTATAAATTGCGCTATTGATGATAGGAAATATTTTAATACAGGATGATAAAAACCAACTGCGTTCAACAAAAATGCGGACGAACATTCCCTGAATGGGTTTCCTAGTTCTACAATGGATCGAAAGCTGACCTATGCCATATCACATCTATAATCTGGGTTTAAATTAAGTTTCATAAAAGAGAAAACTATCAAAATGGTCTACAGTGACCCTCAATTATCTTTAATTACTTATTTAACTTGTTGTAAATTACAGTGGCTGATGTGGCTTCTCAATAACTATACAACAGAAAAATCATTGCGTTTCAGATTTTAACTTCAATTAGTAAATGTGAATACCATGAGCTTTAATTGATGAGCGACACTAGTATTACGCAAAAAGGGGATGTAACAGATGAGACTTCTGCAGTTCTGAGTGAAGCCTTATGCGCTCAACAATGCGGCATCGCATGCGTTCATTACCTTGTCGGTGTATAGGCAACGTCAGGGGGCGGCGGGCAGCACAGCTCCACGCACCTCGCCGTCTCGGAAGCAACTCTCTAACTTCTCCTTACTACAGTTTACCGAAGTTGGTTTAAAAAAAACTATCTGGCTGTGTTTTCAACTGACCAATCAGGGTCTCAATGTTAACCTTAAGCTCCGCCTACAAAATTCTGTCTATCCAATGAGAAACGTTATACTTTTCGTGGTGGGGCAATGTTTTTAACGTTTGCAACGTAACAGAGACGCAAAAAAGTCTCACGCTAAAACTTGCAGCTGGTGTGGCCCTTTTAGTGTTATCATAAGAACTATACTGTTCTTCTGGAGGGCTCTATCTTTTAACATGGGCTGGGGGGTGGTTTTGGCGGTCGGTTGACGACGTGGGTTTCCGTCCCTTATCGTAGGGCCTCCTAGCCTACACGATTCTGCTCTCGGCTTCTGTTCTCGTTTCTCCGCTCGGAACTGCGTCTGTTTCACGGTGGGAGGGTATGACATGCATTTAGGCGTTCTTGTGTTATAGTCTGTGGTATTCCATTTGCTCACTCGTTGATCGTATTACTTTGGTTAATTTAATGTCAGGATTTATTCGGAGCTATGTGACATACTGCCAGATTTGCTTATCATGTCAGGGTTTTCATGGAAGGCGTTGGAATTGCCTGACACCTTACATATCACCACCCTTCAAACTTAATTTTTGCACTGAGGTTAGGCAATGATTGAATTGTTGTCTAAGTCAGTCAGAAATTATTCCTTTATCTAAATTTTGTCGCCTACTGTTCAGCCACGTTATTCTAGTTCTATGCTAGTTTGTATTACTAATTTATATTTTTATATTATTCCACATTATTCTCCAAAATATGTTTATATTGACAAGAGTAGAATATTTTTATGATATTATCATTATTAATTTTTAATTATTTTCTTTTTTTATTTAAGTGTGAAGTTTGTTTTTTAAGAAGTTTGTTATCGAAAGTGAGGAGTCTTTCACATCGATTTTCTTAGAATTTTTTTTTTATAAATGTAGTAATTAAGTAAAATCTATTCCTAACACATTTTCTAAATATCATGTACATGTAAAATGTTTTTGTTTCTAGACACTCATTTCAACATTGTTACACTAACAAATAAGAATTATTTCCAAGAATTGCTTTGACAAAGAAATATACATACACAAGTATTGAGATATTATCCTAACAAATGGTACAAATGTTAAAAAAAGGGAAAACATCCAACAAGATAATTTTTTATTCTTTGTTTTTGTAAGGAGAATGTAAGTAAAATATAGTTATTCTTTTATTTTTATGAGGAGAAAATAAGTTGCATATAGTTTTAGTGTTTATTATGCCTTATTTTGTTCTTTAGACACTGTCCATTTCAGAACTAATGACTTATTTTTATCGATAGTCTGTTTTTTACTTAAGTCTGTGGTCAATTACTGTTATTTTGTAGTGGATTAGCTGTCTGGTGTGCTTAACTTATTTAGTTTTTCACACATTTCTTTTACACAATTCCTACATCACATAATTTGATTTCACACATTCACACAATACTATGAACGTTTAAGCATGAGGTTGGCGAATGTTTTTGCATGAAGGTGATGGACTTGAGTCAGATGGATATGGGCAAGTATTTGATGTACAGCTTCGTTCATCGTTCCTTGTTGGCTTTGCAACGGTGTGTTGCTGTTGTGGAGGTCCCATAATGGAATGGCGCTGTGAGTGCAGAATCTCGTGGTTTACTGGCTTTGTATGCGTGAAAGTCGTTTCTTGTTGTGATACTTCACAGATGACTAGATTACAATAGGATAGGGATTTGGGAAGGTATGTCGTCTATTCTTCACCCATCTTATTTCTTGGTCTCAATCTTGCGAATCTTCAACTTCTGTTCTTCCTGCTTTTTCTCTGCTTCTTACTTGATTCTTGGCTCTTCTCTGGGCAGGATATTGGAATACTTATTGATAACTAGTCACTTTGAAGTTCTCCTCTTAGTAACAGCTTGATAAAATGTTTGGACATGTCATTTTTACTTTGTGGAAGTTTTCTTCAGTTTCGTGCATCAGTGTGCTGTTTAATAGCAGTAGTGTGACTTTTACGCATATTTTTTGCCAGTGGTGGCTTGCCCAAGCGGTCTTGTCGTCGGGCCGTTTTTTGCTCGCTCTGCTGAGTCAGGGCGTCCCGGGACCTTCCTGGCCTTCCATGTGTCTCTGCAGGGTTCCGCTTAGCAGCAGATTTACTGCCCACTCGGATACAAGGGCCCTCTGTTGGTCTCGCAGTCCTTTCCCTTCTCTTGACGCTTCTGCCTTGTAGGAATCATGTCTTGCTAATTACGTCCTTTTCTTTCTTGATACTTCTCTCGTTGCAACTTGTGGGTCGTTGCATCTGGTTGTTGCTGGAGTTTTTGCAATGGTTCTTACAAAAAGTTTTACTTATATTCATCTAACATATGTCTAGTACCTACATTGTTTTACACCTTTTTAAAAAGCTTTACAAATTTCGGCGCCCTTTCCATGTTACAATTCTAAGATATTTTGAGTCTTAACTTCTACAAGAATCCTCAAATTCGTTTTTTATTTTTGTGTAGTGTCGTGGTGTATAGCATTTTAGTATTTCATGCTGTTAGACTATGTACGCTTTATCCCTTCACCTTAATCTATGCTACTATTGGTGTTATTTTTGTATTTGATTTTATTGAAACTACTTTCTTTTTCCCACCTTCCTCTCTCTTCATTCTTCCTTCTCCTGACGATCTTATCTGCAACATAAACTTGAAATATTGTGCTAATTATTTACTTGAACTTCTTGAAATTTTTCATCAATTTCTTTATGGACTTCTAACATGAGTTGAGGCGATTCTTCCGTTAGTGCATACCATTCTAATTCTTCATCCTATTTATCTCACATCATTCTTAATTGTTTGTTTATAACTGGTATTTCTTCTAATTTTAGCTTTTGCTCAAAGAGAAGTGTGACATTCCCGAATGTTACGCTACCTTTTCTCATATCTGTTATCGCTCGTCTCTCATTTAAAAAATCTGCACCTATAATCAAATCTACAGTTAGTTTAGGTGTAATCACGAAGTTTGCTTCGATCTTTTGACCTTGGCATGCAAGAGTTAACCTTGTTTATCTCGTAACTTCCGCAGCATTGTTTCTAATAGGACCTCTTACTTTAATCTTACGTGTTTTCAGAATTGGCAATTCGTCATTGGCATTACACTGCATGAATAAATTTGCTGAGATCGCCGTCAGTTCACTTCCGCTATCAATTACAATATTGACTGTGATATGCTTTACCATGGCCTTCGCAATTGGTTGAATTTGAAAGGGTTGGTTCTGTTCTTCTTCTTCCTGCATCAACGAATCCTCCACTGAATCATACATGAGTCTTTTCTGGAATTTCCCCTGTGAATTCGAACTTTCTGTAGGATAAGCTTCGACTGCTACTTCTCTCTCTTTTATTTCCTCTTCTCCATTTCTTCCTTCATTTACGCTTTCTTCAACATCCTCTACTTTTTCCTCATCCTCATCTATCTTCTCTTTCTTCGTTGCTACTTCCACATAATCGCATTTAAATGCTCCAATTATCGCTTCATAACTTCCTTCATTATATACGTTGGGTTGTGTGCCCACTAGTAACTTATTTTCAACTTCTGTCGACTGCGCATTATCCTCATTGAATTCGCTTTCCCTGGTTTCCCTCTCAAATAGCTCTGCAATACTCATTACTTCGTCCTTTCCTCCTACATTTGTTGTGCATGCCTCTGGTAATTCATCTTCCTCATCAGTATTCTCCCAATTAATTTCGTCCCAACACGATATTGTTATTTTCCTGTCTTCGTTTTCATCTGGTCCCTGTGGTTTTGTTTCTTCCTTCTTCTCTTTTCGTGATAAGGTATTTACTTCTCTGTTCAAGGTGCTGCAATTATCCTGGGTCGGTGCGTCATTCTCTTTGGCATGGGCGCTTAGCTGTCAATTCGAACGTTTTCGGGGTTTGGTGGTCTTACCTCCACCTCTTCTATCTGTATTCTCTTTTCTTGCTCCGTTTGTTGATATTGGTTTCTTTGTTGATAATTTGTCTGTCTATTGGTTCTCCAATACCCATTCCGGTTGTCATTGTTCCCTCTGTAATAGTTGTTGCCGTTCCTGGGAGAATTATAGTTATTGCCATATTCTCTTCTAAATCCATAACCGTTTTTTTGTTGAGATCTGTTGTCGTTTCTTGGTGCGAAGTTATCACATGGTTCGTAATTATTGTTTCTTCGTACTGTGTCTTGTGGATTCCACTGCTTTTTGCTTTCGTTTTCACGTGCGCTTCGTCTTTTTCTTGCGTCATCTTCCGAAAATATAAACTCTAGTTCCCTTAGAATTCCTTTAAATGCTTCGGCGTCATTGCCTCCGCGTCCTACTAATAATTGCTGGGATTGCAATGGTAACTTCATCGCGCATAATTTAATCAACTCTCCGTCACTGTATGGTACATCTAAGCATTGATTTTTCTTTGCCATTACTTCGAAAAATTTCACGGGACTCTTCTCTCCTGAATTTTCAAAATATGGGTTCTGTAATAATTCGTACTTCACTCTGTTCTGTGCTTCGCTGGACCAATATCGTGAGAGAAACGTCTCTCTGAAATCCTCGTAAGATCGGCATGTCATTGCAACATTCTGCATGGTTTCTGCGACTGTTCCTGACATGTGTGCACATATAAAGTCTAATTTGTGTGCTAGCGTCCAGTGTTCTGGTAATCCTACTCGGAATTGATCAATAAAAGTTCGTGGATGTAATGAGTTTCCTTCTCGAAATTGTTGAAATTTTCTGACTGTGAGGAAATGACCGTCGTACTTCGTCATGGTTCCATATGAAATTCGCGATTCTTCGCCACTTTTATTTCTGATCATTTCTCCCGTCGTTCTTTCCGGTTGTGGTAGATCCATTGGATATTGTCCACTGTAACTTTCGCCTACCCTTGCGTAATATCGCTGAAATGGTACGCAATAATTTTCTTCCATCGGTTGTGAACGTGTAGCTGAATGCATTGCACTGTACTCTTCGCGACCTGGCTTTTCATTGTCACGCATTGATTCGGCATCTTGTCTGGCTATGCTTGGCGCTTCATTGAACGATCCAGACTGTCTTGAAACATACATTTGTGGTTCTGCATGTGTTTTTGGTGCCGTTTGCTCATCAAGAATTTCGAAACGTGTTTGTTGCTGTGCAGGCTGTCTGATTTCAGGTGTGTTACTTTCCGCCTGTGATTGGAATCGCAAATGCATGATATCCTCGTTAATTGCTTGTTTTTCCGGTGCTGTTACAGATACGGATGTGGTTGCAGACTCAGTGCTTGTTCGATCTTGTTCACTACGCTCTTCAATGGTTTGCAACAACTCTGCTCGCAATTTCTGAAATTGTTGCTTCGTTTGCGCTTCTATTTTGACTATGCGGTTATCAGATCTTTTCAGCGCTGCTTTTTGATACGTTTGTGTAACACACTGTTTTCAACAATTTCACGCGTTGTACCTGCTGCTTGTCTAGTAATTACGTTTATCTGTTTCTCTAGTTTCTTGACTTCTCCCTGGGTGTTGTTACGTAATGTTTTGATCTCGTCCTGAGTGTCATTACGCAATGTTTGTATGTCCGCTTGTACCTTGTCAATGTCTGTTCTCAATTGATTGTAACCTGTTATTAAGTTTCCTATCACTTCTCGAGATTCTTTTGCCTCGTCTTCAATACGACTTAGGTGTAACTGAATTTTTTTGTTTTGTTCTTTAATCTCGCGCATTTGTCTCGTGGTTTCTGCATTCTGAATTTGAATTTGGTTCGCTATGTCTTTATTTTGCCTTGTCATGGTTTCTTTAATTTGTTGTAATAATTCTGCCAGATTGGTGGGTCCTATTGCGTTTTCTTCCGACGTCCTACGCTCTGTGTTTTCGCCCAAGTGTTGGTTTGCAACCGATTGCATTGAACTGTGTGGTGACACGTTTCTGTTCGCAATCCTTGTACTCTGTGGTGAGGGAGTTCTGATTCGAATCCTCATCGACTGTCTCTCTACTTTCCTGCTCCTCTGTCGTATGCTGACCTACGTTTTCTATGCCTTGGCGTACATTATCCTCGTTATGGTGCGTTATCTGTCCTATTTCTCGCAATACTGCATCGACTGTTGTATTGTCCTCTATTCTCTGTCCCTCTTCATGCTGGGTCTCTACCACAAATCGGTCAAGGTCTCGATCTGCCATTGCTAATCTTTCCGAATCCCTTATTTTCTGTTTTAAAAGCAATTCACGCGCCCTACTTCGCGTCAACATGCGCTCATACGATCTCACGCATTTCATAAACTTTTTGTTCACACAACATGATACTTATTATACCCAAGACTGACAATCCATTCACTTACTTGTTGGGTCAGAACCAACTTGTCAACGATGTATCCGCCACATGTGTGCTTGCATTGGGGAGAAAACTTAATTCTAACAATATTAAAATTCATAACTTAATTATGCTATTGTCTCTGCTAGAATGTCTCACTTTCTATTGAATACTTTCTTACCATCTATCGCTGCAGCTAATGTTTTCAACTATTTATGCCATTAAAAAAAATTATTACGATTTTTTTAAACAGGATATTTTTCTGATCTAGTTGGGCATGTGGTCGACCTTCAATCATGGTATTTTACCATCCTGGCAGGGTCGCCATTCTCTAACATTCTGCATGGTGTCTGTTTGTTCTAAGTCGTGTCTCCCTACCACTTTCGCGCAACGACGCTCTGAGCGTGTTTTTTAGGGAATTGACTAGTTTGAACCTGGGACCTGTTGCTGGTAAGGAGACGCCAGACCACACTTGACATGTAGAGTTCAGAAGAGTTCAGTGAGACTAGCGATGATATAATCAAATACTTAATGATTTCAGTGTCAGCTCCACTGCACTCCCTGTAAAAGAATCTTAATACTAACTAAATTTAGTGGAAGGGGTCAAAGCTTTCCTATTTTTAGTTAGCTGGTAAAATAACGTCGAAAAAGCAGTTAAGTTTACAATTGGAATTTTTATTCTACTCACAAAACATTGTTTATAAATTGCGCTATTGATGATAGGAAATATTTTAATACAGGATGATAAAAACCAACTGCGTTCAATAAAAATGCGGACGAATATTCCCTGAATGGGTTTCCTAGTTCTACAATGGATCGAAAGCTGACCTATGCCATGTCACATCTATAATCTGGGTTTAAATTAAGTTTCATAAAAGAGAAAACTATCAAAATGGTCTACAGTGACCCTCAATTATCTTTAATTACTTATTTAACTTGTTGTAAATTACAGTGGCTGATGTGGCTTCTCAATAACTATACAACAGAAAAATCATTGCGTTTCAGATTTTAACTTCAATTAGTAAATGTGAATACCATGAGCTTTAATTGACGATCGACACTAGTATTACGCAAAAAGGGGATGTAACAGATGAGACTTCTGCAGTTCTGAGTGAAGCCTTATGCGCTCAACAATGCGGCATCGCATGCGTTCATTACCTTGTCGGTGTATAGGCAACGTCAGGGGGCGGCGGGCAGCACAGCTCCACGCACCTCGCCGTCTCGGAAGCAACTCTCTAACTTCTCCTTACTACAGTTTACCGAAGTTGGTTTAAAAAAAACTATCTGGCTGTGTTTTCAACTGACCAATCAGGGTCTCAATGTTAACCTTAAGCTCCGCCTACAAAATTCTGTCTATCCAATGAGAAACGTTATACTTTTCGTGGTGGGGCAATGTTTTTAACGTTTGCAACGTAACAGAGACGCGAAAAAGTCTCACGCTAAAACTTGCAGCTGGTGTGGCCCTTTTAGTGTTATCATAAGATCTATACTGTTCTTCTGGAGGGCTCTATCTTTTAACATGGGCTGGGGGGTGGTTTTGGCGGTCGGTTGACGACGTGGGTTTCCGTCCCTTATCGTAGGGCCTCCTAGCCTACACGATTCTGCTCTCGGCTTCTGTTCTCGTTTCTCCGCCCGGAACTGCGTCTGTTTCACGGTGGGAGGGTATGACATGCATTTAGGCGTTCTTGTGTTATAGTCTGTGGTATTCCATTTGCTCACTCGTTGATCGTATTACTTTGGTTAATTTAATGTCAGGATTTATTCGGAGCTACTGCCAGATTTGCTTATCATGTCAGGGTTTTCATGGAAAGTGGTGGATCTGCCTGACACCTTACAATTTTTGTTCATGTTTTGGTCCATACTACCACCTCTGGAAGTTGCCTACCCTACAGTCTTAGCAACAGCAGTACCGGGTCATCTATTTGAGTGTCAGAAGTATCAGAACGATTTTCGGTTATATCTTTTATCTTGGTCATTTCGGACCAGGGTCCCTTACCTCAGACTGATGCTTTTACCCTTCTCCATTACCCCTGGAAATTTCTAATTTAATCACGAAATCAAGCTACATATATGCATATTAGGACCACTGGCATCCATTCTTATTTCCAATAAACAAAGCTAAAAATAGTTGTATATTTTTAAAGCAGTGAAAACATTGCTGAGAAATTCGTTTTCGCACATGCTTTTAGTCAGCATCCAACAAATACGGCAGCCATCTTGCACAGATTACAATCTATGCTACAGTTCGTGCCCGCCCGGTTAGCCATGCGGTCTAACACATGGCTTTCCGGACTGAGAAGGAGCGCCTGGTCCCCGGCACGAATCCGCCCGGCGGATCTTGTGCCGAGGTCCGGTGAGCTGGCCAGACTGTGGATGGTTTTTAGGCGGTTTTCCATCTGCCTCGGCGAATGCGGGCTGGTTCCCCTTATTCCGCCTCACCTACACTATGTCGGCGATTGCTGCGCAAACAAGTTCTCCACGTACGCGTACACCCCCATTACTCTACCACACAAACATAAGGGTTACACTCGTCTGGTGTGAGACGTTCCATGGGGGGTCCACCGGGGGCCGAACCGCACAATAGCCCTGAAAGAGTAGTTCGGAGTGGGGTGGCGGAGGGGTCAAGTGGACTGCGGTAGCCGTCGTGGGGTTGTGGACCACTGCGGCTGCGGCGGGGACTGTGCCTCTCCGTCGTTTCTAGGCCCCTGGTTAACATACAATAAAATACTGCAGTTCAATATCGCCAAATACCACATTGTGGACTGGCTCGATGTTTTCATCTGCGATTGCGTTTCTGTGACAGCATTCATGAGAATCATGGTCATTATACAGCACCTAACGTGACAGATCGTTTCGTGGGTGAGATTTGAGTTGGTAAACGATTGGTGTGTTCTGTCAGGCACCTCGGTTCGGCCGAGTACTTGCTGAGGATGGTGAACATCAGAGTGCTGAAGGGTGTACCCAGGCCGCATCTTGGTTGCAAGTGGCCGCATCCGTTTTGAAGTCCGTTGAAAACAGTACTGAGCTTCGCTGCGAGTAAAGAGGCACACCGCCTGCAGCTCGCAAGGAAGAGAACGCTTGTCAAGCAAGTGCAGAGAAGTATGCTACTTTAAGCACTGTGTGTGGTACCAGTAATATACGCAGTCGATATTACGATCAGATATTGTGCAGTTTCATATTGATTGAAAATGGGGTATCTGACAGGACTGAAGAAATCACTGGAGCTCCAATTAACAACAGGCAGCCAGAGGCCTGGCAACAAGAATGGGAGGTTAGTGAAAAGGGGCGCCGTGTATACAATATATTACCTGACATAAGGAGCGACTGAAAAGGGGCTACGCCATGTACACCACGTGACACTGAGCAACCATTCAGACTGTACATGCGGGGCAACTGGAATCCTGGAACACACCGACCTGACCTGTAGGCTGTTCGGTAATCTAGGGTAAACAGGACAACACAGAAACACATTAACACAAGACATCATATACAACATAGCGCGTAACGAAGCCGCGTGGAACACACTTAACACATTAGCCAACACAATATTTGCAGCACTACACACTGAGTACCTAAATAGATGACTATGTTGCACACTACAAAATATGCAGAGCTAAGACAAAATTCCACGCGGTAAACAATGATGATAGACGAATGCACAAGAGTCAAGACTCATTTGAAACGTAATCCGCACAAGAAAATATAGATTACAAACGTACGAAGTCTAGACACACTTAACGACTAGCAAATAACCTAAGAATAGCCTGAAACACACAAATAGACGTATATAGCAGATTTATATAGCGACATGTGATATACTGCAAGACGTCAGTTTAAACTTGCTCTTAGATATTTAGATTTATAATATTTACAAAAGCAAACACACTCAACACAAGTGGCGCACAATAATTAAGAACATTAAAGGTGTCCGGACGTCAATGGATCGATGAACATACCGAGATTTTCACTCGTGGACGCCTAAGGTGGTGGGACTAACCTCTCCTCTCTGCTCTGTCCTGTCGCATTTTATTTTCTTCTTAAAATACATATATTATGTGCGTCTTGTGTTCATTTTTGTATAAAAGTACAATACGCAAACAAAAAAGGAAATGAAAAGGGCCTGTCTCCTCGTGGCAGAGATGGTCAATGGCGCGTATGCTGGTTTAGTATCAGGGCAGCTTTTCGATAATCCCTATCCACACTACCACTCGCAGCAGCAATAATAAATCAGGCAGCTGGACACAAAATATACAGCAACAATGGGGAAAAAAATTCCCAACACAACAGCAGTGACGTAGTGGAAAATCCGACAGCATTAGCAATCGAAGATGGATAACACTGGTTAACAATGAAATTTTTTTAGAAAACCTAAAAGATTTCTCAGTCTATTCTTGGGTGCTGATTTTAGAAAAAGTACTTTAAGTGTTCAACCACATGCAGTTTTAACACAAACTGAGAATTTCTGTGCGCTATGCAATATGTAGTTATATGTTCACTATAATAACGCCAGTACCGTATTATGATGTTTTTCAATGCTACAAAATGTTGTTTCTTTTCTAAATGGAGTTCTGATGGAGGAAAAGAGGGGGTGGAGGTGGGGAAGGAGAGATATTAAGATTTATGTGTTTTTACTGGCACTGAAGAACGTAGTACTTCACTATATTGTTACGGTTGCTTTGTTTTAGTATGTTTTTGAGTAAAGTTTCTTCAGTATACAAGTTTAGTGTGAATTTTCTAAATCTTCATTATTACTTTGTGAAAAAAAACTTATGTGACTGAGAGATTCCCCTGGCATTTCTTAAGTTAGCATACTGAACATTATGATCACCTGAAACGATTTTTTAAAAAACTGCAAAGTATAATTTTTTGTACCTGTGTAATGGCTTCCGCCATGAACATGGGCAGATGGCGGAATGCGGCAAGTAATATTACAGAGGGGTATTGTAATAGGATACCGACGTGCTACGTAACAAGTAAGTACACCAGCTTATAGAGAATGAAGAAAAAGTATCACTGGTGATAACGCTTCTCGATACAATTCTATTAAAAGATGTTTGCAGTGAAATGTGGAAACCTGTGCTACCAATTCAGCTACTCAGACTTGCAATACGTATGCCAAACTGGCACAAAATCGCCAAATATTGTAATTACGCAATTAATTAGTTTGTAAACAAAGAGCAGTAGGAAATATATTGACACCCAACAGCCTGCCAAGCTACAAGCACTATACTATCAAAATATATTTTAGAAAGACTAATATATTCACTTTAATATGGAAAAGTCGAATTAAGTCGGGTGATGCTGAGGGAATTAGATTAGGAAATGAGACACTTAAAGTAGTAAAGGAGTTTTGCTATTTGGGGAGCAAAATAACTGATGATGGTCGAAGTAGAGAGGATATAAAATGTAGACTGGCAATGGCAAGGAAAGCGTTTCTGAAGAAGAGAAATTTGTTAACATCGAGTATAGATTTAAGTGCAGGAAGTCGTTTCTGAAAGTATTTGTATGGAGTGTAGCCATGTATGGAAGTGAAACGTGGACGATAAATAGTTTAGACAAGAAGAGAATAGAAGCTTTCGAAATGTGGTGCTACAGAAGAATGCTGTAGATGGGTAGATCACATAACTAATGAGGAGGTATTGAATAGAACTGGGGAGAAGAGGAGCTTGTGGCACAACTTGACGAGAAGAAGGGATCGGTTGGTAGGACATGTTCTGAGACATCGAGGGATCACCAATTTAGTATTGGAGGGCAGCGTGGAGGGTAAAAATCGTAGAGGGAGACCAAGATATGAATACACTAAGCAGATTCAGAAGGATGTAGGTTGCAGTAACTACTGGGAGATGAAGAAGCTTGCACAAGATAGAGTAGCATGGAGAGCTGCATCAAACCAATCTCAGGACTGAAGACAACAACAACAACAACAACAACATGGAACAGTGATAAGTAATAAGACTGATTAAGAGAGATCGGTAAGAGATAGCTTCAAAGTGAATGCTCGAGTAGAAAGAGGAGACAATTTGCTATAAGAAAGAAGTATACGTACATAGTTTTCGCCCAAGAAACTCAGGGAAGGTTGAAATGGCTCTAAGCATTATGGGACTTAACATCTGACGTCATCAGTCCTCTAGACTTAGAACTATTTATACCTAACTAACCTAAGGACATCACACACATCCATGCCCGAGGCAGGATTCGAACCTGCGACTGTAGCAGTCGAGCGGTTCTGGACTGAAGAGCCTAGAACCGCTCTGCCACAGCGGTCGGCTCAGGGAAGGAATAGACAGAAATGAAAATAAGAACAGCAATCAGACAGTAGAACAGAATGCATTCTGTACATCGGTATCATTTCACAGAAAATAGTTAATGTACTGAGACCACATAATATAAGAGTCGTTTTCCTCACCAGCAATGAATTACGTTAAGACTGTCACACAACATAAAATCCAACAGATACAAATTTTCCAGCACAGGCATCACCAGCAATGAATTACGTAATAGACTGCCACACAACATAAAATCCAACAAAGACAAATTTTCTAGCACAGGCGTCTACAAGATAAACTGCAATGGATGACCAATATAGTATGTGGATCGCACCTGGAGCAGCCTCCAAACTACGTTTAATAAACACGTAAATGCATTTGGGTGCACATCTCCAATAAATCTACCACAGCTTCTCACGACACAGGACATACTTTCGACAAGACGGGGAATAATTTAATAATATTATTAATGTAAATAAAGACCACGAACTGAACCTCTATGCAGAACTTGAAATTTTTATGACGACGGAGAACTTGGGACGTACATACTCAGTGACAAAGCTAAGACACTGGCAATGAAGTTTTTCTGAATCTTCTCAAGCACAGTAGACGACACACAGTAACTTTTGCTGCCATCTATTTTTCAGTGACCTAAATCATGAAAACAACTACCAAATCACCAAACCGATACACTAACAAATAAATATGCTGAAATATAGGTTTATGGGCTATTTATTTATTTATTGCCGTAGTTTTTAAAATTATGGTATTAAAAAGGGGAAAAGTTGTGGAGATTTAAACGCCTATATACATGTTATCTGTTTATTTAATTCCCAATGAAAGCTGGTAATGAATGCTCTTTGACTTACGAGGCACTGTATTTATACATCTGTACGATCTTTATATTGTTTATGTTGTGGTTTTGTGTCTGTGTGACATCTAAAGATGAAAATGTTTATTTACGATGGTCATCAGGGTTTTTTCTGTTTCTTTATTATTGTTTAAATTTTGTAATTCTAATGCCATATTATTTTAACAAATGCTAATTATACCTAATTTGTTGCGAAATGAAATTCAAACCAGGCAACTGTGTACATCCAGCAAGCCAATGGGAGTTTTGTGGAGATCATACATCGCCATGACCGGTCCAAGGTTAATACTGCTGTAAGCTGTGAAACTGTGAGTTAAGCAGGCTGCTGCTGACTGAAATGATATCTCATACTAGTGTAATGCCTGTTGCTACAATTGAGAGATGAGAATACACTAGACATCTTAATAGGAGAGGGGAAAATAGGTTGGAAAAGTTTCTTTCAGAAATTATATGGGGGCCACCATCATACAAGGCAATATCTCTGCGGTAAATGGACTCAGACATGTATCTTTTTCAAGTTAGAATGAGGATTCAGGCAGCCTATTGTGAATGAAGTCAAAATAACAGAAGAGCCCCCAAAGTACTTAAGAAAGCAGAGAAATGTAAAGTTGGTTTATTTCATCAAAATATTAGAGACTTGAGTAATGAGTTAGAAGAGCTTCATAGCTGTATGGAAAATTCAGAGAGCTCTGAAACGATAAATATCCTGTGTTTATTTGAGTCCCACGTAAACTCAGGGTTAGATAGGTTACATATTGAACTCTGCAGTCTAGCAGCTTACTCATGCAGAACTAATATGGTAAAGGGACGAGTTGTTAGATACATAAGACAGAACAAAAGTTAAAAAACGTTGAGACAAATGTATTATATAGTTATCAGCACATAGATGTCTGTGCATCTGAATTAATACTGAAAAATAGTTCACTTTTAATTGGAACTGTATATAGATCCCAATGGGAAATTTTGAACTGTTTCTGAGAAATCTGGATTCCTTACTATGCTATCTGCCACATAGTAGCAAGCAGACGTTAGTCTACGGTGACTTCAGTGCAGGTTTTCTAAAGGATTCTGATAGAGAAAATGATCTGGAAACCTTATTTGGATGCTACAACTTGATCTCAGTAATTACACTACTGGCCATTAAAATTGCTGCACCAAGAAGAAATGCAAATGATAAACTCTTACTCATTGGACAAATATATTATACTAGAACTGACATGTGATTACATTTTCACGCAATTTGGGTGCATAGATCCTGAGAAATCAGTACTCAGAACAACCACCTCTGGCCGTAATAACGGCCTTGATACGCCTGGGCATTGAATCGAACAGAGCTTGGATGGCGTGTACAGGTACAGTTGCCCATGCAGCTTCAACAGGATATCACCGTTCATCAAGAGTAGTGACTGGCGTATTGTGACGAGCTAGTTGCTCGGCCACCATTGACCAGACGTTTTCAGTTGGTGAGAGATCTGGAGAATGTGCTGGCCAGGGCAGCAGTCAAACATTTTCTGTATCCAGAAAGGCCCGTACAGGACCTGCAACATGCGGTCGTGCATTTTCCTGCTGAAATGTAGGGTTCCGCAGGGATCGAATGAAGGGTAGAGCCACGTGTCGTAACACATCTGAAACGTAACGTCCACTGTTCAAAGTGCCGTCAATGCGAACAAGAGGTGACCGAGACGTGTAGACAATGGCACCGCATACCATCACGCCGGGTGATACGCCAGTATGGCGATGACGAATACACGCCTCCAATGTGCGTTCACCGCGATGTCGCCAAACACGGATGCGACCATCATGATGCTGTAAACAGAACCTGGAGTCATCCGAAAAAATGACGTTTTACCATTCGTGTACCCAGGTTCGTCGTTGAATACACCATCACAGGCGCTCCTGTCTGTGATGCAGCATCAGGGGTAACCGCAGCCATGTTCTCCGAGCTGATAGTCCATGCTGCTGCAAACGTCGTCGAACTGTTCGTGCAGATGGTTGTTGTCTTGCAAACGTCCCCATCTGTTGACTCAGGGATCGAGACGTGGCTGCACGATCCGTTACAGCCACCCGGATAAGATGCTTGTCATCTCGACTGCTAGTGATACGAGGCCGTTGGGATCCAGCAGGGCGTTCCGTATTACCCTCCTGAACTCACCGATTCCATATTCTGCTAACAGTCATTGGATCTCGACCAACGCAAGCAGCAATGTCGCGATACGATAAACCGCAATCGCGATAGGCTACAATCCGACCTTTATCAAAGTCGGAAACGAGACGGTACGCATTTCTCCTCCTTACACGAGGCATCACAACAAAGTCTCACCAGGCAACGCCAGTCAACTGTGTTTGTGTATGAGAAACCGGTTGGAAACTTTCCTGATGTCAGCACGTTGTAGGTGTCGCCACCGGCGCCAACCTTGTGTGAATGCTCTGAAAAGCTAATCATCTGCATACCACAGCATCTTCTTCCCGTCGGTTAAATTTCGCGTTTGTAGCACGTCATCTTCGTGGTGTAGCAATTTTAATGGCCAGTAGTGTATAAGACAACGCAGAATCATTCATGCACACACTC
Organism: Schistocerca piceifrons; assembly: GCF_021461385.2. Classification (NCBI taxonomy): domain Eukaryota; kingdom Metazoa; phylum Arthropoda; class Insecta; order Orthoptera; family Acrididae; genus Schistocerca; species Schistocerca piceifrons. The sequence goes on from NC_060138.1 coordinate 659,456,235, forward strand.
ATCCATTCCGCCGGACTATGCTCAAGTGGCAACTTAGGGAGCAGCAGTTATTCAGTATTTACGACTCTCGTCTTCCAGTCTGATTTCTAAAGTCGTACGTACGGCTACGTTTGACCTCAGAGCCCATTTGTTAACAGTTAAAAATTATGGAGCCCGGTCGTTACAAACCTTCACCAACTTTGGATGAAATTAGGATGGCGAGAAACCATCTTCAGAAAAAGAATTTCGTGACGACACGGTATTCCACTTTATCAATCTGAAACATATAAAGAAAACTATTGATCTTATCTAATTGTCAGTGGACTTACATCGTTTGCTATATATATATATATATATATATATATATATATATATATATATATATATATACTTAAAACAAGATTTCATTCTTGTGGACGCCATCTCAGTGCCGCGCCCAGACCTTTCCACTTGGACATCAGCCTGACAATTAGGAAACTGAAGGAACTGGGATTAATCATTGCACTCTCCCCAGGTTATGGGAATGCTGTGTTAGAGTGATGGTGGTGGCCTCAGATGAGAGAAACAGTCGATTGATAGTAGGTAACGTAGCCAAATGAGCTGCGATAGTAGCAGTCCAAAAGCGAGATACATTGGAAGTTAGCCTTTCGTTCGACGGTGTTCTGCAAAGTGTGGAAGAAGCCGTAGTTAAAGGAAAGCTGGTGATGAAGCTGTTGCGGAAGCGTAACATGTAACACGGACCATGCTTGCACTGAACATTCACGAGAGTAATTGGAGGGACGTGCACAACACGTCAGTTCAGTTACCAGGGCATTCTCGGTAAGTACTGCGCGTACATGTAACATCGACCATGCTTGCACTGAACAGCCACGAGAGTAATTGGAGGAACGTGCACAACATGTCAGTTCCATTACCAGGGCGTTATCGTTAAGAACTGCTTGCAGGCTTTTTGTTTTCCAAATATGGAAAATACGCCATTTGCATAATATCATAGGAGAGAGCTTTGCAAAGGACTAGGCCACATGTGAAATGGACAGCATTTTTCGCTCCATCATGTTAAAGAAAGTTTTCTTTAAAATGGAATTCTCGATGCGCATCTAACTGGATGAAAGCACTGAGGGAGATGAGTTTAAGACAGTGGATGAACAGAGGTCCAAATCTCGCCCGACAATCTTCATTTGAAGAAGATACATGTTGTGTGGCCATTTAATATCGCTAAAAGGTTGATATGTCAAGGTACATTTGGCCTGACTTGGTCGGTATTTATCTGGGAGAATTCAGAATTCTGTGTCACACAATAAGAATCCATATCTGCTTAAAACAGTTTGAAAGACATCTCGTTGCTTCAGTTTGACTTTTCGTGGAAGAACTAGAAAGAAAACTCTCCCTCTGACATGGTACCATGTGACCATAAAGAACTAGTCCAGAAAGCGCTATATATATAGCCAAAGAAGCTGGTACAACTGCCAAATATCGTGTATCGTGTAGAGCCCCCGTGACCAGGGAGACGTGCAGCAACACGACATAGCATGGACTCGACTAACGTCTGAAGTAGTGCTCGAGGGAACTGACACCATGAATCCGCAGGACTGTCCATAAATCCGTAAGAGTACGAGGGGTTGGAGATCTCTTCTGAACAGCACATTGCAAGGCATCTCAGATATGCTCAAGAATGTTCATGTCTGGGGAGTTTGGTGGCCAGCGGAAGTGTTTAAACTCAGAAGAGTGTTCCTGGAGCCGCTCTGTAGCAATTGTGGACGTTTGGGGTGTCACATTGGCCTGCTGGAATTTCCGAAGTCCGTCGGAACGCAAAGTGGACATGAATGGATGCAGGTGATCAGACAGGATGCTTACGCACGTTTCACCTGTCAGAATCATATCTAGACGTATCATGGGTCCCATATCACATCAACTGAGCATGTTCCCCACACCATTACAGAGCCTCCACCAGCTTGAACAGTCCCCTGCTGACATGCAGGGTCCATGTAGTCATGAGGTTATCTCCATACCCGTACACGTCCATCCGCTCGATACAATTTGAAGCGAGACTCGTCCGACCAGGCAACATGTTTCCACTTATCAACAGTCCAGTGTCGGTGTTGACGGGCCCAGGTGAGGGGAAAAGTTTTGTGTCGTGCAGTCATCAAGGGTACACGAGTGGGCCTCCGACTCCGAAAACCCATATCGATGACGCGTCGAATGGTTCGCGCAATGACATTTGTTGATGGCCCAGCTTTGAAATCAGCAGCTATTTGCGGAAGGGTTGCATTTCTGTCACGTTGAATGGCTCTCTTCAGTTGTCATTGGTCCTGTTCTTGCAGCGTCTTTTTCCGGCCTCAGTGATGTGGAGTTTGATGTTTTACCGGATTCCTGATACTCACGGTATACTCGTGAAGTTGTCGTGCGGGAAAATCCCTACTTCATCGCTACCTAGGAGATTCTGTGTTCCATCGCCCGAGCGCCGACCATAACACCACGTTCAAACTCACTTAAATCTTGATAACCTGCCATTGTAGCAGCAGTAATCGATCCAACAACTGCGCCAGACACATCTTGTCTTATATAGGCGTTGCCGACCGCAGCGCCGTATTCTGCCTGTTTACATATCTCTGTATTTGAATACACATGCCTGTACCAGTTTCTTTGGCGCGTCTCCCAGTACGAAGCACTAGTTTCAAATTTGGCTCTAAGGCGCTTCAATTTTCCTCTGTAATGGTGGAAAGGAGTAGCGTCCTGTGATGTCACCCTCGGGCGACTTTCCAAAACATGTTCAAATTGTATGTGAAATCTTATGGGACTTAACTGCTAAGGTCATCAGCTTACACACTACCTAACCTAAATTATCCTAAGGACAAACACACAAACCCATGCCCGAGGGAGGACTCGAACCTCCGCCGGGACCAGCCGCACGGTCCATGACTGCAGCGCCTGAGACCGCTCGGCTAATCCCACGCGGCCGACTTTTCAGACAGCAAGCTGTCGTCACATGCGAAAGAAACGCCACAGCTCAGAAGTTCATGTGACGTGTGAAGTGTGTTAATGATGTCACGTTGGCACCAAAGTTCACCACATTTCTGCCCAACGCCACCGTGAAGGTCGTCACAACCTCTCTTAATTACATTTCACCCCTTATTTTGACGCCACTGCAGTGGAATTGAAATCGCGACACACAGCTTTGAACTCACGCGGTGTTCCAATAGGTGACCGAGGAAAACATTTCAGACTCACCACAGTTCAGAATCGACACGAAAAGTCGTCAAGAGATGGCATAAAGGGCGTCAACGAAAACACCCCTTCCCTTGGGGCGCTGATTGCCACACACTTCGCTGTCGGATACGACAGTTGGCAGTACAGTGAGCAATAGTGCGATGTACCTGAGAATGTTCGACAACGCTGACACCCGCCGGAGGATTCAGCCGTACTCTAAGGACATCGCGGGGCTGCAACACCGTTGAACGTGATCAGACCCCTTTGGAGTGTCAGCAGTATGTTGCTCTAGTATACAGGGTGGACCCACAATGGAGCATTCGAAAATATTCGCCGGAATTTGAGCGTGATCTGAACCAGCGAAGAGTGTTCCTGCCTTCTTATCTCTGATGTTTCGCGCCCCCCTAAGGGGTGTCGAAGGAGGTGCCCGCCCTCAGGTGCTACAGAGCCGTGAGGCACCATTCAGCTGAGTGAATTCGAAGTCTCTAACAATACATCAAAGAAGTTGCATAGATGGCACCGAGGATGTTGCCGAACTGGAGGAGTGTTAGGGGGACCCTTTGCCGTTTTATTCACCTACAGTCACTGTTGCACCCCGTCTTCATTACGGCACAGGAGTACGAAAAATAGGTGGGCTGATACAGCATAATTACCCTTCACTGCTTCGGATCACGTTCAAATTCTGTCGATTGGTTTCCATGGTCCCTTGTGGTTCCACCCCATATGCAGCGCAAAAAATGGTTCAAATGGCTCTGAGCACTATGGGACTCAACTGCTGTGGTCATCAGTCCCCTAGAACTTAGAACTACTTAAACCTAACTAACCTAAGGACATCACACACATCCATGCCCGAGGCAGGATTCGAACCTGCGACCGTAGCAGTCGCACGGTTCCGGACTGCGCGCCTAGAACCGCGAGACCAGCGCAAAAAACTGCGGTAAGACTACACTCCAAAGGGGTCAGATCACGGTCTGTGGTGTTGCAGCCCCACGATGTCCTTAGAGTAGGGTTAAATCGTCCGGGGGCTGTCAGCAGTGTCGAACATTGTCAAGTACATCGCACTATTGTTCACTGCACTGCGATTTGTTGTTTTCGACCGTGAAAAGTGTTTTGATTCAAGGCCACAAAGGAAAGGATGGTTTCACTGATATCCTCCTATTTCCATCTATTGTAATATAAATTTTTTTCTTATTTTGTTACCTGAAGATATGACATTTCTGTGTCTTTATATACTGTAATTGTTTTATTATATATATATATATATATATATATATATATATATATATATGCATTTATGTCGATGTATAATTGGTATGTTTTGTAAATATTACTTGTATTTTTCCGCTGGGTCTTGCCTAAGGAAAACTATGCTATCGAACGATTACATCGATAGGTCGTGTGGAGAACCAAAGTGTTTAGGATCTTTGGTAGTGTTAACTCTGCCGCGTGGAGCGCGGGCAGAGAGGGTCTGGCTGGAGTAGAGCGGTGGAGCAGGTGTGTTGTGACGCTCCCGCGAGTTGCCGCGCTTTCGGGGTTTGGCAGCATGTAATTGCGCTCGACTATCTATGATAGTTTCTGATACGGTGTCGCGGACGGGAAGCATTAGCTGGCGCACATCAAGAGCCCGTTTCGCCTGGTGACAGTGTCGAGAAGAAGGCGCGCCAACATCCAGCTTCTGCAACAGCGTCGGCCGACAATGAGTGACTGTCACCACCTCCTCGACCGACGACTTCAAACCTTCAATCAACCAACAAGGAAGACTGGAAGCACGTAAAGTTTTAGACTGTATGGCAGACCTCAGCTTCTAAAATTGTTCCATTTGCCTCACAAAATTACAGCAACTTAGCATGAACCTTTGTTGCTCATTGTCCCAATTGCATTACCAAGCAGGGTCCCTTCCTTTCCGGAATGAACCAGAGTGTCGTTGAAATTCAAACGCCAGCATTAAAGTAATATCATTCGATTTCACTGCTTTAATTTCAAAGTGGCTCAGACTTCAAGAAGAATATAATAATTCCAATCCCAAAGAAAGCAGGTGTTGACAGATGTGAAAATTACCGAACTATCAGTTTAATAAGTCATGGCTGCAAAATACTAACACGAATTCTTTACAGACGAATGGAAAAACTAGTAGAAGCCAACCTCGGGGAAGATCAGTTTGGATTCCATAGAAACACTGGAACACGTGAGGCAATACTGACCTTACGACTTATCTTAGAAGAAAGATTAAGGAAAGGCAAACCTACATTTCTAGCATTTGTAGACTTAGAGAAAGCTTTTGACAATGTTGACTGGAATACTCTCTTTCAAATTCTAAAGGTGGCAGGGGCAAAATCCAGGAAGCGGAAGGCTATTTACAATTTGTACAGAAACCAGATGGCAGTTGTAAGAGTCGAGGGACATGAAAGGGAAGCAGTGGTTGGGAAGGGAGTGAGACAGGGTTGTAGCCTCTCCACGATGTTGTTCAATCTGTATATTGAGCAAGCAGTAAAGGAAACAAAAGAAAAATTCGGAGTAGGTATTAAAATTCATGAGGAAGAAGTAAAAACTTTGAGGTTCGCCGATGACATTGTAATTCTGTCAGAGACAGCAAAGGACTTGGAAGAGCAGTTGAATGGAATGGACAGTGTCTTGAAAGGAGGATATAAGATGAACATCAACAAAAGCAAAACAAGGATAATGGAATGTAGTCTAATTAAGTCGGTTGATGCTGAGGGAATTAGATTAGGAAATGAGACACTTAAAGTAGTAAAGGAGTTTTGCTATTTGGGGAGCAAAATAACTGATGATGGTCGAAGTAGAGAGGATATAAAATGTAGGCTGGCAATGGCAAGGAAAGCGTTTCTGAAGAAGAGAAATTTGTTAACATCCAGTATTGATTTAAGTGTCAGGAAGTCATTTCTGAAAGTATTCGTATGGAGTGTAGCCATGTATGGAAGTGAAACATGGACGATAAATAGTTTAGACAAGAAGAGAATAGAAGCTTTCGAAATGTGGTGCTACAGAAGAATGCTGAAGATTAGATGGGTAGACCACATAACTAATGAGGAAGTATTGAATAGGATTGGGGAGAAGAGAAGTTTGTGGCACAACTTGACCAGAAGAAGGGATCGGTTGGTAGGACATGTTCTGAGGCATCAAGGGATCACCAATTTAGTATTGGAGGGCAGCGTAGAGGGTAAAAGTCGTAGAGGGAGACCAAGAGATGGATACACTAAGCAGATTCAGAAGGATGTAGGTTGCAGTAGGTACTGGGAGATGAAAAAGCTTGCACAGGATAGAGTAGCATGGAGAGCTGCATCAAACCAGTCTCAGGACTGAAGACCACAACAACAAACAACAACAATTTCAAAGTTCAGTTAAGGTATTCATAGCTGGATACAATAATTAGATTACACAAGCAAAAATTAAGAGTGCGAGTTTTGTTACCATATTGTAGCTTACCTGTGACTGCAGCTCAGCTTGGTACGTACTAAATTTTACTATTGTTAATTGTTCAGAATCATTTAATTCAAGTTCAAAGTTAAATCTCTTATTTCTAAATTGCGTAGATTCAAGTAGCTTTTGAAATGATTGGTGAGGTAGCCCAAGACTAACCTTATTTTACTGAATTTCGTAGTGCTTCAGAAACAAAGCTCACTATTAATTTCAGTCACTAAATTAACTTTCAATTTTCCGGTTTTATTAATTCTTTTGCTAAATTAAGTCAGAGCGTAGCGAAATTTATTACTTCTGACAAACATTCAGTTTTCACACAACACGTGTCAACCTTCAGTTGCCACGCTTTTAGTGCTAATTATATGTGCAATAACCTTTCTTTTTCAGTTATTATAGTAGTTGTCCATAGGACTGGCGACCGTAATTTTCCCCAAATCTCAAATATCTAATTAACGCCAGTTAATTGTTAACGTAACGACCGCACATTTAGTTTCTTTATTAACTTTACCCATTTTCAAAATTAATTTCCACCAATTTCATTTGCATTTTTCCTTTCATTTAGATGTAACCCTTTCCACCTTCTTTACCGATAGATTAACTTCGGTGACGATTGCATTTCCCAAATTTCCATTAGGTACATGCGGTTTAATTTTTCACTGTCATTGAGGTCGATAAGTGAGGGGGAAGTTACATCTTGAGGACTTTTCCTGTCGTTTCTTAGTGGCGGTATGTCTGAAATGTTTTCCTCGGCCACCTACTAGAAAATCGCGTGATTTCAACAATGGACGTCACCATTCGTGTTCCGTCGCAAAGGTGTCAAAAGAAGGGACGAAATGTGGGTAGTAAGGGCCGCGACGATGTTCCCATCGTGTAACACGCCCACAATGGCGCTGGGCGGAATTCTGGTGGAATTTGTTGCCAATGTTACATCATTAACCCACCTTACACGTCACAAGAACGTCTGAGCTGCGGCTTTTTCCTCGCGTCTGTTGCCACGTGAAGCGTCGCCGAGCCAGAGGGTGACGTCGCAGGGCGCCACGCCTTTGCAGCATTACAGAGGAAGGTTATAGGCACCTTTGAACCAAATGTCAAACTTTTGCTTGACAGTGGGAAGGAGTTACAAAGTTTCTAAAACGTCAGAACTTTCCGTTTTTAGTAGCAATATCGAGCACAGAAGGAATTCGGTCGATACATCACGCCTGCCTGGTCTTGTCTTCACTCTGAGAATTTTACGACTGTAGACAAGTACTTTCTGAAGACAATGGGTACAGATATCATTTGCGGTGTTTTGCGTCGCTATTAGCGCATGCCATCTTTATTGTGGACTAATCCCGAGTGGCATATTTCTTATTAGAACCGAGCGGTCTAAGGCGCTGCAGTCATGGACTGTGCGGCTAGTCTCGGCGGAGGTTCGAGGCCTCCCTCGGGCATGGGTGTGCGTGTTTGTCCTTAGGATAATTTAGGTTAAGTAGTGTGTAAGCTTAGGAGCTGCTGACCTTAGCAGTTAAGTCCCATAAGATTTCACACACATTTGAACATTTTTTCTTGTTAGAAATCTTATTAGAGATCATAACAATTACAGGTGAATGGGCTACCATCCGTCAAGGTCTCTTTCTACGAACTAGGCCAAGTTATTTCTCAAACTGTGTGAAAATCTACTATGTCACACCGTCTTGAAATAAGTAAACTTCACAAGCTCAGTGGTAACTGGTTTTATCGACAGTACCACTTGTAAACGAAACGGGCCATGGTTCCTACAGCTCGGGATGAGATTCTCTTCTTCTTCACCAGACACTGCCTCCCGGCTAAATTTCTTTGGATAGTAGGACGACAATGAGTTCTCATCTCAACATTGCCCACGAACCAAGCTCGCTGGACCAGCAGGGAGGAGACCGGCTAGAAGCTGTCCTTTTTAAGAAGTCTCCAAGTAATCAGCTATCAGATGATGTCGTACGAAGTGGATTCACTGTCCTCCTTTAGTTGTAAATGACATGAAATGTTAAAATACTCAAAAATAGTCTTAAAAACTGTTCTAACATTAGTATGTCTTTAACAGATTCAGATCGGTATTCAAATTCGAAACATTCGCGTCAAAGTCGTCAGGTAGCCTTGACGTCAGTGTTGAAGCGAAACTTGATGAGCAAAGACTTCTGCCCACTTTCGAGCCACAAGGGGCAAGTCCCACTGAAACTTCTGGGTGTAACTGCTGGTCTTTTTACTTATTTTGATCATTTCAACACTGACCTACAGAATTTTTCCTGACAAAGACGACTCAGACTTAACCTATCCATTTATTACCCACAATATACAAGCCCAACGCAGTCTGACTGCTATACAATGACAACATGGCTTCAAATAATTAACGCAAAAGAATGACCCTGATTTGCAAGAAATCCTAAAAATAGCCCATTGTTGTTGTTGTGGTCTTCAGTCCTGAGACTGGTTTGATGCAGCTCTCCATGCTACTCTATCCTGTGCAAGCTTTTTCATCTCCCAGTACCTACTGCAACCTACATCCTTCTGAATCTGCTTAGTGTATTCATCTCTTGGTCTCCCTCTACGATTTTTACCCTCCACGCTGCCCTCCAGTACTAAATTGGTGATCCCTTGATGCCTCAGAACATGTCCTACCAACCGATCCCTTCTTCTGATCAAGTTGTGCCACAAACTTCTCTTCTCCCCAATCCTATTCAGTACCTCCTCATTAGTTACGTGATCTACCCACCTTATCTTCAGCATTCTTCTGTAGCACCACATTTCGAAAGCTTCTATTCTCTTCTTGTCCAAAGTAGTTATCGTCCATGTTTCACTTCCATACATGGCTACACTCCATACAAATAGTTTCAGAAACGACTTCCTGACACTTAAATCTATACTCGACGTTAACAAATTTCTCTTCTTCAGAAACGATTTCCTTGCCATTGCCAGTCTATATTTTATATCCTCTCTACTTCGACCATCATCAGTTATTTTACTCCCTAAATAGCAAAACTCCTTTACTACTTTAAGTGTCTCATTTCCTAATCTGATTCCCTCAGCATCACCCGATTTAATTTGACTACATTCCATTATCCTCGTTTTGCTTTTGTTGATGTTCATCTTATACCCTCCTTTCAAGACATTGTCCATTCCGTTCAGCTGCTCTTCCATATCCTTTGCTGTCTCTGACAGAATTACAATGTCATCGGCGAACCTCAAAGTTTTTACGTCTTCTCCATGAATTTTAATACCTACTCCGAATTTTTCTTTTGTTTCCTTTACTGCTTGCTCAATATACAGATTGAATAACATCGGGGAGAGGCTACAACCCTGTCTCACTCCTTTCCCAACCACTGCTTCCCTTTCATGCCCCTCGACTCTTATAACTGCCATCTGGTTTCTGTACAAACTGTAAATAGCCTTTCGCTCGCTGTATTTTACCCCTGCCACCTTCAGAATTTGAAAGAGAGTATTCCAGTTAACATTGTCAAAAGCTTTCTCTAAGTCTACAAATGCTAGAAACGTAGGTTTGCCTTTTCTTAATCTTTCTTCTAAGATAAGTCGTAAGGTTAGTATTGCCTCACGTGTTCCAACCTTTCTACGGAATAGCCCATACTTTTTCATAAGTCACTTACTTCTTCATAACGCGAACCATAGCAATTACAGCAAGTAGCAGCTACAGCCAGCTACTATAGACTCTAACTACTAGGAGGCATATGGTTAGCAAAAGAAAGATTTCGCTGAAGTGCAAAAATGTATTTAGAAGATTTTACCTTATTCATGTGACATCCAGTTCCAAAAATTATATAGTTATCAATAAACCCACTACCTAAACATTACCAACTACATCCATCCTCATTTTACAATGCATGTCCTACCAACACTGAGTCTCCACTAAGACATCATGTCCAAACCCTTCACTGTCTACTCGCTAACTTCTAGTCCGTCCAACCACAGTCTCTCTTGCCGAGGGCGCAGAGCGCTGTCAGCCATATTAATACGGTCTATAGGGCTGCCAACATACAAACAGGCTACTTACATCACCAAGAGCTCATCGCGAAATTACAGTAGTATGCCTCTGCAAGACGTAAATGAGAATATTTATTCAATTCAAAAACGGATACCTTGTTTAGTTTGAAAACTTTAGACACGATACATTTCCGAAGAAAATACTTACAAGGTATCAGTCCTTAAATATTGGACAGAGTAATTTAGTTTTCACTACTAAGGCATAATTTCTTCAATACTGGAATGTGTTGACGTGAGGAATTCTCAATGCCGTTGGCGGCTATATTTTTAACTCCGTGTTTCCTCTGAAAAACACAATTTTGTCCCATTGTACTCACCTGCTTATTGTGTGTGTAGATTAAGGTCGATACAAATAAAAGTAAACCATATGCATTAGGTCATGTTTTTTCTAAAATTCTCAGAGTGACATTTCTTCATCCGTAACAGTCAGTGTAATTCGTTACACACTTTATTTATATCATTCGTGAATGAAATCACGTTCTGATTCCGCCTGAGACGTTAACTTACCTTTTGTCTGTAAGGAATGAGGAACTGTGACATAAGCTGAAATCACTTACAACTATGATATCGGCTTATGAATTACAAGCCTACGTGGCTAACAGACAACCAGGAAGAGGCCTTACATCATGGTTACGAGACGCGTCACGTCAGAACACCCATCTACAACAACATTCTGGAAGCAGTGAGGAGAGGAGCCTCGGGGAGGTCCTGGAAGGACTTCCTGAGACCCTGACAGTCATCTGCCAATCTGTACACCTCGGGTGGCACAGCAGCGCAGCCCCTGTGAATCCTGAGTTGCATCTCAGCGTGTCGGGGGCTAACCGTCCAGACAAATGAGATATCCACCTCGATTCTAATACCAAGTACAGTAGTGTTGTGTAGTGTAGTGCTGTGTAGCATTGTGTTGTACGAGGGTAATCCCAAAAGTAAGGTCTCCTGTTTTTTAATAAGTACAGAACTGTTTGTGTGGCAGCTGGTAACATTGTTATGAAGAGTGCTTCATGTGCTGTATGTAAACATGCGCACGCCGCGCTGAGGTGCTGTCTTGGCTTCGCAGCCATTGAGAATGGAGCTCCCGTTGGATGGTACCGCCACGTGCGAATTGCGCACAGTTATTCGGTTTTTGAACGCAAAGGGCACTCCGCCGATTGAAATCCATCGCCAATTGACGGAAGTGTATGGTGAGTCGTGTATGGATGTCAAAAATGTTCGTAAGTGGTATAGAGAGTTTGCAGCTGGTCGGACCATAATTAACGATGAACAAGAGAGCGGGAGACCGTCAATTTCTGAGGAGACAGTGTTGAAGGTTGAGCAAAGCATGCGTGAAGATCGGCGGATCACCCTGGATGATCTCTGCACGTTGGTTCCTGAGGTTTCCCGAAGTACCGCGCACAGAATTTTAACGGAAACATTGAGCTACTGGAAGGTGTGCGCAAGATGGGTGCCACGCATGTTGACTGAGGACCACATGAGGCAACGAGTTGATGCTTCCTGCGCATTTCTTCGCCGCCTTGCAGCCGAACAGGACAACTTTCTGGACTCAATTGTCACGGGTGACGATACCTGGGCATGCCACTTCACACCTGAGACCAAGCAGAAGAGGTTCATAACTTTCTGAAAAGTATGGCGGCGAGCTGGTATGACATGGGCATACAAAAACTGCCACAGCGTCTACAAAAATGCATCGACAGGAATGGTGATTATGTCGAAAAAAGGGGAAATGTTCAAGCTGTAAACTGATGTAAACCATTGTAGAAATAAACAGGTCTATGTACTTATAAAAAACAGGAGACTTTACTTTTGGCTCGGCTCTGAGCACTATGCGACGTAACTTCTGAGGTCATCAGTCGCCTAGAACTTAGAACTAATTAAACCTAACTAACCTAAGGACATCACACACATCCATGCCCGAGGCAGGATTCGAAACTGCGACCGTAGCGGTCGCTCGGCTCCAGACTGTAGCGCCTAGAACCACACGGCCACTCCAGCCGGCTTTACTTTTGGGATTACCCTCGTAGTAGTGTAGTCCAGAATTATAAATTACAAAATTTCCGACCTACCAATGTCGCATAATGTAATAAGCCAGTAGTGTGTTCCTTCTGGGTTCCGGATGAACAGATATCTGCGCGTCGGATGCCCAAACGGTAGTGTGCAGACTTCTTTTTAGTTATTATTAAATCATTATTATTGTTATTATTATTCTGTGTAGATTTTCTCCTCTTAAATAGCTTAATGCTTAGCTGTTACTAACGTATTGACATTATTCATTCATGCCAATTCATGTGCATCATTCGGTCTTTTCTGTTATATAGATAACAGACTAAAAGAAAATTGCAAATAAATAAATAATGTCTGTACGTTTCTCAGCCTCTCGACAATTGCAAGAGCTCCTTGTGCGCAAATAATTTTTACAATTGGCTGCTGCGTGGCATCGTCTCTGGCAGACTTCATTTCTCCGCCAACAGCGACTTGTTTTCGCTGCCCGTTTTACAGCGTTGCGTTACCAGGAAACCTGTTGGCGCCGCGCCACGCTGAAGGGCCGCACTTCATTCTCGTCACCGGAGTGTTTAACGAGCGAGGGAGCTACAAAGTGTCCGAGCAAACAGAGGAACACCTCACAACTTCAACTACCCTTCTAATGCTTCAAATTTTAGTTTACACTTCCTGTTCTCATTCGACAATATTTCAATTGAGTGTGTTTTATGTAATGACCTGAGGGTACGTATGGGTCCCAGACGATTCTGCAACGATATCAGTTGTGGATTTCTCGAGCAGGAGTTTCTTCCCTGGGATCAATGATGAATTGCGTGGCAGGGTTGTATTTTCAATTCCTGTGTGTCAATAAACTGTTTTCAAATGTATTGTTAATTTTTTCGGACTTTAGCCGTCCTCATAGCTTTTTATTTTAAGCAAGAACGCTGATGATCTCGCTGTTTAACGCTCCAAACCACATATCATGATCGAAATTCACCATCATGCGTGAGACAATGTTTGTTCGTTCTAAGAACGGGATTAATAGACCTGTGTGCAAAACGTAAGGACGAAAGTAACTTTCGCATGATGTGTCGCTGCCAACTAATCAAGCTCGATGAAAATTGGACAATATAAAGGGTGGTCCATTGATAGTGACCAGGCCAAATATCTCACGAAATAAGTATCAAACGAAAAAACTACAAAGAACGAATCTCGTCTAGCTTGAAGGGGGAAACCAGATGGCGCTATGGTTGACTCGCTAGATGGCGCTGCCATAGGTCAAACGAATATCAACTGCGTTTTTTTAAATAGGAACTCCCATTTTTATTACATATTTGTGTAGTATGTAAAGAAATATGAATGTTTTAGTTGGAACACTTCTGTGGCTTTGTGATAGATGGCGCTGTAATAGTCACAAACGTATAAGTACGTGGTATCACGTAACATTCCGCCAGTGCGAACGGTATTTGCTTCGTGATACATTACCTGTGTTAAAATGGACCGTTTACCAATTGCAGAAAAGGTCGATATCGTGTTGATGTGTGGCTATTGTGATCAAAATGCCCAACAGGCGTATGCTATGTATGCTGCTCGGTATCCTGGACGACATCATCCAAGTGTCCGGACCGTTCGCCGGATAGTTACGTTATTTAAGGAAACAGGAAGTGTTGAGCCACATGTGAAACGTCAACCACGACCTGCAACAAATGATGATGTCCAAGTAGGTGTTTTAACTGCTGTCGCGGCTAATCCGCACATCAGTAGCAGACAAATTGTGCGAGAATCGGGAATCTCAAACGTCGGTGTTGAGAATGCTACATCGTCATCGATTGCACCCGTTCCATATTTCTAAGCACCAGGAATTGCATGGCGACGACTTTGAACATCGTGTACAGTTCTGCCACTGGGTGCAAGAGAAATTACCGGATGATGACAGATTTTTTGCACGCGTTCTATTTATCGACGAAGCGAATTTCACCAACAGCGGTAACGTAAACCGGCATAATATGCACTATTGGGCAACGGAAAATCCACGATGGCTGCGGCAAGTGGAACATCAGCGACCTTGGCGGGTTAATGTATGCTGCGGCATTATGAGAGGAAGGATAATTGGCCCTCATTTTATCGATGACAGTCTAAAGTGGTGCAACGTATGCTGATTTTCTACGTACTGTTCTAGCGATGTTACTACAAGATGTTTCACTGCATGACAGAATGGCGATGTACTTCCAACATGATGGATGTCCGGCACATAACTCGCGTGCGGTTGAAGCGATATTGAATAGCATATTTCATGACAGGTGGATTGGTCGTCGAAGCATCATACCATGGCGCGCACGTTCACCGGGTCTGACGTCCCTGGATTTCTTTCTGTGGGGAAAGTTGAAGGATATTTGCTATCGTGATCCACCGACAACGCCTGAGAACATGCGTCAGCGCATTGTCAATGTATGTGCTAACATTACGGAAGGCGAACTACTCTCTATTAAGAGGAATGTCGTTACACGTATTGCCAAATGCGCTGAGGTTGACGGACATCATTTTGAGCATTTATTACATTAATGTGGTATTTACAGGTAATCACGCTGTAACAGCATGCGTTCTCGGAAATGAAAAGTTCACTAAGGTATTCGTATCACATTGGAACTTCCGAAATAAAATGTTCAAATGTACCTACGTTCTGTATTTTAATTTAAAAAACCTACCTGTTACCAACTGTTCATCTAAAATTGTGAGCCATATGTTTGTGACTATTACAGCGCCATCCATCACAAAGCGAAAAAAGTGGTCCAACTAAAACATTCATATTTCTTTACGTACTACACGAATATGTAATAAAAAATGGGGGTTCCTATTAAAAAAAAACGCAATTGATATCCGTTTGACCTATGGTAGCGCCATCTAGCGGGCCAACTACAGCGCCATCTGGTTTCCCCCTTCAAGCTAGACAAGTTTCGTTCTTTGTAGTTTTTTCGTTTGACGCTTATTTCGTGAGGTATTTGGCCCGGTCACGATCAATGGACCGCCCTGTATACCTCCCGCGACATGAGGGTACGTCCAGCATTGTCGCACGCGATCGTTTTGATGGTCCAGGTGTTATGGCGTGGGAAGGGCATAATGTTTGTGGGCGTACTGATCTCCAAATCCTTGAACACGGTGCACTCACCGGTCAACGCTATTGTGGCACTGTGCTGACTCTCCAGGAGCGTCTTTTCAGGTATGCATTCGGCCCTGATTTTATTGTTATGGATCACAAGCGCGATCGCATCGGACAGCGCCGGTGGAGGAGAGGATATTCCGTGAATGGGGGAAGGGGGGGGGGCTAGGGTAATACTGCAGCACATCCCAAATCCACATGCATTCGCAGCTCGTGGTCTGGAGGCTAGCGTTGCTGCCTCTGGATCACGGGGTCCCGGGTTTGATTCCCAGCTGAGTTGGGAGTTTTCTCTGCCCGGGGACTGGATGTTTGTGTTGTCCTCATCATTTCATCATCATTCGTGACAATGGCTAATTTGGACTGTGTAAAAAATATGGACTATGAAAAAAAAATGGGATTTCGTACATGCGCTGATGACCGCGCATTTGAGCACCCCAACCAAACATCACCATCACATCCACATGCATCAACGACAATCCAACAATCGTCAACCGCTTTGGTACAGGAATGGAACGCCCTATCACAAGAACTCCTTGCTACCTTTGTGGCCAGCATGGGAGCATGTTGCAGTGTGTGCATTGCCACTCTTAGCGATCGCACACCCAATTAAGAATCGTTGCCCGCCTTTTATAATGTCCGGAAAAGCATCACGAGTCTCCGTGACGTCAGTGTAATTACTGTCTTTGAATAAAAATGTCATTTCTGTTCGTCTCATTCTGTATTCCTGTCAGTTACTCTCTGTAGCAGCAGATCCTTCTGTATGTGGTCGAAATTTCATCGAGGTATGTTACTTGACAGTAACACGTCATGACACAGTTACAGTTGTCCATAAGTTTTCCATGCCACTCTGTTGGAAAACGTAAATAACAAAGCCTTTGGACCTGGAACCTAGAACGTATGACATAAATTCGTGAGAAAGAGTCTCCTACGGTTGGACGTCAGGAAACCCTTGCGATCTGTTCGTTTGTCCACGTGCAGCGCCAACAAAGATCTGGAGAAAGCGGGAGCGATTTATCATGACCGACATAGTATTCCATGAAACTCTACTGGGTGATAGTTAAATCATGAGTCCCGTGTCAGCCCGTAGATTTAGCTGCTTTTATCCTGCGATGTCGGTGGTGAATCTCGTATCTAAATCAGAGGCTCAGATGATTCTGCGACGATATCGGTTCTGGATTTCTAGATTAGGTGTGGCGTGCGTAGGATTTTCTTTTTAGGTTAGAAGAACCCCTCCTTGGGATCAACGACGAACTGCATGGCGAAATTGGAGAAAAATCATCGACATTACTCTCAGACAACATTCGTCCTCGTAGATAGGATGTAGAAAAGTTAAATATTATATTAATAAGCTGCAGGATCATCCATGGTGAAGTCCAGAATTATTACTGCTTACATTGCCCAGAAAGTATAAGGCACGGAAAGATGGTTGAAACCAGAAGTGAATAGCAACGAAATCCTGGTGGCTGCCTATGATAATGTCTAGTGAGGTTACTACGGATTCCGAATGTGGAATAACCTGAGTGAAGTTAAGCGTCAGAGATGGGTCAGAAATGATAATCGTTTGCCTTTACGGATCACCTGCGTCAGGAGCTGTAGTGGCAAAGTGGTTCAGAGCGAAATTTCACAGTACTGCAAATAAGTTTCCTGGTCACACTCATCTAACACGCAGATACTTCAACTTGTCAGCTAGAGAGTTGGAGAGATCAAAACTGGTGCCAAAGAGAGGTATTCAAGGCACATTATTCTGAATGTCTTTTTCGAAAACTACTTCCAGTACGTATTTAGAGAACCAACTATTGAGGGTAACGTTTTAGACCTCCTAGTGACAAATATACCCCAACTTTTCGAATCAGGTAACGCAGAGCAGGCATCGGTGATCATTAGGCTGTGGTAGCATCAATGACTACGGATGTTACAAGGGATGGTAAAAAAGGTAGGAATATATTTTTCACTGTCAAGAATAACGTGACACAAACTGCAAAGCATCTGAGCAGTCAGCATCACATATCCAGGACGAAGATGTGGGGCGCAAATGAATAACCCTCAAAAACATTGTTCAACACTCCTTAGACAAGTGTGTTCCGAGCAAAGTCTTAAGGGGTGTAAAAGACCCACCGTGGTTTAAAACCCGAGTTAGAAAACTGGTACGTAAACAAAGAGGGCTTCGTAACAGATTTAAGCGAAGCCAAAGCTAAGCTGACAAATAAAAGCTGAACGAAGCGAGATAACTGAGAAACGCGTTCAATAAATCTGACACTAAAATATTTCCGACCGAGCTGACTTAAAACATAAAGAAGTTTTGGTCATATGCAAATCCAGTAAGCGTATCGATGTCATATACTCGGTAACTCACTGGCCATGTTGGCGTCGAAATGCCAGATCGCAGAGACAACGCCAAAATACTTCATTCCGTCTTCTGAAACCGTTTCTCTATGGGAGATCATAACGAGGCTCCTTCTTTCTGTGTTCGCAGGAACGCCGAAGTGACAGGTATTGAACAACCCATTGCCTAATAGTGGGAAAGCAATGCAAATTAAGCAAATCTATCCCAGGAGAAACCTAGCACGAAAGTTAACAGGTTATTTGCGGGGAGGGGCTTAAAAATGAAAAATTAAACACTAGTCATAAAATGAAGCATGTTTTGCGGAACTATCACCAATGAAACAAAGCAAGTAATTAGCAATGATTAAGTACAGACGGAAATTAAATGGAAAGTATGCAAATGTTCTGTTACGGATCGCATGACACGTTTAACATGAATGATGGCACAATAACAGACCTGGAATAGGTAGAAATGAAGCTCAATAGCTTGCGCGCACATTAATCCTGCTATGAAACACGTGAACCCTATTCACCCGTTATCACCTCAGAATTTCTCTTATACTTGAATCTAATGCATGGCCTCTGCACACAACCGAAACTCATCACACTGAAGTAACATTCAAAAAATGCAACTGGTTTTTAATATTTTACGGATCACCTAACCCTGAGGAAATTAGGGATGTCGAAATGTAAGCTATGATTGTGAATACTCACTCACTCCGTCTTCAGGCCACGAGTGGCCTACCGGTACCATCCGACCGCCGTGTCATCCTCCGTGGAGGATGCGGATAGGAGGGGCGTGGGGTCAGCACACCGCTCTCCCGGCCGTTATGATGGTATTCTTGACCGAAGCCGTTACCATTCGATCGAGTAGCTCCTCAATTGGCATCACGAGGCTGAGTGCATCCAAAAAAATGGCAACAGCGCATGGCGGCTGGTTGGTCACCCATCCAAGTGCCGGCCACGCCCAACAGCGCTTAACTTCGGTGATCTGACGGGAACCGGAAGATTGTGAATACAAAAATTTTATTTGCACTAGTCAAATGAATAGCTGACAACAAAATAACACAGAGCAATGTTCTTAAAAATTGAGTAAACAAAAGTGTAAATTATGCTAACTACTGCGAGACCTACATTTTACTGGAAGGCTGTAGGAAGGAAGAGGAATAACACTTCCTAATTTGGGCAATTCGAGAATTCAAGATAAACTGGACGAGTATTAAATGCAAAAATTCAAAGACCTGAACACAAGACGCATGACAAAATTAGTTTGCTGCGAGAACGAGAACGTCCTTTTTTTGAAAAAAAAAGAAAAAGAAAAGAGACAGAAAAAGAAACAGGAGGACTCAGCAGAAACTTCTCACTCATGCGGTGCAAAGATGTATTTTATGATGGATCAGGTCAGTACTGGTACCAATCAGTGTCTTTCCATTGGTCAGCATGGTTAGCGCCATGTCGGGTGACAGGGGCGATACATCGGAACGAAACGTCACAGTCCATAAATTGGAGGAAAAGCAACGAATTTCCTCACGCGGGCAGGGTAGCGCCGTTAGGCGGCTCTTTTTGATGAGCACACAGAAACGCAAATTTCACACTCAAGTACCCACAGGGACGGGGGAACTTTATGGTGGCACTGCGCCTGCCGCAACAGATCAGCACCAGGAACAGATCACAATAACATTTCGTGACACAGAACATTTCTGCGGAAACTGGTCGCTACCGAAGAGGCTGCCGTTTCCTGCTTTTCAGACACAGTGAACGCCTGTTGATCAATCGGTACACTGCCGTGCAGTTCAGACTCACTCCCTTCCTGAGAGAAATTGAATAACTTTCCACTCTCAGTAGAAGTACAAAGCTCACGCAATAAATTATCAAGTAATTGTAGCCGATCTGAAGCAAAAATCGTGAAGCGTTAAGTTACGTCACTCTGTCATCACTCCTCAAAAAAAGAATAAAATCCCAATCTCGAAGAGTAACATTAAGGGGCTAAGAACTTCAGTCCTAGATAAAACTGAAATTGAGAGTGAGTAGCTTCTCAGCCTGTGTTGACTGCGAAGGGTTGATTTCAGAGATATATTGTTAACTAATTTTAAGTTAATCAATTGTGTGTGCTTGAAATTTACAAAACGAAATGCAATGATCGTATTGCATTATCGGCCGGGAGACCCCATCTGGTGTTGTTCGGCCGCCTGGTGCCAGACTTTTATTTGACGCCACTTCGGTGATTTAAGCGTCGATGAGGAAGAATTAATGATGGCAACAACGGCCAGTCCCCGCACGGATAAAATCTCCGATCCGGCTGGGAATCGGTATGTCGATTGTAAAAAACTGTCTTTTTCCCCTTTTACGACGTTACAGCAAAAGATGTGTTTGCCTAAATGTAACAAAACCCTACATCCAAACTAAATTTTTTTAAGAAAAAATACAGTTGAACACAAAAAGATATATTGTTAACTAATTTTAAGTTAATCAATTGTGTGTGCTTGAAATTTACAAAACGAAATGCAATGATCGTATTGCATTATCGGCCGGGAGACCCCATCTGGTGTTGTCCCTGTGGGTCCATAACAACTAACGAGATGTATGTGAATTTTAATCTGCTTGTTTTATAAAGAAATGTCTTTTATATAATTATGCAGTTTCTTTAACCAACTACAAGCTAATTTCATGGTAGAATGTCAAAAAATGAAACTTACTCCTCAAAGTAGGATATAGTAGCTCTTTATATTAGCCTGTTACAAATATTGTTCAGTAAAGATACTGTAACATGAAACAGACGTGAGCATAAGTTGCTCCATTCAGTGGTAGCTTTTGCCACAAGTTCAATTTACAAAACAAGCAGTTATCTACATCTGTACTTGACTACCTCCTACGTGGGGCTAAGATCTTTTAAATAACTAGTGTTAACGAATGAGAATATTTTCCAGAAAATTGGAGTGTAGCCCATGTGTGTATGTAACACAGCAAACAAGACAAACATTTCTCGATCTGAGCATCTGCTCAGTAACAACGGGGTTTCACACATCTTGAGCTTCCTCTCTCTCTCTCTCTCTCTCTCTCTCTCTCTCTCTCTCTCGGCTGATTTGCGTAAAATGACGCCGGCTCAAGGTGTTGCCCCAGAGGCTGCCACGTGTACCCATGTCTCGGCGGTGACACAGTGACAAAGATCTTCCTTTGATGCCCCCTCTGTGGCCGGAGATCGCTTAATCATCCAGCCGGCTTCCTTTTGTGATGGCTCCGCATTCTACAGGTTGGGAAGAAGTCCATCGTCCTGGCCCCGCAACTCCCCGTTTCTGCAACAGTCGGGAAGGATTACAGTTAGCAAGATTTATAGTCACACACAGTTTTACATCAAACATGGTAATCCTGGCATGGAACTTCTTGGCCGAAGTATGATTCTAGAAAGGAATGAAAATCTGTGTAACCGTGAAATTCAAGAAAAAATCTTTAACATTTAAGTCCATAATTAACTTACTTAAATAGCAGAGCAATGTAATGCAAAATACGGTTTCCACAGTACTGCTTCTTAACGGCAAGGCCTTTGTCATTTCTCTTTTTCAGTTCCACGTAAAATTAAAACGTCAGGCCCAAAAATTATATAAGTTTTCAAGCGCTCTTCTATTTGTTTGTCCAAATGATAATGTAGATGAGATGTTTGCTAATCACAGGAAGTTCATACAGGATGGCGAAAATTTGGATAAAGAAACATATTCTTGTTGTCACAGGTAGTAAGCGTTCACAAGTGGCACAGAGAAAAACATTGTCCCTAACACAAATCAAATAAAGATTACTCCTTGGGGAAAAACTGGCATCTGACAAAAACCTCTAAACATTTCGCCAGTACTCACGGGATTTTGTCTCGATGTAACTCGTATGCCACAAAATACGGTCTGCATTGTGTCGTTGGACCAGTCAGATCATAAAAAAATCTGTAAATCTCCCAAAAGCTATAAACATAAAACTTATATGTAAAAAAACCAGACTCACCCTTCGTAACTTAATAAGAGAGAGAGGAACTATCCACAAAAAAAAAAAAAGCTTTCACACGGAAAATTATATTCATGCTGTAACTAATCACCTCACGAACGACATGAGACAGGGTACCATCCATAGAAACATTAAAGAAGACTGATAAACGGCATATTGCTAGCCTTTCCGTCACGTTTCAACATCATTGACAGGAAAAGAAACATGATCGACACCTCTCACTGACATCCTTCACTGATCGTTGCTGCAACACTTCATCTATAACATTTTAAAAAAGCAGGCATTGCACTTTTGCACTACAGAATTAACAAGCCATGTGTTTATACGGTGACAGGTCAACAAGAAAATACCTGGATAGTCTGACACGTCTTACAGTGTGGTTTGGCTATGGGCGTCTGTTTCCGAGTCCCAACGCACAACTTCACAAGCAAATGGAAATAAATACATTAACATACCTCACTGATGACTGCACCAGTGCTGAAGAAAAACATAGTATTGTCCCATGTGACTATTAATGCACAGAATTTTTACCAGAAGTAAAAAAGTAATACTTCTGTCCGCACACTACGGCTTGTCGCTAACATAGATGTTATGGGCGGCATGTTTACCCGTTCACAGCGTATCGTATCAAACAGGGTGCACAAACAAATACTAATTGGATAGGACCACAGAATTAAACTTTGTTGTTGTTGTTGTGGTCTTCAGTCCTGAGACTGGTTTGATGGAGCTCTCCATGCTACTCTATCCTGTGCAAGCTTCTTCATCTCCCAGTACCTACTGCAGCCTACATCTTTCTGAATCTGCTTAGTGTATTCATCTCTTGGTCTCCCTCTTCGATTTTTACCCTCCACGCTGCCCTCCAATACTAAATTGGTGATCCCTCGATGTCTCAGAACATGTCCTACCAACCGATCCCTTCTTCTCGTCAAGTTGTGCCACAAGCTCCTCTTCTCCCCAGTTCTATTCAATACCTCCTCATTAGTTATGTGATCTACCCATCTACAGCATTCTTCTGTAGCACCACATTTCGAAAGCTTCTATTCTCTTCTTGTCTAAACTATTTATCGTCCACGTTTCACTTCCATACTTGGCTACACTCCATACAAATACTTTCAGAAACGACTTCCTGACACTTAAATCTATACTCGATGTTAACAAATTTCTCTTCTTCAGAAATGCTTTCCTTGCCATTGGCAGTCTACATTTTATATCCTCTCTACTTCGACCATCATCAGTTATTTTGCTCCCCAAATAGCAAAACTCCTTTACTACTTTAGGTGTCTCATTCCCTAATCTAATTCCCTCAGCATCACCCGACTTAATTCGACTTTTCCATATTAAAGTGAATATATTAGTCTTTCTAAAATACACTCCTGGAAATTGAAATAAGAACACCGTGAATTCATTGTCCCAGGAAGGGGAAACTTTATTGACACATTCCTGGGGTCAGATACATCACATGATCACACTGACAGAACCACAGGCACATAGACACAGGCAACAGAGCATGCACAATGTCGGCACTAGTACAGTGTATAGCCACCTTTCGCAGCAATGCAGGCTGCTATTCTCCCATGGAGACGATCGTAGAGATGCTGGATGTAGTCCTGTGGAACGGCTTGCCATGCCATTTCCACCTGGCGCCTCAGCTGGACCAGCGTTCGTGCTGGACGTGCAGACCGCGTGAGACGACGCTTCATCCAGTCCCAAACGTGCTCAATGGGGGACAGATCCGGAGATCTTGCTGGCCAGGGTGGCACGGGATACGTGCGGACGTGCATTGTCCTGTTGGAACAGCAAGTTCCCTTGCCGATCTAGGAATGGTAGAACGATGGGTTCGATGACGGTTTGGATGTACCGTGCACTATTCAGTGTCCCCTCGACGATCACCAGTGGTGTACGGCCGTGTAGGAGATCGCTCCCCACACCATGATCCCGGGTGTTGGCCCTGTGTGCCTCGGTCGTATGCAGTCCTGATTGTGGCGCTCACCTGCACGGCGCCAAACACGCATACGACCATCATTGGCACCAAGGCAGAAGTGACTCTCATCGCTGAAGACGACACGTCTCCATTCGTCCCTCCATTCACGCCTCTCGCGACACCACTGGAGGCGGGCTGCACGATGTTGGGGCGTGAGCGGAAGACGGCCTAACGGTGTGCGGGACCGTAGCCCAGCTTCATGGACGGTTGCGAATGGTCCTCGCCGATACCCCAGGAGCAACAGTGTCCCTAATTTGCTGGGAAGTGGCGGTGCGGTCCCCTACGGCACTGCGTAGGATCCTACGGTCTTGGCGTGCATCCGTGCGTCGCTGCGGTCCGGTCCCAGGTCGACGGGCACGTGCTCCTTCCGCCGACCACTGGCGACAACATCGATGTACTGTGGAGACCTCACGCCCCACGTGTTGAGCAATTCGGTGGTACGTCCACCCGGCCTCCCGCATGCCCACTATACGCCCTCGCTCAAAGTCCGTCAACTGCACATACGGTTCACGTCCACGCTGTCGCGGCATGCTACCAGTGTTAAAGACTGCGATGGAGCTCCGTATGCCACGGCAAACTGGCTGACACTGACGGCGGCGGTGCACAAATGCTGCGCAGCTAGCGCCATTAGACGGCCAACACCGCGGTTCCTGGTGTGTCCGCTGTGCCGTGCGTGTGATCATTGCTTGTACAGCCCTCTCGCAGTGTCCGGAGCAAGTATGGTGGGTCTGACACACCGGTGTCAATGTGTTCTTTTTTCCATTTCCAGGAGTGTATATTGTGATAGTATAGTGCTTCTAGCTTGGCAGGCTGTTGGGTGTCAATATATTTCCTACTGCTACTTGTTTACAAACTAATTAATTGCGTAATTACAATATTTGGCGATTTTGTGCCAGTTTGGCATACGTATTGCTAGTCTGAGTAGCTGAATTGATAGCACACGTTCCCACATTTCACTGCAAATATCTTTTAATAGAATTGTATCGAGAAGCGTAGTTTCTTCAGTTTTAATCTACAGTTCATAACTAATAGAGTGTGCTCAGAGTCCACATCTGCACCTGGAAATGTCATACAATTTAAAACTTGGTTCCTAAATCTCTGTCTTACCATTATATAAAATATCTGATACCTGTTAGTATCTGCAGGGTTCTTCCATGTATACTACCTTCTTTCATGATTCTTGAACCGATTGTTAGCTATGATTAAGTTATGCTCTGCACAAAATTCTACCAGCCGGCTTCCTCTTTCATTTCTTGGCCCCAATCCATATTCACCTACTATGTTTCCTTCTCTCACTTTTCCTACTCTCGAATTCCAGTCACCCATGACTATTAAATTTTCGTCTCCCTTCACTACTTGGATAATTTCTTTTATCTCATCTGCGAACGGCTGAAAGCAAGGGGAAAATACAGCCGTAATTTTTCCCGGGGCATGCAGCTTTACTATATGGTTCAATGATGATGGTGTCCTCTTGGGTAAAATATTCCGGAGGTAAAATAGTCCCCCATTCGGATCTCCGGGCGGGGACTACTCAAGAGGATGTCGTTATCAGAAGAAAGACAACTGGCGTTCTGCGGATCGGGGGTGGAATGTCAGATCCCTTAATCGGGAAGGTAGGTTAGAAAATTTAAAAAGAGAAATGGATAGGTTAAAGTTAGATATAGTGGGAATTAGAGAAGTTCGGTGGCAGAAGGAATAAGACTTCTGGTCAGGTGACTACAGGGTTATAAACACAAAATCAAATAGGGGTAATGCAGGAGTAGGTTTAATAATGAATAGGAAAGTAGGAATGCGGGTAAGCTACTACAAATAGCATAGTGAACGGATTATTGTGGCCAAGATAGACACGAAGCCCACGCCTACCACAGTAATACAAGTTTACATGCCAACTAGCTCTGCAGATGACGAAGAAGTTGAACAAATGTATGACGAAATAAAAGAAATTATTCAGATAGTAAAGGGACACGAAAATTTAATAGTCATGGGTGACTGGAATTCGTCAGTAGGAAAAGGGAGAGAAGGAAACGTAGTAGGTGAATGTGGACTGGGGGTAAGAAATGAAAGAGGAAGCCGCCTGGGAGAATTTTGCACAGAGCACAACTTAATCATAGCTAACACTTGGTTCAAGAATCATAAAAGAAGGTTGTATACATGGAAGAAGCCTGGAGATACTAGAAGGTATCAGATAGATTATATAATGGTAAGACAGAGATTTAGGAACCAGATTTTAAATTGTAAGACATTTCCAGGGGCAGATGTGGACTCTGAGCACACTCTATTGGTTATGAACTGTAGATTAAAACTGAAGAAACTACAAAAAGGTGGTAATTTAAGGAGATGGGACCTGGATAAACTGACTAAACCAGAGGTTTTACAGCGTTTCAGGGAGAGCATAAAGGAACAATTGACAAGTATGGGGGAAAGAAATACAGTACAAAAAGAATGGGTAGCTTTGAGGGATGAAGTAGTGAAGGCAGCAGAGGATCAAGTAGGTAAAAAGACGAGGACTAGTAGAAATCCTTGGGTAACAGAAGAAATATTGAATTTAATTGATGAAAGGAGAAAATATAAAAATGCAGGAAATGAAGCAGGCAAAAAGGAATCCAAACGTCTCAAAAATGAGATCGACAGGAAGTGTAAAATGGCTAAGCAGGGATGGCTAGAGGACAAATATAGGGATGTAGAGGCTTATCTCACTAGTGGTAAGATAGATACTGCCTACAGGAAAATTAAAGAGACCTTTGGAGAAAAGAGAACCACTTGTATGAATATCAAGAGCTTTGATGGAAACCCAGTTCTAAGCAAAGAAGGGAAAGCAGAAAGATGTAAGGAGTATATAGAGGGTCTATACAAGGGTGATGTACTTGAGGACAATATTCTGGAAATGGAAGAGGATGTACATGAAGATGAAATGGGAGATATGATACTGCGTGAAGAGTTTGACAGAGCACTGAAAGACCTAAGTCGATACAAGGGCCCGGGAGTAGACAACATTCCATTAGAACTACTGACAGCCTTGGGAGAGCCAGTCCTGACAAAACTCTACCATCTGGTGAGCAAGATGTACGAGACAGGCGAAATACCCTAACTTCAAGAAGAATATAATAATTCCAATCCCAAAGAAAGCAGGTGTTGACAGATGTGAAAATTACCGGACTATCAGTTTAATAAGTCACAGCTGCAAAATACTAACGCGAATTCTTTACAGACGAATGGAAAAACTGGTAGAAGCCGACCTCGGGGGAGATCAGTTTGAATTCCGTAGAAATATCGAGACACATGAGTCAATACTGACCCTACGACTTGTCTTAGAAGAAAGATTAAGGAAAGGCAAACCTACGTTTCTAGCATTTGTAGATTTGGAGAAAGCTTTTGACAATGTTGATTGGAATACTCTCTTTCAAATTCTGAACGTGGCAGGGGTAAAATACAGGGAGCGAAAGGCTATTTACAATTTGTACAGAAACCAGATGGCAGTTATAATAGTCGAGGGGTATGAGAGGGAAGCAGTGATTGGGAAGGGAGTGAGACAGGGTTGTAGCCTCTCCCCGATGATATTCAATCTGTATATTGAGCAAGCAGTAAAGAAAACAAAAGAAAAATTCGGAGTAGGTATTAAAATCCATGGAGAGGAAATAAAAACTTTGAGGTTCGCTGATGACATTGTAATTCTGTGAGAGACAGCAAAGGACTTGGAAGAGCAGTTGAATGGAATGGACAGCGTCTTGAAAGGAGGGTATAAGATGAACATCAACAAAAGAAAACGAGGATAATGGAATGTAGTCGAGTTAACTCGGGTGATGCTGAGGGAATTAGATTAGGAAATGAGACACTTAAAGTAGTAAAGGAGTTTTGCTATTTGGGGAGCAAAATAACTGATGATGGTCGAAGTAAAGAGGATATAAAATGTAGACTGCCAATGGCAAGGAAAGCGTTTCTGAAGAAGAAAAATTTGTTAACTTCGAGTATAGATTTAAATGTCAGGAAGTCGTTTCTTAAAGTATTTGTATGGAGTGTAGCCATGTATGGAAGTGAAACGTGGACGATAAATAGTTTAGACAAGAAGAGAATAGAAGCTTTCGAAATGTGGTGCTACAGAAGAATGCTGAAGATTAGATGGGTAGACCACATAACTAATGAGGAAGTATTGAATATGATTGGGGAGAAGAGAAGTTTGTGGCACAACTTGACTAGAAGAAGGAATCAGTTAGTAGGACATGTTCTGAGGCATCAAGGGATCACCAATTTAGTATTGGAGGGCAGCGTGGAGGGTAAAAATCGTAGAGGGAGACCTAGAGATGAATTCACTAAGCAGATTCAGAAGGATGTAGGTTGCAGTAGGTACTGGGAGACAAATGTAGAAGCTTGCACAGGATAGAGTAGCATGGAGAGCCGCATCAAACCAGTCTCAGGACTGAAGACCACAACAACAACAACAACAACAACATTTCATCAATTTCTTCATCATCTGCAGAGCTAGTTGGCATATAAACTTGTACTACTGTAGTAGGCGTTGGCTTCGTGTCTATCTTGGCCACAATAATGCGTCACTATGCTGTTTGTAGTAGCTTACCCGTACTCCCATTTTTTTTTCATTATTAAACCTACTCCTGCATTGTCCCTATTTGATTTTGTATTTATAACCCCGTATTCACCTGACCAAAAGTCTTGTTCCTCCTGCCACCGAACGTCACTAATTCCCATTATATCTAACTTTAACCTATCCATTTCCCTTTTTAAATTTTCTAACCTACCTGCCCGATTAAGGGATCTGACATTCCACGCTCCGATCCGTAGAACGCCAGTTTTCTTTCTCCTGATAACGACATCCTCTTGAGTAGTCCCCGTCCGGAGATCCGAATGGGGGACTATTTTACCTCCGGAATATTTTACCCAAGAGGACGCCATCATCATTTGATCATACAGTAAAGCTGCATGCCCTCGGGAAAAGTTATGGCTGTAGTTTCCCCTTGCTTTCAGCCGTTCGCAGTACCAGAACAGCAAGGCCATTTTGGTTAGTGTTACAAGGCCAGATCAGTCAATCATCCAGACTGTTGCCCCTGCAACTACTGAAAAGGCTGCTGCCCCTCTTCAGGAACCACACGTTTGTCTGGCCTCTCAACAGATTCCCCTCCGTTGTGGTTGCACCTACGGTACGGCTATCTGTATCGCTGAGGCACGTAAGCCTCCCCACCTACGGCAAGGTCCATGATTCATGAGGGTGGGGGGGGGTGGGGGGGAATTAAACTTACCCATCTCTAAATGTCTAAGTTTAGACATAAATAACACAAGACAAACCAATGAAAATTCACTGAATAAATACTTTCATGTTTCATTCAAGTCTGTTAATTTCTGTTGCGAGATGGATTTCGAATGTGTGTCCCTTCGTTTCTCCACTCCCTTCGATGGCCTTTCACAGCATTTGGCTTACGAAATCTATCACCATTGTTTCCTAGACTCTGATTACGCCAGTTGCTTCTTTGCTTCTGACACCAGCTGCCATCGCCCCTTTAACCAAAATTCTCACTCGTGAACTCATCCTCATGTGAACTAGTGTACTGGTGTCCAGATTCTCTTTTCTGTCCTCACTCACATACTCGTCCAGATTCGTTCGAAACACTTTGAATTCTTCTAGATCACCTCTCTGGGCACAGAGCAGTAACCTCCTCTGTTCCGTCGGCGTAATATGGATGAAGAGCAGTATCAGCTCGCCACCGTTCATGTGTTTCAAAGAGTACGGCGGGCATGTCTGGAATCGCATTGCTGTCAGTGGCAGAACTGTTATGATGCTTATGCACAATCATTTTGTTCCGCGGTTGACCAATACCGTTTCATAACTTCCCTATCAAACTTTTCAAACGTTCTGCAGTCTTTTCATACTGGCAAACTCTCGTTCAATTATTTCGCAGCTCACATGCCTGGTCATAAATTCTAAGTTCTGCTGAACTTCCACGCTTTTCATAAGCTATCCATCAACTGCCCGATCGACGTTTTTATTTACAAATCTCCGCCTGCGATGTACGTGAGAAATTTTCGTAACGAAAACAAATTGTTGTTTCGTAATTTTCCGGTGACGCACACAGCCTCTGACGCAACGCATGCCCCTCTTGCCATAGGCCTCGCCTGCACTGGCGAAAACGCGTCACTGGACTAAGATGTCTTACAATTACTTTTTTCGGATATGTGCCGCAGAATTCTTTCTACATCTGACACCGCCGGCGCCACGGTTCATGATCTCTCACCCTCCAGCTTTAATCTGTCCACATCTCGCCGTAGCGTGACAAATCCCTCGGTGTAGGGGAAGTGAACTGCTTCCATGACATCAGACACGATCTGCTCCTCTAAACTCTGCACCCTTTGCGAATATGAGGAGTTTACGTCCTCGACTTTCTTCTTTAACGAGTCCAAGCCAGATTCAGCCGGTCGCAGCCTAGACACATAGTCCTCTACCATCTTCATTACGTCGTCCAACTTCTCGCTTACTGACCGTAAAATAGAATCGAATTTCCTACATAGTTTTGACAAGGACTGGGTCCTCAACATTGATAAAGCGCCAGCCGGAGTGGTGGTGCGGTTCTAGGCGCTACAGTCTGCAACCAAGCGACCGCTACGGTCGCAGATTCGAATCCTGCCTCGGGCATGGATGTGTGTGACGTCCTTAGGTTAGTTAGGTTTAATTAATTCTAAGTTCTAGGCGACTTAAGTCGCATAGTGTTCACAGCCAGCCAATTGATAAAGCTACTGAATGTTGTCATTCCGCTTAGGCTGCACTAAAAATCTTTATTGTTTATATATCACGATTGCAATTTCGAGATTTTGTCATCGTCAGGTGGTCTGGATGCAACCCGACCCCCCCCCCCCCCGTCCCAAAAAAAAAAAAAAAAAAAAAAAAAAAAAAAAACAGGAAGTTCACATTTTCGATCATAATAAAAAAGAAGATTGTGTAATTACATTCGTGCGGTAACGGTACACACTTAACAACATGATGTTGCCATGTACGGCAGCATGGTACCGAACATTATAAAACAACAACATATGGTGGTATAAAATAAACCCGTCCTTTCTTCAGAACACCACGCGAAAACACATATTATTACCACAGGTTAAGAATGGCAAAGGCGTGACATGATGATAAAACCTATGTTCACAATAGACTCATAAAACAAGTCCCATGTAACCAGCGTGGTGGAAGAAACACAAATCGTAGAAAAGTGTAAAACATCTAACAGACTGTGAACACGGACCTGAGAGAGGAAAGACGCTAGTCAAACAGAGTCGGTATCATGTTCCTGAACACGGAAAGGAACAGAAATGAAAAAAATGTAATAAATAACATGGAGTTTATGGGGAAAGAGGGAGAGGAGGAGGAGGAAAAGGAGACGATGACAACAGCGATGACAACGATGACGACTGATTGCTTCCAGACCATCTGACGATGACAACATGTTGATATTGCAATCGTGATACGTAAACAATAAAGATTTCTGGTTCAGTCTAAGCGGAATGACGACTTTCAGTTTCTACAGAGCACTTCAGTCTCTTTCCTGAGACGCTATCGGACTGTGCTTATTTTCTGTCTAACTTTGCTTTCCTTCTACCGGCTTCTGCTTGCTGTTCCTGCTATTTCTATCTGCTGCTCCTATCTTTCTACCTGCTTCTGTTTGTTCTAAGATCCGCCTAATCCAGAATGGAGTGTAACCAACGGTTTCAGAGTTTGAACTGCTCTGTGCCTTGGTAGTTTTCATTTTGTGAACTGTACTAGTCTCACATTTTCCGTAACTAGTGTGGTTTCCTTGGTCTCGGGTTATGGGATTGACATTAATGCCTCCCCCTCAGAAAATTCACACACTTTCTAGGGGTCCATATAATCTTCTAGACTAATTATATTTCTTGTCTCTCTTGAAAGAGCTTGCTAACAAACACTACACGCACAGAAAAACACACACATCAAAAAAAGTTTTGCATCACCCCGGTTCCCAGAACTCCCGAAGATAGATGTTGGCTGTGGATATTTTACCACAGACACAGGCCATTTCACTGTTCAGAGATGCCACTAAATTCGCCCAAAGATGTAAACAACCATGCATGAGCAACTCCTATTACATGGAGGGGGCCCGACAGCCGGTCAGTTCCAGTCATTCCACCAGGAAAGACATACATGGCTCGTGTTGCCTGTAGTTCAACCATGCTTAAACGGTCAATACCGCGGTTCCATCGCGTCCGCATTGTTACTTTGTGCCACGAAGGGAAGTGTCCAGGCGTCTCGGAGTGAACCAAAGCGATGTTGCCCGGACATGGAGGAGATAGAGAGAGAGACAGGAATTGTCGATGAGATGCCTCGCTCAGGCCGCCCAAGGGCTACTACTGCAGTGAATGACCGCTACCACCTACGGATTACGGCTCTGAGGAACACTGACAGCAACGCCACCATGTTCAATAATGCTTGTCGTGCAGCCACAGGACGTCGTGTTACGACTCAAACTGTGCGCAATAGGCTGCATGATGCGCAACTTCACTCCCGACGTCCATGGCGAGGTCCATCTTTGCAACCACGACACCATGCAGTGCGGTACAGATGGGCCCAACAACATGCCGAATGGACCGCTCACGATTGGCATCACGTTCTCTTCACCGATGACTGTCGCATATGTCTTCAACCAGACAATCGTAGGAGACGTGTTTGGAGGCAACCGGTCAGGCTGAACACCTTAGACACATTGTCCAGTGAGTGCAGCAAGATGGAGGTTCCCTGATGTTTTGAGGTCGCATTATGTGGGGCCGACATACGCCGGTGGTGGTCATGGAAGGCGCCGTAACGGCTGTACGACACGTGAATACTATCCTCCAACCGGTAGTGCAACCATATCGGCAGCATATTTGCGAGGCATTCGTCTTCATGGACAAATAATTCGCGCCCCCATTGTGCACATCTTGTGAATGACTTCCTTCAGGATAACGACATCGCTCGAATAGAGTGGCCAGCATGTTCTCCGGACATGAACGCTATCGAACATGCTTGAGATGGATTGAAAAGGGCTGTTTATGGACGGCGTGACACACCAACCGCTCCGAGGGACCTACGCCGAATCGCTGTTGAGGGGTGGGACAGTTTAGATCAACATGCAATGTATGGTTTTCATGAGCAATAAAAAGGGCGGAAATGATGTTTATTTTGATCTCTATCCCAATTTTCTGTACAGGTTCCGGAACTCTCGGAACCAAGCTGGTGCAAAACTTTTTTTGATGTGTTTACAAGTAAATTACGGTTCATATGCGCCAAGCTAGCAATGCCTATGCTGCGGCCACAGTTGATTTGCACGCAGGAAGAAAGACTAGCAAATCGTCGCCACTACTTCCGCACTCTAAGATAAACTTCACTGTGACGTTCTGGCAACAGAACACAGAGGAAACCAAAGGAAAGAATGCTGGTACGATCGCCTTGAAAGTTAAGCCTTTGTTTCTAAGCCAAGTCAAGTGGATAACTGACAATATGATAGTGCACAGTAATGTTCTTAAAATTGAGTAAATAAAGATAAAAAATGTGGCTAAGAACTGTGGGACTTGCTTATTGTTCCAAGATTGCAGGAAGGAAAAGGAATAACACTTCGTAATTTGGATAGTTCACAAATTTAACGTAAACGAGACAAATATTGTATTCCAGGAATTGAGCATACAAGACGCGTAAAAGAATTAGTTAACCATGAGCTGCATAGAGAATGGATGGATTGTGCAGAAGCCCGAGCGACACGTAACATTTTCTAAGAACAGCGAGTGGGTGCCAGTTGGAACGAGACGAAAGTCAGGACACGGATAGATATCTACATCTAAGTTCTCTCACCTGAACTGCCCACAATTTCCAACCTCCTCTTGGAGGGGTGACTGAAGGCCGCTGCCAGTATGACAAACGAGACTGTCCTTTAACCAGGAGAACGCTGAGACACTTCTCACTCAAGCCGTACAAAGACGCATATTATGATTCATCAGATTATTACTGGTACGAAACAGTCTCTCTCCATTGGTTAACATCATTGGTGCCACGTCTGCTGATAGGGGGCGATACTTCGGAACGGACAGTCCATAAATTGGAGGGAAAGCAAAGATTTCACGTTCAGATACCCACGGTGGCACCGTGCCTTTTGCAGTGGGTCAGCACCGGGGACTGACATTTCGGGAAACAGTACGCTGCTGCGAAAACTGGGCGTTTCTCTGGTTTTGATACACAGTGAAAGCCTCCTCCTGACCGAACGGTGCACTGACATGCACACCAGACTCATTCCCTACCTATGAGAGATTGGATAACTTTCTACTCCCAGCAAAGTACAAAGTAAACACAGTAAATTATCAAGTAATCGTAACAGAGCTGAAATAAAAAACGCTAAGCGATATGTAAAAATCATGTTCCAGCAGTATGATCGGACAGATACCTATGGGGTACTACAGAGATAATAGTCTCCTTTTAGCTATCTCTCTAACAGAAGTTTACTGTGGGTTACTGGAGCAACGAGGGGTACCTAGCAACTAAAATAGATCAAGTCATTCCTGTCTCCAAGAAGGGTCAAAGGACAGCCACAGATAATTAGTGGCTTATATCTTTGACGTCAATCTGTTGCAGAATAGTGGAACATGCTTCTGCTCACGTGTTATAACGTTTTTGGGGAGTGAAAATCTCCTGTACAAAAATCAGCGTTGCTTCCGCAGGCAAAGATTTGAGAAACTCAGCTCGCTATGTTCGTCCATGAGACTCGGAGGGCCGTAGACATGGGCGGCCATGTTGATGTTGTGTTCTTTTACTTTAGGAAGACATATGATACAGTCCCGCACTGTCGTTTAATGAATAAATACTTGCTTACGAGCAACAGATCAGATGTTTCACTGAATTTAGGATTTCGTTGTAGGTAGAACTCGAAACGTCACTCTTAATGGGACAGAGGCGATGGGTGTAAAGGTAATTTCAGGAGTTTCACGTGGTGATGCGATAGGACAATTAATGTTTGTAACTTATAATATACCAGCTTTTTACCAGCGGCTTCGCCCGCATACGCGCATTTCACATACATTGCGCTCCTCTCTCTCCCCACCCCCACTCCCCCTTTCTCACTGTGCATCTCCTCTTCACGTCCCTCTCTGACTAGCTCCTCCTTCCCCTTTCCTCTGTCCGTATCTCCCCCTCCCTCTCTCTATCCATCTCCTCCTCTTTACATATTTATGCGTACCACTATACAATCCGTATCCCATTATTCTTAATATGCTACACACAGCAGTTCCACTTCGCTTACTGCTGTAAGAAAAAGCCAATGCCTTTCCAGGAAGAACCGTTATGTGGAAGATGTCTTCCATCTGATGATGTCGAAAAGTTTAAAGCGGAAAAATAAAATATTATAACCCATGCAGATATTACATAGTTCTTCATTTTATCGATATCTGACAAAGAATACATGGTGGAGATCTGAAAGTGCTGTTACCTCGATCTGTCTGAATTCGTAGTTGCAGGTTAGTGGCTCCTATAGTCGCAAAAAGACACTCGCAGCAGGTGCAGTGTTCGGCAAAATGGTCTGCGTTTCCATTTTGGCCACCATATAACATTCTTAAAATATTAGCATACTAAAACAAAAGACGTTTCGTCCGTTTTACATCGTCTTTCTTCAAGGAGTACTCTGGCTCTTGCAACGGGTCGACAAATTGCAACAGGTCGTCCACATTGGTCATTTCATTAATATATATATATATACACCCCTGGAAATTGAAATAAGAACACCATGAATTCATTGTCCCAGGAAGGGGAAACTTTATTGACACATTCCTGGGGTCAGATACATCACATGATCACACTGACAGAACCACAGGCACATAGACACAGGCAACAGAGCATGCACAATGTCGGCACTAGTACAGTGTATATCCACCTTTCGCAGCAATGCAGGCTGCTATTCTCCCATGGAGACGATCGTAGAGATGCTGGATGTAGTCCTGTGGAACGGCTTGCCATGCCATTTCCACCTGGCGCCTCAGTTGGACCAGCGTTCGTGCTGGACGCGCAGACCGCATGAGACGACGCTTCATCCAGTCCCAAACATGCTCAATGGGGGACAGATCCGGAGATCTTGCTGGCCAGGGTAGTTGACGTACACCTTCTAGAGCACGTTGGGTGGCACGGGATACATGCGGACGTGCATTGTCCTGTTGGAACAGCAAGTTCCCTTGCCGGTCTAGGAATGGTAGAACGATGGGTTCGATGACGGTTTGGATGTACCGTGCACTATTCAGTGTCCCCTCGACGATCACCAGTGGTGTACGGCCAGTGTAGGAGATCGCTCCCAACACCATGATCCCGGGTGTTGGCCCTGTGTGCCTCGGTCGTATGCAGTCCTGATTGTGGCGCTCACCTGCACGGCGCCAAACACGCATACGACCATCATTGGCACCAAGGCAGAAGCGACTCTCATCGCTGAAGACGACACGTCTCCATTCGTCCCTCCATTCACGCCTGTCGCGACACCACTGGAGGCGGGCTGCACGATGTTGGGGCGTGAGCGGAAGACGGCCTAACGGTGTGCGGGACCGTAGCCCAACTTCATGGAGACGGTTGCGAATGGTCCTCGCCGATACCCCAGGAGCAACAGTGTCCCTAATTTGCTGGGAAGTGGCGGTGCGGTCCCCTACGGCACTGCGTAGGATCCTACGGTCTTGGCGTGCATCCGTGCGTCGCTGTGGTCCGGTCCCAGGTCGACGGGCACGTGCACCTTCCGCCGACCACTGGCGACAACATCGATGTACTGTGGAGACCTCACGCCCCACGTGTTGAGCAATTCGGCGGTACGTCCACCCGGCCTCCCGCATGCCCACTATACGCCCTCGCTCAAAGTCCGTCAACTGCACATACGGTTCACGTCCACGCTGTCGCGGCATGCTACCAGTGTTAAAGACTGCGATGGAGCTCCGTATGCCACGGCAAACTGGCTGACACTGACGGCGGCGGTGCACAAATGCTGCGCAGCTAGCGCCATTAGACGGCCAACACCGCGGTTCCTGGTGTGTCTGCTGTGCCGTGCGTGTGATCATTGCCTGTACAGCCC
This sequence comes from Schistocerca piceifrons, assembly GCF_021461385.2. Classification (NCBI taxonomy): domain Eukaryota; kingdom Metazoa; phylum Arthropoda; class Insecta; order Orthoptera; family Acrididae; genus Schistocerca; species Schistocerca piceifrons. The sequence continues at coordinate 659,493,361 of NC_060138.1, forward strand.
TCTCGCAGTGTCCGGAGCAAGTATGGTGGGTCTGACACACCGGTGTCAATGTGTTCTTTTTTCCATTTCCAGGAGTGTATATAGGGTGGTCCATTAGTAGTGACCGGGCCAAATATCTCACGAAATAAGCGTCAAACGAAAAAACTACAAAGAACGAAACTCGTCTACCTTGAAGGGGGAAACCAGATGGCGCTATGGTTGGCCCACTAGATGACTCTGCCATAGGTCAAACGGATATCAACTGCGTCTTTTTAAATATGAATCCCCATTTTTATTACATATTCGTGTAGTATGTAAAGAAATATGAATGTTTTAGTTGGAACACTTTTTTCGCTTTGTGATAGATGGCGCTGTAATAGTCACAAACGTATAAGTACGTGGTATAGCGTAACATTCCACCAGTGCGGACGGTATTAGCTTCGTGATACATTACCCGTGTTAAAATGGACCGTTTACCAATTGCGGAAAAGGTCGGTATCGTGTTGATGTAAGGCTATTGTGATCAAGATGCCCAACGGGCGTGTACTATGTATGCTGCTCGGTATTCTGGATGACATCACCCAAGTGTCCGGACCATTCGCCGGATAGTTACGTTATTTAAGGAAACAGGAAATGTTGAGCCACATGTGAAACGTCGGCCACGACCTTGCAACAAATGATGATGTCCAAGTAGGTGTTTAACTGCTGTCGCGGCTAATCCGCACATCGGTAGCAGACAAATTTCACGAGCATCGGGAATCTCAACAACGTCGGTGTTGAGAATGCTACATCAACATCGATTGCACCCGTACCATATTTCTATGCTCCAGGAATTGCATGGCGTCGACTTTGAACGTCGTGTACAGTTCTGCCACTGGGCACAAGAGAAATTACGGGACGATGACAGATTTTTTGTACGCCTTCTATTTAGCGACGACGCGTCATTCGCAACAGCGGTAACGTAAACCGACATAATATGCACTATTGGGCAACGGAAAATCCACGATAGCTGCGACAAGTAGAACATCAGCGACCTTGGCGGGTTAATGTATGCTGCGGCATTATGGGAGGAAGGATAATTGGCCCTCATTTTATCGGTGGCAATCTAAATGGTGCAATGTATGCTGATTTCCTACGTACTGTTCTAGCGATGTTACTACAAGATGTTTCACTGCATGACAGAATGGCGATGTACTTCCAACATGATGGATGTCCGGCACGTAACTCGCGTGCGGTTTAAGCGGTATTGTATACCATATTTCATGACAGGTGGATTGGTCGTCGAAGCATCATACCATGGCCCGCACGTTCACCGGATCTGACGTCCCCGGATTTCTTTCTGTGGGGAAAGTTGAAGGATATTTGCTATCGTGATCCACCGACAACGCCTGAGAACATGCGTCAGCGCATTGTCAATGTATGTGCTAACATTACGGAAGGCGAACTACTCGCTGTTAAGAGGAATGTCGTTACACGTATTGCCAAATGCATTGAGGTTGACGGACATCATTTTGAGCATTTATTGCATTAATGTCGTATTTACAGGTAATCACGCTGTAACAACATGCGTTCTCAGAAATGATAAATTCACAAAGGTACATGTATCACATTGGAACAACCGAAATAAAATGTTCAAACGAACCTACGTTCTGTATTTTAATTTAAAAAACCTACCTGTTACCAACAGTTCGTCTAAAATTGTGAGCTATATGCTTGTGACTATTACAGCGCAATCTATCACAAAGGAAAAAAGTAGTCCAACTAAAACATTCATATTTCTTTACGTACTACACTAATATGTAATAAAAAATGGGGGTTCCAATTTAAAAAAAAAAATACGCTGTTGATATCCGTTTGACCTATGGCAGCGCCGTCTGGCGGGCCAACCATAGCGCCATCTGGTTTCCCCCTTCAAGCTACACAAGTTTCGTTCTATGTAGTTTTTTCGTTTGACGCTTATTTCGTCAGATATTTGGCTCGGTCACGATCAGTGTGTGTGTGTGTGTGTGTGTGTGTGTGTGTGTGTGTAAGGTAGCTGAAATGAGATTGGGCAGTTCTGATAAGCTGACTTGCAATTCTGGGTTGCATGGAACAAGTGTTGAAGTACAAGGTGTTTTAAAAGATTCGTCCGATTTCACAAAACTATATCTTCTACGTGTATGAAGACATAAACCTGAGACTAATTTTTATTTACATATAGGACGACAACGTTTTTATTTCCAAAAGAGCCGTACGATTTTACAAACCCATTTCTTTTACATACATGCACAAAAAACCTCGCAGCTCTTGTTACAATTGCGTTTAGGATCAAAATTTTCATTTATCTTTCTCAAATGTTTAACGTTCTCTCTACTGGGCGTATTGCAAATACTTATACCATAGTCAGACTTGTCCCATTATTTTTTATGAGGGGCGTTCAATAAGTTACGCAACACATTTTTTCTGGAAGCAGGTTGCTTTTGTTCAGGATTTCTATAAACCATGCTCTTCTCTACTCTTTTAGCTACAAAGCCCTACTTTTTAACATAATCTCAGTTCAATGTGACGGCGTTACGCCACCTTACTGGGAGGGCCTGTCAGTCCGCCTGGTATTACTCTACTATTCGACGTCGGAGTCAACGTCCTGCTGCATCAATAATCACCTCATCATCCACGTACTGCTTCCCGCAGAGTGCATCCTTCTTTGGGCCAGACAGATGGAAGTCGGAAGGTCCGAGATCCGAGCTGTAGAGTGGATGAGGAAGAAAAGTTCAATGAAGGTTTGTAAGCTCCTCTCGGGTTTATAGACTTGTGTAAGGCCTTGCGATGTCGTGGAGAAGGAGAAGTTCGTTCGCATTTTTTGTGGCGATGAACACACTGAACTCGTTCTTCAGTTTCCTGAGGGCAGCATAATACACTTCAGAGTTGACCGGTGCACCATGTGGGAGGACATCTAACAGAATAACCTTTCAGATCCCCAAAAGATCGTCCTGACTTTACTGGGTGAGGGTGCTGCTTTGAATTTTTTCTTCGGAGGAGAGGTGGTGTGGCGCCATTTCACCGATTGCTGTTTTGTTTCTGGCATGAAATGGTGAATTTATGTTTCATCCTCTGTTACGAAGTTCGACAAAAATTGCCACCGATAAGCCTTGTAACGCGCAAGTAATTTCGCACAGCTGATGCTTCGTTGCTCTCTATGGTATTCCGTTAGGGGCGACGAACCCAGCGGATACACACCTTTGAGTACCCCAACTGGCGATCGAGTGTGTCAGCATTAGCGACAGAGACGTCGAGCTGACCAGCAGTGTGTTTGACTCTGATCCGTCGATCCCCTCGAATGAGAGTGTCCGCACGTTCCAACATTACACGAGTCACAGCTGTTTTGCCGACCGGCACGGGTGATATCGGACAGGTTTGCACGACCTTGTTGCGATGATCACAGACGTCTCGCCCAACGACTCATCGTGCTTTTGTTCACTGCCAGGCCCCCGTAGACATTCTGCAAGCACCTATGAATATCTGAGATACTCTGGTTTTCCGCCAAAACAAACGCAATGGCACCTCTGCTTGAATACACCTCTGTTACAAACATCGATTTGAAGGCTAGCGGTACGTAAAGCGCCGCCACTTATTGGACGTCACGAAAGTACAGGGTGTTCCACTGATCGTGACCGGGCCAAATATCTCACGAAATAAGCATCAAACGAAAAAACTACAAAGAACGAAACTCGTCTACCTTGAAGGGGGAAACCAGATGGCACTATGGTTGGCCCGCCAGATGGCGCTGCCATAGGTCAAACGGATATCAACAGCGTTTTTTTAAATATGATCCCCATTTTTATTACATATTCGTGTAGTATGTAAAGAAATATGAATGTTTTAGTTGGATCACTTTTTTCGCTTTGTGATAGATGGCGCTGTAATAGTCACAAACATATGGCTCACAATTTTAGACGAACACTTGGTAACAGGTAGGTTTTTTTAAATTAAAATACAGAACGTAGGTACATTTGAACATTTTATTTCGGAAGTTCCAATGTGATACGAATACCTTAGTGAACTTTTCATTTCCGAGAACGCATGCTGTTACAGCGTGATTACCTGTAAATACCACATTAATGTAATAAATGCTCAAAATGATGTCCGTCAACCTCAATGCATTTGGCAGTACTTGTAACGACATTCCTCTCATGAGCGAGTAGTTCGCCTTCCGTAATGTTCGCACATGCATTGACAATGCGCTGACGCATGTTGTCAAGCGTTGTCGGTGGATCACGATAGCAAATATCGTTCAACTTTCCCCACAGAAAGAAATCCGGGGACGTCAGATCTGGTGAACGTGCGGTGCTTCGACGATCAATCCACCTGTCATGAAATATGCTATTCAATCCCGCTTCAACCGCACGCGATCTATGTGCCGGACATCCATCACGTTGGAAGTACATCGCCAGTCTGTCATGCAGTAAAACATCTTGTAGTAACATCGCTAGAACATTACGTAGGAAATCAGCATACATTGCACCATGTAGATTGCCATCGATAAAGTGGGGGCCAATTATCCTTCCTCCCATAATGCCGCACCATACATTAACCCGACAAGGTCGCTGATGTTCCACTTGTCGCAGCCATCGTGGATTTTCCGTTGCCCAATAGTGCATATTATGTCGGTTTACGTTAGCTCTGTTGGTGTATGAGACTTCGTCGCTAAATAGAAGGCGTGCAAATAATCTGTCATCGTCCCGTAATTCCTCTTGTGCCCAGTGGCAAAACTGTACACGACGTTCAAAGTCGTCGCCATGCAATTCCTGGAGCATAGAAATATGGTACGGGTGCAATCGATGTTGATGTAGCATTCTCAACACCGACGTTGTTGAGATTCCCGATGCACGCGCAATTTGTCTGCTACTGATGTGCGGATTAGCCGCGACAGCAGCTAAAACATCATAAGTTGCAGGTCGTGGTTGACGTGGTTGACGTTTTACATGTGGCTGAACACTTCCTGTTTACTTAAAAAACGTAACTATCCGGCGAACTGTCCGGACACTTGGGTGATGTCGTCCAGGATACCGAGCATCATACATAGCACACGCCGGTTGGGCATTGTGATCACAATAGCCATACATCAACACGATATCGACCTTTTCCGCAATTGGTAAACGGTCCATTTTAACACGGGTAATGTATCATGAAGCAAATACCGTCCGCACTGGTGGAATGTTACGTGATACCACGTACTTATACGTTTGTGACTATTACAGCGCCACCTATCACAAAGCGAAAAAAGTGGTCCAACTAAAACATTCATATTTCTTTACATACTACACGAATATGTAATAAAAAATGGGGGTTCCTAATTAAAAAGGCGCAGTTGATATCCGTTCGACCTACGGCAGCGCCATCTAGTGGGCCAACCATAGCGCTGTCTGGTTTCCCCCTTCAAGCTAGACGAGTTTCGTTCTTTGTAGTTTTTTTGTTTGATGCTTATTTCGTGAGATATTTAGCCTGGTCACTGTCAATGGAACACCCTGTATAGAGGCTGATGTCCCACAGCAAATCCCGCATCCTCAGCCGAAATTGATCGAGAAAAAATGTGTTGCATTACTTACTGAACGCCCATCGTAGCATGTCTGGAGTTATTTCATTGACTGCTGCTGCTGTGCTGTGACGCAGTGCGCCCAGAAGTGGTTAGAAGGGGTGGCACGTAGACGGAGTCTTTCACAGACCCCCACGAAAAAAAAAAGGAATCACATACCCTGAGATCAGGCGACGTTGGATGCCAGTGGTGCAGCGCTAGATCTACACGCCCCTTACGATATAGGAGGTTTAGTGCCGGTCTCTTGACAGAAATGACGCCGTAAAGATGAAACTGAACCGCACCGGTTGATATGGAGAACGCAAAACGTCTTCTGTTCCGTTTACGTCTCGACTGGATGCACGTTGGGTAATGCACGAGTGCGTGAGCGAGCTAGCTTCCCGAGGGAGGCTCTGCCGGCAACCACTTGAACAACGGGCGCCAAGATAAACTTCGAGTTTCGGTGCGTAACTTAAAATATACCTTTAGCTTCTATGTTAACTCTCGTAGAAAATATAGTCAAGTGAAACGGATGACTCTTTTTAAAATACTTTGCATTTGTGATGGGAGCACTTGCCTTGGCTCTAGGGCACGCAGAGAGAAATTAACAGCGCAGGGTGGTGCAATTGCTGGCAACGGGGGCCCTAAAACCGAGCAAGTGGTGCCAGGTTCGCCTGCGCAGACACCGGCGGGCCGGGCCAGATGTGCTCACTTTGTCCTCATCTGCCTCTGCACGCATGCCGGCACGGCTTCGTCACCGCAGGCGGTTTTACGAAATCTGCGTCTACGCGAGTACAAAGGCTACTGATGGTATCTACTAATACGCTGTGGCCCATACAAAGATTTGGGTCTTAAGAAACTCTTTGTGGCGTCTACGGAATATAGAGTGCTGACATGATGATCTTCCAGTTGATGCATAGCCCTCCATCCCTAAAATTTTGTTATTGTCGTTTTCAGTCCGGAGACTGGTTTGTTGTAGCTCTCCAAACTAGTCTTTTCGGTGCGAATCTCTGCAAACGACTACTGCCAATATCCCCTTAAACCTGCTTGCTGTAGTCAAGCGCTACTTTCCGTCTACAATTTTTACCTTCCGTTGCCAAACGGAAGCAGGATAGACACCGACTGGAAGTGCAGCACAGAAATTAAAACAAGGATAGCAATGGCAAAAAGAGGCATTTTATAAGAAAAACAGAATTTTCTACAGCAGTCTGGACAGAGAACCGAGGAAAAGACTCATAAAATGTTTTGGATAGAGTGTTTTTCTGTATGGCGCTGAAACATGGATTTTCTACAGCATCCTGGACAGAGAACTGAGGAAAAGACTCATAAAATGTTTTGTATGGAGTGTTCTTCTATATGGCGCCGAAACATGGTCTTTGAGGAAGAAAGGCAGAGAAAGGCTGGAGGCTTCTGAGATGTGGACATGGCGGAGGGTGGAAAGAATAAGTTGGATGGACAGAGTAAAAAAAATGAAGAAGTACTGAGAAGAGTCGGAGAGAAAAGACAGTTACTAGAGGTAATAAAAAGAACAATAAGAAATTGAGTTGGGCATATATTAAGAAAGAATGGAGGACTGATCAAAACAGTTTTAGAAGGTTATGTAGAAGGGAAAAGGAAGCGAGGAAAGAAGGGATTTCAGATACTTCCTTAAGAAGGAAGCAATGGATCGCAGAAAATGTAGAGGCAAAGGACCTGCTAATATAGCAGAAAACTGATGATGATAACCAAACGGACGATTCCTTCACACCTGAGTATGTGTCCTATCGTTTAGTCAAGTTTTACCATACATTTCTTCCCCTCCCCCCTCCACCCCCCCCCCCCCCCTCATCAGATTCAGTACCTTCTCAATAGTAAACCGATCTACCTGTCTAATCGTCAGCATTCTCCTGTAGCTCCAAATGTCAAAAGCTTTTACTCTCGTCTTGTACGAAGTGTTTATCGCCATCGTTTCACTTTCGCACAAGGCTACACTCCAGACAAATAACTTCAGAAAAGACTTCCAGCACTGAAATTTACATTCCATGTTCACAAATTTCACTTTTTCGGAGACGTTTGTCTTGTTATTGTAAGTTTGCTTTTTATATTCTCTCTACTGCATTTTACTGTCAGTTATTTTGCTGCCTAAAGAGCAAAACTGATCTTATACTTTTAGTGTCTCCTTTCCTAATCTAATTGCCTCAGTATCGCCTAATTTAATTCGGGTGCATTCTATCACCATTGTTTTACGTTTGTTTGTTTTCCAGACACTATCCATTCCCTTCAGTTGATATTTCAATTCCTTTGCCATCTCTGTCAGAATTACAATGTCATATGCAAAATCTCAAGCAAATTTCTACTTGATTTCTGTTACTGACACTCAATGAGGCGATAACAGTAGGACAGGTTACAGCCTTGTCTTCCTCCTTGTTCAACTATTGCTTTCTTTTAGTGTCCCTCGACTGTCCTCTGATTTCCGTGCAAGTTTTAGATATTCTTTTGCTGTATTTTGTAATATTGCAGAATGCAGAAGAACTGCGAAAGGTGTCGTAAGTGAAGAGAAAAATGAATGTGGAATAGCCGTAAAATAAAGTCTAGACGAAAGGAACAATGAAGGAAGAGTGACTGTGGAGGTACGTTTAAAACAGGTTATAAAGTTACAGCAAGTATAATTTTTACACGAAGATTAAGTTCCAAAGAGTACACTGCATTGCTTATGTGGCCGGAAATATGAGTTCGACCTAGTAATGCTGTGTAGCGGCATGCAAATCGTATCAGTAAAACGGAAAAACACAATACTAGGAAATGCGAAATCAAAAAATGATGGGAGAAAATTTGAGCGTTTACAGGGTAAGGTAATTTTAGGGAGTAGAACATAGCAAGAAAGTGTATAAGCATTGAGAAATTACGGGTACTTTATATACAATTCAACCGGAAATAAAACGAAATATCTGCAAAGACTTTCGAGGATGGTGTCAGTAATGCGTAATGTACTTACTGTCGGTACGACCCATTCTTGAGTATTGCTCATCAGTCTGGGACACTTACGAGGTGGAATTAATACAAGACAGAGAGAAGATCGAAAGAAGAGCGGAGCATTTCGCCACTGGATCATTTTGTCGTTTCGAGAGAGTTGTGAAGATACTCAACAAACTCCACTGTGTGACGCTACAAGAGAGTCGCTACGTATCAGGGAGAAACATACACTACTGGCCATTAAAACTGCTACAGCAAGGAGAAATGCAGAAGATAAACGAGTATTCATTGGACAAATATATTATACTAGAACTGACATGTGATTACATTTTCACGCAATTTGGTTGCATAGATCCTGAGAAAACAGTACCCAGAACAACCACCTTTGGCCATAGTAGCGGCCTTGATACGCCTGGACATTGAGTCAAACAGAGCTTGGATGGCGTGTACAGGTACAGCTGTCCATGCAGCTCCAACACGATACCACAGTTCATCAAGAGTAGTGACTGGCGTATTGTGACGAGCCAGTTGCTCGACCACCATTGACCAGACGTTTTCAGCTGGTGAGAGATCTGGAAAATGTGCTGGCCAGGGCAGCAGTCGAACATTTTCTGTATCAAGAAAGGCCCGTAGAGGACCTGCAACATGCGGTCGTGCATTATCCTACTGAAATGTAGGGTTTCGCAGGGATCGAATGAAGGGTAGAGCCACGGGTCGTAACACGTCTGAAATGTAACGTCCACTGTTCAAAGTGCCGTCAATGCGAACAAGAGGTGACCGAGACTTTTAACCAATGGCACCCCATACCATCACGCCGGGTGATACGCCAGTATGGCGACGACGAATACACGCTTCCAATGTGCGTTCACTGCGATGTCGCCAAACACGGATGCGACCATCATAATGCTGTAAACAGAACCTGGATTCATCCGAAAAAATGACGTTTTGTCATTCGTGCGCCCAGGTTCGTCGTTGAGTACACCATCGCAGGCGCTCCTGTCTGTGATGCAGCGTCAAGGGTAACCACAGCCATGGTCTCCGAGCTGATAGTCCATGCTGCTGCAAACGTCGTCGAACTGTTCGTGCAGATGGTTGTTGTCTAGCAAACGTCCCCATCTGTTGACTCAGGGATCGAGACGTGGCTGCACGATCCGTTACAGCCATGCGGATAAGATGCCTGTCGTCTCGACTGCTAGTGATACAAGGCCGTTGGGATCCAGCACGGCGTTCCGTATTACCCTCCTGAACACACCAATTCCATATTCTGCTAACAGTCATTGGATCTCGACCAACGCGAGCAGCAATGTCGCGATACGATAAACCGCAATCGCGATAGGCTACAATCCGACCTTTATCAAAGTCGGAGACGAGATGTTACGCATTTCTCCTCCTTGCACGAGGCATCACAACAACTTTTCACCAGGTAACGCCGGTCAGCTGCTGTTTGTGTATGAGAAATCAGTTGGAAACTTTCCTCATGTCAGCACGTTGTAGGTGTCGCCACCGGCGCCAACCTTGTGTGAATGCTCTGAAAAGCTAATCATTTGCATATCACAGCATCTTCTTCCTGTCAGTTAAATTTCGCGTCTGTAGCACGTCATCTTCATGGTGTAGCAATTTTAATGGCCAGTAGTGTATCTTTTGAATCGAAGGTAAGCCCACTCTATCTATAATCGTACTATCCGTGCCGATATGGTGCTGCGAACCTGACCAGTATTCAGTAGCTCTGAGGAAACGGTATAACGCCAATCAAGAAGTTTAAAATACCCGCACTGCTCTTCAGATCATTCCTGCTCACAACATTCATGATGACTAGAGAACAGACTGATGCCCACTAAAAGCACCCAAAATATGCCTACATTTATGCACTAAATATGCCACAAATACGCACAAAAATTCTGGAAACATGCATTACAGTTCGAGATGTATACACTGAGCTGGCGATAGTCATGTGACAGCGATATGTACATATAGAGATGACGTTAGTATCGTGTATAGTAGATATAAAGGGGCAGTGGATTGGCGGAGTTGTCATTTGTACTCAGGTGATTCATATGTAAAGTTTCTCGACGTGATTATGACCGCACAAGGGGTATTTAACAGAGTTTGAACGCGGAATGGTAGCTGGAGCTAGACGCATGGGATATTCCATTTCGGAAATCGATAGGGAATTCAATATTCCACGATTCACAGTGTCAAGAGTGTGTCGAGAATACCAGATTTCACGTTTTACCTAACGCCACAGACAACGCAGTGGTCGAAGTCGTCCGCTTAAAGACCGAGAGCAGCGGCGTTTGCGTAGAGTTTCCAGTGCTAACAGAGCAGCAACACTACTTGAAATAATCGCAACAATCTATGTGGGACGTACGACGAATATGTTCTGGTGACGTCTGTTGACGTGGAACGCTCATTTTCGGCACATAAGATGCTATTAACAGACAAGAGATGCAGTTTCTCAACGGAAAATCTGGAAAAAGTGTTAGTTATTTACTTTGTAATTATGGACATGGACAATAATATAATGTGGATGTTTGTCAATCTCTTTATTTTTCTAGACAATAAAGTGTCAGATTTTGATCACCTATTTTCTGATTTTTAGAACCTATTTTTGTAAGTGATAGAACCTATATTAGATGCCTAATTTAAGAGTTTTAGATCCTAAAAGGCCAAGGTCTAGTCATGAGTCTTCTGACTCGTTTGATGTGGCCCGCCACGAATTCCTTTCCTGTGCCAACCTTTTCGTCTCAGTGTAGCACTTGCAACCTATGTCCTCATTTATTTGCTGTATGTATTTCAAACTCTCTCTTCCTCCGCAGTATTTACCCCTTACAGTTCCCGCTAGTACCATGGACCCTGGTAACTATCATTTCAAACACGTACCCGACTCATACGATTATAGTTTGTGGTGACTTTAATTTACTCTCGATATGGTGGCGAAAATAAATGTTTAATTCAAGAGGTACGCATAAAACATCATCCGAAATTGTGCTAAATGCATTCTCTGAAAATTATTTCGATCAGTTAGTTCATGAGACTACTCGAATAGTAAACAGTTGTGGAAACACACTTGACCTCTTAGCAACAAACAATCCTGAGTTAATAACGAGCATCAAAACGGATACGACGTTGTCGTAGCGAGACTGAATGTTGTAAGCCCCAAATAAAAATAAACGAAAAATATACCTATTCAAAAAGCAGATAAAAATTCACTTGACGCCTTCCTGAGAGACAATCTCCACTCCTTACAAATTAGTGATTATATCAGTTCTTTGCACAATAAAGTGATGTCTTTAAACGTTATAATGAAAAGTTCTTTAGCTTCTGAACTTTTGTTGTAAAATTCCTCGAGAATTCGATTAGTTCTTCGAAGTGCACCAGCAATCTCAGTACAAGCGAGTGGAAACACATACGTACTTAGAATACATCAACTGACGAAGGTTTTCGTGATAACTACTTGCGTCTTTTGTATTCTGAAATGCAAGTCTTCAGCTTATATGCTGATTATGATGACTGGTGAGCTCTTCAAAAACTTAGGAGATGATGTAACTAGCTGTATTGTGTGAAGAACTGTTTCCTCATGTCGTGAAGGACTTGTTTACAGATGTTATGGAATTGTCTAGTAGTTGCCACTCAGGTATTAGAAATTCTCACTATTTTATTGTTACACAGAGTGTAGCAAATGAAAAAAAAACTATTAACTTTATGTTGAACAAACATGACCCAACTGATTAGTAGTCACTCTTTGCTAGGAACTATCATAGTCTTAATACTGCAAGAGTTGTAAAGTTTTGTTAGATGAACTTTGAAAGTTTAGATGTAACACACAGTCAGATATCCAGATGCCACAGTGGCGGTGCCCCATCCTGTTGGTAAATGAAGTCGTTCGAATCAGTCTCCAACTGTGGGGAAAAAAAGTTCTCTAGCATATCGAGGTATGTGCTACCTGTAACGGTGTTCTTGGCAAAGAAAAATGCACCATACACCTTTTCACGTGAAACTGCACAAAACACATTAAATTCTAAAGAGTCCCTATCATGTGGTACTACTTCATGCGGTTGTTTTATACCCTATGTTCTCACATTCTGACGGTTCACCTTTCCATTTAAATGGAATGTTGCCTCGTCACTAAACACTAAGCGTGGAAGAAAACTGTCATCCTCCATCTTGCCAAGAACGAAATTATAGAACTCCACACGTTGTTGTTTGTCACCTTCACGAAGAGCTTGCAGTAGCTGAATTTTGTATGGTTTCATGCGCAAACGTCGCCGCAACACACGCCAGACGGATATCGGAGGCTTGTTGAGCTGTCCAGTTGCACGCCGAACTGATTTCTGCCGACTCCTTGTGAAACAATGGCGGATGCGTTCGACGTCTGTGTCAGGTACTCAGTGATGGCCCGGCGATTTACCTTTGCACAAACAACAAGTTTTTCGGAATTGTTCATGCCATCATCTAATGCTCTGTGCTGTAGGAGGATACAAACCATACCTAGTACGAAAGTCACGCTGAACAGTTATTACTGACCTGCACTGCGCAAAACGTAGAACACAAAACGCTTTCTGTTGTCCCCATACCATTTTTACTAGAACTGAAGTGGGTGCACATTGCTGCTACCTAGCGAGAACCATGTAAAACTCAAGACTTTGCTCTTTCAAACAGTACGTTATTCACGCACATATCTCTTATAACATAACAGCTATGATTTTTAAAAAATCGGATGATTCTTTTTGATACACCCCAGCGTGGGCGGTTTTCTGTCAAGGAAGCAGATGTTACACCTACAGCATCAGTTCTAGCAAAGAAGGACGGTACTAACAGATAACCCATTTCATAAAATGAAATAGAATAGGCCCCCGGAGCTGCGAATACAGTGCTCTCTTTTCGCTCGTTTCAATATTTAGCAATACGAGCAGATTTTAGCAACAGCACACTTACGATTATTCGAATTCATATATGCCAGCAGTGTCTGAATTTAATTGTCGAATGGTACGTGCTGATGAAACCAAATGCCAATAAATGGAAGAAATTTAACAATGCACGGAAAGTAGAAACGGCATATCAAAACGAGTTCAAGTTTGTTGGACACGAAAAAGGATGCAGTACATTCATAAAATGTCATTTAGTCCATGAACACTACAAGCAGTTTAAAAACCTAAATCTAAGAGCTATTGAAATCACCACACACACTAATAGTAACGTAGAGTCAGGATGGGCATAGCCTCTTATCGTTGAGAGGCTCACTATTAACAGTCCACACGTCGTTTATGCACACGAGCGTTGAACAGGATTTTTAAGACACGTTTGGTATGAAGCGCGGCAGTGTAGAAGAAGCCTTACGTCGACCTGACGAATCTTGTGCAATTTTCTAGAAGCCCGCAGACATCAAATCTTCATTGTAAGAAAAAAAAACAGACGAGGAAAATCGTCACAATGCTTAACTGGGTAAGGCAAAACGTGTCACGACGAGAAAACACTTTCTGCAGTTGCATACGCAGTACGAGAATTAATAAACTACTCATCCAGCAACTGCCGATACCATAGCCACACAAATCAAGAAACTGATCGATACTATTCCAGAAGTATCAATAAGTTGAAAAAGTCTGATGAGTTGATATAGGTCGAGCCGGCCGCAGTAGCCGAGCGGTTCTAGGCGCTTCTGTCTGGAACCGCGCGACCGCTACGGTCGCAGGTTTGAATCCTGCCTCGGGCATGGATGTGTGTGATGTCCTTAGGTTAGTTATGTTTAAGTAGTTCTAATTCTAGGGAACTGATGACCTCAGAAGTTAAGTCCCACAGTGCTCAGACCCATTTGATATAGGTCTATTTATATCGCTTGTGCTGTAAATAATGTGCTTCATTTTCAGGTGTAAATGAGACAAACCTGATCAAACACCATTTTAGGGAAGAAGAATAAAAAGACGTACACACACACACACATCAACGTTAATGTCAAGTGTCATAATGTTATTTTCATGTTTGAAATGTCCGTCAGATTACATAACAAGTGTAACTCACATTATTTCCATGTCAGAAATGTATGTCAAAAAATTAAATCAACCACACACAAAATGTTTATGTCACGTATTACAGTGGTATATCCATGTCTAAAGTATCTGTCAAAATACATGAAAAGATCTTGACATTTCTATCGTAGACTGCGGCTGTCATTTGTGGTACAAAGATCGAAGTATGAGCACTTGATCTTTTGAGAAGTTCTTAGTAACACATCAACTTACCAAGCGTCATTTTCGAGGGGAAGAAGATCATGCATCACGTTCTGCACTAGAAATATATAACTGATGGTATTCATTGGCTAATATTTCTTTTTATTGCATTTAATTTGGGCCTAGTCGAGAGTCTGTGCAAACAAACTTTTGAGGAAGGCCGGGACATTTATCGATCGGAACTATGGATCCAAGGCTCTCCACAACGTTTACAGTCTATTAAGAAGGTCAATACTTTCTGTTATTTGGGATCCACTTTAGAGATAGAGGGAATATCAGAGGTAGAAATTAATAAAGGAATTAGCAATTGAAGGAAGATCATTGGGATGCTCAACTCAATCTTATGGAGCTGTAAGTAATAAACTGAACCAAAAGAATCATATATAAGTCAATACTAGAGAGCATAGTTATGTATGGAATGGAGACTTGGACTACTAATCTGAAACAAGTAAAAAAAACTGCAAGCAGTAGAAACAGACTTCTGGAGACGATCTGTAAGAACTTCTAGAAAAGAGAAAGTAAGAAACGACGAAATGATAAAGAGAAAGGAAATAAGAGAAAGAATACATGACATGATGGGTAGAAGGAAGTTAAATTTTTACAGGTATGTAAGAAGAGAGGAAGTATGCAGAATATCGAAAATGATCCTGTAATAGGAACCGGAGGGAAAGAAGAGAAGAGGACGCCTTGTGACAACCTGGCTCCGAAATGTACGATTAACAACGAGAAGACTTGGTGCGGGGGAAGGAGATATATAAGATCGAAACACCTGGAGGGACATCTTGATGAGGTAAATTAAGATCTTACGTAACCGGATGTAATAACTTTCTGGTATTTGTTATGTTGGAGAGACACCATTGTAAGGAGGAAAATCTCAATAAATAAATAAAAATGAAAATTTTATCATAATGCTCCAATATACGAGATGTAAAACAACGCAACATAACCAAAGGCAAACAAAATGACCAAGCACCACGTTTGAGGGTGAGGAAAAAGGCGTTTAGATAAGGTCTTTATTGAACTACATAGTTTTTTAATATTGAAATACAAGTTCGTAATTCTACAAATTCGACATGTAAACATGAACAAAGACAATGGTGGACAAGGTTTTACACACAGAGTGAAGTTAGATATCTGTAAAATATCACCTTTGCGCCAAAATAAAATCATTTTTCGGAATACATAATGATTTCGAGTACAAAACACAGATGTTGCTTAAAATAATGCGTAAGTATTATTACAGATCTCTGATTGCGAACAAAAGTTTGAACTATGCACCAAAATAAAATTTTATTATTTCCCAAATTAACTGAGATTTCCAGTACAAAGTACACATGGCACTACTGTTGTAACTTAATTGTTCTGTAACATTTAAAAAAATGTGTGAGGCTTGCGAATTGGGACTAATGATGAAACTCAGAGATGAAACAGGACTGATTGATGATAGTAGTCTGATACCTGTACCAAACATGCAAGGCACAATGGACCCTCCTGTATTTCTTATAAAATTACAGTGGCTAGCTTATTTGCACTGCTGATAGAACAGTTAATTGACGAACTAAATACAGTCGTCGTATCACACATTAAATAAACCAGAATACATGAAAACTGAATGTACAACAACACAAAATACACATTGGCATTAATGCAGATCTGTCTGACAATTTAAAGTGCACTTATAGATGAGAATAGTTCAATCACTGTACCAAAGTAAAGAATGTTATTCCCAGATCTCAATTTGTCAAAAACTCTGCTTGGCTAAAGCTGGTATAAAAGTCAGCCAGATATTATAGTGGCCCCAAAGTTAGGGTATTAACTTTATCTTGCCGTATAAAACGTTTATCATCTTCTGCTGATAATGCTTAATGAAGCTGTCACACAGTGGAAACTACATGACACTTTACTTTCCATATGTCACCAAATTATATCAAAAAGTGTGACAAATTGCCCTATACATTGCAATGTTACAGGAAAAGGTGTAACAAATTGCCTTATACATCTACATGTTATAGCAAAAATGTAACAAACTGCCATATACACCATCATTTACAGTAAAGTTGTCACTAGTTGCCTCATACATTGTGATTTCATGGTGGGATACTGTTGGGGACAGATAATGGTCAGTTGATACAGTGAGTGCCATTATACGTACCTGGATAAAAGTTATGGACAATAATGGTCAGCTGGTATGGTGGTTACCATTACTCTAGAACACAACTGGAGGGGGGAGGGAGGGAGGGCGGGGTAATGCTGGTCATTTGATATGGTGATTGCCATTACCCCACAAGCAGTTGGGAGCAATAATGGTCACTCGATAAAGTGACTGCCATTGTCCCAGATACTATTGAGAACAATGATGATCAGTCGACATATGGCGTCTACCATTACTCTGAATGCAACTGGGTCAGTTATGGTCAGTTAAAGGGTGACTGCCTTTACACTCTGATATTACTGGGTGGCGCCATGATGGCAATTTGATACGGTGACTACCTATACAGCAAACACATGGCGATATTATGGGTCCCATAACCTGATAGTGGGCGTCAGCTACTGGATCTCAAATAGTATGGTAACAACACAAGCCTGACAGTGTGTCTGTGCAGTGGTTGTCAGCTACTGGGCTGACAGCTACTTGTTCTTAAACCTGGGAATGGAAAGGAACAGAATGTCAGAAAGTTCCACAATGCATTTCACTCACACAGACCATTAAAAGGGAATGGAACAGCTTGGAATGTCAAAAAAAGTTCCACAATGCATTTCACTCTCAGAGATTGTTAAAACAAAATCAATACACTTAGTTCCATGACATCATGTGCACAGGTCATGATGTCTCAAGCCATGTCCCCTTCACTATGACATCATCATGACACGTGCATGTCACTGACCTTGACTATATGATTTCACAAACCAGCATGGTGGAATACATAAGATCATGGCAACGTTGCACCGATCATGACTGCAGACTCCCAGATTAAGTGTAACAACATTTTCCCATATAAATTGCGTGTATTGTAACAGTACAAAACACATGGCTCACTTTATTGACGTTACTGGAGCAACTTAACTGATTCAGGTAAACTTGTGCCTAAAACACTACTATGGACCCTCAAATTCAGTCTCCCAAAGCAGTTTCCATATCTAAATTGTCTGTATTGAGTACAAAACATTTGTCATCTCCTGCTGATAATGTGAACTTATGCTGTCACACAGATGAAACTACATGACACTTTGATGAAATAACATAGTGAATAGCAATTTTAACATGAGAAAGGTAAGAAATTAGGGTTGCTATTATTTCAGTTATTCCACTCCCAACTACTTTCAAAAGTCACCAAAACATGTAGTGATCGCCATGGCAGCGTATGAAATTTATTTTGGAGTAGAAAGCGGCCTCTCTCGAGTCCCCCTCAACCTCTATCCGCGCTACATGCATGCGACTTCTGAGAGACGTTGTTAAGATGTATACATATGATTACTCAGCAGGGTCTCAGACAAGTCGAAGCACTTTTTTTGACGATCTGCAGTCGTTTCTTAGGCCTCAGGTGCACCATAATCTTTAGGTTGCACCAACAGTATAAAAAAAGTGAACCATATGTGTTTTGTACTGTTATAGAACAATAATACAGAGAATTTAGACTTCAAAATAACATTGTGACACTTAATTTGAGGCCATTTTCCTTGCACCAATGGGGTGAAAATATCGAATTGCAGTCATCGTTAAGTGTACCTTAATCTGTAAGTTACACCAGAAGTATTACAAAGTGTGCCACATGTGTTTTGTGCTGTTAAGGAGCAATAATATAGACAATATAGATATGGAAATATCATTGAGGCGCTTAATTTGAGGGTCCATCTTGTTTTACACTACGACGCCAACGTCAGTCGAGTGTTGGAATTCAAGGTGCTACTGGGCTATCGCTAGATGGACGCTGTACCTGTCATCTGTGTCAAGTGAACCCTTTCGATATGCAGATTCCCTCCCCCCCCTCCCCCTCCATCTCAGATGTGATGTGACGAACTGTGTCCAACGGAAAACGATTAGGAACTCATGTCTGTGACACATGACTCGTGGTTGTAATGTTGGCCAAAATTAATAATAATTAAAGGAATTAAGGGGTTCATCTAACTACTGAAATCAAAGATGGGTCCACTTTGACCAATATTTATTACTATAAAATGCAAAAAGAAAACCAAAAACATTTTTCATGAACGAAATAATTTCTTCAAACCAAAAGAGAAGAGAAATTTGGAAACAGAGTCCATACAGCACATTCAGTTAACGTAAGACAATACATTGGTGAAGTCCGTAGGAAAGGAGAAGGGGAAAGCATCTGGTTCTAAACTCATGTTTTGTCAGAAAGAATTAAACACATGCCTCCGGATATGATGACTGCATCGATCATTGTGGGATAAAGAAAAACACATGCAGGAAACCAACTATCTGAGTCATGAGCAAGCCATTGCGCACAACGTAGTTCGGAACAAGATCCCCTCAACTTCAGAATAGTGCTTCTAAGGCTGACTCGACAGTACCAACCTGCGGCCATGCTGGCTGCGTGAACTTACCAGATGCTGTGGTGCAAGAAGCTAAACTGCAACATAAATAGTTGCAGAGCGCAAAGTAAAATTCTTCTACACTCGAAGTGCCTCAGAAGTGGTGTTCACAGAAGTCTCAAAGTGCCCACAGCCGTCCGGAGGGGCCGAGCGGTTCTAGGCGCTACAGTCTCGAACTGCGCGACCGCTACGGTCACAGGTTCGAATCCTGCCTCGGGCATGGATGTGTGTTATGTCCTTAGGTTAGTTAGGTTTAAGTAGTTCTAAGTTCTAGGGGACTGTTGATCTCAGAAGTTAAGTCCCATAGTGCTCAGAGCCATTTGAACCATTTTTTGAAAGTGCTCACAGAAGCCTCAAAGAAGAGTCTCCAGAAGAGCGACCAGGACGAGAATGACCACCAAAGACGCTCTACAGAGTTCTGTATGGGGAAACTGCTAAACAACGGTCTATTTGCAAACCTGCACGACTGTTAGATGAGCTCCAAATGGAATGCTGCATTATAAAATTTGCCCTCCCTCCTCTGAAGTTTATCTATCTGCTAGGCAATATCTGATTTCTGCAAGTTTAAATAAGATCCTAATAATATGGCACAGACTGCCACTCTCGAAAAGTGTTGCAGCTCAGACCAGTGCGAGAAAACCCGCACCTCGTTATCCCAGAAAGAAAGTCCTTGACCAGTCTGTCAACATATTTACGCACAGATGAATCATAGTGTCTCTTGCTCAGTACGACATGAGACGGTTCAACAACCTCTTAGTCCTGGTAACAGAAAAATGTGATGGCACTTCTTCGAAAGACGCGCTCAACATTCCACAAGTTTAACACATCCAAAGACGTGGAGATGTTATCTCGCGAGATGGCCGTCTGTAATCTGTTCGTTTATGACCAGCGTTCGGCCTATAGCACTACAGGAGCATTGAAGATGAATAGAACAGACCGTTATAAATGCACATGCCCCTTGCAGATCCAGGGATCCCTTTATTCCACACTGCCATAGACTATTTTGCACTGACCGCGTCGGTCTGAGGCGTCTTGTCACGGTCTCCACGGCTCCCCCCGTCAGAGTTTCGAGTCCTCCCTCGAGCATGTGTGTGTGTGTGTGTGTGTGTGTGTGTGTGTGTGTGTGTGTGTGTGTGTGTGTGTGTGTTGTTCTTAGCTTAAGTAGTGCGTAAGCTTATGGACCGATGACCTCAGCAGTTTGGTCCCATAAGACCTTATCACAAATTTCCAATTTTACGGACCGTGTCCCAGACGCCTGCTCAGTTTCTGCGGAAAAAATCTGCCTGTGTCGCTAAAGTGCTGTCCTGCACACAAAATTCAGCGGACTGGTGACTGACAGCTCTCCCTGGCCCAGTGGCTGGTTGAGGAACCCTCTGCTGTGGTAAAGCCCTCAGAACTTGTGGAAGTCAGTTCCCTGGATGGTTGCACCTTCCAGTCAACAAGACACTCCGACACTGTGAAAGACTGCTGGGACACTGTCAATTTACCAACCTAGTACAACATGAAAACCCAATTTCAAATTAATAATAATGACGTAATTAGAGGGATGTAATGATCTCTGTAATTATCTGTGTCCCAATTCGAGTATAAAATCTTGCATCACTTAATCAGGGAAAAGAAAACCGAATCTAATTAATGTGTGGTCAAGGAAGAAATAATGGTAATACCCTAAATATGGGTGGCCAGTTGGGGATTTAAATCACTGTCCTCCGAATGTGCGTAAAAATAAAGCAACGGAATGTGGCACCAGCGTGACATGGTTCAGTACCAAAATTGTTTCAGAGATGGAAGAACAGACATGTTATGACATCAAGTGGTTGGCTGTGGGGTACATACTGATTGACTGTTTCGTTTCTAAAGACTTGCAAAATAGGGGGCTGTGACTGAGAGAGCAAACTGCGCGTGTACGTAGGCATGTAGGCACGCAGGCAATTGCGTCGTGTGACGTCATAAATACGAGTACATATATTGTGAGCCAGAGGCCCCATAAGTATGCTACTCAAGGAAATCTAAATATGGATGGCCAAATGGGGATTTGAACCAGTTTCCTCCGAATGTGTGTCCAGTTTTACCGCTGGGTCATCTCGCTTGATATTGTGTTAGATAACTTAGGAGACAGGATATAGTGTAACGTAGTGTTGTATAGTAATGTGTAGCAGAGGCTCTCCGTAATAGGCGCAGAAATCCATCTACTATACGGCAGAGCAGTCTTACACATCCATCTGCAGCAGTCCGATTCTAGATAGACCAAGTAAACCGTCGACAGAGAGGGTATATTCTACGTTACACACATGGTAATATGCGAGTGCCTCGTCAGAGCACTGTGGTCTTGCTAGCACCGTCTTAGAGAGCTTTTAAAATAGTAAAGTCTTCGACAGTCCGACATTACAAACACAGCAGAATAATCTTCGTATCTAATGGTGCGCCCTTTTGAAGCTAGCAGCACTTTTTATCAGCAGTCTATACTGCTTACGCCCGTGTCACTTCGTAAGTCTTCCACGATATTTTAGCATATAGACACGATGCCGTATTCACGTGATCCCTCCTGACTGCTGCTGCGTCCTTGTCGGCGTCCTAATACGTTGGCCGTTACCCCCTCCTTCAGGGTGAGGACCTCACTGTGCAGGAACACTTCTTTTTTCTAGGCTAAGCGCAGGTTTCCACGCCTGACTCAGTTGCAGCCAGTATCTTTGTTGATTAGGCCATCTTGAGCCCTAATTTCAATGGTCTCTTGAATCACGCAGTCGCAGAAGGAGAAAGATTTTGTTGTTGTCGTAATTTATAGTATGACCAGTTTTTATACTATAGTCGACTATGAATAATCTGGTGGTCCGGCGTAATTCAATGTGGCCTCGAAATGTTCATGGTACCCCTTCTCTACCATGCGTACAGTTAGTTTCCCCACAACGTGCTTTGCCACACTGGTGAGGAATTTGGTAGACCCCTGTTTTGAGGAGGCCTGGATCATCCTTTACTGAACCCAGTAGTGTCAAGGTATTACGGGGGTTGGGCGAAATACACATTTACCACTGTTTCGCTCCAGGATTCTGCCGACTTTTCTTGCGGTATTGCTCACAAATGGGATGCACATTAGTGATTTGTTCCACTCTTTTTGTTCCTGCTTTTGTGTAGGTAATACCTGTCCAAGCGCACGCATTATCTGCTTGCTGCCGCATCCATTTCTTCGGAATATCGTCTACAGGTGTTTCGGCTACGTTACATGGCTGTCTTGGTCGCAGATGGATCGCGTCCTATGAACAAGTGTGCGTAAAGCGTATTCACATGGGAGGCAGGTAGATACAGATCAGTTTGTGTAGATTTTCTGCACACATTGTGTCCCAGATTGCCATCTGGTGTCCGTTTCACCAGGACGTCAAGAAACTGAAGTAAGCCGCCCTGTTCTACCTCCATGGTAAACTTTATGTTGGTGTGAAGCGAGCTGAGGTTATGGAGAAATTCATCTACGCCGCTTCATCCACGAAATGGTACGGACAAGTTGGTTTTAGTTCGGCCAGTTCCAGGATCTTATTCTCGAAACCTCCCATGGACAAATTTCCCACAACCGGCAACGATTCTGGTTGCCGAAATATCGTGGAGAAAACGTGACCCCGGCGGACACCCGAGACTGTTACAAGTTAGAAATACGCCAGGGAAACATTAGATCGTTATTTTATAGGGTCTATATCACCCCGACAAAACTAGAAAGGATGCGGCTGGGAGCTGCAGTATTACTTTGTTTTCTGAGCGGCTCTGTTACAATACTGCCCGCGTCATGGAACGAACCGATCCTTAGCGTGAGATCGGCGTCGGTCACTAGTAGTGGTAAAGGGAGAGTACGTTAAAACTGCAGTCGACGACTAGGTCTTAAGAAAGTTCTGTTTGGTCAAGGACAGAGGAAATAAATGAGCCATACTCTCTTGAAAGGAACCGTCCGGGTATTCGTCACTTGGTTTGAACCGTGCCCCTCCTGAATCCCAGTCCAGAGTGCTGAGGCACTGCGTGACCTCGCATGCTGTCACGATTAGCGTTCGTAATGCTGTCTGTAGTTCAGCGGTACAATGAAGAAATTCTGTGGCCTCATTTCTTAGGTTTCGTGGCTGAGTGCCCACGGGACAGATGCCAGTGAGACTACACGTATCCGACGCAGCTGTCTTGTTTGCGTCAGTTTCCAGCGGAGTCTCGCTCGTCTGACCTGTATCCTATACGACAGTTGTGGAACTGTGGTCTCGTTACTTGCAGTAGCTAGTAAAGGCAGAGGCAATCCTCACCAAGAATCATCAGTTTTAAACCAAAATCCGCGGAATAAACTACGTTCAACAGCTCTTCTTACATCATTTCGATATTCCTTTCAAAAGAGAATTACGGCTAGTTCTTAACGTCCCATAATCTTCGAAGACATTGGAGTTGGTGCACTAGCTCAACTGAAGAGAGATAGGGCTATACGTCTGTTCTGGCCTGTTTAAGAAGCCGCTGAGATGTTCACTTGATGTGATATAGGGAAATATCGAACAGTAAAATCAGAAAAGTAGGTCGAAGATTGTCACTCTTGTTCTCCTCAGTACTAGTCCAATCCTCCAGCTGCCTCCCTCGGTAGCGACTTCGTGCTGAATATTTCTTTTTATTATTGTGTGTCGAGTCTGTGTTTTTAAACCACACAAACTTCCATCGCTAGAACAGGAATCCACCATATTTTCATTTGTTCATCAGCAGTATAAAGCTAGAGCTTTATCCACTATTAATTATGTAATACAACAACAGTAGTTTGTCAAGAGTAATTTTTTGCTTTCGTTCTCAGTTCACTTACAAAGCAGATTGGAAGGGAGGAGCACCGGTTATAACGGAATAACAGTAACCGTGAATAACTTTCTGCTTCACACAAGCAGTTTGCGTGTGCCTAATCTGTTCTTGATGGCAAACAAATCCTGCTGTACTTGTTTCATGGTATTGCAAACTTTACTTCTTGTGTAACAAACAGGAAAATAATCGAAGGGACCTGAGTCAAGCAATTACGGAGCACACCGTATTGAGCTGCGAGCTGCAGAAGTACCCAATTCGTCCCTATCTCGAGTACCCACGATCTCGGAACGCTTTCTAGAGTTGAACAGTGAACGCGTAGCTCTGAAGAACTCAGGCCAAAGCTTCGTGTAGAAAGACTGAGGACCTGCCACCAATGAAGTGGGAGGGAAGAAGTTATGGTTGAAGTAAATGAATTGTCGTGTGGTACACGAGGTTATCGGCATTCCTTCATTCCAAGTAGGCACCTCATGCGACTGTCCTGATCTTCCGTGGATCCTGTAAATTAATTCACACGTATGCTGGGATGAATCCCGTAGCAAGGAGGCGAGCTGTTGCTTGTTGCTTCTTTTCATGTCTCTTCGTTATGGAATCCAAGCTTCTTTTGTGGCTATGATGACACCGGATTCGACAAGACGTTAAAACCTAGCTTACCTTACTGCCTTCCGTTCAAGTAGATCTCTTTCTCAAGTTCTCTTCATCACTGTAGTGAATAAGCAATGGAAGCCGAGACTCTGTATGTAATGATAATAAAATAGTGCAAGAAGTCAATATTGCTGAGCGAACTGCATTTACTTTTTCGGTGAGCGTTTAGCTGCTGAAAAACCAAAACATTGTGGACAATGTTCTGAGCGACACAAAGCATCCGCTATAGTTTAGGCAGCTATCTATTCTCCTCAGCTTCATAAAGTGTGGCTTCCTCACCTGCGGAAATCCAGTGCTTTCTTGTAGCAGCACTGTTGGTCATTGCTGAAAGGAACTCTACGCGTTTCTGGCTGTTGCCGATTAATTCCGACATAACAGACGTGTATGTAACATCAAGTGCGCTTATTCTTCCAAGCGTATTTAGACATGTTTATCGGAGCCGTGTATGAAATGGTGCTGCTCTCGACAGTGTACGAGAACGAGGCGACATACCGAGTGAATTACGTCTGTCAGCAGCAGGCAGATGATGAGGAAGGGGTGTGACGTCAGCTGGCGTCGTTTGACGTAAGCACTCCACCTCTTGTCGACACGTCTTACGTATCACAGCCGGATATACGGATGCGGTAACTTTCCCCATACATAATAAAATTATTGTATGTTTCTTGCAATTTTTTGTACTCCTGTTTACGCTAGATGCGATTCTTTTAGAAAACTGTTTTCTATTATGAAATACTAGAGGTTTACTGCATTACGTAAGAAGAACGATGTGACCACCTCTTACACCTTAGGATCTACATTTTACACTAAAAGTTCATTTGACTACGCACAATTCTGCAAGTAAAAATATTTTCATAGTCTAAGTCTCAGATGTACCATAAGTTTTACCAACTATACCTGAGATCATATTTTCATTGTCATTTACATGAAGCTGGAGCGTAATAGCAGAGCCTCACCAACTAGCAATACAAATTTTTTATAGAACGCTGTACAAACGCATAGTACTAAGTATAATAACCACAATGAAACGCGACAAATAAGAGAAGAACTTTAGTTCCTGGTCCATTACATTTCAGGCGTGCAGCGATAGAAATTCCATTCTTTCAATTGATATCTGGACCGTATAGTTTTCGGCCATCTCCCGAGTAATTTGTCAGAGTGAAGTTGCAACACTCACACCTGTTACTTAATCACGAGGGCCGTGTCACTGCTCATATAGCCACAGAATGCACAACGACCACGGATATTGTTAGGTAGCAAAGAGTTTTGTGTTAACTAAATCTGTGTATAGAGGCTCGAACCATGCTGGGTTATGGATTGCATCAATAAGACCTCCACTGCGATGAGATTTTTGCGAATTGATCAAAGCAGGGGCGAGCTTCCATGTTCTTCCAGGCAGAAACCGCTACATCTATTAATTAAATCCTTTGAAAAATGAGTTTCCTAGATTTCTTTCACTGTTGAATCCCAGAACGATGAAGTCGACCCTACAATTTGGACATAGTCGTACAGACCAGGTGGCTAGTGCCGATGCAGTGCTCTGCACTGTTGACTTATTAAACTATAAAAGCGACGTGTATTTTCGTTGTTTCGTGCATCTCTCATGGGCTGTACGCGTCGCCCACCCGATATACGAAAAGCCACGCTCGAAGTGGATCTTGTAAAACCCAGCCTTGTACAGCAAGTCATCCATGACAGAATCCTAAAGTGCTGCTATCTTCGGTGAGGGGGACCTAGCCATCATATGATTTTATTTTGGTTTTAGCAGGCTGCAGGGACATTTCCGAAACAGGTCCTCTTAAATATAATTTCCAACAAACTCTAGAAGTCAGTATTAGAATTCCGAGACAGAGCGGTAAGAACAGACTCGGTCGGTGCAGAGGACAGTGATCCAGTTACAAGCGCAGCTGTTCTGCGGCTGTTATCAGCAACACCAGCACATGAGCAGCTGGTTTATCCCAGCATGTTACCGGTCTCACATTATACTTCCGCCAGTTGTATTAACTATCCTCTGACGAGTGAAGTAACCCAGCTATAAAGGCTAAAACCGAATAAAATGATTTTAAAATACGGACAGGAGTCTGCTCTACTATCCTTCAAGGTCATTTATCTGCATTTCTTGCAATCGTTATTTGATCAACTAGGGACAATGCAGGGGTTGGTCTAACAATAAATAAGAACATAGGAACGCTGATAAGCTACTACAAACAGCACAGCGAACGCATTATCAAAGCCAAGACAGACACATAGCCAAACCGACCACAGACCTAAAAGTTTACTTGCCTTCTGCCTTCGTAGATGAAGAAACTGAACGAATCGATGATGAGGTAAAGTAAATTATTCGTATAGATAAGAAAAATTAATTGTGATGGCGGACTGGAATTAGATAGTATTACAAGGAAGAGAAAGAAAAATAACAGAACAGCATAAACTAGAGGAAAGGGATGAAATGGGAAGCCATCCGATAGAATTCTGGACAGAGGATAATTTAATCGTCGCTAACACTTGAATTAAGAATCAGGAAAGACGGTTGTTTGTATACGCCGAGGTGATTTGGAGTCACTAGGAGCTTCAAATGTGTTATATAACGGTAAGACATAGATTTCGTGAACATCAAAACATTTCCAGGGTAATGTGTGGTCTCAGACCATACTAAATTGGTTGTGTACTGCGCATTAAAACTGAAGGAATCGCGAAAGATAGAAAATTAAGAAGATGGGACCTGGATAAATTAAAAGTAACAGAGGTTAATGAGAGTTTCAAAGGGAACATTAGGCAGTGATTGGCTCAAACAGCGAAACGAATACACTAGGATAGCTGTTACTTACAGCCACGTTTCGAAGAAGATCTAGTTCTTTTTTGCTACCCCATCTTCTTGGAGATAAATTTCGTTCTGCATGAACGATTTTCTAATATTAGAGAAAGATGTTTGTAATGATTTGTATAGTTCCTGTTACTGGAATGTTGGTGTACATGTTAGATATATCGTGTGACATTTTCTTGTACTTTTATATTTTTAATTGACAATTTTGTGACAGATTTTTGCAGTGTGCTCTTTCTCATATGTGTAATATTCCTTAAGGACTTTGTTGAGCTTTTTACTGACAGCAAGTACTGGGCTATTAACCATGTTAACAATTGGACGAATCGGGATTTGTTCTTTGTGTATCTTAGGTTGGGCACGCAGTGGTCTTGCTGGGTTCATTATTATGGAATCTTTCATGTCTTTTTCTGTGAATATGAAGTTACATCTTTTTAGTGCTTTCTTTAATTGTGCATTAAATTTATTGGTTGGATCTCAGTCGATAATTTTAATATTATTTTGATCGAAAAATATTCGTATTTTATTATTATTATATTATATTAATATAATATCATTAATTATATTACAATTAGTATAAATTTTTTGTAACTTTTTTCTGACATAATCGTCAATGTATTTCCTTTATCTGATATTACACTAATTCTATTACGTTCTTCAAGTTCGTTATTAATCTGAAGTGTAATACTACTGCCCTTTGCTATTATCTTTGTCCTATTTTCTCGTTTTACTTGTGTTTGTACTATTTTTGCAGTTTTACAAGCAATGTGGTTTTGTTCATGAGGTGGCAACAGTACCATGTCAAGCGCTACTTTTGTGTTTGTAATAATATTTAGCATTGTTGACTGGAATACACTCTTTGAAAATCTGAAGGTAGCAGGGAGAGGAAGATATCTACAACTCCTACAGTCACCAGACTGCGATTACACTGAGGTGACAAAAGTTATGGGATACCTCATAATATTGAGCAGCAACTCGACGTGGCATGGACTCAACAAGTCGTTGGAGGTCTCCTGCAGAAATATGGGGCCATGCTGCCTCTACCGCCGTCCATAATTGCGAAAGTGTTGCTGTAGTAGGATTCTGTGGACAAACTGACCTCTCGATCACGTCCCCCCCTTGCTCGATGGGACTCAGTTCTGGCGATTTGGGCGGCCCAGTCATTCGCCTGAAATGTCCAGAATGTTCTTCAAACTAACTGCAAACAATTGTGGCCTAGTGACATGGCGCATTGTCATCCATAAAAATGCCATCGTTGTTTGGGACCATGAAGTCCATGAATGGCTCAAATGTTCTCCAAGTAGCCGAACATGGCCGATCACAGTCAACGATCGATTCAGTTGGACCAAAGATCGCACGCTTTTACGGAGCCACCACCAGCTTGCGCAGTACCTTGATGACAACTTGGGTCCATGGCTTTGTAGGGCCTGTGCCACAATGGAAACCTACCATCAACTCTTACCAACTACAATAGGAACTCATCTGACCCCGCCACAGTTGTTCTATTATTAATGGCAACTTCAGAGCTGCTCTCTACTGCCCTTATCTTTTCTGATGCCAAACTGTACGTCATCTAGCACATCATTTTTCTTTTCCGTTCTTCTGTGAATACTTCTTGAAAGCAACTTAACGCATGAGCTGTTAATTTGATAGTGCGACTGTTCTCACACTTATTTGGCCTTGCTATCTTCTGGATTGTGTGGGTGATATTTTTCCGAAAGACTAATATAATGGTACGTCTCCAGGCTTACAGATTGTACAAACCAACTGGAATAGTCGTTTCATTGCCATTTCCTCAAATGATTTTAGAAATTCCAAAACAATGTTATCTTTGCCTTAACCTTATTTGATCGCAGGTCTTCCAGAGCTCTCTTAAAATCTGACTCAATTCTGAATCTCCTACGTCTTCCACTTAGACTCCCATTTATTCCTCAATCATGTCTTTCGATAAGTTCCTCTGCCCCTCGCAGAGACCATCAATGCACTCTTTCCACCTATCTGCTCTCCTCTCTGCGTAACTGGAATTCTCATTGCATTCTTAATGTCGACGCCCTTCCTTTTAATTTCAAATAAGCTTATTTTGACTTTTCTTTATGCTGAATAAATCGTTCCGACGACCACATATTTCCTGTAGCCATTTCGCCTTGGCTCTCTGCCCTGCCTATTTATCTCATTGCTAAATGGCATATTTCTGTATTCCTGTCTTTCTCCGAATATTTTTATACTTCCGTCAATCAACTGAAGTATTTCTTCTGTTAGCCAACGTTTCTTCGCAGTTATCCTCCTTGCTCCTCTGTCCGACTGTCCAAATTCTGTGATTGCTCTTTCGAGTGATATCTATTCCTCTTCAATTAAACTGCCTATTGTGGTGTTCATTACTGCATTTATCAACAGCCGCACGTCTCATCATTCATCAGTGCTTCAACATTTCACTTCTTTACACAACCATTCTTCCAGATGATTCTCTTAAACTACAGTCTACTGCTCATCATGACTAAATTGTGGTGTGAGTTTATATGTGCTCCTTGGTACGCCTTACAATCCAACATCTAATTTTTGCAGTCTCTGTCTGACGATGATGTAGTCATTTACTGTGGAACTCAGTTAGGCTTTCTCCTCTCTCATCCCTACTGCCAAACCCAGCTACTCCGGTAACTATTCCTTCACTCCTCCTCCCACTACCGCGTTTCAACTCCCATGATTATTAGATTATCAATTCCTTTTACATAGTGAATTACGCGTCCAATATCCTCATATGCTTTCTCTCTCTCTTCATCTTCTGCTTGTGATGTCAGCATGTCTACCTGAACTATTGTTGTCGCTGTTGGTTTACTGTATAATCTGATGAGAACTACCCTATCACAGAAGTGTACGCAGTAATTCACACTCGATCCTATTTTCCTGTTCGTAACGAAACCTACTTCCGTTGCATTTTCTGCTACTGTTAACATTTCACTTCACTGGCCCCCCACTATATCTAGACTGAGCTTTTGCATTTCCCTTTTTCAGATTTTCTAGCTTCCCTACCATGTTGAGACTTCTAACATTCCCTATTACTACTACTTGTACGTTAGTCTTTTGTCGGTTATTCCATCTTTTCCTCATGGTTACCTCTCCGTCGGCAGTCTCTTCCTGCAGATCCGAATGTCAGACTAACCCGGAACCTCTAGCCAATGGGGAAATCTTAATGACTTTTTCTGTTACAGGCCACATGCCCTCTGAATATATACTGCGTGTCTTTACTGCAGTAGTTTCCACTTTCTTTTACATCCTTATGCTGATTCTTCCGCCTTTTAAGGATGTTTCCCACCCCAAGGGCAAGAGGTTGGCCCTTAAACTCTGTCCGCTCTTCTGCCCTCTTCAACGAGGCTGTTGGCAGAACGAGGGTGAGTCCTTTGTTATACTGGCTGTCTCTGACCGGCATTGCTGATGGCTTTTATTCGAAATCTAAACAGTGGTTAGGTTAGAACCCTGAACCCAAGAGGTTTTGATTATTGATGACAGACGCTACCCTAGACCCTGGGACGGACTACACTCGTACACAAGGGTTTGCTAAAGACTTCAAAACTGCTGAAACTGTCTTATAAAATTATAGAACGAGATACAAGTAAGGTACATTTCAATCACCTGCAATAGAGATTACAGCCCAAGCAAGGCCTGGGAACCTACAGTTGCGTCTTTCGTTTTTGTCGCAACTCCCGTGCCCAGCAAGTGATTCCTACTCAACTTCTTCAGAAAAAACAACAAGCCCCCGACCATCTGGGTGCAGAATAGTTGCTGTGGGCATCATCCGTGTGCAGTTGGCCTATGTTGTCCCACAAATAATTAACTGGGCGTAGCTGACAAGGGCGTCAGCGCAAGTTGAGTCGTGGTTTGAATATGTTTGAGGTGCTGATTACAAAAATGTGTAAGTGTCATCGCCAGTTACACAGTAAGCTACGAAGATACGATATTTCGCTCACAGTGGACAACACCTAATATGATATTGTGATTTCAGTAACTGTAGTCATCTTAAACAGTGTTCGTCTAGCTAACTAATGTAGTTATTTGCAGCGGATGCTATGGTCAACACTCGCCGTGATGCACCTAAGGTCACCTGACGAAGCGTCCGGTGCGACTTCTAGGGGAACGAGAAACAAATTACGCGTAAGAACAAAGATACCAGTATAACAAGGACCCCCTTCTGTGTTGTATCAACCTTGGCATTTAATCTGTCCGTTTATGGCGATGCCTAGTTCGTGACGCGTTACATTACTCTGACTGTAAACATAATCGGGTGATAATAAATCTTGCAAAGATAGTGAGCATGATTTGTAGTCATTATAACCACAAAAGAAGATCCACAGAAATTACAGTAAAGGAGACAAATGCAGCAGCTGCATTCGT
The DNA here is from genome assembly GCF_021461385.2 of Schistocerca piceifrons. NCBI lineage: Eukaryota > Metazoa > Arthropoda > Insecta > Orthoptera > Acrididae > Schistocerca > Schistocerca piceifrons. The sequence continues at coordinate 659,525,264 of NC_060138.1, forward strand.
AGTCAACTTGATACATGAAAGAGTGGCAACCAGTGCTGATAATACACATGACGAAAATACAACAGACTAGACTGAAGAATATGAATAGGCACAAGGTGTCTTGCCTGACTGTGAAACCTTATGGATGATACAGAACCTGCTAGTGTGTTAGTGATCAAGAGTTGTTACGAAGTGATCGGAGCCAGTCGTCTGCTTAAAAAATGGTTCAAATGGCTCTGAGCACTATGCGACTTAACGTCTGAGGTCATCAGTCGCCTAGAACTTAGAACTAATTAAACCTAACTAACCTAAGGACATCACACATATCCATGCCCGAGGCAGGATTCGAACCTGCGACCGTAGCGGTCGCTCGGCTCCAGACTGTAGCGACTAGAACCGCACGGCCACTCCGGCCGGCAGTCGTCTGCTTACCTGCCAAGCTCACCGAAGAGGAAGAAGTGGGATGATATACATTTTGGAAAGGCAAAGGAGATAATTGCATTACAGGATTTTGCAAAAATAAAAGATTAAGCGTCAATGCACTACAGAAACGATATCGTATGGTGCAAGGCATACATCATATACGATATATATATATAGTACAAGTGGTAATGAAATGGGCGCTCAGAACTTTACATGCTTGACGATTTTGTAGGTTTTCGAGAACTGTTCTAGGCGCTAATGTTCAGGACCCGGTATTCGTGCTTGAGCTTTAAAAAAGTAACCAAGAAATAGGACTGATTCGATTTACTTGATTTATCCACAGATGGATTGCAGGGTAAACGGAGACACCATCTTGGTTCATGAGCAATAACAAATTATGTAACCACCAAAATCTGAAATACAGGTGGTGACGTGAATGAAAGACGTGACGAGTTTCGCAAGGAGGTAATGTTCATAATGAATACCATGGAACTATACAGATTTACAATACCAGTCAACCTGGTATACGGAAAGAACTTCACTCTGCACTTCAAAGAAGAGACGAAGGTAAGAAGTTCGGTGTAGACTGATCATTCGACACCTCATTATTCCCGGCGGGGTCAGGGATTTTCTCTGCCTCGTGATGACTGGGTGTTGTGTGCTGTCCTTAGGCTAGTTAGGTTTAAGTAGTTCTAAGCTCTAGGGGACTGATGACCGTAGATGTTAAGTCCCATAGCGCTCAGAGCCATTTGAACCATTTGAACACCTCATTCTTACACCACCCACACCGTTATGTCGTCAAGTATATACATGTTTCCAAAGATGCTCGTAATTTACCAGGAACTTGGAGGTCAGTTTGGAGTGCGAATAGTGCAACACATGCTGAAACCACAAAATCTGATCTAGGTTGCCTCGAAGTCCGGCCTAATCGCGAAACGAGTCCTGACGCAATTCTCTCACAATGTCTGCTTCCCATACGCAGTGAAGGAGTATCTTCTTCTGGTTGATTCGACCGGGGCATATCGTAAAAGGGCTTATATCAATGCTGTCCGACCGCAAAACATGATGTATACAGTTAAAACTACCCCTCCGTCAAAAAGTGCAAACCATGGGCAAATATGGACAGATGAAAATGCAGGTGGAGGTGTTAATCCCAATGGAGAAGGGTGACTATGTAGTGATGTCAACTGATGAGCTACACATGTGCCACAGGGAGAGAGAGAGAGAGAAATAAGCCCACCTAGGATGGTTCAGACTGACACATGAGACAGGGAAATTCAGTAAATGGAAAGCAGCAGGATTACGATGGAAATGCTGATACCACACCCAAATTTTCAGAGGATGGATTTGCACTGGCTTTACTGTGTGTTTACTGTAGAGGTACTGATGGTAAACTGCTGCAAATGAGGAGAGCGCAAAGAAATTAAGAGTTAGTGGAATGTTAGCCAATGGTATGACCTGTGACATATAGGGTACAGCATTGTCTCACGGCTACCTTCACTGGAACAGCCATAATGAATCTGAAGCAGCCTTTGTTGTAATGTCTGGAAAAGCCACTAGGCCTGTTACCAACCCAGAACTAACCTATTTAAACGACACACTAAACCTGGATGCCCTTCATTTGTTCAATGAGCTTATAGCCTCATACAAAGGTCAAATTACCATTGAGTGAATGTACCACCACGTACAGCAGTATCGTGATAAGAAACAGACATAACATCATGACCATAAATATCTCGGTCTCTGGTACTGTACTTTTTCTGGTTTTGCTTTCTGTAACCTACGACTACATAAGACAGCAAACTGCCCACCCCCGTGAATTCACAGTGCATCAGCTACCAATGAACTAGGCTAATTATAGCAAATAAGGATTAAGTAAGGATTAAATAGGAAACTACTTGGTAGATAAGGGAAGGTGCGAAGAATAAGAAAGAGTTGACTCAGATTGTCTACTGTGAAATGTTTGTTGAGGATTTTGTCAATATGGGAGAATTTAATCACAGTATTGTACTAGTCTGAGAGTAATGATACAGTGGGATCACGTCCTGCAGGGAAGCAAGGACTAACCTAGAAAATGTTTAGAAATAAGAATACAGTCAATGAGCTTTGTGGTTTAAGTTTGAAAGGAAAAGTTTAAGTGTAAAAGGAAAATTAAGTTTCCTGTACGTAAATGCCATCTTGTAAATGTATGTCGAGATTTTGCAGAATTACCACGAGTAGAAATCCAGGGGCAGGATTTTCTGGACGGAGACGTGTTGCACCACAAATAATAGCAAATTGGGCGATGCCGATAAATAAATTACGACAACCACAGCTGATGAAAGGGGCCGCACAGACGGTCTGACGACCAGAGCTGACTGAACGTTATTGCAGTGGGGACTGTTTCTAGTACATCATGAACTGTGCTGCGACGCCAGGAAGTTAGTACATCGCAGCGTGCAGTCGGAGTGGAAATATCAACGACACAGCAGGAAGACAGAGCCATTGCAGCATCGGTGGCCCAGTTACTTCACATCAGAGGAACGGACTTGTGGCATATGTGATAAAAACCGATGTTGTAGGTCGGTCCACGAAACCATGAGCCTACAACTCTACAAGTCCACATTTCATCCTGTAAAACAGAAGTGATTTCTGGCGTTCCCCAAGATAGTGTTATAGGCCCTTTGCTGTTCCTTATCTATATAAACGATTTGAGAGACAATCTGAGCAGCCGTCTTAGGTTGCGTGCAGATGAAGATGTTTATCGACTAATAAAGTCACCAGAAGATCAAAACAAATTGCAAAACGAGTTAGGAAAGATACCTGTATGATGCAAAAATTAGTAATTGACGCTAAATAAGGAAAAGTGTGAAGTCATCTACATGAGTGCTAAAAGGAATCCGTTAAACTTCGGTTACACGATAAACCAGTCAAATCTAAAGGCTGTCGTTTCGACTAAATGCCAAGGAATTACAATTACGAACAACTTACATTGGAAGGAACACAGAGAAAATGTTGTGGGGAAAGCTAACCAAAGACTGCGTTTATTGGCATGACAGAAAATGCCTATATTACGCTCGTCCATTCTCTTTTAGAATGCTACCGCGCGGTGTGGGATCCTTACCTGATAGGATTGTCGGAGTACATCGAAAAGTTCAAAGAAAGTCAGCACGTTTTGTATTATCGTGAAATATGGGAGAGATTGTCAATGAAATGATACAGGATTTGGGATGGACATCATTAAAACAAAGGCGTTTCTCGGTGAAATTCCAATCACCAACTTTCTCCTCCCAATGCGAAAATATTTTGTTGACACCGACCTACATAGGGAGAAACGATCACCATTATAAAATAAAGGAAATCAGAGCTCGTAAGGAAAGATATAGGCGTTCTTTCTTTCGGCGAGCTATACGAGATTGGAACAATAGAGAATTGTGAAGGTGCTCCGACGAACCCTCTGCCAGGCACTTAAGTGTGACTTGCAGAGTATCCATGTGGATGTAGATGGCTCAAACAGTCACCCTCTCCGGACTCTGCCACTGCTATCTGTAACCCTGCTGTTGGTGCCATGTCAGATGCTATGGACTTTTAAAGGCCCCTAACCAGTGGACTCCCTTAGACTTCAAGAAGAATATAATAATTCCAATCCCAAAGAAAGCAGGTGTTGACAGATGTGAAAATTACCGAACCATCAGTTTAATAAGTCACAGCTGCAAAATACTAACGCGAATTATTTACAGACGAATTGAAGCCGACCTTGGGGAATTTCAGTTTGAATTCCGTAGAAATACTGGAACACGTGAGGCAATACTGACCCTACGGCTTATCTTAGAAGCTAGATTAAGGAAAGGCAAACCTACGTTTCTAGCATTTATAGACTTAGAGAAAGCTTTTGACAATGTTGACTGGATTACTCTCTTTCAAATTCTGAAGGTGGCCGGGGTAAAATACAGGGAGCGAAAGGCTATTTACAATTTCTATAGAAACCAAATGGCAGTTATAAGAGTTGAGGGGCATGAAAGGGAAGCAGTGGTTGGGAAGGGAGTGGAGACAGGGTTGTAGCCTCTCCCCGATGTTATTCAATCTGTATACTGAGCAAGCAGTGAAGGAAACAAAAGAAAAATTCGGAGTAGGTATTAAAATCCATGGAGAAGAAATAAAAACTTTGAGGTTCGCCGATGACATTGTAATTCTGTCAGAGACAGCAAAGGACTTGGAAGAGCAGTTGAACGGAATGGATAGTGTCTTGAAGGGAGGATATAAGATGAACATCAATAAAAGAGATGAACAAATAAGATGAACATCAACAAAAGCAAAACGAGGATAATGGAATGTAGTCGAATTAACTCGGGTGATGCTGAGCGAGTTAGATTTGGAAATGAGGCACTTAAAGTAGTAAAGGAGTTTTGCTATTTGGGAACCAAAAATTAGTAATTGATGATGGTCGAAGTAGAGAGGATATAAAATGTAGACTGGCAATGGCAAGGAAAGCGTTTCTGAAGAAGAAAAATTTGTTAACATCGAGTATAGATTTAAGTGTCAGGAAGTCGTTTCTGAAAGTATTTGTATGGAGTGTAGCCTTGTATGGAAGTGAAACATGGACGATAAATAGTTTAGACAAGAAGAGAATAGTAGCTTTCGAAATGTGGTGCTACAGAAGAATGCTGAAGATTAGATGGGTAGATCACATAACTAATGAGGAGGTGTTGAATAGGATTGGGGAGAAGAGAAGTTTGTGGCACAACTTGACTAGAAGAAGGGATCGGTTGGTAGGACATGTTCTGAGGCATCAAGGGACCACCAATTTAGTATTGGAGGGCAGCGTGGAGGGTAAAAATCGTAAAGGGAGACCAAGAGATGAGTACACCAAGCAGATTCAGAAGGATGTAGGTTGCAGTAGGTACTGGGAGATGAAGAAGCTTGCGCGGGATAGAGTAGCATGGAGAGCTGCATCAAACCAGTCTCAGGACTGAAGACTGCAACAACAACAACAACAACAACAACAACGACAACGACAACAATCAGTGGACTACTTGGAGGGCCTACTTCAGATGCTGCTGGACTACAACACTGGAGGTCTCTGGCTCTCGTCCATGGTCATACAGCGCTCACTTGCCATTGCTTTGGCAGGCAAGCTCCTGACTGCCTAACTCTAATCTGAACAGACATTACTATCGTGAGGTGCCCTTTTACACTGGGTCCACGACGTGAACTAGCACGCTACGGTGCACCTCATCCCACACTACTTGGCCACTCCTAGGCAGTGCAGTTGTTGGATGCAGACTTCCGGCCTTGCCTTACCGTTGGTATCATCGCTTCTTGTCCTGCTCGATCCTGCTGATCCACACGCTGAGCACAGCGCGTTCTCTGTCGACTGTGTACGGCTTAGGTCCCACCAATGTTGAACCCTCTGACTATCGGCAGAGCTATTGTAGTACCGAATAATAAAGTGTGCTGTTTATCAATGTTGTCTCCTTGATGCGTTAGATGTCTGCCAGCCATTCACTTATCACCTCACTGCTACATCGCCTGGGTGGTGGATTATCGACAGACTGACCAACTACGTCATTCCACCACCCACAGTTGTCATTTTCAATGAGAATACATTTTATGCATGTGGCGCATATTTTATCAGGCATACCAAGCCACTGAAACGCAATGATTACTTATTAGAGAATGCAGTACTATATTCTTTCTACCATATTGATGTTCCGACAGTGTGGAAAATGAGAGTCGTCATTAGGAAGGAAGTGAAAGAAAAATAGGGAATTGGAGGTTTATTTCCAAAAGTGAACTGAAAGTAAATATCATGAAATACGGTCCGTTTAATTTCACCCTACTTTGCTACTGTGTACATGTTTTTCCAGAGATTTTGGATACTCTTCTTGTTTATACTCGTTTCTGATCTCGTTCGTATCAAACTTTGTGCGACATCTTTACCATATGCGTGCATTATGTAATACCCATCACTGGCTTCAGACAATCAGAGGTGAAGAAGCTTTCTCGTTGATGGAACGTTCAGACAAGGCACACACTTGATTCTGTATGACACGTACTCGACGACAGCAATATTTGTTTACATTTTCGTAATTCTCTTATACTCGTGTTCCTGAGACGATGAATGAATTTGCCCAGCTTTTCAGTTAATACAGACAATAACTGCAACTCAAATGAGTTTGACAGGTATAAATTACAGAGGTGTCTTGCAAAAAAAACTGTGAGCACGACTTTCTACAATGATTATTGTAGTAATTGTTCCTACCCAAAAATTATGCATTCAGATTATCCTTAATTCTGGAGTCAGATTCATAAAATCTTTTGAGGACAGTCCGATTTCTTTACAGTGCCCGATACTATTGATTCATTCCCACGCCTAAAAAAAGGTGTCGCTGAGAAGAGCTTTTAGTTCTATGAAGAGATTGTGGAAGCTGTATCCAGACACAGTCTTAAAGAATGGAATGCAAAGATGAGAAGGGAAGAAAATAAGGTTGGACAAATACACAAATCAAAAAAGTTTTGTATCACCTCGATTCCGAGAGTTCCGGAACCTGTACAGAAAATTGGAATAGAGATCAACATAAAGAACATTACCGCCCTTTTTATTGCTCATGAAAACCACACATTGCAAGTTGTACCACCATACAGCGAGACCTACAGAGGTGGTGGTCCAGATTGCTGTACACAACGGTACCTCTAATACCCAGTAGTACGTCCTCTTGCATTGATGCATGCCTGTATTCGTCGTGGCATACTATCCATAAGTTCATCAAGGCACTGTTGGTCCAGACTGCCCCACTCCTCAACGGCGATTCGGTGTAGATATCTCAGAGTGGTTGGTGGGTCACGTCGTCTATAAACAGCCCTCTTCAATATATCCCAGCCATGTTCGATAGGGTTCATTTCTGGAGAATATGCTGGCTACTCCAGTCGAGCGATTTTATCCTGAAGGAAGTCATTCACAGGATGTGCACGATGAGAGTGCGAATTCTCGTCCATGAAGACGAATGCCTCGCCAATATGCTGCCGATATGGGTGCACTGTGGGTCGTATCGTACAACCATTACGGCGCCTTTCATGACCACCAGCGGCGTACGTCGGCCCCACAAAATGCCACCTCAAAACACCAGGGAACTCGCTGTACAGTGTGTCTAAGGGACTGTCTAGTTGAAGGCATATGCGACACTCATTGGTGAAGAGAATGTGATGCCAATCCTGAGCCGTCCATTTGGCATGTTGTTGGGCCCATCTGTACCGCGCTGCGTGGTGTCGTGGTTGCAAAGATGGACCTCGCCATGTACGTCGAGAGTGAAGTTGTGCATCATGCAGCCCATTCCGCACAGTTTGAGTCGTAACACGACGTCCTGTGGCTGCACGACAAGCATTATTCAACATGGTGGCGTTGCTGTCATGGTTCCTCCGAGCTATAATCCGTAGGTAGCGGTCATCCACTGCAGTAGTGGCCCTTGGTCGGCCTGAGCGAGGCATGTCATCGACAGTTCCTGTCCTCCATGTCCGAACAACATCGCTTTGGTTCAATCCAAGACGCGTGGACTCTTCCCTTGTTGAGAGCCCTTCCTGGCACAAAGTAAAAATTCGGAGGCGATCGAAGCGCGGTATTGACTGTCTAGGCTTGACTGAACTACAGACACCACGAGCTGTGCACTTCCTTCCTGGTGGAATGACTGCAACTGATCGGCTGTCGAACCCCCTCCGTCTAATAGGCGCTTCTTATGCATGGTTGTTTACATCTTTGGGCGGGTTTAGAGACATCTCTGAACAGTAAAAGGGACTGTGTATGTGATACAATATCCAGTGTCTACGTCTATCTTCAGGAGTTCTGGGAACCGGGGTGATGTAAAACTTTTTTTCATGTGTGTATTATTGACTTACAAGGAGACCTCATCAAAAGTCATAACTTTTGCTGCCTAGAAAAGTCTGATTACTATGCCCCGAAATTTGTTTCTTATTCTTATATTGTTATCACCTTGTAGGCCATCTTTAATGTGTTTGAACTAATGTGTGTTATTTTTGACACGCTAGCACCTGCTATAAATGAATGACTCATTTGCTTGGAAGTAAACTTCGACATTTCAGATTTAAATATGTTCTTTATGTCAATTGCTTCATAGTAACACTCTGGTATCAAAAATACTTTTTTTGTTGATGTTATATATATAGGACGTGGTATGCTTTGCTTTTCATTCTTAATAACAGGAGTTATAGTAGGGGTGCCAAGTGCAGTCGTAAATAAGCATATGTACGTTTGTTAACTTCAATAGAAATAGTTTCATCAAAAGAAGATCAAGACGAAGAAGAAGAAGAAGAAGAAATGAAGGAAAAGAACAGGCTGCAATCTGTAACAACGATTTTTTCCTCTCCAGTGTCGTACACTGTAAAAACCACACATCACTGCGCTATAATTTCCTTATATTCCTAACATTTACACTTCTGCATTCAAATTTTTACTGTTTTTTAGTATTATTTACCGATCTTATTATTTCAACAATATTTTTCTATTTGTTCCATATATGAATTTTGCAAACAGAAGTGTTACTCTGTCTAGACAATTTTATCAGTGCAAGCAGTGAATAAAAAAGCAAAGAAAAAAAACTGCAAATAAAGTCGCAACCCAGTTGCACAATGTGTAATTTATGCAGTCTTCGTCAGTATGATAACGTCCTCGTGATTTTCACCATCACTTCCACTTTGATTTTTCAAAATTTCTATACTATTCTGTGTCGTACTGCTATACGTGTATAATTATACAAAGGCTGGTCATAGGAAACTCGTTTGTAATATCGCCAACTTATATATATCTCATTCCAGACCGAATATTTTAAACGCTTACTTCTATTTTTTGTGCATTCATAAATCCTCGGAAGACTGCCTATTTGAAATACTGTACTCTAAAACTTAATGGGAAAAGTTTAAGATATCTAGATTTTTTTACCTTCCCGTCACATATTAAATGAACCATCCACTACAAGTGAATATCGTACCTCGTACTGGCTGATTTTTTTCCGAAGACTTATGGACCGCATCTTTCGGGGAATTGCCTTGCATCTTAACAGTTCAACTAAATGAATTTACAAGTTTGTACACGCATAGACCAAAGCGATACCTGGAAGACCATAGAGGTGATATTACGTATGAGTAGTGATCCAAATAAATTAGCAAAGTATGAGAGCAGTATTACTTATTACAGCACGAAAATACGACACTAAATGCAAGGGACCTTGTGTTCCGAAGATATTTCAAGTCGCACGACCACAGTTGATGATACAGTCTGACCTTCCGCTGCTATCTCACCAATACATGTCCAGTTGGCGGCAATATAAGATAAATTACGAAGAAATATTGTAGCATCTCTCATCTAGTGGTTGTGAGAGGAGCAACCATTGGCAACAGTAGTTATCGTATGGCAACACATGGCATTACCAAGCAGCTAGCATGACTTTTCTCCAGCACAATTCCCAACTTGCGTGCAGGGTTAATGACTCAAATTTCGTTCAGCAGACTTCCCTACGGTTTTGAATATAGCAAGTGACTTGGGATTTGATGACAATCGTAGTGTGTACAATGATAACCATGTACATATTAGACTACGTGGTTGCGCTATGCCTGCCTGCGTGTGTTTAGGAGCGTCATACTGCACAGTAATGGCGCTCTACCACGAGGCTATCATTGTCTATCCAAATAATTACGAACAGCAGATGTTCATAACGATTTATATGTGAAGTGTTACAGTGGGGTCATACTTTTCCTTCAGTGCTCTCTTTTTCCATATAGAACGAAGACGGAATTCCATCACATTGTGACATGGGCACTTCTCTAAGCACATCATACCTCGCTTTTTCTCTGGTCTGTCGGCCACCTAAACTTCAATAGTTTCAGTATAATATCATGATCAGTTCTATGCAGCAATTATGGATTTCTGGTAACCTATTAATAATGTTGCAGTTTATTTTATCAAATACCAACAACCTTTGTCCTACATAGTTCAAAAAATCGGAACTATTTGTTTTCATGCCTGGTTCATTATCATTTTGGATTATTTGCTAAATATGTCCGAAACAAAAGACTTTTATCGTTGCATCTGATTGCAGAAGATTTGGGCTTAAAAACTAGCAGAGAGATGTCTTCAAAACTGATCAACGACACAAAAGCAAGAAATGTTAGTGTTCAGCGTTACGTAAACATCAAAGTCTATAGTCCTGGAGTGGTAACTGAATTGAGAAAGCAAAAGTTATTTTGCGTTTATGGCTGGGAGATTCTAGCGGTTGTTTAGTCGCCTAGCAAGAACAAAGGCATCCTTCCTTTCGACACAGTTCATCCAGCGCAACGCGTAATGTCTTACGCGCCTTGTTTAGCGTAGATACCTGCGACGTGATGGGGGACAGGGTACATAAATGTTGTATACTGTAGTAGGATCGTGCATAATCTGGTGCATCCTAAATCATAGAAGATAGCAACCATGACGTCACTGACGTACTGCCAGTATCAACTAAGAATATTCCACGACAGGAAATAAACTGCTGACCAATAAAACTGCAACAATACGAAGGTGGCATGCAGCAAATGTTAAATTTGCAAGAAGTGTACGACAGGGTGACATGGAAAATGGACAGCTTCGAACTGCGTAGTACTGAGACCGCAGTGGTGGGAGGAGATCTTGGTGAGGTAGTTATTCTACACACAAACGCCATTTCAGTCACAATGGAGGAGTGGGGCTTCCATCCTTTGTTCGTCTATGACAGGTTTGTTAGAAGTAGTGAGGCTATTATAGCTACGCAGCGAATGTTTCGTGTAGAATTCAATCTCGGTCGGCACGGAGTTGTTCAGAGTCGTAACACAATCCTAAGATGGGTGGAACACTTCACATCAGCTGGAAACATAGTGGATAAGAACCGTACAGGCCCAAGACACAGTGTAATGACGTCAGAACACGTTGCGAGAGTAAGGGACACGATACTCAGAAGCCCACGAAGGTCAGCCAGTGAGCTAGCAATCAATCTTGAATTAATTCGATAACTTTTACATAAATTAAAATTCCACCTGTACAAACTTCTCATTGTGAAAGAACTGAAGCCGATTTATTTTGCTGTACGTGAAGACTTCGCTTGCGGAACGCTAGTGGTTTTGAATGATAATTAGATTTTATTGATTTATTTTCATTTAAACGCCGACGTCTGGAGCACAACAGTCAGTCAGCGCAGTGACCACATTGGCAGCAGAGAGGCGCACCGACAGTAATATGCTCACTGATAAGACTGCACACGGAATTGGCGCCATGCCTCGAGACTGAGGAGACGAAAGGTTCTCAGATTGCATGTCATCATAAGGGACCAGTACCAGGTGCGGTGGTATGGGGTGTCATCATATATACAACACGATTAGCTCTGGTTGCGTAGCCGGTAATTTCGACAGTAGCCACTACATTTCTGACGTTCCAATGCTGGTGACTTCCCTACCTTCGAGATCTCTGTGATTATCTTTCAACAAGATAACGCAAGTCCACATGCTGGTCTTGATGTCCTGACCTACCTTAATATGGTGTTCTACTGTTGTCCTGGGCAGCACGTTCTCCACATCCCTCACCAACTGTAAACATCTGGACATGGGCTGCCGATACCCTGGCACGCCAGCCACTGTTATTCATAAACTGTGGCGTAGAGCTGAACCAACACGGAGTGACATGCTGGAATACGCCATCCGAGCACACACACAGCTCGCCTCAATGACCAGCAAGGTTAGTGAGATTGTTATTGCCAGTGTTGGCAGCTACACGCCTTAAATTTCAAGTTCTGTACACTCTCCTTTCATCTACAAGTTTAATCGTGTATTCTTCATACTGCACTGCTATTGTTCCTTGTGTTGCAGTTTCAGTAACCAGCGGTATAGCTCGTTTGTGCTAAGGAATAAAAGTCCAAGATGAAGAAACCAACTTAATGAAACTCGAGAGCCATGTATGTATGTATGTATGAAGAAATGTATTCCTTTTTAATTTGCTTATATCAAGGTGGTGGTATTTAGTTACATTTTGAGAGCAAGCATTATATAATTCAGCGATGAATGCTTTCCAGTTGTTTGTACTGTGCCTCAGTTTATACTACAGTGTTTCCTGCTTTATGTATGTTTTGGGAGCAGTTTATTCAGGATTCACTGTCTTCAAGTAGGTATTCTACTTGGACAATCCCTAATAATATCACCACAGTTTGTCGCTTGTTCTAAGGCCTACTCAGCGGTGAGATTTTAATTAAAAGTTTCTCTCTGCACTGCTTAATCTTTGAAATATCGACGCTTAGGATGCTTGCCGTTTACTAAATACCGCAGTAGAACATTTTAGGCTGAACACACAATATGGTACATAGAAAAGGCCAATAAAATTAATGCTGAACACACGCAACACTTATCTTCCAAAATTAAAAAGAGTCGTCTCGTTATAAAAAGAGCAAACGAGATGTGATAAGGTTAACTGGTTTTATCAGTGTTCATTATACTTCCTTTTGATTGTGTACTACAACTTGTACAGTCTCTCTTTACAACAAAGTAAGACTTTACTAAATTCTAATTCATAAAAGTGAAATGACATATATATACATGAATAAAGTTCATTTTGGTGACGTGTATTCTTATTGTTGTTGTAATTTTCACAAGCATTAGTGTTGCTTCAACTCAGACACATCACCTTTGTGTTACATGCTATTTACTTACCCGGCACAAAAATTTTTCTTTACATTTTAATGTTTTCCTTCCATTTCGAACTCTCATTGGTTCAATGTTTTATAGAACATGGGTATGTTTGACATTTTTTCCTTAAGCTTCATGTATTATTTTGCATGGGGATGAGATATTTCTGAGTCGGAAGGCACGCATTTACTACGGCCTGATTGGCTAATTTCAATGTTCATTAACTCTGAAACGCAACGTATCGAACATTTTTCTCAACAACTATTTCTCAGCACAATACCCTGCAACACCTTTGTAAGTTTTTCAAACTGTTTCTGACAACCTTGTACAGTGTTCTATACAGTCCTAGGTTTATTCGGATTTGTCATTTCACTATCTTTCCACATTATCAGGTAGAGCTGAGATCAGACTTGAGGCTGTCTGCTAGTCTTTATTAGAGAGAGACTCCACCCAAAAATTGTACTTCTACTTTGCCGATTTCAACTGAGTTTTAAAATCATGTCGGTCACGTAAACATGTAGCAATACCAAAGTTTTAAAGTCCAGAACTTCCTTGGTTTTTGATTTTGAATTATTAACGGTATTACTGAAAATCAAGTTTTGGCACTCAGACTTCAATTTTCAAATTCGTTTTTACTACATTCACAAGACATAGTTGACCAGTTCTATGTGTTCATTTCATGAACAATGTTATTAATTTACTTTTAGCATTTTTACAAGTTTCAAACTTAAAGTTTCTTTAATTATCGGTACATAAATGTGATAAAATACACGATGTTCGATATTATTATTAATGCAAAGAAGTATGCTACTTCCTTCGAAAATTTCATTGATATTGGTTAATATTTAGAATGAAAAGTTGGCACTGAACTTAAAAACACAAATTAACAGGAAAATGGATTTTAAAATCTTTTTAAAAATGAATGCCAGTGCAAGACAACCATTAAAATTCACCAGCACCATAAGTTTTCCCTTCCTGCTCCTGTAGGGTTTCTCCTGGTAATTTCAAGACCAGGGTAGCATTTTTCTTGAATTTTTCCCTCTGCAGGTAGCATCTTGTGGACTGTTTTATCCGTCCTTGATCTCCAGATAAGCAAATCTTCTAGGACGGTGATAAAGGAGTGCTGGGATTTGTTCTTTATTCTGTCGTAAGACCATAAAAGTGTCACTTTCTTCTTCTGGGCACTTTGTCGACATGGCAGTGCGCAAACCTTCATTTGCATTTTGTGTTTTCCCATTAATGCGTCTTGCCAGTAGTGCATCAGATGCAGGTCTCCGATAGATACGTCCTACTTTGATCACTTTAGCAGCTGTCCGTGTGTCACAGTACCATACACAGTCCATATTTCGAACATTTATTAGGTGAACTTGTAATTCGAATGCAGCCAGATAGGTTCGTGAGCTAAGAGTAAACACTGCAAAGTGATGAAAGAGCCAAAAAAATTTTTTTTGAAAAAAAAAAAAAAGTTTTGCGGTGGAGTCTCTCCTTGAGGCACATGTCTTCATGGTTGCTTCATGAAGATCAAGTCGATATCTTCACTCATTCTTCTCGGAACTCTGCTAATATTCGTTCCTGACAGTACCTCTGCAGAGAAGAATCCAAAATCGCTTCGAACTGAAACGATGACGGCTCTGCTGCATACTTACCTATTTCAGTTGCCGGTTTCTGTGTTTCCTAGTATGAAGGACAATTCAATATTATTTGTGTCTCTGTGAATTTTAATGATACGGTTGTCTTTAAAATGCGATACCAATCCCAAGTGTGTTCACGTTGTTGCTTGCACATTGGAATTCTTAATTGTTTCCTACGAATATTACTGGGGGGAGGGGCGGTATGTTTCATACAACAATTTTTTTAGCATTCAGCGTCTTTATTGCGAACTTTTTGGAGTAGCTTGATAGTCCTCGATTGGAAGCATGTCAACAAGCAGTGCGCTTGGAGGAAAAGAAGCGATAAATGGTAAATGTCAATTATTAATCAATGAACGTGTTTTATTCATTATATTTCTGAACGGTTTGGAGGTAAAATACTTTTGCTGCAAAAAAAATTCATCAGAAATTCCTATTTTATTCCATCTATTAATAAAAGTTGAAATTATTCAGTTCACAAAAACTTAACACGTAAACAGTTCCATTATTTCATTGTAACTTACGGGGATTTTAAATTAACACTACGAAAAAATCTCTAATTGAGCTGAAAGTGGGTTAAGTATTGTTTCTGACGACATAAAACTGGGTGACACGAATGATTACAGAAAGTGGTAAGGCATTTATTAAACGAGATTGTAATACAAGTTTTCAGTCTAGAAGGCAAGCTTCTTCATGAGCAGGTACATGGTCTGGTCCACCTCGAAGCCGTGCAGGTTGTTGGCGTCTCCCTGCAGACGCATCAGCAGGCCGCCGAACGAAACGTACGCTGCCCTGAAACACACAATTATTCGTTAGTGAATGATCATAAACCACAACCAAAATCATACAATCTGTATAGCACAAGATACTTTTATAAAAATTGTTAGTACTATCATAACTTGCATTTCAGTATTCAGTGAGAAGAGCCACGAACAAAGATAAATCAAAAAATATGTTACACCATGGTTCGTGACAGGTTGAAGAAACAGTTGAGAAAACGAACAAAAATTTGAATGACTACTTTTATGCAGTAGTTAAAGCGTATCATCCACCATCGTGGACTCTTTGAAACAGTAAACCTCAGCTAACTAAACGTTATACGTATTGGCAGTTTTAGTTCCGCTTTAGCTTTCTACAAATTCTCGTACCGTCAATCTTCTGAACCTCCATGCATTTTTTCTATTTTTTTCTGACACTTTCCTTACAATACTTTGAACAGTCTGTCACTCGTTATTATTCCTCTTCGGAATCCTTCCTTTTATCTGGAATTAATCAGCGTTTTTCTCTTGGCCTACAACTTACTTCACTGCTTTATTTTTCACTATACCCACGGCCCGCATCCCTGTTGTTCTATACCAGCGTTGAAATCAAATTAATATGGCAAATGGGCAATAGCCCTTGAACTATTATGTCTCGACGCGAACTCCCACCTATTTTTCTGGAGTTACTTCGTTGATTTTCAACTTAACCTAATAATTTTATTCCGGAGAACCCATTATGTTTAATGCTGGCATCGGTCTATTACTAATTACTAAACCGGTTTTGCCTCCTCCATTTCCCTTTCAAGGTGGATTTTAAGTTCCTCATCGCTGACGTTGTAATTAGCTTCAAACGTCCAGTTGGGCAGCAGACTTCAGTAAAGTTACAGATTTCTTATGGACATTTGTTACTTTTTTTCCTCATTACGCTGCATAAATGTTATTTATTTTTCGAACAAAAACTGTCTCGCTAGTGGAGCATGGATATCTCACGTACAAAAGATAGTGGCAACAGTGTAGAAATGTACTTAAAACAAAATTTGGATGTACAGAAAGTACTAAAAATGTGCAATACGAAGTAATCGATTAAAAGAAGTGACGCACGCGCTGAAGTTTGTTGAGGTATACACGAGAGGCGGCGAAACAAGCTATAAGCGTCAGATCTTGTCATTACAGCCGCGAGAAGTGCACACAGTTTCGTTCATGCTCAAAATCATGACATCTTGCCCTTTAACTCTACACGTTGTCCGAAGAAACAAAAAGAACGAAGTTCAGGGTTCAGCGTCTCGTAGACTGCGAGATCATTAAAAATGGCATGGGAAAGGATGGGGAAAGAAATAGGCCGTATCGTTTTTAAAGAAATCGTCCGTAATAAGCCTTAATAGATTCAGGGAATCATCGGAAAACTTAAATCTGGGTGTCAAGGCTTGGTTTGAACCTAGCAGCCCCACAATATGAGTCCAAGGTCTTAACCACTGTGCCATCTCATTAAATACGCAGTCCGAGTGGTAGTCATTGTCTAAGCGAAATATTTGAAATGCTTGGAGATGATCGCCCCGTTTGTATATTCATTCTGGGCAGTACTGAGTGCAGGGCGGATAAGTTTCATATTGTAAGAAGGTCCAAAGTTATGACGCCGACTCTAGCCTATCACGAAAGAGCAAGTGACCTAGTAGAGGAGTACATGGCCATTTCTAAACCAGCAGTTCATGCCTTTTCCCTCAGACTCTCTCCGTATTAAGAGAAGCTGGTGAGTTGGAAGATCTAACAATTTAAACGACGAGGAGGGGCTACTACGTGTTTGTCGACGAAGTTAAATGTTCCATAAATTTAAGGAGAGATTATTTAGCAAACTCAGACGTATGGTAAAAAGTGTGGTAACGTGTATTTAGTATACTGACATACCGACTGAAAGACAAAATTAAATTGAAAGTTCGAACATGAAAACAGACCCTTGTGTGTGCTGAAATGGCGGCATGTGAAAATAATGGCGGCTTGTGTGAAACCAGTTCATACAGCGTAAAGTTCAGCAACCTAAATTGCGAGATAGGTGAGCTACAGGGGGAATGTATCCGAGACTGATGCACCCGTCAGATGAGTGTGTTTTTTAGGCGCTTCGCCACGCTCGTTTAGTAAGACTGCGCTGGTCCCCACTGTCCGCCTCAAAAAATAGGATACGGAAACAGTTAAAATATAATTACGCACTGAATAAAGGTTACACGTTTCACACACGTGACACACGACTTCCCTCCGTAACGTAATGGACGAGTGCCGTGACAGGAAAGGCATCCAGCAAAGTTCAATAAAATAAATTTGCCATATATTTTAGTGGTTCCTTTCTATAGTACCACATCTACAACTACATACATACTAGATGGGATTAACGCCAAATAAAAATCTGTATTGACCATGACGCGAGCGGTGGAACACGTGGAGCTATAAAAACAACAGCCACAGTGTAGCCGTATAACGTGAATTCAAAAATGGTTCAAATGGCTCTCAGCACTATGGGACTTAATATCTAAGGTCATCAGTCCCCTATAACTTAGAACTACTTAAACCTAAATAACCTAAAGACATCACACACATCCATGCCCGCGGCAGGATTCGAACCTGCGACCGTAGCGGTCGCGCGGTTCCAGACTGAAGCACCTAGAACCGTTCGGCCACTCCGGCCGGCGTAACGTGAATTGCTTAACTCGGCCTGGCCCAGCTGAAAACATCCGCTACTCTCAATAGCGCACGCGTTGCATCTTCGTCAAATGAGCACATCCAGACACCGCTTCAGAGTCGGATGGTATCACCTGGCATTACTAGGCTGCTGCCTCTTCCTTTCACAGTATGAAAAGTGAGAATTCCTCATTTCATGAACAGATTGTGAAACTCTGCCTTTTATAGTAAATAGGGCCACGTATAAGTTTGAATGATGGAACTCTGTAGTTCAAAGTCCCGTCGACCTGGCAGTCATCACACAGGGAGTATTGGCTCAGCCGGAAGCAAAGCTGCCCTCGCGACCTTATTCAAGGAACGAGCCTGACATTTACACCAAGGTGACAGAAGTCATGGGACAGCGATATGCACCTATACAGATGGCGGTAGTATCGCATACACAAGGTATAAAAGGACAGTGCATTGGTGGGGCTATCATCTGTACTCAGATGATTCATGTGAAAAGGTTTCCGACGTGATTATGGCCGCACGACGGGAATTAACAGACTTTGAACGCGGAATGGTGGTTGGAGCAGCGAAATTTGGAGTTAATGGACTATGGCAGCAGACGACAAACACGGAAGCCTTTGTTAACAGTACGACGTCGCCTGCAGCGCCTTTCCTGTGATCGTGACCATATCGGTTGGATCTTGGACGACTGGGAAACCGCGGCCTGGTCAGACAAGTCCTGATTTCAGTTGGTAACAGCTGCTGCTAGAATTCGAGTTTTGTGCAGTTCCCTCGAAGCAGTGGACTCAAGTTGTCAAAAGGCACTGTACAGGCTGGTGGTGACTCCGTAATGGTGAGGGCTGTGTTTACGTGGAACTGAAACGATCATTGACTGGAAATGGTCATCTGTATGTCGATCTTTTCAGAGAGAGTTGCAGGACTCGGCTGTTCACTACAGACTGTCAAATCAGCCGTCTAATTACACTGCTGAAAGGTGTTTGATTTGACATTCTGCTGGGAAATAACCATGTTCGGCTACTTGGAGACTATTTGCAGCCATTCAGGGAATTTTCGTTCCCAGTGATGTCATGTCACTGGGCCAAAATAGTTCGCAATTCCTTCGACGAACATTCCGGAAAATTCGAGTGAATGATTTGGCCACCCAGATCGCCCAACATGGATCCCATCGAACATTTATGGGACATACTCAAGAGGTCAGTTCGTGCACAAAATCCTGCACCGGCATCACTTTCGCAATTACGGACGGCTATAGAGGCAGTGTATGGCTCAATATTTCTGCAGGGGACTTCGAATGTCTTGTTGAGTCCATGCCACGTCCAGCTGCTGCAAAAGGCGGTTCGACACGGTATGTGGACGTCACATCAGTGTATCTGCATTTATATAATCAGGATGATCGGACAAGGACGAATGGTAGACTACTGAACCATTGAGCGACATCGCTCACTGACTGCTTCTGGAGGACGCCTAGTTCTCAGAGCTTTGTTGACAATCAGTAGACCGGTTATAATAATTAACCCCTTAATACAAGGCAATGCTACTAATTTAGATCGTTTTGGTACGCACACATGAAACTTAACAATGGTAAATACCACGCTGCGGAGCAACAAATCATTTGTACAAAGTGAGTTTTAACCTGGGACCTCGCGATTATTAACTCAGTCTTCTTGTTCAGTGGTCCCAGTCATAGAAACCCGTATCCGATAGAAGTAAACGTACGCCACGACAATACGTCGGAGGACCTAGTTGACGTGTGGCGGCGATATGGTGAAAAGGTAAATGAACTAGTAAGGCTGTCAGACTGGGGTGGTATTTGGGAGAAAGACGGAGAAAGGTTGGGCGGCGAGCGCAGGTGCGAGCAAGTCCGTTATTTATGTGATTGTGGCACGGGGACAGTAGGGAGGCGCGCGGGCCGGCGCGGTAGGAATGCGGCGCTAAACATAGCCGCCAGGCCGGCCGCGGCGAGCGGACACCGGTCAGCTGCTGACGAGCTGGACAAGCCGGCGCCAGCCGTCCTCGGGAGCCATTCGGCGGCTGTCGGCAGTATTTTACGTTAGCTGAATTACGGGAAAATATGTTGCTAGCACGGCTGATGTGATGTAATCCTCTAAGGAAAACGTCCAAACAGGGTGATCCAGTTCGAGGACAAATGTTTCACTTGATGTATCAAGTTGAGATGGGTATCACGGATGATATGATAAAATATTTTGGACCCACAATAAATGTCGGATGCTAAGTAATGATTCATTAGAAACTGCAGTTACAAATAGGGAGGATAAAGACTTTCATTTTTCTTCCCTTTTCTCGTTTTAATTCATTTTTATTATACATTGGCAAACCCGGCAATGCTTCGCAATTGCTAAATATGTATGGGAGTTGGATATACGTCTTAACCTCCTTCTTCCCCTATCTCTATCCCTCTCCTCCATCTCTCTGTCCATATCCTCCTCCCCCGTCTCTCTGACCATATTTATTGTTATCAAAAACGGAACCTTGATTGGGAATAGAAGTCAAAATGAATGGGTAAGTCGGGAGTATGTGATAGACCTTTCCAGCTCCTGGATCTAAGGGAGTAGTAGCTTTATTTCGCATGTTTTTTATCTACGAACAGGTAGGATTATAAAGTTAGCCATAAACACAACTTTGTGTTTCTGTTAAAAATGACACCTAAAAGGAAAACAAAACCGCACATTTGGCATCAATTCAATCTTTGCAACACACCAAAGGTATGATCACCACAATAGCACGAGTTTGGCCGTCTGTTTTGTCGACGTCTCAAATTATTTTGTGCGTAAGCTCCAACTGAGCTAGTCGAACTTGATTCTATCCGCTGTTCCGGAATCATCCCCGATAGCGCTTCAGAATTTCTTATTCGATTTGCCTCCAATCGCGGTCTACGCTCTTCGTCAGTCTCACTGACTCGATAACCATGTAGTTGCCTTGCACTGCGCGTACGCTGACCGATATTTGCACGCCACACTGGTGGCATTTTTTCCAAAGAAATAAACCAAGAACTGAATTCAACTGATTGTTTGCAGAACAGCAAATTGCTACGAACTGACATCAATTCAATCTTTGCAACACGCCAATGATATGATGACAACCAATAACACACTAAAATATCATCTTCAATTGTATTTTTTTCCGCAAAATATCAGTATTCAATGCGGAATTTCTTGTTGTTACGAAAACATCCGACAGCACAACTGTCACACTGAACGTCACATTTCTTTCATACCATCCAAATTTCCGACCGTTCTACTGGATTTTCCAAAATTTTTCTTTCATACAAACCTTGTCCCGACAATTACAAAAAGACAGACAAATCAGTCGAGCCGTTCTCAAGTGGTGAACTTTCATGAATGCGGCAACTGATTTTTATTTATATAGATGTATGTGTACAATTTAGCTGATGACACTGACTGACCTATTTACTAAGAACTGCTGACAAATCAAAACATAGCATATACGATGTAATGACTCGAAGTATGGTCAGATTGAAAACTGCTGTTTTAAGCTAAAACTTTACTACTTTCAAACAGTTTCAGGCTCCCTCTTCGAGAGATTCTACAAATCAATTGATTGTAAACGATAACGTGACGTAATTCTTGCAGACTAATATAATATACAAAGGTGTGCAAAACTTATGCACCAAAGTAACTTTCGCATTATGTGTCACTGCCAAGTAACATAGATCGAAGAAACTTGGACCATACACAGAAAGATCTATTCCTGTATAGCACAGAAGTTAATTGAAAGAATTACGCAATGAGACGAACAGAAATGACATATTTTATTCAAAGACGATAAATGCAGTGAATTCACCGCGATTTATGATAGTCGCCTGGACATTACAAATATTCCTGCGTGTTTTGATCTCTCGCTATCTGAGGATACGTCCTACACGTCGAACAACATTGTTTTCGTGGTCCAGCTGTTATGGTATGTGCTCATGAAGTTGCATGGATGTACTGACATCCAAATCTTTGCATACGGTGCACTCGCCGCTCAGTGTTATTGTGGCACTGTACTCCTTCAATGTTGCATTCGGCCATGAAGTCATTTTTATGGAAGACAATGCGCGACCGCATCGAACAGTGCAAATGGGGGAGCTCTTGCAACGAGAAGATAATGGGCCGAATGGACTGGTCCACCTTTAATCCCATCGAGCACACGTGGGATGCACTGGGCACACGTACAGTAGGACATGGTCCAACGGCACTCCAGCAGTTGCCAACCACGCTGGTAAAGGGAGGGATGGAAGGCCCTAACATTAGCCACCTGCGGTGATAACACATATGATTAAGAACAGTGTCTAGTCGTTTGTAATGTGCTGGAGACTACCTTAAATAGTGGTGAATACAGTGTAATTACTGTCTTTGAATAAAAGTTATTTCTGCTCGTCTCAATGTGTATTTCTTTCAGTTGACTTCTGAGTTATGCTGTGGCAGAACTTTACATCTATGGTCCCATTGTCATCGATCTATGTTAATTGGCAGTCACACATCACCCGAAAGGTATTTTCGTCCCTAAGTTTTGCTCACCAGTCTAATTAATAGAATAACAAGCTCCAGAAATCTGGAGTAATCCAATTTGGGATAACAATAATATTTAATTTCGAGTATATGACGACGCCGTGTTATCAGGATATGTTTTACTGTACTTTATCATTATCTCTACTCACACGAAACCGTTTTTTAAAACGGGGACGTACTCATTCCGAATTCTTCAGATGTCTTAAGAACATTACATGTTTAGCGAGCCAAAATGCTATATAATTTTCATGTTTTAAACCAGATCCCAAACTAGAAGCAAATTCTGCACATAACTTCAAAGGGCCTATTAAATGAACGTTTTAGAAGACACAGTAATCTCCATAAAGAAATGTAAATGTGCAGACAAAATTCTTAACAAAGAAACCAACTTAAAACATAAATTTATACTGACAACTTCACTGAAATTGCAGAACACGACAATGGATAAAACAAATTTGCAGGCAAAGACAACGCCAGCAAGCATTAGCAAAGAATTTACCACTACCACATACAAGTGCATAGATGAATAAGCTGATATGTAACCATGTAACGTCGTTGACGTAGCTGCAAAAGGTGTCAAATTTACGAAAAATATTAAAGTCTCAACGAATACTGCTAAGAAACAAATTCCAATGCTTAGACATTACATATCTACAATTCCGCCTACGCTACGCTTATGATACACAGCAGTAAAAGGTATTAGACAGCGACAGCGTTAACTATGTGTTATGGAAGTAAATATCACATAAGATATATACAAAATTGTTATTAGTTACAAACAGACACAGATATATGCAGTAACAACTCCGTATGGCGTCGAAATAAACTTAAAGCAACAAAAAATAACATCGTAATAAAAATTCGTTGAATATAGCAGTGTTTTGGCTTACTGACCATATAATGTTCTTATTACGAGATACTCGGTTACCGCGTTCTGTTTTATAGAACCATCGCCTTTCGAAATTGGCAAATGTTTGATTATTCAGTTACGGAATTCAGTATCCGTGGCGTACCAAATCAACTTCGTGGTTAAAAGTTTCGAGAAAAAAATGATAATACTATCAGACGAACATACTTCAACAGTTCATGCGTTATAGTAGGACAGACAATACATTGCACCACCTATGTTTCGAATACACACAGCACTAATTTAAATCATTGTGCTAAATTGATTCAGTGGGTTGTACACGTTTAGTTATACTGTAAATTTTATACACTACGCTCAAAGGCGAAAGAACTGACAACTTTAAGGAACAGTTTTTTATACATATCTGGAATTTAACCATCCGCCATGGAAGTCGGGCATACTGACTCAGTAAGCGTGGTGCAGCGAGTACGGAGTGGAGTATACGTTCCACTCCTTCTGAACACAACTGCAGTGCCTTGACCACACCGCCAAAAAGACACTATCACTGCAAAATAACAAGTCAACTCCAGACGCATAGGAAGTGACTTGCCTGAGGTGCAAAAAGTTTTGTGATGGACTCCAGTGCGAGTGTGAAGTAAAGATCGTTGGATACAGTCACGCTGCTATCTCTTCTGTTTGTCGCCATGTCGAGGATAAATACCAACGGTCACACTAAATATATACTGCTTCACAACTGCTAATGAACAAATGACGCCTGCTACGGAACAACCGACCAATCATAGGAAAAAGAGGTGTAGAGGGTGGGATGCGTTAACTGCAGCGAAGCCTGTGCACGAACGCTCTATATGCATTCAACAAGTTCGTGCAGTACGGTGTGTGACGATGATTGTTGTGGAAACAATTAGTGCTACATTCTGTGTGGTACGGCATTATGTTTCAAGACATTATTTGAGTATTTAGAATCATCGACATGCTACTAGGTAGCTCGAAGCCGGTCAAAGTGCCACTACTTTGGCCACAGTAATGGATGTATCCAGAAGTGACATATCTCGACTAAGAAAGGCTACTGAAGGTGGAAATGCTATCCGAAAGCATGTCGAATGCCGTAGGTGGACCACAACAATACAAGAGGACCGAAACGTAGTCCCGGTGGCGAAAAGGAACAGAGCGTTGCAGACCTTGCAACTGCTACCGGTACACCTGTGTCTGCCAGAACCAATTGCAGCGGTTAAATCAGGCTGGTTTGTACGCTCGGAAGCCTGTTAAATGCATCCTATTTCACCTACGCCATCGTCGAGAAAGATTTCACTAGTGTAGGGAGCATGTTGGTTGGGGTCAGCAACAGTGGTCCAGTGTGACGTTCCCCGATTAATCCCGCTTCACTGTGGCTAGTGATCCTGGCCACCAGTTAGTGAAGAGGGAGAAGGGAACACGTTACACACTACAGAATGTTCATGAAAGTCTTCAGTATGCCCTTGGCGTTACAGTGTGAGCAAACATTATGCACAATGGCCAAACACAGCTGTATATTTTTCCGCGAAGTACTGTTGCAGCACTGCGGTAACGCAGGGAGATTATTCTGGATCATTTCCGTCTGTTGAGGAGAGCGATAGATCGCGACTTCCTGTTTATGGAGACTAGTGATGCTATATTCTCCAAGGTGTCAACAGTTTGGTAGCCAGCATGAATAACAGGTGCAAAATGTGTATTAATGTCCGAGGAGGGCATATTCCTTACTTAGAGTCCGACATCGACCCTTATTACCTGTGTCATACGTGAACGTTATTTATGTCTGTTATCCTCCTTTCCCATGTGGTGAAATCTGTACCATTTTTCATCATGAATACACCACTCCACTTACGTTATCTATGCCCTGTGTTTCATATCGCTTAACATTGTGATTATTCCTTTCCAACAATTCTCTGATCCTTAGCAACTGTCAAGCAGTTTAATCAGTTACGGCGTTCATGCTGGTACGTAAAAATTGTCAAGACGATTATTTCAACATGTATCCCGATTGCTCTGTCTTCGCTGCATGTCGTCACAATAGTAAAATGGCACATAAAGTACATCCTGGTCTGTATTCGAATCTGCTTTGAAACGCACGTAAGATCCAGCAGCTCGTTCTCTCACAAATGAGGTGTGAGACTTCATAAAAACTGAAGTCCCTTACACGAGGACTTCGTCTGTTGCTCTGTTATTCTTGTAATAACACGAAGATGTACGAGCTGCTTCGGTCACACGTCACCTGTTTTTCTCATCACTACCAAAAGTAACTGTTGTGTTAGCAGAAGAGCCAACACCGCGTTACGAGAGGAGGCCGAAATGCACGCGTTTTAGCTCACGCAGGCTGGCGTGAGGAGGGAAGGACTATACTGACGTGAGGTCCGGAACATGAAAAGGAATGAGAATTCAGAAAGCGGACATAATTGCTTTGATACTTAACTTTAATCCATTAATGATTAACGTCGCTCTTGACGGTACATGATTCACAATATTATCTGTTCCGAATACATTCTAGAAGAATATGGCACCTTGCTAGGTCGTAGCAAATGACGCAGCTGAAAGCTATGCTAAACTGCCGTCTCTGCAAATGAGAGCGTATGTAGACAGTGAACCATCGCTAGCAAAGTCGGCTGTACAACTGGAGCGAGTGCTAGGGAGTCTCTCTAGACTAGACCTGCCGTGTGGCGGCGCTCTGTCTGCAATCACTGATAGTGGCGAGGTCCGACGTATACTAACGGACCGCGGCCGATTTAAATGCTACCACCTAGCAAGTGTGGTGTCTGGCGGTGACACCACAGTAACCATTAAATTGAACGGAGGAATTATTCTTTCAACATTCGGATAGTACGCAGGGACAAAACGTGGAAAGACTTTGAAGTGTGTTTAGGGTTTTATGTAGGTTCTGGCTCGGTCCTTGTAGTTGAAGAGGAGTCAGAACACTTCGTGAGATGTCACCAGACGTAATGTCAGACGAATTTACCTTTTTTAATTAATTTAGTCGCCGTAGACGTCCTGCTAATCAGTGCCTCTGAAATTCCGTGCCGGCCGGAGTGGCCGAGCGGTTAAAGGCGCTACAGTCTGGAACCGCACGACCACTACGGTCGCAGGTTCGAATCCTGCCTCGGGCATGGATGTGTGTGATGTCCTTAGGTTAGTTAGGTTTAAGTAGTTCTAAGTTCTAGGGGACTTATGACCACAGCAGTTGAGTCCCATAGTGCTCAGAGCCATTTGAACCATTTTTGAAATTCCGTGTGTAGCCGAGGAAACGCTTGACCTTTTCGCGTTCTACAGCTGTTGTTGGAGCAAAAGAAGAAAACTTCTACTCACGACACGAAAAAGCACTTCCACTACTTTCCTTTCAAAAACATATATTTCCTTGAATGGGCGTACAGATCACTCGAGTGAGTCATGAATTAGAGTAGAACACAACTTTTCAAACGACACAGACCTCGAAGGCTCAACATGATATCCCAGATTAGAATATATTTTGTCTCAAAACCATCTTGTCCTTTGTTTCATTCTTGGAGAGTGTTGTTGCCCCTTGATGGCCAAGCCGCGACATTGAAACGTACAAAGTTCTGCCCACAGCAGTTAAAGCCGTTTACTTGTCATCACACCTTGCCGTTTTCGTATTGCACACCTCTCGTTTATTGTATACAAACACCTGCGCACAATATATGTTCAGCGCTTGACTCCCTATTTAATATTATGCTGTCTCGATCGTCTTTCCTTGTACTACACATGGAGTATGAAATGCCGTTTGCTTAAACTGCATGTAACCGTCAAACTTCTTATGAGAGTGTCTGAAACTTCCGTTGACTTTCAACGGAGACACGAACATCACTCGACTGCTACCTGTGAAAGAGACATCGTAGAAGAACAGAGAGCCATTTAGTTCGATGAACCGCCAACCCTAGGGCAGTCTATCTCTACTCGGTCATTAAGACACCAGAAAACATCAGTACTTTGGTAAACACTTCATAATAAACATCGCACAGCCTCCTGCGAAAACCATTCACCATCTTTAGAGTTATAATCACCAGACGACCCCAAACTTCACCAGTTCTTAGCTGGCTGTCTTGTTCCGTGGATAATGAGACAGAAACAACAAATTCCAGCAGTGCAGTGGTGGCATGGAGCTGGTCGGCGCTGTCGGCACATGGCGGGTCGCAAGGCAGTGCGGATAGTGGCAGTGAGCCAATTCCACACAACCAGCTAACCACACTGCCACTGCGGCCGCGCGCTTCCCGCTGGTGTCGGCCTCCTCCATCCGGCGACGTGGCACAGCAGCCAGCACACAGCGGCGACACGGAGTGTGTACTGCCCATCACTCGTGCTGAGTCCTCGCCACCGCAGTCTCATTCCATCAGGGCAACAGTCGAAATGTCTCCTCCTTCGTTTGTCGTTACGAAAGGGGGCGCTTCACACGTGAATCTGGGTATGTTGCATACAAGCGTCTACTAAGCTCATTCTTGTGGGATATGAAAAGCAGCAGCGCACGTTCGTGAATAACTCCGCGAAAGATTTTAATGAAGAGAGCTAATTTACAGTATGCATGCTGAATCCAAGCATTGAAAAACTTAAAAGGTGCAGGGTTGGTCGGACTCAAACTACATCTAGCTGCTCCGCGGGCAGTGCCTCATCGAGAAAGTTAGGCAACACGCCTCACGCGCTCAGAAAGGCGCGTCTATACCGGACGCGCCGCGCCGCGAAAACGTAGGAAAGATGTTTGGCGCAGCCAATATAAACGTCAAATCACGCCGCTCTGCGCCGTGCTGTTCAAGAACGAACAATTCCTCGCTGTGTCGGTACATCAAAGGAAAAGATTCGTTCCTGCGCCGCTCTGTTTGGAGAGACACTCTTTGTTTTCCATTGCTATTTATGCGCGTGTGCACTGAAACATTACTACGCACCTACGGTCACATTGCTCCATTCCGCACAGCTCTTCGTCGTAGTGCGCTGCTCTGCGCCGCGCGTCGCGTGAGGTTTAACCGTAGCAGTCGTCTTTAATTCTACACAGTTCAAACGTTGTTCGACGGTACAAGAGCTATCACCCTGTAACACAGGGTACACTGTGGACAATACCTTTATCTGTGTAGTGTAAATCGGGGAATGAAAACTGATCGCTTAAAATAATCTATTCCCAAAGTGTACTGAACTACCGTTCTTGGGAGAAGAATCACTCTTTGTTATTAAAAAGGCTAATGGGAAAGATTCTTCAATACAAGCAAACGAGCATAAACGCCCTTAATGATCGTGATTCTGTTACACAAGCCTCGTCTGTCTGTCCTCGATCTGACTATCCTACTTTGCACACGCTGTACAAAATATTTGCATCTATCTGCACCTATTGCTCCAGTAGAAAGAAGTTTTTCAACACTGCGGCATACAAAGACATGGCTGAGGTCGACAACGGAAGAGGATCGACTTAATGGATTAGCTCTTTTGAACACTCACCCTGACACTGATCGTCCTATTGACGACGTAATTAACCAATTTACCAGGAAGAACAGGCGCACAGAATTCATTACTTAAGGAAGGGAACCACAAAATACTTTATATCATAAGATGCCATTGTCTTGTATATGTGTATAATCAGTTTAAATAAAACTTTCTTAAACTTTGCATGTGACTTTATTATTTTTTATTACGGTAAAAGTAAAGGTCAAGATATCTTTAGAGCCCCCTCCTTGAGGTTCTTCTGTATCCGCCAATATGCCTTGGGCATTATGCTTGTTTCCAAAGTGAAAAAAGCGAAAAGTCTTACTTTGGCATATTTCGATGGTTTTGTTTATTCGTAAAAATACTAGCAATAACAGATTAACGCTGGATGTGAATGCCTGAGTACTTCACATCTTAGACGCAGAATCCCAAAACTGTTTCACGGCTAGAGAATCCTAAAAAATTAATACATCAGAGCAATGTAGAGCACATCTTTTTCTCCTTCTTTGTTTTAAATAGTGACGTAATATCACATCTACATCTACATTTATACTCCGCAAGCCACCCAACGGTGTGTGGCGGAGGGCACTTTACGTGCCACTGTCATTACCTCCCTTTCCTGTTCCAGTCGCGTATGGTTCGCGGGAAGAACGACTGTCTGAAAGCCTCCGTGCGCGCTCTAATCTCTCTAGTTTTACATTCGTGATCTCCTCGGGAGGTATAAGTAGGGGGAAGCAATATATTCGATACCTCATCCAGAAACGCACCCTCTCGAAACCTGGCGAGCAAGCTACACCGCGATGCAGAGCGCCTCTCTTGCAGAGTCTGCCACTTGAGTTTGCTAAACATCTCCGTAACGCTATCACGGGTACCAAATAACCCTGTGACGAAACGCGCCGCTCTTCTTTGGATCTTCTCTACGTCCTCCGTCAACCCGATCTGGTACGGATCCCACACTGATGAGCAATACTCAAGTATAGGTCGAACGAGTGTTTTGTAAGCCACCTCCTTTGTTGATGGACTACATTTTCTAAGCACTCTCCCAATGAATCTCAACCTGGTACCCGCCTTACCAACAATTAATTTTATATGATCATTCCACTTCAAATCGTTCCGCACCCATACTCCCAGATATTTTACAGAAGTAACTGCTACCAATGTTTGTTCCGCTATCATATAATCATACAATAAAGGATCCTTCTTTCTATGTATTCGCAATACATTACATTTGTCTATGTTGAGGGACAGTTGCCACTCCCTGCACCAAGTGCCTATCCGCTGCAGATCTTCCAGCATTTCGCTACAATTTTCTAATGCTGCGCGGTGAAGGGAGTACAATTGGAGCGACTGATAGAAAATGATAAACTGTAAATGTACAGCTTCATGATCTCACTGATTTAAACCACCTCAGCCAGACAGAACAACGCATTTGATTTATAAATCCAAAGGGTATACTTACACCGTAAGCTGTCGAAGTATAGAGACGCCATATTGCGCTAAGGCAGCTTTACGCGCGCTAAAAATAGCAGCACACAGTCCAAACTTAGATCTGTTTAGGAAACTCCGTGGGACTACCGAATCTGATGGAGTAACGAAGATCTTCGCTCGACTCGGCCGCGCAGCCCTCATTTGCCTGACAGGCATGTTGTCAAGTGGAACTTGTATCGTTACCCTCCGAATTTACAGCCAAAGCCAAGTCTATGGTAGACGTGCTTTGAACATTACACTGCTCCTCGCGAAGTGAGTCTGCTGCAAAAGCAGCCGATTTCCACCCTGCTACTACAACAAACAACAGTCCGCTCTAGCATCGTAGGCCACGATAGACACTGAGGTGACGAAAGTCATGACATGTCTCCTAATATCGTTTCGGACCTCCTTTTGCCTCGCATAGCGCAGCAACTTGACGTGACATGGATTCAGCGAGTCGTTGGAAGTCTCCCTGTAGAAATATTGAGCCACGCTGCCTCTACAGCCGTCCGTAGTTACGAAAGTTTTGCAGGTGCAGCAGCATTTTGTGAACGTACTCAACTCCCGCTTTTTCCCTAAATGTTTGTTGGTATTCATGTCGGGAGATATGGGTGTCCAAATCATTCGCTCGGATTGTCCAGGAAGTTCCTCAAACCAATCGCGAACAATTGCACCCCGGTGTCATGGCGCATTGCCACCCACAAAAATTCCATCGTTGTCAGGGAACATTTACGTCCATGAATGAATGGCTGCACATGGCGTCCAAGTAGCCGACCACAACCATTTACATAAATGATCGGTTCAGTTGGAACGGAAGAGACAATCCGGTCCACGTAAACACAGTCTACATCGTTATGGAGCCACCACTAGCTTGCACAGTGCCTTGTTACAATTTGAGTCCATGCCTTCGTAGGGTCTGCGCCACACTAGAACCCTCCCGTAGCCCAAGAGAGGCACTGCAAGCGATATCGTGCCATTACCAAAGGCCCTTGCGTCGGTCGTCTGCTGTTGTAGCCCATTAACGCCAAATTTCGCCGCACTGTCCTAACGGATACTTCCGTCGTACGTCCCACATTGATTTCTGTGGTTATTTCACGCAGCGTTACTTTCCTGTTAGTACTGACAACTTTATGCAAACGCCGCTTTTCTCGGTCGTTAAGTGAAGGCTACCGGTTACTGCGTTTTCCATGGTGAGAGGTCATACCTGATATTTGGTATTCTCGGCACACTCTTGACACTGTGGATCTTCGAATACTGAATTCTCTAACGATATCCCTTGCGTCTGGCTCCAACTACCATTCCGCGTTCAGTGACTTAATTGCCGCTGTATGGCCATAATCACATCGGAAACCTTTTCACTTTAATCTCCTGAGTACAAAGACAGCTATGCCAATGCACTGCCCTTTTATACCTTGTGTACGCGATGCTAACGCCATCTGTATATGTGCATATCACTGTCCTATGACTTTTGTCACCTCGGTGTAGTTAATGCTGGATAGGCGAACACGTGTCGAGCACCACGCCATTACGATACGGATTTACTCTCTACTTATCGTTAGCAAGCCTATTCCCAACTAAAATCTTCCGAGAGTAAATTCTTCTCAACTATAGGTCAGCCTTCCAAAGCAAAGATCAACTGCTGCCAAATGTGCAACATAAGCACCGTAAATGCTAATACATTTCAAAGAAAAATGCTTTACAGCCGCACCAAAAAAATTGTTTGGAACATGAAAACAAATGATATCTAGGCGATCGAGTCATATTACAGTTGTCACTGCAAAATAGCATTTTTTTTTTCTAATTTACCTATCTGCTTTAAAGTTAAGTAACCGAATTGTAAAACTCCGCCGTTTCGCAAGAAATTCTTATAGCTTAATTTTAAATTATTAATAATCCATAAAAAATTTAAAATGGCACCCAAAAGTTTGTAACATTGTCTTCATAATGAAATCCTAATTGATATTTACTTTAAGGATGTACGATAGCATGGTGAGAGTGGGACCGAGACAGATTTTCTAGAAGAGGCGTTTCTGTCATTTTTCCTTTGCTGACAGCTTCCGGCGTTGGTGGGTTATGGTTAAGTCATGTGATTGTGATCATGCGTCCTCCTCGTGAAACTACTCATGGCTTGCCGACAATCTGGAGAATTATCGCACAACCAGCTTAATAGCTGCTTACAAGAATAATATACAGAAGAATGGAAAAGAAAACTGTCGATCTGTTAGATGACGATCAGTTTGGCTTTAGGAAAGGTAAGGGCACCAGACGTTGAGGTTGATAATGGAAGCATTACTGAAGAAAAATCAAGACATGTTTATAAGACTAGTCCACTTGGAAAACGTGTGACAATGTAAAATGGTGCAAGATGTTCGAAATTCTGAGAAAGTTAGGGGTAAGCTATAGGGAAAGAAGGCCAATATACAATACGTACATGAACCAAGAGGGACCAATAACAGTGGAAGTCCAAGAACGAAGTGCTCAGATTAGAAAGGGTTTAAAACAGGGATGTGACATTTCGTCCCTACTGTTCAGACTATATATATCGAAGAAGCAACGACGGAAATAAACGAAAGGTTCAAAAGTGGGATTGAAATTGACGGAGAATGGATATCAATGATAAGATTCGCTGATACTGTTATTCTCAAAGTAAGTGAAGAAGAATAACAAGATCTGTTGAACGGGATGAACAGTCTAACGAGTACAGAATATGGACTAGGAGTAAATCTAAGAAAGACAAAAGTAATAAGGAGTAACAGAAATGAGAACAGCGAGAAACTTAACGTCAGGATTGATGTCACGAAGTAGATGAAGTTAAGGAATTCTGCTACCTAGGCAGCAAAAGAACCCATCACGGACGGAGCAAGGAGAACATAAAAACAGACTTAACACTGGCAAAAAGGGTATTACTGGCCACGAGAATTCTAGTAGTATAAAACACAGACCTTAATTTGATGAAGAAATTTCTGGATATGTACGCTTGGAGCTCAGCATTGTATAATTATGACTTAAAAAAAAAAAGGTACGTTTTATTACAGAATTATTCAACATAAACACTGCCATCATACCTTTTGACCAGAACATAATGTTACACATTCATCAAATTTCGACCTCTCCACAATGAACAGGGATAGAGGGACCAATCTCCCGTACGAGACCCTTTTCTTGTCCTACGCGTATTACTGACTGCCGGGTGGAACGCTGCAGTACAAAAGCACCGTCATAAAAATAAATCGTTGGTGAAATGAATGCAACCGTGGAAAGCAAATACTTCGCAGACCACTCAAGTTATCTGGCCGAAAACGAAGAATGAACACACACAACTCGTTCTCTTCCATTTTAATCTGGTTATCACCGTTGTGTTTTCATTGCTACGAAGGTGACTTGAAAGATTCATTTTCGCGATAACAAACTCTTATCGGTTCGTAAAACGACTTACATGAGCTGTATCAGCAATTAAATCTTTTCAGAAATAGCAGGTCTCTAAAACAGTAATTGTGCACCTTCGAGAATTTTGTATTTACAGATTGTTTGCAGACTGTTATCAGAAATAAGGAAATGTCTACGTCAATTCGATGTCACCCACTGCGCTTTATTACTCTCTTATTCGTTCTCTGTCGCTCCTTCTTCCTTCCTTTGCAATATTTTATTATTTTCTAAGCTATGACAACCAGTTGAGTTAACATAAAAAATTTTGTGGGTATGGTGCTGCGTCATATTGGAAGCCAACTGTCACTAAATAGAACTTACGCTTTCGTCACAGTTTTTGTAGCATCCTCCTAGGTCTACTTTTGTTGTCCAGAGTCCATTGTACTTCGTCACGATTCTCTGCTGACTATGGCATTACGTCACAATTTTAAAACGCCGTTGATCCTACAGGTCTCCCCGGGTGGATGGAGAGGGAAACGTTATTAGATTAGTTTCCTAAGATGGAAAAAGTGAGAACGTACTACTGTCCATTGCTCCTTGCAGTATGAGAAATGACTGAGAGTCTTCGACGAATGGGGTTTGGATTCCTCCCCCCCCCCCCCCCCCCCCCCACACACACACACACACACATAGGGAACGTATGTCGCGCAGGGCAACTTCTCGCTGGTAACTCTCGTGTTTGTGTGGGCTGTTGGGCTCCGATGCTTGGCAGTCAGGGCGGTGCACCGCAAGAAACCAATCTAATATCGTTTACCACTGTTCCCTCCTTGGGAGATAAATTTTTTTTTAAATTGTGACATAATGTCATGTAAAGAAAAGGAATCCAGACGAAATATAATTGATCCAAGACGACAAAGCGTACCCTAGAAGATGGCCACTGCGTCCGTGGCCGAATCGTAGAATTTACTCATTGGCAGGTAATTTACAATACGACGCGCTACCATGCCCAGATAACTTTTATGTCAACTGACACTGGCTGTGGGAGCATAAGCACGCAACCCATCAGAGTATTATGTATATAACTGAGAAAGATATTGGCCCACTGCTATCTAATTTAAGAGGAAAACGTCACCTGAAACTGACACAGAATTCGTGAAATTGATCACTTGTTTAGCGCGAATTTGGGCCACTTCATTGCCTGTGGGTTTTATATTATCTTCAACGCTGAGCCTCTCGTAACATACATGATTTATAATCGAAGATCGCTCTCTCTGTGGTATTCCTCTGGTCTATGGCTTCGAAACTTTTTGCGTCCAAGGATCCCTTGAAATGAACATAAACACCTGCGGGCTCCTTTTGCACATAACACCCGACTCAAAGTGAGGGGTAAATGAACTGAAGTTAAAAAAAAAAGAATAAGAATTGTTACTTCTTTTTGAGTATTGACATAACACGTTTTAATTTGCAAACAACGAAATCTATAGGAAGAACTAGCTTGCTTCTTCTTCTTCGTTATGGTCTTCAACTCTTGGGACAAGAATGGAAACTGCGACTCTTATTTGTCTTAATATTCGTTCGCGAAATTTCGTGTTGTTGCCTGCCAAAGCTGGAGAAAAGTAGCTCACTTAAGTAGGATGTTATAAAACTAATCCGAATAGTATTCTTCTGCGTCACTAAGCTCCAAAATCCAAGCAGCGACGAGGAAACGGACTTCAATTATAATGTTGAGAGCGAGTATCAATAAATGTTTTCTGTCCTCCAGTGGCAAGTGTTGTTGAAAGTTTTTTACTGAAGGATCTTTAATCCACTTGTGTTGATCAACTACTTCTGGAAAGTACTTCATTATGTAATCACTGAGTTCAGTTAAATGATCCACAAAAAGTATTCTTCAATCAGCTTCTAAAACCATGTGAAAAGCACGGAAAACGTAATGCACATATTTATCATCCAACTTTTTCTACCACACTAGCAGTTTCTTTCAGAAGGCTGAGATTTTTTCTGACAGTTGCAGTATGTTGTCACTGTCTACAAATACTCTGAGCCCAAATGTTTGACTTGAACATGATGTCCGTTTAGTTTGTTCCCGATTTCACACAAAGGGTACGTGTGAAAGTTTTGCAATACAGCTTTATTTATTTAATTTTTTTCGAAGTAATTCCCGCCACATTGAATACAGCTCCCCGTCCTCCGAAACGAGTCCCTAAATCAGTTCTCCCCAGTTTCTGTTGGGAGTAAGGTACACTCGTTGTTCCAAGCACTCACGAGGTCCTCATTATTTGAAAACTGCACTCCTTTTGGCTTCACTTTTAATTTAGGGAACAGTGCAAAGTCACAAGGAGCAAGGTCTGGACTGTAAGGAGGACGCTCAAGAAGCTTCAGTCCTGTACCCTGCAAATATTTGGTGCATGCTTTGGCGCGGTGAGCTGGAGCGTTGTCGTGATGGAGGAACCAAGCGTCAATTTTTGACTTGGGTCGAAGGTTCTTCCATCTGTCACGATGTTATTCACATACTGAGATTGTCCCTTAGGAAACTTCTTTAACATCTCCTGGCATCAAGTCACACGTCGTATCATCTGCGCTTCCGTCAATATATGCAGCACCCAGAGACGAATGGTCATGCAGAATCGAATGAACTGATGGTGCATTTAGCCCTACGGTATCCTCTATCTGCTTACCTCTATCTGCTTATAAGTCGCTCGCTTGTCTTCGTCTAGCATTTTCCTCACAGCATCAATGTTTTCCTCCCTCACCGATGATCGTGGGCCTTCCGTTCTCTCAGTGTCCTCCAGAGTGAAATTCCCTCTTTGGAATTCTCTGTACCACCGCAATATATTTGTACGATATGGACACACATCCAAGAGTGCAAGAGTCATTTCTTCAAAGCACTTGACTATGTTTAAACCACAACGCAAAGTTGTACAGCAAAACTATCCGAATCTCACTTCGTGACCACGACACCATAGCAAGCACTTCCAACCAACCCTGCTAGTTAACGACTGCGCCCACAGACTTCACAGTGGCTACAATGCAAGTACGAAGCATTCTCTCAAAATGCAAGTACGAAGCATTCTCTCAAAACACAGCAATAATCAGCGTCCTGCGACTTATTGTTGCGTCATATAGCAAAACTTTTCTAGTACCCTTTGTACATCCTTAGCACGTGAAAGACAGGGAAATGTACCCTGTCCCCATATAAACGGATATCTGTTTCAAACATCTCGACTTAATTGGGCGACTTTTAATGAAATTTACCACTTCGATCACTGGTTGAAAAACTTGATGAGGGACATGGTTCAAGCTTTGTGATACCAGTACTATTTGGCGGATTAAAATGTGTCCAAATAGCATGAGGAGCCTCTTTACAGATGAGGCTTTGAATCCGATGTAACGGCCAGCCATACCTCTATCTGTACACATGGCTACACAATTTTCCCATATAATGTTTTCTTCCGTAAAAGGGAGTAGTATTTTAAAGAGGTATGTTGCTTTTGTTCCGACCGTTATTTTCCTGCAGGAAAGGTGTTAATGAAATCTGTTGTACTGTATAAACCGCACGTAGCAAATTAGAAGCGCATCATTGTGAGTGTGTAGTTTCAATCGATTGAACAGCGGTATCAACATTACTTTTGAGTAGGCGCTGATGACCCTCGCCGTTGGGCGCCCATAACATCCAAACACAAGCTTCTGATCTTTTCAACCAAATTATCAGTGATGTCGTCAGCCATATTGAGTGTTCGACAACTAATAGCGTTGTTAGACAAAGGCATACTTGCCAGTCGCTTGGCAGGTGACTCATTTATCATAACAGATACCATGTTCAGAGCAGCTGATCAAATAAGGTCTTCTGCTACCATGTGACGTTCTTGCATTTTGCTACACGGTGGGGACCTTTGTAAGATGAAAGAACACAAGTCACAGAAAACAAACAAAAACGATCTGCATTCGATAAAACTGATCTTCCAACTAACCGCTACTGACTAAAAACAAATAAGTCACTACCATTGGACTGCTATCAACAACGCTGGCACAGCAAAGAGATATACTCGCTGGCTCGCTAAGTTTCGCTAGCCGCATCGCCCCTGAGAGCCACGACGCAAGGCTTGAAACTGCTTGCTCTAGTTTGTTTCTCGTCCAGTTTGAGATCACTTCGCCATCTAACGAAATACGTTTCCCACTACGGAAATTTGTGACTTTGTATTGCATTGCAAGGAGTCCACAACAACAGACAATTTTTTTTATCAATCAGGCAGTAACACAGTCTACATTGTTCATCGAGATTAAACATTTTTCTTTCGAAGAAGAGACGTTTGCGCGGTCAGTCTTCATCGACAGTTCGTTTATGTGAGAGATGTGAAAGCAGCACTATGTAAATAATTAAAAACGGAAGAAACACAACTAGTTGACCAAACTGCCAATTTCAAGTTGTGAGAACTTTGCAATCCTCTTTGCGTACAACCAGAAGTCAAATATGGCACACAATTTGTAACAGTACTTTCCACAGTTACAAAATTATTGAATATCAGTGACCACTTGTAGATATATTCTCCTGTTGGCTTCTGTCTTGGTTACTTCGACCGACGTTCATTTGATAATTTTCTGACGTTTCGCCAGCACATCAATTTGAGGTAAGGGACCCTGGTCGGGAATCAATTTTGTGGAAAGCTGTGAAGAAAAATCGTTCTCATACCTCTGATAGAGAAACTCTTCTGCTGCAAGCTCTTTCCTTTCCATATTTTGGTAGTAGGTAGTACGGACCGAAACAAGACAAAAAGTCTTGTGAAAATGGGCTCGAAAGTGCACACCTGACGAGCTATGGGCACTTGTTTAGTAGATGATGTATTTAACAGTAGCAAAGACGAACAAGTGCTCACAGCTCTTCAGGTATGCAATTTAGAGCCCATGTTTACTTAAATTTTTTCCGTATTTGGGTCCGTACTGTATCGTACCAAAATATGGAAAGCAAAGAGCTTGCATTAGAAGGGTTTCACAGTCCCAGAGGTGTGAGAACGATATTCGCTTATAGCTTTCGATTATGTCTTTCCCTCAAATTGCCACGTTTATCCTTCGCCATCACGCTACAAGTTTTGTAAAATCATCTCGAAATCGTCCTGTATAGAGAGCACTTTTAGAAGAAAAAATTTTCGGAGAATCTCAGTTCTTGTCATGCAATGCCTTCTCACATTCAACACTGCTTTAAGTGAACGGAAGTCTCAGCACAATAATTATAATTTAATAAAGTACGGTAATTTTGTTGGAACTCTTGCTGCTAAGTTGTTTCACTTCAGACTTCGTGACGTTATACCTCTTTTTTTAATTCGTAGACACTTTCCACATTTGAAACCTACGTAGTAATGGCCATTGTATTAAAAGGACACGCTTTCGGAAAGTTCTTATTTCGAAATACTGATGAAATAATGGTAACAGATTAAAACGTGTCTGTTGGGAAAGAAACAATGCCAGCGTATTTTGAAATTTTTGTTTGGTGTAGTATCGAGGCACTGTTGGCATCTAAAGTGTCAACATGCGCTGATGTTTACAGCCACAAATATGAAAATCTTCTCTAGCATCTTAAGTCTTCTCCGACTGTGTGTGTTACTGTCTGAAAATACACGCTAGTCGCAGGGACGTACACAAATTTGGGAATACTGTGCAAATCCATTTTTTTTAAAATCCGAAGGCTGAATTATTTTTCTTCTGGTAACAAAAATAAATTTACAGAGAGCTATAAAGCTTTTCCGTGGCAAGTGCTTCTTCTTCTCAGTTCTTAAAGTCACACGAGCCACTTTATAAAATATTAAAACGTAAATACATCGTTGGAAGATCTATTTTCTTTTACATCGGTTTCTTCTCCGTGTACCAATGCCACCGATGGCACATCTACTTCCGAAACATGCCACACGATTTTTTAAAAATATTTCAGTAAAATATAAACTTGACTTCGCAAAGCAGAATACGAGAAAGTGGCCTGCCCACCTTTGAGTAAATAGATAAGTGAGAACAGTAACAGGCTCCTGCTCTTCAAAATTTCTCAGTTCCATTTCTCATACAGATAACTGAATTTAGTTTGAAATTCAAAACTTATTATTAACTATAAGGTTTTCCGATAGCAGCGAAAGCACAAGAATCGAATTAATATGCTTATGAAAGATATATACTATTTAAGCATCTCACTGTATGTGCTAGCACGTATGTCTATGCTGTGATAAAGGATGTTCTTGGTGTTCTCTACAGGAAGAGGAGGAGGAGATTAGTGTCAAATGTCCCGTTGACAACGAGGTCATTAGAGACGGAGCGCAAGCTCAGATTAGGGAAGGAGGAGAAGGAAAGCGGCCGGCCCGTTTCAAAGGAACCATTCCGGCATGTGCCTGAAACGATTTAGGGAAATCTTGGGAAACCCAATCGGATAGCTGGACGAGGGACTGAACCGTCGTCCTCTCAAAAGCGAGTCCAGTGCGCTAACCACTGCGCCAACTCGCTCGGTTAACACCTCAACAGTCCGAAGACTGGTCTGAGGCCGCTCTCCACGCTGGTCTTTCCGGTACAGGCCCCCTGATCTCTCAATAACTACTGCAACCTACATCTAATTACCTGTTGACTGCAGTTAAAGCCTTAGTCTACCTTTATAATTTTTACTACCCACTTCTATACCAAGCTGTAGATTCCTTCATGGCTCAGGATGCGTCCTATCAACCCATCCCTTCTTTTAGTCAAGTTGCGCGATAAATTTCTTTTTCTCTAATTCTATTCAATACCCTTCATTTGCTATTCGTTTTAATACTCACCATTATTCTGTAGCACCTCACATCAGACGCTTCTAACCTTTTCTGGTCTGAAATTTAAATTTGCATTAGGCGTTAACAAATTCCTCTATTTCAGAAATGCTTTTCTGCTATTGCCAGT
The DNA here is from genome assembly GCF_021461385.2 of Schistocerca piceifrons. Taxonomy (NCBI): domain Eukaryota; kingdom Metazoa; phylum Arthropoda; class Insecta; order Orthoptera; family Acrididae; genus Schistocerca; species Schistocerca piceifrons. Next base: position 659,565,981 of record NC_060138.1, read on the forward strand.
CTGCATTTTATATCCTCTCTGCTTCGGCCATCATCAATTATTTTTCTATCCGAATAGGAAAACTCTTTTACTACTTTGGGAGTAATCCAGTTGCCTCAGCATCGTCTGATTTAATGCGACTACCCTTATTTTATTTTTCTTGATAAACGTCGTTATTCTACTCTCTGAGTTTTCCAAATGTCTTCTTGATTACTGTTACTGTTTCCTCATTCTACAGAATAAAGACCGTCGGGGACAGGCTACAACAATGCGTCACTCACTTCTCACCTACTGCTTCGCTTTCATGTTCCACGACTCTGGTTTTCTTTACAAGTTATTGACAACCGTTAGATCCCTACATTTTATTCCTGCCACCTCCGAGAACTTTAAGGAGTGCATTCCAGTCAATACTTTGTCATAAGCTTGTCCGCGTGTAATTTAGCAAGTTTAAAAAATCAACAAAATCACCTATAGTCAAACAGCAAGCTTTTATCGGGATATGTAATTGTTGAAGAACGGCAATTACTTTGCAAATTAGAGCCGTGTGAAGTGAAGTAATGAGAGAGCAGCGGCCAGGCGTTGTGCTGTGGGGCAGGTAGGGCAGTACAGGACAGCGGCCATAGTACAGCACAGTACCTGGCGCTGGCCGGCGCCCAGCCCCGGCCGAGTATTTCTAGACTCTGCTGCGACCTTTACTGCCCGCGCCTTCTCCTGTCCCGAGACAGCTGGCAGCCCGCTACTGGAATAACCGACCCAACATTACTCGCATCGCGAAAGGAGTCGTTTTATTTCAATTTTTAATGTTAAAGCGAAATAACTTACATAAGTGACCTCACTGATACTAACGTCTGGAGATCTCAATGACGACTGACAAGGGACCAGTAGAAGGCGCGTAAGAAGTGATCCAAGTCAGCCTGGCTTCCTCTACATTACTATCCGTCGTACGGAAACAGCCGTTTTCATGAATCGGCAAATTTATTTTAACTATGTGGGCGGATACCCTTCTTGTCGTGCATCATCTATCTGAGAATCGTGTAAACTTTTTTCTTGTATTATTGTATTTTAAGTTTGACTAACAGCCCAGTATTAGTCTAAACGACCGCTCAAAAACCCTCCTCGGACTAGCCGGTGCACACACGAACGAACGCTAATCGTCTGCCTCATCTCCTAGTCACGTAAGCAGATAAGCAGGTACAAGTTATTAAGTCATCACTTGAGAATCGATGGTCCTATTCAGCTCGTCTGCGGCACGATGAAACAATTTCTAGTGCTGCAGTCTCGGCTCTATTCAGATGTTTCTCAAGACCTCTTGAATTGACGTCTGTATCACTCATTCTCTAAGTAAAGCGATTCATGTGAAAAGGTTCCTGACGTGATTATGGCCGCGCGACGGGAACTAATTGACTTTGAACGCGGAGCTGTAGTTGGAGCTGGATGCAAAGGGCATTACATTTCGGAAATCGCTAGGGTATTCAGTACTCCGAGAGCCACAGTGTCAAGAGTGTGCCGAGAGTATCAAATTTCGGGCATTACCTCTCACCATGGACAACGCGGTGGGCCTTCACTTAAAGATCGAGGACAGTTGGGCAGCGTGGCATTGTCAGTGCTAACAGACAAGCAACACTGCGTAAAATAAACGCAGAAATCAATGAAGGACGTGCGACGAACGCATCCGTCAGGAAGTGCGATAAATTGTGGCGCTAAAGGGTTATTGTAGCAGACGACCGACGCGAGAGCCTTTGCTAACACGACATCGCCTCCAACGTCTCTACTGGGCTCGTGACCATATCGGTTGGACCCTAGACGACAGGGATACCGTGGCCTGGTCGGATGAGTGACGAGCTGACGATAGAGTTCGAGCTTGGGGCAGACTTCAAGAAGCTATGGACCCAAGTTGTCAATAAAATACTGTGCAAGCTGGTGATGGTTCAATAATGGTGTGGACTGTGTGTACATGGAATGGGCTGGATCCTGTGGACGTTCGGCTACTTTGAGACATTAGCAGCCATTCATGGACTTCATGTTCCCCGGCACCGATGTCATGACACTGGGCCACAACTCTCGCGATTTGTTTGAAGAATGTTCTGGGCAACTCGAGTGAATGACGTGGCCACCCATATCGCCCGACAACAGTCCTATCGATCATTTATGGGATATAACCGAGAGATCAGTACCTGGAACGCTGTCGTGAATTATGGACGGCTACAGAGGCAGCATGGTTCAGTATTTCTGCAGGGGGCTTCCAACGACTTGTTGAGTCTATGGCACATCGAGTTCCTGCACTGCGCCGGGCGTATAGAGGTCCGATACGATATTAGGAGGTATCTCAGGACTTTGGTCATCTCATTGTTTTTGCTTACTTTGACAAGTACAAATTTTTCTAGACCCTATCAATAATTCCCTTACATTTTAGCCATTGGTCACTTCCTGAGATGTAAGACTATCTTACCTTGTCCAAGAAATGTGGCCAATTTACTGAATACTTCGTTTTTTGCTGGTTTTCATTATCCTTCGTGAAATATGTTCTCCCCCGCACCCGTCGCAAACTGTATGTTAATAACGCCTCAGTCAGCCCCCCAGCCCCCACCTCATCCCCTCTACGAGTTGGCTTCACAGCTTGCTATAGATTAGCTTGCTCGACTGAGATGGTATCTGTACAGCCTTCTCACTTCTGACACAAATTCCTGTAATATTAAAAGATTTGATAAAAGCGACTTAGTTTATGGCCGTGAATGAAAGCGGACTTATTTTGTCAGAACGCTTTTTCTAGATTTTATCTTTCAAAACTGTGTAATAAAAAGGGAGTACTTCTTGATCTGCATTTCTTTAAAAATTCTTAAATTAAACTCCGTAATATTCCAGCAGATTTATTCGATTTGAGAGTACCAAAATTTCACTCTTCGTTAAATAAGAGTTTTTGTATAAATTGAGCACGGAGGTGAAATATGGAGACGGACGTGAAATCTTGTACCTTGGTAATCGCTGACCCCAGTCTCTATGTGAAGGTCATTAATGAGGTCAGGTCTGTTTATTACAAAGGTATTTTTCTATAGGTCCGTCGTCGTCGGTGTACTTTTACCAGTGTATCGTAATTTTCGGAGGTATCTTTTAAAACAGTTTCACGTCGCCACCACATATGAATTTTTCATTTTCGTCAATCTATTCTAAAATGCTGCCTCCCCTGTATTGTGGAGAACACGAGCGCTATTGAATTGTGATTCTCTCTGAAGCTATAATTTAATTTTGCAGAGGTTTCCGCTCGATTAAAGAAGGTTCCGAATAAAATTTCTAGCCTGTTTACTTTCCGTGCAGCCTCTGTTTCCACGTCAGACGATTAACGACTTTCTAATTATGCGGATTCACCACCTCCACCAACGCACTGTAACCTGTTTAGTAGTTTAACACCTGATACGATCTCGGACAAACTTTAATAAACATCGGACAGGTGCATCATGGTGTTAACACGTCCCATTTCCGATTTACAACCAACTGTAGGCACGGCAAGGCATGGCAGTTTTATCAGTAGAATTCTGGGAAAACATAGCGCAGCTGCAGAGGAAACCTACTACTGCGTACAGCTCAGGTGTTTTGGTTCCGCACAGATGAATATCGAAACTTTAAACGACAAATGTACAGAAAAAGAATTAAAAATGAAAACTGTCTCGCTGTAATAGCAGAACGAATCTTCCACTTATTTGCAACGATGGTAACATAGCGTTCAAATGCGAAAAGCGTGTTTGTAGCGGTCATCAACAACGAAGTGTACAGCTACGTTTTGTGAGGCGGCATACTCGGAGGCGTTCGTTTTTTGCTTTTATCAAGAAAAATAAAATCAAAATGATTACCAGATGAGCAGTCGTCCAAATGTCGACCCTGGAACGGCTGGAACTGACCTACTTAAAACCCTTTGCCAGAAAGAAAATATTTGTTATATCATCGTGTACCCTATCAGACTTCGTGTTTTTAAAGTAGCTGTCCAAGTGCTGCTGAATATTTCTCTCGTCGTAACTGAAGTAAAATACAGCACTGTTCCTTACTTATATATTACATTCAGTTTTCAATTATTTTTGGATAAGGGTACAGAAATATACACTTAAAAAAAACTCTTTGAAGAAGTATGCTTACAACATTCTTTTCTTCTCAGAAATCAACTGTGGGAAAGGAGTGATAAATACATCTGTGACATTCACACCACAGTTCATATTTGGTGTATTTTTTTGGAAAAGCGCCCCCTCCTGGACGTTGTTATGTGTAGGAGCGAAGAGTCAAATTAAAACCTAAAAAGTGTAATTAAATAATCGACAATTCCCGCCACTGCTCAGTAAGTTGACAGTACTGGTACTACTTATGTCGGAAATGCCCTACAGGCAAGTAAACCAGGTCACAATAGCAGTTCAAAATGGCTGCCCCGATTGCGACATGCAGCAAAGATATTATAGGTTTTCTGAGCAGTGAAGATAAGTAACCTTCTGAAATCCATCACTGAAGATAGGTCCAGTTTGGTGACGCGTCTCTATCTCTGCAGCAAGTGTGTAAGTGGAGTAGAAAGTTCGGAAATGGCATGGGCGTGACTTACCTGATGGACGCTCGGCGTCCGGGTCAGGCACACCGCGTTGTGACAAGTATACTGCAGCAGTTGAAGCCATTGTGGTGGAAAATCGCCGTGTGACGGCTGATGAAATAGCCGCAGATAGGAACATTATTCAATGGCTTAGCACATCACATCACTCATAAAATGCTTAAGTTGCGCACAGTGTCTGCCATGGCAGCTGAGTCCAGAACTGAAAGAGCGAGGCGTTGACGTCTCTGAAGAACTTTTGCGGCGCTCTGAAGCAGAAACTGGCAGTTTTTTTCGCACGGACGAAACCTAAATATACTCGTGCTACCACCAACTAGAAACGAAGAGAGCCAACAAGCAATAACGCCATTCCTCATCATCAAAACTCAATAAGTTATGTACGCAGCCATTTGCAGAGACGGTTAGGCTGACACACTTTTGGGATGAACGAGGCGTTGTCTTGGGACACTTCAGGACTATGAGAAACGCCATCCCAGGGCAGCATATTCCAATACGTTAAAAATAAGCGTCGACCTGCAATAAGGTCAAAGTGACGTGGACTTCTGACAGCCGGCGACATTTTGTAACATGAGAATGTTCGGCCTTCATGCTGCCTGTGAAACACTTGCGACATAACCTGCTCTTCGATACTCTGCCACATCCAAGGTATTCACTAGACCTCGCAACGAATGATTACCACATGTTTGGACCACTCAAAGAGGCGACTGTGAGGAAAGAAATTTCGTTCCGATGAAGAGGTGCAACAGGCAATGCACGAGTGGCTGCTCTCACGATCATAGGATTTTTTTTTCCAGAGGAATCCATGCACTTCCTATGCCCTGGCGAAATGCGTTGAAGGGCAAGGGGACTATGTCGAAAAATGACACATGTGTTCCACTTTCATTCAATAATTTAAAAAAAAAAAAGTATTTAATGTTCTCATTTGATTCCCCTTCGTAGTTTCTTCAATGGTCTTTCTGATCATATAAATGGGGGGGGGGGGGGGAGGGAGGGAGGAGCTGGCGCTTCTAAGATATTAACGGTATATCTACAGGGTAAAAAAAAGTTTACAAACTGACATGCACATCGGGCATACAACAACGATCAGTAATCACATTGGAACCGGGATCGCAAACGCCAGGAGAGGGCGTTACGGCCACGAGACCGAAGCTTCACAGTGAGCGTCCTCTTCACCGATGAGACTGCGTTCTCAATCAAGGGTGCGATGAACGTTCACAACGTGCATACGTGGGCGTATGTGAACCTACATGCTACACGTAAGCATGCCTCCCGATGCAAATTTACCCCTTAACGTGTGGGCTGCCATCATCAGAGACGTTTAATTGGGTCGTACATTCTCCAGGACCGAACTGATGGTCGCACGTATCTCATATTCCTGCGAGAGGTTCTGGCGCACGTGCTGAATGATGTTCCCATGTCTGTTCGCCGCCGCATTCGATTTCAGCACGGAGAGCTCCGCATATTTCAGCAGACAGGTAAGGGCACATCTGCATGTAAACTTTCCCGACCGCTGGATTGGTCTCGATGGGCCAGTCGCATGGTCACCACGATCACCCGATCTGTCCCCGATTGATTTTTTTCCTATGGGGGGTTTCCGAAGGTCCTTGAATGTGAAACATCTGTCACATCGCCGGAGGACCTATTTGTCAGGATTGTTGCGGCACGAGGATGTCTTCGAGTTACCCTAGGTACCTTTGAGAGGTGCACCGTTCAATGCTGCGTCGATATCAGGCGGGTCTCAATGCATTTGGACAAAACTTTGAGCATCTCCAGTAGTGGGCCTCCATTTTGTCGCATGTGACTAAGTAACTGCAACGCCATTCAGTAGCCCCAGATGACCTTGTGACTGTCACGTCTGTTTGTAATAGAGAGAACTGTATAGAGAACACAAGTACCTACAGTCACTTTCATATCACATCTACATCCGTCTGGTTACACTGTGGTAATAAATACTGAGCGCATCATCTTCTTTCATTCTATGCAAATATGCCAAAGAAATACCAATCTCATTTTCACCAAACAAAACTAATCACTGGACCAGTCACTTATTTTTCCACTACGTGTTTCGATGGTTCACATCACCATCTTCAGGTGGAGAACTGCGTAGTTACACTGCTGGTGTTAATGAATGACACGGCACAGACACGTTTTCACAGCAGCTGATCACGCACAAAGCTGCTTATGTTGTATATTTTGCTGGTGATAAATTTTTTTTTTTTAGAATAGGCGCTGTTAAAGTGAAACAACGTGGATTTGTAAGAGTCACTAGTACTTACAAGGTGAGTAGTGTCGAAAAATATTTTGCATACTGCCCCTTGCTGTGTGCTCTACACTGCACGTTTGTTTCCACCGTCACTTCAAAGGTGTTATACAAGTAAAAAAAAAAGTTCAAATGTGTGTGAAATATTATGGCACTTAACTGCTAAGGTCATCAGTCCCTAAGCTTACACACTACATTACCTAAATTATCCTAGGGACAAACACACATACCCATGCCCGAGGGAGGACTCGAACCTCCGCCGAGATCAGCCGCACAGTCCATGACTGCAGCGCCTCATACCGCTCGGCTAATCCAGCGCGGCTATACAAGTCAGAATTACGCTTGCGTACACTGAATAAAAAGATAATAGGGAAGTGCAACTGCTGCAGCTTTGCTAGTTTTGCTTTTATTTTAAAAATATGGATGGGCCGTAACAATAAACTATGTACATGCACATAAGCATGATAGAAAGCCTTCAAAATAGTAACGTCTAAATTAATTTAATTTAGCGAGCTGTTACGGAATTTAGACTTCTAGTTATAAATGTGTTATGCATTTAGAGGACAAAAAGATAAAATCTAATTTTGCAGGTGCCAATTTTTGGTTATTTAGATTGTTGTATTAACAAAATTTTTCTATAACTGAATTGAGATCTACAGAAAACGAATTGCCAAGCTTCAGGAAATTGTAGTTTCCACTTATCTTTGTATTCAAAGTAAGTAGGCATACCTCTGGCATGTAAACTGAAGCGCCAAAGCAACTTGTATAGGCAGGCGTATTCAAATGCAGAACTATATAAAAAGGCCGAATACGGCACTGCGGTCGGCAAATGCCGACATGACATGGCAACATGTGTCTGGCGCAGTTGTCAGATCGGTTACTGCTGCTACAACGGCAGGTTATCAAGATTTAAGTGAGTTTGAACGTGGTGTCATGAGCGAAGGGACACAGCATCACCGAGGTAGCGACCAAGTGGGAATTTTCCCGTATGACCATTTCATGAGTCCACTGCGAGTATCAAGAATCCGGTAAAACATCAAATCTCCGGCATCGCTGCGACTGGAAAAAGATCCTGCAAGAACAGGACTAACGACGACTGAAGAGAATCGTCCAATGTGAGAGAAGTGCAACCCTTCCGCAAATTGCTGCAGATTTCATTTGTGGGCCATCAACAAGTGTCACCGTGCGAACCATTCAACGAAACATCGATATGGGCTTTCGGAGCCGAAGGCACACTCGTGTACCCTTGATGACTGCACGACACAAAGCTTTACGCCTCGGCATTGGAGTGTTGATGACTAGAAACATGTTGCCTGGTCGTTCGAGTCTCATTTCAACTTGTATTATCGAGCGGATGGACGTGTACGGGTATGGAGACAACCTCATGAATCCATGGACCCTACATGTCTGCAGGGGACTGCTGGTGGAGGCTCTGTAATGGTGTGGGGCATGTGCAGCTGGAGTAATATGCGACCCCCGATACGTCTAGATACGACTCTGGCATGTGACACGTACATAAACATCCTCCTGTCTGATCACCTGCATCCATTCATGTCCATTGTGCATTCCGACGGACTTGCACAACTCTAGCAGAACAATGCGAAACCCCACACGTCCAGAATTGCTACAGAGTGGCTTCAGGAACAGTCTTCTGAGTTTAAACACTTTCGGTGGCCAGCAAAGTCCATTATTGAGCATATCTGTGATGCCTTGCAACGTGCTGCTCAAGAGAGATGTTCGTTCAACCCCTCATACTATTACGGATTTATGAACAGCGCTGCAGGATTCATGGTGTCAATTCCTTCCAGCACTACTTCAGACGTTAGTCGAGTCCATGCCCACGTCGTGTTGCAGCAATTCTGCGTGCTCGCGGGGGCCCTACACTATATTAGGCAGGTGTACCAGTTTCTTTGGCTGTTCAGTGTATAACTTCTCTTAAGTGACAGTGTAAAAAAACGTACAGTGAAGAGCATATGCACCAAGTGTCAATATGCAGCATTTTCTTGACTCTACTCACCTTGAAATTACTATTTATTCTTACAAATTCATGTTTTTTTAAGTGTAATAGTGACTTTTCTGAAATACCAATTTTATTACCAGCTAAAGACACAATATAAACACACTTGCACTTTATCTGTTTGTGTGAAAATGGGTCTGTGCTCTTCACTAACACTAGCAACGTAACTACACAATTCTCCACTTGAATATTATGATGTGAACCATTGAAAAGCTTGTGAAAAAACAGATGTCTGACGCAGTCAAGTGTTCTATTTATCCTTCACGCATGAAAGCTCATTTACCTCATTTACACGGCATACAGGTTGTGTGTTTTAACTTGGGACAACTAAATATCTCGAAAACGATGCATCGTACGAAAAAAATAAGTTCTAGATGAAAAGTTAATATCAGTAAAGAGGACGTCTGTCTGTACTTCAGCTGGCTACCTCTTACCCAACCCTTTCCGGTGAGTAGGAAATCTAGCACCATAATGGTGAGTGGCGCGGGGATTCACCGATATCAAACATTCCGATGTGAACAAAAAAAACTATTACATCCACGTAATCGTTCCTGGATCAATAGTCTTGTAAGACTTAGGAACAGCTAACCATATTCTACGGTACAATCAAATCTGCAACACTAAAGTAAATTTCGAACATATAAATATCAACCGTTAGAGCACAAAGATTTGCATTTACATCGTAAATGAAATATAGAATCAAATGCGTCGGTTTTTGACTGCAAAAACAGAGAATTGATATTTGTCGATCACAGCGCCGTCTACAATGGTCTGAGTAAACCGTACGTATTTTCTGGCGTAGAATCTGAATATGCAATAAAAAATGGGCCTAGTTCCCATTTTAAAATACTACAAAGTGGACCCGCTCACGTATATTTCGCAACCTACTGCTGGCTACAAACTCCGCTTATTTTAAGGTCTCCATCGTTAAGATTAGGTACCTCCAATGTGGTGCACATTACTTACGGTGGTTACCGGGAAATGTAAGACTGAGAACGGAACCCGCCGGTACGCTTTGTTTCTGCACCTATGATGTCTGATATTGTAGATTAAAGCTTTACCGATATCGCTAAGCAGAGGATCTACGCTGCTCTCGGCTTACAGCTTCACAAAACATACAAGCTGGTGTCCGGTGCTCAATTAGTCTGCTGCTTCTACAATAATAACGCCAACGGCCTTGCCACAGTAACACCGACTCCCGTCAGACCACCGAAGTTAATCGCTGTCGGGCTGGGCTAGCACTTGGATGGGTGACCACCCAGTCTGCCGAGCGCTGTTGGCAAGCGGGGTGCACTTGGCCCTTGTGAGGCAAACTGAGGAGCTATAGATTGAGAAGTAGCGGCTCCGGTCTCGTAAACTGACATACTGTCGGGAGAGCGGTGTGCTGACCACATGCCCCTCCACATCCGAATCCAGCGACCCCTGTGGGCTGCGGATGACACGGCGGCAGGTCGATACCGTTGGGCGTTCACTGCCTGTTCGAGCACAGTTTAGTTTTTCTACAATAATAATAATAATAATAATAATAATAATAATAATAATACGGAGTTCCTTCTGATGCAGGTTAATGTTAATTGTACTGTTATACTGTGTTTTCTAGGCATTTCTAGCCACTTGCTACCTTTCCACAATTACCATGGTGCCTTCAGCCTATAATCCACGTTATCCACAAACTAAAATTTATTCCTTAAGGGACAAATATTAATTCTAATACGTCGCTATCTGATTTATCATATGTAACCAAAATTACAGAGAAAAAGCCAACTGACTGTGAGGCTACGTTCTTTTCTTACCAAAAGACTTTTTAGAGAAGCACCAACTTACAGTCTCTACACACATCTTATATTAAGGTAGAGCGCCAAACACGTGTCAAGGTATTCACATTCTAGCTGAAGTATGCAAATATGAGTCCATAAGCGTGAATTAGGCTCAATAAAATAGTGAATAAAAGATAAAACTACTTCTGGCTTCTACCAGTTGCCATTTAGCTGAAAAGTAAAATTACATGACCGAAATGGAGCTAAGGCGCCTCTTTATTGTAATAACTGTTTGTAATTTTTAAGACAAGCCGAGAGTAGCGGTCATCAGACAAGGAAACTAAACACCTTGGTTTCAGCAATCTCTTCCATGTTGTACGAGATGTCTGAACCTAATTAAACGCAACTTCTCTCTCGATGAAGATGTAAGGTTCATACTAGCGCCTGTCACTCACAGCTCTGAAGTAGAAATTTTGTAGCAGAAGTTGGCAGAATGTGTACATATTTATAGCATGCATTTGTTGCACGTGTTTTGCTTGCGAAAATTATTTCAGGCTACATAAGTAAGTACCACTAGGGAATTACGCTATCACCAACTGTTCTTCCGTTAGATTACCACAAAAAGAATTATTCTAACCAAATTTAACAGTGCATTTGGCATAGCCTGTGAATCTAACTTCAGTCAATTACGTTACTATTTATAAACTTATAATCAGCATCAACTAGTCCTTGTAATAAAACACAACATTATGTTTGTAGATTCGAACAGAGTCAGACCGGGCACGACAAAAAATATTTCGATTACTTCCCATACCTGCACTTCCTAACTTGTTTCGAAAACCCACATTATTCAATAGTAACCATTATTTCTCTGAGACCATCATTATTTTGCAAATATCATTTGTGCAATCTTGCCATATAACTATAGTTACCCCTCTCACCATTTTCGCAACAGTTGCAACTCCAACAGGAAATGAAAATTTTACGGAAGTAAAAGGCTATATGACATATATCTAAAAATAAATTCATTCTGTATTTACGGTTATGCAACGTGGTTTTCATGGGTAAGGTATAATGAATTTTAAGCCTGCAGAAGAGTGTGCTTTGATTTGAAACTTAGAATAGAAAAGTGCACGTAACTGAGACTGGAAACCAGTACCTTTGCCTTTTACGAGCAAGCGAAAGGTCCGAGATTCGAGTCCCGGTCCGGCACACAGTTTTAGTCTGATAGGAAGTCACGGAGATGAAAGCGAGGACAGGGAGCGCAAAACATCATCACGTTATGCAAGGAAAAAGGGAGACGCTCACCTACATGACTGCTATGCAATATAATGAGTGAGGCTGTAACGAAGAGTCACTTGCTTAATCACGAATTTATTTTGAAACACGACTCGTTTCGGTCACAAACATTAAACGAAACAATAAAATATCGATGAACTGTGCGATGCTAACACGCTGAAGCACTAAAAACGTGGCTTCTCCCACATTTTTAACTCCACATTGTCTTCCGTGAATGTATGTTAATACTTGACTGGAATTATTTTCTATTCTCTGCTAACTCTATCACTGAATACTGTCTCTATTGACTGTCGAAACAAATAAGTTCGTAAGAACAGCACAGGACATAGTCATATTAGAAACATTATGCCTCGATACAAAATCCAATGTAATACTCACCGTGGCATGTGCGAAAGTTTGGTCACCAATGGACTTTCAGCCTTCTCTAAGTTTACCTAGACATATACACACCGCAAGCCACCGAATGGTATATAGTGGAGGGTACCACGTACCGTCACTATTCATTTCCTTTCCTATCCCACTTCGCAAATGGAACGAGGGTAAAACGACTGTCTAAATGCCTCCATACGAGCACTAATTATCTTTGCCTTCGTCGTTTTACGCTAAATGAAGGCTGGCGGCAGTAGAACCGTTCTGCAGACAGCTTCAAATGCCCGTTCTCAAGATGTTCTGATTCGCGTTTCGCGAAAGGAACACTGTCTCCCTCCAGGGATACCCAGGGATTTGAGTTCACGAAGCATCTCCGTATACTCACGTTGATCGAACCGAAGGGTAACAAATGTAGCAGCCCGCCTTCTAGCAGCTTCGATGTCTTTCTTTAACCCGATCTGGCGGGTATCCCACACACTCGAGCAGTACTCCTCAAGAATGAGACAAACTAGTGTTCCATAATGACCTCCTTAATAGATGAACCTCACATTCCTAAAATTATCCCGTAAGCCGAAGTCTACCATTCGCCTTCCCTATTACCGCCCTTACGTGCTCGTTTCATTCCATCTCTCTTTGCGACTTACTCCTAGATATTTTATCCACGTGACTGCATCTAACAGCACACTACGAATGCTGGCTTTGGCTTTGACATAATGAGATTGTTTTCCCTACTCATTTGCATTAACTTTCTACATTGACAGCAAACTGCCATTTGTCACACCAAATAAAAATTCTAAGACATGCGCATCTTTTTATATTCACTCCAATATGATACTCTCCCGCATACTACAGCTCATCAGCGAACAGTCGCAGATAGCTGCTCACCCTATCAGTCAGATCACTTGTGTTTACTAGAGAACTGGAACGGGCCTCTCACACTTCCCAGAGGCACTCCTGACGATACGCTTGTCTCTGCTGAACACTCGCCGTCGAGGACAGTGTATTGGGTTCTATTACCTCAGAAATCTTCGAGCCACTCATCTTTCTTTTGCATATCATCACACTGTAATACTGTGCGTTTCATGTTACAACATTTGATTGGTTTCGTTTTATTCTTTAACTATTTTGCAATCATATTTGTGCCGGTTTCTATCAGTGAACAACTGTGAAAAGGTAATATTTCAAGTAGTTCTAAAACAAAAAGCGACCAATAAATGGCATCCCGCTTGACAAAAAACTTAATAAAGTTTGGCCACATGTAATGGAAATAATGAAAACCCCACGGATGTTGGCGAAATTCTTGGCTAAAGCAGTTGGGTACAAGAGAGCTTTTGATCCAGGCGGATCCACAAAGCCAACACCGCTCTCAAAATATTGGTAATTTTTACTAAGTGCTATCAGATGTTCATAACTGACATTTCATTCTACTAATCAGACACTCCAATATCGATGGAACAGAGTACAATCATCAAATTCTATAGTATGGCTTTTTCTTTGGAGACACTTTTTTCCAAATCAAATGTTACAGTCTTTAGGTTTTAAAATGGCTCGAATTTTTCTTCTTATACAGCTTAAGCCAACCATTAATTTGACTCAATACTTACCTCTTGGACTTTCCTAAGTAAAGATGTTTCCATTACACTCCAGGATAGCTTCTAGTCATTCATTCCCGCTTCCAAAGGGTCTGCGATTCATATTTGTAGCTTCACATGTGTCTTGGTCTTTCGTAACAGGACAAACTACTTTTACTTGTACTGTTAGCTTGGTCACCGTGGTTCTCATTTTAATAACTTTTGTCCGCGTATTGTTATAGAAGCACAACTAGTCGAGTTGCAGAAGTCGCCACACATGACCCATATCCATAGTACAATCTACAAAGATTGTGATTTACTGTAATTTTGTTTTCTATCTTTTGTACTACTTTTCATAGCTTCAAGTTAAATAACTGGATAGTGGATAACCCCTTGACCCATTATTTCTCTATATTAATGACCTGGAAATAATACTTAGCTTTGTGTATAAGTTTAGACGTCTTATCTCTCCAGTGTTGCACCATTTTTCTCTTCCATTTAATGACAGTGTATCCTCAGATCTATCATACTGAAGGATTTTTTCCCCCCTTGATCATTTGAAACTGCATGTTGACACTCATCAGGATTGTTCGTATTGAAACTATTTGTAGTTCGTGTATTATAGCCATATGTACACTCCTGGAAATGGAAAAAAGAACACATTGACACCGGTGTGTCAGACCCACCATACTTGCTCCGGACACTGCGAGAGGGCTGTACAAGCAATGATCACACGCACGGCACAGCGGACACACCAGGAACCGTGGTGTTGGCCGTCGAAAGGCGCTAGCTGCGCAGCATTTGTGCACCGCCGCCTTCAGTGTCAGCCAGTTTGCCGTGGCATACGGAGCTCCATCGCAGTCTTTAACACTGGTAGCATGCCGCGACAGCGTGGACGTGAACCGTATGTGCAGTTGACGGACTTTGAGCGAGGGCGTATAGTGGGCATGCGGGAGGCCGGGTGGACGTACCGCCGAATTGCTCAACACGTGGGGCGTGAGGTCTCCACAGTACATCGATGTTGTCGCCAGTGGTCGACGGAAGGTGCACGTGCCCGTCGACCTGGGACCGGACCGCAGCGACGCACGGATGCACGCCAAGACCGTAGGATCCTATGCAGTGCCGTAGGGGACCGCACCGCCACTTCCCAGCAAATTAGGGACACTGTTGCTCCTGGGGTATCGGCGAGGACCATTCGCAACCGTCTCCATGAAGCTGGGCTACGGTCCCGCACACCGTTAGGCCGTCTTCCGCTCATGCCCCAACATCGTGCAGTCCGCCTCCAGTGGTGTCGCGACAGGCGTGAATGGAGGGACGAATGGAGACGTGTCGTCTTCAGCGATGAGAGTCGCTTCTGCCTTGGTGCCAATGATGGTCGTATGCGTGTTTGGCGCCGTGCAAGTGAGCGCCACAATCAGGACTGCATACGACCGAGGCACACAGGGCCAACACCCGGCATCATGGTGTGGGGAGCGATCTCCTACACTGGCCGTACACCACTGGTGATCGTCGAGGGGACATTGAATAGTGCACGGTACATCCAAACCGTCATCGAACCCATCGTTCTACCATTGTTAGACCGGCAAGGGAACTTGCTGTTCCAACAGGACAATGCACGTCCGCATGTATCCCGTGCCACCCAACGTGCTCTAGAAGGTGTAAGTCAACTACCCTGGCCAGCAAGATCTCCGGATCTGTCCCCCATTGAGCATGTTTGGGACTGGATGAAGCGTCGTCTCACGCGGTCTGCACGTCCAGCACGAACGCTGGTCCAACTGAGGCGCCAGGTGGAAATGGCATGGCAAGCCGTTCCACAGGACTACATCCAGCATCTCTACGATCGTCTCCATGGGAGAATAGCAGCCTGCATTGCTGCGAAAGGTGGCTATACACTGTACTAGTGCCGACATTGTGCATGCTCTGTTGCCTGTGTCTATGTGCCTGTGGTTCTGTCAGTGTGATCATGTGATGTATCTGACCCCAGGAATGTGTCAATGAAGTTTCCCCTTACTGGGACAATGAATTCACGGTGTTCTTATTTCAATTTCCAGGAGTGTATATTATAAACCAAGGTGAAGGGTTTGTTAGAATTGTTAAAATTTCCTCTCACCGTAACTCATTTTCTTATGTCGTATTTAAATCAATTCCGCGCATCAACAGTTCTTTCAGATGAACTTTGTTATAAACAGTAATGAAAAAACCTCGTTTCAGACGATACCATGGAATTTGTTTTTTTAGTACTACATCCTGAAATTCAGTAACTTTGCTCCATCTTCTTTCACCTGCCACTCACTTTGTAAGGGACGTTTGCTGACTGTGTGCGCTTTCCGTATACTGAAGAACTGGAAATTACTCAACTGACGACAAAGTTTAAACAGTGGCAACTATGTTGTATGTAAGCACAAATTTGTTATCTTATGTTCGAATCATTCACTTTCACAACCTCATGTCATATTTACTTTGGATAAGTTTCTCAGTTATGAATATTCGTCTTCTAAGAAGATGATACTTTGATAACAAATAATACTAACAATACTAGAGATGATACTTTGGATAATAATAATAATAATGATAATAATAATAATAATAATAATAATAATACTTTCTCATGAGGTTCACTAAAGGAGTGAGACGCTCCTCTTTCTTCATAACAAGCAATATAAGCAAATAAAAACTTCAGAGAGGCTGTCCTGTAATTTCGTTGCATTTTACGATATTTTTAACAGTAATACATGTGACAGTTGGGTTATAGTTCATGGTATCACATATCACAGAAAGATGTGTGATAAACGCAGATCACCTTAAGGAGAGCCTGGACTTGGTAGGAGGAGGAAATGAGTCTGATATATCAGACTATGAAGGGCATGGGCGGAGTGGATCTGGTTTAACAGTTGGTTGGAATCTGCAGAATCTTTATTTGGTCTATAAGAATGTTGATGTATGCTACACTTTGCTTTAGGTAACAAATGGATGGAATATTGCAATACTGTTAACTAAATCAAGGTCAGTCTAACAAACTACTCGACGAACTACATTTCCGAATCTTGTGAGGACAGGGACAAACGAAACAGGAAAGGAGATACATTTAGCAATGACGACCCTACAAAACCTCTGAACAGAAAAGACCCAAAACAGGGACAATACTTCAATAAAATACACAATGCGATGGTATTAATCATTTCCCAACATGTACATCAGCACAAAGGTGAATGTAGGTTTAAAAACACACCCTGAAAGATTATCAAGAAATACTACGCTCAAAATCAGATATTCACCTTTGCGTAAGAAAGGACGTAGATTTCCTTATGGTTTTTCATAAGAAATAAATGTAAAAAACTAATTTGTATCTAAATGTTCCACTTACTCTGCTATATATTATTTACCAATCTTTATGTATCTGAAAGTGCTACTAGTACGTACTTATTCATGCAGTTTTTGAAAATTTCACTTTTGGAAACAATTTCCACAGCAAATGATTGTGTAAAATGTGTAATTGGTGCCTCTATTTCGCATCATTACCTGTTTCCCAGACAGACGTCTTTCTTTAAAAAGTACAATTAAATTTTGCTCAGATGTATCAATATGTCCTTGTCGACATGATTCTAAAGTGGAATACAGTTCTCTATTTTCAAAATACTTCAGGACTGAAATGGTTAACAATCCCAGAAGTAGCAAAACAGACGGTATCTATTAATATATTTGCGTATTTATAGCAGCTATGCGATAAAGTTTCGTTTTTCCTGGCAGCAGAAGGTTTAAACCTCGCAATACCAAGTGTGTGTTTTGTGTGTGTGTGTGTGTGTGTGTGTGTGTGTGTGTGTGTGTGTGTGTGTGTGTGTGTGTGTGTGTTTTTACTTTATGCCCACCGAAATTTCTGTGGTCTTGTCAGATACTCGTTATTTTACAATTTTGAAAAAAATTGTTATCGTTTTTAACGAAGAGTCTTCTACCAGATTCCATAAATTGTTTAAATTTTTCAGTTAAACTTAACCCAAAATTTAAGTCTTTAGTAGTAGATGTGACTTGACATTCACTGGCATACTGAATATTTTCACGGTTCAGGACCCTACTTACACATCAATATCGCTTCAAAAATTATGTTGCGAGTAGTAGTCAACAGCAATTAAAAAAAAATTGCATTTTTAAAAACCTTTTTGTGGCGTTCATAACTCTCTCTCCAAATCCCCTTTGCCCCTTCCTTGCGCTATTACACGTTATTGAAAGTGCGTTGATATTCCTTAGTGTGTGCTGAAACATATTAAGTTTTGTACCCTAGTTACATATCAGCATCCCTTTAAAGGTATGTTGTAAGAATAAGCCTTTCTTTTAATGCTGGGAATACATAAGTGGAGTACAAGGAACGCACACAGAACTAACTGAAATTTTAAAAACATCTATATAAATACATAATGGAGTTTCCCAAGCAACATGTACGCCTCTAATACTGCATAAAGCCTCAACGCTAAGTGTTGCTAACTATCTGCCGCGGTAGTAAGGAATTACATTTTTTTGAACAGAACCATGCATTTTTATTCCGCCGGAAATCGCAGCTTAGATGAGAGGAAAGTAATGGCGAGAGGCATAATAATGTTTACACTCGAATATTTCGATTAAATGCCTACGTAATGTTCAAAACGTCCGATCGAGATTTTCCCTCAGTTGCCGTAAGTCAATATTTTCATGAAAGTTTCAACCATGCACTCATCTTATCAAAAGCCATCAAGTGCAGTTAAAGAAGTACAGTCATACATTAGGAAAAACCTTTGTTGCTTCGAGGGCGTTATTCATGTTTTCGGGATCAATACAGGATTTTTTGTTTTTCCCTATGGTCGGATCGCTGATCCGAATCTTTCTTTTCCATACGTTGCTTCGGTAACTTTGTGGGTAAAAATATTGAATCTCTATGGAAACATGTATGTTATACAGGACACTCCGTATGTTGCAGCTAAAATGCAATGACAAGCGTGATTTTCGTAGATCCACCAGACGTGGAATGTGTTCAGCAGTATTCAGTGATTGGACAGCAGAGGGAGAAGACCGCCGCCTGCTCCACCGCCGCCGCCACCGCAGTCCGGCGGCCGGAAGCGAGCGCGCACCGGCTGGGAAGGCCGCGCCAGTCCTGCCGTATTGTTCATTGTCCTCTTTCCATTGTTCTGCGCGCCGCCGTTCTAAAGAAGTCTCCTTACCATTAGGTGAGAGGGAAAATAACAACCACGACGAGCAATCACATATGCATTTATTGAGTAACTATCGATACCTTGTATTCACACACATAAAATAATAAAAAACACGATTGGAACGCTATATTATTTGCACAGTTACATCATCACAATTATGACCAACGCCAGTGAAAGTTGACAATATCGCACATCATTTCCATCACAGACAAAATTATTTCTTTTTTGTTCTTATGACAAACTAAACTAAATTGAACTAATCGTTCTAATATGAACAAGTCACATACTTTCTAAGACTATAGCAAGACGGCGACCATTAAACAAAATACTTTAAACTTGCAACAAAAAATATGATTTCACCCTTAACGTCCCAGGTGCGGTCTCTCAGACCACTAGCGTTTATTGGCGCTCTGCTGCTAATGTATACGGGTGGGTAGGAGGTTACGGTGTTGTATAGTAGTCGTTTCCCGAAGCTGCCGTGGTTTCCTTCGTCAGTAGCCACTTGAGCATGACGTGGACCTATACTATTACTGCTTCTTTCTTGCTAGCGGTCTCTGAGATCGCACATGGGACTCTGCGTTATGAATTCAGTAGCCAGTTCTTTGTCTGCTGACAGAGCATACTGTTTTCTAATGGTTTGAGGACAGTTTGGGAAGTGATGTTGAACTAGATGGTGACAACGAAATTTAAAGTGAAAGTAGTTCAGAATATGAACAGTGCGCAAGTGAAGACGAATTTGCTTTGTCACCTGTGAATTTCTTGAAAGAAACAGGTGAGCAAAGTGATGACAGAAGTATGGAGACAATCTTTAGCTAAAGGTTCTGCTATAAATATATTTAGTTGAAACAAATATAGCTGGTCGTCTAAGCCTTTGCCAATGATGATCAATGGCATTGTTTTTCCACACGTTGGACATAATTGGGGTGAATATATTTGTCCTACACAATTCCTACAAAGACAATACTCAGGTGAATCGGTCTTAATTTTTGGAAGATCCTTTTAAAGTCGTTGATGACACCGCAGATAAAAAGCGAGTCACATACCTCGTAAACTTTGTGCATCCATTCACTAAGTTTTGGGTGTAGCACACTTAAGAACACAAATCGTCGTAGAACGACTGAAAAAAAACCACACAACATGAACCACCTGTTACCAAAAATATAAGAGAAACATATTTGCCGTTGTTACAAGAAGGCAATCTAACTTATATTCTCCAAAAAATTTCCAGCAAGTACAAAGGAAACCTCGAAGAAAAAAACTAAAAACCTAAAAAGTACTAGAGTAATTTTCATTTTTTTCATGTTGTATGGGAGTTTATATTTTTATTATTACATTTATAATAAACGATAAAAATTAGCATGAAGTAAAATTTAAAACACAGGGTGTTAGAGTTTTCGTAGCATTAACATTGTCACGAATTTTATGTTCATTTCGTCAATTTTCTGTGTTAAACTGCGTTTTTGCGCAAAAATAAATTTTGAAATTTATTTGAATATTTCTTTTTGGTTGTATTAATGTAAACTATTACCTAAAAAACTAAACTGTTTCACTGAAATTTCCGAATGCAATTTTTATGGCCATCTAAATATAGCCATCTATTGAACCGCACCTGGGACAGAGGGACAAAAAAATGAACTGGGACGCGAAGAGTTCAAGGAAGAACATTTAACTGGGTAAATGAAGCATCCTGACAGCTGCTTAATCACTAAACTTTTTTTTTTACAAAAAGTATGATTACGAACTTGTATTTATGATAATCGCCGAAGTCCGTTTCACGAACGATGGCGGTTCGCCCAAGACGAGGCACGGACGGGAACTGCATTGGAGCCGGTTCCAATCGACAGTTGAGGTATGTGCATTGTGCTTTCCGGTTGAAGAACGCGTGTATCCTGCAAATCATGTCTCTCTCTCTCTCTCTCTCTCTCTCTCTCTCTCTCTCTCATGAAGAATTTGTCGCTTAGCATCACCATCAGATATAACTAGCAACAAATGGAATAAAAAGATCACCAATTAACTATCTACATTTTATGCTCACACCGGCTGTGACACTCGCAGCACAATGCTCACATCAATGAACGCACATTGGCTGTCGGAGAATGTATGTCGTTGGTGCGCAGAACAAGCCTATACTCGACCGCCATCGTTCGTGTGTCCAACTATAGCGATCATGTATGACAAACTGGCGAATGTGGAAGGAAACCTGAAACTGCGAAATTGCTGAACGTAGTCAGAGTGCGACTATGGCGTGTTTATACCGAAAAAATCTGTCAATGGCCTACGAAAGAATCACAATATTCAATTTCGATGTACTAGTATACTTTTTCGATATGTTAGAAACGTTACTGTGTTTCTTTGCTTTCAAGAAAGGTTTTGTAAAAAATATTTCACAATAATAAACGCATTCGCTTCAGTCATCTCCAGAATTCCCTTTAAAATCAAAGGACCAGCTGCAACTAGTTCCTACGTCCTTAAAAACACACACACACACACACACACACACACACACACACACACACACTATACATATATAGTTTCAGAGTCTTTGCATTAATCATCTATGGGTGACAGATCACCTCATGGAGAAGTAGTTTTACTTGAGAAAAAATACTGACGCTTCCCTGCGAGGTTAGGCGTCCTTTAGTATTCGCCAGTCCTGGGACGCAGAGATTTCCCCGAACAAGCAGAGCATACTAACCAGATGTCCCGCTTATTACCTATCGCACTAAACTGATGGACTGATTTCAAGAAGAAGATAGTAACATTGAGTGCGCACAAGCGGAGGAAGATTTGTTAGAAGTGAGTCAATTTTTCTTCAACCGCCTTTCACACGCACGTCGCAGAGTGCCACCGCCCTGTCGACTCGCAGGGGCGTAACGAATATTAGACAGACACCTAGCGTCGCCAGGAAGTCAGCTAAGATTCTGTCTAACGAATATTGTTTCGATTACGTGATCTATCACCCCTAAACGTTTGACGTAAATACACACATCCAAAAATGTTTTGCATCACCCCGGTTCCAGAACTCCTGAACTTAGACGTTGACTGTGGATGTTGTATTACAGACAGTCCCTTTCACTGTTCAGAGATGTGTCTAAGCCCGCCCACAGATGTAAACAACCATGCATGAGCAGTGCCTATTAGACGGAGGGTGTTCGACAGCCGATCAGTTACAGTGGTTCCACCAGGAAGGAGGTGCACGGCTCGTGTTGCCTTTAGTTCAGCCATGCCTAGACGGTCAATACCGCGGTTCGATCACGTCCGCATTGTTACTTTGTGCCAGGAACGGCTCTCAACAAAGGAAGTGTCCAGGAGTCTCGGAGTGAAACAAGGCGATGTTGTTCTGACATGGAGGAGATACAGAGAGACAGGAACTGTCGATGACATGCCGTGCTCAGGCCGCCCAAGGGCTACTACTGCAGAGGATGACCGCTACCTACGGATTATGGCTCGGAGGAACCCTGACAGCAACGCCACCATGTTGAATAACGCTTTTAGTTCAGTCACAGGACGTCGTGTTACGACTAAAACTGCGCGCAATAGTCTGCATGATGTACAACTTCACTCCCGACGTCCATGGCTAGGTCCATCTTTGCAACCACGACACCATGCAGCGCGGTACAGATCCCAACAACATGCCAAATGGACCGCTCAGGATTGGCATCACGCTCTCTTCACCAGTAAGTGCCGCATATGCCTTCAACCAGACTATCGTCGGAGACGTGTTTAGAGGCAACCCGGTCAGGCTGAACGCCTTAAACACACTGTCCAGCGAGTGCAGCAAGGTGGAGGTTCCGTGATGTTTTGGGGTGGCGTTATGATTCAAATGGCTCTGAGCACTATGGGACTTAACTGCTGAGGTCATCAGTTCCCTTGAACTTAGAACTATTTAACCTAACTAACCTAAAGACATCACACACACCCATACCCAAGGCAGGATTCGAACCTGCGACCGTAGCGGCCGCGTGGTTCCAGACTGTAGCGCCCAGAACCGCTCGGCCACCCCGGCCGGCGGTGGCATTATGTGGGACCGAGGTGCGCCGCTGGTGGTCATGGAAGACACCGTAACGGCTGTACGATACGTGAACGACATCCTCCGACCGGTAGTGCAACTATATCGGCAGCATATTGGCAAGGCATTCGTCTTCATGGACAATTTGTGTCCCCATCGTGCACATCTTGTGAATGACTTCCTTCAGGATAACGACATCGCTCGACTAGAGTGGGCAGCATGTGCTCCAAACATGAAACCTATCGGACATGCCTGGGATAGATTGAAAAGGGCTGTTTATCGTCGACGTGATCCACCAACCACTCTGAGGGATCTACGCCGAGTCGCCGTTGAGGAGTGGGTCAATCTGCATCAACAGTGCCTTGATGTGCTTATGGATAGTATGTCACGACTAGTAAAAGCATGCATCAACGCAAGAGGACGTGCTACTGGGTATTAAAGGTATCGGTGTGTACAGCAATCTGGACCACCACCTCTGAAGGTCTCTCTGTATGGTGGTACAACGCGCAATGTGTGGTTTTCATGAGCAATAAAAAGAGCTGAAATGGTGTTTATGTTGATCTCTATTCCAATTTTCTGTACAGGTTCAGGAACTCCCGGAACCGAGTTGATGCAAAACTTTTTTGATGCGTGTATTCTTTGGAATGCCCTATATATGACCCACCCCCCCAACACACACACACACACACACACACACACACACACACACACACACACACACACACGGGAGGGAGGGAGGGAGGGAGGGAGGGAGGGAGAGAGAGAGAGAGAGAGAGAGAGAGAGAGAGAGAGAGAGAGAGAACTAACAATGAGGGTGAGCACGCTCTGTAGGCTTCTCAAGACAGGAGCACAGCGGGCGCCTCGCCAGAGCACACTGCGAGGCCGTCCTGAGCCGGCCAGAGGGTGCCGACACACTAGAGCCGCGCTCCCAGCCCACGCTAGAGCACGGCGGTCATCCTGGGCGCGCTCCAATGCGTGGGCTCAAATATGCGGATCTGACGCGGCTAGTGCGTCTCCTCACAGCCCTATCCTCGGCCTTTTACTTTATATATATATAAAAGAAAGAAGAAGTTTACTGGGGAATTAAATTTGCTTCCGAGCAATCAACACCTCAAACTGAAAGCCATCACGCATCCGTCATGCGTATAGCTACGTCGGACATACATTTATCATGCTTTGATTACAGACATCAAAAGCTGTCACTCACCAACACAAGAGCACGATACATCAGTGCGGCGCTGAATTCGTAAGCTGTCTCATCGAATGTAATGAATGGAAATATTTCTTATTAGGGAAATTTCTCTAGCGCATGGGGAAAGGTTAGTTGGTCCATGATAAACAAAAATGACATAACACATGAAGTGATAGTTCGGAATGGAGAAAAATAGTGGCAGGGAGTCAAATCAGAGTATGATGCAGCCTAAATCAATATACGAAGGCAGTTCAGAAAGTTCGCGGAATCACCAACAGATGTCCCCACAAGCGCAACTAGGTTCCCGTGTAATAAGAGGTCATCCTTTTTTATTAAACATGTGACGCGTCAGCGCTCTCAGTAGATAGCTGTGATGTGGACGCCTCTGTAGTAGTGGTTCCCGTAGAGTGATTAACTACTTTCTTAGGAAAGGTGTGAAAGCAAGGGAAATTCATATTGATTTCCAGAAAACGCTTCGGGGGTGGTGGTGGTGGCGCGGGGGGGGGGGGGGGGGGTCGCTACTGCCAAGTGGACAAACGAGTTACATGATGATCAGCGTAGTGGTAGACCAAGATGTGCCACTATCCCAGAAATTATTACCAAAGTACATAAAATGGGCATGCGGAATCTTCGACTGAAAGTGCGAGAAACTGCTGAAGCTGCAGGGATATCATATGAACGGGCATATCACATTTTCACAGCGTAGCTGCATACGAGAAAAGAACTTTCCAGATGGGTGGCAGGAATAAGAATGGAATGTCAAACAATGTTTGACCCCGTTTCAGACGAACCAACAAAATTTTTTTGCGACAGTTTGTGAAGACAAAACAACAGTCACAGCAATAGAAACACGATTCACCACCACCAAAGAAAATACATGTAACACGGTTGGCTGGGTATGTTAGGAGTCAACTTGCCGAAATGCGAAAGGAATTCATCTGGTAAATTGTCTTCCCACTGGTCGAACAATTACGGAACAATACTAACCAATCCCCTGGATCGACTACAGAAAATGACAATGCAGGCCAGTTTTAGCAAAGAAGAAAGTAATTTTTCGTCAAGACAGTGCACGCCCACACACAAAGTGTCGATGGCATGGCGAAAATACGTAAACTAAGATACGAATTGTTGCCACACCCGGCTTATTCGCGTGATTTGACTTCATCGGATTTCCAGTTCTTCCCAAAGCTCAAAATTTTCTTCAGTGGAAAGATCCTCTCTTCATACGAACAATTGACAACCGAAGTTCATCGGTATTTTGCAGACCTGGAGGGATTTAATTTTATAGATGACATCAAGGCACTGGAACATCGCTGGGCCGAGGTCATTAGAGTACAGACAGACTACAGTAAAAACTAAAGCTTCGTTGAGGCAACCGTCTTTTTCTATTCCAGTTCGAGAAGTTTTTAACCTGCCCTCGTTCCAGAACGGTGATATGCAACCCGCTCATTCTTAACACTTGTCCACTGACTCACTGTGACTACTCGCTCGGTTTGGTGACGTTCAGCTCACGATTTGCATGCTTTGTCCCGTATCGTCGCACATACACCAAACGTATTTGCAAAGCGCGCATTAGAAGAAGAAAAACCTTTTACAGCGATTCGTCAGCTGCAGAGAGACGTTTGGGAAGGAGGACACGTGCCATCATCAGTTACGCAAACACACAACACTGAACATCTCAAGCATTCATCACAGGCCCACACCCTAACCAATCGTTGAACTGTCGAGGAAAATATGCCAGACGTACTTAAATCGTAGACAGCAGGTCATGGCCGATCCGTTAGCCGTTCTACTCCTTAGGGGAGGGGGCGAGGAGGAGTGAGGAGGGGGAAGGGGGAGAGATTGTTCCTTCCACATTAAAATGCCACACTACAATACTAACTTATTTCCCTAAAAAAACAAAAAATATATATTCGGAGCGCCGCTAAGGAAGTGCCCTTGAAAGATTAAAAGGGTAGCTGAGGAAATTCTGGGCAGATGCGATATTACGAGCCAGAGCTGAGAGGGAGGCAATTACCTGTCCGGCTCGCGGTTTGGTTCAGTTGGCAGGTCGTCGAGGCGGCGGCGGCAGGCCGACAGGTGGTGGGTAGTGCCGGGGTGTCGTACCAGATAGTGCATTTACAGAATTCTGAAGGCCGTGTAAACGCGCCTCTGGCACGGGTCCCGGCACTGTGCCTACTCGCTCGCGCATGCCAGCCCAGCAGAACAGCAAACAGGACGGGGCGGGACACCACACCACACACACGCATGC
The DNA here is from genome assembly GCF_021461385.2 of Schistocerca piceifrons. Classification (NCBI taxonomy): domain Eukaryota; kingdom Metazoa; phylum Arthropoda; class Insecta; order Orthoptera; family Acrididae; genus Schistocerca; species Schistocerca piceifrons. The sequence continues at coordinate 659,592,441 of NC_060138.1, forward strand.
ACACGCACGCTAGCAGTTACAAGCTGTGCAAGCGCCACGGGGACAGCAGTCTCAACTATTCGCGCTGTGTGCAACCGGGGCAATGACCCTACGTGGCGTATCAACTCGACACATTTACAGTCGACCTTTCAAAGTGTGCGTCAGGCCGATTGTATTCGCTTATTTTCACATGAATACTGTAAATGCATATAGGAAAAGAAGGTCGCGAGTCTTAAACCAGAAACTAGTGACAGTGGAGCCGATTTTTACATATTCGGGCTCTGTGCGAATAGTTGGTATGCTATCTGACTGTTCGTGAAATTCTTTATCAGACCGGCAGCATCGAGTCATTCTTTCCGCGGAGATGTGAGACAAACATCACAACGTGAGTCAAGTAACATACAGAACAGGTACGAGAAGCTCCGAGATACTTTTTAATTAACAACGTCTTCAGAAATACGTGACCCTGCGTAACAGCCCACTGAGGCCAACAGGGCTGCACATCTATAAGCTCGATAAGCTGCTCTGAGAGATGAAAATAGTCGGTCCGTACTTTCATTACGTCGTATGACGCAAAGCTTAATGACTGGATCTTGTCGTTACGTCAGGAGCTAAATAAGTACGCACACTTGAGAACAGTTTGCGATAGTTGGAGAATGACACTGAAATGCTAGATCTGTGGCATGCACTTAAGAGTGTAAAGACCGACGCAGAACAGGGTGAAAGCAAATTCAGTGAAGTATGACACACACAACAATAATTATAGCGATTAGAAGCAATTATTTATAAAGCCTTTTAACCAATTCGCTCGAAGTACGAAAGTAAGTATGGGTCTAGCAAAGGGAAAACGTCTTAAGAAGTTTTACCAACTGTGGCTTTAAACAAGGGGAACATAGGTACGGCACAAGCAACATGCAGAGAGCAAGCAGGGCAACAGTTTTAAGTAACATGCAGATTCACAAGCTCAGTATTTGACTAAATAATAACACAGCTGCTTTTCCAGAAAAGAATATGTTCAAGTAAGAAAAGAACACAGTAGTGAAGCGGAGACTGGTCTGATAGTAATTCAGTGCCATCTACAGCGAGTCTACTTCAAATATCTACTATTACACAACCATCAGCCAAAAAGCCTTTCATAACCTTTTTTTCCTTTACTGCACTTTTGTCGTAAGCGCCCTAGTTCACAGTATGTAGACGAAAACGGACTTATGGACTGGGATAATTTAGAACTCTGATAATTTGTTACACGAATAGGCTCAACAGAAATCGACACTACTTTTATTTTTTTTTTTGGACAGTTGTTCACGGAGGTGGTGTCCACTGCTGGGACTTCGAGCGAGCGCAGTCCTATGTGCTGTGTTTCTGCGGCAGTGTGCAGAGCCGCAGCCGGTCACGTGGCTCGGAAAGACCAGCCAGGAGATGCCGGCTATTATGAGGCTTTACGACAGAACACTGCCATTCTGCACTTACGTAACACCAGTTTAAATAACGTCTAAGTGAGCCCTCTTCGCGCTTCATGACTTACTTTTTGTCCTCGCCTCACGCAATCAGTGCCGTCCCTATAAACTGGCACGCAATCAGTTCCGTTTATAAAGTAACATTACAAACTGGAAAATACGATCCATCTGAGGAAATAACTGTCCAAATAATTGTTCCTATGCGGAATTTAGCTCTAGATTAGCACTGATATATACCAGCCTATTAAAAGCGCACAAAGATGGGAAAGATTTAATTTAACAATGTAAAAACTCATGCAACGGGCAAGTACATACTTCTAAAAGTAATTACGTCCGAATATGCTGAATGAGGTTTTTGAGATAATTTGGACACTCCGCCACTAATTTCTAACAAGTTGCGCAAAACTGGGGAGGAAACGAGTCTGCAATAAAGTGCAACATGTTACTTTGTGAACGACACATTGCCTTCCTATCATGAACAAGTCTTAAAACAAGTAATGAAGCACAGTCTCTCACAATACTGTTTCGCCTGCCGGCAGACAGATAGCACCCTTCTAACGTTGCAACAAATATAGCGCGCTCCCAGTTGGCGGGCAACCAAGTGGCCGATCCTTGAGAACTGGGCCACCTCCTCGACACGGCTCTGCAGTACATCTTCACACGTACAAACTCACTTTGCACTGATACTTCTGCTGACTACACACGGCACTGAATGAGAGGTAGGCCAAAATTCTGTGCAGAAACGCGGCGGAGATTTGCAGTTGGCGGTGCTACCATTGCTGCCGCCGCTGAAGGTCGGAGGAACCACGCGAGAGGGCAGCGGAGTCTCCTCGCCAGGCGTGCAGAGTTGAGATTCACGAAAACTCCGAACACGAACGGCGCTGCAGCACCCCCGGCGCCACCAGGCGGACGACCGCAGCAAGTGCGACGAAGAGTGGCGCTGCTCTGCGGTCGTGGCGTCAACCACACTTAAGGCAGCGGCAGCGGGCGCAGTGCTGCCACGCTGCGGCTGTGTGCCCGCCTCCACTACGAAATGACTGCAGAATGCTGAGGAGCTGCGTGGGCACTGAGTGGAAACTGAAGCTTCGTTTTCTGTTCCATCCGCTCCCGCCTGGGCCCTGCGAGCAACTGGCCACTTGAGACGAACGGCTCTCTCCGCTGCACGCGATCCCTAGCCAGGTTAATTAAAGCCGCAGCGGCTGCAGTGATGCAAGGGAGGGAGCGGGCGCGGCACAGTTGGCACGACTGCTAGCGCTATTCTCGCCGCTCAGTTCGCAGGCACGTGCTACCTGCAAAGCCTTCCGGGACTGTGTGCAATTTCGACACTACAAGATATCTAAAAGAAGTAGTACTTTTACGTTTTCTGTTTCCATTTATGATTTGGCTGAAGGTATTAAGCAAGGCAAATACATTACGTTTAGATTCGAAAAAAAATGGTAGTCAATGAAGCTTGAGAAAATATTTATGATTGCCGTCCATGAATTCTGCGATATTAAAATGTAAGTAATTTGAATAGAAGAATAACGAGAGCGGTGCTACACAATGATTAATTACTTAAGCGCTGCGTCTGTTAGCTGAAGCAAAACACTTCACTTCTTATAAATATGATAATCAAAATGTGTTACCACTAGTTTTAGTTTTAAACGAAACCTACTGGCGTTACCAGCCGCCACCAATGCTTCAGACGAACGGGGGGAGGGGGAGGGGGAGAGACGAGCTGCCAACTGAACATATAAAATGCGTGACGAAGGTCTCGAACGTAAGTTAGCTTGACCAACATCACCCTCCATCTTTCTGGACACACACACACACACACACACACACACACACACACACACACACACACACTATTTCTCTCGATGCAGCTTGTACAATATGAAATTACAAAAACGGCGATATAAGAGCAGGAAAACTGTTCAAGGTTAAAACATCAACTACTTTTATAAAATATTTATTAGAAACGAGAAATTTAGAGCCTGATAAATTCTCTTCACTCTTCTATTACCTGTGGAAATAGGAGATAATATTTAAAGTGATTTGTGGGCAAAGGAGGAGCATTTATATGAAATAATGAAAATGGCTGGTAATACACTAATCACGATGCTCCTAACAAATGGTTTCTGAAGTGTCTGACGTAGATAAAAATTTATGTTCGTATTATCTGCGTATTATTTTACAAATCAACAACGATATACCACATAAAGCACTTTTCTTCTATACAGGCACAAGCGCTAAGCTGAGAGGCCGCCAGAGGTGCCCCAGTACATAATCTGTATGCAGGGCGTATCTCAATTGGTAGCGACAACTGATCTGGGTGAAAGTATACGATAACGGAATTATAAAAGTTGTTGTAAACATAGGTCCACGACTAACCGTATGAGAGATAATAGGGAATGTGTGGTTACGAACTGTCACAGCTTCAGTATCGAGTATTATCCTCATTAGTGCAAATGTATTTGAAACGTAGTCTTTTCGATTAACTCCCTTTCTAATTGACTTTCAGTTTCACTGAAGGCCTACCTAAATAAGAAATGCAACACTCAGCATGTTACACGTTATTGCTTACAGGTGAGTTTACTCCAAGTGTACAATAAAACTTAAGCAGTTAAATAGTGCTCTATATTTAACACATCAAAGTAAAATTATATATTTTTTTGTATTTCCTTACCACTTTTTGCGATGGAAACAATTTGTAATTTGCAGAATAAAAAGTCCCGTTACTGAAGTAAAAGTAACTAATATTATTTTCAAGCTTCTACTCACTTTAATGGCTAGCACATTATTATTAAAGCTACAACAATAGGATAGGTAGTATTCTTTTTTATTTCACTAAAAGCGTCTAAAGATATCGGAAATTGCCTTCAGTTTAAATGAACTGTCTTATTATATAGCAGTGTAACAAGAGTCACAAATTTTATTGTATACGAACGTAAAGCATTTACCAGCTGCCCTAGGAGAGGCGCCAAATGGTACGTCGCTTGTGTGGAGACGAACCAGCCCTGGCAACTATTTAATACAAGTGAAAGATGTCTAAATCACAAGCGCTTAAGATTTACAAATGAGCGTCAGTTGAACGATGGCCGGAGACTAGCTACATTACAGTCCTTGCCATCACCCAATTACAGCAGGTTTCATTTCTTCACATTTATTTTTTTTCTCCTTGGATTTGCGGTCGCATATTGTATGGGTGGTATCTGATCGCATTTGTACCACTATGGTTCTAAAAGAAGAAAATGAAAACTACCGCAAGTCTTCCAGACGTGTACATCTTTACGACGCTGAACACGCTGTTAGGTGTTGTGTGCCTTTCCCCTCGATCACCGTCTGAATACACAACGTGTTTCACTGTTTTACACTGATTTAAAAAACCTTCAAAAAATTTCCCATCTTAAGGGAGAAAGAGATATACATTTATTACACGTTACACATTGTCAGTGAATAGTGTATAAAGCCACAGTCCATTTGCAACGAGCGTAGAACATACACACAAGGCAAACTTAAACCTTTATATCTCCCAACGGTTTCATAACTTTTATCAGTGTTTCCCGCAAGTATGTTGTTCTGTGTGTCAAGGTCACGAAGAATATTCTTTGTATTGTGTGATATGGTATATAACAAGATAACATCTCACAAATGAGAGAACGGCTGTCCGTGAGAAAGACTTGTGTGCATACAAGAATGGGTTACTGCAGGAAATTTGCGAGTATCCATGAAGCACGAAACAACCTCGAGCCAAATAATTATTCTCCGTTTAACACAAAACTAATAGCGATATTCCAGAGACATAAGACGATTCTTCCAAAGACACTATGCAGTGACAAGAAAAATGACTTATGTCGTATCAGTCAGACATGAATTTGTGCTCCATTTTATGAATGGCAGGCAGATATATGAAATGTATTACAGAGGTAGATAAAGACAATTAACAAATTAGCGTTATCTGCGACAAATACTTCACACAGTATTAACAAAAATCTAGTAATGTCTATAACGAGCTGCGACATAGTGACAGCAAAAATCGACAGCGATCTAGGAACATATGTATATATTTATTTCAGTCACGAATCACAAAATGTTTATACCAGATTATTAATTTCAGTCAGTGATGGCCGTCATCAGCCTTGAAAAAACATGTGCGCACGCAGGTCTGAAGGTAGGCAATACTGACGGAAATTAATATTCTGCTATAAAAAATTTCTGATCCGTATCTAGAATAAATATATGAAGTAAAGTCTAAAGCATTATCTGGAACAGGAGACTTGATTTCGTTGGTTGTGGTTTGAATAAGTTTCCAACAGCACACTTCTTTGATGCCTTGATCAAAATCATGCTGCTAGTCAGAGAAAATACATGTACTCACAGACAACACAAGCATCTCGTGATCACGAATGTGAAAACCTTCGGCTACTGTCATATACGCCTATATAGTACGGATCCGAAATTGCGGCATAATTTTTTTCGAAATCTGTACTCTCGACTCTGGAAACTAATGACAGTTGTAGGAATCCTCTGAAATTGGCTCGTTTTCCAAGAAGTGTTGTTCGGAAAGCTAATAAATCTCGTTTGGTGTCTTGTCTACTTGCTACGGTAACACTAACAGTATCATACTGAACATCCATATTTTTATACAATAAAGAAGTAGTGTCGTCGTCGTCCTTAAAGTACGTGAGAGAAAGAATTCTGTGAAACTAGCAAGCTCTCTCTTAACTTCATTTCTCATTTGCACTTTTGTCATCGTGTGCTGACGGTGGTGCTCGTATATCAGATTGTGACTGAGCGTGCAACGTAGATATTTCTGACTCAGTTTGCAATATAGTGTACCAGGTAACGCTGTAAGCTGTAAATCTGCTGTGGCCTTCCACGTGTTCGTAGGTGACGTTCAACCAACCGTAAGTTTATAAAATGGTCAAAATGGAGGCTAATAATGGTGCAAGACGGAAGAGACCCATGAAGAACATGCTGCAAAGCTATATCCTCGTATCTACATTGTCCAGCCACAGGAATGTGCCCACCTGTCAAACGCCTGAAAATCATCTTCAGCAGCGCGGAATGATGCAGCACGTGCAGGAGGAGAGTCAATCAGCTTCTGGAAGGTACCGATAAGGATGTGGAACCATGCCGACTCCAATGCTGTGACCAGCTGCGGTAGGTTTCTCGGTTTAGGACCCAATGTAGCGTACGGTCCGATCGAGTTCATATTCTCGGCTCTGGGTTTAAATCAGGGGAGTTTCATGGCCAGTGGAGTACGGAAAATTCGTTCTGTGCTCTTCGAACCACGCACGTACTCTGCGAGCTGTGTGACACGTTGCATTGTCCTGCTGGTAGACGCCATCGCGTAGAGGAGAAAAAAAATTGCATGTAGATGTGAACGCGGTTCCCAAGGATAGTTGCATATTTGTATTGCTCCAATGTGCCTTTCAGAAATGCGATAACACCCACGAAATTCCACGAAAACGTTAACCAACCATAACGATTTCTCCTCCGGCTTCGACTCTTCCGACAACTGTTGAAGTGTGTTCGCTTTCACACGTTTCCCGCTGCTCGATGGAGCATAACACGTGGTTTATGTGAAAGGGCCTTCTGTCGTCACTCAGTGGACGTCCAGTCGCATGCAAAATTCCAGCTTCGTCGCCGATTGACAGCAGTCAGCATGAATGCACGAACCAGGCGTCTGTTGCGGAGGCCCATACGCAGCAACGTTCACTGAACGGTCGTTGAGGAGACACTGTTGGTAGCCCCTTGGTTCATGTGGGTGTTCAGTTATTCAACGGTTGCACTTCTGTTCGCCCGCACACATCTCAGCAGCCGTCGTTCATCTCTGTCACCTATGGCCCGGGGTGCACCACAGTTGACTCTCGCCGGTTTCCGATAGCGGCATTTTGCCATGCAAGGCGTACTTTGTACGCCTCCGTAGCGCAGCGATAGCGTTTTACCGCCTACCAGTCAAGGGGGCCCGGGTTCGATTCCCGGCAGGGACTGGGTGTTATTTGTCCATCATCGTTTTCATCATCATTGACACCCAAGTCGCCGAAGTGGCGTCAAGTAAAAAGACTTGCAATACGGCAGCCGAACCCCGAAGGGAATATCCCGGCCAATAAATGCCGTACGGTCACTTCATTTTTACGGCGTACCGGTACTTTGATCACGCCGACAAGCGAACCCGAAAGCCAATGATCATGTTTTTTGGACGTCACATAAATCACGACAGCGACTGCAACGTTTTCCCTTCCATCTCGCTTTATATACCCTCCACTGCTAGTGCTGCCACCTGCGCCTGTCAGAGGTTATTACACATTGGCGCCTAACATAAGCGGCGGTCACATTAATGTGACTGGACCGTGTAAACCGTACTACAGCAGTTACACCTTACCTCAAAATTACGAATGAATTGAGCGTATGGCTCTGTGTTTAAAAAGGAATGTTAAACGTATGTAATTGAATGGCAGTTGATGAAAGACTATAATCTGCTGACTGAAGTCTTCGGTGTCTTTTTTTCCGTTATTCACTTGTGGCGTGGACCTCCGTTTACCTTGCGGTTGGTGCGTAGTGGGCTGGGCTGAGCTGTCCGTGCTGTCTCGGAGCTGAGATACCACCAGCTGTGTTCACTCTGCCAACACCCGAGTGAACTCAGAGTGGCTCCCCGCTCCTCGACAGCCAGTCGCGACCACTTGTTGCGGCCCATTCACGGCTCGTCCTCTTCCTCTTCTGCTTTCCTTTCCTTTCCTTTCCTTTCCCGCCACCGCCGACTTCTCGCGCTGCAGGTGGTCGGCTCAGTCAGGATTGCTGGACAGGCGTGGCGCCTGCAGCCGGTGCCGGAGGGACGCCGCTCCGACTGCACAGCTGCAGATGTACAGTGTTCGCGCACAACCAACACCTCCTGTCAACGAAGCTAAATTTTGCACACAAACAATGCTACGTTTCTCTTCTCCCTAACACGACAAACACGCCCAAGACTAATTAATAATATACAACGAAATGCTACCGTTGAAGATAGTTCACTTTATTTCCTTTTTCTGCGTGACTGCACGTCACACTGATATCAAATAATTTGCGATAGAAACCAAGCTGTTCCTCAGACATCCACTGGGGGATCGCCATTTTCAGATTGCCTCAGGTGGACTACGGCGAAGCTGTAAGAATGACAGCTAAATAGAGAGCAGAAAGATAATATCAAGCAAGATATGCGGATAGATAAGCAACTGCCTCTATGTCAATAACAATACGGCAAAGGTGCTTCAACGGTTTCAATGTTTCGAACGGTTGCCCGAATCAATGAACAGCACCTGCGGGTTCAGAATAATATTGACGAAAATTTCCACCCCGCACCTATCTCGAAACAGTAGAAACGTTAGTAAAAGTGATCATAAAACAATGATTAAATGTACTCTACTAACAGAGCTCGAGCCCGTCCTGTTACATAAAGAGGGATCAAAGGAACAGTAGATCGCCGAAAAAAAAATAAAATAAAATAAAAAAATTAGAATAACGTATCGGTTGGTAAAGGAATTCCAAAGAATGGTTTGTCACGCTCCTGAGGGTTGCGAATGGCCACGAGGAACGAGAGAAGGAATGGCGAGGTCGAGATCGAAACTGACACATGCGAATAGTGTGTTACATAAAAACTTAAAAATGTGCTTAACAAACAGGACCGGACCTCTGCGTAATCGTTCACTATCGCTGAATGATACCAGTTGGTTATGAAGGAAATCAGTCACCACCAATCCGCTCAAAAGAGATGAAGCACTTGTTTGCTGAAGAAACTATCCCAGTACTCGTCGTAAGGAAACGCTAAACGGACACCGCCTTGTGCGGATTTGGAACGTTCTCCTGCCAGTGACTTTATTACGCCACCTCGGCCAGTTTACTGATTCTGTAACATACTTGAAATTAGCAGGGTTACCAACTGGTAAACGCAAAATACTTGCAACCCTTGTTTCATATAATATTTGTCCTATGGCGTTAATTATGCTGAAAGAAGTGTTTGTTGTTGGTATATTAAGTACCATAAACTGCAGATATAATTTAATCAGATCATGATTTTGAGACGACATGCAGTGGATGCAGTTAACGAACTATTTCGGTATCCGTGCTGAGCAGTTAGTCGCAGACTGAATTGCGATGTCCGGTAGTTCGAAACACACATACACACACACACACACACACACACACACACACACCACCCTACCGATGCTGGTAGTTGTTATTCGGTTCGTTACCTGTCTACGGATCAGTAGTATTCCCAGTAATGACTTGTCAATTCCAGATGCGTCACGGAAAGTTGGTTTGCGACAGAAGTCTATGACGAACGTAATAAAATTCGTGTCAAGGGATTTGGTTAAAAGATTTGGAATTGCTTTAAGATACCGTGGTAATGGACGAGTCTTTATTTCAAGGACGAAGGTGGGCGACACCGCACATTAATAACGTTTCTAGTGCATTTTACTTGCAATGCTACCGAAATTGAACACACGTTTTTATGTAATGAGATGAAATGCATCTACCACCACCAGACACTAAATACGCATGTATTGAATTTTGGATATGCTGAAATGTTAATCTAGAATTCTAGCCAACACTTGTAAAATATGACAATCATATAAAGAATTAAGTTATTTACTAAAACAGTACAGCGACGTGTTGGTATATTTGGTATTGTGACTCGCAGTCGCGTATACACAGCTGGTTTTATCTGGCATCAGTTGAGCTAAATGAGCGATTATAGGAATGATGCATTGCCCCTTAAATGTTTAAAACAACAGCTGATGGTTAGCGACACGCTGGCTATGCCACAGAAAGTTAGTGATAGTTGACCTGCTGTTCGCCAGATGGAGGACGCGCCGCACTCACGAGTTTCTGCCGCTGCTCTAGAGATGTCGCGGCGAGTACAATCAATAGCCAACTAACTATCGAGCGGTTTGCGCTGTTCTGAGAAAGTGTTCCACACAGTTTCCCACCTTTGGACAATAATTACATGTGCGTCCAATACCGTTCAGCACGAAGGTTTCAAAATGGTCACCGTGGCTACTGCACTGGGGCTGTACTTTCACACACAATGATGCAGTTTCAACAAATTGCGTCATGTTAAATGCAACGGAACAGGTAACTTAACAAATTGATGCGTACGAAAGTGCCTCACTTGTAAGTGAAAATGAGCTGTAAGATAGTGAAGAAAAATCTGCGCAGATCTCACTCATGTGGGCGCGCACACCAGTTTCCTTTTGTAATATATGTGCTTTCAACTACGAAATCAACTGCTTAACGAGAAAGGGCGTGGGGTAGGTGAAGTGATGCTCCGGGCGTACCGGCGAATCTGTATGCGGCGCATATGTATCAAATACGCGTAAAGTTTCAGTTTATTTACTTTAAAAACATCCCTCCTGGTTTCAGCTGCAGACAATAACGTACTGTGTGTTTTCGTGAGTGTTGCAAGACATAACGTTTCCTAATCGCTTTTGATGTCGGTAAGTGGTAGTAAACGAAAGAGTGTGATTGGTGTTGTTATGACTGACAGAATTAGTACTGCTTCGATTTACGGACAACCAATGCGTGATTTTCGCTATTTTGTTAATGTTATTCTGAAGTTTGACGAACTGGTGTAACATTATGAAAAATATTCCACACTTAATGCTGCATAAACTGCTCTTCAAATGTGTTTAGCTGGTGAAATTACTGCCAAAGTTCAATAGAAGTTCAATTACGCATTTCCAGAGTGACGCAGGGCGAAAGCTAGTATTTTGATGAACTTCGTACAGCGTTTTGACAAGATAAGGGCCAGCAATGTGAATCCAAAAAGTGTTCCTCCGTAATTACTGTATTATTCCTACATTATGAAGAGAAAGACACAATAACTGATTATCTCGAATACCAACAGCATGTGTTGCCCGCTTGCTTAGACCGCTTCCTCCACCGGCCAGAGCGCGAGTGCTGATGTTATTTCCTGTTTGCTTCTGGTCTATTGCAAACACCTGACCGTGGCTACTACAAGACGAGTGACAGTGACTCATGCGACCTGTGGCCTGCTGTACCGGTCCGCTGTGATTCACTTGTGCTCTAGTCTCTCCCCTCCCCCTCCCTCACGCCGGCGCAGAGGCAGCTCATCACAATCACATGGTATACCTTTACCCTTATCTCCGTCACAATAGCTTTTGAAATATGTTGGTATACCTGAGAAATATTGTACACTCTGTGAGCAGTATTGGCAATATTGACAGTAATGACAGCCTTCTGCCACGCACTTCACGGTGGTTTGCAGACTATGGAGGATATGGAGATACCCTTGCCGGTCGCTAAGGTCTCTGGGCTGTTGTGTTCGCTTTTGTATTATCTACTAAAATGATTTCAATACAAGAAGACAGCTCATATCAGAGACGGAAATTTGAGAATGATTGTTATGAGTCGTTGCTCACTAAATACAGAGGGTGGTATCCTACAGCTACGAGAATATATTTTTTTAATCTTCAAGAACAAATTTCAGGTACTTTTACGCTCTTATTTCCCATCCACCGTTTTTTTTTTTTTTTTTTTTTTTTTTTTTTTTTTTTTTTTTTTTTTTTTTTTTTGTTCTTGCAATAAGTAGAGCAATCACCACAGACCAGCATCTAGATCGTATCGTAAAGTATTTCGATCCAGACTACGCAATATTATTCAGCATTCGAGGGACAACATCAATAATAGTATACAATGTTACTGAACAATAATATTCACCGTATGAAGGCAGCTTAAGATTTTATACAGCTCAGGATGGATTACTTTCACGTTTGCATGCTAAGAACAAAGCGGTGCCTTTGGCCGGTTCGTGTTCAACGGACAAACATTGACTGGCCGAGCAATAATGAGAACGTGGCATACAGAGTAGCGCAACTAGGCGTTTATGAAATATTTGTTTATGCCCAAAAACCAGTTTTCGAGCCTTTTCAGGCCCATTCGCAGATGCGGCATGCCGAAACTACATATTTATTTATATTTATTTCTTCTGCATGCCCCATCTGAAAATGAAGTGACCTAAGAAAGCTCGGAAATTTTTTTACGAAAATCAGTAAATATTTAGTAAGTGACTGGTCGCAGTTATCTACACTCCTGGAAATGGAAAAAAGAACACATTGACACCGGTGTGTCAGACCCACCATACTTGCTCCGGACACTGCGAGAGGGCTGTACAAGCAATGATCACACGCACGGCACAGCGGACACACCAGGAACCGCGGTGTTGGCCGTCGAATGGCGCTAGCTGCGCAGCATTTGTGCACCGCCGCCGTCAGTGTCAGCCAGTTTGCCGTGGCATACGGAGCTCCATCGCAGTCTTTAACACTGGTAGCATGCGGCGACAGCGTGGACTTGAACCGTATGTGCAGTTGACGGACTTTGAGCGAGGGCGTATAGTGGGCATGCGGGAGGCCGGGTGGACGTACCGCCGAATTGCTCAACACGTGGGGCGTGAGGTCTCCACAGTACATCGATGTTGTCGCCAGTGGTCGGCGGAAGGTGCACGTGGGACTGGACCGCAGCGACGCACGGATGCACGCCAAGACCGTAGGATCCTACGCAGTGCCGTAGGGGACCGCACCGCCACTTCCCAGCAAATTAGGGACACTGTTGCTCCTGGGGTATCGGCGAGGACCATTCGCAACCGTCTCCATGAAGCTGGGCTACGGTCCCGCACACCGTTAGGCCGTCTTCCGCTCACGCCCCAACATCGTGCAGCCCGCCTCCAGTGGTGTCGCGACAGGCGTGAATGGAGGGACGAATGGAGACGTGTCGTCTTCAGCGATGAGAGTCGCTTCTGCCTTGGTGCCAATGATGGTCGTATGCGTGTTTGGCGCCGTGCAGGTGAGCGCCACAATCAGGACTGCATACGACCGAGGCACACAGGGCCAACACCCGGCATCATGGTGTGGGGAGCGATCTCCTACACTGGCCGTACACCACTGGTGATCGTCGAGGGAACACTGAATAGTGCACGGTACATCCAAACCGTCATCGAACCCATCGTTCTACCATTACTAGACCGGCAAGGGAACTTGCTGTTCCAACAGGACAATGCACGTCCGCATGTATCCCGTGCCACCCAACGTGCTCTAGAAGGTGTAAGTCAACTACCCTGGCCAACAAGATCTCCGGATCTGTCCCCCATTGAGCATGTTTGGGACTGGATGAAGCGTCGTCTCACGCGGTCTGTACGTCCAGCACGAACGCTGGTCCAACTGAGGCGCCAGGTGGAAATGGCATGGCAAGCCGTTCCACAGGACTACATCCAGCATCTCTACGATCGTCTCCATGGGAGAATAGCAGCCTGCATTGCTGCGAAAGGTGGATATACACTGTACTAGTGCCGACATTGTGCATGCTCTGTTGCCTGTGTCTATGTGCCTGTGGTTCCGTCAGTGTGATCATGTGATGTATCTGACCCCAGGAATGTGTCAATAAAGTTTCCCCTTCCTGGGACAATGAATTCACGGTGTTCTTATTTCAATTTCCAGGAGTGTATATTGTCAATTCCACTAATATACAGTCAAGTGGTCTGCAATATCCGTAATGGTTAAGCTTCACCCGGTATGAATGTGCGTATGTAGACACACAATTAATGTAGGAGCGGCATGAACCAGGCTGAAATCAGTAGTATGATCTACACACCTTACAACTGGCGATCTGTTTCCTCCGAGCTCTTTAGATACACCTCTTGCCATATTGAATATTGTAATAGAATTACTCGTTCTTAACGCAGCAGCATTTTGTTCGAAAACCTGGAGTGAATGATATTACTGTTGGTGTAACTATTGTGATTCAAATGTTATTCGGTAACCGATAGGGAGATTGAGCGTTCAAGACTCGACAGCATGTCGAGTAATAAAAAAACTTGGTCCACAGATTAGGCACCAAACACATGATATTGCTTTTGATTATAGTTTTTGTCACACAAAGTTGATGCGCAGAATTAAGATAATCGTTCACTCCATTATACGATTTATCTGATACATTTTAACTGTCTCTGAAGATCAATTTCATACGGATGCGAATTTAAAAACATTTTGATGCTTAGTTACGGAATATTTGACACAGCGCGTAACTGTACCGCAAAGAATGCCATTTAGCGTGTCACACTGCAAACGGAAGTTTGCCGTTTTAGGAAACACGAGTATCATTCGGAAACAGGTGGTTACCTTTGCCACTCGAGTCCATGTTCCATAGACGTTCAGATGGACGTTAAATGCCAAAGAGCGATCGTTTGGTCTCGCAGAATTCTTATCTGCTGTTCACCGGTGTCAGGAGCAATTTAAAAAAGGCCCTCCGATGAAAGAAGAGCCATCAGAATGCTTTATAAAAGTCCTGTGTCCCGGGCTAGTTAGGCAATCTGTAGATATATGATATCACCTCGGACTCAGAGTGAGCTTTCGTGCAGACAAAACATAAGCTGAATGTAATATCTTAAAATTATTAAACGCAATGTTGTCAGAAATAGTTGCTGGATTATATTATTCGCCTGCAAATTTAATCGGCTTACAAGATTTCTTCTCAGTACCGAAATATTTCAACCATTTCTTTTTAAAGCTGTTTTCCTCTGTCTTGTAATTATTTTCTTCTTTCTTCCATGCCACGCTATGTTGTGTGGCGCAGTCATAGACTGAATGAAATGGACTGTTAATTTCAAGAAATTAAGCAAGACCAGTAAAAATCCTAATTCAGTACGGTATATGTGGTGTATTGGAAAAGAGCAATACAGATAGGCCAGTGTTGTAGCGAGAAGTGCTGTTACGAATACGGTCGTGTGCAGCGCTAAAAAACAAGAGGCACGTTCATGTCAATGTGGAATTTCCGTACTTCCCGCCTTGTTGGTCATAATTTTGTTTACGTAGCTCTGGAAGACTTTATTCCAAGGGACAATATGCGAGGATCCTCAGAGAAAGCGTATAGTTTGCGCACTAACAGTACCCCTGCGAATAACTCGCAATCTGGACCGTCCTATTTGCCGTTGCTGTTAGGCGTGCATGCCGACGACGACGGAGCGCGAAGGCCAACCGACATACAACACAGCCAAGATTCACCGTTCAATTAAACAAAGAAACGAATCAGACACGTGCTTACAACATTTCAGCTAACCCTGTGGCGGACTAGTGAGATACGTCAAGGTACAAGGCTGATACCAGAACCTTTGCTAACGATTTAGCATGAACGCAGATGACTAGTATTGCCCTATACTTTCGTACCTAGCGCGTACTGACAGGCGACGTGAAAAAGGTGACTGTGCTTTTCCTGCCGAATAGAACGAATAATTTCTGCGACATTCCTTGGATAAAAAAACAATGTGGTGGGGTCAGCACTATGGTCACTGAAATATTTTTGTGGCATTCTCCAGGACAATTAACCCATGTCAAAAATCTATCCTCGAAGATAACGACAACCTGAATATTATGATTCACTCCCATGTGAAGGGTGGGAATGGCACAGGCAAGACTTTTATAGCCCCTTCCCAAGTTCCTGTAGCGCACGCAAATCGTGTGCTTCTGGAGCCGCATCGATTCCTCGCCCAGGTGCTTCGGCAGCTGTGCGAAGTGCTGCAAATAGCATAACTTCACATAACCGTGGAGAGGGATAATCATCTGGTTGAATCACACAAGCTCGTCTATCCACTGCCTGTGCTGCACACGACAGTTATATGAGCACTACCAGATGATCAGAATAACATGATCCGTGTAGGTAAATTGCAGATTTTGGCGTGTAGGTAAATTGCAGATTTTGGGCGGGGCACTGGAGATATAATTTTCAAAGTAGAGGTCAAGCACCAATGAACTGGATGTCGATTCCATTGTTAAACTGAGGTTAAAATAACTTCTGTGACTGGCGAACGTGAGTAGTGGCGGGGTGATAACCACCCCCTCCCCACACAACACACACAAAGCTCTGCAGGTGGCTACAGTTTTCAGGCAGCACAGCGCCTGCGCTCAACCTCGTTGTACCTCTGCTAGGCGGTCAGCAGACTGTGTACTCATGTTTCAGACTGTGCCTTCACCGTTACATAAGATAATTACACTACTTGGCTCATGATATAGGCACAATTCTGTGCGTATTTATTATGGAGACAGTTGGCAGTATCACTTGATCATGTTCACTGAAAAAAACCGGTCGTGCATGACATATGTACATTAATAGAACTGTGGTGGTTCTGGTCAATATTAAGAAGAATGAACTGTGGAGCTCAAGATACTCAAGATTATTTTAAAGCATTTTTCATTATCCCATATGGCTTTAACAGGCACTTAACTGACTGCTCAGACTATACTGTATTGTTCTTGTTATTTTATTTCAAGTTATCAATTTCGGGTAAACTTGTCCCACCATTAGACGTGCCTATAAATTCAGGTACACAGAGTTTCCAGTGGTGGGTGGGGAGGGGCAGGGGTTTCCAAAGCACCCCTGAGCAACGTCGATACGTGACGGAACGTCCCATCGCTCGGATCTAGGCCTCAGCCACTTTTGACGTACCACCAGTAAGATTATAAACCAATTGTCTAAGTGTAAACACCGCTGGTTTCCACTGATCCCCTCATATGTTCGAGCTGGTTCATGTCTGAGGAATAGGCAGGGCACTCCATTCTTCTGATCGTAACATGCTGCAGCAACTTGTTCAACACATCAGCATCGATGAGGACGCGAGCTATCATCCAACGAAGATGAAACTGCCACTAAAACGTTGGCGTTAGGCCCACACTGTAGACTGCAGAATCTCGTCCCTCCACCGTAAGGCAGCGAGATTGGTTCAAATAGCTCCGACCACTATGGGACTTAACATCTGAGATCATCAGTACTTAAACCTAACTAACCTAAGGACATCACACACATCCATGCCCAAGGCAGGATTTGAACCTGCGACCGTAGCGATCGCGCGGTTCCAGACTGAAGCGCCTAGAACCGCTCGGCCACAAGGCCAGCACAATGAGATTGTCGTTAACAACGAGATGTGTACCACCACTAACTTGTTGCACCGGGGGGGGGGGGGGGGGGGAGACATTCTTGGAGGCCTTCGGTATAATACGGTTGGCTCCAACATAGTTGTCTGCAATAATAATGGTACAAATAGATCAGAGTTTCGGCAGTAAACAACAACCGACGCCAATCGTTGTCCATCTGCAACGGAGTCCGTTGTGTTGTCGTGTACGATTTGGTGCTCGTCATGGTTATCGGGAATGGAATTCCGCATCGTGCAATCGTCTGTTAGCAGTTTGATGCAATACACGACGTCCTGTAGTGTCTTCGAAAGCTGAATTCAGCTCCGGGACATTCAGGCCACGGATCCTTCGAGTCAAAAGTAGCGGATATCGATCATCACGTATACCTGTCGATGTCCGCGTCGCATCGCTTTGACACCGGTGCATATGCCGAGTAGCTTGCCTGTTTGACAAGCCTTCTGGGCGTAGCGTGATTATGTGGACCCGATCACTGGTAGTTATTGTCCTGATTTGGGTTTTCCGTGATTTCCCTAAATCGTTCCAGGCAAATGCCGGGATGGTTCCTTTGAAAAGGGCACGGCCGACTTCCTTCCCCATCCTTCCCTAATCCGATGAGACTGATGACCTCGCTGTCTGGTCTCCTTCCCCAAACAACCCAACCCTCCTTCGTGGCATGACGGATGTTCACTTTACTGTTCCACACATTTCTCTCGTACGTCGCTACTGGTGCTTTGCTGTCGACTGAAATGCTGCAATCCATCTGATTGCGGGGTTCTATCCGTAGTTAGCGCTCTGGCAACTGTGTTCATTCGTATGTTTAGTAACAACGTCAGCGATGGCCACCCGATAGGTACAGGAACAATCACAATAGCAATACACTTGCACAACATATAGGGGTGAAAAAAAAATGGTTCAAATGGCTCTGAGCACTATGGGACTTAACATCTGTGGTCATCAGTCCCCTAGAACTTAGAACTACTTAAACCTAACTAACATCCATGCCCGAGGCAGGATTCGAACCTGCGACCGTAGCAGTCGCGCGGTTCCGGACTGAGCGCCTAGAACCGCTAGACCACCGCGGCCGGCATATAGGGGTGATGCAAAACTTTTGTTAACGTGTGTACACCAATCGCTTGATGTCATTGAGTTTTCAGGCGCGTCTGATGACGAGACAGGATTTGTCGAAGCTGATAGCGTGAAATAAATACAGTGCAGTCTGAGTTATCAGTTACGTCAGAAAACATATTTCAATCGCTCGTTCTTGCCCACATGCCTGGAGGCCCTAAAATATTTAGGGCGGCAGACAGCGCAAACAGAGTGAGGCGAACCGTCACGTGGCGACGCACGCGAGGCGCCGGCACCGGAATTCGCACGTCGGCCCAAGGTCGCCCCGCCCCACTTCACCGCTGCGACGTGCCCCTGTCAAGCCCAGCACGGCTTCCTCTCCCTACTTCGTCACAGAGCAATGTCGATACATTACAGCACTTTCACCACGATTAGTAGCTCTGTCTCCGGAGAAATGCCACTGGTGCTTCCCGTTTTTATTCAGGCTGTCCGCTAAATTATAGTCTTGTTATGCGGCACGGGCAGTTTGACATTATGCGGTGAAGGGTACAATGACGCACCTAAGTCACGTTGCATTTCACATGCCTCACAAAGTTAGGTCATATCGTACTTAGGATGATTTAACAACCTTGGCCAAGATAACACCTTTCTTTCCTTGCTACCAATCAAACTGTGTTCAAGGAATGTTATTACAGGCAAAGAAAAAACACAGAAATGTAATTACTGTGCAAAATTATGGTGAGGTCAGGGAACGTGCAGACCGTGGAATTGGTCCTCCTCTACCTATCCATCCGTCATGGTAGATGTCAGCCTGTGCATCAGAAACATTTAAGTCTGAAATGTGCTGGAGCTGCTTCATGCATAAACCATATGTTTTCTTCATTCCAGCAGGGGCATATCTTCTAGTAAGTCTTCGAGGGTGTTCTAAAGAAATCATGTCAGCCTGATCACGAAATTCATATCCTGCCATGCTCCTAAGGAACATATACAGTTAACTCGCTATCTGTGGCACACGTACACAATGGACACGTTAAAGACAGACGAATGACGAATATAGGTACGTATCCCTGGCAATAGAACCCTATCTAGAGTATAATGAGTCAGAAGGAGCACAGATGAGTGAGGTTGTTGGGTTGTTCATTGATAACTAGAAATCGAAGGACTTTCGGACATATGTTCATACGATTTCTCTTCTTACTCTGATGTAAACTGTCCCAAAAGTTTGTTAAGGATTTTTGGAACACACTGTATAAGTGCAGCAGAGACGAACGGGTAATCATTCTTGGGACGATATCGCCCAAAAATGAGGAAATTCACTCTAAGCGACTTTCACGAAGGGCCAGATTGTTATGACCTAGCGTCTGGGAAAAGGCGAAGCTAGTCGGCTGTTCTCATTCCACTATCGTTATCATTTGTGGAATATGGTCACAGGACGATGGAGCCTGGAGTTTGCGACAAGGTGTTGGACGGCCACACCTCATCATCCGTCATCGGGTCGGAGACTTTCCCTCCATGTAAATCAGGACAGACGACGACCTGTGGCAGATCTAACGGTAAGATTATAATGCTGGTACAGGTACAGGGACAAGTGCTTCGGAGCAGACTTTCAGCACTCATCGTTGATCGTGGGCTCGGCACTATAGGGCCCCAACGTGCTCCAATGCTGACCCAACGACATCATCAATTACGACTGCAGTGGGCTCCAGATCATAGCGATCGGACTGTGAATCAATGAAAACCTACCAAAGGCATGTCGAATCCATGCTACGAAGATTCGCCACAGTATTCCGTTCGAAGAGTGTAAAAAAACTATCAAGCAGGTAATACATTCAACTACTGTCGTCCTCAGTTTGTTGATGATTATTATTTTGGGGCTGTCTAATCACAACTGAATAAAACAATTTATGTGAAATCCGCATTTCGTCTTTATCCTTTGGAAGGTATCTTCAGTGGCCTGGAATATTTACAGAGTTTTGTTTATAATATTTAGGTTGTATTTAAAATGCTATATACAAGTGCTTCATTTTTAAAGGTAGAAATGCTGGATCTGTGACCTTCCGAGGGAGTTTTTTTTCGAAATATAGGCGTTTTAAAAAGTTATTTTAACGCTGTTTTTTCGTGTGAGATACCGGTACGGCGTACAAGCACATACCGTGCCAAATCAAGCGCTATGTAATAAACTTGCCACTTTTTGTTTTTCTATTACGTAGTGATAAAGTTCTACTCAGAGATTTCATGGATATCGATATACAGGCTGTGTTCTTCCTCTGCCAAGTGCTACTTCAAATTTGGTTTTTTGTACTTCACAGCATTAGGAATTGAACACACGTTTTGGTGTTATGTTTTGGATGGTGTTGCCAACTGTTCAGTGTTACTGTCAAAGACTGGTTGTGGTGCCTGAGACTTTGTGTGTGTGTGTGTGTGTGTGTGTGTGTGTGTGTGTGTGTGTGTGTGTTAATATGGCAGCCTGTACGAATGGAATGTATTTTATCTTTTATTAAGTTCAATAGTGTGTCTGTACTGATGTGTACGTGCTCGTTTATCCGATGTTTTTTTGTCAACAAAGCCTTTCTGGACGTGGTAGTTTTCGTGCATTTGTATAAGGCATTTGTTATGGTTGTCTATTCTGAATACTTTCGTGTCTTGTTCCATGTTTGTACGATGGTGGTTCCAGTGTTTCAAGTGCTCTGCAAATTTGAAATGGTTTGTTTCATACTTCCAGCATCTAATCTGTGCTTTGTACCACGGTTTAAAATTACTGCTTGTATTGTCTACGTATACTGCACCGAAACTTCAACATTCAAGCTTGTATATTTCTGATCCCTGGAATCTGCTCCTCTTGCTTGTTAGTTGGCTTTAGTTTGACTTCGAGGTTTGCATAATTTTATATGCTACTTGGAGCCTTGTTTCCTTAGTATATTTGCCACTAGCTGTGTTAATTTGGGTAATTCATAGTGTGTCCTCTGCTTCTTTTCTGTGTGGTGTCGTCATTGTGTGTGCGTTTTGGGTGTACTTGTGGATTTGGTGTTTGTGAGTTTTCCTGCATTCTGGTTAGGTTGAATGTGTTGTGTTTGTTATGTGTTTGTGTTGTGATTTTTGACTGAGTGTGTTCTACATGTGCGTCAGACCATTTGGTTGTAGCTGTTTGTATGACTACTCATTTCTTTTTCATAGTTGCTCGTGGAGAGCTGAATCCTAAGACGTGTGTCTTAGTACCCCAGCTTCTGTTTGTGGGGACGATGAGATGTAGGGCTTACTACTGTGTCTGTGGCTGTTGGTTTTCTGGAACTGTTAAAGGAATGTTTGCCATTTTCTTTTATTTATCTTATGTCAAGAAAATTTATTTGATCTTTTCTTTCTCAAGTATAGATTTGATGTTCGGATGTGCTTTGTTGATTTAGGGTGAAGTTCGTCTATTTTTTCATTTGGCTTATCCAACAAACAAATAATGTCATTCACAGGCCTACGTACCACTACTTTACCAACGATGTAATATGGAAGCACCAATGATTAGCATGGTGACCGATGTACAGTTAACATGTAAAAAACTAAATATTTTTGAAAAAAATGTGACCACTGTAATGTGAAAACGATAGGCATACGCCAGTTACATATAAGTAACATAATATTTCACAACACATGGCCCTATTTAGTCATCACCAAATTATCTGGTTTTGAATTAAACACTTATCAACGCTGAGTATGGAAACATGTACACGAATGTAAACCAAATGAAGATGGACAAAAGTCCAAAACCGGTTTTGTGATAAATAAAATAATCATCTATCGTGACTGGTAGCGGTTATTATTCTACGTCCTACAAAGAGAGTGTCAGCGAGTTCAACTGCATCCAGTGTCGATAAAATACATCCATATACCAGTATCAATATATTATTTTAAATCTTACACCAGTGGCTATCTTTTCAAAAATCTGGTTTTCTAAATGACTAATAAATACGTTGGCTAAAGTTCCTGATGGTGGAGATCCCTTTGGTACTCCATCACTTTGCAAATAATATTCATTCTCAAACTAGAAGTAGTTTTGCTCATTTATCAAACTGAACATACTTGTTATTTCTGTTATTGTTTCTGTAGTGAGGTTGCTGTGGGATGTGAGATTTTTCTATGTGCTATTAGGACTCCTGTGTTTGTAACTGTTCTCTTTGCTTTCTACAGGGTGTATTGTATTGTATTGTATTGTATTGTATTGTATGTATTGTATGTTAACCTAGAGATGACGGAGAGGCTCCGTACCCGCCGCAGCCGCAGTGGTCCACAACCCCACGACGACTACCGCAGTTCACTTCACCCCTCCGCCGCCCCGCACCGAACCCAGGGTTATTGTGCGGTTCGGCCCCCGGTGGACCCCCCAGGGAACGTCTAACACCAGACGAGTGTAACCCATATGTTTGCGTGGTAGAGTAATGGTGGTATACGCGTACGTGGAGAACTTGTTTGCGCAGCAATCGCAGACATAGTGTAACTGAGGCGGAATAAGGGGAACCAGCCCGCATTCGCCGAGGCAGATGGAACACCGCCTAAAAACCATCCACAGACTGGCCGGTTCACCGGACCTCGACACAAATCCGCCGGGTGGATTCGTGCCGGGGACCAACGGCCGACCGGGCGGGCTTCTACAGGGTGACGCAGTTAAAAGTAGCCCGCCTACGCTTTGGATGTGAATGTAATATTTCGACTTTTGAAATTGAGTAAACAGCTAAAACAGCGTGCAGCTTTATGCAATAATCGATTGTTACCATTCTTCTATCAGCATTTCCGTTTATTTCCTCAGTGAAGTGAGACGTTTCTTTTTGCTGTCTTCAAAATGACTTTTTCGATGAAGAAAGAATTGAAATTGTGAAAGCAGATGCGAAACAGGTTCGATTAGGGAAACTCGCGAAATTTTCGGATCAAGTATTCGGATAGAGGACTTACCAGCAAAGACAGCAATACAGAGTCGGCATAATAATTGGCGCACCTGCAAAATGTAAAACGACAAAAAATTCCTTCAGTTTCCACACCAGATGTTATTGCAAATATTCGTCGAAGAATTATTTAGAGATCAAAATAGTCTACTCGTAAATTGGCCCAATAGGCGCTTGAAGGACGAGGAGTTGCCAAACGGATACTGAACGTCTTAATTTGAAGCCACTATCGTGTCACAGTTATGCAGCAATTACGGGAGGACGACGGGTAAAAAAGTGTCGACTACTGCATGTGGCTTTCGAATATCAACGATTGTTTGTTAGACCTTTCCGTTACGTATTGAGTGATGACGCACGATTTCAGCTTTCCGATCATGTGAAATCACATAACACGAAGTACTGGGCAACGGAGAATCCCAACACTTCGTGTCAGCAACCAATCCAGGATGAAAAATATCGGTGTTTCTTGCAGTGTAACAGGAACGCGCATCATTGGACCGATACTGTTTGACACTGCCCTCAAACACTGTTGTACCGGGTGATCAAAAAGTCAGTATAAATTTGAAAACTTAATAAACCACGGAATAATGTAGATAGAGAAGTAAAAATTCACACACATGGTTGGAATGGCATGGAGTTTTATTAGGAAAAAAAAGAAAATATTGCTAGACGCGTGAAAGATCTCTTGCGCGCGTCGTTTGTTGATGATCGTGTGCTCAGCCACCACTTTCGTCATGCTTGGCCTCCCAGGTCCCCAGACCTCAGTCCGTGCGATCATTGGCTTTGGGGTTACCTGAAGTCGCAAGTGTATCGTGATCGACCGACAGCTCTACGGATGCTGAAAGACAACATCCGACGCCAATGCCTCACTATAACTCCGGACATACTTTACAGTGCTGTTCACAACATTATTCCTCGACTACAGCTATTATTGAGGAATGACGGTGGACATATTGAGCATTTTCTGTAAAAACTGTCATCTTTGCTTTGTCTTACTTTGTTATGCTAATTATTGCTATTCTGATCAGATGAGGCGCCATCTGTCGGACATTTTTTGAACTTTTATATTTTTTTGTTCTAATAAAATCCCCTGTCATTCCAACCATGTATGTCAATTTGTACCTCTCTATCTACATTATTCCTTGATTTATTCAGATTTCAAATTTATACAGATTTTTTGATCACCCAGTATATACGGAAATTTGATAGATTTTGTGCTCAACTCACTGAATGTTAAAGACAATAATGCTTCTTGCAGCAAGATGGGGCAACATGACACTCGTCTAAGGTATCTCTGGAACCAGCCCATGATGTCTTCACTGAGAAACAAACTGTCAGCAAACATTTATGGTCACCACGTTCGCTGGGTCTAACAACATGTGATTTTTTTCGTATGGGGACACTTCAAGAGTAAAGTCTATGAAACAAATCTATACATAATACAGGAACTGAAATACATCAGCCGCGAAGCGGCCGCCATCGATAGCCCAATATGCTTAGATGTGCACATCTGTGTATTGATGTTACTGTGGGTCACTTTCAACTTCTTCTATAAATGTATTTTTCATTGTAAATAAATGATAAGTCCATTTCAGCTCTTCATTTCTGTAATTTCACTGCATTTCCTTTGTACTTACACGGGCTACTTTTGTCTGCGTCACCCTGTATCTTACGGTGTTTTGTGATTATCTTTTGGATATGTTTGGCCATGTGATACGTTGGGGCTTTTCTGCAATTTTTAACTTCTGTCATTGGTGTATCGTTTTTGTGTATCTTTGGTTGGCTTTAGAGTGTCGGTCCTTGTGGGATGTTCAGTGCTATGAAGTATTTTATGTTTATCAGTGAGTGTGTGTTCAATATTTTTAAGTGTGCGTTACAGATTTGCCTGAAAACGAGTGGCTGCTTCCGGTTTCCGTCTATGTATAGAATTGGTATTATGTATGCTTTGGTTTTTATGATGTATTGTTCTTTGTCCATAAGTACTGTTGCATTTCCCTCGTTTGCTCTCGTTATTATAAATTAATTGGTTACTAACTATTGTGTCAACGTTTTCATGGTGCCTGCTTCTGTGTAGTTCTTATTTTGTTTCTGCTGTGTCTGTTTTATTGACTTTTTTGGCTAATTGTCTTGTTAGTCCTACGTTTATTTCACAACTGTTTGTTGCTCTTCACCTGTAAGGACATCATCTGTTTCTACTACTAGATTTTCCATGCTCTGGTTGTGAAACTTGCTGTTGATACATTGTTTCAACCCTTCTTGCTACCCAAGAGCAGTCTATGTTTTTTGTGTAGTTCTCTCTCTTTCAGAGTTTTTAAACAGGCCATGAGGACTGTACAATTATCTACGTGCTGCGTTAACTCTAAATGAGTCTCCCAAAGTATCATTTTCAGGTGCTGTTCTAATATAGCGTATTAATTTCGTTTAGTACGAATATCTTTCTGTATATGATTTCAACTTGCGTGCCATTGCACAACGGTTTCTAATATTTACATTAATGTAACTTGGAGTTAAGTTGTTCCTCCTGCAAATTTTGTTGACTTGTATGTACTTTACCGCCTTATGGGCGTTAGATGTATTTTCTTAAACTTGTTACTACAGCAATGTCAAGCATTCCCCGTCAACATATAAAACGATTTCCAGAAAATACATCTGAAGCGCCATAAGAAGACGACACAGCATATAAAATTCAACAAAACCCGTAAGAGGAACAACTTAATTACACGTTACATTAATGTAAAGGTGAAAAACAGTTCTACAATGGCACAAAAGTCGAAATCATATGCAGGAAGGTATTGGGTTGGTTCAAATGGCTCTGAGCACTATGGGACTTAACATCTGTGGTCATCAGTCCCCTAGATCTTAGAACTACTGAAACCTAAATAACCTAAGGACATCACACACATCCATGCCCGAGGCAGGATTCGAACCTGCGACCGTAGCAGTCGCGCGGTTCCGGACTGAGCGCCTAGAACCGCGAGACCACCGCGGCCGGCGAAGGTATTGGGTATTAACGTGTTATATTCACAGAACAGTACCTGAATATGATGCTTTATGTGATTCATTTAGAGTTAGCACAGCACATGGGAAATCCTACAGTCCTCAAGGCACTAACAGAAAAATAACTGAATGATGTACACACACACACACACACACACACACACACACACACACACACAAAGCAACTAGAAACAGAAAATAATGAAACTAGCAACAAAAAAGACACAACCATACATTTACATTTGGAACGAGAACAACGTCAACACACATTTCACCCACCTTTAGTAAACTTGACAGAGGCAGAACATCACGACAAAGATAAACTGCTCTTTCAGGAGGGGTTGAAACATCGCATCAACAATAGGTTTAACAACCAATATACAGAAAATCTCATAGTAAAAAAGAGAACACATCCTTACATGTGAAGAACAACAAACAATTATAAAAGAAACACAGCAGACACACAGTAAGAACAACAACAATGAAGCAGCCACCTTGAAAACGTTGAAAGAAAAGTGAATGAACTGAATACATTATTATAATGACAGTAGAAAAGGGAAATTTAACAGTACTTGTGGACAAAGAACAATACATCGCAAAAACCAAGAAAAGCCAGTTCCATACAAAAAAAAGGAAATCAGACCCAACCACTCGATTTCAGGCAAATCGGAAATGAACACTTAAAAGCATTGCATATGCAGTCACTGATAAACAGAAATGTCTCATAACACTGAAAAACCCACAAGGAAATGGGAATTTGTGGTAAGGTCATTGGTCCCTAAGCCTACACACTACTTAATCTAACTTAAACTAATTTACGCTGATGCCACACACACACCCAACCCATGCCCGAGGCAGGACTCTCGAGCCTCCGAAGGCGGGAGCCGCGCGGACCGTGACAAGACGCTTCAGACCACGCGGCGAATCCACAAGGATGAACACTCCGCAGCCAACCCAAAATACACGAACACAATGCACCAATGACAGCAGTTATAAATTTAAGGAAAGCCCCAACGTACCACATGGCTAAACATGTCCAAAAGCTGATCATAAAGATCTACAACATAGAAAACAAATAGAATAGTGACAAAAACGGGAGACCTAACAGAACATACGGGTGCCACACAGAGCATCATCGAGTTCATTTCACTTATAAAACATGTACTCCTCCATCCCTGTCGCAGAAACAAAAACCACAGAACGAAATCTCACATCCCACAGCAACCTCATTGCGGAAGCAATAACAGAAGTAACAACTATTCTCAAATTGATAACTGAACAAAACTACTTCCAGTTTGAGAATGACTATTGTTACCCATGGGATCCCCAGTGTCAGAAAATTTAGCCAATATTTTTATTAGTCATTTAGAAAATTAAACATCTGAAAAGATAATCACTGATGTAAGATGTATAAATTTTCTTGACTAAACAATAACAAGGAAAATGGCAAACATACCGTTAATAGCTTGTGAAAACCAATGGTCACAAACACAATTATAAATTACACATTTAATCATCCCCACAACCAAAAGCTTGTGGCACTTAGATACGTGTAATATGGAATAAACATGATTTCACTCAACAAGAGCAACTATGAAAAAGTGATATACTAATAGCTAGGGCCAAAGGGTATGGCAGTATGTATGACAGAGTATGTAGTAGACAGACTCACTCAAAAAATCAAAACACAAATACATAACAAACACAACTCATCCAACCTATCCAGAATGCAGGAAAATTCACAAACACGAAACCCACAAATACACACAAAACACATACACAATGACAACACAACATAGAAAAGAAGCGGATGGCCCACTATGGATTACTCACGCAAATTAACACGGCGAGTGGTAGATATACTAAGAAAACGAGGCTTCGAAATAGCGTATAAAGCTGTGCAAACCCTCCGATCAAACTAAAGCCAGCCAACCACCAAGAAGGACAAATTCCAGTGATCAGAAATACACACACCTGAATGTCAAAGTTTTGATGCAGTACACATAGGCAATGTAAGTAATAATTTTAAAACATGGTACAAAGCACACATTAGATACTGAGGGTATGAAACAAACCATTCCACATTAGCAGAGCACTTAAAACACCGAAACCACCATCCTAAAAACATGGAAAAAGACTCGAAAACATATAGACTAGACAACCACGACAAATGCCTTACACAAATGCACCAAAACTACCACATCCAGAACGCCATTGCTGACATAAAAACATCTGATAAACAAGCACAAACACAATACAGACACTCCACTAAACTTAATAAATGAAACAAGAAGATAAAAAACATTCCATTTGTACAGGCTCTATACACTTTCAAAACGAAACAAATAGCCATCATACAAAAAACAAAAGCCTGTTCACACACACTACAAAAACACAGTCAGTAGTTGGCAATAACATTCAGCGCCATGCAAAACATAACATTAAATTTTTTCATTTTATAATGCCGTGAAGTGCAAAAAAGGGCATTTCGGATGGCATTTATCAGAAGTAGTACCCAGGTTCCGCATGTACAGCCACGAAATCTCTGAGTAGAACCTTAATTTATTACTACATCATAGAAAAGCATGTGACGAACTGTCATAACGAAAATACAACGTCCTAAATGGATGCTAAATAGTATAAACAAAACTATGTACATATTCCAGGTCACTGAAGATTATTTGCAAAGAATAAAGGCGAAATGAGTATTTCACAAAAATTGTGTTTTATTGTGTTTAAATTTCAGTTTCGATTCGACGGTCCCAAAGTAATAATTATCAACATCCTGCAATATCAAGCACGTGGTCGTGTTATTTGGCTCGTCAGTATATAAGCCGCAAACTAAAGTGCAGTGCTTGGCGGTTGCTGCATAGTACCAATATGACCGATTTCATTTCCTAATGCAGTTGGTACTGAACTAAAGAATGAATACAAACAATATGCCTGTGCAAGCACACCACCCCACCCCCTTACCCCACTCTTCTGTTTCTAACTGTTCCACTGTTGTCACTGTGCGGAGGGTAATAATCTTAAAACAAAACATTTACGAGGGCAGATTCTCGTTATTCCTCTAACTGCAGCGTACCGCCTTTTTGCGCTGGGGGGGGGGGGGGGGGGGAATCTGCTTTTGAGCACTTTCATTTATGAACGCATTTTTGGGTCTCTCAAAGCCTTCACCGTCAAAATTACCACATGCACGGTATCTATGTTACTAAACGGTTAACCCAGTCCATGGCGCAGGGTCTCAGTTTTTGGCTGCCTACCCTAACGGCTAACTAGGACAACAAAAACTTTATTTTCAGTGTTTCATATAATTATTGACCGAATTTAAAAAAATTAAAATGCTGTCGTTAAGAGCGAGCGCATTTAGCAATTTCCAATAAACATTACACCTAATTTCAAACCTTGGGAAACATTTTCTCGCTGATTCCCTGCCCCCCACCCCTCCCAAAGTTCCGAGACAACTGGCACATTTCAATCCGACAACCATCGTAGTCACAGTATTTCAGGCACACCAGACAATCATTTTAGAGATTCCGGGGTCCATGTTGATGACAGTCTTCTTTGTTGGCCTGGATCTGCTTTCCAGACTCCGACTCTACAAATAATTGGGAAGTGAAGCTCATGGGAACAGAGTTTTTGGTGCGTTTTGAAAAACTCCTATGCTACTTAAGAAGACTGAACATTTCCACATCCCCTCTGTCCATCGCGAAATTAACGTCAGTTCATTCATTTCGATCTATTATTTCTCACTCCACACTTTAAATACGCTGCCCTTTATCAACAGAAGTAAACCCGCAATCAAGAGTTGCGGCAGTATCTGTGGAAAGGCTACAAAGTATACACAAAATAAAAGTTTTTTTTAAAAAAAAAACCTTGTGACTGCCTACGAAAAACAAGTTCACAATATGAGAAATTTATTTCATACAGATTGTGGCTCTGGCCAAAAATGGTTCAAATAGCTCTGAGCACTACGGGACTTAACATCTGTGGTCATCAGTCCCCTAGAACTTAGAACTACTTAAACATAACTAACCTAAGGACATCACACACATCCATGCCCGAGGCAGGATTCGAACCTGCAATCGTAGCGGTCACGCGGTTCCAGACTGAAGCGCCTAGAACCGTGCGGCCACACCGACCGGCTAATCGTAAGAGATCAGAATTGAAACAAAGTATGACTGAGAAAGGAGCTAAACAATACAATTCTGGTGTACTACTGCACTACAAACATCTTTAGTGCATCAAAATATTCGAGGACTAAGAAGTAAAATTAATGAATTAATTTGCATTGATGAATTCGAGTTATTAAACCCAGCTGACAATCTGCCCTCGGGTATACAGGGTGTTACAAAAAGGTACGGCCTAACTTTCAGGAAACATTCCTCACACACAAATAAAGAAAAGATGTTATGTGGACATGTGTCCGGAAACGCTTAATTTCCATGTTAGAGCTCATTTTAGTTTCGTCAGTATGTACTGTACTTCCTCGATTCACCGCCAGTTGGCCCAATTGAAGGAAGGTAATGTTGACTTCGGTGCTTGTGTTGACATGCGACTCATTGCTCTACAGTACTAGCATCAAGCACATCAGTACGTAGCATCATCAAGTTAGTATTCATCACGAACGTGGTTTTGCAGTCAGTGCAATGTTTACAAATGCGGAGTTGGCAGATGCCCATTTGATGTATGGATTAGCACGGGGCAATAGCCGTGGCGCGGTACGTTTGTATCGAGACAGTTTTCCAGAACGAAGGTGTCCCGACAGGAAGACGTTCGAAGCGGCGTCTTAGGGAGCACGGAACATTCTAGCCTATGACTCGCAACTGGGGAAGACCTAGAACGACGAGGACACCTGCAATGGACGAGGCAATTCTTCGTGCAGTTGACGATAACCCTAATGTCAGCGTCAGAGAAGTTGCTGCTGTACAAGGTAACGTTGACCACGTCACTGTATGGAGAGAGCTACGGGAGAACCAGTTGTTTCCGTACTATGTACAGCGTGTGCAGGCACTATCAGCAGCTGATTAGCCTCCACGGGTACACTTCTGCGAATGGTTCATCCAACAATGTGTCAATCCTCATTTCGGTGCAAATGTTCTCTTTACGGATGAGGCTTCATTCCAACGTGATCAAATTTTAAATTTTCACAATCAACATGTGTGGGCTGACGAGAATCCGCACGCAATTGTGCAATCACGTCATCAACACAGATTTTCTGTGAACGTTTGAGCAGGCATTGTTGGTGATGTCTTGATTGGGCCCCATGTTCTTCCACCTACGCTCAATGGAGCACGTTATCATGATTTTATACGGGATACTCTACCTGTGCTGCTAGAACATGTGCCTTTACAAGTACTACACAACATGTGGTTCATGCACGATGGAGCTCCTGCACATTTCAGTCGATGTGTTCGTACGCTTCTCAACAACAGGTTCGGTGACCGATGGATTGGTAGAGGCGGATCAGTTCCATGGCCCACACACTCTCGTGACCTCAACCCTCTTGATTTTCATTTATGGGGGCATTTGAAAGCTCTTGTCTACGCAACCCCGGTACCAAATGTAGAGACTCTTCGTGCTCGTATTGTGCACGGCTGTGATACAATACGCCAGTCTCCTGCGCTGCATCAGCGCATCAGGGATTCCATGCGACGGAGGGGTGGATGCATGTACCCTCGCTAACGGAGGACATTTTGAACATTTCCTGTAACAAAGTGTTTGAAGTCACGCTAGTACGTTCTGTTGCTGTGTGTTTCCATTCCATGATTAAAGTGATTTGAAGAGAAGTAATAAAATGAGCTCTAACATGGAAAGTAAGCGTTTCCGGACACATGTCCACATAACATATTTTCTTTCTTTGTGTGTGAGGAATGTTTCCTGAAAGTTTGGCCGTACCTTTTTGTAACACCCTGTTGATGTGTTAATTGTTACAGGATTTGGCTAGCATCTCACTTCTGAAGAGCAGGATTGGAGAAAGGAACGGTTATAAATTTAAGAACATATACATTCATTCATAAATTTTTCTTAGAACAGCTTATACAAGCATGTGTAACAGAATTTCATAATAAATCCTTTGTAATAGTAAGTGTATACAAAACACCTGCAGGTTTTTTAATTTGTTCATAAAGCGGCTTTAAATTTTATTGGCCAAGTTGATAGAAAAAAAATTATTAGTGGAGATTTCAATGCAGAATTTCTTAAGAACAATTCCAATACGAATTTATTGCAGCCAATAATATCATTGAAATATTTCCTAAAATGACTTTCCCAACTAATGTACCAAATTGCTGAAAAATAGCCGTAGATATCACCGTAATACAAAGGGCTAGCGAACAAAATTTTATCCAAAACCAAGAGTCAATAGTGTCAGACATTAACATGCACTTCCTCTTGTTAAACGTTAATACTGATCAGAACACCAAATTAACTACATCTGAGCTCAAGGGGTTAGCCAGCATTCCAAAAACTGATATTTTAAGAAACTCCTTATTTGAAAGCTGTTTCTCCCCTCCCCCCCCCCCCCAAAAGAAACCCAGATTACACGAAAGTCTGAGGAGCCTGGTAGAACCAGGGATGAAGAAGTACAGTTAGTATTATGAGTAAAAGATACACTGGTAGCAGGTGTGTGTAGAATTTTAAAACTTTTTAACTGTTACTTGAAAGATTGTGGTGTCAGGACCGGTAGATGTTGCTACGAAATATCTCAGACCACCTATTACAAATACGTTCAGTTATAGGAATATGATGTTCACTATACTAGCAGAAGTGCTGCCCACCATAAAGTCTTTAAATTGTAATAAATGATAAAATATGAACATAGGTAACTTAAAAAAAATTAGTTCTGGTTTAGCAACATTCTAAGTTATTTGTGTAAATAGTTATTTATCAGTGGAACTTTTCCTTAATGGTGGATATCAGCTTTGTATAACAAAGGCGATAATGAATTACCGTCAAAATTCTGTCCAGTTTTTCTTTTGTCAGCATTCTAGAAGATTTTAGAAAAGGTAATATGTTATTGGCTTATACAATGTCACTGTTTAGATTTCTAAAGGGTTCCGGATATTGAGAAGGCTATTTACACATATAGTGGTAACAAACGTGATTCATTCAGCACTAAATTGCAGGCTACTGCTATACTTTATGATCTGTCATCGAAGGCATGTGGCAGTGTAAATCACAACATTCCTTTAAATAAATTATGGTTCTATACTCCGTAAGTGCCCCCTTCAGTTTTACAAAGCGTGTTGAGGTGTGCGACATGACACGACATAAAACGGAGCCTGCGAGCATAGGAGATAAGACTTTACAGCAATCTAAGGCACTAAGACAACACTTATATGTCATATAACTCCATTTCATACTGCAGGTTTAAACCTCCGAAATGCAACGTGAAATATAAGGGAAGGTCAAAAAGCTCCGGTCTAAGGGTGTTGTTGCAGCGTATATTGAACGCGACTCAACTCCGTTGCGGATATATAAGCACCGACAGGCAGGCATGAGATTTATGTGGCATTCACGTCTTTCCGATGTTCATGCGGTAAATGAGGAAACGAACTATGACGACTTTATTACCAAATGCGTTCAAACAGAACCAACGTGCTGTTATTCTTTCCTTGCCTGCCAATAGACACCGGTAGACATCCATCGGAGAATGACGAATGTGTATGAGGCAGCGCGTCTGTCGAAGACAACCGTTGTGGAATGCTGCGCCAAGGGGTGCTTCCACTTCATCATAATCCACGTCCCCACGTCGCAAATTACCTAATACAGAAATTTCGCCAAATCAAGTGGGAGACATTCGAGCACCCGCCCTGTAGTCCTGTCTCTCCACACGCAATTATCACGCCTTCGGCCCCTTAAAAAACACCTTGAAGCGTCGACGATTCCCGTCGGACAAGGCTGTGCAGCAGGAAGTCACGGACTTCAAGCAGCAGGACACGGTGTTTTACCAAACGGGCATCTTCATCTGGTACGTCGGTGGAATGATTGCCTTATTGCTCACGGTGATTTTGCCTGATTGGCCTGCACAGCCTTCGAACAGATACTTTTTAATCGGCTCTTATAAATAGTGACCAATAATAGTAAACTTGTTCCCAGAGTGAAATTTTCACTCTGCAGCGGAGTGTGCGCCGATATGAAACTTCTTGGCAGATTAAAACTGTGTGCCGGACCGAGACTCGAACTTGGGACCTTTGCCTTTCGCGGGCAAGTGCTGAGCTACCCACAGAAGTTTGGCAGGTAGGCGAAATACTGGCGGAAGTAAAGCTGTGAGGACGGGTCGTGCGTCGTGCTTGGGTAGCTCGGATGGCAAAGCACTTGCTCGTGAAAGGCAAAGGTCCAGAGTTCGAGTCTCGGTCCAACACACAGTTTTAATCTGCCAGGAAGTTTCAGTAAACTTGTTGTTTCATTCAGTGTCAATAAGAGTAATGGTAAAGCTATCCGAAAACGTTCGGATTTAAATTACAGAGAAAAACTCTTCCTGAAAACAAAAAAGTTGATTTTGTACAAGCAATACTCGATGTCGTCACATATTGGGCTCAACTGCGAAAATAATTATTACGGCTGGTTGCAGCCTTTTCTTCGGTGAAACAGCCGCAGTGTTCTCAAATCATCATGAATAAAATAATTTTGTCTAATTGTACATTCTACTGTCTTCCTCTTAAGTTAATCCGTTCACAAATCTGTGAATGTTAAAGGTATCTGCTGTTGCAGAAGCCGATATGACAATCTAACTCTTATGAATATCAAGGTGCACACAACCCACTTCGCCATGTCATTCAATGTCTTTCAGAAACTCACGCATGAAGAACGCAAGCAGATGCTCGCATGATCGTTGGTTTAAGATACGGTATGTCTAATACAGGTCTGCAGTGTGAATTCAAACATTAGGACAAGGGGCCATTTTACTACTGGTTATTTCGTTAAAATAAGTTTTGCCCAATTAATAACATAACCTCCCACCCTGCACTGTTAAGATTTCACCCTAGACGTCAGTAACAGAAAGCGGTATTCCGACGAGTCAGTTCCGTTAGATTTTAGTGTTCCCTCTAGAATCTACAGACAATAACGCTACTCTCTCCCATTTTCCCCAAGGTTTCAGCGACAATTTGTGACTAAGGTTGGTCGTAAATCTGTTGCCATCGCCATACAGCAGTTTCGGAGTTATTTCCAACAGTGTAACGTTGTTCAGTTCCAGTTAAATCAGTTGCATCTTCTTTCCACAAGCATTTATTTCTCATTTCTATATTAAAAGTATAACAATTACAGAACTAGGGGTAACCAATGAAAACATTAAAGGTCCGGCGCTGTTCATAGTCCAGGTGACAATTGTGGCTTTTTTCCTCGTGTGTGGACTTGACCGAAAATGGCCGAAGTATTTAAGGTTAGGTATATCATTAAACGAGAAGTTTTTACAATACGGTGTGCGAATGTGAAACGTTGTCAATTTTTGGTAAAGTGATGGAGAGATTTGTTTACTGCGATTTTCTATCTTAGTTCAAAAATGTTCAAATGTGTGTGAAATATTATGGGACTTAACTGCTAAGATCATCAGTCTCTAAGCTTACATACTACTTAACCTAAATTATCCTAAGGACAAACACACACACCCATGCCCGAGGGAGGACTCGAACCTCCGCCGGGACCTTTCTATGTTGGTATAGTGAGCCTTGCTTGCGGCTAGATTAAACAGGCAACGCGTGTAAGTGTGTGTGTGTGTGTGTGTGTGTGTGTGTGTGTGTGTGTGTGTGAGGATATCGAACAATCTGAATGGCAGACGTCGATTACCTCGCGGAAGTACTAAAAGGCCTTTTCAATGATGAATATGCCCTCTACGGTCACGCAAGGGCCGCTAAGATGAAATTAACTGCATGACGAACAGTGGGACATTACACACACACACACACACACACACACACACACACACACACACACACACACACACACACGGACGGACGGACAGCAACATTGTCATTGCACAAAAAAAACTTTAACAAGCGCGGCATTATTCAGAGTAACGAATGAAAACAGAAATCTGACCGCTGTCACTGTGGAGCGAGGTGAGCAGGTGCCGGGTGTGCCTCCAAGGAGACGCTTACGACAGCAGCTTACTCGCTCCTTGTCACAGACGTACACGGCGGTGACAGGGGACAATCGATTTTGCTGGTATTTATAGTATGCAGTTGCTTCTGGATCGCCGAATGCCCGCGCAAGACGAGCTGCTGTGACTGCAACGTTCCTTCGCGCGCGAAGACAGCACTCTTGAAACAGCCCCAAACAGTGGGGCGAAAAGTTGGATTCCAACGTCCACAGGTAGCGACACAAACACATCACTCAATTCAACTGAGCGTTGAAGTTTAGGGTGTCTCACATAAAAGTAAATTTCGTTTCCTTCGTTCTTCACATCTTTTCCTAGCAAACTACGGTCTCTTTCCCGCGTTGTACACAAAGCTGTCTATCCACATCACACTGCTTGATGAAGGGGAAAACAAATGCAATGATACAGACTATGACATACTGAATTTGCGTGCACATCCAGAACGGAACGTTCGACGAAGTGTTCGAAACGAAATTGCTCACCTACTTCGCTCCGGCGTAGAAACAGGTGAGCAAACAGAAGCGTAAATCGTAAATAAGAAAATTATTTTACAGTATTCTGTTACGGCTGCATCCTTCTACAGTCGCGGTGTAAATTCTCGCTATGTTTCGTGCACAACTGTTTCAATACATTGACATGTTAGCCGGCCGGTGTGGCCGTGCGGTTAAAGGCGCTTCAGTCTGGAACCGCGTGACCGCTACGGTCGCAGGTTCGAATCCTGCCTCGGGCATGGATGTGTGTGATGTCCTTAGGTTAGTTAGGTTTAATTAGTTCTGAGTTCTAGGCGACTGATGACCTCAGAAGTTAAGTCGCATAGTGCTCAGAGCCATTTGAACCATTGACATGTTATGCAACCAGGTAAGAAAAATGAAAGCTCATTTGCAAAAACGCTTTCTTAAAACAAAAATGACGGCAATGATAGATACAGCATACTTGGGGGTTAATACAATAATGGATGAGAGGACAACTGCGCGGTTCTTGGAGGGCTGGTTTGGACAGAGCGTCATCATCACAGAACTGCTGGCTAATTTCAGTAGTAAACACTACGACAAACGTACTGAGAACAACTACTCAAGCTTCCCTATCATTAAAAAAGAAATCGAGTGGCCCACACATAGCACGGTGCTACGGCTGCAACGAAAACAGGGTACTAAACAGGAATTTGTACTATGTGACACACGCCCCTCTTTACAAAAATAGATGATACACAAATGTTTTGAGTCGTAGGAAATACTCGTTTTTTCCTGTGCGCCGTCGATGATTCAGATTATTCGTATGTAAAAGTACTTCCAACAAAATGAAAAACAGGCTTAGAAGACGTATGACGTGTTTACTAATCGGATTACGAATACAGGACCATGCTCGAACTTTTATACTTGAACTCGGTACCGAAAAACTGGGGGGGAATTATCGTCACTATGTTACACAATAAGCACCATGCCAAGAGTGACATGGTAATTGCACCTTTTTATGTTCTTTGTGATCTACTGCAGCAACGTACTCGAACCATTTTTGCCAGCACTGAGTCGAGGAAAACCTTGCATAATTTTAAGGATTAACTGGAATTTATAGAGGTATGTTACAAAATCGATTTGCATGCCAACCGAAGGCAAAAAGAAAACCTTTGTGTCATGAGACCGCTATTTTTTTTTGTAGATTAGTACTGTTTAAGAAGTGATAACGGATTTCTTCTTCGGCGAAATATTAGTTGCAAGTGAGTCGCATCGTTACCAATGTTTTTTTCCCTGCAGGCGCGCGCGCGCGTGTGTGTAGGGGGACGACGACGACGACACTGGCACGCAGTAGTGTCTCGATCTTTACTGAAGCAGGTATCAAACGAATGTGCAAATTGAATTAAAACTTACGTCAGTCAAATATCTTACTAATCCACTTGAGGTGTTTCGAGAACTGTTCGCTATTTTCAGCGATGTAACTGATTTCTGCATGTGTATTTATTCTGAACAGAGTACTCTGGTAACGCATGAGATCAGTAGCATACACCGAACAACGAGGCACAAGTCACGATTTTGTAGTAGAATTAGCTTAGCGCCCGCTGCTTCGTTATAGAATGACTGCACAGTTTTTTGTTTAACTTTATTTTTTTTTGTTTATCACTAATTCCAGCTCCTTCTAATTAAGTCATAAAAACATGGTCTTTCCAGAATGTAGTCTGACAAGCAGGCGATTATGGTAGCCGGAATACACGGGTTTTTGTTAATCGTGCCTTTTGCGTTCTTTTGGTGATATTTCCATAGAAATTTTCATCTCCTATCACTTATTTCTTTATATCTAACCGAGAAGTGAAATACGAATTTTCATAGCTTTAAAAAAGATTCAGTAGTTCTCTAATCACGATGCATTTTCAAAAAAAATTTTCGCCTACTATTTTACCCGCTGAGGCGATGAACTACATTTTTTTCATGCCTAACCAAGAAGCTAGAAATCAGTTCTCCAAGATTTGGCTTTAAAAATGGTTTCACAATGAAATATTTTCGTAAAACATTTTACTCCTGTTTCACGAGCTTAGACTCTGAACTTCCAAAAACACGGAAACTAGTAATTTTTTTATTAATAACTGAGAAGTGAAATACCATTTTTCATAGATGTAGCCTTAAAAATACTTCAGCAGTTCTTTAATAAAGATTTTAAAAAAAAAAAAGCTTTCATCCACTATTTATCGCTCATAGGAGCAAAATTTCCGAAAATCATAAACCACCTGTTTTTTTATTTCTTACCGAGAAACCAAATACCAGTTTTCGTAGGTTTAGCTTCAAAATTGCGTAAATAGTGATATTAAAAAACCTTTCGTCCCCTATTTCATCCCCTTAGGGGTGAAATTTCGAATAACCCGTTCTTAACGACGCTTACAATAAAAATCAACATCCTCTGCAAATTTCACGTTTCTATGCTTAGTGGTTTGAGCCAGGCGATGATGAATCAGAGGGTGAGTCAGCAAGTTTTATGTATAGAGATACAACAGAAAGTATACGACTCATTGCACGCAGCATAGTCAAGTCTATTGGGCGCACGTGATAGACTTAAAATGCGTTGTGAATACTGATGAAATGAAATGTCGTGTGGCTAGGGCCTCCCGTCGGGTAGACCGTTCGCCTGGTGCAGGTCTTTCGAGTTGACGCCACTTCGGCGACCTGCGCGTCGATGGGGATGAAATGATGATGATTAGGACAACACAACACCCAGTCCCTGAGCGGAGAAAATCTCCGACCCAGCCGGGAATCGAACCCGGGACCTTAGGATTTACATTCCGTCACGCTGACCACTCAGCTACCGGGGCCGGACTGAATACTGATGAAGTTACAGTTGTGCTAACTATTTCGTTCGGTATAATATCAGTCGTGGAAATCCAAATTGCAGTTGGGCACTGGCAGCATCAGGAATGCGATTTTCTTTACTGCGCATGGCGCTACTGAACTCAACAAATCAGTGTGTTTCTGTGGTGTAAGAAGCAGCTGGCTCAGCGTGCCTCACGTATTCTGAAGGGCGCTACAGCGAGAAATGCACTCACAGGCGGCTGGACGGCTCGGTGGCGGCGTCGTCGCCCTCGATGCGGTACACCTTGCCGTACATGATGTACTCAAAGCGGTCGGCGCGCGACCCCTCCGTCTCGCGCGGGTTCCAGTCGCCGCTGTCCGGGTAGCCGTCCTCCTGCAGCGTCGTCGCCAGCACCAGCCGGAACTTGTCGCCTGCGAGCACACGAAGAGCAGTCACACAACGTGCAGTAGCACGCGCTCCCACAAATAGGTACATCAGTGCGCGCCCTGGAAGCATACTCATACGTCACTGTAGTTCATACTCCAACACGACGTTGTAAGATTATTTGCTACCAGTCACAAGTATTATCTGCAAATGAATAAGTGGGCTCAATCTAATGTTCAATCATATAAATGGGTTGTGTTGAATCTACCGATACCGGACGTAGGCTTTCACAGGTAACGGAATGATCATGTGGCGTTTGACGTACAACGTGCGCAGAAAGACAGCGAACACAACACTGACAATATTTATTTAGCCCACTTTAGATTGTAAGATGAAAGTCTGGTTGTAGTCGTCGAAGGCAACGAATGTGAATACTAAGTTTAATTGTGACGTACTAATAGGTAACACGGCCTCTGTTCTAAGTTAGGCAGCTACTGAGGATCGGAAGATTTTAGTAACTGTCTAAAAATGTAGGATATCTCACTTGGCTAAAACAAATCCGCTGCTAAAAGTAAACAACTTCATTGCTTTACCAGAAGAGTGGATATTTGATAAGAGAATATTTCTCATGAACAAAACATGTTCAACCGGAAAGTACTTTCTGATACGTCAGTAAATTATAATTAACACTTTCGTTTACTGCATGCACATAAATATCATGAAAAAGCATAATTTCGATAGCATATAGGTGATCAAGCGTGTAAATGCTATCCACTATGATCACTTACCATCACAAGCACCGTTGCAAGAACTAGTGTAGCACTAATACATCCATAAAGAACAAGTTCGACGTTTATGAGTATGAACCAACCAATGAGGTTAATTCATAGCTTTCATTTTTATTCGTTACTACAAAATAATAACTTAAATTATTACAATATTTTTCTTAAAATTATGTTCAACGCAGGAAAGAACAACTAGTACTTACTACACTTTACGAATCATTCATGTAGAATTCTGTTTTAGATTTGTTAAACATCACAGTCCTTAACTTTTCTTTCTTTTATGAACACTCAACACTACTAAAACTGCTTTCAACAGTCTATGTGCCGGATCAGGTCTCGAACCCAAACGTTTGCCGGAAGCTACAACCCATGGCGCAACTCAAAACGTCTTTTTAATCCGTCACAAATCTTAATTCCAGATCATAGATCAAGATGCTGTAGGCAACGACGCTTGTACACACACACATTTAGAGGAGAGCTGTATCAATGTCTTCATGATCGTCATCTGCTGCTCAAGAGAACCTATCTGTAATTAATCTGCATTTAGACAGCCTGCGTCGCTCGGCAGAACGAGGGTGGCGCCAACGCCTTGTTCAAGTCAAACGACATCAGTCCAGTGCTGCTTCAGTAATCAGGCCATCTGCAGCATACTATTGATCTGCATTCCCACTCGTCACTAGCCATTACTTCACCAGCACAGGTCCTGATGCAGCATTTATCATTACGGAGCCAATGCCAGCGTAATTTCCTGTTAGGTCACGAGCTTGTCTGCTTTGTTCTGTTGTAGAGATAAAGCAGGAAACACTCCGCTATTACTCATTAGCTAAAACACACACACACACACACACACACGCACACACACACACACACACACACACACACACGTAAGTGTCCGAAAGTTTATAATGCTGGTACGTGGTAAGTATGAAATCAACGCACACTCGTTCTTCTGAAAACGGTGGATACGGTGACTGCCCTTTATGGAACTGTTGTTGCGGGAAAACTATGTTGTTTGTCTGGCGACCGCGGCCAGCAGCTCAGTGGGAAACATGAGAGGCAAGAGAATAAGTATTCTATTACGAATTTCTGGCGCCAATCAGTTGCCTTTCTGTTCGTCCGCCGCAACTTGTGGCACAGTGCAAGCAACTAACAGACTGTCTAACACGGCGATAAACTGAAACATTGCTGCACAATTAGTTGTCCTCCAAGCCTTAACACTCTTCACTAGTCGTGAAACGGGAAACATTAATTAAATCGACAGGTATTCCGTAATACTGCATGTCACTGCACAACGTCACACTTTATCAATTCAATCATTCTTCTGCTTGGAACTAATCTAATCCACGTACCTGAACATCCGACATGTAACCGCAAGTTTCCGGATGGGTTCAGCAGAACAAAAAAAATTACGGGAAGAGGTTAGTGACGTTAATCCAAATACGCAAAGTGAAATCAATAAAAAGTTTAATAAGAAACAGCACGGAAAGAAAACCAGTAAAAACAATTTATTGCTGCTGTGGTGACCTGCATATATGTAAGACAATTATTTTATCTTGTTCCAATATAGAAAAGTAAGTAACGATGTAACAAAGGTAATTCACCGTGAAAGGCAAGGGCCCCAGTTATAGTTATATTCTCATAAATAGTTGTATGCCGTGAGGAACTTTCATATCATTCCATTCCCGAGAGAAATGTTGTGACACAGCGATTCACGATCTCAGTAAACTAAGGCCCATCGCGCATCTTAAGGCTAGCGAACAAATATTTTCCTCAACTGCTAGAGAATCTTATTACCTGACCAACTACCTACGTGTCACGCCGATCTAAGCACCTGCATTATTAAAATGACTGTAATGAGAGGTTATCGCAACTGACGCAGAGCCAAGATACGCTGTCTATTGCGACTACGTGCTAACGGCATCTTACATAAGGGCGCAGAAACGTCTTTCCACAATTATAACAATAACTTCGTTGTCGCCTCAGGTGGTCACTAACTAACAGGAACGCTACGCCAGCAGAGACGAAACTGCTGTGCGACCCGCGGGTGCCCGGAGGCGCAGCGACTCTGCGGCGGCGGACACTGGGATGCTCCACGCCAGCCCAGCGCCGTCCCCAACCTCTCGGAATTCCCGGTGAGCGCCACTTGGCAGACGAGCGCCTGATTCACGAGGGAAGCCCACTGACAACTGTCGCGGGTTCTTTAATGCTCTGATCCACAAACTCTAACCCGGTATGTCACTGCGATGCACGGTCAACTTTCCTTATTACTTCTGCGACAAGCACTTGTTACATTTTGTCCTCAACATTAGCTACACAACTCATGCTGAGAAAAAAACTCTAGGTAAGTTCCGATTAGACTAGCGAACCGAGGGTTCCGTACAAACTTAATTATGTACACAGACAATCTTATTTTGTCCATTATAAATGGTTTCTTTGAAAGCCAGCGA
Organism: Schistocerca piceifrons; assembly: GCF_021461385.2. Lineage (NCBI taxonomy): Eukaryota > Metazoa > Arthropoda > Insecta > Orthoptera > Acrididae > Schistocerca > Schistocerca piceifrons. The sequence goes on from NC_060138.1 coordinate 659,635,793, forward strand.
CTGTGAAAACAGTATGTCTGTTTATGAATTTTCTGCTACCAGTCACGATTTCTTTCATTCGTATTTTACAAGACACGTTTCGGGAAATGATTCCCATTTTCAAGTGTTTTTCTTTGTAATATGCCATTTTTACATAACGTTTTCGATGTGTTAAGTTCTGCTTTGTTTTGTTCACTTTTAAGTTTTCTTATGGTCAACTTGTGCAGGGTCTCACATATGTTAAACATCACACCCAACTTTCAATGCACAGTATGCATCGAGAAACACACTTGAAAATGGGAATCATTTTCCGAAACGTGTCTTGTAAAACATGAATGAAAGAAAATCGTGACTGACAGCAGAAGAGATATTTAGAAACAAAGCCAAAGTTCATCCATTCCGGAAATCGATAAGTTCGATGGTTTTTGCTTGTTATCGTATACCGATATTGGCACAATACCAAAGTATGTGCCATAAATAGCCGCATCTTTTCATTGCATCGACTTGGCAGCTTAATGTCTCACACCTCACAGGGACTGTAGACTTCATTACGTGGCAAATTTCAACTTCATATGTCTACCCATCCCAGAGGCAAAGGGGTCTTAACAGAAGAACAGTCAGTCAGATAGCAAACGAAAAAAAAAAAAAAAAAAAAAAAACCCACACACACTCGCTTTCTTGTGATACAACTACAAATTAACCATTTTTTCATTTACTTGTACTGTGGAACCTTGCTTTCTGCTAAATAACATTATTCTAGGCCAACGGGAAGTACCCTATGGGTTTTGAGGAGTACGTTTGAGAGTGTCAAAATATGTGACATAAACGGCCGTATCTTTTGATTCCACTGACGTAGTAGCTTAAATGTTTTACATCGCCATGGGTCCACAGACCTTAGTATGTGACAAATTTGAACTTGAAACGTCTACCCGTTCCTGAGAAACTTATTAATAAACAGAAACCAAAGTATCCTATAAGAGCTCCGTTTTTATCAACAGAGTTACGCAACCCTAAAAATGAAGGAATATAAATGCATCTCTGACCGTGACACTGGTTCGCGGTCGCGGAACTATATATACATCACGGAATTATGATACACAATTTTCAAATAAAGGGCATACACGAGAATTGGTTTGTGCTGAACTGACTGCAGAAAAGGGGTGCAGAAGTACGCCACTCATACTGAAGCTATAAACAAAGTTCTGTAGCATCATAGATGGGTTAATACTACTCAGTACATGAAGACACCAAACAATCAATCTTTTTGCTACGAATTACGTACGCGAAGTTACGTCCCCGACACTTTTGGAATAATATATGTTCCTTAAGATGTGATACTACCAACAACAGATGATAAATACGACGGAACGTGAACGTACCTGGTGTGACTGCCTATTGGAGCGATTACAGTAGCAGCTGCTTGAAATAGTCGATGTGAATAACCAAGCCATGTATTCCCTTAAGTTACACTATGCGCCCTATATTACTGAAAAGGAGAATGGGAGGGGTGGGCGGGAGAGCATTTGAAACAATTCAACGCAATTCAAGATCTATAAATGACATTTCACAGAAAATACAGTGCTTGTTAAAAACCTGACATTTTGGGTATGCCGTAGTCTATAAACAAATGAATTTATGCGACAACTAAGTATAAATGTTTTACACAATTGATATTACTGAATATTGCGGAAGGGTTTCTAATTATTTTTCATTGTTCATTATAAGCGGAACACATGCTCGAAAAGTTTGAACGATGGGAAAGGTAATCGGTCATTTTCTAAAAGCGGAGCCATCCCAGCATTTGCCTCAAGGGATTTAGGGAAATCACGGAAAACCTAAGTCTGGGTGGTCTGAACCGACGTCTTCCCGAGTTATGGTAACTACCGCACCATCTCGCTTGTTTTTTAATGTACAGTAGCTCGGTTAAATGTCAAGTGTTATCACCACGTCCACTACCGCAGCAGACTGATTTAACTTGTTACTCGGATGGAGAAGACAAAACCAGAGCAACTTTCCATTTGACGGCAGCTTTACATCTTATTAAAACCATATGAAAAACGCCAGTGTTAAGGACCACGTTACAGTATGTTTCTTTGATAATTCGCTAGCTACAGAAATAATGGCTACTTCTCAACAGTTAAGGAATAACTGAAGACAGTAAGAAGCAAAACTACCATTGGGCACACAGTAAATCTAAAGTCGTTGCATCGAACACATCTTACTTGCGTCTGATGGAGACAAGTCAGTCAATACTGGTCACAGTCACACCTCTGCAAACATCCGCAGAAATAATGAAAAAACCTTAACGTTCGCCTTTTGGTCCGAAAGCGCTACTCATAGTAATGCACCCCTTTATTGAATACTAAAAATGCCCCCCCCCCCCCCCACACACACACACCATTAAAACAAATGGCTGAACGAGTGACACACCATGCTGTTTGCCTGGGAGTGATAAAGAGCCCTGAATGATACAGTGTGTGACCAGTCAGGCTGATTTACTTGTCGTACAGTTCACGTCGGCGGAGACAGCTGTTCACCAGCATACGCTGGCCCCCTTTCTATATTCTTCCCGAGAGTTTTCCGAAAAACCTAAGACTTTTTCTGAGCTGTTGCAGTATTCATTCAGTCCTAACACGTGAGCATCTTGTCCTCATGTCATGTTCGGTCATCCTTATACTGCACTCGCTGTATAATTAAAACCGCGCGCTGTTTCGCGATGACACCGATATGAAGACAGCTAAGACAGGCCGTAGCTACCAGAGGACAACATATGTTCAGAGAACAGTGGAAGATTCCGTGTCCGGTAGTGCTACAAATCAGCCAACTAATTTGCTCTTTGATCTGAACATCTAGCAGTGGAAATAGTTGTAACAAACTTATTATTCTGTAACGGTATTTGTTATATCCCTATTAGGCTGTCTAAAAGTGTGGCTACATAACTCACTGAAGCCTTATGACCCACCCGTGAAGTTCAGATAATATCACCCAACACAGTAGACGGCTGCCTGGTTATGTTTTGAAAGTTCTCGATGACGAAAAAATCGCTTCAGTATCATGTCCTCACTGCTAAGATGATCAACATTCTTCCGAATTCCGAAGTACGACTCATACGTAAGCGACAGAGGACTCAGGAAGACTACTGTCAAAGTATGATGCAATAGGGGCTGTTCTTCATTGAAGGGAAGCAACGTTTTCCCTCTACCTTCTGTTATCTTCTATCCTATTCCATAACACGAGAACTTGCGTCATCATGGAACACCCATGCAAGGCAGTATCCAATGACACACACACACACACACACACACACACACACACCACCCGGCAGTATGATACAACAATGTGACATACTGGGCAGCGCGCACACTCACGCGCACAACACTTTGTCCAGCAGCAAAAACAGAAGCTTCACCTGTCACAGGAGCCGCCGGCCAACAGTGTGACAGCGCTGTTGCCTGCACGTTGCGTAACATTGAGCAAGTGAAGAGGGAGGCGCCTCGACAGAGAAGACTGCGACGTCGGCGGTACGGTCCCGTGTGTCAGCATACTCACACACGCCAGGCGTACATCAAAGGCGTGGCGATCGATGCGGTAGTGCGCAGCAGGCAGAGTGTGATGTTTACGCTGGCGGCGCGGCGCGGCCGGCAGACAGCCGGGCAGGCAGCCGCCCCCGCCTGCGGAGCCCGCAGCAGCCGGCCGCAGACTGCCGCCGCCACAGGACAGGTCCCTCCGCCTCCGCCAGCGCCCGCGCCCTCGCTGCCCCGACCCCCGGATGCGCGCGCCGGCCTGCGCCAATCCGCTGCAGATATCGACCGCCGCCAGCCGTCGCCGCCAAGCTCGTGTGCTGTGCCGCGCCGCACCGCCCCGCCGTGCCGTGCCGTGCTGTGCTAGGTCAAGTTCGCACACCCTAGGTCAAGTCCTCCCGCATGCCTCTCCGGCCCTTGGCGCTGCGCGATTCCTCCACTCCCCACCTCTTCCCTTCAGAGAGAGCTCTTCTGATATACAGGGTACATCAAAAAGAATCACTCGATTAAAAAAAAATCCTAACTATTATGTTATTTGAGAGATGTGCGTGATCAACGTACTGTTGGAGAGAGCAAACTTTCGAGTTTCATATGGTTCCTGCTAGGCAGCAGCAGTGTTCGCCCACTTCATTATTTTTTTTTTTGTACTGGAGTTGGAGTCGGGACAACAGAAAACGTTTTGCGCAATGCGGATCAATAAAACTGTTCAGCGTGACTTTCGTACTAGATATGGTGTGGCTTCTCCTGCAGCACAGAGCATTAGACAATGACTTGAACAATTACGAGAAACAGGTTGTTTGTGTAAAGGCAAATCGCCGTGCCGTCGCTGAGTGTCTGACACAGATGGCCGGCCAGGGTGGCCGAGCGGTTCTAGGCGCTACAGTCTGCAACCGCGCGACCGGTACGGTCGCATGTTCGACTCCTGCCTCGGGCATGGATGTGTGTGACGTCCTTAGGTTAGTTAGGTTTAAGTAGTTCTAAGTTCTAGGGGACTGATGACCTCAGAAGTTAAGTCCCATAGTGCTCAGAGCCATTTGAACCATTTTTTTGACACAGATGGGGCACCCGCCATTGTTAAACGTTAAAGGAAGCGCATATCTCAGTATGATTGAGAACATTCTGCTCCCACAGTTCGAGACTGATTCGAACGACTTCATTTATGAAGAGGATGGGGCACCGCCACACTGTCATCTGGAAGTGCGTGAATTTTTAAATCAAAGGATTACTGAACGATGGCTCGGTCGTACTGGACCAAATTATTCAGCCTTACATTACTGGCCTCCAAGGTCACCGGACCTGACTGTATGAATAATTTCTTGTGGGGGTTTATAAAAGACTCCTGTTTATGGGCCTCCGTTACCAACAACAATGAATAAACTGAGACATCGCATAACAACGGCTGTGGAAGCTGTAACTCTAGAGATGCTCCCTGCAGTGTGGGAACAATTAGAATACTGTATTGTCATATACCGTGCATCTAAAGGGGGGCATGCTGAAAACCTACGAAAAGGTATGAAAAAAAACATTTGAGTTTCCCGTTCATCAAAAACCAAAATTCATTGTATATGTTTATTAGTTTCAGAAATACAGACCTATCATATCGGATTTTTTTCTTTTTTTTTGCGCACCCTGTAATATTGGGGTCTAATAACGCGTTTCTTCCTGACAAGGACAGTCTGCAATGACCTCCTTGGCCGAGATTCCGAGTTATCGTAATCTACCTCTTTCTAACACCTTCGTAGTTTCTTTAGTAAACAGCGCAGCTAGTTCAAATTACACCTCAAGTTATTTATTATTTATTTCAAGGGTCCGTGAACCAAGCTATCCACAGCTACGTGTCATGGAACGAGCCAGTACATTGTTTACAAAACGATTATAAAATTTATGAACGGAAGTTACGGGGTACCTCCTAATATCGTGACGGGCCTCCTTTTTCCTGGCGTAGTGCAGCGCAGCGAATCTACGTGGTATGGACCCAACAAGTCGCTGGAAGACCCCTGCGGAAATATTGAACCATGCAGCCACAACAGCCGCCCATAATTGTGAAAGTATGGATGACGCAGGATTTTGTACACGACCTGATTTCTCAAGTAGGTCCCATAAACGTTCGATGGGATTCATGTTGGGCAATCTGGGTGGCCAAATCATTCACACGAATCTTCCTGAAGTTCTTCAAAGCAATCGCGAACAACTGTGGTCTGCTGACATGCTGCATTGTCATCCATAAAAATTCCATCGTTGAAAGGCTGCAAATGGTCTCAAAGTAGCCGAACAGTATTTCCAGTCAATTATCGGTTCAGTTGGACCAGAGGACCCAGTCCATTACACGTAAACACAGCCTAAACCATTACGGAGCCACCACCAGTATACACAGCTTGTTGTCAACTTGGGTCGATGGTTTCGTGGGGTTTGCGCCAAACTCGAACCCACCATCAGTTCTTACCAACTGAAACCGAAATTTACTTGACAAGGCCACGGTTTTCAAGTCGTCTAGGGTTCAACCAATGTGGTTACGAGCCCAGGAGAGGTACTGCAGGGGAGATGTGCTGTTAACAAACACACTCGCGTCAGTCGTCTGCTGCCATAAGCCATTAACACCAAATTTCGCCGCACTGTCGTAACGGATATTGTAGTCGTACGTCCCACATTGATTTCTGCGGTTATTTCACGCAATATCGCTTGTCTGTTAGCACTGACAAATCTACGCAAACTCTGTTGCTCTCTGCCGTTAAGTCAAGGCCGTCGGCCACTGCATTGTCCGTGGTGAGAGGTAATGCCTGAAATTTGGTATTCTCAGGTCATTCTTGACACTGTGGCTTTCGTAATGTTGAATTCCCTAACAGTTTCCGAAATGGAATGTCCCATGCGTCTAGCTCTAACTACCATTCTGTTTTCAAAATCTTAATTCCTGTCGTGCGGCCATATTCATGTCGGACATCTTTTCATATGAATCACCTGAGTAGAAATGACAGCTACGTCAATACACTGCCCTTTAATACCGTGTGTACGCAATACTACCGCTATCTGTGTATGCACATGCCGCTATTCCATGACTCAGTGCCACAAGGAAATAACGCAACTTGTATTTGAACAACTGGGTTTTATCACTCAGTCTTTTCAGTTGCGTTGGAAGCCTGTTGAAAATGCAACCTGCTGAACAGTGCACACCTTTCCGTACAATGCTGAAGGAAGTGTTACGCAAATGCACATCGTTTTTCCGTCTTATGTTCGCCGAATGAACGCTGCAGTTTCTTCTGGTTGAGTCAATATAGTCAGCAACAAAACGCCCGACGGAGTGCATGTACAAGGACTGCGAGTTAGAATTCCGAGACACCTGCACAACGGCCTACACCATACAAGACGACAGAATAACTATAGGCAAAGTAAACAAAAGCCTTCGTGTTTCAGTGTCAGAGACAATAGGAACCATTGTTGTAGTGAAGATAGCACCATTCAGATTCTGCACAAGATCTTTAATGTGACACTTTCTTGAAATAATCTTCCGTCTACCGTCAGTGCTAAAAACTTAAAATGCTTGACTTCACTGACTGTATGACAAACTGTTCAGTAAAGAATTCCCAGCAGAAGCAGCATACCGATATAGTGTTCTTGATGTAGAAGGGGAGCAAATCGTTCGTTCAAGTAACGTAAGGCTACAAAATGTTTACGATGATGACACTAATGACAAGGCAACTGGGACTGGTTCATAACCCACCGCCATATAGCACGAATCTGTTGCCCTGTTGCCCTATTCCTTGCTTGGACCAGTGGTTTTGGAGATAATTTTAGGCCAACGATACGAAGGTGTCTGTGGAACTGAATACGACAGTTCACAACCGATTTTTATTTCCAACGACGATTCGAGAGTTAGGTTCACCGATAACCCAAAAAAATCGCTCCTAATGTAAACTACGTTGAGTAGCAACTTTGTATAGTGGCACAACCATCCAGCTATACGTGTAATGTAAAGAATCTGCACATTTAACGACGACGTTATAACAATTTTTACATTATTTTCGGTACAGCTCTCTGTCATTGAAATAAGGTTGTTCTATCCTTAGCACAGCCAGTGCCACATTCAGTTTTGCGAGCTGATCTTCAAAGATCAGTCCTTAATATGGAAATCAATAAGTTTGCTGCCGGCCGGAGTGGCCGAGCGGTTCTAGGCGCTTCAGTCTGGAACCGCACGACCGCTAGGGTCGCAGGTTCGAATCCTGCCTCGGGCATGGATGTGTGTGATGTCCTTAGGTTAGTTAGGTTTAAGTAGTTCTAAGTTCTATGGGACTGATGACCTCAGATGTTAAGTCCCATAGTGTTCAGAGCCATTTGAACCACTTGAATAAGTTTGCTCATGCCAGAGGCACGTAAATAGAAACGTGTTATACTAACTTACGAAAACAAGTTAAGATACTGCGCCACTTAGGAACTCCAGAAAAGTAGACAGACTGTAATCGGGATGAATGGGTGGAAATTTAAACCCCACATCTCATGAAAATACTAGGATCATTCAGAAAATTATGCCTCTGATTCTTCTGTTTTCATCTAAAGTACCTGACTTGAATACTTATTGTACTAAAGGAAGTACACTGCAAAAGGAATGACTGTCATTGTGTCGTCTTTGGTGATTATTTTCTAATGATGACTGTCCCACGGATCGGATGTCATCTCAATATCATAGACTAGAATCCGCGGAGTACAGCCATGTGCAGGCAAACAGACCAAGTATGCAGTCTTTATGCATATGACTCCTTTGGATATGGCGAAACCTGCGCGAGGTACAAGCAAAGCTCCGCGTTCTGTCCGTGATGGGCCAATCGGGATCGACCGCCCACCACATAATCCTCTGCCAAAGGCGTCGTCGGACGCGGCATGGAGTGAGCGAAGAATCGGCATACCGTTCTCCCGCCCGTTGTCGGCTTTCTCGACCTTGGAGCCGCTACTTGTGACTCAAGTAGCTCCTCAATAGGCATCACGAGGCTGAGTGCATCCCATTCCAGTCCTTCCAACAAGGAAAAACCCCTGGGAATACCAGAAATCGTACCCATGTGTTCCGAACAGCAGCCAGATACACTGACCACTGAGATATGGAAGCTAACTGGAGGTACGAGTATCTCATTAGGTAAATCTAGAAGCTCGAGTGAAGTCGGAGTAGAATATACAAGGTGTCTCAGGGGAATGGACGATGTTCAAGGAAATGAAAGGAAACATCATTCAAAGCAAAAAAGGCTAGTACATATGGCCTCTGAAATGTGTGCCTTAGGAGCTATCAGCACTACGTCTTCAATACTGTAAAACAAGACAAGATACTTAGTATCTTCTACTGCAAGCTCTTTTCTATCCACATTTTGGAACGAACCAGTATGGACCAAAAATAAGGAAAAAAGTCCCGTAAACATGGGCTCCAAAGAGCATACCGTAAGACCGTTGAGCAGTTTTTCGACTCCTCTACTGAGAAACACATCTCTTCTCCTGAAGATTCTGAAGAAGTGCTGCTCACAGCTCTTACGGTAAGTAGTTTGGAGCCCATGTTTACTTGGCTTTGTTTACTCCGAATGATCGTTCCTGGGATCACTCCACTTGGGACACCCTGTATTTTTCGTTTGCACCATGACATGTTGCCCTAGCAAATACACCAATACGTCGGAATTCGCGAATGCAGGCTTTCAGTTCTTGAAGCCTTTGAGAGATGGACTCTATCCGATAAACTTTTCCAGGCAGTGAGTGTCTCCTTGGTTCTTTAATATACCAGTCGGCATCCGCAAGTTGAGAATTTTTCGAGCACGGCACAGATGCAGTTTTTCATCGTTTACAAAACTGCGTAACTACAACGAGGGAAGCTGCTGCTATTCAGCCATGAAGGAAATGATCATCTAACTTCATTGGCAGATGCTACAAGAAATGTGTATTGTATCTATATTACTGAGCCACTACCCCGGAACCCAGTAGGAGTTGCAGGCTGGCAACCTAACGGCTTCCAGGAGCAAAAAAATTTGATTCTCAATATTTCGCATGATTATTTTCCAAAATTAAACCTTTAAAATGCTTTCATCATCTACTTATCAAGAGGTATAATCCTACGTTAACAGTTTAACACAACATGACACGTATTAGAATTAGAAACTGTGTCTCCTGTGGCAGCGTAACTTACAGCGAGGAAATTATCGAGCCTACATCGGACGAATATATGGGAATGAGAACGCTTAGCAACTTCCAACAAACCTGACAACTAATTTCAAACCTCGGAGAAATGTTTTCTCGCTGGCACCCCTCCCCCCTTCACAACAAACAAATGAATGGAAGGAAGTTTATCGCTTCCAACATTATCGCTGTTCATGCACTGAATATTCAGCATTGGACATGACGCTTTAATTTGTTTCTTCTTTACTAAATGTATTTGCAACACATTTTGCAGACAGTACCCACATATATCACTGAAGATACCCGCAAATTTATATTATTGCCCCACACAGAGTTTAGGAGATATGGTGTTAAACATTTAAATGCGTGAAAACTAGCTTTTACTTAAAATGACTTTGCGTACAGCATCTGACATTGGTCACAACATACGCTGTGCCTCATCGAACTGTTGCCATTTTTCGTCTGCTAATGCAGAAGCTTTAAGCATTGTGTCACACTGCACAGTCGGGCATACAATAGTTTCTAACAAGGCCTCTGTATTCTTAAGTGAACGGCCCAAACAAATCGCAGTGTCTAACGGGATGGTGATGGCAGCTTTAGTATCAAGGAGATGTGACTTAACTCTCCCTTCTGCTTTGAAAATAGCGTGAGGACGTGTTGCTCCTTAAAAAATTCCACTATTTTGTTCGTTACGTTGAAGCACTCTTCCAGAGTTTTCAATGACATTGTGTTCTTTATTAGCAGATCAAATGTATGTTCTGCGAAGCCTACGCATGACGTATTAGTCCTCTACTAATTTTCATGCAGCATGCATATTTCGTGCGTTGTCTGTGATTACTGCTACAAATCTCTCCGCACCTATTTCACTACTAACTCCAATTATTTGCGAAGCAATATAATGTGCTGTTTACCTTTCCTCACCATTTGTATACTTTTATACAATATCGATCGAGGCGCTGTCACGATAAAATTGATGACACTATTCCCTGATTCAACAGTCCATCTATCAAATCTTAATGTAAAAGCAGTTGAACAAACCAACTTCTTTGTGATAAATATCTTCACGCTATGATATTTGACAGAAATAAAAGACGTGCTAAGCAGATGGTGACTAGGAGGCTCTTAGCCAGGCAGTATTTTTTTTGAAATGCTTTCCACCAAGATTTCAAATGCAGCATAGATAATGGAGCAGCTGAAGCATACTATACAGCCCTAGCAGCGACTTTGTCACTGTCGCTATCAATTGTTTTGTGGGTGACCTTAAGCCCGGATGAAGAGGATTTTGGTGACTATCAGAAGTTGTTCACTGAGAGAAGAACCAGAAGTCATTTATGGTAGCGTAGATGATGACGCCGTCTTTATACTTCAGTATTCGGCAACCCATTATTTGATATTTCTGTTCCCCCCTTTTACATGAGATGCATTTTCAGAGGCTAAACGTTTAACACACTGGGCGCAAAGATTTCATAAGATAAGATTTTCTTTTAATCGTGACGCCACGGCGTTATGATATTTAGTTTTACAATATTTGTCTGTTGCCTCAGTCGCTCGCTACACTCTGGAACCGCGCGACCGCTACGGTCGCAGGTTCGAATCCTGCCTCGGGCATGGATGGGTGTGATGTCCTTAGGTTAGTCAGGTTTAAGTAGTTCTAAGTTCTAGGGGACTGATGACCTCAGCAGTTAAGTCCCATGGTGCTCAGAGCCATTTGAACCATTTGTTGCCTCAGTCTTACCATCTCCTTGTCTTACATTGAAGAGATCCACACCTTTGGTCGAGGATGCATTCTACTAACTACAGTAACCGGTGTGACTGCATAAGACAGCAAAGTGTAATGTCACCTGAGGTGTGTCAGCACTGTCTAGCTTTATACAGACCTGTGAGTTGTGACTAGCTCTCTTCTAGATATTTCCGGATTCATTTCGTTCATTCCAGTGTGAAAGCCCCTGACACGTATGCAATACCTGCTTCTGTATGGTACAGCAGGTTGCGTGACAACCAGGCTGAAAAGAACCATTCCTACCATTCTTACAGTGTTTTAAAAGGTTGAAATCAACATGTCTGTCAATTAAACAGGACTGAACAGTATTTTTAATCTTTGCATAGCCGTAAGTATCGACACACACTGTTAAATGTGAGAAATAAGAGAGAAGGGTGCGCTGGAAGTGACCACCACCAAGTCATGGGGCGCTCACATTGAACATAGGGCTAACAGAACCAACAAGAACAGGAACAAAGAGAAATGTGGAAATGTGAAAAGACCAACAGATGAATGAAATACTTACCCTATAACTAAAAGAGAGATTTCATGTTTCCTTTGAACAGAATTTCATGTGGGAAGGCACAAAGAGGTTAGGAAAACTTAGAGACAGTTATCTAGACGCTGTAGAACATCTTAGGATGTGGACACATTAAAGAAAAGAATTTATCTCCGATGACACATGAAATGAAATTAATCGCAAGAAAAACTGGAACAAAAGTTAAATCACTATAAGACAAGAGAGCAGAAAATCGAAGCACATAAAGGACACAAGCAGGCAAACAAAAGAGTGAAAATATCGATAACGGGAGATGAAAGTACAGTTAACAAAAGAGGGTGCAATATAGGGAAATAAAAAGGAGTTGTATAGTATCACCGAACGGTTGTCAATACAGGTCTTTATACGTGGAGGACTAGTTAATAGCAACAAGGGCGGACTGATGATTAAGATGCAACACTACATCTACAAAGATTGGAAGAGCATTTAAAGTGGCTTTTAAATCGTGAAGACAGGTGAGAGGTGTTCCAGAGGAAGTCAAAGTGAGCCGAGATATAAATCTACAATGTTCCACAATAGACAAAATTAGCATTGTTTTGAGAAGCCTAAAAAATGCAAACGCTCCAGGCCTACACAATATAGCACCGTTCCTCTTAAAAAAACGATAACAAAGTTACAATCAAAATGTTCCTACCCTTGTTGAAGGATACTTGGCTGGAAGAGAAATCCCAAAAAGAATGCAAAAACTGGTTGGTGGTAAAGCTCCCCCCCCCCCCAAAAAAAAAGGAATATATATCGGGTTGAAACAACTGGCATTGTATTATACTATTGTCAGTGTCTAGTACTGTTCTTACCTGAATTATTTTAAATAAGATTAAACATTCACTTGAAACTCCAAACCGTTGAGAACAGGTCAGTTTTCGGGCACATTGCAGTTGTGTTGATCTTATTAATACTCTACGGATTATCTTACACCAAGGTAAAGAATTCTAGGCATCCGTGTACCTGGCATTCATTGATTTTGAAAAGGGCCTCGATTCTGTGACATCAATTGCTGTGACAGGTGTATACCACAGTATATTCTAATCATCAAAGACCTGTATGATGGCTACAAACCGTGTGTGCTCCACGGGGTAAATCTCTCGAAACCAACAGATGTAACAACCTGAGTCCGCCAACGTTGTATTTTATCACCAACAATTTTCTACTGATCTTGACAAGTTGTGGGAAAGAGTCAGGGCAGGCAGGAGAAGAGAAATGCATTGGCGGATGCGTGAACGTCTGGAGGATTTGTATTTCGCAGACGACACAGTTTTATTCTGACAAATACGAAAGCTAAATTAAACTAATTGAAAAAAGGACATATTGCTTAAGTCAAGATAAATGTAGATAAAACATGTTCAGTAGACTTAATTCTTCCTTCAGTATGAGGCTCCCAAAATCTCTAACCCAGGAGCATGCGATGGCGGAGCCACGTAGCACGCTGGGAGCTTAAATATCCACGAAGGAGAAATGGTAGGGGGCACTTATGATGGTTATACTAAACACATACGTATTTTTATTCTTTGGTCAACATATCTGTTGATAGCTTCTGTCTTATATCCAAGAGACAAATATCAAGACAAGTAAAAGATTGTAAACCAATACGAAATGAGACACATTGTGAAGCTGCTGCCAATTTAGACATTTGATAAATTTAAAAGGTAGTGAGGTTTTCGCTAATTTATCTTCACACCACTATGTTCCCATTTCATATCCGTAACGTAAATATACTTTTCTGTACAAATATTCACTAGACAATGACTTGAAAGCCGAAACCGGCAATGAAAATAAGTAACAGCTGAAGCGAAGAAAAAATGCCGCAGTCTTGCAACAAATTTTTGGTGATGATACACATCATGAAAATGATATATTACGTAGGTGATTTATTCACTTTTCGTTCGAGTTCTTAACTTTGCCATGAGTCGGCTAAGTGAACCCAAGTGTAATATTTGTTTTGTATATTAAACTTGTTGTATCAAACTTAGGTCTTTTCTTTAAACACCTACAAAATCTCCTAAGTTGCCAGCTAATTTCCTATCATCTAAAAAATTCTAGCTTCAGCCTCATACGTTATACCTACTGCTGGAAGAAGCTGCCCCTGTTTTGCAGATTTCCCGAAACCGCTCGCAAGACGCAACTAGAGGTAAGTATGTTGTATGGCTAGTAGCAAAGAGCAGTGACGCGACAATATTAGCTACTGATGAATATCTCTGAAACACCTTTGTCTCTCTGTCCACTTAGGACATCATTCGTATTGAGGCCATAACCCTGTAGAATAGGCACATTAATCTATTTGGAAAATATCTCTTCTATATCTCCACCATTACGCTGCAATTCCTATGAAGGTGGTCGCCGAAAGGAATATTTTCGCAATGGGAGAGGAAATCGGAGATTGAAATTCCACGAGAAGATCCCGTCACAAGGAAAATCGCCTCTGTTTTAATAACTGATATCCAAATTCACGTACCATGTCTACCCTATTTCGCGATAATACAAAGTGACCTGCCCTTCTTTCAAGTGTTCGATGTCCTCCGTCAATCATATCTGATGCGGATCCCATACCGTAAAGCAGAAGAGGGCGGACAAATGCAGTCTCTTTAATAGACCTCTTGCACTTTCTACATGTTACGCCAATAAATCGCTGTGTTTGGTTTGCTTTATCCACAACATTACCCAATGTGATCGTTTCAATTTGAGTTATTCGTAATTGTGATCCGTAAGTATTTAGTTGAATTTACAGCCATATTTATGTGATTTGTCGTGTAACCCAAAATTTATCGGATTTCTTTTTGCACCATGTGGATGATTTCAGACTTCTCATTATTTAGAGTCGATTTCCACTTTTCGCACCATACAGATATCTTGTCTAAATCATTCTGCAATGTGTTTTGATCTTCTGTTGACCTTACAAGAGCATAATCGAGTGCACCATCTGCAAACAATCTATGAGGGCTGCTCAGACTGTCTCGTATGTCGTTTATGATCAGCAACAGTAGCAGGCCCGAACACTTTCTTGGGGAGCGCCAGATTTTATTTCTGTTTTACTCGATGACTTTCCGTCAATTATTATGGACTGTAACCTATGTCCTTTCTGACACGAAATCACGAATACAGTCACTCTGAGTCACTGAGACGACACTCATCTGATTGTTAGTCGCTTGGAGGAACGATGTCAAAAGCCTTTTGGAAATTTAAAAACATGGAACCAATTTGATACTCCTTGTCTTTAGAATTCATTACTTCGTGAGAATAAGGAGGTAGTTGGGTTTCTCAAGAACGATATTTTTTGAATCCGTGTTAACTACGTGTCAATAAACTGTTTTCTTCGAGGTAATTCGCAATGATCGAGAACAGTGTTATGTTCCAGTATGCTACAGCAAAACGACATTACTGATATGGGAATGTAATTAATTATGCGGATTACTCTTATTTCCTTTCTTGGGTATTGGCGTTACTTGTGCGACTTTCCAGTCTTAAGGTATGTATGGATCTTTCGGCGAGCGAGCGGTTGTATATGACTGCCAAGTATGGACCTATCGTATCTGCGTACTCTGAAACTAATCTCACTGGAGAGAAACACATCGGTTTCGCTTCCTTCCTTCATATAAACCCTAAATCCACTTACGCTCCACTGGCCTATGGAAGGCACTTGTTGATGAAGTGTTTCTTTTACTGTGATCTCATCTTGCTGCTGAGATTGCAAGTGGACAATATTTTGGGGCATTGTGGTCGAACTGGTTGGTTTTTTCCAGCAGATTTCGTGGTCTTGCTTCTACCGGTGAGTACTCGTCGCATTCGCTTGACAGCATCAGTGAAACATAGTCTGACTTGTTTGTGACACTCGTTTTTTTTTGTTTTTGGTTATTTGTTTGTCAGTATACAACCAAAGACCACTTTTGCGACGTTGAACGCTTTGGCGTACTGCAGTTTTGTACCTTCTGTTGTGGTGTTGCAGGCAGCTTTCTCGTGTTGCTACAGCGCGCTACAGCTGACGTGCTAGCTATTGGACTGGCAGAAATGGTCAACACAAGTGCAATGACAGTAACATGTGTGTGCCCTTGTATTACTTGTTTGCATCTGTGTAGCTGTATCAAACTTTTTCACAGTGTTCTTCGCCATCAAAACGAAAGATGGAGTGAATGTGATAGCCTGAATAGGCTCTTAGTGACATGAGAAATGTCTTCCGTTCATTATTTGGCACTCTTTCCTTATTGTGACCTGCACTACACAGAACAGCCACAGGTGTATGCTGCGTGACTGTTGGAGCCGTATGTGTGACACCCGATCCGCGAGCCGTCTTGCCACGATTGCAACACGTAGCCTGTCCCTCAAATGAAGTGTCGTCTGTTCATACCGTTGGCACTTTGGTACGTCGACACTAATTATGATCTGACGTGGAAAAAAAGAAAAGAAAAATCCTTCTCTGTATGTGCTGCATCTTTCAACGACAACATACACTATTAATGGTTCGGTTTCTTTAGTTGTATACGCTCCTAAAGGAGCCGTTTCATTCCGGAGACTTTTCACAATATTCAGTTTTGTAGTGAAAGCTTCTAACTTTTCTAGAAAATAAAAGTTTGAAACGAATATGAAATAAAAACTTGCTTTGTTGTGCTATGTTCTCTACACGATGAAAACAAGAAAATGAGAAGCCTTGCTTTCGTAACGACGATTATGAGCTTATATTATTTTACAGAAGAAGTCTGTAGGCAGTACCAACGCGTAAAACAGTCCGCCCACTCACTTGATGCCAAAGTCAATTACACATCAAGCTGTTACCGTGGTTTTCAAAAATGGTTCAAATGGCTCTGAGCACTATGGGACTTAACAGCTATGGTCATCAGTCCCCTAGAACTTAGAACTACTTAAACCTAACTAACATAAGGGCATCACACAACACCCAGGCATCACGAGGCAGAGAAAATCCCTGACCCCGCGGGGAATCGAACCCGGGAACCCGGGCGCGGGAAGCGAGAACGCTACCGCACGACCACGAGCTGCGGCTTACCGTGGTTTTCCTTAAAAATTAGCCATTTATCAGGCGGGCTACTACAGGCACTATATCTATCCCTAACAGTTGAATTAGTGCTCCATTTTCGATGTCCCTGTGGCTGATAAGGTGGTAGACAGAGAAGAAAACCTTTATACAAACGTCAAAGTTTATTTCCAGCCATAAACATTTTCACGCTTCATATCCGTTCGCAAACGTGTCATGTAAAATTACAAATTTTCTCTCAATCTTACTGATATACACTGCCTGACGAAGTTCAGGCAGCCAGAAGGAGAGGAGAAAACGAAATCAAACTTCACTGGTTGAGCAGGTATGTGATGTTATTTCAGTATTTTCGAGATGATCCAAAGCTAGTTGGTTGCAAATGTTACAAAATAAATAATTCTATTTCATATCATTAAGCCGATAAAATGCCTTCAACGTGAATGATTTCGTTAACACTGCACATCCTTTGTCATATCGAGAGTAATGCTGTTTTTATGATTGTTAAATTACAGATTTTGGCCTTCAGTCTCTCCTTGAATCCTTCAGAGACCTGGACTTAACTAGTTAGATGCTAGCTTGCTGTTGTTTAGTGCTTTCAACAAATCTGCCATTAGTACAGTCGATAAACAGTTACGTTTACGTGAACAGATTACATTGCTTATGACATTTTACACGTGCCATTATACGACTGCTTGCAAGAAAAGCGCACCTACTGCCTAACTTCTGAAAGTAAAACTCAACAGCCAAAACACGACTGTTGTTGCTATGGTCTTCAGTCCAGAGACTGGTTTGATGCAGCTCTCCATCCTACCCTATCCTGTGCAAGCTGCTTCGTCTCCCAGTACCTACTGTAACCTACATCCTTCTGAATCTGTATAGTGTATTAATCTCTTGGTCCCCCTATACGATTTTTACCCTCTACGCTGCCGTCCAACACTAAACTGGTGATCTCTTGATGCCTCAGAACATGTCCTACCAACCGATCCCTTCTTCTAGTCAAGTTGTGCCACAAACTCCTCTTCTCCCCAATTCCATTCAATACCTCCTCATTAGTCATGTAATCTACCCATCTAATCTTCAGCATCCTTCTGCAGCATCACATTTCGAAAGCTTCTATTCTCTTTTTGTCTAAACTACTTATCGTCCATTTTTCACTTTCATACATGGCTACACTCCATACAAATACTTTCAGAAACGTCTTCCTGACTCTTAAATCTATACTCGATGTTAACAAATTTCTCTTCTTCAGAAACGCTTTCCTTGCCATTGCCAGCCTACATTTTATATCCTCTCTACTTCGACCATCATCAGTTATTTTGCTCCCCAAATAGCAAAACTCCTTTACTACTTTAAGTGTCTCATTTCCTAATCTAATTCCCTCAGCATCACCTGACTTAATTCGACTACATTCCATTATCCTCGTTTTGCTTTTGTTGATGTTCATCTTTTACCCTCCTTTCAAGACACTGTCCATTCCATTCAACTGCTCTTCCAGGTACTTTGCTGTCTCTGACAGAATTACACCATATATACGTTAATATATATAATTGAAGTTACTAAAGCCTATGACTCAATTGACCGGCAATCTTTGTTTAACATTTTAGAGGAACTTGGACTTGACTCCAAAACACTAAGGCTTATCAAAGAATCACTGACAGACACTGTATCTAAAGTTAAATTCAGGGGAGAAATCTCTGAACCTTTTCTCATAAAAACTGGAGTACGTCAAGGTGACGGGCTATCTCCACTTCTGTTTAATATAGTCCTGGATAAAGTCATTAAGGAATGGGAAAAAGAATTAAAAAATCAATCCTACTGGAAACCAATCCATCTTGCTAGAACCAAAGACAACGTGGAGATATCTTGTTTAGCATTCGCGGACGACTTGGCCATACTTGCAGATGATGAAGAAATCGCCACCAAACAAATAGAGATCCTTAAGGAATGCGCGGATAAAGTAGGTTTACAAATTTCGTTTCAAAAGACAGAATTTTTCTGTACGAAATTCCATATACACAGTTTGAACACAAAATATGGAAAAATAAATAGAGTAAAACATTTTAAATACCTAGGTGAAATTTTGGAGCCAACCGGAGGAGAGAAAGTTGCACAGAAGATCAAACAACAGAAAATGAAGAGAGCATATGGTATGACACATGAAATATACAATAAAAAATGCATCTCCTCGAACACAAAAATCAGACACTACTGCGCAGTAATTAAGCCAGCAGTACTATATGCTAGTGAAACGCTCACACTCCACACAAAATGTGATTTAGAAAAAGTACTAAAAGAAGAACGCAAAATTATGAGAAAGATTTTAGGTCCAAAATTAACAGAAGAAGGATACCGGATACAATCAAGAAGAACCACAGAAACTATATCAAACCTGGCAGCAGACATAAGAAGGCGAAGATTAAAATTTTATGGACATGTCACTAGACTTCCCCCCACACGACTCACCAACAGAATTCTCACTTACATAGAAAAAGTCAAATCAACAACACCATGGATTAACCAAGTAAAATTAGATTTACAAAAAGCAAATATTGAACTTAAAGATGTCAAAGATAGAAAAACTTTTAGAAATAAGGTGGAAAAGTGGATTGTATTGTCGGAGAAGGAAGCACTAAAGAGACCAGGAACAAAATGGACAGAAGAAAGAAAAAGAAAACATGGAGAACGAATGAAAGAAGTATGGAAGAAACGACGTCAGAAAGCTTTGCGTGATCCTTCTGGGTCCATTCGCGATAAGTAAGTATTGAAGTTACTATATTCAATGCTGGTCTTCCTGTAACCAACACAGATGTGCTACCTATTCGTCATCGTTTCATCTGGCAAGAAATGAAAGTTACACAGGCTGTTGTTTTTAGAACAAGGTGATTATAGGGCGACCACAAAAATAAGAAACCTGGAAATAAGTTACAATTTATACGAAACTGGTTAAACTACAGTGTAAAGAAAACGTAGATATCTATTCAAATTTACATAACAACAACATGAGAAAAGTGTTCTGACACGAAGTTAACACCGGGACGCTGACGATGGGCCATCACAAGTGGTAACCACTCTCACAATCTCCGGACAGCTGTATTCCCCAATCAGAAGCTGGTAACAGCCCTGCCTTGAACAACATCGGCGTTTACGTTGCTACTGATACCCAGTATTTTTTTACTTCGTTTCCTTCACGGTTTTACAGTTTTGATGAATAGGACAAGTTGGACGATACTGAGGCTGTCAGGCGAAAGTGTTTGCGGGAGGAGCTGCGAGCACTTTGCGGGCGCGCAGGCCGGCTGACAGGCAAGGTCCGGCCCCCAAGCCGCCCCTGGGGCAGCGGTGACGCGCTAACTAGTGGCACGCAATGCGCCAGCGGCGGCGGCAGCGGTAGCCGCCGATCGATGCTGCAGCGAAGGTCAAAGTGCAGCGCGAAAAACGACGCGGTTTCACTGCCCGCGGCCCCGGCCGGGCGACGCCCCCGCAACCACAAGCCTGGCGTCCATAAATACTACGCTTCGTGGGAAAATCACAAAAATTACATTGCGTAACCTTTTATCCTACTTGGCTCCGGTGATACATGGTACTTTGTATTTAAATGTGAGCAATAAGCATATTTTCCTTTTTAACAATGTTGTGCAAGTTGTGAAATAACTTCGTATGAGAACTGCAATAGCTGCAAACCGCATGGACTACACGAGTAGTGCCGAAACATGGAACAACAGGGTGGTACCGAGTGGATTAGATATAGGACAGTTATTCAGGTAAAGGAATATAATGAAGAACCGGCAAGGCCAAGTCTTTCTGGGACAGCCAAGAAATCTGGAACATATGTATAACAGAAATAAAATAGTACACAAATGGGGGTTCGATTCTCTTTCTTTTTTAATTGGTGGTGGTTTCACACTAGTTCCATTTTAAATTATTTTACGGTCGAAGGGATACACAGCTTCTAATCACATTTGTAAGCTATGTCAATCTATTACAAACAATCGGTTTCAGTCAGACAACGGACCATCCTTAGGTATGTATGTGCAATGAAAAGGACCGTACCTAGGCATAGAGATCACAGACAAAAACAATCTTAGTATATCTGTACAATACACATCATATAATCTATGTTTACAAAGCGACGTAAATTACAGGAGATGTCAAATTATGACAACTTGTTTCCAGAATAACGCTGAAGACCGACTGCAGCAAAACCCCAGTTTACATGAGAGCATCCAACTCATGTTAGGTTGTAACTTAAAACTGATTATTTGTACAGAAATGACATGTCGCTATCATCCAAGGCACGATTTTCCGAAAGATTCTATTTTATTTTACTGATTATGATACGGTGGACATCTAGTTTTGCTGCAAAGAACTTTATGACAGTAATCTGAACAACAATACCTCAGAATTTTATATTGCTTGCGGGCCAAGCAACTTTGAATAGAAACTCAAGGGGACAGGTCTGGGTGAAATAGCAGTTATTACAAAAAATAGGAAAGACTACGCCTACAATAATGTACTGTTTCAACGCACTGTTCGCAATATTTTAAAGAAGACACTTCAAGCGAATGTTGCTCTTTACGGTACCTGACAACTTTGTGCTCTCGGATTCCCTTTAATTCACAGCCGTCTCGAGAGAAGATTTACAACTTGAACGCACAGCGAAATAGGCTCCAAAATGTTCACGAAGTTCTTGTTGAACGACATGAAAGTTTAAATTGAGGAAATATGTTTCTCGCGTATCTATAATAAAAGTCTTTAAATCCATTCTTCCTGTGCTGATTTTCTCAGAATTGTGGGTCTGGCTGTGGTATAGCTACGACCGGTGAAACTCGACATTCACAAAGCAAAGACGAGGTAGGGTAGTGACAGTGGTAGTGCCAGGGCCATGGACTGGCATTCGTTAGCACAGCGGTTCTTATCCCCGATCCCCGTCAGGACTCTTCATTTAGCTTTTCTGTAGATTCCTTAAATGGGCAATGCCTTTTATAAGCTAACGGCCAATTCCATGTCGCCGGCCGGAGTGGCCGAGCGGTTCTAGGCGCTACAGTCTGGAACCGAGCGACAGCTACGGTCGCAGGTTCGAATCCTGCCTCGGGCATGGATGTGTGTGATGTCCTTAGGTTAGTTAGGTTTAAGTAGTTCTAAGTTCTAGGGGACTGATGACCTCAGAAGTTAAGTCCCATAGTGGTCAGAGCCATTTGAACCAATTCCGTTTCCCAATCTGACCTTGCGCTTCGTCTTATCGATCTCATCAGAGCGACGTTAACATTATCTTCTTTCTTCCTTCTTCCGACGTTCAGGTTAGAGATTACGAAAGATTGCTGTTGAACTCTGTTTTACGTTTAGAAAGTCATTGAACAAGGTTTTAGGGCTGTATTAAGAAGCAATTAAGATTCCGGTGGGGATAAATGGACACTTGTCTTGCTTGTACATCACGCAGGAACGGACTTTTAAAGGAAAATAATTGTATTGACTGGTGCGTTGGAATGAGCAGATTTCGGGATGGAGAGGGAAAAAAGAAGCGTGGGAAAAAAGAACTGCTAAAATCTGCTTTTCAGTTAGGGTGTTTATAAGCTCACTGGACGAAATGTGGGGTGGTTCGCAGATGTGAAACCATTCTTCTAAAAATGAAGTGGATGGATAAACATAAATTTGAAGTAAAGTAGTATGAGATGGAAGACGGAGGGTGGGGGGGGGGGGGGGGGACTTTACGGCTACGTCACCAATATGGGGCCATCTGGGGTGCAACTCAAGTTTGAAATGGAGAGATTGTAATGGTACTTGAATTACGTAACCATTACGGCACCTCATCTGAACCTCTCGATACCAGTGACATTCTACTGTGTTTCTGTAGAAGTAGTTGACATATTTCTGAGACAACATTCAGATTTGATTTCATTTGTGATACATCGATATGTTTATATTGCAATGATATTATTCTTATGTGTATTCTTTCTTTTGTCACTATGATCTTTGACGTACTTGTAACTCTGATTTTTGGGCGCGTAAGCGATTATTAGTTAGTTGTTGAGTTGTTAGAGAGTCGGACCTTGAAAAGGTCAAGTCTTGGACGTCATGTTGGAAAGACGAATATTGTCGTCAGCTTATAAAACGTGAACTTTAACAGTGACTCTGAGGAAGATGTTTTCAAGTATGTTTTGTATTGTGAAGTGATGTTTAGTGTGTCGCGTGATATTGCAATAAAAGCAATTAAAAGGAAGTGTAACTTAATTTCGGAGTGCTGATTATTTTTTTACATCACCGTTGTCCAGAAAAAGTGTAATCTCCAAGAATGGTTTGAGAAGCGCATCTACAAAACTTTTGAATATAGCAGGATAAAACCTAGGCCTCTTTGCATCCGAGCTTGGAATCATAACCACCTAGATTTTCAACGATTGAGCCATGATTTTACGACGAAACACAAAAAGATGAGTGCCTAGTTTTTTGATTATTACATGAAATGACTTTATTAACTGTGCTCTAATGACACCTGCCACATAATGACTGTTGTTGCCCGAAAATGCAGTACTTAGCAGCGTGAGCAACACCACAATCGTTATTAAATGCTGACCTTTGTTGTGGTAGGGTTGTTAGAAGATGAACGTCAGATATTAAACAGATAGAGAACAATGATGCATTTCACTTGGGCATGGCTTTGTTCATTTTCTAGTTATGACTGATGTTTCTTCCTTACAGATGACGTGGACGGCGTTAACACAGGGCCAACGTGTTGACCGTCCTGTTATTTGTGTTATCGCAGAGGATTTCAACCAATGCCACTCGGACTGACCACCCACAGAGCGCTAGTGGAACTTCTCGGGAAATTCCGTGGAACTGGCTTTGATGCGAACAAATCGAATGCTGGACGATCGAAAACGGCTGCGGATGAAACAACATTAAAAGTTCTTCTGACATCTTTCAGCAGGAGTCCAGGGCGCAGTACTCTCCCGCTTCAATAAGAAACTGTCAGCCGTGCACGAAGAATGAGAATTTTGGCCGCATGTAAATGGCACACTTATAAAATGTTACAACATCTCACTGAGTTCGATCCAGATCGTCCGATTCACTCTGTAGAATGGGAAATACGCAAGCTCTGTGAAAACCTACTTTTGCGCTATGAAGTACCGTTTAAGGCTGAAATTAATTTGTCTGTGAACGGAGAACTAAATAAACATTATCATATATACTGGTTAGAAGTCAATCGTCACTGGATGCCCCATCCACCACAGCTGGCGCTTCGAAAGTGGTAGACGAAGATGTGTTGCCCTCGCTGCTGCCTCAAGACGGGATGTATTCAATGTACTTTCAGCATCATGGTGCTGAACCTCGCTACGGCTAGGTGTTCCGGCAACTTGGTACTCCGTATCCAGTTTCTCCGAAGCAGGATAGGTCAGAGGTCTAGTGGAGTGATAGGCGCGTTCCCGGGATTTAGGTCTATGAGATTTCTATCTGTTGGGATAGGTACAGGCAATAGAGCATATAGTGAAAATCAGAACCCTATCACTCCTAAGGGAAAGAACTGTTGACGCTTTTGGTCACATCCCGGTGCATGTACTGGTCAAAGTCCACGAGGAATGGGTGAAGCGGGTAACATGAGTTGCTGTCACGCCTTCGTATGAAGCAATTGTATAACGATTGGAATTCACGATATCCAGTGATTTATGGCGCTATACGACAAGTTCGTTTATTTGGATAGAAGCTAATGGGGCCTGAGGACAGCAAAATGAAATGACGAAACGGGTTGCCTTCAGAATAAAATAAAATAAATTAATGTATACGACTGTTGGCGAGTTTATTGACACTGAAAAGTTTTTACCTGGCACACTTGTTTTCGAATGAGCTACTTTTATAATTAGGGGCAGGTTGACCATATTGGAACACTTTTATTTTGCTACCCCAAGCCTTTATTAGGCATCTAATTGAAACAAAATATACTGTACAAAAACCTATATGTTTCACACTTTTATCAGGTGGTATTATATTTTGATTAAACACATGGCATAGATGGGTATCATATAAAATTTAGAAATGTATAAATAGTCTCAATTAGCAAACTTTTGCTTCATTTGGATCTTCAGTTGCTTGAATTGGACCAGACGGTAAAACAATGAGCAAAAAGTAAACGCGAACTGCAATATTTTAAATAAAGATTCAATATAACATATTTATTGAACAAACATATTTAGGTACTTAGTCTAATTACACAAAACAAAGAGCTTTGAAATATTCCATTTCGAGTCTAGCTCTTGTTGCTTACGCAGCTGTGTGTGTCACAGAAGCAACTACTTTCAGTAAAATGATATTTATCTCACGTATAAAATCGTGGAACAATCGAGGCTTCCAACTACGAACACGGTGTTTTATATTTCTACTGTGACGAAATCCAAAGAAGACTGCTGTGTGAATTTCATCTTCCGTACCCAGGCTAAAAAAAAAACATGCATGTGGTGTGAGATTATGGGCTACATGAGCACGTTTCGACACATCGGGTTTCGTACTACTTCGGGGTTAAGAAAAAATGGAAGAAAAAATAAATAAATAAATGGCAGGAAGTCCCAGGCCGAAGTAATACCCTCCGTAATATTTTCAGCAAATGGAGAGCATATACATTCGTGTTGAGGGCCTTATCTGTTGCTCGCAGCTTTTTGCTGGAGAATGTGCACATCGCACGTTGTTCAGTTATCATTTGTATAGTGGTTACCGGATGTTTGAAATTTAATATCAACCGAAAAACTTGACTGATAGTATCGCAACTTCTGAGGTGCCTGTAAGGAATGAGAGACTACAAGTGATCTCAACAGAACCTTGATATTTCGAATCGATCTTCATTTAGAATACAGCAATGCAGAAAAAACTCAAAAGTCCTTTGTCAGCGCATCGAGACCTGTGGCGACGCCTCGCAAAGAGAACGGTGCATTCTGATTCTACGTCCCCTGGGCAACGCAAGGAAAGAGCGACGTGGAATACAAGGCATCGCTTAAAAGTGGAGCTGGAGGGGAACCACAAGTAGCTCTATATTTGTGTGTATCATGTCTGCTCTGCCCCGTCCCCTGCACTGAGCACTTCAAGGTTGTGGTTGAGGGCATTGTTGCCCGTTAATCTCCGGATAAATTTTTGGAATACAAGATTTATTTTACTTTAGTTACTTTTATGCATTATTCTGTATGATGTTCACCATAGTCACTATGTAACATTAATTGCCCAAAGCGTTAAATAGTTTATTACATTCCATTTAGGCCTGCAATGAACCTCGTTATTTTTAATTCTGTCGAGCTATCCTCTTAGTGCAGTATTCTCTAAACCTGTTCTTTTTTCGTTCCTGGGTCTACGTCAAGTTCCTGACCCAGCTTCCGTTTATGACTAGAGAGGTGTGATGTTCCTGTGATCATTCTGTACTGATCCTTGTGAATTTAGTTGTGACCAATTTCTAACTGTTCAAAGACTTAAGATGGCGGAAGAAGCCTTCTCTTTATAGACAGTGCTGCAGATCCTTAACGTCATTTTCCAATTTACATGAACGTGTAAGATTAAATCTTCTCTTTCTCATTAATGTTGTAACGCACTCTAGACGTCGATAGAATTTTTTTGTGTCAGGTTCTGTACTCACGATCTTAGTTCGAGGGACCCATGGTTGTTCTGATCGGGACTACTTATTTATACATGCTCCGGCTGGAGCAATTACTGGGTGGATTGAATAGCTCAGTAATTGCTGCTGCCGGTCAAAAGCCCGGATAAAGGAGGAGGGTAAAAGCCAAAAACACCAAAAGGCACCTGCAAAACTCCAGAAATACATCCGCTGCCGTACGGACTAACAACCCGTACGATGAGGGTGAACTGAATCGACGATCAGCCACTAGTCCCTGGCAGACGTCCACCAGCTGACATCAACCATCAACTTAGCACGATGGAAAAGCAAGCAACAAAGCAACCACCTCAGGCCGTAACTCAGAAGAGCGAGGCGAACCTGGTCATTCGGATTATGTGGGACCAAGACATCATGCAGCGAAGAGTCGGAGCTTCCCAAAACTCCTCAAACCAAAGCGAAAGCAATTCATTGGTGCACTGAACGTACAGACACTGACTAAAACAGGAAAACTCAAGATACTGGCAGATACTTGTGATAGATCTGGAATTCGTTTACTTGCAGTCCAACAAATACCTTTTCGTGATTGGGATGACTTTGATCCCGGTGCCTATCAAGTCTACAAGGGAAGGCTTGTAATCAAACTGAAAAATAGTGACATAAATTTGTTGGGAACGGCATTCCTCGAGCATAACAGTGTCCAGGAATCTGTAATAGACTTCTCGTCACCCTCTGAACGCCTCTCTCTACTCACAGTTAAGTGTGCCAACCCACATGCTCCAGTCAATAACAATCCTTACAAAAACAAAGTGGAGAAATTCTGGTCACAACTCGAGCGTGTACTTAACAAGAACCCTCAAAACCTTGTCAAAGCCCTGTTGGGAGATTTCAATGCGCAAATTGGCAGAGAACGTGAACAAAGACATATAATTCGGAATTTTTCAGCACACAAAAAGACGAACACCAATGGACATCGCTTAATCAGCATATGTGGGATAGCCAACCTCCAAATAAAGTCCACTCACTGTGAGAAACCACTGAGGAAAATGTCTACATGGAAATATCCAAGCCGGCCGTTGTGACCGAGCGGTTCTAGGCGCTTCAATCTGGAACCGCGCGAACGCTACGGTCGCAGGTTCGAATCCTGCCTCGGGCATGGATGTGTGTGATGTCCTTAGGTTAGTTAGGTTTCAGTAGTTCTAAGTTATAAGGGACTGATGGCCTCAAAAGTTAAGTCCCATAGTGCTCAGAACCATTTGAACCATTTTATCGTATATCAGACTTAATATCAGTACGTTATGAGTAGTTATGCAGACTGAACGTAATTATAACGTCACATACTCTAGTTCGTGCATGTAGAAGTATCATTCCAACTAATGCCTGTGCATGTCCGAGTTAAATAAGAATATGTGCCGTTATAATTACACACAGTCTAAATGGCTACTCAGACCGAACTGATGACAAGTGCACTATCACTTGAAATCTAGATTTGTAACGCAATAAAAGAGACAGACGACATTACGACGGATGCCGGCCACCTTTCTGTCCTGGACTAAATCACGGTCGAA
Source organism: Schistocerca piceifrons (assembly GCF_021461385.2). Lineage (NCBI taxonomy): Eukaryota > Metazoa > Arthropoda > Insecta > Orthoptera > Acrididae > Schistocerca > Schistocerca piceifrons. Next base: position 659,663,872 of record NC_060138.1, read on the forward strand.
GGGCACAACCGTTCCCACGGAATCGAACACGATAACTTCTCTGATGCCTACTTGGACTGCTTAAAGAACGCGTTTAGGTCAGACCGAAGGTGTTTCATAGCAACTCACAGGATGGACACGCTCAGATAAAGGACAAAAGGTCAAAAAATGTTGAAATTTCACCAGTGAACGAATGACAAACGTGTGATAGTACGCTTCCTGCGAAACAGACCGTGCGTGTTGTGATATGACGACTCGCCCCGTATCTGTGTCGACAGTATTGTCGAAAGTGCGTAATCAGTACCGTTCAACGCACAGAACGCCTACCGCGAGCAACTCCACGTCACCAAATAGTTCGTACATGTCACCCCTTATGGTTCCAAAGTAACGAAAAATGAACATTCAAACGTGATGACAAACCATACGGCATTGTGGCTGGGAAATAATGGTTCAAAATGGTTCAAATGGCTCTGAGCACTATGCGACTTAACTTCTGAGGTCATCAGTCCCCTAGAACTTAGAACTAATTAAACCTAACTAACCTAACGACATCACACACATCCATGCCCGAGGCAGGATTCGAACCTGCGACCGTAGCGATCACGCGGTTCCAGACTGAAGCGCCTTTAACCGCACGGCCACACCGGCCGGCGGGAAATAATGGCGCTTCGTGACGATCAGACGAGACGCCACTGAAGCTGCGAACTGTCTCGAAACCTATCATTTCGAGAATTGTCTGCAAAGCTGTTCACTTTCGCGGAATACGAGAACAAAAGATACAACAGTTTCACGGAAAATTCGCAAGTGATGAAAATAGTGTTAAATAGCCCTCTGGACCGAAAGTACTATCATAAAACTATATCTGTTCATCAAATTAATCTTGGCTGTTTGATTATTTTGCAAAAGATATGGTGTTAAACTGACATTGACTCAGCCAATACAAATGTGATTCTGTGTGTTTTCATTTATGTACGATCGAAATACTTCCAGTGCGACGACTACACGTAAATTATCAATCTGAATGAGATGACGACGGAGGAAACCAAATACGCTGAGGAGACAAAAGTCACAAGGATAACGATAAGGACATACACAGATGGGGGTAGTATCGCGTACACAAGGTACATAAAACGGCAGTGCAATGGCGGAGCCGTCATTTGTACCCAGGTGATTCATGTCAAAACGTTTTCAACGTTATTATCGCCGCATGAAGTGAATTAACATACTTTGAAAGCGGGATGGTAGTTGAAGCTAGACACATGGGACATTCCATTCAGGATATCGTTAAGAAATTCAGTAGTCTACAGTATAAATAGTTTCCGAGAATACCAAGACATTACTTCTCACCATGGGCACCGCAGTGGCCGACGGCCTTCACCTAACGACCGAGAGCACAATAGTAAAGTTATCAGCGCAGACATTAACCGCAGAAATTAATGTAGGACGAACGACGATTAATGCGCTACGGCAGCAGATGACCGACAAAGAGTGCCTCTGCTAAGAGAACGGCATCGCCTGCAGCGCCTCTCATGGCCTCGTTGGCCATATCGGTTCGACCCTAGACTACAAGAAAACCTTGGCCTGGTCAGATGAGTCCCGGTTTCAGTTGGTAAGAGCTGATAGTAGGATGCGAGTGTGGCGCAGACCCGACGAAGTCATGGACGCAAGCTGTCAACAAGGCACTGTGTAATCTGGTGGTGGCTGCATAATGGTATGGGCTGTGTTTATATGGAATGGACGGGATCATCTGGTTCAACTCAACCGATCATGGACTGGGGCCTGGTTATGTTCGGCTATTGGAGACCATTTTGAGCCATTCAAGGACTTCGTGTTCCCAAAGAACTATGGAATTGTTATGGATGTCATTGCGCCATGTCACCGGGTCACAGTTGTTCGAGATTGGAATGAAGAACATTCTGGACACTTCTAGTGAATGATTTGGCCACGCAGATTGCCAAAATGAATCCCACCGAACATTTATGGGACATAATAGAGGTTAGTCATTTCGGCAATTATGGACGCCTTTAGACACAGCGCGGCTCAATATTTCTGCAGAGAACTTTCAACGACTTGAGTACATGCCACGTCCAGTTGCCGAAATACACCGGGCAAAAGGAGGTCCGATGCGATGTCAAGAGGTACCCCATAACTTTTCTCACCTCAGTACAAAATGTTGATTATGAACCTCTTTGAAACAGACGCTAAAATTGTACATGTCCTGGATCGTTTTTTGTACAATGATTTGCCGGCCGGTGTAGCCGAGCGGTTCTATGCGCTTCAGTCTGGAACGGCGCGACCGCTACGGTCGCAGGTTCGAATCCTGCTTCGGGCATGGATGTTTGTGATGTCCATAGGTTAGTTAGGTTTAAGTAGTTCTAAGTTCTAGGGGACTAATGACCTCAGATGTTAAGTCCCATAGTGCTCAGAGCCATTTGAACCATTTGCACAATGATTTCGAAAATAGGTGATTGCTGGGAAAGTAAATTGGTCTGAATACTTGAGCCGCAAACTGATGCAGTATAATTTGGCCATAAGGATACTCCTGGCTCAAGAAAACTAGGGCGAAAAAGGGGTAGTTTCAACAAACCCGATTTTCTGAAAGTTTCAAATGGTTCAAATGGCTCTGAGCACTATGGGACTCAACTTCTGAGGTCATCAGTCCCCTAGAACGTAGAACTACTTAAAGCTAACTAACCTAAAGACATCACAAACATCCATGCCCGAGGCAGGATTCGAACCTGCGACCGTAGCGGTCTCGCGGTTCCAGACTGAAGCGCCTAGAACCGCACGGCCACTTCGGCCGGCTTTTCTGAAAGGTATCTGCAATGATGCCTGATTAAGGTCGCAGGAAGCTGTGTTCCATTAGTACAGACAGTGGATATTATGGAAGGGAATGCACACTCTCTGTTGCACGCGCGTTAAACAGTAATCTGTCGACTGCCCGTGCAATTGCCGGCGGTGATGGCGAACGCTGGTTCCCTGCCGCCTGCCCTACGGTGGCAAACGCAGAAGCAGAGGCAGAGGCAGCCGGCGTGCGGCGGTTGGCGGGACGCCTGCCCGCCCCGGCCAATCAGCCGGCAACACGCGGCCCAGCGATGGCGGCTCCGTGTGTGGCTGCACGTCTGCTAACATTCTGCAGCGACAGTCCGTCAACCGAGCGCCTGCGACGAATGTATCGCAGGAAGACTGCACCTCGTAGAGCTTTGTGCGTCAGCCGACGAACAAAGGACAATGGCCTAACAAAAGTACATTCAAGTTATCAACAGACATTTAGTCAAGGGCGATCCGGGACTAGCAAATTAGGTATACTTTCGTTACTAATAGGATCTCTTTAGTCACAATGTTGTATTTCCCCGTTTTAGTCCAACGCGTTTCTGAGCTGGGATTGGCGAAAACAGGCCGGTTAAGACCGATACCGGTACTTTAGTTTTGAATAATCTCGTATGCAACAGGTGTTTATTTTATTTTTTACTAATAGAGTAAAAACCGAACTTTCAATAATGAATAGAAACAGTACTAAGATTTTTAGTTTTTAATAGACTTTTTTAAAAAAAGGAATAATTTTCATTCTTAAATTCTCATTGGTTTGAAATATTGCGATTATAGAGAACGGATTAGCGATCACTGCTATTTCAATAACAATGCCAAGAGGGACGAACAGCAAACACGTGGCGTAAGGATTGATACCCCAATGCTGAGACAAAAATGTGTCTGTTGCCATGTGTAGTGGCTTAAGGTACCCCTGTAAGTGCAATGTGCAAAGCTTGCCCCCACCTGATCTTACGGTTGTCTCCCGCTGTCGTCGCCAGACATCCGTTGTATTGTAGAATGGCTCCAATACGAGAAGAGAAATATTTTTTTCGAAATGATATAGCAAGATTAGAGATTTGTCTGCCATTTCTGTGAAATAATAAAAGAGGAAGGGCAAATTAACATGAAAACACTGTTTTTCAACCTCTGTTTTCATCCTTTGCCACTGACTAGTCGTAATGCGCAAATAATGATATGATCCTCGATGGCAACATGACTTTTGAGCTGACTTTCACAAAAATAGAATCAACAGGAAAAAACTGGTCATTTTTTCCAGTATTCAACCAATTATAACTTTTCCTGAAAAACAGGGAATGAAGGAGATTTAAGTTTTCTTTTATTTGCTTGTTTAATTTACTATATTGGTTCTATGTATCTTGAAACTGAGAGAATCAAAATTTTTCCATTTTTGTTAGATTTATCCATTGTGAATGTGGAACACTGCGACTGTGATGAATATACCGGTTTCTTGAAATTACTGCAACCAACCAGTCGCCTTTTGTCTTGTTCAAAAAATGGTTCAAATGGCTCTGAGCACTATGCGACTTAACTTCTGAGGTCATCAGTCGCCTAGAACTTGGAACTAATTAAACCTAACTAACCTAAGGACATCACACACATCCATGCCCAAGGCAGGATTCGAACCTGCGACCGTAGTTTTGTTTTGTTCATTAATTTTTTATTATTGCATTGCCGATTTCGAACCGCCTAGCGATTCATCATATGGTACATATTTAATAATTGTCTGCAGCAGTGTGGGAGTTATGTAGCTGACGCAAGATGCATAAACGAAACACGTAAGTACTGAGTGCGGCGAGAATTATTCGCATTATGAGATAGATTTTGTTGCTTTAGTTACAGTGATTAGTATCCGTTGGTTGGATGTTGGTGTACACAGTATTCTTCTAACCAACGGATACTAACCACTGTAACTAAAGCAACAAAATCTATCTCATAATGCGAATAATTCTCGCCGCACTCAGTACTTACGTGTTTCGTTTATGCATCTTGCGTCAGCTACACAACCCCCACACTGCTGCAGACAATTATTAAATATGTACCATCTGATGAATCGCAAGGCAGTTCGAAACCGGTAATCGAATAATAAAAAATTGAAGAACAAAACAAAAGGCGGCTGGCTGCAGTAATTTCAAGAAACCGAAATAAACCTGACATATGAGGAGAATTTATAATTACCTTCATTTGCCCACGAAATATTCATCATCTGCATCACTTCAAATGATGTAACATTTATGTCTGTACTACATTAATCAAACGTATAGAAGTAGTAATCGCATTATTATTGTCGATCGTATCATTATTGTCGTTTTTTTCGGTCCAAACACTACACTATTCTGTGTATCCAAGCCTCTTCATCTATTGAACCTACAACCGCATCAGCCTGCTTAAGTATTCAAGCCTTGATGTCTTTCTACAGTCTTTACACCCACACTTTTCTCCATTAGCAAATTAGTGATTCCTTGGCGCTTCAGGGCGCGTCCTATCAACCGATCCATTCTTTTGCTCAAGTTGCGTCATAAACTACTTTGCTCACAAATTCGACTGCAGATCATGTAACTGCTGAGGAGGCACTGACTAGACTTAGGGAGAAGAGGAATTTGTGGCACAACCGGACTAGAAGGGTCGGTTGGCAGTACACATTCTGAGGCATCAAGGGATCACCAATTTAGTACTGGAGGAAAGCGTGGAGGGTAAATATTGTAGAGGGAGACCAAGAGATGAATACAATACGCAGATTCAGAAGGATGTAGATTCCAGGAGTTACTCGGAGATGATGAGACTTGGACAGGATAGAGCAGCAGGGATAGTTGCATCAAACCACTATTTGGAATGAAGAGCACAATAACACCTCATTAGTTGTTCGATCAACCTGTCTCCTCTTCAGCATTCTGCTGCAACAGCACACTTCACTTCCATACACCGCTACATTCCAGATACACACTTTCAGAAAAACAGTTCCTAGCAGCTAAATTTTTAATAGCCCAACATCTCAAGAATCTCTCTTTCAAAAAAGCTTTGGATAAAAAAAACGGGATAATAAAATATTTTGACTGTACGCAGCAGTCAAGGACTAAGGACTGTGCGGCTGGTCCCGGCGGAGGTTCGAGTCAAAAATGTTCAAATGTGTGTGAAATCTTATGGGAATTAACTGCTAAGGTCATCAATCCCTAAGCTTACACACTACTTAACCTAAATTATGCTAAGGACAAACACACACACACACACACACACACACACACACACACACACACACACACACACACACATGCCCAAGGGAGGACTCGAAACTCCGCTGGGAGGGTTCGAGTCCTCCCTTTGGGCGTGTGCGTGCGTGCGTGTGTGTGTGTGTGTGTGTGTGTGTGTGTGTGTGTGTGTGTGTGTTTGTCCTTAAGATAATTTAGGTTAAGTAGTGTGTAAGCTTAGGGACTGATGACCCTAGTAGTTAAGTCCCATAAGATTTCACACACATTTGAACATTTTTTAACTGTACACAGCGTATTACTATGAAAAATATTCCTAACCTTAAACCTGATATTGGCTGATTAGCGCAGTCCTCTGTGCCATGCGAAAAAAATCATAAATTCACTTCGTTATTGAGAATGTCCACATTCAGCAGCATATAGAGTGACCGAAGTAGTACATACTGCGCAAAACATTTTTAATTTAGTAAGTTCATTAACAGTATCTCAAACAAGAAACTGCTTACAAGACACTGAAAAAATGATAGTGTTCTTTATTACAGCGTGTATGTGTTGACAACGTTCCAGTAAACGTCTTCGAACACGAAACCATGCGTACGCATCACACGGCAAGAGTAATGAATGTGCCAGATCTGGTAAACTGGTGAAGTTCGCTGCAGCACAGCAAAGGCATTATGAACTATCGTACGGAAGTATAAAAAGCGGTACACTGCATAATGGAGACAAAAAACTCCCAGTCTTTGTTAGAAACCTGAACATGATATTTTTAATTCCTTGTCCCGCCTTGTGCTAGCATCTTCCTGGACTGGTGGTCTAGGGTTACACCCTAACGAAGTTATTAGCAAAGTTTACCCACTAAAATCATGTATTGCAAGACCACAGACCGCAATAAAAATTGTACACGTATCGAGAAACCATGGGCTACTTTTGAACAAAAACACAAACGAATTATTGTTCTCTTAAGTTCTTAACCAAAAATCAGGAACGCTTTTTACTGGATGCAATATGAGACAACCATTCTTATATAAGTTTTCTTTACAGATACTGCTAGCAGGGGAAGGAAGGAAGACTAATGATTTAACATCCCGTCGACGACTAGATAACGGGAGGCGGAGCGTAAGCTCGGATTGGGGTTAGGAAACAAATCGTATGCTTTTTACGGGACCCATCCCGGAATTTACTTAACTCTACAAATAACACTGAAAGTCGACGAAGGGAATACATGACATTTTCGAAGAAAAATGAAAAAAATTCCATTTTTTATCATTTACACAAGTCAACTCATATAGAAAACCAGCGCAATGAGCATTTCCAACTTGTCTGCAAATTACTGACCAAACAAAACGCAAAGAAAATTTTGGCAAAAAACAACGATCAGCTGAACACAGTAGCATATCTCCCCCCCCCCCCCCCTATCATTCTCAATGTGAACGTCGCAACAGGCCGTTTATATTCTTTCAGTAATTTTCGGCTAAATCCAAGCGAATTGGGATTGGGATAAAGGCGCTCTAAACGGGAATATACATACGGAAGGAACAACAGATTTCCCTGGTAGGAACCGAGGAAATGAACTATTTTCAATTTGATACTGCGATAGCACGCAAATTCTCTTCTAGTAATTTTCACAATAAAAATTAACAGAAGACTTAAACTGAAATCGTGCTGACAATGCTGTGAAGAAGAACAATGGTTGTTCGATAGGATAGGTGGGAGTCTCTGCAAACGCACGTCTGAACTACAGGAATAGCTGACAGACAGCCAAAACGTCGTGCAGGTCCGTCTCCCCACCTCATCGTACGTAACATAGACTATAAGATATTTCCTACTGAGTTTGGCAGTACCTAGTTGAGATTACGCCGTCACACAACTTTTTTTACATTGTGTGACGAATGCGCTAATGGCAGAGACGAGAGTCGACATTTCGCGAACTGCTTGCGGCTCTGATATCCTGAATGCCTTCAGTGACATGTCTTGAACACCGTAGTCATTTCGCGTGCAAGATGAGTAATGCTACTGTCACCGAGAGATGATGAAGAGCGACAGAGCACGAAATTTAATTCAGAGAAGCCAAAACAGAGGTCCTTCCCATGTGATTTCATAGTTCTAATCTGCACGAAAAAAGTGTACTCCAAGACGCAATTTCGGAACTTTGCGGAATAAAGAGTTCTACGAGACACCAGCCGCAAGTTCGAGGTCAATTGATTTTCGGCAAAGGAGACTCGTGTGCACACTTTCGGAACTTTCCACTTTCTGAACAACCCACTTCCCTCCGACAAATGTTAGGTGTGAAACCCTTTTTGTATTTCAGCAGTACTACTACAACGAGCAATTTCCAAATTTAACCTTGGAGCAAATGCCATGCAACATGTGAAGTATGACATGGCAATTAAGAAAATTGGGGAGATAGAAGAGTTTGATCGTAAGTAAGTAACAGATGCACGAAGCTACAAACTGTAATGAAATTAGGTCTAACAATAGCTCCTGGGTTCCCGTTTTATTGTTTTCATTTTCCCTGTACGTTTATTTACGAACTTCATCCGATTCTACAGTTGCTTGGTGTCGCTAATCGATGTAGTTTCACTGCAGGAAACTAGTCTTCTGTTAGTGACGTTTGTTTCTAACCAACTCACGGTTCGCCCGTCATCCATGTTCTTGTTCTGCATTAGCGATGTCATATATATTAATCCTTCTACATTAGCAACGGCGTAACCGAACCGTGTTCGACACCTGCGGGTCAAGGTATCCACTAATGCTTCAAATGCCGCTCCTCCATGAAATAACGAAATGAATCAGTCAGTTTATCCAGTAAAGTTAGAGTACATTTCTGGAAAGAAAAAGCAAAGGAAAGTTTAAATCTGGGGAGTAAAGCCACAATTCTGAGGAAAAAAAAAAAAAAAATCGTCTGGAGCCATGAAAAGCTGGAAAGTTCCTTTAAGGGTTTTATCTTCACTATAATGCCTTCGATAAATATACACCTTTCAGTTTTTGTTTACTGACTTCATATTGTTTTGAAATACGTGGGCTCAGTTCCCTGTCACTGGAAAAACAGCGTGGACGAAGGGCTGCAAAAGGTCGTGGTTCTTAGTACCAAAGAGTGCTTTAAGTGGTTGTGGTCGTCGCGATTTACGGTGGTGCTTTAATAGACGCTATAAAGCTCATTTCAATTGCTCGGCATTGTTTCATGTCGATAAAATACAGAAAACCCCACTTTTGGGAAACGTAAAAACGAATTACCTTATACGTCAGTAGACGAGCAGGAAAGCGTGGAATCACAGACAAAGAGGCGTCCTAACCACAGTTATATGTTCTTTTCTGTTTATAGAGGCATAAAACGCTAAAAGTATAAAGAATTGTTTCGCAGATACGAGAGGAAATGGCACCGCGTGTCCACTGTTGGATTCAGTCATGACAATGGTATCTTTGTAGGTTCCTCAAAAGCCTAAGCACCGGATGTAGGCCGTACAGCCAAAATGGCAACTGCCGCAACCACGTACTTCAGAAAGAGTTAATACTGCAAGGAGTACTCCAACAGGTTATAAAGAACGCCCGACGTGACAGTGATAAACGTGTTTACAGTGCAGGACATGCGACTGAACTGTGGAGTGACGCACTTGCTGATATTCGTAATGGTCATTTCAAAACAGTCCGTTAAAGATCGCAATATTAACAAGAGGGGTAGCTATGAATGTACGAGATGAATTACAAATACATCTAACGTTAATTCTGAAAACCAACAGTACATGGAAACTACGTAATATTGCGCTGACGGAATATTAATGTGCTCGATGCGTTTTGTTTGAGCCACCGAAACATAACACCGGGCTTTCCGTTACGTCCGTCGTACGATGACGTATGATAATGCTCAATAACAGTATTGCCTTATAGAAATAGAACTGAAATGTTTACAGCAAATTAACCCTCAATGTCCGAGAAATACATCACAGAACACGTAATGTACAAAGTAAAGGTAATAAGTTACATACAACTAGTACATTAACCACCAATTCCTTAAAATTGTATAGTTTAAAATCTCATTTATCACCTAATTTTGGAGCATTAATGGCTCATTTCAAAATATGGGCTAGTGGGGTAAATACTTTTTTAAAATGTAACTATTTATTTCTCTTCTCCTTCATCCTTTTCCAAAATTCTCATTTTCTCAGAATGGGCTCGTTCACTCACGTCTCACCATTTCACTCCAGTTTTCAGTTTTTTGTGTCTTCCTAAAAACCTTTGAATTTCTTGATTTCTATTCTGAAATTGTCTGTTGAATAAAGCTCCTGTGCAATCTGCATACCTTTTTTTCTCCTCGGCCGTTTCCTTTGTTTTCCTGTTTTGAAAGAATATGTGGATCTTCTTTGTCAATCTGTCTGCCTTCATTCTCTCTAGGTGCCCATGGAGGTAACACGCCTTTTTCTGAACTCCTCTGGTTTTTAGGGCACAATTTTTAGGCCGAACAATCTATTGCTTTTTTTCAATTAACTCAGTTTATGTAGTTATTAACGTTTTGTATTTCTTCCTGTATTCTCCATTCTCTTAAATCTTTTTCCAGCACACAACTGAGTTATACCTATCAGGTCTCGTTGTCTGACCCTTGATACAATTTGGAGGTTATAATAATAATAATAATAATAATAATAATAATAATAATAATAATAATAATAATAATAATAAGTAATATTATTCTACAGTGTGTGGCACTTAAAACCCGCCCCTGAAGTCAACCCACGAACATAAAATGAAATGTAATGTTTTGAATATCATTACTCACATTCACAGTAGTTGCTGAAAGTGTTCTCCGCCAACTTCAGGAAACATGTGAGGACGCTTGAGAAGATGCATTTAAATACTTGTCAGTTGTGTTGTAGAGCTATTGATAACATCCTGGATTCTCGTCTTGAGTTCTACAACTGTGTGGGGATTCCATTCGTATACTCTTACCTTTAATAGTCCCCACAAGTAAAAGACAAGTAGGCAAGTCTGATAACCGAGGAGGCCACAAGCCTTTGTTGATTGTCCTCTCAGGTGTAAACTCTCAGGCACACGGGACAATAATGCAGCTGACGTGTGGCGTGTTGTACCGTCCTGCTGAAGGTAATATAATTGACGTTCCTCTTCTGACAAGGTTGAATAAAGTTCTTCCAAGGTTCCCACAAACACATCACTGTTCACTTTCGTCTCAAAGACTATGAGACCCATAACGCGTGTGGCGTTAATGGCACACGAAACACCAGTCTTCTCGTCATGCAAAGGTACCTGGTGGATCGCGTGTGGGTTTTCTGTCGACCAATAATGGTTGTTTTGGGAACTTATGTATGCAGACTGTACAACCATGCCTCGTCACCCATGATGAGCCTTAGTAGTTCAAGAAACCACTGGCAACATTTCTCAACAGTCATGAACAGAAATGCATTTTTTTCTGCAGGTCAGACTCCTTCAGTTCTTGCACAACACTTATCCGGTATGGTTTCAACTTCAGTCCCCTTAAAGCACGTCTGCATGAATCTCTTAACCCTAAGACGAGCATATTCAAGACGGTTCACTGTTAGTCAACATTCGACTCGTCAGGAATTATCCAGAAACGATAGTAGCTGATTTTAAGATCTTTGGAACAAAAATAAATTAAAAACGATGCACTGCTGACTAATATTTACGAAAAGTATAACTAACACCACCAAAACGATTTTTTTCGACGACGATAACGTTCCAAATATTCATCACGCACAGGAAGAACGATATTTCTAGAGAAGTAATATTTAGTGCAAACGCGATAGTAGAAACAATGTCGCATCAACATGGTTCGTTCGCTAAGCTTGATCCTCTGTTCCCAAACAATGGCAGTAGCTACCTACTCCAGACAAAGCTCTTTGAACTTTCCAAAAATGAAAATCTCATTGCTTAGCTGCCAGTTTCATAAATGACATCACTCTATCGAAAGTGAAGCGACGGCGAAACGTGCGCTGGGAAATAAGTTCTAAAGTTGTATGAGCATTGAAGTATTACAGCGAGGAGCACCAAACGAAATGGATGCAAATTCCTGTGAAACCTCGCGGTTGCAGCTAGTGTTCCTGTTAGCGTATGCTCTATCGTTCCCGAGCTTTCATCAGGGAATGATTTTCTTTAGCAGTGTCTGTCTGCGTCCGGATTTCAAAAAGGGGACTGTTTTATATGCGTTATGTCAGACGCTAGAGAAAGCCACAGCACTGACGTTATCATCAACGAGACCGCAGTTCACTAACACGATAAGAACACTGTCGTTCGTTACCGATTGTCGAATGCTTCCAACTGCGGGCTGACGTTAGTGAATTCTGCTATTTCCCTCATTTCAGGAAAGAGCTTTTGGTCCGGTCAAAGTGCTGGGGAGGTTATCCATGAAGCCAATGGAATTTTTCACGAAGTGTTTATCAAAATAATAGATGGATGTCCCGCCAGGAAGCAGTACAATGGTAGAAAATTGGCGGAAGAGGTAAATCTCGATGACTTAGCAATTGAAGGCTGACCTGTTGGAAGGCTGAATGTCGCACAATCTTTGAGAGTTACCCTGGACCTGCGAGTGCGGTGACAGAAACGGCGGCGTACCTCTTGTGTTAAGGTACGCGTTTTGAGAAGGAACCGTATGGCACGATAAAGCGCGACGACAGTCCCTCAGCAGTTCTGGTTTTGTGAAAGTTATAGTCATAGTTAGCTGAAGGAATAGCCTTGGCTAAGATACATTAAAGCGAATGAAGTGTGTTGCTCCTCTGCAGCAAACATACATACATCTTAATGACTGCAGGCTGATGTCGTTTCAGCTATCACTGTGTAGCTTTTCTCTAACGAGATTCAAGGCGGTTTTGGTGGATGTCTGTAGGTGGAGGCGAGGAGCTCTGCTTAGTTTCCAGTATAGCGGTCACAACTAAGACTTCTCAGTGCTTTTTTGAGTGCAGTGTAACAGCATTTGAAGCAGTGGTGGAAGTGTAGAACCTGCCTCAGTTCGTCTTGAAATGACGACGGCCGTTATTTATTCAAGTTGTTGAGCATAGCAGTGGGGCAGCTGGAGCCAACTGTCCTCAGTCCGTAAACTGTTGTGAATACAGTTGGGCTTTACTAATACGGCCCTAATGGAGGTTGTATGCCCCCGTTTTTCTCTAAACTACGAACTAACTGAAGCAGCCAGTTAAAATTGGACCAGCAGTCGAATGTCGATTCCGAATGACTGTATACTTTGGCACTTTTTTCACATTTAACTGTCAATGCCCGAGTTGAGAAAGGTGATAGGTGACATAAAAAACACTTGTGATAAAAATAACACGATTTAATGAGTCAGTAGCATTTGCATCCCACCTTTGCTGGTCCAGTTTTTTGTCGGTAAAAGCTATAATGTCGAAATAGTTTAAACAAGTAGTCCGTACGTGTGTAGTATGGTACAACATTACGTGCAAGGAATATCAAAATTTATTGAAACCTTGCAATCAGAGCCAACAGAGAGCCATTTTCAATCCGTTTGGAGTTAGAAATCACAAACAATACACAAACATAAAAGTTAGCAACATTTGAACTAGCCTTACCTAGCAAATTCTTATTTTCTTTAGAAACACCACGAACAATATCAAGCCTATTTCAGTTTTTTAAGTTGCTTCCTTCTCTGTCCTAAAGAAAACCATCACGCAGTGGACAATTTAAAAAAAAGCTATTTGTATTATACAATTTAGTCACGTTCAAGAGCTCCGTGTTTAATCTCAGAAAATACGATAGTAACGTAAGTTTTGCTTTTCTCATACACTTTATACTTTACGGGAAAGAATTTTGAAAATTCGTTACTTAGCACTCAATGGGGAATATTTGCACGAGTCTCATAATAAACTTAACTGTCTTAGGTCTAGCTAGGAAGTAAGGGTCTTTAGTCCCCCCATGTTATGTATATGAGTCTTCTGTTTCTGATTTACCGTATACGAGATTAATTTGTATATAGGTCTACATTCACGAGCCTGAACAGTATGACCACCTGCTTAAATAGCGTGTTTGTCCACCTTGGGAACGATATACAGCAACGATTCTCCGTGGCATAGATTCGACAATTTCTTCGTAAATTTCCGAAGGTATGAGGCACCAGATGTCTACGAACTAATCACCCAATTCCCGTAAATACTGGGCCGGTGGATTGTGGGAGCGGAACTGGCGCAAGATAGCAGGCATCGGGTGCAATTCACGTGAATTTCGTGGCCATGACATGAACCGTGAGTTCACTGTCATGCTGTGCTCAAGCCACTGTAGTAAGATCCTGGCCTTCTGACACGGACAGTTACCCTACTAGAAAATGACATCACAGTCAGAGAAAGCATGAGACGTCAAGGGATGGACGTGGTCCGCAATAATAATGGTGTAGTCGACAGCTGTTGTGGTCCCTTCGCTTACTACCACAGGTCCCATGGAATTCCAGGTAAATGCCCCCCCTCCCCCTATCCGGAGCTTAACACTGCCCCCACTGGTCTGCGTCCGTGATGTGGTGGGCTGGTCCAAGAATACACGTGCTTCATACAACCAGGTGACAGATTTCTCTTGATTCACTGCCAAGTCTTGTGATCCCATGGTCAAATTCCATTGTCACTGACAACGTCGTTTGATCAACATGTGAACAAGCACACTTCATATCACCTTACACTCACCTGTAACTGGTGATTCCAACACTACAGTGTTACAAGAACTTCTAAGAGGGTGTTCCATTTAACACCAGAAGCAACGCACAAATTACTTCGTTATTGTATGAAATGCATCTGAAAACAAGAGGCGCTGCATCGAACTAGTTATAGGTCTCTATGTTAACCGGGGACCTAGTAACGACGGAGAGGCTCCGTCCCCGCCGCAGCCGCAGTGGTCCACAACACCACTCTTTCAGGATTATTGTGCGGTTCGGCCGCCCGCCCCCCGGTGGACATCTCTCCCTCCTCTCCTCCCCCCCTCCCCCCCCGGGGAACGTCTCACACCAGACGAGCGTAACCCCTATGTTTGCGTGGTAGGGTAATGGTTGTGTACGCGTACGTGGAGAACTTGTTTGCGCAGCAATCGCCGACATAGCGTAGCTGAGGCGGAATAAGGGGAACCAGCCCGCATTCGCCGAAGCAGATGGAAAACCCGCCTAAAAACCATCTACAGACTGGCCGGTTCACCGAACCTCGACACAAGTCCGCCGGGGACCAGGCGCTCCTTCCCAATCCGGAAAGCACGGCTAACCGGGCGGGCCTCTTGTAGTATTCTCTTAATATTTTTGCACTGAGGACGGAAATCTAACCAGCTGACTAAGTTAATACTTATGATCCAGTAACATGCAATCAAAATAAACAGACCTAAATAACCTGCGAAAATTATCATGAATATGTGAGTACTACGAGCGAGTCAGACTATCGTTAATAAAAGAGTGTTGTTAAAAAGCACTTTTTGAAAACTACATACGCGTAGTCAGAAGCCGCACATCGCACAGGAGTGCTCATAAAATAAGAGGTAATCAAAGGCCGCAAGCTAGTTCCTTCCGTAATGCGACAACAGAAGCAGCAATTACAAGAATTGCGTCCTGGAGTTCGATAGCTTTATCCTGTTCCACGTATCGGATTATTTTCCCCGCTATCTCGAAATGGCGTTGGTTCATTCGCTGTTCGTGGTTTTTAGTGTGCTGTTTTCCTGTATTGCAGAACTATGACGTCACAGTGTTTACGCGGGGGGCCGCCTACGCCGTATCGTTATGGGAGCGTGTCAGCGTTTAGCTGACGTAGCGTCATTCCCGCCTCATGGTTACACATCATCCACATTGAATGTAAGTGCAGCGAGAGTGTTTCAACAGAGTGGCAAGAAGTAAGTTTGAGATATGCACTAACTTCAAGCGTAACTATACAGTTGTCGCATCCGTAAGACAAATCCACTGCTGATTAAAATAATTGTGGTAAAAAGTTGCCTCTTAAGAAAAAAACGCTACCCATAGAATTCTGAAAAAATAAATATGACCAGAAAAATGTCGAAAACCAAACACCGGAAGACTTGTTCCTAATATGCTAAAAGAAAAAGTCGCAGAGCACATTGCTTATTACAAAGGATAAAACTGAAATAGAAAAAGAGTATAAACAAAACAGCCAGTGTAAAACTTAAACATCGCTATATCCCATTGTGGATAGACTCACAAAGACATCTGAGTAAAAAAAAAAAACCCAACTTACTCCTGGAGTTGTAATCTGGTAGCGCAAGGTTTGCTTAGACTGTACAACGAGGAATGGTATCGATATAGGTTATCAGCAGACATTCAAGTGCGTCTTTTATGAGTTGCGAGGAGTGAATGAAGATTAGTATCGAAGACAACTAGCGGTCCTTCCAGGTTTCCCACTGGTAGCTGTAAGTATCTAAGGCTAGCCGACGCGGCTGACTTAGCTGTATATGGAAACATTTCTCGTGAATAGTTCTGTCTGTTAGTGAAAACTGTATGAAAATACCTCCAGTGGTTCCTGTGATTAGCCTTCACATGCAGACAAAAAAACACAGCAGGGGAGTTTCTACTCATGCAATAAAGCGTTAGATCCAACTGGGCAAGAATAAGATATCGATCACTTCGGCCATGGCCTTTTTAAGAGGAGCATTTCTACATTCGCTTTGAATGATTTAGGAAAACTACGGAAAATCCAGATGTGGATCCCCAATGCGTGTAGGTGTGCTCGGTTAATGTTGGATTTGGCTCATAAGAATTCGGCGGCGAATGGACAACTACATTTTAGCGAAACAACGTACCAAGAGTTCAAAACGACAACATGGCGTGACATACATGCAACCTCTGCACTTACGAATCGTCCTCAATTGACCAAAGAAAGTAAGCTAAAACAATGTCTCCGTGGCTGCAGTCACTGGCAAGCTTAGCAAGAGGAAGCCTACGCCGCTTTCCTGTGAAAAGCACCATAGTAAATGGCCAATTTGCAAATTGTGCTCTAGGCACTGATATAGTAGTACAGATGTCAGGTATAACGCATTCTCAAAAGCGATGACTTAAAACTGCAATTGGGCGCAAATTATTTGAACACGTTTAGGAAAGCTGCAAACCACGGGTTCGAGTTGGGCCTATTACAGGGATGCGGGATCCGACCACCAGGTGATTGTGTAGCCATTTTTGTGTATATACTTTCTTTGGAGAATTTAGGTATTACACTGAGTTTGCTTCTGACAGTGCGGCGGGCAAGGATGAAAATGACGGTGAGGATAACATAAAAAACATGTGGAGCAGGACCGAATGAGTACAACAGGGAGAAAAGAAGAAGACTTAAAAGTGGTGCGTGTGTGTGGGGGGTGAGGGGGGGGGGGAGAGAAGAGGTCCGGGCGAGTGTCTATTAAATTAGTGTTAGTGGTGACATACAATTTGCTGATTTATGTGTGTGTGTGTGTGTGTGTGTGGACGCGGCATTCGTTAACTAGGCTGAGATTTGGGCGAATGCCGGCGGCGCGGGCAGCGGGCACGGTATTTGCGCCGGCATGACATCACCTGCTGTGCGAAACGGCCACCCGTGGCTGTGACGGGGGCCCGCTCGGCGGATTGCACAAGCGCGCACGCGCGGCCTTCGGGTACTCTTGCTGCCATCAGCCAAACTGCTGTGTGCGTTCTAACCGCGCCTCGGGGCACTGCGGATCCGAGCCGTAAATGAGCCGCACAACGACATCTTCCCGAAAATAAGGAAAGTGTTACGTGCGCAGAAGTCGTAAAACAGCGTTTTACTGCACAAACGAGACTGTTATTCAGAACTTTCGTTATTTGACTGTTATTAAACATGGCCTTACCGTTCCTTTCCGAAACAGGCGAATAAAATGTAGCTGAGACGCTGGACAGTTATAAATATCTCTTACCTGCATCCACGTCTGCTGTCGGTAACTAACACGTTGACCAGGCGATACCCAACATATTCCACTACTTTCATGGTTCTAGGGTATGTTGATCAATCAATTCCTCCTCATGCGAGTTCGCTATCAATACAGAAGAAAGTTATTCCTGCAGATAGAGAATAGTGTGACTATATACTGGCTACTGCGTATGTCTAATGTTACTGGAACATTTCAGATGTTGACTGCAACACAATATGTCCAGAGAATGTGCATGTGCAGTTTAATCGCCGACTTTCAGGCTTTACGAAAGTCAAATAATTGCCATAGGTAGCATTGGGAGCCTGACAGCAAAGCTGGTAATTGGCAGTTGGCTGTTGTACAATCATTGAAGAACGAATGGAGACGAAATGTTCTCAGGACCGGAGGAGTAGGCATGGTCCCTTCTAGGAAGACTTTATAGCTACAAGATCGTAGGATTGTGGGACTACTTTATCAAGTAGACGAATATCAACAGCTGAAATCCGGGCAGAGGTAACAGGCAGTGTCAGACAGAACCGTAGGAAACAGATTATTGGAAGCCGTGTTCAAATCTCGAGTTTCCATGCGTCATTTACAGCTGATAACATACCACAGACAACAGGAATTTATAAGGCGTGGCGCCTAAGACATCTGGGAGTTGGCTGTGTGGGAAGTCTTGTAATACGAACCGCGAACTTTGGAGATGTAACTTATTTTCATTTGTCGTTACAAAGCATAGATCGGGATTATATTCTTGTCTCCAAGCTGCTGATACGAATGTTCCTTTATCCTTTGCATCAAACACCAAACATAAGCTATTGCCTTCTACCCAGTTTACAATAGCTTCACCACATTCATTACTTTGCTTGTATTTCCATGGAGTATGGTGGCTGTTAAAATCTCCGAGGTATATGGCGGGGTCTTGTGACACCAGGACGACCTGTGAAAGCTGAGAGTTTATATACATTAATTGCTGCTAGTTCTATTTTTACTGTAACTTCGTGGATGTCACTGAGATCAGATACAGAGCATAGATGTGCATTCTTGATTGACGATCGTACGTATGCTGCCAATCCGTAAGCACGGTCGTACGTTGCTCCTGATAATTCAAAGCCAGGAATTTTTCCTCTCTGATTCATTTGCTCTTCATTTTGAGTATGTGTTTACTGAACAGCAACAACATCGATGTTGTATTTTGATAAAATCTTCTGTAAGACTTGGCATTTTGATACACCGGGTGAGCAAAAAGTCTGTACAAATTTGAAAACTTAATAAACCACGGAATAATGTAGATAGAGAGGTAAAAATTGACACACATGCTTGGAATGACATGGGGTTTTATTAGAACAAAAAAAAACCATATTCCTAGACGCGTGAAAGATCTCTTGCGCGCGTCCTTTGGTGATGATCGTGTGCTCAGCCGCCACTTTCGTCATGCTTGGCCTCCCAGGTCCCCAGACCTCAGTCCGTGCGATTATTGGCTTTGGGGTTACCTGAAGTCGCAAGTGTATCGTGATCGACCGACATCTCTAGGGATGCTGAAAGACAACATCCGACGCCAATGCCTCACCATAACTCCGGACATGCTTTACAGTGCTGTTCACAACATTATTCCTCGACTACAGCTATTGTTGAGGACTGATGGTGGACATATTGAGCATTTCCTGTAAAGATCATCATCTTTGCTTTGTCTTACTTTGTTATGCTAATTATTGCTATTCTGATCAGATGAAGCACCATCTGTCGAACATTTTTTTGAACGTTTGTATTTTTTTGGTTCTAATAAAACCCCATGTCATTCCAAGCATGTGTGTCCATTTGTACCTCTCTATCTACATTATTCCGTGATTTATTCAGTTTTCAAATTTATACTGATTTTTTGATCACCCGGTACTTATGCCTTCAAAGTTGATTTACATATTTTGATGGCAGGTCTAAGGTTTGTAGCTGGAGGGTCTTGAGAAGAACCGTGTGAGTCCATGTCTAGTAACAAATTCATTTTAGCCAGGAGATCTTTGAGATTATCTGGCTGCCTCTGTTAGATACCTGCCTTGTAGTGACTGTTCTTTAGCACCACCCAGGACATGTGTAACTTATGGTATGTCGCGGACGCTAACAGTCGTTGTTGTAATGGGAGAGCTACTGCAAGATTGTATGGAGAACGTTTCCCAAACAGACGTACCCCACACCATTCCACGTTTGCGGCTATATTGAGACGCCTCAGAGAAGCCTGAAAGTTGCACGCAGGTGTTTTCCCCCTGAGGAACCTCCATTATACAGGAAAGTAGTAGCATTTTGTGCTTAGTATTTGCGAAAATTATCCCCAGCCTATTGTTTGTCCTCTGGTAGGTGCCGAAATGTGATGCGGGTCGCCCATACTCGGCTAGAACACTACTATTGGAGATGGTTGTGCTGACAATGTTCGAAGGCGACCAGTCACCAACACTCAGCACGTTGCACAGGCGCTGCGCACGCGTAGAAGTGTCGTGTGGCGTGTTGTCCACGAACCCCGTCTCCATCCATACCATCTGCAGAAAGTCCAGGCATTACGGGAGGAAAACCACCAATGACGGGTACAGTTAGTGCATTGGTATTTACAACAATGCATACCCCAGTCACAATTCCCGAGCTTGGTGCTATTCATGTATGAAAGCGCATTTACTAGAGACGGCATTTCAAATCTGCTGAAAATGCATGACGCGGCGGACGAAAATCCGCGTGCGGAGGTGATACAAAATCTGCAACTCAGGGTCGGTTTTCAAACCAACATACGTTCAACACGTACATATTAGGAAATACTTTATGCATCGTTTTCCTCACTACGTGCTCGTGTGCCTTCACGAAATTCAGAAATTGAGAGATGCGGTCCCCTTCGTTCACGTACTTGTGATTAATCAGATAAGCAATCTTGCCGTATGAATCGCTGCCTATGTAGTGTAGACGCTCCCATGGCACTTGTTCTGCGGAATTGTACGTCCCATAATTTATTATGCGAAGTGTCTTGTAGAAGGAACTATACTTAAAGTGTGATTACGCGGCCCCAGTGAATCACTTGAGTGATTGTAACACAGACAAACGTGTGCATGCATGTCTAATAATGTTCGCACGCTTGCCGTGTGAAGAAAAGATCGGAAGAAATTTGTCTTTTGTGACAATCATACGTTTTATCAGAGCTCGTGCAATTTTTTTCCCAAACGAAAAGAAAAAAATCCTGCCTACAATAATACGGTCAGACCAATAGCCGTCCATCCTCTCGGTCCATAATAATTAATACTGTAAGGCCCTTTCCATCAGCAAACTTACCAGCACACAACTGAAGAATGGCTGCTTCCAGAATTAACGACAAGAGAAGTCGCCTGCATTGTTCCAATCCTGCAGGATGGTATTACTCTACTTTTTGTTGACAATTCTGAACTACAGGTTACGAACCACTGGAAAATAAGTGGAGCACAAGGCACACCAGTCCCCGGACCCCAACATACTGTTTATTGCGCCATAAAATCCTAATTAAGGAATCCTGTCCCGCCACACAGACGAATCAATTCAGTATCAGTGTGAAGAAAGGAGAAATATATAATGTATATGGAGTACTAGCAAGTGTGCCCAGAACCATTTGTCGTGAAATCGCATGGCTGTTTCGCTGTTCACTGCGAACTCATCCTTAGCACCACCACCAGCTAGCTCCTATCTTGTGCGCGCTCTTCATTGAATGACGCTCATCTTACACTGCAGAGGCTGCACAAAACCAATGGCGGCTATAAAAATTGGAATCGAACTCGGGAGCGTGCAAGCATTGATATAAGAATTTGAAATTTTCAACATTGAAAAAGAATTTAAAATGAATGTCAGCCAGGGGCTGTTTAGTTTTCGCACTCTTTGCCGCACAGTGCACAGAACATCGATCGGCTGGGAGAGGAGCTGCAGTGCAGCTGCAACTGGCCGCTGCACCAGGCTTTTCAGGGTCCGCCAGCGCCAGCTGTGTCTTTGGAAGCAAGCCAGCCAGCTAGCCTGTGCCCTCGTTGAAAGGTAATTGCGCCGCTGATGTAACAGAATGGGCTCTTTTGTGTCCCGTGTTACGTCACCGTGCATTAAACATTTTCTGCAATCGCTGTTTATTTCCTATGTGGAAAACGGAAGCGTAGTTTTCCGCTGCAAACATCGTGTCCCCGGTCACGAGTTCATCCGTCCTACAGGAATCCCCATTAGAGTACGTTACTTACATTGTGGCCGTGCTTTTATCTTTTCGGAGCTCTGGTGAGTTTTTCTGCCTTTGCCCTCTTCCGTTCGATTTGGCTGATGTATGAGCAAACTGTTTGCGTATTCGTATGGCATTGTGTTTTTTTGACATAAATATGAGACTGGAAGGGAGGAGAGAGTAACAAAGCAGAGCTGATAACCACCAGGTTTGTCGAGAAAAGCACGGAAAGGGATCCGTTGGTTTAACTTCCCATCCTGACATTTCGACGAAGGGTTATCTATATTTGTAAACGACTGTCCCGGTTCATAATTCACTATCCTATTTAACAGGTTTGTCTGTCTAACGGCTTCCAGGGCAACAAAATTTGACTTTCGGTATTTCATGTAATTTAAAATGCTGTCTTAACATAACCTTATCTTAAAGGCTTAACACAGACAACTATTACAGTTAGAAACTGTGTGTATGTCTTAAGTCAGCGCAACTCACGGCGCGCAAATTACGCAGAATATATTCATCCACTATTTGAGAGTGGCAGCACTTAGCAACTTCCAACAAACTTTACACATAATTTTAAACGTTCGGGAAACGTTTCCACAAAATGGTGAAAGGAAAAAAAGTTTATCGCGTACTACATTTTCGCTCTTCATACAGTAAAACTTTAGCATCAGTAATGTTTTGTAATTTATTACTACTGACTTCATTGGCAACACATCTTAAAGACTGTATCCATATATAATACTGAACACAACTGCAAAGTTACATCGTTGTACATCTCACAGTTCACGTGATAATGACGTTATAAACATTGACACGCGTGAAAAACGAGCTTGATAATGAGAGCATTTAGCGACTTACAACAAACTTTAAACAATTTCAAATGTGTTCCAATTTTTTTCTGCTTATATGCCTAACGTCAAATATTTAACACATTAAATCATTCTAAAGTAATCAGATGTTTGAATCTGTTTTATGCTTGGGAGTTCTGTGGTTTGTTGGTAAGTGAATATTGCTCTCGGTAACTGAGTAAGTGACACACTGCAAATCCAAAAGGGTAGACGATCCTAGGATTTTTATCGAGACTTAACGCTTTGTTACACCTTGGTCCTGAGCCATCGTTATGCTGTAGGTCCCCAAGTCACTAGCTAAGTCATTTAAAAAAATGGCTCTGAGCACTATGGGACTCAACTTCTGAGGTCATTAGTCCCCTAGAACTTAGAACTAGTTAAACCTAACTAACCTAAGGACATCACACACATCCATGCCCGAGGCAAGAGTCGAACCTGCGACCGTAGCGGTCTCGCGGTTCCAGACTGCAACGCCTAGAACCGCACGGCCACTTCGGCCGGCTAAGTCATTTCAGTAATCGTAGAAAGGCAAGGACATGCCACTACCAACCATTCATAGTAAAGAACTGCCTTGTTGAAACCAATTTTCGGGATAATGACAGTTTTACATACTAATAGTTTATCGCCGTGAACACGTACCGTTCAGGATGTGACGTCAGGTCATTTCATACCGGAAAAAACGTTTTGCTGCGATATAGATGGTCGCTGTTTCTCTTTTCAGATGTATATCGAATTAATCTTGGGGAATGCGACGGAAAACTGAGATCAGACTTTCATTCAGATTGGTGCAGTGTGAAGCTTTCGTCACGTTGGCAATACAAACACTTCTAACAGACAACAAAGTAGAAATAATAGAAATGTTCAAGCACAGTAGGAGACTAAGCGAAGAGCTCCTCAGAGTGGATAGGTCGAAATATTGCTTAAAGAGTATGAATAAAGCTTAAAGAGTATGAATTAACAGCAAGCCGTTGTTCGCATGTTCCAAAGATTCAACGGGTACACAGGAGTTAGAAGACTGAATTTAGCTTATCATGAGTGTTGTGACATGGACAACTGGAGAAGAAAGAACAGGACAGTAACGCTCCGCTCACCTCGCTTTATTGTTAAAGAAACTAAGATAAGACAGGTTAGCACGATGATGTTTCCCCGTTCCAGCTATGGATCAGTCATGCAGAATCTATGGTGCATCTTGAAAGAAAATACAAGACTTGGAAGTGACGTCCCGTATTCGCATGATGTCACAACGGGGCCGTTAAAAACGTGTTTAGTTACTTTGTGGAAGATCAGTGTGTCGATACGAAAGCGCGCCTTGTGTCAATTTGAGAGTGAAATTGTAAATAATAGCACAAACAGTTAGACGGGTCTGGTTTAAAAGAAAACGTGGAAGGACAAGGGGACAAGTACCAACATTGATCAGCCAAAACTCTGACTAACATGCCACTGTGATAGCTGAAGAGCACGTGGAGAATAAAGAGAAACACAGAAACATTACAACGCAGTACAACCCACGATACTGTGGCATGGTGGCTGCGCATTCGTTTCACATCACACTGCAAACCTGTTTCACTTCACATTTGGTAATACCCAGCTATCGTGACTTTGACGGGTGAAAGAGTTAATCGTTCACAAAAAAAGCTAACTTGCGTCGTATTCCGGGCTACGTTGAACTGTAGCTCCCCTATAAATGGATGTACCGATTGTCAGGTGGCAGGAAGTAAAGAACATTTCACCTCGTAAGGGGTTCGTCTAGTGAAGCGCTTCACTGATCAAATAAACATTCGTGTTGAGGACAGCTTTACTGCTAGCACACTGTCTGGAGATAATGAAATGTGCCTGGCAAGTGATGTCCCTACACCATCACGTTTGCACACCCAGCTCACTCGCTTCAGAATTGCCATACAGGTCGGATTGGAGTGTGACTTAAGCAGTGGAACGCACGGTGGGTTCTCGGCCATAAATAGTCTGGATCTAGACGCCGTTGAATCTCTGGTGCTGTCGTTAAAGAAATATCGTTGTTTGCAGGCACAGCGGTCGATACGCGTGTGGTTAGTTACAGCAGGATGGGACAAGCTCTGCTGGACTACTCTCGGTCCGTGCACAGCGGCGTGAGGCGCGCTGCAGAGGTTACCCGCGGGCTGGCAGCGACATCACGCGGCCGCCGGTTGGCCAAGCGCAGCATTGAATCCGAGCGGAGAGAAGAGCGCTGGTAATGAATCGCCCTCTTGGCAGGCCGGCCCGCAGTTCCTGGTAAGGGCCGCCTGCCCAGCACGAACTGCGCAGTTCACTCGCGGCCCCGCCGCCTGCGGCACACGTGCCTGCCCTGAATGATTCCGTCTTTATTACAGCAGTGCGGAGTATTCGCTAAAATTAACACTCTCATTATCAATCTTATTCGAGATCTGTAGCTCTTTTGGCTACTAGGGAAGTACCTATAAGTTTATTAGGAACCACATTACATAATGACGTATACACTCAGTCACAAAAGTATTCGGACAGCACGTAACGGCGCATAATTTTGCAGTTTGCCGCATGAACAAATACAGAAATTGCACTTTGTAATGTATTTGGGACTCTGGGTACGATGTCGCATGGGAAGGTGCAACAAAAATATTCGGACAAAGGCGGACAACGTGAGAGAGTAGTTCATTCCGACGCGCACAGAGGGTGAAGCGACTGCAGTGTGTCCGACATTTCCGCGAGACGATAGCGATGATTAGTAAACACGTATGACGAGCCTGTGCAGGTCGAAGTTAAGTCCCACAGGGCTCAGAGCCATTTGAACCTGTGCAGTTCGACGATGGGACGCAAGGGGAAGTGTTCTACGTTCGTGCAAAGGCAACTTGTCGTTTATCGTCACGCGAAGGGGAAAACCTGCAGGGAAATTGCCGCAATAGTGAACATGAAGAAAAGTACAGTTCACGACATTATTAAACGGTTCGAGAAAGAAGACCGATTGGAATTCTGTTGCAGTACAGGTCGGCCACGGACATTTTCACAGAGAGATGAACGTGTGATTGTGCGAAAGGTACAACAGAATCCGAAAATATCGGCCACACGAATTGCAAGTGAAGTGGAGGGAGACCTGGGTATAAAAGTTCATCCCGAAACCGTGACGATCGCAATACCATGGTCGAGTGGCACGGCGAAAGTCATTCATAAATGCAGTGAACCAGAAGAAACGTATGCAGTTTGCGAGGGAATACGCCGAATACGATCAGGCTTGGTGGAATCGGGTGATATTTTCCGACGAATGTAAATTTACATTATGGCAAAGCGACGGAAAGGCAAACGTGTGGCGAAAGACCAATGAAGAGCTGAATCCCAGGAACCTCAAACCAACAGTAAAGTTTGGAGGTGGGAGCATCATGGTGTGGGGATGCATGTCCGGCAATGGTGTGGGTGATTTAGTGTTCATTGATGATACGATGAACAAGGAAGCGTATTTGAATATATTGCGAGGACATTTGAAGCAGAGTGCACGACACCTAGGTATTGCGAACAACTTTCATTTTTATCAGGATAATGATCCCAAGCATACCGCGCATATTGTACAAATGTGGTTGCTCTTAAATTGCCCGAAAGTATTGCATCCCCCTCCCCAATCACCAGACCTTAACCTAATCGAACATTTGTGGGATAAATTGAAACGGACCCTCCGCGCAGACATCTATACGAAGGAGACCTTGAAAGAGAAACTGCGCCAAGAATGAGAAACTACAGGCCCAGGTTTCACGAAAAAACTCGTGGAAAGTATGCCGTATATTGGAGGAGGTATTGAAAATGAAAGGTGG
Source organism: Schistocerca piceifrons (assembly GCF_021461385.2). NCBI lineage: Eukaryota > Metazoa > Arthropoda > Insecta > Orthoptera > Acrididae > Schistocerca > Schistocerca piceifrons. The sequence goes on from NC_060138.1 coordinate 659,690,558, forward strand.
ACCCACAACGTATTGACATTTTCGTCGTACAACTTATGAACATTTATTGGACAGTGTCCGAATACTTTTGTAGCAGCAGGGTGTGCAGGATGTTTCATTTTTGTTCTTAATTTTTCTGATATTTATGTTTTGCAAACGAAATAATACAATAATTCTTTTGTAATTAATGTTGTTACGCATATATATATATATATATATATATATATATATATATATATATGTATATATATTGCTAATAAATATGTTTGGGTTTCATAGTGTTTCTCGAGTACTCATTGTGAAACTTCCCACTGTCCGAATACTTTTGCGACTGAGTGTGTGTCTATAATCGTAGTTTTCACAGCCTCGTTCCTGGCCGTTGCAGTTTATCACGGGACGATCCGCGATTTTTCTGAAAGCTTATTAGCGTGTGTTACTCCTATCTTATCTCCCTGTTGTTTTAAACAGGGGTTTTTAAAAGACAAACTTTAGAATTATGTTTAGGATGATAATTACGGTTTACTTTTCCTTAAATCTTCATGGTGCTCTCCACCGTGTGCACAAACAGACAGGCGATGGTCAAAATCGTCCCACAATTTTGCGAGTATGTTGAATTTACTACATTCTAAAGTGTTCAAAAGGGAGGCACATTCACGGAGAATTTCACAACCACCACAAAATGCATGTTGTAACCACATTCAGAATCCAGCGGTACCAGCAAGTATCGATATCTTCGTTTACAAAAAGAAAAGGTCATATAGAAACTATGTCTTTAAATTGTTTCACGTCTAAATATTTACATACCATATCCGTACAACTATGCTGAAATTTTAACATAAAATTTTGTAAATTCAATTCTCTTCGGTTTGGCTTAGTATACGCCACCGATTTTCTGTGACAAAAATGCAACTCCTCGCTTTGTGTAGTATTTCTATATTACTTCATCGTGTACAGTCTTGGCGGGAAGTTTTAATTAACAGTGGCCAAGCCATTTTGTAAGGCTGCAGAGGACGTATTGTTGGTTGAAATTGTGTCATCACAGAAATTAAAGAGTTTCAGAATACAAAAGTTAAAAATTCGGATGCCTTAATTCGTTTCGTGCTTTGAGAATTATCAGATTTTCGTAGTATTTTTCATCAGTCAATTTTCCACCTACTACTAGACCAGCCTGCGGACATTATCATCTCTCGAAAGAAGACAGAAAAGCAAACATCATCAAGACAAGCAGCTAAGTAAAAGCTTCGTACCTTCGTACGTGGATATTCCTTCGTCGCGGCTCATTTCATAATAATGACTACGTCCGGTGTGAGTACAACTCATTGAATGTGCAGCACTGACGAGGCATATTACAGTGTTTATCTGAATTAGATAAAAATGTCGAATTGTTGCTGTATTATTGTTACCGTCATCTCTACTTCACCCGCATTGGGTGTGGACAAGGGTACGAGCTAGTTACTCCAGGTAGGGCGCTTACGTGAAGCGACAACTTAAAAACTGGCGCCATGGTAAACATGTAGTTTCGATACGTAACTTAAAATTTGCCCAAGGTTATATCTTCATTCCTACAGAACCTGGGGTGTACAGACTTACTACTAGTGCCGGCCCCTCGCCCCTCACTGTATCAAATATAAAATGACGCGAGACACGTTGTTATTCCGAATTTGGATCCCCCTCCCCGGTGGCAACTAGACTGGGCTCAAAAGAAATAAGTTCTGCAAGTGACCACTCTCTCCTTTTCGGTGTGTGTGTGTGGGGGGGGGGGGGGGGGAGAGAGGGGCGGGAGAGTGGGCGGGAGAGGGGGGGAGAGGGGGGGAGGGGGAGGTGGAGGAGGAGTAAAAAAAATAAAATAAAATAAAATAAAAAAAACTCAAATGGCTCTGAGCACTATGGGACTTAACTTCTGAGGTCATCAGTCCCCTAGAACTTAGAACTACTTAAACCTAACTAACCTAAGGACATCACACACATCCATGTCAGAGGCAGGATTCGACCCTGCGACCGTAGCGATCACGCGGTTCCAGACTGTAGCGCCTAGAACCGCTCGGTCATGCCGGCCGGCCGGAGTTGTACAATATTAAAATATAGTTTTCAAATCGAATGAGACTTTTTGAAATACCTGTAGAGTTAATATCTGGGATGAGATAGTTACCACAATCTTATTACCTTTAAAAATTGGCTTTCGTAACTGCGCTGGTGCAATGATACGTTGCGTTAGTTTTTCTCGGATTTATCTGCTCTGGCGCTCTACAGAAACTTTTAAATATATGAAATGCATTTACTGTCATGTTACTAAAACGGTAAGTTTTATCAACTGAAAAGTGGGATATATTTTATATTTCTCAGCTGAAGAAAGAATATCAATCGCTGTAAGACATGGCGCACTTCAGCTTGAAATCTTGACATAACCACCGACAATATGTCCAGCGTGAGGTGTTCCTGGTAGCTTAAAGTGTAAAGTGGCCAATAAGTTCACATCGTTAGTGTAGTCTTCTGCGTGTTGTAGATCTACAGGGCTATTACAAATGATTGAAGTGATTTCATAAATTCACTGTAGCTCCATTCATTGACATATGGTCACGACACACTACAGATACGTTGAAAAACTTGAAGATTTGTTCGGCTGAAGCCGCACTTCAGGTTTCTGCCGCCAGAGCGCTCGAGAGCGCAGTGAGACAAAATGGCGACAGGAGCCGAGAAAGCGTATGTCGTGCTTGAAATGCACTCACATCAGTCAGTCATAACAGTGCAACGACACTTCAGGACCAAGTTCAACAAAGATCCACCAACTGCTAACTCCATTCGGCGATGGTATGCGCAGTTTAAAGCTTCTGGATGCCTCTGTAAGGGGAAATCAACGGGTCGGCCTGCAGTGAGCGAAGAAACAATTGAACGTGTGCGGGCAAGTTTCACGCGTAGCCCGCGGAAGTCGACGAATAAAGCAAGCAGGGAGCTAAACGTACCACAGGCGACGGTTTGGAAAATCTTACGGAAAAGGCTAAAGCAGAAGCCTTACCGTTTACAATTGCTACAAGCCCTGACACCCGATGACAAAGTCAAACGCTTTGAATTTTCGGCGCGGTTGCAACAGCTCATGGAAGAGGATGCGTTCAGTGCGAAACTTGTTTTCAGTGATGAAGCAACATTTTTTCTTAATGGTGAAGTGAACAGACACAATGTGCGAATCTGGGCGGTAGAGAATCCTCACGCATTCGTGCAGCAAATTCGCAATTCACCAAAAGTTAACGTGTTTTGTGCAATCTCACCGTTTAAAGTTTACGGCCCCTTTTTCTTCTGCGAAAAAAACGTTACAGGACACGTGTATCTGGACGTGCTGGAAAATTGGCTCATGCCACAACTGGAGACCTACAGCGCCGACTTCATCTTTCAACAGGATGGTGCTCCACCGCACTTCCATCATGATGTTCGGCATTTCTTAAACAGGAGATTGGGAAACCGATGGATCGGTCGTGGTGGAGATCATGATCAGCAATTCATGTCATGGCCTCCACGCTCTCCCGACTTAACCCCATGCAATTTCTTTCTGTGGGGTTATGTGAAAGATTCAGTGTTTAAACCACCTCTACCAAGAAACGTGCCAGAACTGCGAGCTCGCATCAACGATGCTTTCGAATTCATTGATGGGGACATGCTGCCCCGAGTGTGGGAGGAACTTTATTATCGGCTTGATGTCTGCCGAATCACTAAAGGGGCACATATCGAATATTTGTGAATGCCTAAAAAAACTTTTTGAGTTTTTGTATGTGTGTGCAAAGCATTGTGCAAATATCTCAAATAATAAAGTTATTGTAGAGCTGTGAAATCGCTTCAATCATTTGTAATAGCCCTGTACTTAGAAAAGCACAATCTTCTGTTGGCCAGTCTGTCAGACATGTTTCATAGGCCTAATAACTGGTAAGTACTCAGAAAAGACACCACAAGGCAACATTACTTTTGTTATTGGTAACAAAATGGATAACTAAACACGCTATGTCACTAGTTCTGGTGTGATTAACATTACTTCGAGCCTTCTCATTTCGGTGTTCATCGTTTCACCAACCTTAAGACTGACTTCCATTCATTGCTGTTGCTTTATAATGTTGTTCCTTGACTACGCTATCATGTCCCGAGCGCCTAGAATAAAATGGTAGCCTACATTTACCATACATACTCTGCAAAACATCGTACGGCGCGTGCCAGAGTGTACCCTGTACCATTACTACTAATTTCCTTTCCTGTTCCACTCGCAAATAGTGCTAGGAAAAACTGTCCATATACCTCCTTACGAGCGCTAATTTCTCTTATCGTCGTACTCACGCAAAACGTCCGTTGGCGGCAGCACAATCTTTCTGCACTCAGTTTCAAGGGTCGGTTCTTTGAATTTTCTCAGTAGTGTTCCTCCAGAGATTCGCATTTGAGCTCCCAAAACATCTCCGTAATACTTGCACGTTGTTCGAAACTACCGGTAAAAACCCAGCAGAAGAATTACTTCGATGTGTTTCTTTAATTCCACCTGGTGCGGATCCCGTACACACGAACAGTACTCAAAAATTGGTCGCACTAGCGTCCTATATGCGGTCTACTTTACCGATTAACCAATGTTTCTCAAAAACAGAAGTCGACCATTCGGCTTCACCACGACAATCCTCACATGCTCGTTCCATTTGATATCGCTTTGCAACGTTACGCCCGGGTATTCAAATGACGTGACGGTGTCAAGCAGGACACTGCTAATGTTGTATTCGAAAATTACGAGATTTTCCTATTCATCTGCATCAACTTACATTTTTCTACATTTAGAGCATGCTCCAATTCGTCATGCCAACTAGAAATTTCGTACCCTGCACATACCGAGAGAAATGAGCATTTAATATTTCGTTTTGACCTTTGGAAAAGCTCTTACCTGGTTTGCAGCGTTAGAATCATACACACTGACGTACTAATGGCGTCTCAAGTTATGGTCTGTATGCGGATCATGAACTGTTTGGATGAAGTTTGCAATGACTGCCACTGTCTGATCAGCTTCTCCTTATACAGGGTGTCCCAAAAAAATGCCGTAAACGCTAAGTATGTTGTGCGGGAAGGCACACTGATCGAATTTCGAGAGGGAACCCACATCCAGAAAACGCACGGCTTGGGCGCTAGAGAGCGTAGAAGCCGAGATGGGTGTGCGTGCCACATTACGTCAATAAAACCAACACGAGCAAGACATCGCGCTGTCTGCATTACAAACTAGCTTCGCACTGCATACCTTCTATGTCAATGAGGAGCCTAAATCGGTTGTGCTGAGCTTCACGCATACGAGCAATAAGGTCCTCCGCTGGCGTTACACGTGTGCCGTATACCATACTCTTCATACTAACCCACAGAAGATAGGCAAGAAGTGTCATATCTGGCGACTGTGCTGGCCATGTAAATGGTCCACCACTACCAGTCCATCGATGGGGTATGCGACGTTGAGGTGATTCCGCACGTGAACATCAAAGTGCGCAGAAGCTTCGTCGTGTTGCAGCCACGTGTCCATCCGAAAATTTAGTGCCACTGCTTGCAATAGGATAAGCAAAACGCCTCTAATGTGAGATAGATCGGTCCTGTTAGTCTGTTTGGGAATAGATACTGTCCAATGATATGGGCACCAAATATCCCAGCCCAGACTATATCGACTATACTTCGATATAGTCGGCGTTGCAGGGGGAGGGGGCACTTGAATGTTACGTCCTCTCTGCTTTCGGTCACTACGCTTCAAAATCCAGGTCGACAGTCATGACGCAGGACGTGTTGCGGACCAGGTAGAAACGTAAGAAAGTAGTATAGCTAGGAAATTTATTCACGCATTTCAGTTTCGCATTCTAAAAATTGCGAAGTAATTTGAAAATGTATGACTTCTATTCGTTTCAGGTGTAATTCAGGATGAACGTCTTTACAAAGTACGCTGTTTGCCTGGTGTTCCGAGGTCTGCGTTCGGATTACAGTTAACTACTCTGCTCTGCAAAACTGAAGGATGATCTAGATAAACAAACATATCACATTAACAAAGAAGATGGCTGTAAAATGGCATGAGATCAGCTTGACTATAGCGCCAAATGGCGTTGACACCGCAACACGAGGCAGTTGACGAAATGGGGGAAGACAATGTGTGTCAATCCACAAGCAGTTACGGTACACTATGGTGGTGTACTTCATGACACCATGGCCCGGAGGCAACTTTTGGATGACTTTATACGGGGAACAATCAACAGCAAACTGGAAGTTAGACCAACTCAGACATCTGTAGCCCTGGAGTTTTCTATTGGTCACAGCACTGTTTCAAGTGCTCCGGGAGCGTTCCGAACCACAAGTACTGCTGCCTAACGAGAGGAGGTGGCCGGCTACGCTCAACTACCAGCAAATTATCGCTACACTGTGCGACAGGCGAGAAGGGATCCACGCCAAACAGCGGGAGCAGTTGCAACCAAATTTAACAGAACTGCATGGGGGTGGTCTCTCTGCCCGATAACCAGTACGTTGTGTACCTCTGACACTCGCACACAGGCTGCTCAGTTTGCGATGGCGACAAAGCATAGGGAACTGGACCAACGAAGAGTGGTGTCGCGTGCTCTTCTAAGGTGAGAGCAATTTTAGTCTGAGTAGTGATTCTGGACATGCCCTCATGTGGCCACGAACAACGTCGAACGTGATCTGTTTGGTGGTGGACGGGGAGGCACAATGTTGCATGGGCGGTTGTAACTTCCAAATCTTTCAACACGGTACCATCACTGGTCAATGTTACTGAGACACTGCGCTGAAGGAGCGCCCTATCACAACAACTCCTTACCAACTATGTGACCAGCTTCAGAACATGCACTGCTCTCCGTGGTGATCACATATCCTATTAACAACTATGTTCCGCCTTTTGTAATGTCCAAGGGGCAATCGTAAATCGTGGTGATTTCAGTGTAATTACTGTCTTGGAACGAAAACTTATTTCTTTAGTTTACCCTGTACAATATACTGTAGCATTTCTTTGTATGTAAGGTCCAAGTTAAATGAGCTGTTACTTGGCAGTGACAAATCATGCGAATTTAATTTCATCTTTACGCTTTGTACGCCACTGTACCTTGCGCATTTACATCCTACTTTATCAACGTTTTCTCTTTGAAATGGAATGAAATGAAAGCCCTCGTGAAATACATATGGTACCTAACTACAATTTTATCGTGAATGGCGAAAAGTGAGGCCAGGAACGTATATATGACATTCGCAAAAAAACTCAAGAAAAAATATCCCATACAAAAATTTTGTGAAAAAAAATTACTTGTCAAAGAATACCAAAAAGTATGATGATGAACTCGAACCTACGTACAAAGGAATTGAGTATTATCTGAACACAGGCCTTACTCCTTGGCCACCGCCCCAAATTGACAAAAGATTTTTCATCTCAAATATACCTGAAACGTATTAGAATCACGACCTCTGATTTCTCATGAACAATTATGATCAAGGACTGAAAAGCATAAATAAAATAGAAATAACAGGTACGGCAGTACTTAAAAAATTTTATCAGTTCCTAATGTGCTGCAGACCGTTTAAGAAAATACAAATTCCAGAGTGTCCGCCTGAGTGCACTGGCGAAGATTTGTTTTTGCTAACGTACTGTATCCAAAGTAATCTAAGCCGAACATTGTTAGAACAAGAACAAGAGAACCCAGAAGTGCGTTAAGCACGGAACTTAATTCACCTATCCAGGTATACCCCAAACACGCCGAAATTAAAATGGCCAGCTTGTCAATGTAAAAGATACTGCTAAAATTCTCTGACTCATCTACAGAATATTGACCACATAAAAGAAGCCAGGACGAGCCAGTCAGTCTGATCTGATCCTCAGAAGTTTGGTGTTATCAGTCACTTCACAAAACCTTAAATCTGTGCCACCAACTGTTTATTCCCAAACACAAGGCGTGCTGGTGCTGGTGTCAGGCTGCCGCTGGTAGTGAGTCATGGGAGACGGCTGCACCGTGCCCCGATACCGACAGTTGAACCCGTCCGCGCCTTACAAGGACGCTTACACGTCATGCCAGGCTGCGGGCTACTTCGCGCAACGCCTCCCTCTTCATCCTCCTCCCACTACATCCAAACAACCAAACAATTATATGTTTCGGGTCTCGCTATCTACATGACTGCCTCACAAGGGTGATAAATGTGTCCGAGATACAATACTTTATAACTCTTATCAGTGAGCTAGTTACAAATGCAAAGCCGTAAAACGATGTTACCTACTGAAAACTCTTCAGTATCAACAAATGCCCCATATAAATCTATTGTCTGCCTGAACAAGCACGGCCGGCCGGTGTGGCCGAGCGGTTCTAGGCGCTTAAATCTGGAACCGCGTGACCGCTACGGTCGCAGGTTCGAATTCTGCCTCGGGCATGGATGTGTGTGATGTCCTTAGGTTAGTTAGTTTAAGTAGTTCTAGGGGACTGATGACCTAAAATGGTAAGTCCCACAGTGCTCAGAGCCATTTGAGCCATTTTGAACAAGCACGGCAAAGAAAAGATGTCATTCACTTGAATTTTGCAGTTACTGCGCACCTCATGAAAATAACTTCGCCAGTCGAAAGCACGACAGAATTGTGTTTCGCAGCTAAAGCAATTAAAGAGGATTTAGAAGAAGAAAATAGGAAAGAAGTTTGTTCAGAAGACACTGTGTGCATGTTTTTTAACAATATCCCGATGTCACTTTAAAGAATGAGGATAAATTCGCATACATGTGGGGAAACGTAATACTGAAATACTCCAGTTCCCGCCGGCGCTTAAGTATAGTTCCTTTATTTTATTTTCTTGCTTAGAAAAATTAATGAGAGAAAAACACTCAGTTTCTAGTTGATTATCTGGTATATCTTTTGCCGTTAGTATTCTGTAAGGACAGCTCGCACAGAAATCCTTATCTGACAACACTAATAAAATTAAGTACAGTCCCTCCCCCACTCAGTTCATTTTCAAGAAACTGTAATAGGACACTTTGTTTTCAGTGCTCTTTCTGGTGATTTGTACTAGGAAGCATCAACAAAATTCTGACTTAACGCTAAGAGTGCGTGGCGGTGACGTGGCTCTGTTGTTCTCACGTAGTGATTTGCGAAGATGGGAAAAAAAAAAAATCGAGATTTGAGCAGTGATTAAGTACCTCGTGAAGAAAGGTACGAAAGCAAAGGACATTCATGCCGATTTCCAGAATACACTGGGGGACTTTGCTCCTTCATATTGAACTGTTGCCAAGTGGACAAATGAATTTAAATTTGGTTGGGAGAGCTTAGACGATGATCTGCATAGTGGTCGGCCAAGATGTGTCACTACTCCAGAAATCATTGCAAAAGTGCACAAAATGGTCATGGTGTATCGCCGATTGAAAGTGCGTGAAATTGCTCACGCTTGAGAGATGTCATCTGAATGGGTACATCACATTTTAACTGAAGAATTAGAAATGAAAAAATTATCTGCAAGATGGGTGCCGCGACACTTCACGCTGGTTCAAAAACGCTTGAGAATGGAGATATCTGAACAATGTTTGTACCATTTTAGGAGAAATAAACAAGATTTTTTTGCGCAGGTTTGTGACCACAGATGAAACTTGGGTGCACTACTATACTCCAGAGACAAAACAACAGTCAAAGCAGTGGAAACATACTGATTCTCCACTACCAAAGAAAGCGAAGACAATTAATTCGGCGGGAAAAGTCATAGCATCAGTTTTCTGGAACGCGAAGGGGATTCTGTTTGTAGATTATCTCCCCACTGGGTAAATAATTACATGAGAATACTAAGCTAGCCTCCTGGACAAATTGCAACAAAAGACGCGAAAAAAAGCCGGGTTTAGCTAGAAAGAAAGTTATTTTCCATCAAGATAATGCGCGCCCGTACACATGTGCCTGTCGCCATGACAAAATTACACGAACTATTGTATGAATTGTTGCCACACCCGCCTTATTCGCCTGATATGGCCCCGTTAGACTTCCATCTCTTCCCAAAACTGAAAATTTTTCTTGGTGGACGAAGATTCACTTCAAACGAAGAATTAATAGCCGCGGTTGACGACTATTTTGCAGGTCTGGAGAAAACTCATTTTCGAGATGGGATCAAGACAACGGAACATCGTTGGACCAAGTGTACTAATCTACAAGGAGACTACATAGAAAAATTAAAAAAGTTTCAGTGATGTAAATACTTCTTTTCTACTCCGTGCCGAGAACTTTTCAAACCATCCTCGTACTTCAGACTTTGTACACCTTTAGTACGCCATTAAAACAACATAACGCGCAAGCAGTAAGGTGCACTACTCTGGCAAGTCCGAGAAAATCCCAAGGGAAGTTTTACGAGTCTTTTATGTAACTGATGCATCCGTGCGTAGATGCCTGACGCTAGAGTTCATGGTGGTCAAGTGTTTTAGCGTTCGAGCTACGTAAGAACAACGTGTAAAGGGCGGCTCGGTTCGATTCCCCCGGAAACACTCATTTTTGTAGTACAAGTGTAAATTCTGATATATTAAAAAAATTGTACCTACACTGTTCGTTCTTGCTAAATTAGCAACGTCTCACCGCTACGTGCGTTAGCTGCCAAATGGGGCCACCCTCTGTGTCTGCACCTCGAAGCGTCTAGATACAAAGTAATTCCGGGTACCTTTCCACATTGCATGTATAAGGGATATCGCAAATCACGATAGGCATACATTTTCAGGAAAATTCTATGCGTTTCTTCATTTACTTGTCGATAGTTATAAATATAGACAGCTACTCAAACTGGTGGCACTAATGCGCAATTCGTGCAACTGTTTCAGCATCATGATCGGTCTCATCTTAATGCTGCTGTTAGGCGCGTTAACATGGGGCTGGAGAAGGCACTGATGGCAGAATGCACGGGGCACATTGCAGTGGTGCCAGTTGAATGTATCGATAGATCGGGTTTCACTAGGCATGGCCTCCACTTCAATAGGTACGGGAAGGGGAGGCTGGCAAAGCTTATAGGTGACAGTATAGCGGGTGGTAGTGGGATCACTCACAGAAAAATACATGTAGTAGTTAGTTTTAGAGTTACACTTTTTTTTAGATTAAAGTCAGCTGATAGTTATATCTGCTTAAAGGAAGTCTCTCTAACAAAGGGATCACCTTCAGAGGTGGACAGGTATCCAAGTAGAGAAGGAATTAGCATATTTCATCAAAATATATGAGGTATTACAGATAAAGTTAGTGAACTGCTTATAGATGTTGACTCTGATATTATTGGCATATCAGAGCACCATTTAAATCAGTTTGACAATTCAGAGGTTTCCTTTACCAAGATAAAGATTACCTGGCTATTGTTGCAAGGAGATCCTTGAGGAGTGGGGGAGTGGCCATGCACGTGAAAAACAGTATCCCGTTTGAGTCCATAGACGTATCATGGCATTCTACTGAACAGATATTTTAATGTTGTGCAGGGGCAGTTGAATTTAGTGAAACTAAACTTCTAATTGTTGTTGTTTATAGATCTCCTAACTCTGAATTCAGAGCATTTCTGTTCAAGCTACAGAGGTTCTTGGTTCACTTTATAGGAAGTATGAAAAGTTAGTTATACGTGGTGACCTCAATACTAATTTTTTATATGATTGACCTAGAAAAAGGATGTTGATAGATCTCCTAAAGTCATATGATCTGATGCAGACTGTGTTTTCTCCAACCAGGGTGCAGGGGGAGTAGTAGCTAAGCCATAGACAACATTTTTATTCGTTCTTCATTACTAGATGGGCATTCCGTTAGTAAAAGCGTGAATGGCCTTTCAGACCATGATGCACAAATTTTAACACTAAAAGGCTTTTGTACTCAAACCAGTGTCATATTTAATTACAAACTATGTAGGAAATTTAATCCAACAGCAATAGAGAGTTTCTTAAAATTTGTCAAGGAACAAGAGTGGCAGGATGTTTATAGTGCCGATAACATATACGATAAATACAATGCTTTCCTTAACACATTTCTCATGCTCTTTGAGAGTTGCTTTCCATTAGAACGTTCTAAACGGGGTACTAGCTGTAAAAGACAGCCTGGGTGTCTGACTAGTGGGATAAGGATGTCATGTACACAAAGCGGGAATTATATCAAAATGTTAGAAGTAGTCACAATCAAGCTACAGAAGCCCATTGCAAACAGTATTGTAAGGTGCTTAAAAATGTTGTTTGGAAGGCAAAGAGTATGTGGCACGCAAATAGAATAGCTAATTCACAGGATAAAATTAAAACCATATGGTCAGTTGTGAAGGAATCGTCTTCTCAGCAGCACAAGTTCGGTGATATAAAGTTAGTTCGTGGTAAAATTAGTTCTGTAACTGATAAATCAGATATATGTGAAGTATTTAACAATCATTTTCCGACCACTGCTAGTGAACTAAATAAAAACTTAGACTATATGATTCCCTGTAGAAACTAACTCTCATGGAGAATGCCATTCAGAGACTGATGCGTGAAATATTCCTATGTGATACTGACAAGGGAGAGAATGAGTCAATAATTAAATCACTGAAGACTAAGGAGTCGCATGGATATGATGTCGGAGTGCCTAGCAAAACATTAAAGTACTGTGCTGCACACGTTAGCCCTGTAGTTAGCCATACTTGTAATTTTTCCTTTAAGAATGGTCAGTTTCCTGAGCGCTTAAAATACTCAGTAGTAAAGCCGCTTTATAAAAAGGAAGAAAGGGGTAATGTACACAATTTCAGACCTATTTCTAAGCTATCAGTGTTTGATAAGGTTATTGAAAAGGCTGTGTATGTAAGGATAATTGATCATTTTATATCACATAATTTACAATAAAACGCACACTTCGTCTTTAGAAGTCGTTTAACAATTGAAAATGCTATATTCTCTTTTCGGTACTGGGTGGATTAAACAAAAGGTTCCGACGCTGAGCATATTATTTGATTTAACTAAGGCTTTTGATTGTGTCGATCACAAAATATTGCTCCAGAATTTGGACCATTACGGAGTATGGGGAGTAGCTTACAGTTGATTCATCTCTTACTTTAACAAAAGGTTGCAAAAGGTCATTATTCACAGTGTTGAGAATGGCTGTGATTTGGGCTCTGAGTGCGGCACGGTCAAATGGGGCGTGGGGGAGGGGAGCGGGAGGGGAGGGGGGGCGCCCCAAGGATCAGTGTTGGGGCCACTCCTGTTCCTTATTTATATAAATGATGTGCCCTCTAGTATTACAGGTAATTATAAAATATTTCTGTTTGCTGATTACACTAGCTTGGTAGTAATGGATGTCGTGTGCAAATTGGCTGTGTTTCAAATAGTGCAGTTCATGACATAAGTTGATGGCTTGTAGAAAATAAACTAACGCTTCATCACAGTAAGACACAGTTATTAAAGTTTCTAATATACAATTCAACAAAACCCGACATTTTAATTTCACAGAATGGGCGTATGATTAGTGAAAGTGAACAGTTCAAATTTCCAGGTGTTCAGATAGATAGCAAAATGTCATGGAAAGTCCACGCTCGGCATCTTGTTCAAAGACTTAATGGTGTCATTTTACTATTCGAACGGTTTCTGAAGTAAGTGATAGTTCGACGCGAAAATAAGTTCACTTTGCTTATTTTCATTCGCTTATGTCATATGGTATTATATTTTGGAGTAACTCTCCCCATTCTCAAAGGATATTTTTGGCTCAGAAACGGGCAATAAGTGGTATAAGTTCGCGAATCCCAAGACTTAGGAGCTCATTTAATATTTGGCAGAAATCCATCTGCATTTGGATCGCACTTCCTTAACTCTTGTGCAGAAAGGTGTGCAGTTTACTGCTGCATTTATTTTCAATAAGCTACCACAAGAATTCAAATACCTTAGCAGTAATTCAAGCGCTTTCAAACCGAAACTGAAGAGTTTCCTCATGGGTCACTACTCCTATTCTGTTGAGGAGTTCCTTGAAAAATGAAGCTGATTCCCACGTCCCATGACCTTGGAGATTTGCTCCTCAATTTGGTCCTACGGAACCAGGCCTTTAAATAAATAAATAAAGGTTTGTTCTAATAATTAAATTTAATTAAAATAGTAAGTAGTGAAAAAATGAAATTCATGAAAACTTCATCCACATACACGTGGTTTTTAAAAATGATATTACCTTTCAAATGTCATATAAATTTATAAGACCAGTGATGAAAAAATATAGATTAAAAATGAAGTTTGAGCTGGAGTCGAATCGTCGCCGCATACAACTTTATCTCACGAAGCTCGAACGCTAACCACTCGACCACTATTAACTTAGACTTCCATAAATACATAAATAATAGACGCGTAAAACTTCTCTGACGATTTTCACGGCATTGGCAGAGTAGTGCACCTTACCAGTTGCACGCTATGTTGTTTTAATGGCCTACTGTTACAAAGTTTGAGGTAAATCTGTGATCCCAACGTCGTGGCCTCCCCTTGTAAGATGTTTCACTTGCTAAGAACAAGGCTCACAGGGACGTACGAAACAATTAGGACTACCTCTCGTTTTAAAATTCAGAGCACTTTATCTAAACCTTCTTAGGAGCACGTGTCTTGTAGACCATTATTCGACGGAGCTGCAGAAAATGTTCTAGAACAAAAACACAAAGCTTGTTTATAAACTCTCCTAACAAACTCCAACGCCATGTAAGACGTTTAATAAGACGCTTTTCTTCGACAGTGGTTCCTTTTGAACTCATGGTCTATCCAGCAGACTCCGTTTGTCTCAAGAGTTTGCGTAGTACAGAGAGGTTTTGTAATTATCACGTTCTTTCAACGCTGAATTGTTTCGGCCATTCTACTGTACTTGTAACTCAGAAATAATATTATTACGTCAATCGCAATGATGGTAAGACAATAATGGATGCTACGATTCTCCAAGCAAAGAAAATAGCTAATTCAAAAGTGTAGCAAAAAAGCGGAAGGTCCGCTGAATTACGTGGTGGTTGTCGAGCATGCAAATGGGCTGGTAATCAGAGGTAACGAGACTTAATTGAGCCCTCATTCCTCGTTTGGCCCTCACTGTGAACACAGGGTTGCAATGTCTCTTAGCGCGGCGTTCGTAGAATGAGGCAGGTAAATGTGTACAAAGACTACCCGTTACTGATCAGAAGCACAGGTTTTTGAGATTGGCGATCATGCTAAAACAGTGCCCACCACATAACAACGCAAAATTTGTGATAATGTTCGTCCAATATACAACTCAAATAACATGAGAAAGACACAATAGTATCACAAAGCACTTGTTGTTGTGGTCTTCAGTCCTGAGACTGGTTTGATGCAGCTCTCCATGCTACTCTATCCTGTGCAAGCTTTTTCATCTCCCAGCACCTACTGCAACCTACATCCTTCTGAATCTGCTTAGTGTATTCATCTCTTGGTCTCCCTCTACGATTTTTACCCTCCACGCTGCCCTCCAATACTAAATTGGTGATCCCTTGATGCTACAAAGCACTTATGAATAGTAAATACATTCACATGTAACCCGTCTAGGGAACACAAAGACTACAAAATGCGCATGGGAAGTTCTAGACTAGCTCTAAGTCTAATCTAATTTGATTTTCAACTGTATCAAGTTCTGTTCTTGTGAACAAGTCGCACGCTTGACATTTATTTGAATTTCTTACTGTTGCACTCGAAATGAAGGTAACGTGAAAACCTCAAGAGGTAGAACTGAGATTTTTAATCACTTTACCTGTTATTTTATATACTGTGTTACGAAAATATTGAGAACCGACTGTTTCCATTGGTTCGTTTCCCTTTCGTCAAATTATCTTGAATAGGCTCTTTTCCTATGTTAAAAATATGGTTGGGATTGTTGTTCTTCTGATTGATTATAGCATATACATAACACTTACGATCAATATTCTTTCAAAATACCTATTATGTTTATGTAATTATAGCTTAAAATCATTAAATATCAAGATCTCGTCAAGTGGCCGAAAACCCTCTGTTATTGGCTGATGCTCTGATGCCGTCACAGGCTAAGAGTAAGACGAAGCTGTACGTGTGTTAAGGAGCGTTAGCCGAAGTTAATGGGTTTTCACGCACTTTATCCGCAAAGGTATTTAGGGATGGAAAACGCAATTACTACTTTTAAGTAACAACAGAAAGGAATTTTGTGAACGGTGATAGTGGAAGCCTAGCGAAAGTATATGGGTTTATGCTCCACCCATTCAGAGCGGCAATATGTGCAACAACGGACATTCTTTTCCTTGCTCCCTGCAACTTCATTAAACTCCCTCAAAACTAAATTTTAGAACTTTTGCAAATTGGTCCGTATATTATACATATTATAACTACATCGTCGACTGCTACGACCCAAAATCCAATAAAATTGTTCTTGAAAAAGCTTGGTGCTGATGTCCCTTGTGGAAGACATTCAGTAGAAATACTGCATGTGGCAGGTGTTTGGTGGCGCAACGAATAGCGCGTCCGACTAGAGGTCCCATGTTCGAATCCTGGAAGGGTCCTATAGTTTTAAAAGTTTACATGAAATACGAAAACAGCGTAAGACCTGATGTAGCAGCTGTTTAGATTGTGGGATGTATTATAGCCTATAGGTCTATAGTCTCTGTCTGAGAGATGGACAACAGAAGATAAATGGCTTTACTTTGGGAACAAACAATTCACTTTTTTGGAAAGCATTGCTAGAAGTGGAGATATCATCATACGTCCACAGTACGAGACGCAGGACGATGAGGTTATACGGAGAGAGATAAAGCGTGTATAACATGCAGATGACAGAAACGTATGGGCTGTGATGTTTGTGAGTGTAAACAAATGTTAGCGTTTGAAGCGGCCTTACTTCACCTTTATGTAAGATGATGAAACTGCAAAAGTTTAAACACTAAGGATCCCAGCTGGACAGTACGAAGACAAAAGCATTGTTTCTTATAAAGTAAAGTGTGTGGTCACATTAAATGGAAAATATCTTTTTGAACGTGACTCGTGTGACCAGCGAATGCAAATGTAAGCGCTTGTAAACAGTAAGGAATACCAAATATTATTCTATTTCTGATCGCTGTGATGAAGTTTTGTAATTGTGATTTGGTTTTCATATGAGACGACTGTCGAATCGTTTTACAATTAAGTTAAAAATGTTCTTTCGGGTTAGATTCGAACCAGTGATCTATGGACGTCTCATAAAATTCGATAAAAATGTTATTTCGGCTTAGATTCGAAGCAGTGATCTATGGACATCTCATAAAATTCGACGGTCTACCGCTTTAATGACTGAACTACCGAATAACTGAGGTGTAGTTGGGTAAAACGACAGTTTTCACTAGGTATTTAATTTCGTTGAGGAGCAAAAGTATATGAAACCACCCTTGCAAACGTTTGTCATCTATACTGGTTTATCCACTTGTTTAAGCACTCCTCAAGACGGGGAAATTCGCCCTGACGTGACCTTTTTCTACCTGTGCCTGAGACACTTCCGATGACACTATCTTTACTTTTTTTAAATGTAGATGGTAACCAAAGGGCAGGCCGTCTGATCCTGTACTGGGAATCCTAGAAGGAGGAGTCTTCAGTTAAGAGTTTGGTGAGATGCCTTCACCACTACAACTTCAAATTACCGAGGGGAGCAAAACACACATTTTTTTTCAATTTATCGAGTATTTTGAAGCGACCAGGAGAAAATATCAAATTCTGAGTGATTCGAACTATCGAGAGTCGACTTTATTTTGTTTTGCTACCCCGACATGCTTTGCTTCAATGAGTCAAATAAAATAAAATTTTGATATTTGTAGTGTTTCTCGTGCCTCTGCCTTTCCTTTCAAATAGCCAGTTCACTGGTACAGAGTTCGATGCCAAACTTTGTCACCAAGTCCGTAACGTAACACTTTCTCATTCGCAAACTTGTTGACCCAGCAGGCATTCACGGAAGGTTACGATATGTAGCTGTTCTGTGAAGATGGTACCAGCTCTGTAGACAATGCGTTTTGTTCTTGAGATAGAGGCCCGCAAGTAATGTGAAACAAATACTTAGCGTTGTTTTGTGAAGCTTGCAGACGTAAGTTTATTTTCGGAACGCACGCAGTGCAGAGGAGCCAAAATCAACGATTTATTAATAACTAGGAACGAAACCATATTTCATTTACGTTCACACTGGACGTCGTACGAGCACTCCATAAGCAGTCTTCATTATCCTCACGATCACCACCACCACCACCAGCAGCAGCAGCAGCAGCGGGACTTAATATCGTAATTTCATACTGTAAAATCTCGTTAGAACAATTGGTCGGCCAAGTGTATGCCGCTTATCTGTATCCTTTGTTCCGGAATAACACGTTTTTCGTGGCGCCCTTTCATTCTTAACGTAGCCGCCAGTGACACACGTATCTAGCAAACTACATTACTGCGATTCACTGCGAATTTTCGTTCTTTCTTCCTCTCTCACAGGTAAACACACTATCAAGCAGCATTAAACTAATGAGATAGGATGAACCAGTAATCTCCCGTGTGTTAATCCTGTCAAAGCTCAGAGATACAGTGGTAATAGGACTGTTTTAATTATTATTCCTCCCCAGAGTTGTTCTGCCTTCCATATGGAGAATAATGGACGTGAACTTAATCAGAGAATCTAATCTGTATTGAAATTACAGAACCGACCTGTGACTATTCCCTTTAGAAGATTTATTTATATATTTGTTTCTTTTTACTCAGACGGAGCGGATTTATTTGTATACTTCTTTTTATTCAGTTGGAGTGGTCGTAGCGTACGCCATAACACACATAACGCTTCCTGAAAGCAAATGAAACATAATAATAAAAAATCATAACTACAATGTCAGAACGAAAACTGCACTGAAAAAGTAATAATAAATATACAACAGTTTACTCAGTTTTACATGATTTTAGATTGGACATGGATAAGCGCAGGAACTGGCCACGGCATGTTAGTAGGCACCGTTCTGGCAATCGAAAAAACTTTTGGATCCCTATCAGGATGGCTGAATAGGGTGAGGAAGCTGTAACCTCTTTGTATGAATAGCTATCGTACTTCATAATACGTATTAGTGACATAAAATCGTAATAACGCGGGCACGTTAGCCTAAAGTACTCAAATATTGAACTGCTCTGCCAGCTATTTTCTGGCAGAGCCCATTTGACCAGATACAAATGTTGCACATTTCTTTTCATTTGGTAATTCACTGTTCCGCTTGGCGCAAAAAACCGTAGATTCCGTTAAAAGCGTTAGGTAGTAATAGGTATCACATCGCTTGCCAAATAATCTCTTCAAGGTTCGAAAATAAACCACCAGCGCATTACATACGTTTGAAATGTTTCTATATGCGTGTATGCGTGTCTTCGCATGTACGTTTCCATGCGTTACGTACTGCGAACTGCCATTTCGTCCAACTGAGGTAATAGTTTTTTTACTACCTAGGTAACAAAGCGTCAAGTTGAGATGAAAACGATGCAGTCGTTTCAGTAAGGAATGTAGATCAGTGTGTTGCGTGTAAGAAACTGGAACACATTTTGTAGTTTCTGGAAAGTTAGTGTTCTTTCGGAGTTCTTCGTTACCTGAACACTTACTTGCGACTGCCGCACCATCTTCTTCTCTTCCTGGTATAGGGAAAAAAAACAAAGGCACTGATGTCAAGCCGCAGTGTCGCCTTGGGCTTAAATGTCGTCGTCTCCTTATTCACGTGCATGGCTCGAGTTCTTTGCGTTGGTGTTTTTATTTCTAGTTCGCGGCGCCAAGCAGCTATGCATCTCGGAACTGGAACGTGCGCACGTTCGCGTACGGCGTCGTGTATTTATAACAGCCTTCACATGACTTCTTTACTTTGGTATTTGAAATATTCCGAACATTGCTGCTGCTCTCAAAAGAATGACTGCATGCGCCAAATTAATGCCAGGAGGCGAGTATCATGAGGATTTATTGCGTGAAGACCCATCTTCGCAGTTGCAAAACAATCGTCCCACACTGTAGTTACGAGAGTACTAGTCTGCAATAGGGTATGTGACTGTTTTCTCGAAATTGTTCAAAAGGTTCAAATGGCTCTGAGCACTATGGGACTTAACGTCTTAGGTCATCAGTCCCCTAGAACTTAGAACTACTTAAACCTAACTAACCTAAGTACATCACACACATCCATGCCCGAGGCAGGATTCGAATCTGCGACCTTAACGGTCGCTCGGTTCCAGACTGAAGCGCCTAGAACCGCTCGCCCGCAGCGGCCGGCTCTCAAAATTGTTTTAAATGATTAATTATGTAATTTTATGCTCCTGATATGCTTTCTTCTCTCCTGAATTTCAGTATTATTTTATACAAACGGAAATGAAATTCAAATAATTTGAAAGCCCGCTAAAACGCTCTAATCGACTCATGTGATGCCTGTGAAGTCACTGGCTACCTCACTGCTTCTACTGTCAAGAGTGCTAATTCACATTTGATGTCTTGTTTTGGAATTTACGTTTCGGAAAATGGTTTGGAAATGGTGTGTAGTACCACACTGTAGAAATATATTTATATAACTCCTGAAAAGTTGTTTTTGAATGTTCCAGGGAATAAGGTGCGTAGAATATGGTAGCAATGTACCGGAAAATAGCTCAACTAAAAATGTGTTGCACTGTGAAGTTAACATTAACTTCCCCACACATGGCAGACGCATGGTTGACGACGTATGGAAGATTACTGGGTCTGGCTGCGAGTCGTATACGGATAGCCAAATGGTAAGGCGACAGCTCGCGATAAGTGGGAAATCCGGGTTCGAATCCCGGTCCGGCAAAAGTTTTCATTGTCGTCATTCCATTTGTTTCCATTGTCGTCACTCCATTCTACAGCTGGTGGTAATTCGTATTCGCAATTGCGAATTCATTTGATGTGAACGAGTACTCAGAAAAACACGAAAATCCGCCAGTAAATAGAACAACGCTGTGTCTTTCAACTACGTAACGGAAATTTTTCTCCTAATTATGGTCCGATTTTTATGCGCCCTTGAAGTCGACACACGCCAAACAAAGCTAGAAAACGCATGGTTTCTCCTAAATATTACGTCGTGTGTCGCCCCTATTTCAACTAAGATGTAATATTTACACACGAAATGAAATTAGACGTTACCACGATTCCAGTAAGGTGTAATATATCTATGTTCGTAATGCAATGTGACCAGAATATGAGCTCAAAGTCAGGGGTGAATCATTACGAAATGGATAATAGTACAAGCTCCAGGAAGAGAGACGCCAACATGGTATATCCTGAGTAACAACCGTAACTATCCTATCACCTGCGATCCCATGGAGGCGACTATGAATATCTATTGTGACGTGGACGGGAAGCAGCTCTGTACGAGGTCTGTACGATTCCGGAACTTTGCCCACAAATTTTTCTACGCTTCCCTTTTATTTATTTTGCATGGTCTCCTTCGAAATACTTTCCTCCACAACTGATACACCGCTCCCAACACCGTTCCACTTCCGGAAACAGTCTTGCTCGATCACGCAAAGATCTATCTGCAAATTTTCTTTTATTTCATCAACCGTTTCAAATCTTCGTCCTTTCAGGAGAGGTTTCTACTTTGGAAATTAAAAATATTCCGCACGGACCATGTCTGAAGAGTACGGAGGATGAGGCAGCACAATGATTTCGTTTTTTGTGCAATAACCAGCAGCAACAGGGATGAATATGCGGGTGCGCTATTGTGATGCAACTACCATAAATTGTCTCGCCACATATCAGGCCGTTTCCTTCTCACATTTACTCACGGGCGTCACAGCACGTCCCGACAGTATCATTGATTACCAGTCTCTGTCAGCATGGCTTTGACATTTTGATCTTTCCTGAAGAGCCTTTTCGTCTTGGAGAACCTTTTCCGCCCCTTTGTGAAGACTGAACCTTGGCATCAACATCGTATCAGTAGCCCCACGTCTCAACACCAGTTATGATTCTCTTAAGGAACATCTCGTTCTCATTTGCGCGATCCAAAAGCTCTTCACAGATTGCGAGGCAAAGTTCTTTCTGGTCTTGACTAATGAGCCGTGGATCGAACTTGGCGGCAACAAGATGCATTCCAAGATGCTGTGTCAGGATTTCATGACATGATCCAACTGAAATGATACATTCTTCTGCAATCTCTCGGACAGTCAGTCTTCGATTGGTGCGCACAATCGTTGACGTTCCCGGCATGAGCGTCGTCGGTAGACATCGAAGGGCGTCCTGGACGGGGGTCACTTTAACTTCCGTCCGGCCGTTTTTAAACCGTGTGTCTGGCATTTCGAAATTCGCAAACTGTGCAACAAAACGTTCTATTCAGTACAACACTGAACAATAACTAACATACACACAACAATGAAACTGCCGGTAGTTATACATTAAACATAGGCTCCAGCACACCATTCGCGTGAAATTACTAAAGTTCCGGAATATTTGGAACAGACCTCACTCATAAAGTGTTCCGGGAGGATTTTTTGTCGTTGCACGAACACCGTCCATTTCCGGACAAATGTTCATAGGATCTTTTCCCCTTCATTTTCAGTCAGGAATTCGCCCCTGGAGTTTGTCGGTTTTATTAATGTCCACCCTTTTCATCTTCAGCCTCATATAACAACAAGCGGATTCATACTTCAGTAGTGATGACAATCACACAACTCGTCAACAATACATGCGACGTCAGTTTCGATAACAATTTGTTATTGCCAGTAAAAGTTTTAGGTGGAAGAAAATGTGAAAGTGATTCATGAAATCGAGAATGGAGCCAAAAAATTGACGTGTGTCTAGGGTCTAGTATATCGGGAGCGTCACCGTTATGGACCTCCTTGTCCCGACATCCAGACAGCACCAAATTTTATCCCATTTTGCAAAATACTATTAAGAGCTTGGCTCAAGTATTCAAGTAACGCTATCTGTTAGCGCAACATGCAAAGGCAATCTCAGTTTTATTCATGTCACCAAGTTTATGCTGACAAGGTCGTCTCACAGATGGCGTTGCATGTTGCGTATACTTCATCGATGATGCAAGCACCTTCTGGATCTAGCGTCATCATTTGAGAAAATACCAGACTTTTCCAGAACGACGGGGCTGGAACTATTTAATCAGCACCACGCGGAAGAATCGGGCTCTTTCAATTAGAATACAGATCTTGTAAGACGATTCTTTCTAAACGTAATACGAACAACGAGTCCAAGTTAGGAATGTTTCAAGTATTTACTGCGCATATATAGGGCGTGAAATGTATGCCTAAAATGTTATTCTTGACTGTTTACTGTCTGATAAATTATCTTACCATAGCTTAGGAAAACGCGTAAGGATGGAAAGAGAAAGGGCCACTTTTAGGATGATTACACAGAAGAGTGGTCTTTCGTCAAGAAAGGACGTATGGATCAAATGGCGTTGTGGGAGATTTGTAGCTGTTTCGTCTCAGTAACTCACGGAGGTAAAGCAGATGTGAGACAACACATTTCTAAGAAGAATCATACGCATAGATTAGCGGTAGCATCGACATCAAAGCCTATTTCTACATTCATGATTAAAGACTATACCCAGGACGAATTCCTCATTGCTGCTGCAGAACTAACAACAGGTTCTAAAGTTATCAAGCATCATCAGTCCTTCAGTTCTTTTGACGGTACCGTAAAACTGAATGCCGCAATGTAGTCTGACTCCAAAGTCGCCGCAAAGCTGTCTACAGCCGGGCCCAAAGCTACAGCGACTGTTGAAAATATTCTCGCACCACACGCCCTGTCCGAATGCATTGCAATACGTTTCACTATACGGCTCAGGCACCGACGTATCGAACCACACGGCTGAAAAGATGTTTCCTTTAGTTGTTCAATACTTTACTGAATCTGACGGAATCTAACAGAAGACGATGAAATTTGATTTATCTGTCTCACTCAAAAACAAGAAGGATGTCGTTAATGTCTGCAGTTAAGCGAATTCTTAAGCTTTGGATTCCATCAAAACAATTTTTTGACGCCGAAGACAGATCACCTAAAATTTCAGATTTTTTCAGTTGTCCAATCAGTGAAATTTACTTCTTGTTTCTGCAGTCAAACTTGGCTTTGTTTGAAAAAATATAAAAAGCGTAGAGAAGAATAGTCTCATTAACTGAAATAAGAAATATATGGTACACACAAAGCTGGGAACACTTCCAATTATTTACTGCACAATAACCAAATACTGTACAGATATACGTAAGTCATTTTGAAGAGTAACCCTGGAAGTTTTTTTTTCATGTATACCGCCATTGCGTAGTGTAGACGGCGCTAGACGCAAACATGGCGAGTTCAGGTGCGAGAACACTTCGCCGAGAGTACTGTCACTAGATATTCTGACTTAGATATGTTGTAGCAATGGCTGATGCCTCAAATGCAATCAGACTCTTCGTTCATCTTTCAGCAGGATGGAGCCCCACCCCATTTTCATCGTGAAGTTCGTGGGTTCCTGAACACGGAGCTGCCGCATCGATGGTTCGGCCGTGCTACAGAAGGGGACAGCTGTTTCATGAAATGGCCTCACCGATCAGTAGATCTCACTCCGTGTGACTTTTTTCTGTAGGGACACATTAAAGATCTGGTGTATGTACAGCCTCTACCACGTGATGTAGCAGAACTCCGGGAGAGAATACAGGAAGCGACTGCCACAGTCGACGATGCCATGCTGGGACGGGTATGGCAAGAATTCGATTACCGTTTGACGTCTGCCGGGTCACTCATGGTTCGCATATCCAATGTTTGATTTCAGATTTTCTCTTCAAAATGCAATATGTATGACATCTATACAATGTTTAGTTCTTGCGCAATAAATAATTGAAAGTGTTCCCGGACTTACGTACACCCTGTATATTGATTGACACTCAAAGATGTCTGAATGTAAGGAAGACTGCCAATTTTATTGGCATGCGTATCAAGATGATTTTGAACAAATTTAAGGCGACAACGGCTTTCTGTGCCACTATTTCTTTAATAAATATCACGTATTTGACTGGATGATACTATCTGGAACCCATGATTGGGTGATGACTGAGAACACTATTATGTACCTGACTAAAAATAGTGTGAAAATTTCAGGCGACGATTGTTTTCAGGGATATACGTACCTGACGTGCCTTTTAGAAATTAGAGACTTAGCGAACTCCGAAAAAGAAAGGTGGATTTACTTTCTTAAGGAAACCGAATATCCTGAACGCGAACGCCGACTGCTAAAATTAGGTTATTTGTTTTCTATTCGGGCACACAAAGCCACTGTGGAAAGAGTATTTTCGCCGACGGGTTGATTAAAGAAATCGTCTGCTGCCAGGACGGTGGAATCAATCTTGCAGTACATGGGGTTTTATAACTACGTAAAAGGGAAAAAAAGACTTGCTGCTAAAGGTGGAATCTTCTGAAAAATATGTTGTACCAACTACTACGCCGCAACAAGTTCCATGCAATTGTGCTCTAAATAAAAAGTAATTATATTAAATAAATTTTTCATTTCATTTCTCACCCCCCATCTAGAGTGTCCAGACGAGGTCCCAGCTCGATATGGCAACTCTACGTGTGTCGTCAATTTCGCCTCATGAATTCCACAGCGCAAACGATTTGGAAGAACAAGGATAAAATTGTTACTGCATTTGAACAAAATAGATCTAAAATTAAGCGGTTACGCAAAGCTGAACGGAGCGACGTGGATGAAGCGCTAGTTAAGTGATTTAAGAAACAGGGAAACAGCAATTTACTCATTTGTGGACTTCCCCTTATGGTGAAAGCAGAAGAATTTACCAATAAATTAAAAGATGTGGAATTTGTGTGCAGCAGTGGCTGGAATGACAGATTCCAGCAACCTCACGTCTTTGCTTTTGGCTAAGTCGCCGGTGAGGCCAACCAACTGAAATAATCCAACAATGGCTCACTATCGTGTGGCCTACAATTCGTGAAGGATACGCAGACTGTGACATCCTTAACGCAGATGGTACTGGCATTTTCTTTAGATTGACACCTGACAAAATTGTGAAATTAAAGTGCGAAAAATGAGTTGATGGCAAGTTATCTGAAGAACGAGAAACAGTTCAGTTCAGATTTGTGCTAACGCAGGTGGCACTGAGAAGAAAAAATAGCTCTTGACAGGTGAATTTAAAAAATCCTTGATGTTTTAATCAAGTAAGAAATTTGCTAGTGCACTACAATGCTAATAAAAAGTCTTGGATGACCTCTGACCTCTGAAATAGGGCGTTCGGATCGGGTGTTTAGAAGACAGAAAAAGAACTTGTTGACAACTGTCCAGCACATCCTGCACCCTCTGGGCTGGAAAATATTAACCTCGTTTTTCTTTCTGCAAATATGATAAGCTCATCGCAGCCTATGGACCAAAGACTAATTAGGAGTCTGAAACGCGAGTATCGTAAGCTCATATTGATGAAATGATACAATGTATGGAGAACAAGCAGGATTACTTTGCTACACTGATGGTTCAGGTAAGATGCATTATCGAAGCTTCGAGCAGAGTCACAGCCCATACCAGCAAGAACTGTTTCCATCATGCAGGAATCACAACTGAAGGAATAAATACCACCGAAACTGAAGACACGTTGGATGACACTGATGATCTGCCACTATGAACAATGCTGCCAGAAATCAAATGTGATATGCTCAATCAGTGCGACTATGAAATGTATGCGACAATAAATGTTGACATTGTTACAACCGAAGCGCAAACTAGAAACGGAATTGCAAATGAAGTAAAGAATCAGGGTCATAGTGCCCACGAAGTGTGTGAGATGAAGAAGAGGTAGAAGAAAGGAATCAAGATTCTATCCTCACTGTGAGTGACTCTTTAGAAGCCATTACACATGTTAACAAATTTTAGAAGTTAGCGGAGGAAGCAGTGAAATTGCGAATGAAATAATGAACAGAGTAAAATTACCGATTACTTCACTCCTAAGTAAAGTAGTTGGGTGAGTACTCTACATACTGCTGTATATACTGTATTCGTGTAAGCTTAAGAGTGAATACTGTATGTAAAATAAAATAAGGCTAAATAAATTTGCCACCACATATGACTGAAAATACGAATCTCGGTTACAACAACACTCGTTTATAACAACATAATTTTCATGGTCCTTTGAATGTTGTTATGGCCAGGTTCCACGGTACATACTTGTTAGCCGTGAATACTGAGGACGCACATGACTCGTAACGCAGGGGCGGTATAAATCAGGTGTGTGATTGATAAACTATTCACACTGAAAAAGCAGGAAGTGGCAACAGAAAGGAGACGGAACCACCAGAACATTAGGAGGGAAGAGAACCTGTACATCTAAAAAACAAGGAAAAACATTACGTAGACACCTCCAGTTGGCTAAATAATGTCACAAGTAACTGAAATATTTTTTTGATATAGATCAGTGCGTTCATTAATAGCATCAAGAGGATGGGAATGGAGGTTTCTTAAGGTTTCAGTTTCTTCCAGAACATTGAGTATCTGACCTTCCCCTGCAGTGTGCAAGACAAAGTTATCGCTAACCTGCTGCAGCTGACTTTGGTTGTCAGTCAAATGCATTGTCAAAGCTCACCTGGAATTGGCCAGGCGTTAGTGTTCTACAAATCTCGAATGAAAATTCTAGCCTGTCTGGCCAATATATCTGCCCTTACACATCCGGTTTGTATTGCACTGAATACGATGCACGCCAGGTGGAAGCATCCTGTTTGAAAACTTCACGATTCCTTAACGTACTGCCCAAATCTTTTGGTATGAAAAATGCGAGGACAATATTGGCAGACGACAGTTTCTTTCCAATCCTCTCTGACACTTATCCATCACATGAAATATTGTAAAACTTGTTCCTTTTCTCCAATGGATTCAGAGTAATTCCTTAACGTGCTCCCCACAATCATTAGTATTATTTTTATTCAGTTTCTTAAGCGCAGACCCCAAATACCCATCAAGCGGAGCAAAATCCTTATTATATCGAACTCTCTTTCACCTATCCAGGATTAATCTAAAGACAACAGTTTATTATTTAAAAGGGAAACCTTACTACTATTTAAGGTGATCTTTAAGTCTTTTGATACATGGAAATGATGATGACCTCACGTAGTCAAGCGATTTTATTTGTAAGTAACATCCTGTTCTGCCTTATTTTAGCTTACAATTTTTAACCGTGTAGTTCAGTAACTCACTTAAAAGAAAAACTTGCGGGTCCTCTCCCATTTCCATGTAACACATTTCTTTATTAATACAGTTTGCACCAGATGGCACTTTGTGTTTGCAAAACCGGGCGTGTATGCAATAAAATACTGTCGACTCAGAAACTGTTGTGCAGTCTCTTCATTTCACAAAATATGACTAACAGTTGTGGCTGGCCCACAAGAACATCCCTTTGCCCAAATTAAATGTTCCAAAGTTTATATATATACAGGGCGTTTCAAAAAGAAAGAGCAGATTTCAAACATTTATTTCTCAAAAACTACAAATGATAGAAACACAATTCAAACGTTTCTTGTCAGAGAAAGGTTCAAAGTTTTTCAATGGTCCGCGCAGAAGTTCCATGCAAATCCGCAGTGGCGCTGGCGTTTGTTTGTAGGAAAATGGCGACGACACCACAGGAACGATCATTTTGTGTGCTGCAATTTGCAAAGTTAGAGTCCATTGTTGGTGTGCAACGTGCATTCCGCCGTCAATTCAACAAACAGCCGCCTCGTCATAAGCAAATTTATGAGTGGCATCACAGATTCGTAGAAGATGGTTGCATCTGCAAGCGAAAAAGCACGGGTCGTCCACGCACATCGGATGAAAATGTCGAGCGTGTCCGTGCAGCTTACGAAAGGAGCCCTAGAAAATCCACGACACGGGCAAGTCACGAACTAAACATGTCTAAAACAACGGTATGGCGCGTTCTGAGTAAGCGTCTGCACATGAAGCCGTACAAACTGCAGTTATTGCAAGCATTGCGTCCTGACGACCACAACAAAAGGTTCGAATTTTCAACTGCAATTCTACAGGACATGGAAGAGGACAATTTTGCCGAACGATTAATTTTTTCAGATGAATCAACGTTTCACATTTCTGGTAAAGTTAATCGGCATAACGTACGAATTTGGGCGAGTGAAACTCCGAGGGACGTTATTCAACATGAAAGAGACTCACCAAAGGTTAACGTCTTTTGTGCAATTTCGGTAAACAAAGTTTATGGACCTTTCTTTTTCATGGAGAAAACTATCACAGGAACCATTTACCTGGACATGTTAGAAAACTGGCTATTTCCTCAACTTCAGGAAGATTCAAATCACTTCATCTTCATGCAAGATGGCGCCCCACCACACTTCTCTGAACCTGTACGACGGTACCTAAATAACACCATTCCAGGACGGTGGATTGGAAGAGCAGGAGCACAAGATCAATGTCATCGTCTGTGGCCTCCCAGGTCACCAGACCTTACTCCCTGCGATTTTTATTTGTGGGGGTACATAAAGGACTGTGTTTATGTCCCACCTATGCCCGCTACTCTTCAAGAGGTACGACATCGAATTGTTGCGGCCGTGAATTCGGTAACTAAAGACCAGTTGCGTCGTGTGTGGCAAGAAATGAGATACCGGTTTGATATTTGTCGTGTAACAAATGGTGCTCATATTGAGGTACAGTTTTGATATTTGTTGTGTAACATTTGGTACTCATATTGAGTGAAGGACCGTTGGAATTGTGTTTCTATCATTTGTAGTTTTTGAGAAATAAATGTTTGAAATCTGCTCTTTCTTTTTGAAACGCCCTGTATATACAGGGTGTTCCAAATCAATGATAGGGCCCCATGTTGGAAATCATCACACAATGACGCTACAGAGCATCAAACTTACAGGCGCATGCGCCTGCCACTAGGCCACCCCTATGGCAGCAAACGTGACTTTTTGCTCCGACGGACTACAGGCGGAACGCCTCGCACTATTGTCTGTTATTCAGTGATCGCGACAGATCGTCACGATCGCCAGTGGAGAAGATGGAGCTAGTGGCTGCGTAGCCAGGTCTTAGTCTCCTCTGAATGGGGTGCGATGCTCTGTTGCCTTGGTGGATGACGGTTTCGGACACGGGTTTCCATCTGGACTGTATACCGAAAAACATTAGAGATATTAGACGGTTCCAGGAGAAAAACTGAGGATGGAAACCCTCTACGAAACAGTCATCCATCGAGACAACTGGACATCGCAATCGTAGGAGAGAATGCCTTTCTATGCAGCAGCTAGCTACATCATATTCAACGGCGTTTGTGGCAACAGCCGCGATCAGTGAATATCAAACAACAGTGCGAGACGTTCCGCCTATGGTCCGTTTTTTGGCGTACATCATATTTGCTGGCTAGTGGCACGCGTCGGCGCCTATAACTTCGACGCTCTGTAGCGCCATTTGCTGATGTCTCCGGACACGAGTTACTATCCTCGATTTGTTCAAGACACCTTCTACAACCCCTCAAACTTGGTCACAAGATTTCTGCGACATCCTGTTTATACGTCTAGCCTTGTCTCTCTACAGATGTCACATCATGTAGCTCGCCATTGAGTATTTTATTCGTCGGTTATACAAAGGAAACGACCGGAACTACGAATATTTAGTTTCTGCATCGGGTAGGGCGCCTCAGACGTCCTCAATAATCGCATAACTCCTAAAGAATAAGTATTCAGAGGTAAGTTTCTCATTTCGAAGAATCCTTTAACAGGACGCATAAACGAAATGCAGTTGTCGTTTATAGTGTTATACCGAATTAAAAAAATGCAAAAGCAGCAACGCGTTTTGGCCACGGCGCACATCGTCTGTTAACATCGCATGCGTAAAGCTCCTTCTCTTCGGGTTTTTGGTGATCTCTAATTCTCACATGCTAGTCACCAGGATGCGGAACAATCAGTCTATAAATGTATGTCACTATGTACTTCCCAGATGTATGTGTGTGAATATTGGTGCATCTATAAATATAGCAGTAATACCCAAATCTGGTTCTTGTGTAGTGCTCTCATATTGTATCTAGATGGCACTTACAGACCTGCACAAATTTTCAATTTTTTGTTCGCAGCTTTTAAACATTCTTACACGATATACAAAAGAACATATTATTCCTAATTTAGATACAGTCTCATTAATAAGTGTTGTATTGGAAATATACCAAATGTGAACTAACAGCGACTTATTTCGTATTGGTTTACCGGTAGGATTTTTATAGCATACTACCTCTTTGTATCCTGTGTCACATTTTCCTCTTGTTTCACTCGTCTCAGTATAGGCCTACTGTGAAGGTAAAATTTATTTTATGTCAGAATATGACATTCGTTAGGCTTACGTAACTTCATACCAGAGTACGACTTAAATTAATGTGTACCCTGAATTGTTCCCTAATATATAATTTAATTTTTGAAATCCCAGTGTTGATAAAGGGTATATCCTGAAATTCAGTGCACAATGTGCTAGCAACATTAAGTTATGTAATTTTGTACAACTAAATAAAACCTTGTTTCCATTTTGTGCCGCTGCGACACCGAACAGTCTGGATACGTCATTTAAGTAAGTTTTATCGCATTTACCGAATACAAAAAGTAAGAATTTTGTCAGCACAAACCATACACATTTCGGAGGAAATAGCGAAAACCGCCAAAGACATAAAGAAACAATGACGAACATTAAATTGCCTCATTAACCGCATAGCAAAGTGCAACACCAGTTTTTAAGTTTAAGATTCTGCGAAACATCTATCAGTCAACTCCCAGGAAATATAATCTGCAAGTGTCCTCCGAAATGGCCAACCCACGGTTTCCGAGAACTGGCGGCGAAAATTTCTGGAAAGACACAGGAACTAAAAATTACATTATTTACCTGAAAACTACGCGGAATGTCTTATAGACCAAGCCTACACTGTTGAATTGGTGCTTCGGGTGCTTTATGAACTATAGCGGATTCCAGGATTTTGCTCTGTATGTCTCAATAGTATTTTTACGAGGGCATTACGAGCTTGTGCAACACGCCAATAAAGTCCTACAGATGGTGCAATGTTTAGCTACTGGACTAGAGCAGCACATTTACACATTCTACAATTGAAAAGCAGACGTTATATCCTGTGGACCTTCACATCAAGCTAAACATCTACAAGTGTGAAAGAGAGAACGGTCGAGTCCACAGCGTTACTGTTAGTGCAACAGCTCCTTCACATTGCTCGGTCGTATATCATTTGTACCATTAACTTTTAGTTTCTTGTTAGAGCCGCTGTCTATTTTTAAGAGATTCTGAAAAAAAAACTAAGATGCTGAAGATAAAATAAGCTCAGCGTCTTAGTTTGCTCACGGAACAAACGCAATGTGCACGTAAGATTTAGGGTATAGTAATATCAGGTGCAAGCCGACTTGAGTGAAGTCACATAAAACATATCCCTTTAAGATAACGGATAAATGCATAGCGCAGACACTGAACGCAATACTTACCGCTTTTCGTGCATGCTTATTTTCGGAGTCTGTGAACATCAAGTTCTGTTTTACTAGGAAAATGCATCGGCTTGCAGCGAAATGATACGAATTAATACGGTATTTCTTTCTAGAGAGTCAGAAATCATTACGTCACCATGCTTACTTTGAGACGTGGAACGAATTCCACTATGAAAAAACAGCAACACGATACAATGTTGTCAAGTTCCTGCATCACAAGCATTATTATATAAACGGTGGGCCGCATGGCATGCTAACCGATTTCGGTCTGATGAAGATCTTCCATAGTCTATCATACGCGAAAGGCTGCTCGACCGCACTTACCTTAATCAATGAACTGGTCGCGATATTAAAATTATCTCGTGTGCAAAATCTTCACAAGTTGCGCAATTAGATTTTTCTTTATGGATTTGGACGAAGACAGAAATGGACAGAAAGAAGCTGGATAGGCAGATGCATGGACACTACCGCCCCACAGAGGAGCGTCAAGACAGCCACGGTGAGCAACGCTACATGTTCTCCTGACAGGAACGAAGTTTGCTCAAGTTGGTGTATCTTTTATAAATTTATTGTGAACTATAGCGAGTTTGTAACTGGAAAAATAATGGTAATGTAGATGTAACAAAAATATTAAAACTATTTCTTAATAAGATTTACCCTTACCATCATTTTGGTTTCAAAAGACCATTCATGTCGACTTCCAGAATATTTATTTGCTTTCCTCCTGTGGCCCCCTGTCACCAGCGTACAGAAAACATCAAGAACATGCACAGACAGCAGAATGTTTTGTTTCAAAGTTGTCGTTCTGTGTAGAATAGTTATTTATTTTAAGCCTGGTGCTATAATCGACTGTTAGATGACGTGACTACACCGGTACCTGACGCAGAACCGTCTCAATGTTATTAATTTTTCTCAATTCACTGATAAGTGGTGTATACAATTCCATCTCACCTAAGTACAGCTACGTCAGTAAATTAAACACTTGCAATAAAAACTCTGGTCTACAGCAGGGACGTGCTGTCACCGAATACAAGAGTAAGATACAATTTGCAAAAAATGTTTCTTAACACACAGAAAGGTCATTTGTGAACCGTCCTTTGCTGTTGCTATCTAATAGGCCTACTGATAAAAACATTTCATTAACATGTACCGTACCACTCATCTCCTAACACGTGGCACGCAAGACTATACCAAGCGCCATGGTTATGAGGAACAACAACAGCACCCCAGATCCTGGTGACAAGAGGGCCCTCCATATGTATATACTTCGCCGTCGGTACATGGTCCACTTCCGTAATCTGCCAAAAGAGACGTATTTCCAAACTATTACCCACCACCTGGCGATAATGCAGTCAGTAACTCGGAAACTGATTAAATGGATCCCAATTTCCATTACAATGTTCATACCTGTTTTGTCGCCTACTACAAGCTACTCGTTCTCTTCAAAATATTGAAATCTTTCACTGCATCTGTCAACAAGTGCCGGCCGTGGTGGTCGTGCGGTTCTAGGCGCTTCAGTCCGGAACCGCGTGACTGCTACGGTCGCAGGTTCGAATCCTGCCTCGGGCATG
Source organism: Schistocerca piceifrons (assembly GCF_021461385.2). Lineage (NCBI taxonomy): Eukaryota > Metazoa > Arthropoda > Insecta > Orthoptera > Acrididae > Schistocerca > Schistocerca piceifrons. The sequence continues at coordinate 659,724,479 of NC_060138.1, forward strand.
GGTGTGTGTGTGTGTGTGTGTGTGTGTGATGTCCTAAGGTTGGTTAGGTTTAAGTAGTTCTAAGTTCTAGGGGACTCGTGACCTCAGATGTTAAGTCCCATAGTGCTAAGAGCCATTTTTTTGACAAGTACCTTGAACAGAACGTGTTCTCATGCGCGTTCTAGCTTCTCAGATGCATGAAAGTTAAATTTTCATACCTAAAAACAATTGCACGGTAAATCTTACGATATGGTCTTGCGATGCCTTATCAATCGTGTCACCTGTCTCTGCAATAAGGCCTACAAGTGGCCAAGTATTCCATTTCCGGATTTCTGAGGAATTTATGCTATTTTACAGTTTGAGTCGAAATTTAGCACACACTAGCTCGTAATATTCGTCGAGATAAGCGACTGAATAGTCCACTGGCTGAGTAACATGTTCTTGCTATCTTTAGCGGTAATATACACTCGTAAAAGGCGCACGTGCCGTCGATAATGTCATAAAGCGCACGAACTTTTCACTGTCTGTATTGTGAGGCTTACGAAATACGGCAACGATAGCTCACTTGAGGACTGTCAAAAGTGGGTAAGAACATTTGACAGAAAAGTCAAAACCTAGAAACAGGTACTTCTTGCTACTTTTGCGTCGCATGTAAACTTTTTTTTAACAAAATCAACGTAACAGCATCTGAATGGGAAACTTAAAATATACACTAGTAAATGCGTTCACACCACGAAAAAAACGCTATCAAGTTTTCGAAATGTTCGCTCCGCACAGAGAAATTTTCAGATCAAACAACGCACTTGAGAAAGGTAAAACTTGCACCGAACTACCGCTGATGGAAGATGGTTTGCAAAGACGCAGAGATCTATCCGTGACGACCTTTAAGTGGACATCACTCGTCTTCAGTTCATAGCGCAGCACACGCCACTCTGAATATACAACGTGCAAGTTACAAGAACGTGCAAGTCGAGACTCTCACTCGCTCACCAGCCTCTGGTGGACTCTGATCTTCCAGCTGAGCGATCCGGAGTCGCCGCACGGACCAATTCAGTTTCAACTTGACAGCAGTTGACTTACAGATCTACGAAACTTCACAGAGGTTGGTCAGTGTCGCTATGGGCCTAGCAAGTCTAACGTTACGCGTATTGAGGCGAGCTAATCGGCTGTCGATTATTGCTACGAAGTACGATGCATTTGTTGTACGGCTGACCGCTAGCGGGCGGGCCCAGACTCTGGGTGTGTGCCGTAGTAGGTCCGTCTAGGCGACCACTACGGACGCGCCCAGGTACGAAGATGAGCAGCGTCGCCTGAAATGGGTAAAACCCAAAGTTGGGAATCTGGACGGCTGTTACTCGCATGGCCTTTGTGCAGGAGATGCACTGGCTATGGTGAGCATTGCGACAAATTGAAAGATGGCTTCTTACAGCTGTTTGAGAATCTATAACAATTTACTGTCAATTGTTAAAGCAAATCTGAATACATCTGCAATCTCGTAAAAATGAGGCGCATCCAATGAAACAACAATACTGAAATATCTAAAAACTACAGAAGTTAATATTTCACAGCAAATAAACATTTTCACAACGAATCTCTGAAATAGCACATTTTAAACGCTTCATGCGATTTCAACAAACGATATATCAGATGATTGCATTGCACTATAGCTATCATCTCTGAAAGCTACGTATCTCTAATTTTACTACGCAAATGTTTGTCAGAACATTACATTCTCCACATTTACACAGGAAACGAATACAGCACGAATCCCTCATATTTTGTACTTGTCTTTTTATTTAATGAACAGTTTACTCCTTTAGCAGTAACTATTTAAATGTTGGCTGTAGGCGCTATTAAAAAAAAAAACTGTGCTAACTTCAAAGTGGTCAATCGCATATGTTAGCTGACACCACAACTGAAAAGAGAACCAATATATGCTTGCGTCAAGAAGGCATAAATAATTGTTTAAACAAAATATCATGACAATTTGTTGTCATTTAATGTGAGCACACTTAGGCCAGAACGATGGCTTATTTATTTATGAATCGACTACTACTTAACATTAATGTAAAAGACCTCATTGTAACAATGTTTATGACCTTTCTTTATTCAAATAATGTTTAGTCCGGGAAATGGTCATGTTGAGTCAAATGATGTCAGCAGAACATAAGAACGATGTATTTTTTATGGGGACGACCTTCAGTCAATGGAAAAGCAGCCAGTAGCGTAAAACTACGGGAGTCAAGTGGAGACTGTGCTTTTTCGAATGAACAGCTCAAGGGAGCGATTCTGGACAGTTTTACGTTTGTGCTGGAAGACAGACTTGCCTGTGGTAATGTGAGTGATTCTGACGTCCAGATGATAGATTCTGGGCGCTGAACAGCCGCTATAAGGCTAACTTTTGAAGACACTTTTCCGTTAGATCTTTAAAGGGTCACCTCGATGTTCTTTCTGGAAGAAGACAGACCTGCCTGTGGTACGTGTGGCTTCTGATGGAGTTGGTGGCAGATCCTGGGCAGTGAACGGCCGGTACCATACTTTACGTTCCGAAGGGAGAGGTCTGAATGTGCTCCAGCGTGGGATAATTTTTTCCGCTTGTATTACAGAACGCGAGATAGACAGAGTATGAAGTACTATTCTTTGTATCGCGTGTATCAATTTGTGAATCATCATGTTGAACTCTGAACTGTTTTGAATCATGCTGAACTCTGAACTTTATTGAGCTGGTGAATACTTGTTGTATTTTGATTACGAAATGGACTTAGTTTCCGGTTATCTTTGATTACAATTTAGTTTGGGGCTTTTGCTATCATTCTCGTAACGTTCTCAGCATAACTTGACTGCATTTTATAAGGTTATTTTCTTTCTGCACTTTAACTGAATATCGTTGGACCACTTCTCATTTGAGATGTCCTTTCCTTAATAAACATTACTCAACGTATCGGACCCCGGTAGCTGAGTGGTAATTAATTTTAGTTTGTTTTATTACTTTTAAATGTCAGTTGAAAATTATGTACTACTGCGTATATATATTACTCAACGTAATTCTCTATCGTCTACATCAATTACAGACTTTCGAATGAAATACTTGTTATTGCAACATTCATTTAAATTTTATTTTGTATCTCCATGTATTTAACTCGCAATCATAACCACAGCATGGACTATTTGACCGCGGGATTACAGCTACAGGTTATTATTTGCAGCGAATCAGCTGCAGGGCATGAAAGCAGACGTGCGCGGTTCGATCCTATGACTACATCGAGCTATTCTTTTTCAAGGCAGCTGTGCGTAGCCCAAGTACCTAAAGTATGTGTAACCATGGATAAAGACGCAACTGGTATTCTCGTATGAGTTGCTGTTCGGAACATTAACTCAACAGGAAATAACCATTACCTACCGTCGCACAAGCCATGAGGATGTCCAGAGAGGTCGACATGGGTACAGTATCGCAGTTGTTATGGGCACGGAATGTCTTGGTTCTTTAGGGAAGAATACGATGAGATTAACATTTGCGCTTATGGGCCTGATACCTAGTTCGGCATACAGTCTTAACTTCGCAGTGGTACTGCACCTGTAACCAACAAAACAATGTTTTCCAATGTTTTCTTGCATTTGAAACACGAGAATGCGGGTGTCTCTCGTCTGTGCAATAAGGAGGACATTACCCGCTGATACCTCTGCACGCACACCAGACCAGACCAGAAGTAGCCTATTTTATGACTTCCGTTATACAATGAAAACACACTGCAGTCAGTCATAAGGAAGCGTTTTTTGGCCCACGACGCGCTCTAGGGTCCCCAGATGATAACTGGATTTTAGCTCGTCAGCCTAGAACTAAGGAATGCAACGCCATTATATGTTCTGCAGATTAATAGCATTAACCTGACAATCTCCGCATCCACTGATCGATATTTCTTTGTACGAATGAGGTGGTCGTGTTAGCTGCTGAACGTTGCGGTGGCACATTAGCCATGACTGTGGATTTTACGCAGTTTTCCACAGTCACTTATGGGAATGCTGACCTACCTCCCTAACCCAGCGCTAGCTAGGTAGACTAACACGTAAAGCTGGAGAACATAAAATAACCCTTATACTGTTTGCAGGAAGATAACTTACATGCCTTTCTCTGACTCTAAGGATGTCTAGCTACAGAAATACGCGTTGAGCTCAGAAAGCAAATGCCCATCAGACCCGCGAAAGATAATGGTGCCAGAAAACTGGAAGAAAACCCTAATTCTATAATTTTGCTTTTCGTGCTTATATGACGCATTACCGTAATGTAAGTGCTGATACATAATCGCAACCAAGGTTGTGGCCTTAAAAATGTTTCAAAAAGACTGCATCCGAATATGCTACAGCGAGTAATAGTAACATCTAATATTTCTCGGCGTGTATACATGCACGACCGGCATTAATTCAGATATACCCACTGCACTGTATGTAAGTTTCACTATGCAACTTTTATTACAAATGTAGGCGCTACGTCCGGTATTACTTCAAATGTAACTACACCGAAAAATAAAAGGAAGGAGGTCGTTTTGTTAACTGCAATACGGCTAGTTTTTGAGGAAGGAAAAAAAAGGAAAGCGGACAGGCAGAATCCTTGACAGATATTTTTAGAAAAATTATAACAATTTAAACACAAAACGATTACTAAAATGGTTAGACTATCAAGAAAGTATGTTGTTAGATACAGAGCTCAGCAATTATTATCCACCGAAACAAAAACCGCGCAACTTTCACGCATGGAGAAACATTGTCAGCCACTGCTTGATCCTGACCCACGTTGAAAGTAACAAACAGTGAAAGTCCTCGGGACGTCGAAACGTAATGTAATCTCTAAGAATCTGCTCCATGTATGCTGGAATTACGAGTAAGCAAAATTCTACCATTTCACTCAGTACTTTAAAAATGTAATTAGTTTACATACGATATCTAAAGGTAAATTTAGAGGAGAAGTATCTCAGTCATTTCACATAAAAACTGGTATTTGATAAGGGGACGGTTTATCACCATTACTGTTTAACTAGGTTCTAGAAAAAAAATTAAGGATCTGGAATTTCGAGCTAAAAAAAGATCACTAAACTGAACCAACAATTCAGGGAAAGAAAACAATGAAATTACGGTAAACCGCCTGGCTTTTGCAGACTATATAGCAATACTTTCCGAAATTCTAACAAAAGCAATTATTTAAATAAATCTTCTGAAAAAAAAACTTGCAAATAGAACTGGTCTCAAAATTTCAGCTGAAGAAACAAAATTAAGATAAATACGTCTACAAATATGCAACAAAATTTATGGAAACGCAAGTAAGTAGTAAAATTAGAGCGAATACGAAAATTTAAATATATTTGAGAAACAACAGAACAGAATAGGGTAGAAAAAATTGCAATAGACATAAGAGTAACAAAATGGAAAGAGTATGCGGTTTGATAAAGAATATTTACAACAAAAAATACACATCTAGAAACAGAAAAATTAAACACTACACCACAATGGTACGACTACAATGTTTATTTGGATGTGAATGCCTAACGAACTATAAGCTCAACAGAATACAGGTACTTGAAAGACGGATCATTAGAAAAATAATGGGTGGAATACGACTATGGAAAATGAGAAGTAATGAGAAAATCTATAACATTGCATGGAAAATATCAGAACTAATAGCTACGCGATGATTTATCTTTTTTCAACACCTCTACCGAATGAATGAGAAAAGGCTAAAAAATCCTGTATTTCTAACCTTTTCAAGAATAAAATACTAAATTTAAAAGGCTTTCCAAGCAGAAGAAATAAGGAGCTGGTTGGTTGGTTGGTTGGGTTAAAGATTAAAGGGACCAAACAACAAAGGTCATCGGTCCCTTGTTTCATAAAAACACAGAGCACAGGGAAACTATCCACCAGTCAAGCGAAGCACTAAAAGAAAAACTCCGGGGGAAGAAAAGCCCCATGGTCCAGTGTAAGACAACACGGAAAACAGAGCACAGCAACAAAAACAACATAAAGAACAAAGGCAGAAGGAATTAAAGCTGCACAGCAGAGGACTGTGGCTGGGTGATCACGAAAATAATAGGATGAGCCAGCCACTCTGCAACACGTTAAAACCTCCAGCCTAAAAGTTTAGGGTGGAGTCGAATGACAACACAAAACTAATTAAAAGAGACAGCTCAAAAGAGGGTGATGTTACAAGAGTTAAATGGACCTATAAAAGCCACTTGCGCGAATAAAACTTAAAACCCGATCTGCCATAGAGACATTGTCACCTAAAAGAGATGATAAAGCACCCTGGAGATTAAAAGTTCGCCTGAGGGCGGTTAAAAGAGGACAGTCCAACAATATATGGGCCACCGTCATATTCGCACCACAGCGACAATGAGGGGGGTCCTCTCGACGCAGCAGATGACCATGCGTCAGCCAAGAGTGGCCAATGCGGAGCCGACACAGAACAACAGAATCCCTGCGAGAGGCCCGCATGGAGGAACGCCACACAGTCGTTGTCTCCTTTACCTGCCGCAGCTTGTTGGGTGCAGACAGAGTGCGCCATTCGTCGCCCCACAACCCAAAGACCCGACGGTGCAAAACGGTTCTGAGATCAGTTTCCGGGAGGCCGATCTCCAACGGCAGTTTGCGGGTAGCCTCTTTGGCTAACTTGTCGGCGAGTTCGTTTCCCGCGATCCCAACGTGTCCCGGGGTCCATATGAACACCACCGAACGGCCACGTTGTTCAAGAGCATGAACGGACTCCTGGATGGCAACAACAATGGGATGGCGTGGGTAGCACTGGTCAAGAGCCTGGAGACTACTGAGAGAGTCACTGCAAACGACAAAAGACTCGCCAGTGCTGGTACGAACACGCTCAAGGGCACGAAAAATAGCTGTTAGCTCTGCGGTGTAAACACTGCAGCCGTCCGGCAAGGAGCGCTGGTCGACATAGTCCGCATGAGCGTAAGCGTACCCCACACGGCCATCAACCATCGAGCCATCGGTATAGATAACCTCCGAGGCACGGGATGCGTCGAGGAGAGCAAGAAATTGGCGGCGCAAGACTGCAGGAGGAACTGAATCCTTTTGCCATTGGGAGAGGTCCAGCTGAAGCTGCGGCCGACGAATACACCAAAGTGGTGTATGTGGGCGGACCTGGAAAGCAGATGGAAGAGGCAAACACTCGAGTTCATTAAGGAGCGACCAAACACGGATCCCAAGTGTATGGCCTGATCGTGGCCGCTTGTGTGGGATATGGACTGCCGCATTTTCGAAAAGGAGACGATAGTTAGGGTGACGGGGCGAACAACGGACAGGATAAAGGAAAAGACGACATGGGAGAAAATGAGGGAGTACTGGAACAGTAGGAAACAACAAAGCAAGGACAGGAATTGAAGATGTAACGTGATCCTTGTTGAGCAACAGGAAAATAAAAAATATATAGACACAATTTATATAGCTGCTGCAGAAATTTGCCATTCTTAACACACTTTAAATATATTACCTTTTTCGAATAATTGCTCAAACTTATTACTTCATCGAAACGTAACGTTTGATCGTCGGCTTTTATCGATGCAGAAAAAGATGGGAAAGCCAGGTTTCAATCGTAGTCTGTGATACAATATTGCGAAGGCCGAAGTCATATCTTTATTCTATTAATTTTAGTGCGTATCATTTGGGAGCCGGAGGAGTAACACCAAAATTCTAGCACGTAACGCAGGTCCTCTATGTGCACCTTATGCCTGCATTCATTCATGAAATCGGGCCTAATAAATCAGAAGTGTGGATGGTTGTTGTAAATGACTTGTTTTATACTAAAAGTATGTCCATTTATTAAATCACATAGTAAGCGTTCTGAAGTTTTGTCTCAAAGAACTTTCTGCCAAGCATGGCACCAAAACCATACGTGATATTCAAGTCCTCCGCTCTGCTGTCACAGCACACTAAGGTGGTCATAATAGCGTAGCAACTGGCGTAGGTTTTCTAGAAGTTACGTAGTTTGTTACCGTTAATTTCTATACGTAAGATGCAAGTAATACAATAGGCATAATCATGGGACACGCTTTGGGTAGCGTTAGTAACCAGTGCAGATGGGCTGCGAATAGATCGCGCTTATCTGGTTCAGCTGCCGTTCCTGGGCATGGGCGTTGTCAAAATAAACCAGTGGGAAGACGGGAACTCACTAGTCCGCTGTTATGACAGCGCGGTGGTGGGGGAACAGACGATCGATGCAGGCTCCGCCCACAGACGCCTCCGCAGCCACCCCACGGAAAGCCACGCCCCGCAGTGACGTCAGCAGCTGGGCCCAACCATTCGCGGGGGTGCTGGAGGATCGGCAGCGTTGGGGTTGGTCCACGTGACCACCAACAGAGCCCTCTGATACGCAACGGGCACGTCGGAAGCAAAGAAATTGTACTGAAGCTGCCCAAATATTTGGCACCAAGCTCAGCAGCGACTCACGATAGGTCTGTAAAACCGCGCGCGCCCGCCCACACACACACACACACACACACACACACACACACACACTTCTTTAGTCATCTTCTATAGTTAAGGCAGTAAACCTTTCAGATGTTACACACACTGTTTCGGGACTGTGTCCTTCAATGACACAGGCATTAACGTCCTGCCACTAATTATTTATATCGGCACTATCATTTTCCCCGTCCTCCATAACGAATATTTATTGTTACTTAATGTTTCTTTTCTGTCAATCTCCAATTCACAGGCACAAGTAACCGAGTACAGCGTACGAATTTCGGTTAACTGGAGAAATTTCTGTCAACACTGTTACAAAACAATACAATTTTATATCAAAACGACTGCAGGCCGGTCAATGCAGTATGGTACTCTGAAGCCGTTCGGTATCTACGGACACACCAAATGCTAGCACACTTTGTTCAATGCAGACTGTTACCAAAAATTTGATTCCTGTTGTGTGACACACAATGTTAACAACATACCACAGCAAGCAGCAGCATTTGGTTTTAGTTAACGTTAGTTAAAAAGCACCTTTGCTGGCTCAGAATTTACAAATTCATCACCATGCTGCTTGGCTTGGCTTGCATGCTTGTATCAGATCGTCATGATACACAGATATTTAGGAGTGCCGTCCGAGAATGGTGAAACATTTTTTCCTACATCTTTTCCAGTGTACAACATTCGCGTTGTTCTTAACGTGTTTCGCACATGCACTCAGATTGTTCATTTTTTTTACATCTGTTGAGAAAAAAATATCGAGACGCACAACGATATTAAAAAATATATTTGTTTTACTAGAACTCACACAGCCATTTTAAACCACTACGGCGTAGGACCGAAATTTTAATGCCGATCTTGACAAATCAAAGTAGAAAGAAAATTACCTTTAGATACTTGGCTGTGGTGGCTAGAAAGTACAATACTTTGTCGTATTATAGCAAGTCAGCGATACTGTCTACCGCAATAGACAGTAATTCCTACTGTCGATCACAAAGATGTTCTCTTTCCATGTAAAGCAACGCGATAATAATGTTAATTTCTCCATAAGCTGTCCTATTCCTGCACGAGACTCAATGTGGGGTAATAGAGACAGGAATAAAAGATTAATACATGTTTACGGACTTTTGAAACAACTAATCGGTAACGCGGAAACATGACGGAAAAGGCCACTGACGTAGCTTTTCATTGAAATTTCTAAGCGTACAAGAAACTAGCCTACTTAAATCCACCTACATAAAAAACAAGATTTCCATAAATTCGCATGTAACGTTTGTGGCTCTGTTTCACATGATCACGTTACACTACTTGTTTCGGATGAAGATAAGTGGTCAAAATACTGCTAAAAGACTGCTACCTACAGTAAGGTCTTCCAAGTGTTTCATAATAGCACTGATGGGCCAACAAAAAATCGATGGGCCAACAAAAAAATCTGAGTCGTGCATCGTAAACATAAATGTCGGAAAGGTTTGCTACGCGCTGCGCTACGAACTAGAGACGAAGATCACAATCTAATTTTTGAGAACATTTCTCGTGGGGAGCAGCAGTCTGGCAAAAAGTACTTCAAAAATCGACACAGTCTGGACCGCAAAAACATTTCTTTTAATGGTAACTGGTTTCGGTGAGTTTTTGACGATCCTCACAGTTGACGTTCGTGAAGTTGCAGTGAATGGCAGCCGTGATTGCGGATCAGGTCCGGTGTCCACACGCGAACCAATCCTGGTAAATGCATGCTACTATTTCACCCTAAGAATTACGCCGACTCGTTTTTGATGTGGTCAGCACAGCTGTCGAAGTTAATGAGGCACTACCTGATTCCCGCCCGGCAACTAATGTCCGGTATCATGCCCCCAGCTATACCTTGACGTGTCGGTGACTTGGGGAACCCTGACCTCTGTCACTTTCGGACAGGCTGTCTTCCCTTTAGCTGAGCTCCATTAATGTGCTACTTTTAGAGAAGTTACACAGTTTACCTTCGTCACTGGACGAGATGCGGGTCATCCCGTGGTACCTTCGTATTTTGTAGATACTCGTTCCACTTCCGACTCGGGCTACTCTCCTTTTAATAGAATCGGCATACGCCTCGTTATCATACCCTGTAACCGTTAGGGGCTGTATCACTCCGCACGTAAATCTCAGTCTCGCGGTTTCCCTGCACAGTTAAAGCTACCTTTGAGAGAAAACGTGGCGCCCTCTACCGAACTGCCTTTAACTTGATGTAAGCGGGAGCAGATTTAACCGTTCAGAGGTATTTTCGGGTCTGACACGAGCGCTCATTCTTCATACGCATTTGCTTCCAGTTTTCCTACATCTCTTGCGTCTAGCGGTAACTGCATGCTGCCGCCGCTTCCGCCACATGTTAATGCCTTAACTGTTGCCACGATGGCGGAAACTGTGACCAGGGCAACAAAGACATGAACTGTTTTCTTGTGTACCAAATTACCCGTACGGTGGCAAGATTAGTTAAGTGCACAAAACTAATTAATATAGCAAAACCCATAATCGGTGACGACGAGCAACAATGGTAGCCATCGATATGATGGAGAATCTACAGCAAGGAAACAATATTGACAATGGACTGAAGCAAGACGCAAGAAGAAATGAAGGAGACATTGCATTGTGGTCAAGTTTTGGTAACGGGTCAGTCCTAAGAAACAGACAAAATCATCTAACTCCATTCTCATTATTTAAAATGAAAACCAACAGACATCTAGGATACCTCTTTTCTTTGCGCGAAGATGATGATTAAGGTTAAATACCGACGTCACTCGCTGTGAGCTGCTTAGTAACCGGATACTTTGGAAGCTAAGTGAAGGAAGCGAGCTGAGTCACGGCCACGGAGCGAGATGAAGGCCGCACGCAGCTTTCATTCCGTCAGAGCCTGGTCCTCTGGCACGTGTACACAAATATTTGGCACCTCTCCAAGAGGGCTGGCCACTGGCTGACTTTGGGAATACGGAGCGAAAGTCCTACAGCCGTCCAGCGTTTTGAGGTCAGGTGCGGTCTCATGTATAGCACGGTCGGCACACGTAATGTGATATGCAAGAAAAATCTGTGGAATTTCAATTAACTACCAAATAATCAAACGTGTCAGTAATAATGACCATCAATTACTGAATTACTTTCCGTCCAGACAAGAAACAAGTCATCTGAGCGAAAAGGTTAGAGAATTCTTAGAAGAATAAACGCTGCAGCAGCAATATCTCTGCACGCGTGCGTTATTACAAAAAAGAAAACAAATGTTCATCAGAACCAAGTTAACGTAGGCCCTAAGCGCTCTGACTGCGTATTTCGACGATTTAGTTCACGGAATAGAAAACTAGTTTTGAATTTGTCCATAAAGTTCTCTCTATTTCTCCTACACTAAACTCAACTATCTCACTCAGCAATGTCGAGTAATGATAATTAGAGTTTAACGCTCCAACAGTTAGACCATATCGTGTAAAACACAAGCTCGGATCGGTCAATAGTGGAGCGGCAAATCAGCCGCAGCGAATTCAAAGGAACCATTTCAACAATCGCTAAACTGGCTTAGGGAAAAACCTGTCTAGTATCTCAACTATTGGGTTATCTTGCTAGGTGTACCTCGTATATCGTCCTATAATCTTTGATCGCGGTGTATTACGCCAAAAAAAATATCTTCGCCGCCTCGGGCAGTTGACTGTAAATTGTGTATTAATGACTGCATAAAAAATAGAAAATCTAATTCACTTTCTGTTATGGGACATGCATTTATACAGCTCACTTGTATAAAATCAGACTAGCAAAGTCTCATTACTTTGAAGAATATTAGCATGAAATTGTTATTTATTTCTTGGGTGTTCGAAGAATTCAAAACAACGCTTGGAGCTGTGTGCAGCAGTAATACAGAATAAAAGTTCCCTTACCAACCACGCTTTTTACGAAACTTTTGACATTCACTTGTAATCATCAACGGGAAAATATCTTTTCGAAATAGGACGTATGTGCAAAAAATATTTCTGCTCGCTTATGTGCTAAGACATTAGTACGTAATGGCTTAATTGTAAAATACAAGCGCAAATAAATAGAAATTCGGGTTTTTGAAAGTTTTACCAAGGTACAGAAAACTTTAAGCCCAAAATTTAATTAGTCTTTCTGTTTAAAACCTGGTAATTTGATAACTAATTTGTAACTGAACGGGTTTTCTAAAGCCGCAATTCGAGACGGAAAAGAGGTCTCGACAAATTTATATATACGTGAAACGAAGAATATATACTGTCATACTAACGAAGAAGATGTACTATCACACTATCAGCCTATGCATCTTCGTAATTCCTTGTGTGGTGAGGGTCAGCAGATTTCCGCATTATATAGAAAGGAAAACAAATGCATAACATAACTAAAGGGAAGTGGAAAAAGACTGAAGAAAGCTACGCCTGGGTTAAGTGATGTACCAGATTAACGGTCCCTATTCTAGCCGATTCTAACCGCTGAATTCAAGCCGTACTTGTTGATGGCAAGCACGTTGAGTACCACGTCATACAACCACGCCAGGGAAAGTGCTGTAGTTACGGATATGTGTGGAACGTAGAGTATCTTCAACTGTGAATTATATAAAGGACGATAAGCAAATATTGAATTATGCTACTACTCGCCCACCATGAGGTTCACTCCTACTTCGCATTTCTTCTTAGTTAACTTCTTTGAACCATCGCCTCGGCACCTCACCGATTCTGAACTAAGTACGAAATTAACACGAGCAGAGAAAGCTGATGAAAGATGTCCATTATGAACTGCACAAATATCAACTGGAAGATAAAAATCATTATTTCCCAGCATCAGTCAAGTAACTATGCGAAAGAAAAATCGGTAAGGAGATCGGTTCAGTCCTGCACTAACAGCTGTTTTCAACTCCAAATCAGGAACTAGAACACAGATTCAGTTTCGCTATAAGAGAGAAGGGCAAGCGGTACTCAACTGGCAGCTGTTTTAAGCAGCTTCAGTCGATTGTTTTGTACGTGTGAATTTTCATGTCGCAACAGACCGATGACGAAACATGCGTACTTATCTTATGACACTTTTAAGCTGTAATTTCTTCGTTTTACTATCAACGATAACATTATTTTGTCAGATACGTAACTAAATAATTTCCTCTAAAGTGAAAACACAGGAAGAATAGAAGATAGGTACGAAGTAAGCCAATCAACGTACGCAATATGTTAAAACCACTGTCTGTACAGGGGTTTGAGACCAGACATCTGACACGTGTCCTTCGTGGCCAGCGCTCTTTCAGGCGACCGGCAGTAAACGATTTCGAGCAGCCATAGACTTTCAGCTCAAGAAGCGTCAGTGAACTGAACTCAAAAGAACAGAAACGATTTGCACACAGCACGTCGAGCCAACGACATACTATCAATACCAAAGAGAGAGAGAGAGAGAGAGAGAGAGAGAGAGAGAGAGCGTTTAGCGAGGTTATTAGCGCCATTGTCTAAAACAGTTTGAGATGAATAAAGTAGTAGATTGTGGTTTTCAGTCCGAATAGAGGTTCTATGCAGCTCCCCAGATTAGTCTATCCTGTGCAAGCCACTTCATCTCAGCACATTTGCTATCGACATATCCATTTGAATTTGGTAGGTGTATCCAAAACTTTGTCTTCCTCAACCATCTTTTGCATTACAAAACTGATGATTCCTTGATGCCGCAAGATGGTCCTATTAACCAACGCTCTCTTTTAGTCAAGCAGTGCCACAAATTTATTTTGTCTCCAATTGGATTTAACAGCACGTCATTAGTTACTCGATTTAACGATTGTATTGAAAAATTGTTTATTTAGAAAAGCCACTTAACCTCTAACGTACCTTTTCTAAATAAACCATTTTCATCACTAACAAAAGACGCAAACCTACACTGGTCTGCGACTGTGAAAACACGTCTGTACTCTTCGCCAACTCCATCCATGTAAATAAACAACTGTTCACTTGAAGATGATGGGGTGATGCACCGACACGCTTAGTGGCAAAATAAACAAGCGGCTGGCGCGGAAAATGTGTCATTTGTATTGATCAACAGACGCAACCCTCACAACGGCGTCCTTTATGGACGAAATATTCATCACCAATAATGACTACCACTGTCCTTGTGCGCACGCGTTACCCTTGTATATTCTTCTTTCCAATCAGATCTTCCTCATTTCCCAGAATTCTTTGCTGCTGCAGTCTCCTTAAATTTCCTTTTATCAGACCGAGCGAGGTGACGCAGCGGTTGGCACAATGGACTCGCGTTCGGGAGGACAACGGTTCAATCGCGCGTCCGGCCATCCTGATGAAGGTTTTTCGTGATTTCCCTAAATCGCTACAAGCAAATGTCGGAATGGTTCCTTTGAAAGGGCACGGCCGACTTCCTTCCCTAATCCAATGAGACCGATAACCTCGCTGTTTGGTCTCCTCCCCCCCAAACAACCCATCCCTTTTCTCAGGACTCGCTCTATCAGAAAACATCTATACTGTGCACCTATAAATTTTTTATATATCTTCCACTATCATCATCATCATCATCATCATCATCATCATCATCATGAATACCACTGACTACGAGAAAAACTGTTCGCAAAAACGTCTAGGTTTGTACTTGAGTCACTTCATGGCGGTATACGTTTACACAATCACTCCGCTACAACGATAATGGATTATTCTTGCGCACAACTGTGGGGTTGTTTTGTTGTGCGTGTTCTTTCCAGATCTGGATGAATCCGATCTCGAGCTATACACGGAATCTCTACTCGTCAAATAGCGAAACACGGACACATTCGGCGGGTCTGTTCGATGTCTTCGGGCATGAATCTACGTGCGTGAAAACTACCTCCACCAACGCCATAGCTAACAGATCTGATTAATTCTCCACGACCCAACGCTGTCTACAAAGGTTCCGTGAATTTAAGTTCTATTCTTATACCAACTTCCATGAGCTATACAAACCGGCGACGATATTATTGCACTTGGCCTCCCGTGGCCATCATCGAAAAAACGCGGTTGGGTTACAGTAAACAAGTGCGGAGGTGACTAAGGAAAGGGCACTACACTGTGACTGATTCCTAGACAGCTGTACACATACTATTAAGTGGTTCATTGTTCGTCGCGAAATATCACGGTAAAAATTCACGATTAGCCGACGGAAGCGCCCTCCGTCGCACGTGCAATAATATTGTGGTCGACGAATAAAGCCGTGCATGTCTGCGCTCAGCTCATAATACATACCGAAGGAATTTTTGCGTCTTGTCCGGTATCAAAGACTGGCGTATAATCCACTGTTTTTTTTTTTTTTTTTTTTTTTTCGCAGCCAGCTGGTGATGGCACCAAACCTTGTGGCGGTCGCCACACCTTGCATAATGAGTGCCGGAGGCTTCGCGGCGAAGGCACGCCTTGACGCGCTGCAGACCTGTCCTGCAGCGGCGGCGGCGGCAGCTCAAGGCTTTCGGCGAAGCCGCGTCTCCAACAGGATTCAGAAGCGCGCCTATATTTATACCCGGCGCACGGACTGACACCGTAGTTCCGGCCTGCCGATACTCCGCTGAAGGTTTGTCATTGCTCACCTCTCCATGAGGTACTGAAAAACAAAATGGATTTAAAGTTCAGTGATTTTCCCGCATAAAATAAGACAGATAATGAACGACGGGGGCCTACAAGATTGTCCGGTGCGCGAACGTGTTGGGTATGTCTAGCACTGCTGCTTCTGCAGTACAGGTTATCACCACATTACTGGCTTTACGGTACTTTCAGCGTATATGCGATTGCAGTCTTTCTCGGTGTATTCCAATGATGAATTCTTCTAGGGTTATCAGCCGAGTGGTGGCGTCGTCTTGTCGCAACGTTTCGATGAGTTTCGTACCCATCATCTTCTGGCGAAGATGAATTCTTCTAGGGTTATCAGCCGAGTGGTGGCGTCGTCTTGTCGCAACGTTTCGATGAGTTTCGTACCCATCATCTTCTGGCGAAGATGATTGCACGAAACTCATCGAAACGTTGCGACAAGACGACGCCACCACTCGGCTGATAACCCTAGAAGAATTCATCACTTTCAGTGTACTTTATTTAAGTCAAGCTTTACTCAGTAAAGATCACCTAATTTAAAGACACTCTCCGCCTGCTAGCTGTCATTCTGTGACCATAGCTTCATAACGCAGTATTCTGTTGTTAACTAGAGTTAGGGAACGCAAGAAACCAGAAGTACACAAGACACAGATATCCTGTCAGCAGGGCGTCTCGACGGGCATGCCATCTTCTATTTCTCGGTGTATGGCTGTGATAACCACGCAACAGAGTATACGGAAACGTTTTATATAAAACAGTATGAACAATATGGTCTACATATTTATCTCAATATATTCACTATTTCCCAAATGCGTACGTATATTAAAATGTGATTTTAGTTATGATATTGCAATACACGTATGAACATTAAGAGTCCGGACTGTCAAGGGCTCGTGCGCAATGCAATTTTTGTACACTCTGTTCGTAGTGATTACTATATGTAAAGCAGTGTATCTATGATATGGCGACACAAAATACACTCAAGTACAATAAAAATGTCTCATTCTTACAGCAGATATTACTGTTGAAAACGGGGGGAAAATCCAGAGCGGTCAACACCTCAGTGTCTCTTCTTGCTGCAGTTGATTGCTCATATTGGTTAGGTTGTTCTCTGTGCTTAGTCCTCTGACTGTCATGCTGCTGTCAGATCTGGTAGTTAGAACTGTTTCTTATACCGGCCATTCTTTACGTATATTTTGAGCCGTGCTTGCCTTAGAGCAACATTAATAGAGTGAGAGTAAATATTATTTTACGTGGTAAATGGCCAGGAATGGCGGGTGACAGGCTCCCAGAATTCCCCCCCCCCCCCCCCCACACACACACACACAAGAGCGAGAGCGCGCGCGCCAACGTACTCAACGCAGCATTCCAGTTGCAGCTTCTTGCAGCAATCTTTGATCATTCGTGGCAAGGACATGGTACCGTGCTACAGCTTCCACTGTTCGCATGCCGGATATGGAGCAGCGATGGGTACTCGATTCTGCACGAGCCACTGCTTAATCGACAGCGTGCATAACTCTCAGGCCACAAAACCACCGTGGCAAATAACAATTCTGCCGATAGATTCTTGGATTATTTGGACCGCTGAAGATCAGCAATTCACATACTGCATTTTACGTATGTATGAGGTGCGATTCACACAGAGTTGAATAACAAACTGTCGCAATAACCAAAGTGGACAGATGCGAAGTCTCGAGCAATCAAGCAAGTACGTCATTCGTAGAACGTTACGCTTGCAGAAAGACCACGGTGGCTTACGCACGACGAAGCAACACTCCGTTCTCTATGCCGTGAACGACAGAACCTAAAAACGTTTAATCAGTTATTGGTTGGTCGAGTAGGACCAGTAATATAGCTAGCTCTCTTATCACCTCACTTTCCCTTATAATTGCGGAAGTGTGGACATTTGAAGGCATCACTGGATTCCACACATCGACGACAGCACACTTTCCAGGAACGCGTGCCCCCTCACGTGTGTGTAATTTGAGGGCAACCATCTGTATTCGCATGAGTTCGTTATTCTCTGAAGAGGAGAGTTAAAGGGCCTTTAAGAATGAGTGGTAACCATACAGAGTACAGTTCGTTATTCTCTAAGGAGGAGGACTAAAGGGCCTTTAAGAATGAGTAGTAACCATACAAGTACCTCCTATTTTGTCGACAGACAAATGGCTACCAGAGTACAATCGCTTATATCAAGAATTTTGTTACGGAGATGTTTACAGAACATTTTTTCCTTGTTTTGACCACTATCATCTCATGCAAAAGTAAAGGGCACTTTTTTGAAAACATACTATATTTCTTACAATGTTATAAAACAAAGTTAAGATCCACTGTCGATATTGATGTCAACAAATATTTTTGCTGCATGGTTCTAACAAGGGAATCTCCCCATCGCACCCCCCTCAGATTTAGTTATATGTTGGCACAGTAGATAGGCCTTGAAAAACTGAACACAGATCAATCGAGAAAACAGGAAGAAATTGTGTGGAACTATGAAAAAAAAAGCAAAATATACAAACTGAGTAGTCCATGCGCAAGATAGGTAACATCAAGGATACGCTCAGCTCCCGAGCTCCGTGGTCCCGTGGTCAGCGTGAGCAGCTGCGGAACGAGGGGTCCGTGGTTCAAGTCTTCCCTCGAGTGAAAATTTTAATTTCTTTATTTTCGCAAAGTTATGATCTGTCCGTTCGTTCATTGACGTTTCTGTTCACTGTAATAAGTTTAGTGTCTGTGTTTTGCGACCGCACCGCAAAACCGTGCGATTAGTAGACGAAAGGACGTGCCTCTCCAATAGGAACCGAAACATTTGATCGCAAGGTCATAGGTCAACCGATTCCTCCACAGGAAAACACGCCTGATATATTCTATACGACACTGGTGACGGCATGTGCGTCACATGACAGGAATATGTTGTCGATCCACCTAACTTGCACACTTGGCGAATGGGTAAAAAGATTCCTCTACCTTGCCCGCTTTAGGTTTTCTTGTGGATGTGATAATCACTCCCAAAAAAGTGATGAAAACGTAAGAGTTTGTCACACAAACTGCAACAAATGAATGCAACAGTTTCACAGTCGTACAGTTTTCCCAATGCTCTGTCAAAACATATGTTTTTAACGTTTTCAAATTTTTCCTTGTGTAGACCGTCAAATCCTGTATATGTCCAAGCAAATCTGAACATGTCCCGGAATTTTGGAGAGCGAAATTCATGTGTGAGTGCCTGAACTTTGATAATTGTCTGAAAACAAAAAATTAAATTTTTCACTCGAGGGTAGAGTTGAACCAAGGACCTCTCGTTCCACAGGTGCTCACACTAACCACGAGACCACGCTGCTCCTCAGGTTACATCATCCTTCATGTTACATATCTTGTGCATGGACTACTCAGTTTCTATATTTTGCTTATTTTTTCATAGTTCCACACAACTTCTTCCTGTTTTCTCGATTGATCTGTGTTCAGTTTTTCAAGGCCTATCCACTGTGCCCACTTATAACTAAATCTGAGGGGGGTGCGATGGGGAGGTTCCCTTGTAAGCAGTGCACTTTTTGTCAGCCGAGACACAGAAGGTGCTATGGTTTTATTAATGGAATCACGCACGCTTTTCCCGATATTCGGCATCCATTTGAAATGTAATACATAAAAATCTGCAGTTAAACATTCCGCCTGGAAAGTGGACACTGAGGTAAATCTAAGGCATAAACTTTCTAGGTACTGCAGTTTCACTGCTTAACCCAGTAAACGTAACAAGGCGACAGAAACAAAAAAATGGCTCTGAGCACTATGGGACTTAACATCTATGGTCATCAGTCCCCTAGAACTTAGAACTACTTAAACCTAACCAACCTAAGGACATCACACAACACCCAGTCATCACGAGGCAGAGAAAATCCTTGACCCCGCCGGGAATCGAACCCGGGAACCCGGGCGCGGGAAGCGAGAACGCTACCGCGCGACCACGAGCTGCGGACTGCGACAGAAACAGCTTAGCAGACAGCCTTCGTCTGTAAATCACAATCGGTTAAATTACTGTCGGTTTTTCGACCCATTTCTCTCAAACACTAACAAATTTTTATTTTACTGTACATTCAAAACATTGTCATTACTTTATTATCTCGCTGGATAAAAATTCGCCAGTGTTAGCTCCACAACCCGTTTTAGGAAGATGCTTTTTGGAAATGATCGTTCCACATATTGAAATGGTTATAAATTAATAAAGGGTTCTCGTTATATGGAACAATTTTCATGTTATTTTACATTACTCGTGTTTGCGATCTTGTTCTAACGTGGAACACATATAGCCATGAGGTTGGGCATGTAAATTTGCTCTTCTGCTGCAGAAGTATTTTGTGACACCGTCAAACACTGGTGTTTCATTTTTGTTTGGATAATTTGGGGAAAGGAGTTGTCTCGTTGTAAGCAACCAACGAAGTTTTAGACCATCTGATTATCTACCATTAGTAACGTGGGTGAACTCATCGACTGTGCTATAATTTACAAATGACAGAGCACAACAATCAGTCGTCCTTTTTTGCATGTTTTACTTGGCAGATCTAGATTTCGGCCAGTGCCTAGCCATTATCAATGCACTATTTAATAGTATCAATGCACGTCAGTTCCCGGCTGTCCGGGCGTCTGTTACAGTTTCAGATACCTTTTTTATGTCTATATATATCTGCGCATGAAACTCAGAACAAAATTCGTCTGGAAATGATTCACAGGTATACGTAGACATTCGCCATTACGCGGAAAAAAGATCAGCGCCTTTGTAGTCTACTGAAATCACAGTTCTAGATAATTGATATACGCTGCTTACTGCACACTGTGGTTTCAGAAGCAGACAATCCTTATTCACACATACAACGGACAAGTGAATAAGTGTCCAGATTTGCAGAGTTGGAAAAATTTAACATGTATAGCGGTTTATCGAAGATCACACTTCAGGGGTCCCTGGTTTGTTTTTGGCTTATAGACTATATTAAAATGTATTAGAATGCTTCAATAATGAACTATTTATTTCATATTTTTCGGCAACACAGGAAGGTCGATTCTTACTTTGAGACATCAAAGACATGAAGCATGTCTTGTGCATTCGAGTTTATCTTTTTCGATGAAGTGGTGCCTGCTATTTGCAGCAAAGTACGATACGTTTATTGACGAGCAAACTGTGTACCGTGCTTTTCCAACTGAGCGGGAAGTGGAACCTACAAGACCGGTTGAGTGCATTTCGTACTCTGCCTCAAAGCGCGCTACTAATCAGAAAAAAATGAATCCGTGAGTAACGCGTCACAGAGTGCATCGAGAATTCAGAACACTGAACGAAAGGAAGACAGTCATCATACTCAGATACAGGATCTTCTTAGCGACAGATTGGAGCAGACAGAAGACAACGTGAAATACACTGACGGAAAAAAGAAATTGCAACACCAAGAAGGCGCTGTGCGACATAAACGAAAGTTGACAGGTGTGTTTCTACATCTGAAAGACAATGTCTATACAAATTACGTGCCCGTTGCATAAGAGTGGCGCTAGTAGCGCCGCTATGTGGATGTAAATCTGGTTTAAATACACGTTTTAACAGTCAGGAGCATTAGTTAGCTTTGAGATTGGAAGTGGTGAGTTTATGTTAGTCAAGGACGCTTTCACGGCGACAAAGACGCCATTATCAGCATCTTACGGAGTCATGTAATATGGCTACGAGGTCAGTTGAGGACCTGGAATCAACCTGCCTCTGGGCTAAACTTGCAGTTATGGTTTGGGGTGCGATTTCGTATGACACCAGGATCACACTCAAGAGTATTCCACGCGCCCTCACTGCAAATTTCTACGTTAATCAGGCGATTCGACTTCTTTTGCTGCCATTCATGAACAGCATTCTTGTGTGTATTTTCCAACAGGTGAACGCTCGCTCACATACCGCTGTTGTAACCCAACACGTTAACATGCTCCACAGTGTGTCGACATGTTGTCTTTGTTTGCTGGATCACCAAGTCTGTATCCAGTCGAGCACATATGGGGCATCATCTGACGACAGTTCCGGTGTCATCAACAACCAGCCCTAAGCGTCCCTGTATTGACTAAGTGCAACAAGCATGGATCTCCATCCCACAAACTGACAAACGTATTCTCGAAATTTCATTACTCTACATTAATTAATTTTTGGTGCTGCAATTTTTTTCCGTCAGTATAGTAGCGCTGTGAACAGCGCACTGTGCGATAGACGAGCGACCACCTATTAGCGAAGGAATGAAGCAGCAGTGTCGCAGAACCACGTTTTCTAAGATACAAAGAGCTTGTCACGTTCCCTATTGCTCAAAGTTTAGTTGTGAAAGACCGATTTTCCAATTTACTTTTACGCGACTTCAGTTCCAAATCAAGGCTTCGTTGGATATAACAATAAGCAAGGCTCAAGGTCAGAAGGGGGAGGAGGGGGGGGGGCAGATGGAGATCAGGACGTACATCCAGTTCCCATACATATTTAGCAATTGAGAAGCATTTCCGGTTCGCTAGTCTCTCTCTCTCTCTCTCTCTCTACGATTCAGCTTTACTGCAGGTCCCCCCCCCCCCCCCAAAGCCAAAGCCCATTCCAGATCTAGTGATACATCAAACTGTGAGTAAATTCAATAGATATTGGTATATCAAATCCGTAATCTAGACCGTGCTCATATCAAAGAATGCCCCCCCCCCCCCCCCCTCTGTTAAACGGGATTTGCGCATGAAACCACGTCGTCAAGTTCTCCGTTAACGGACAATATTATCAGCACCATGTCTCAAAAGCTATAGTCCTATGCATCATTATTTACTGTAGTCGTTGTGAAAGACAGAAATATTAGGGGGACGTGCTCGTTGAAGTCTGAGCCCATGCACTGATCTTACAAGAGCGACGAAGAAAACTGGTCGTAACCTCTTTAGGGATAAGGTAACGACATTCGCCTAAATAGATTCAGGGAAACCATGGGAAACTTAAATCTGGGTGAATGGGCGGGCATTTGAACCCAGCTCCTCCCGAAAGCGAATTAATTTCTTAACCTCTGCCCTTATATATATAAGCAGCAAGTAACTGAGGCTACCGTCACGAATTACCAAAAATTGTTCCAACAAGCACTGAATAGAATAAGGTACAGTTAGAAGCATGAGGGAGAAATGTTACCGGAGTTACTGATAATGTATCGAACAGGAAGAAACTCCCTCTGAGTATCCAAACGACAACATACAAAAGCACGGGAAGCGCCTGTAGCTGATAAAGCGCGAACAGGTACTGTTACGTTTTTGGTACTACATATAGTTCATAACCTTTAATGGGAAATCCACTGGCTGGAATCAGTTCATCTCTGTTTACAGTATGTACCATTACTGCTAAAGCTGATTTAAAAATTCATAAACTAGTTAATTCTGCATTTTCCATTCACCAACGAGTCCTCGAGTCAGTTTTTCGGGGAATTAAATTCATAGGAAGTTTTTCAGAATATGGAGGCGCGCTATAGGAATTATGTCTTGTGTTAATTCGAGAGCGTCCTACAGAAACGTCTTCAAAAAATTTTGCATCTTCCTTCGTCAGTACCAAACCTTTTTCACAAAAAAGTGAAAAAGCATGAACGTAACACTAATATCAAAAACTACTTTTACTTCAAAGTGTTAGCATTAGCAGAGAACACTCACATATGGGCACGAATGTATTCAACAATATACCGGAGCAGATTAAGTCGCATAGATAATGTTGTGTAATTTTAGACTGCATTAAAGAACTTTCCTACTCCACTGAGGAATACCTCCATCCTCCATGCAACCGCTCAAATTTAATGTTTTTAGTTATTTGATAATTATAATTAGCACTATATAGTACTGGGCAACGGCCCTGCCGCAGTGGATACACCGGTTCCCGTGAGATCACCGAAGTTAAGCGCTGTTGGGCGTGGTCGGCACTTGGATGGGTGACCATCCAGCCGCCATGCGCTGTTGCCATTTTTCGGGGTGCACTCAGCCTCGTGATGCCAATTGAGGAGCTACTCGACCGAATAGTAGCGGCTTCGGTCAAGTGTACCATCATAACGACCGGGAGAGCGGTGTGCTGACCCCACGCCCCTCCTATACGCATCCTCCGCTGAGGATGACACGGCGGTCGGATGGTCCCGGTAGGCCACTCGTGGCCTGAAGACGGAGTACTACGTATTACTAGAGACTTTTGTAATGTTATGTGATTTCACTGTATTCTACTTAAAATGTAATTACATCTTTGACTACTGTCCACATTCCCGAGATCATGCTTCGTGGGATCCACAGAATGCGACAGATATAATTAATATATTTCTCGGCTTTAAAAAGAGTAAACAACAGATTCACCCTGATTAAGATATAGTTTATTCAGGAAGAGAGAAAATTAACTTTTCCAACAGATTCTCTACGGGCGCGAGAATGTTCCAATTTAAAATCGCGAGCAGTTCCACAAAAGACATTACTAATAAACTGTCCGACGTCACTACGCCAGTTAATAGGGCACCTGGGAGACGAGTGAACGAGATCGTTATTTGAGAAAGTAAAACGAAAACTGAAACTATAGCCGTTTGAGAATTGTTGCAGATGAAACTGTTACAGAGGTACTCAATTTATCAACATAGGCACGGAGAAACAGAGTGGCAGCTGCCGCGGGTAGTTTATGTTTACTTCACAAGTCGCGAATCTGTCAAAATCTTGGGGGCTAAGGGCTGGCAGGCCACGAGGGCAGTCTTTGGCAGCAGCGTCGGCGGTAACAGAAGTGACGCGCGAGGCGCTCGAGTGGCTACCACTTGCCGTGATAGCCGGCTGAGTCATTCATCAGGCGAGGTGAGAGGCGTGCGATGGAACCCGCCGCGCAACTCTGCGCGCCTCCAGCCTGCCGGCGAGTCCGACTACGAAGCGAACAAGAAAAACGGGCCGGCGCGGCGCAGTTAATTACCAGCGGCCTGTTCTGCCGTGACCGGGCTGCAACAACAACTACTGTTACGCCACCCCGGCTCTCCAGCAACCTCCTCTTACGTGTTCCTTCAGGTAATTGTCGAGATATGCTCGTGACAACACCAGTCCCTATTCTGGTGCACAACTCAACTCCGTATCTATAAGTCATATTACCGATGAGGCGATAAGCCCTAATTTTCCACCATTTTCATTTATGAAAAAAAGGAAGGGTACTGAGTAACAGCTGACAGAAACTGAAGTAGAAGTTGCCACAGTCATCATTAAAATTCACAAATGCTACGCAGTTTTCCCATCTCAACCCACAATTGCCCCCCCCCCCCCCCTTAGTGTGGATCGATCAAGGGCGCTGCACAAAGATTAAAGGGGACATCACTACATGTTTCCATGTGATCCGTTTCTACGACAAATACTGCTACGAAGCTTTCTGTTGGAAGATGGAGTCTTTATCACTGCCACAGATATTGCTAGCCGTGTTTTTAACTTTACTATTAATAAAGTTAAAGAACTTATAAGGTATGGCATCTCTCAACGTCGTCAGTATCGAAATAGCAAACACGTATGTGTGGCTGACATTGGGAAACAAGAGACGACATGGTATAAAAAAATCTCGTAGAAACCAAAATTTTTACACACACTTTGCGAACATTTCAAGTTTTCACCTCTAACTGCTTCACCTGTTACTATTCTAGTAGCCGGCCGGAGTGGCCGAGCGGTTCTAGGCGTTACAGTCTGGAACCGCGCGACCGCTACGTCGCAGGTTCGAATCCTGCCTCGGGCATGGATCTGTGTGATGTCCTTAGGTTACTTAGGTTTAAGTAGTTCTAAGTCCTAGGGGGCTGATGACCTCAGAAGTAAAGTCCCATAGTGATCAGAGCCATTTGAACCCTTTTGTCCTAGTACACAAGAATTTGGTCAAAATCATAAACATTAGAGGTGTTACAATAGTTTCAATGGATGAAGTCAGAGGATATGTTTTGTCACAATAAATTACTGATGTGGTTACGCTACTCAATTCGCAATTTTGCTTTCTTGTTACACTTTGTAAGGGTCAACAAATATCGTGTGAATATACAGATAAGAGATGATGGCACTACATTCTTCTACTGAAAGGGATGTACTGTACATCCGATGATTGACAATGCGACAAATGCCGTCGGGCAGCACTATAGTTTTTAATTGTGAGGTGTGCGAAGGATACGGTAGAATTTGCCATTAGGTGCATACATCTAGCGACAGCATTGTGTGAACACTGTTGAGGGTGAGTGTTGGCGAGAGTTACTTCGGACATCGTGTTCATTTACGAACTACAGCCATTCTATAAACTCCATGTACATATTCACAGATACTTTTACGATCAGAAATTCCGTTCCTGAACACAGAATCGTCGTGAAATTCTATGTCCCTCACATGGTACCATGGTTATAACAAACTCCGTAGCTTCCGTTAAGTATCCAGCAATATAGGAATTTATTTATGAGCTCCCTTTGACACGTAAATCACCCGATTTTACATTCACGCAGACGGTGCCAATAACGCTAGACTTTCGCCAGAGTGCACAAGACCCATCATTTTACATTATCGTCACTCTCTACACCCTCTGATATCTCCAGATTTCTACGTACATTCTTTTGTTCGTTCTACGAATGGAGACTCACCTTAAAGGCACCTACTACACGGTAAGTTCTGTAACCATTACTCAACTAAGGAACAGAAATACAGAAAAATCGTTAGCATTCTTACTCAACTAAGGAACAGAAATACAGAAAAATCGTTAGCATTCCTGTTCAATGGCTTACGGAATATATTTATAGATGCAGAATGTTGTTCAGCAAACGCTACAATTTGTTTGTCGTCTCCGGTGGAAAGATGCCAATAAAGACGGAAGAAAGGGGTGAGGTAGCGGTAAGAAGAGAGAACGAACACGATATAAACGTGACGAAATTTATGCGTTACAAGTATTCTTAATAACACAAAGGCACACGCACTGATGACTTCGTGGAAAAGTTTGTAAATTTCACTCTAGGCTATTTGCTGCTGCTTCATCACGAGGCACAAAAGCTCAGATGGAACGAAGAATGAATACATCTTCGCACGGTTTAAGCGAAAATTGACGCCTCATTCTTGCCGGGAACAGCCACTGCGCGCCTATGATTGCGTTCCTTTGTGGAAATTTGTCACGGACCCCCCGATACAGTATCACATAAAGAAAATTGTGTACTATTACAGAAAAAGACACCAATCTTTGAGAGACCGTCGTGCAAACATTGATGACAACTCGCTCTGTGTGAAATGAAAAGGGAACCGCAAGGAAACAGAAAGGAAGAAAATGTTAGATGAACCGCATGTCCTCTGCTCAAGTAACCTACATCTGCATATACACTTCATTTACGTACATAATCTCCAGGCAACCGCATGGTATATGGCAGAGGGTACCATGTCATTGACATTTCTATTCCAGTCGCAAATGGAACGAGGGAAAAACGACTGTCTATATCCCTCTGAAAGAGCCATTATTTCTCTTGTCTTCGCGGTTCTTACGCAAACACTACGTTGGAGGCAGCAGAATCATTTTGCAGTCAACCGTAAATGACTATTCTCAAAGATACCCTAAGTAGACTCCACGCCGTTTTCCAAGTGGTAAAACGGCCTCGTTCTCCTCAAAAGCCTGAAATAGTATATGGTGCCCACATTTCACAGCCGAGCATATTAACGACGACGTCTATACCTGGTCTAACTAAAAAAGTGAGTGGCCGCAAGACGTCCATGGAGTTGTGAAGCACCCATCCCCTATATTCAATATACACGGCTGAAGACCATAAGCTAGAGACATATGAGAAATTTTATTTGTTAAGCTAGTTCAGTTTCATCGAAACTTTAAGATGTGTAGTAATAGTACACTGATCACAGCCATTAACTTAAATACTATTTATCATAAAATGGAGACTTATGTTCGAAAACTGCTGATGTCGTAACAGAAATGGTGATGCAACATAAATGTTCAAAAGTGTAAAATAAATTGTTTTCATCATACCGTGCAATACTGAAACACACATTCTTACGTCAGTCAGACGCTAACGTTATCGGAATTGTGTCCAACAACACACATTACTTGACGATCTAATTGCTTCGTAACATATCAGTAGTTGAATGATAATGTTTTGTTAATGGATTACAAGATAAAGCGTATGCCTCGCGAAAATTGATTTTCCCTTCACCTTTTTCTGACACAAAACTCCTTTCGTACCGTATTCTGATTAAGAAAAGGATATATTTATAAGTCTTCCACGTATACAGCAGTTTCTTCATTGACGAAAACGTTCCCGCACTAATAATTTTATTTAAATTTACTTTTAATATTTTTTATACATATATAATATTAAAAATGTCACTATTGGTAAGTCAGATTTATATCCACTTCATCAAGGTAACGTGCTTTTAAACCATACTTTCCAGGTTGTTATTACTCATTTTTTGTCAAGAGAATCTACACTCTTGCACAGTTTTACCCAAGTTTATTTTAATTTGGAGCATATTTACAAGATCTCACAATGATGTAGTTAAGATCTCTGTCGTCTTCTGGACGTTCGCTGCATGCAGTGATGCAGTGGAGACATGCAAGAAAACATGCGTGTTCCGACCTTACTCAAGTAACTGATGTAGCTCCTCGCAATATTCTTCTGGATGTACCACGGTTTTCTTGGAACAGTGAGCTGGACTGGAGTCAACGAGAAGCCCTTTTTCTTTAGCAATATCTGCCACTACAGTTCCCATTGTTCGTATGCCTCTTTAGTAAGTTGTGTAAATAGCGGGCCCCTTCTTTGATGCTGTCTTTTGCGAAGGCATGTACTACATTTTGCAGAAAACCGGATTGCTCCGTTAATCACATTATACTGTTTTCTTTGTTGGCTTTCATTGTTACTTCCACTACCTCATAAATACAGTTATCATTCTTCGACTTACTATGCTCTAGCTGCTTCAAAGTACTTCCTGAGTCAGTCAGAATTAATGTTTAGCTTCCTTTTTCGATTCCAAATACAGTAACTTCTTTAATTGCGGTTACTTCTGCTGAACAAACACAACTTAACTACGGCATTTGGAACTTTTTGCTCCGACCTAACTCAATAATAGGCGCAACGAATTCCCTCATGTGTTTTGGATGTCAGATCTGGCCATCCGCTTTTTAGGTCATTATTACAGCCAAACTGTTGACCTGACGGATTCTGAGTGGCAGGTAAAAGACGTCACGTTGACAGACAGACCGTTTCATATTCTTTACTTAAACATTGTAGTATTTGATTCTTCTGTGTGAAAGGAAACGTGAATCTGAGCCATCAGAAGACTTTTACTAACAAGATGATCGTCTGATTTGTTCTAGGTATCATGAAACGATTGTTATTAGGGATATTTAAAGCACAAATTTTTCTGCTAGTAGTTTCCTGATAGAAGGATGTTGCATGGAGGTGACATCACGCCTCCTTGGCTTCGCCTGATAGTCCGAAATTGAAGTACATGTTGTTTTGTAGTATATACTGTTGGTCATTTATACACAGGAAATTCAAGTAGTTAGTTACAGTATCTACTGGTCCATAGTATAAGATGATGAGAATGTCGGGTTGGACTCCCCACCACACACGATTTACAGCACCTAAGACTTCAGAGCTATTTCTGATTTCGTAACAATATGATTCATGCGTTCAGTGCGAGACAGTCTGCTGTCTAGCAGAAGCCGCAGTACCTTTGCTGATGCTCATAAATCTATAAATATCATTTAAGTCCTCCGCCGCGTTTTTATGTCTGTGTAACGGTTAATCCCACAAACTACTGCAAGGGCTTCGATCGGGTGTTCACTAATAGATAGACTGATTCACGAGGAAGCTTTGTGTCTATAATTTACAATCTACGAAAACATACACAAATAAAAAATAAAAAAAGACGCACTACGGAGGATTATCCGAATGGTACGGAAATCGGTAGATGTGGTGACTATCAGACAAATGATTAAAATTTTAGAAAAATAGGATGATTTATTCAAGGAAAACGAGCTTCACAAACTGAGTCAATAACGGTTTGGTCTACCTCTGGCCCTTATATGCAAGCAGTTATTCGGTTTGCTGTTGTTAACAGAGTTTTGGGTGTCCTGAGGGATATCCTATCAAATTCTGTCCAATAGGCGTGTTAGATCGTCACAATCCCGTGATGGCTGGAAGGCCCCGCCAATAATGCTCTAAACGTTCTCAAAGGAGGAGAAAAACGGGGACCTTGATGACCGAGGTAGTATTTGGCGATCACCAAGACAAGAAGTTTAAACTCTCGCCTTATGCGGGTGGGCATCATCTTGCTGAAATTTACGCCTAGGATGGATTGTCATGAACGACAGCAAAATCAAAATGAGGCATAGAATATCGTCGACGTACTGTAGTGTTGTAAGGGTGACGCGGATGACAAGCAAAAGATCAATGAAAAGAAATGGCAAGAATTATTCCACCTAAGGTGCCATCTACAATTTTATAATTAGCAGTATAAGCTGAAAAATTCATGGCAGGTACTAAATCTAGCATTCTTTTTGATGAATCACATTTTATTTGTATGTCCCTAAAACCCGCAGCGGTGTAGCTACAACTCGTCTTATTTCTTTTTTTTTTAATAGGTTTGAGATCTTGTTCAGCAAGTGGCATTCTGCTAACAGTGCAAATGGTGTCTTAACTCACATAGCAGCCGCATATGTAGCAGCACAAGTTCCTGCTGTAGGTAGAATAGCTAACATTAGATCATCTACACAACGAGAACTTCAGCCAGTAAACTGTGACAATTTTTGTGAATAGTGCACACCCAGGAAGTGCTAGGTAGCGTTAATGTTATTGTATCATCATCGCATTAAATACTGGTGCCAATCGTAATATAAACAACAACAACAACAACAACAACAACAACAAATGTCACACAGAAAGCTATATGTGTGAGTTGCATCAACAAAAAAGAAATTCGGGTTCTAGCTTTGGTGTGATGGATCCGTAAAAATTACAGTCGGTAATGTTTCGCGTATAAGCAGAGCAAGAAAAAAAACGAATTACAGAACGAAGGGGCATCAGAGCAGCTACACGGCACGTCTGTACAATACTTGGCAATCAAACTGGCCAATAGGAACTCAGTTTATTAGTAGTTAATAATGGTCAGTTAATATCCAAGGTACAGTATTCCTGTGCGCTCTACTCGAGTGGACTATTTTGTAAATAGTCCTATAATTCTAGATTTTCATGAAGCAACTGTTTTTCTTGGAGGTACCACTGCTTATCAAATGCCGTACATTTTTAAAAAATTCTCTAAGTATACGAATCTTATAACTTCCTCAGGTTTGTTCCGTATGGATTTTTTCTTTTTGGTTTTGCATTCAAAACAAAATTATAATTATAAATAACTCATCGTACATTTACATTGAGCATCCCTATGTTCAAGAAAAGAATATAATTATCACTCTAAGATTGTATGTAATGATCCATTTCACGGAAGACACGGGAAGCGACACTGCTTATAGAATTGTGTAACTGCGTAAGAGTCAAGAGATGTACTAAAAATCAAGATAGCAGATGACAAACCGAGATGGTTGTGTATCGTTTCAGAACAAGGGGGGTATTTGCATTCAGTTAGCTGAGGAGCAAGGCTAATTTTATGTTAATTTAACACTCGTAAACGGTAACATTACATACAGCGTGAGACCAAATGGACTTGACAACCCTGGAGTGTTAGAAATTTATTCAGATAACTCACAGAATGCGTGGTTGTCATTTTGCAGCAAACAACCTCATGTCTTTCGAGTTTTTTTTTTTTTTTTTTTTTTTTTTGTGGTTTTCGGGCGCACAACGTCAATGGTCATTAGCGCCCTGACTACTCTAAGAATGCACCGCGAGGCACAAGTTGACAACAACAACTAAAAGGGAAAACACAATAAAAGACAGACTGACAGGCGTAAGATTAAAACAACATCATCAAATGTCCTTAGCGAGGTTCGTCAAATTGATAAAACAAAGAACACGAGCAGCTGCTCGTGGGTCATCCGCTAAAATGGCATCTAAACTATTAGGCAGGTTAAGATCGAGGCGCAGTGTGGTAAGATCTGGACAGGACATTAAAATATGTCTAACCGTCAGCAAGTGCCCACATGGGCAGAACGGCGCCGGCGCAGCCGTCAGCAGATGGCGATGGCTGAACCGGCAGTGTCCAATTCTTAACCTTGCTAAAACGACCTCCTCCCGCCGAGAAGGGCGTGAGGAGGACGTCCAAGCCACGGGAAGAGGTTTTAAGGCCCGAAGCTTGTTGTCGGTAAGTGCAGCCCAGTCGGCATGCCACAACGACACAACGCGCCGACAAATGACCCTGCTAAAATCGGACGAAGGGACACAACAAGAAGCTGTCCGAGGCTGGAGGACCGCAGCCTTGGCCGCGGCATCTGCAGCTTCGTTCCCAGGGATACCGACATGGCCAGGAACCCACATAAAGCTAACCGGCGTACCGACGTCCACCAGCTGCTGAAGAGAGCGTTGGATCCGGTGTACGAAAGGGTGAACCGGGTACGGATCACTGAGGCTCTGGATGGCGCTCAGGGAATCTGAGCAGATGACATAAGCAGAATGTCGGTGGCGGCAAATGTAAAGAACAGCCTGGTAGAGGGCAAAGAGCTCAGCTGTGAAGACCGAACAATGGCCATGGAGCCGGTATTGGAAACTTTGTGCCCCGACAATAAAGGAACACCCGACCCCGTCATTGGTCTTAGAGCCATCTGTATAAATGAAAGTCATGTTGTTGAACTTCGAACGAAGTTCCAAAAAACGGGAGTGGTAGACCGAACCGGGGGTGACCTCTTTTGGGAGCGAGCTGAGGTCGAGGTGAACGCGGACCTGAGCCTGGAGCCAAGGAGGCGTGCGGCTTTCGCCCACTCGAAAGGATGCAGGGAGTGAAATATTAAGGTGTTGAAGGAGGCGACGAAAGCGAACTCCAGGGGGTAGCAAGGCAGAGACATACAACCCGTATTGAAGGTCAAGAGAGTCGTCAAAAAAGGAACGATAAGATGGATGGTCGGGCATTGACAGTAGCCGACAGGCATACCGGCAAAGCAGTATATCGCGCCGGTAGGTGAGTGGCAATTCGCCAGCATCAGCATGAAGACTCTCTACGGGACTGGTATAAAATGCTCCGATCGCAAGTCGTAAACCCCGATGTTGTATGGAGCTGAGGTGGCGTAAGATGGATGGCCGTGCAGAGGAGTATACGAAGCTCCCATAATCCAGCTTGGAGCGGACGATCGACCGATATAGACGAAGTAGGACGGTTCGATCCGCTCCCCACGACAGACCACTGAGAACACGGAGGACATTTAAAGAACGGGTACAACGGGCGGCCAAATATGACACATGTGGAGACCAGCTAAGTTTCCTGTCAAATGTAAGGCCTAAAAATTTGGTTGTCTCCACGATTGGGAGAGCAACGGGACCGAGTCTTAAGGACGGTGGGAGAAACTCCTTGTATCGCCAGAAGTTAATACAGACCGTCTTCTCGGCAGAAAAACGGAAGCCATTGGCGACACTCCAGGAGTAAAGACGGTCAAGAGAACGCTGAAGACAGCGCTCCAGGACACGTGTACACTGCGCGCTGCAATAGATGGTAAAATCGTCCACGAAAAGGGAGCCTGATACATCAGCTGGGAGGCAATCCATTATTGGATTGATCGCGATGGCGAAGAGAGCGACGCTCAAAACTGAGCCCTGTGGCACCCCATTCTCCTGGCGAAAGGTGTCGGACAGGACAGAACCCACACGTACCCTGAACTGTCGATCCATTAAAAAGGAACGAATAAAAAGAGGGAGGCGACCGCGAAGGCCCCATGTATGCATGGTGCGGAGGATGCCCGCCTTCCAACAGGTGTCGTAAGCCTTCTCCAAATCAAAGAACACAGCCGCGGTCGGGCGCTTCCGCAAGAAGTTATTCATAATGAAGGTCGACAAGGTAACCAAATGGTCAACAGCAGAGCGGCGCCTACGAAATCCACATTGTACATTGGTAAGTAGGCGTCGAGACTCGAGCAGCCAAACCAATCGAGAGTTAACCATTCGCTCCATCACTTTACAGACACAGCTGGTAAGCGAGATAGGTCGATAACTGGAAGGCAAGTGCCTGTCCTTCCCCGGCTTAGGAATCGGGACAACAATAGACTCGCGCCAGCATGCGGGAACATGTCCCTCAATCCAGATGCGATTGTATGTACGAAGAAGAAAACCTTTACCCGCAGGAGAAAGGTTCTTCAGCATCTGAATATGAATAGAATCTGGCCCTGGAGCAGAGGACCGTGATCGGCCAAGTGCGTTTTCGAGTTCCCGCATGGTGAATGGGGCATTATAACTTTCACAATTCGAGGAGCGGAAGGTAAGTGGCCTAGCCTCCTCTGCCTGTTTGCGGGGGAGGAAGGCAGGGTGGTAATGAGCGGAGCTCGAAACCTCTGCGAAAAAGCGGCCGAAGGCATTGGAGACAGCCTCAGGGGCCACAAGGACGTCATTCGCGACCTTCAAGCCAGAAACTGGTGAGTGGACCTTAGTGCCAGATAGCCGGCGCAGGCTACCCCAGACAACAGAAGAAGGAGTAAAACTGTTGAAGGTGCTTGTGAAAGCAGCCCAGCTGGCTTTCTTGCTTTCTTTGATAATACGACGACACTGAGCACGTAATCGTTTATAATTGATACAATTCGCCACTGTAGGGTGGCGTTTAAAAGTGCGTAAAGCACGTCGACGAGCACGTAAAGCGTCTCTACATGCTGCGGTCCACCAGGGGACCGGTACGCGACGTGGAGAAGAAGGAGGGTGAGAGATGGAATATTCAGCAGCAGCGAGAATGACTTCCGTGAGGTGTGCGACCTGACGATCGCAGCTGGTAAAGGTTTGATCCTGAAAGGTCGCCCTGGAAGAGAAGAGCCCCCAGTCTGCTTTGGAGATGGTCCAACTAGATGAGCACGGAGAGGGAGTATGCTGCAGGAGATGGATAACACACGGGAAGTGGTCGCTCGAATATGTATCAGAAAGTGCATACCACTCAAACCGGCGTGCAAGTTGGGGAGTACATATAGAGAGGTCTAAATGGGAATAGGTGTGAGATGTGTCCGAAAGAAAAGTAGGGGCGCCAGTATTGAGGCAGACAAGATCGAGCTGGTTGAAGAGGTCTGCTAACAAGGAGCCCCTCGGGCAGGATGCTGGAGAGCCCCAAAGGGGATGGTGGGCATTGAAGTCACCAGTTAACAAAAATGGTGCAGGTAGCTGAGCAATAAGTTGCATCACGTCTGCCCTGGTAACTGCAGATGACGATGGAGTGTAAACGGTACAAAAGGAAAACGTAAAAGTGGGGAGAGTAATGCGGATGGCAACTGCCTGCAGGCCGGTGTGCAACGTGATGGGATCGTAGTAAATATCATCCCGGACCAGCAACATAACCCCTCCATGAGCTGGGATACCTACCACAGGGGGTAGGTCAAAACGCACAGAGGTGTAGTGTGCCAAGGCAATTTGATCGCATGGGCGTAGCTTCGTTTCCTGGAGGGCTACGACAAGCGGACGGTGCAAGCGGAGCAGCAACTTCAAGTCCTCTCGGTTGGAGCGAATGCTGCGAATATTCCAGTGAATAAGTGCCATTGTAAGAAAAGAAAGATGAGAGAAGTGGTCACCTCGAAGGCCGCTTAGGGCCTGGCTTCGAGCGAGCACTGCCGCCGCTATCAGTAGGCGGACAGTCATCGTCCATTGGGTCTATAGGGTCATCGGCCATCTCGGGAGGATGGCCGGGAGGGGGAGCCTCCTCCGCCAGTGAACGGCCAGATGTACGGCGACCAGCGGTGCGGCCAGGCGAAACGGATGACGGCCTGGGGCGGCAGCCGCTGGGTGGCGCAAGAGAAGAAATGCGCCGTGGCGGGGAAGGAGAACTGTGCTTCCTATGCGCCTTTTTGGAAGGACGTGTAGTGGAAGTACCGGTCGAAGGCTGTGAGGTCGAGGTACGGAGGAAGTCTGCACGGGATGGTTCCTTCTTGAAGGCCCGTGCATCTGACTTCGGTGTCTTCGTCTTAGCAGAAGCTGAAGAAGGTGCTCGTGTCTGCGGGGTGATGGGAGGAAGAGGAGACGTCGACCGCGCGATCTTAGCACTGGCCGAACGGACGACCGTGGTGCTGAAGGTCAGATCGCATGTCTGGGTTGCTACCTCCCGGGTAGTCCGAGGAGAGGCGAGGACAGTACTGTATTTCCCCGCTGGGAGCAGCGGGGGCTTCCTACTAGCCAATAGCTTGCGAGCAGCCGAGGTGGACACTTTCTCTTTGACCCGAATTTCCTGGATACAGCGTTCTTCCTTATAGACAGGACAGTCGCGGGAGGATGCGGCATGGTCACCCTGACAGTTCACACAACGAGGAGACGGAGGTGGACAGTCACCCTCATGGGCATCCCTGCCACAGGTGACACATTTAGCCGCATTGGAACAAGACTGTCGAGTGTGATTGAAACGCTGACACTGGTAGCAGCGCGTAGGTGTCGGGATATAGGGGCGAACAGAAATAACCTCGTAGCCCGCCTTGATGCGCGATGGCAGCTTAACACTATCGAAGGTCAAGAAAATTGTCCGGGTCGGTACAAGGTCATTGTTGACCTTTTTCATGACCCTATGGACAGCCGTCACGCCCTGCTCAGCGAGGAATGATTGAAGCTCCTCGTCAGTCAATCCGTCGAGGGAGCCAGTATAGACCACACCACGAGACGAATTCAAAGTTCGGTGGGCCTCCACCCGGACAGGGAACGTGTACAGGAGGGTGGCCCGAAGCAGTTTTTGTGCCTGAAAGGCATTCTCAGTTTCTAGTAATAAGGTGCCGTTACGCAACCTGGTACAGGATTTGACAGATCCGGCTATGGCATCTACACCCTTCTGAATAACGAAAGGGTTGACAGAGGAAAAATCCTTTCCGTCCTCAGTTCGAGAAACTACGAGGAACTGTGGGGCAGGCGGTAGTACTTTTGTCACTGTTGGCTGGTCACGTTTCCGTTTTTGGGTCGAAGTCGAAAGAGATGGAGTAGAATCCATTGCGGATGAATCCCCCATGATTGCCAGCGTCTCCGATGGCGCGCTCCTTCCTTGTGGGGACCCTCTCAGAGGGCACTCCCGCCTTAGGTGAATGTTTACACCTCAGGTCACACCTCCCGAGAAACAGACGGAGGGACCAATCGGCATGGTCAGAAGGTATCAGCTCAGGCAATCACCCCTCCCCGGGCCTGGCCTTTACCAGGGGGTACGCGCGTGCCTTACATGTCTACCCAGGGCGGGGACTTACGCGTTACCCCGTCACCGGCTACGCGTGTGAACGCGTGGGTCGGCCTTCAGACACGCACAGGGAGGAAGGAAGAAGAGGAAGAAGAGAGAGGGAGAAAGAGGACAGACTGTCTCAAACGCCGAGGCGGAGACCAGAGAAGGCAAGGAGAAGAAGGCAATGAGAAAGCAAGGGGAAGAAGGCAATAAGAAGGCAAGGAGAAGAAGGCAATGAGAAGGCAAGGAGAAAAAGGCAATGAGAAGGCAAGGAGAAAAAGGCAATGAGAAGGCAAGGAGAAAAAGGCAATGAGAAGGCAAGGAGAAAAAGGCAAGGAGAAGGCAAGGGAAAGAGTAAGGAAGACAGTGAGGTGGAGAAGAGCAAAGAAAGGAACCAACAAAAGGAAGGAAGAAACGAGAAGTGAAAAAACCAAAAGGACCACGATGATAGGTCGTGGAACCGTCCGTCTCCGGACGCAGGCGCTAACTACCCCCGTGAGGGGGATGGACTCCTTTTAGTCGCCTCTTACGACAGGCAGGAATACCGCGGGCCTATTCTAATCCCCGGACCCGCAGGGGGGGGTCTTTCGAGTTGACGCCACTTCGGCGACTAGCGTGTCGATGGCGATGAAATGACGATGGTAAGGACAACACAACACCCAGTCCCTCAGCGGAGAAAATCTCCGACCCAGCTGGGAATCGAACCCGGGCCGTTAGGTATCACATTCCGTCGCGCTGACCACTCAGCTAACAGGGGCGGACTCCGCACCAGTGAAAGTAGCATTTTAACAGTGCACTACGCTGGCGCTACTGGTGGCGGAATGGGGTATTGATGCATTACAAAAATCAAACTTGAAGTTGTTTGCTACAAAATGATACATCTACTGACTCTTAAGTTACCTTAATAAATTTCTATATAATTTCAAAGTTGTGAAGTCCTTTTTGACTCGATTCTGCGTGACATAGATTCGATAAGTCATTGCTAGGTATGCGACACAAGATACCTACGCAAGGATCACGCTAATCTCGTCAATTACGGACCGTTGTTTTGTGGGCGTACAGCGGACGTCCGACAGCATCTCAGATTTATTCCATCGGGTTCAGATTAGGCGAAATCGACGATCAAGACATCAACCTGAGTTCACTGTCATGTTCCTCAAAATCACTGTAGCACGTTTAATGCCCATCTGGCACCGATAGTTACCTTGCTGAACGATGCCGTTGCCGTCGGGGAAGATACTGTATGAAGCATGGAGGTGATCGGCAATAATGTTCACGTAATCTACAGCTGTCACGGCGCATTCGCTTACTACCAAAGGTCCCAAGGAACCCAAGATAAATATCGGGGGTAGTCTGCATCCGTGGCGCGTTGCATGTTGAAGCCGCGTGTTCGCCTGGATGACGGCGTATCCGGACACGCCCATCGAGTTGAAATAACAAAAAAGGTAATTCATCCGACCATGCCACACGTTTTCATTTATCCACCGTTCCATCTCCATGATAAAGTGTTCACTGTAATCGTGATTGAAGATGTCGTTGATCGAAGAGGGGAGCACGCAGGGTCGTCTGCTGCGGAATCGCATGTTCAACGGAACACTGCGCTCCGAAACACTTGCGCCTGCGCCAGCACTGTACTGTCAGATCTGCTACAGCTCATCGGCCATCCTGCTTTACAGAGAGGGGAAGCCTCCGACCACGTTCTGTGGTGAGGCGTGGACGTCCAAGAGGTTGTCGCCTACACGGGGTTTCACCATCCTTCAACCGCTTTCCACAGCTGCAACGACAGCAGCACGTGAACAGCTGAGACGCCATTACCGAGACGGTCGTTCCCAGACGCCACTCTAATACATTCCGCCCTTTGTCAAAGTCACTTACGTCACCTGATTTCACAATTTGTGACTCGTACCATCGCTAGAATAATACCCCTATTCGCCTCTGCATCGCTTACATACTTTCCCTAGAGCATCACGTGTTAGCAACACCATCAGGCAGCATCGAGTTTCGCTGTAGGCTGTGGTCATAAGGTTTTACCTCATCAGTGTAGACGCTCTGGTATCAGTTCACAGAATGACTGCAGCGGTATTTAGACAACTATTATTTGTGGATGTTATACAAGAATAAGAAAAATCACCAACTTCCATCCAAAGCAGTATTGTTAATTCATACCAATGAACTCCGTAGTAAAGGATACAAAGGAACATATCAGTCGTTGCACTAGTTTTATTTTTTGTACATCACACAGATTTCGAGCAGATAACACTTTCTTTGATTTACGGTAACGAGAGAAGTATTTTCAGCTCTCAAAGTAGGCGCACCAGAAATAACATTTACTACTAAAATTATGATTTTCAGCTTCTCCTTTCATCTTTTATCAATTACGTTATACTAAAGATCTTTATACGGCAGAAGAGTTTCAGCGATACTTTTAATACGAATCCCTTCAGATAAGGTTATGGATCTCCTGTGGAAGTAAGAATCAATTCCCTTGCGCAAACAGCGCAGCGTATAATGCTCCCTTCGACACAAAATTGGATAATACGCTACGTGAGTCAGGCAGTTTTAATACTGTCTTGTTTCCTCCTCTTCATACTCCACACTCGGTTCCAGTTCATTTTGCGATATTATTACGGAGTTTTTGCCTTAAGTCCAACATGTAAGTTTTTCCTCGTGTTGTTACACACTGTACAATTATTACATTGTATGAAGAAAAATTTTAGCTATGCTTTCATTTTCATCCTTGAAATCTCCAACAATGACTTCGTTACTTGCTCGCTTACTTGGGTTCTTTTAAAGTACTTCGCACGAGTATGCATTTCTTTCTCCGGGTTCCTGCGCGAAGACCATTCCAAGCGATAAGACTGCTCCGTAAACTTTTTTTTATTACGTCGTAACTTTGAAATATCAAAGCGAAGTCATACACAGGGCAGAATACCAGAATCGCACTTGCTGTTCTAGAAGGAAACTATTAGTGGTGTAAATACCTATATTAGTAAACTTCTAAAGCGATTCACGGCACCAGGCGCCAACTGCGGTTGCCTATCTAACGGCTTCCGGGAGCAACAAAATTTTGATTTTCAATATTTCATGTTATTATTGATGGAATATACAAAATGTAAGTGCTGTGACAATATACTCATTACCAGATATAATCTTACGTTAAGGATTTCACACAGTAAGACAAGAATTCAGTTAGAAACTGTGAACGTCTTGAGGCAGGGTATAACTCTCAGTACGCCAATTACCCAAGCTATATGCATGCTGTATTTGAGAATGAGAGCGCTTCTTGACTTCTAATAAACTTTTACGAAATTCTTCGCTGGCAACGCCCTCCCCCCCCCCCTCCCCCCACCCAAAAAAAAGTTCAAGGATAAAAGTTTATCGCTTACTACGTTATCACTATTCATGCATAAAAAAAACTGCTGCATCTGAAATTACGTTTCAATTTATTATTTCTTTACTACTGATGTATTCGCAACACATTTTGCAGGTAGTATCCACATATGCCACTGAATAAAACTACAAAATTATATCACTGACGTCAAATCTCATGAAGTGTATGTCGTACAAACATCGATATTCGTGAACAACCAGGTTTTGTTTACAAAGCAGCGCAAATTATCCAGACTATGATCATCCAATGTTTGATACTGAACGATTTACAATAAACTTCAAAGATAATTTCAAACCTTTTTTAAGCTACTTCCCGCTTATCCGCTTAACGTCAAGTTGTAAAATAATCACAAGTTTTAAGCTGTTTTATGCATGGGGAGTTAAGAGTCTTTAAAGAATCGGGGGTTTACTGGTATTTTCTAATGAGTCAGCATACAGCAGTTACCGACGAAAATGAGATCAGTACCCAGCACTGCGTCTGTCAGTGGATCACCTGATGCGGTAGGTCATACGGGGAGTTTTTGTCCCTTACAGTGATATCCGATAATTATTCCTTGAATCTTCGCCGCAGCTAATCGACGTACATGAAAATAAATGCATTTTCCATGATTAACATTCTGTACGAAAGAGATACTGATGTTTGTATTATGATTACTTCTGATCAACATCTAAATACTGTACTGCAAGAGGCGGCTGTCAAATTTTTATGATTTCAAGTAACAAAGAGACCATAATGGGCTATTCTTATTTTTTT
Organism: Schistocerca piceifrons; assembly: GCF_021461385.2. Lineage (NCBI taxonomy): Eukaryota > Metazoa > Arthropoda > Insecta > Orthoptera > Acrididae > Schistocerca > Schistocerca piceifrons. The sequence goes on from NC_060138.1 coordinate 659,765,876, forward strand.
TTTAAATTAAGGCAGCAGCCTGTTCCGCCTCTATTAAGAGGAATGTGTGCTACACAACTAATACAGTTGCTCCACAATACATGACCGAAAAATTTTGTACGAAATGTAATACATACAGGTTGGTTGCTAGTAACAGAGAGAGGGAAAACAACCGATCAGCTGATAGTAATCGGCAGAACCCAGGTCAAAAGAAAAACTGTGCACTCCTAGGTGTCACTACTGCACAGACAGACCAGACACACAGAAAAGGCGGAGTTTGTGGGATACTGACTAAAGAACGGCAGAGAGAGAGAGAGAGAGAGAGAGAGAGAGAGAGAGAGAGAGAGAGAGAGAGAAACCTAGCAACAAATGACTGTAGTTGTGCCGATATGGACAGTCAAGTTCCCAATGAACTGCGCACATGTAAGGATTCTGGGCAATCACAGAATTGGTCCCGATTCTCGTCAAATGCACCAAGGGGTGGTTGGGTTTCGGGTTCCGCTGAATAGGTCAGGAGTCCACTGCAAGCAGGAGGCGGCTACACGGATAGCAGGGGCTGTGTGGCAAAGACTGGGCGGTTTTTTAGGCTAGAGGGTCTCGAGAAAACACAAAAGGGCTTCTGTCACAAAGGGTGCAGGAAGAACACAGAAAGAACGTAGATACAGGAACCATCGGTGTTGCAGTTGTAAATTGTCGTAGCTGTGCTGGGAAAGTACCAGAGCTCCAAGCGCTAATAGAAAGCACTGATGCTCAAATCGTTATAGGTACTGAAAGCTGGCTAAGGCCGGAGTTAAGCACAGCCGAAATTTTTGCGAAGAACCTAACGGTGTTCCAAAAGGATAGGCTAAACACGGTTGGCGGTGGCGTGTTTGTTGCTGTTAGAAGTTGTCTTGTCGCGAAACTGAAGTAGATAGTTCCTGTTAGTATGGGCAGAGGTCATTGTTGGCAACCGGAATAAAATAATAATTGGACCCTTTTACCGACCTCCCAGTTCAGATGATACAGTTGCTGAAAGGTTCAAAGAAAACTTGCGTTTGATTTCAAACAGGTACCCGTCTCATACGATTTATTATAGTTGGTGGTGACTTTAATTTACCCTCGATATGTTGGCGAAAATACATGTTTAATTCCGGAGGTACGTATAAATATCGTCCGAAACTGTACTGAATGCATTTTCTGAAAATTATTTCGAGCAGTTAGTTCATGAGCCCACGCGAATAGTAAACGGTTGTGAAAACACACTTGACCTCTTAGCAACAAATAATGCTGCGTTAATAACGAGCATCAAAACGAATATAGGGATTAGTGAACACAGTGTTGTCGTAGCGAGATTGAATATTGTAACCACCAAATCCTTCAAAGATAAACGAAAATATAAAAAGCAGATGAAAATTCATTTGACGCCTTCCTGAAAGACAATCTCCACTCCTTCCAAATTAACAATGTAAGTGTAGACCAGATGTGGCTTGAATTCAAAGAAATAGTATCGGCAGCAATTGAGAGATTTATACCAAATAAATTAACAAAAGACGGAGCTGATCCTCCTTGGTACACAAAACGGATCAGAACACTGTTGCAGAAACAACGAAACAAACATGCCAAATTTAAACAGGCGCAAAATCCCCAAGATTGGCGATATCTTACAGAAACTCGAAATCTAGCGCGGACTTCAATGCGCGATGTTTATAACAGTTTCCAGAACGAAACTTTGTCCTGAAACCTGGCAGAAAATCCAAAGAGATTCTGGTCGTACGTGAAGTATGTTAGCCGCAAGATACAATCAATGCCTTCTCTGCGCGATAGCAATGGATATACTATCGAAGACAGTGCTGCCAAAGGAGTTACTAAACACAGCCTTCCAAAATGTCTTAACAAAAAAAGAAGAACTAAGTATTCCAGAATTCTAATCAAGAACAGCTGCCAACATGAGTAACGTAGAAGTAAATATCCTCGGAGCAGTGAAGCAACTTAAATCACTTAATAAAAGCAAGTCTTCTGGTCCTGGCTATATACCAATTAGGTTTCTTTCGGAGTATGCTGATGCAATAGTTCCATACTTTGCAATCAGATACAACCGTTCGCTCGACGAAAGATCCGTACCAAAGAGTGGAAAGTTGCACAGGTCACACTAATATTCAAGACAGGTAGTAGGAGTAATCCACTAAATTACAGGCCCATATTATTAACGTCGATATGCAGCATAATTTTGGAACATATATTATGCTCGAACATTATGAATTACCTCAAAGAAAACTGTCTATTGACACACAGTCAACAATGGTTAAGAAAACATCGTTCCTGTCAAACACAACTCGCTCTTTATTAACATGAAGTGCTGAGTCCTATTGATAAGGGATTTCAGATCGATTTCGTATTACCGGATTTCCGGAAGGCTTTTGACACTACACCGCACAAGAGGCCTGTAGTGAAATTGCGTGCTTATGGAATATCGCCTCAGTTATGTGACTGGATCCTTGATTTACTGTCAGAGGTCTCAGTTCGTAGAAATTGACGGAGAGTCATCGAAGAAAACAGAAGTGGTTTCTGGCGTTACCCAAGGTAGTGTTATAGGCCCTTTACTGTTCCTTATCTATAAAAATGATTTGGGAGGCAATGTAAGCAGCCGTCAAAGGTTGTTTGCAGATGACGCTGTCGTTTGTCGACCAATAAAGTCATCAGAAGTTCAAAGCAAATTGCAAAACGATTTAGAAAAGATCTCTGTATGGTGCGAACATTGGCATTGGACCCTAAATAACGAGAAGTGTGAGGTCATCCACATGAGCGCTAAAAGGAATCCGTTTAACTTCAGTTACACGATAAATCAGTCAAGCCTAAAGGCCGTAAATTCAACTAAATATCTAGGAATTACAATTACGAACAACTTAAATTGGAAGGGACACACAGAAAATCTTGTGGGAAAGGCTAACCAAACACTACGTTTTATTGGCAGGACTCCTAGAAGTAACAGATCTACTAAGGAGACTGCCTACACTGCGCTTGTCCATCCTTTTTTAGAATACTACTGCGGGGTGTGGGATCCTGACCAGATACGACTGACGGAGTACATAAAAAAAGTGCAAAGAAGGGCAACATGTTTTGTATTATCGCGAAATAAGAGGGGAGAAATGATATAGGATTTGGGATGGACATCACTAGGAGTTTTTCGTTTCGGCGGAATCTTCTCACGAAATTCGTCCCCAACTTTCCCCTCCGAATACGAAAATATTTTGTCGACACTGACCTACATAGCAAGAAACGATCACCATGAAAAAATAAAGGAAAGATATAGGTGTTCATTCTTTCCGCGCGCTTTACGAGATTGGAATAATAGAGAATTGCGAAGGTGGTTCGATGAACCTCCTGCCAGGCACTTATATGTGATCTGCAGAGTATCCATGTAGATGTAGCACTGTCTGTGTTCTACACAAATACTAATCGGGCAGCAACGACAGTAATTTATGTCTTATCAGTAACTGCCTGGGTGCCTGGGAGAAACATCAGTCTGAATTCACTTCCTTGACTTTCCAGGAAACGGTCAACGGAGTTATCTGGTTTCATTGGGACGTGCAGGTCCAGTTTCACATACCCTCGCTTCTGAATTCTCCGGGACACAAGGCACACCCCGTTAACAGCCTATTACTTCAACTCCGAGTGTCTAGTAATGATCTTCACCTTGCGACTTTCGCAAATCATGTTACCGGACAGTATTCTGACGTAACTGATCGACAACGCATCTTCAGTTTTCTGCATACAAATGTGCCGTATCCAACAGTATAACGGTCTCTGGGAGAAAGCCTTCGCGTGACCGACGCAATACGAAAATACCATCCGTAATGACCTTAGTATTAATACGGTATTCTGACAATGCTTCATTTCGTTTCGACTTACATTTCCGCTACAATCATGATTAACCATAGATTACTAAACCCTCGTAAACCCTCGTAAAGTATACGACTGCAGTAGGGTATAAAACAGGATATAATGCGCTTAATTTGATATTTAACGCACCAATGGAGATTTAATAATTATAGTTAACTAATGCATTAGCTATAATTTATGATCGCTCTGAATAATGCTCTTTACGATCTCGTTGATCAAACCATTTCCGAACAGCTTTAACTTACGCCTCCGGGCAGGAACTGACTTAATGACATGTATTAAAAAAACATCCGTCCTTACAGTAAACTAGCAGAAGTGTGGTTGTAACATGTTCACGTATCTCGAGTACTTACACATGCAGTCCGTTAAAGACAGAAACATTGCGTTACCCATCAACTGGAACCAGCTATCACTAACCGTTATGCGTAGCTTTCAACAGCGATTTTGTTTTAAAAGTCGTCTGTGTGTTCAAAAGTGAAGGAGGACGGAAAATTATAGACGACATCGAGGTCGTTAGAAATTTATTGCTAGCTCAATTAGACAACAACAGAAAGTTAATTGGCCATGGTATTGCTGAAAAAACCGTCGCGGCATTCTTCAGTTATTTACGGAACCTATGGAAAGCGTAAATGAAGTTAGCTAGACGCCTATTTGAAACCTGTCTGCACCGTTTAGTAATCCAGCGTTTTAACCACTGTCTCACCGCGACAGGTATCCGCTTCTGTTCATAATACTCGTTGAATATCTACGTCTGTATGCTACAATTTCTTTTTTAATGGAACCAACAGCTTTTGCATCAAAAGCAGATGACTATCGAGTGCAGTGAAACGCAAACCGCGAATGCTTTCCACTGAGATTTAAGTGTCAGGTGATGTACATAACATACTACAACTAATTCTGGTTCTTGGAGAAAATGTTTTAATTCCCTTATCAAAATACGTTGTCTTACACGTGATAAAGTTTCTTCGAAAGTGTGGAGCGACGACTGACGATTGCCATGGTGTCCACTACATGCAACAGAAAAACGTTTGCAGCTTCTCTTCCTGTATCTCAGCAGAATGAATCTTTTTTATTAATCCCATTTGCTTTGCGAATATTATCTCTTTCACGATCGAGTGTTAGTGTTTGCGGTGTCTTGCGCAGAAAGAGACCTCACAAAATAAATTGGATGCTAGAAAACTTTTACCATATAGTTTGCAATAGCAATGATACAATGTAAATCGGATCAGTCTAAGTTGAGAGTCAATGTGAATCTGCTGTAATTACTTGGGAATATTTACATATTACATACAAAACAAGCAGAAGTAACAGTCAACAGGGAAGAGCACATACTATCAGCTGCAAGAGCTGCCGATAGTGATGCATGAAACCGAAATTGTGGGACGCGGCTGGGCGGCAATAAATAACATCGCCAACTGCAATGGAACGCAGTGCGCTCGCCGCTATCTTCCGGACACGCCCCGTCGCGATCACGCGCTCAACACATGCCGCATTGCTTCTGCGGAGTCTGTTAGTATATCCCTAATTGTCCTGGACAGGTACTCTGTGTCAGTGGATGAACTTCATCCGCAACACTACAAAAATGCATTACGCAAAACACACAAATAATTTAACTGTTGCAGTTAACCTGTGCTGACAGCTAACGGCCATGACTTGTGTTTCTGGAGGGTTAATTACTTACAAAAAAGCAATATCGACGTCACCAACCTCTTCCTCTCGTGAAGTAGGTCTACAATCTTTTCTCAGATGAACCATGTTTCCATGGAATATAAATCTACACTGAAGCGCTAAAGAAACTGGTATATACATGCGTATTCAATTGCAGAGATGTGTAAACAGGCAGAATATGGCGCTGCTGTCGGCAACGCCTGTACAAGCTAAGTGTCTAGCGCAGTTGTTGGATCGGTTACTGCTGCTACACTGCCAGGTTATCAAGATTTAAGTGAGTTTGATTGGTTGGTTTGTGGGAGTAAAGGGACCAGACTGCAACGGTCATCGGTCCCTTGTTCCACAACCTAAAAACTACCACACAGAGTAAAAAACGGAGAATAGAGACAACAGACAACACAGGACAAGAAAAACTCAGACAAAGAACAGACATAACAAATTAAAATCACACGGAGTGTGGCAGTGGTTGGCCGACCATAGAATAAAAAGGGAAAAGCCAACCACCGAGAACACATTAAAAACTCAGTTTAAAACCGTAGGCCAAAGGCCAGAATCAACACAAAACAATAAAATAAAACAAACACTCATATTAAATGATAAAAACCCACTGCCCGAATAAAACGTAGAACTAAGCCAGCCACAGCAGGGTCATCAGTTAAAAGGGCAGGGAGCGTATCAGGCAGCGCGAATGTCCGCCTGACCACAGCTAAAAGGGGGCAGGCCAACAAAATGTGAGCCACTGTCAAAGCCGCCCCGCAGCGACACAGAGGAGGGTCCTTCCGACGCAGTAAGTAACTGCGTGTCAGCCGGGAGTGGCCAATGCGGAGCCGACAAAGGACGACTGAGTCCCTGCGGTTGGCTCGCATGGATGACCGCCACACAGTCGTCGTCTCCTTAATGGCACGGAGTTTATTGGGCGTGATCCGATCGCGCCATTCAGCGTCCCAAAGCGCAAAAACTTTTCGGCGGAGGACCGCTCGCAAATCAGTCTCTGGGAGGCCAACATCCAGAGATGGTTGCCTGGTGGCCTCTTTCGCCAGGCGGTCAACATGTTCATTGCCCGGGATACCGACATGACCGGGGGTCCACACAAAGACCACAGAGCGGCTGCAACGGGCAAGAGTATGCAGGGACTCCTGGATAGCCATCACCAGACGAGAACGAGGGAAATACTGGTCGAGAGCTCGTAAACCGCTCAGGGAATCGCTACAGATCACGAAGGACTCACCTGAGCAGGAGCGGATATACTCTAGGGCTCGAAAGATGGCGACCGGCTCAGCAGTGTAAACGCTGCAGCCAGCCGGCAAGGAACGTTGTTCGGAATGGTCCCCTAGAGTTAGCACATAACCGACACGACCAGCAACCATCGAACCGTCAGTGTAAACAACGTCAGAGCCCTGATACGTGGCCAGGATGGAATAAAAGCGGCGGCGGAAGGCCTCTGGAGGGACTGAGTCCTTCGGGCCATGTGCCAAGTCGAGCCGAAGGCAAGGGCGAGGAACACACCATGGGCGTGTACGCAAAGTGGCCCGAAAAGGAGGTGGAACAGTGAAAACCCTAAGCCCGGAGAGAAGCTCTTTGACGCGGACCGCGATCGTACAACCTGACCGGGGCCGACGTTGTGGCAGATGGACGACCGATCGCGGGAACAGGAGACGATAGTTTGGATGCCCGGGCAAGCTAAAAACATGAGCAGCATAAGCGGCCAGTAAATTTTGGCGCCTGAACCGCAATGGAGGGACACCTGCCTCCGCAAGTATGCTGTCCACTGGGCTGGTCCGGAAAGCACTAGTGGCAAGGCGTATTCCGCTGTGTAGGATTGGGTCCAGTACCCGCAGCGCAGATGGGAATGCTGAGCCATAAGCCAGGCTCCCATAATCCAGACGAGACTGGATTAACGCCTGGTAGAGCCGTGACAGGGTAGATCGGTCGGCGTCCCAGCGGGTGTGGCTCAAGCATCTCAGAGCATTTAGATGCCGCCAACACGCCTGTTTAAGCTGCCGAATATGAGGCAGCCAAGTCAGCCGGGCATAAAAAACTACACCCAAAAACCTGTCGGTCTCCACCACAGCAAGGAGTTCGTTGGCAAGATAAAGCCGCGGCTCAGGATGCACTGTTCGGCGCCGGCAGAAATGCATAACGTGGGTCTTGGCAGCCGAAAACTGAAAACCATGCGCTACAGCCCAAGACTGCGCCTTGCGGATAGCGCCCTGTAGCTGACGTTCAACAGCTGCAATGCCAGTAGAGCGGTAGTAAAGGCAGAAGTCGTCAGCATTCAGGGAAGAGGAGACAGAATTTCCCACCGCCGCAGCGAGCCCGTTTATTGCGATTAGAAACAGGCAGACACTGAGGACAGATCCCTGTGGTACCCCGTTCTCCTGGACACGGGAGGAACTATGGGAGGCCGCGACTTGCACGCAGAAGGTACGATACGACAGAAAATTTCGGATAAAGATCGGCAGAGGGCCCCGAATACCCCATCCATGACGCGTAGAAAGTATGTGATGACGCCATGTCGTATCGTACGCCTTCCGCATGTCGAAAAAGACAGCGACCAGGTGCTGACGGCGGGCAAAGGCAGTACGGATGGCCGACTCCAGACTCACCAGATTGTCGGTGGCGGAGCGGCCCTTACGGAACCCACCCTGAGACGGAGCCAGAAGGCCCCGAGACTCCAGTACCCAAATCAAGCGCCGGCTCACCATCCGTTCGAGAAGCTTGCAAAGAACGTTGGTGAGGCTAATGGGGCGGTAGCTGTCCACCTCCAAAGGGCTCTTGCCCGGTTTCAAAACGGGGATGACAATGCTTTCCCGCCACTGCGACGGAAACTCACCCTCGACCCAGAGACGGTTGTAAAGGTCGAGGAGGCGTCGCTTGCAGTCCACTGAAAGGTGTTTCAGCATCTGACAGTGGATGCGATCTGGCCCAGGAGCGGTATCAGGGCAAGCGGCAAGGGCACTGTGAAATTCCCACTCACTGAATGGAGCATTGTAGGATTCAGAATGGTGGGTGCGAAAAGAAAGGCTCCGACGTTCCATCCGCTCTTTAATGGAACGGAAGGCCATGGGGTAATTGGAAGAAGCGGAACTCAGAGCAAAATGGTCTGCCAAGCGGTTGGCAATTTCGTCGGAGTCTGTACAAACTGCTCCATTCAGTGAGAGCGCAGGGACGCTGACAGGGGTCCGATAGCCACAGAGGCGTCGGATCTTGGCCCAGACCTGCGATGGAGAGACATGGAGGCCAATGGTGGACACATACCGCTCCCAGCACTCCTGCTTGCTTTGGCGGATAAGGCGGCGGGCCCGCGCACGCAGACGTTTGAAGGTAATGAGATGTTCAATGCAGGGATGTCGCTTGTGACGCTGGTGCGCCCGCCGGCGATCTTTAATCGCTTCAGCGATCTTAGGCGACCACCAAGGCACAGTCCGCTGCCGAGGGGACCCAGAAGAACTGGGAATGGAAGATTCGGCGGCAGTAACGATGCCCGTGGTGACCGATTGAACCACCGCATCAATGCCATCATTAGAGAGAGGCTCAATAGCGGCAATGGAGGAAAACAAGTCCCAGTCAGCCTTATTCATTGCCCACCTGCAAGGGCGCCCAGAAGACTGACGCTGTGGCAGTGACAGAAAGATCGGAAAGTGGTCACTACCACACAGGTCGTCATGCACTCTCCATTGGACAGATGGTAAGGTCAATGGCGGAGTACGTGCCATGCGCCACACTGAAGTGTGTGAAGGAACCATCATTTAACAGTAAAAGATCGAGCTGTGCCAATAAATGCTCAATGGTGGCGCCTCGACCTGTCGCCACTGACCCACCCCACAGAGGGTTATGGGCGTTGAAGTCGCCCAGTAATAAGAAAGGTGGCGGCAATTGGGCTATCAGCGCAGCCAGGACATGCTGCGCGACATCAACATCCGGTGGAAGGTAAAGACTGCAGACGGTAACAGCCTGTGGCGTCCACAACCGAACAGCGACAGCCTCTAAAGCTGTTTGTAGAGGGATAGACTCGCTGTGAAGAGAGTTAAGGACATATATGCAGACGCCACCAGACACCCTTTCATAAGCTGCCCGGTTCTTATAATAACCCCGATAGTCACGGAGGGCAGGGGTTCGCACTGCTGGAAACCAAGTTTCCTGAAGAACAATGCAGAAGAAAGGGTGAAGGCTGATAAGCTGTCGGAGCTCAGCTAGATGGTGGAAGAAACCGCTGCAGTTCCACTGGAGGATGGTACTGTCCATTGCGGAGAAAGGCGTGACGGGACTGGGAAGGCAGATTACGCCGCTGGGTCACCTGCTGCCTCCGATGGAGCACCCGTGCAAGTGCTATCCATTGCGTCTGAGGGACCGGCGAGATCGAGGTCCTCAGCGGACGCAAGAATCTCCACCGCATCCTCAGACGCAGAGCTTGTAGGTAGCGGTGGAGTAGGTGCCACTGCAGGTGTCTTGGTCTTACGGGTCTTCAATGTCGTTTTCACTCGCTGTTCCTTTGGTTGTCGTTGTTGAGAGGGCTTATTGGAGTCAGTCTCCGGGACCGAAGATGATCGCGAAGCTCGACGACCAGCGGCCTGTGGCTTCTTCAGCCACTGGTTGGTGTCTGCTGTGCCGCTGGTAGGAACCTGGGATGGGAGTGACCCAAGGGATCCCTTCCGAGCGAGAGAAGCTGAAGAAGGCATACGCTTCTCTGGCTTAGAAGTGGGCTGGTGTCCCCGGTGGTGTAGTGGGTGCTGCTCCCAAGGTAGATGGTGTGGGAGCAACAGCGAGAGAAGGGGCCCCCATCGTCAAGGGGGCAGGTGAGGTCCTCTGACTCTGAGAGCTGACTCTTTGTGGTGCAGCTAAAGGAGCTGGAGCAGGAGTGACAGTTGAGGCATAAGATGCCATCATGCGCACGGGATGTAGCCGTTCAAATTTCCGCTTAGCCTCAGTGTAAGTCAGTCGGTCCAGGGTCTTATATTCCATGATTTTGCGTTCTTTCTGTAGGATCCTGCAGTCTGGCGAGCAAGGTGAATGAGACTCTCCACAGCTGACACAGATGGGAGGCGGAGCACATGGAGTATCGGGATGAGATGGGCGTCCGCAATCTCGACATGTGAGGCTGGAAGTGCAGCGGGAAAACATATGGCCGAACTTCCAGCACTTAAAGCACCGCATCGGGGGAGGGATATAGGGCTTGACGTCACAACGGTAGACCATCACCTTGACCTTCTCCGGTAATGTATCACCCTCGAAGGTCAAGATGAAGGCACCGGTAGCAATCTGATTGTCTCTCGGACCCCGATCAACGCGCCGGACAAAATGAACACCTCTACGCTCTAAGTTGGCGCGCAGCTCGTCATCAGACTGCAAAAGTAGGTCCCTATGGAAAATAACACCCTGGACCATATTTAAACTCTTATGTGGTGTGATGGTAACGTGAACATCCCCCAACTTGTCACAAGCAAGTAACCTGCGTGACTGGGCGGACGATGCCGTTTTTATCAAAACTGACCCAGAGCGCATTTTGGACAAGCCCTCCACCTCCCCAAACTTGTCCTCTAAATGCTCTACAAAGAACTGAGGCGTCACGGAAACAAAGGATTCCCCATCAGCTCTGGTACAGACGAGATACCGGGGCGAATACGTGTCACTATCATTCATTGCCTTTCGTTCCTCCCATGGTGTGGCCAGGGATGGGAACGATTTGGGGTCATAAACGTTACCTTTAAAATGAGCCCTCGAACGCTTAGAGACTGCTGGTGGCTGGCCACCAGCAAGAGATGATGTGCCACGCTTCATCGCGTGTCGTCCACCCTGATGCCACCTACTCCGACTAAGGGCCCTCCCCATGGGCGCCACCCAGCCACAGCAAGGGCCACCTGGCAGGATGGCCATTGCCGGGAGTCCTGATGCCCCAGGGAGATGGGCATCTACTTCTTGGCATACATGGGGAGTAAACGGCGCAGGCATCAGTAGAGCGATCCCTGTGTTGTCAGGGGGCTACAACCAACAGGGTACATGGCGGACCCACCACAACCGATTGGCTACCGTGCTGGATCTTAGGTGCAAAAATGTATGAGGTCGTCGTCGCAGCGAAAAACAACACTACACAGTGCAGCGTGGAAATCGCACCCATGGACGTATCCTCGCCCAAGAGATGGAAAACGAGCTGGACACCATTGCAACGACGAGAAAGCCGGCTAAAGGTCTCAATGCACGACAGATACAGTGCACCAATTTAGAAAGATGGAGGTCAAACCCGAGGTCAAACCCGAGAGGGGACCATCACAGAATGCCGAAACATTTGAGACTCCTTTTAGTCGCCTCTTACGACAGGCAGAAATACCACGGGCCTATTCTAGCCCCCGAACCCGCAGGGGGCAAGTGAGTTTGAATGTGGTGTTATAGTCGGCGCACGAGCGATGGGACACAGCAGCTCTGGGATAGAGACAAAGTGGGGATGTACTCGTACGACCATTTCACGAGTATACCTTGAATATCAGGAGTCCGATAAAACTTCAAATCTCCGATATCGCTGCGGCAGAAAAAAGATCCTGCAAGAACGGGACCAACGACGGCTGAAGAGAACCGTTCAACGTGACAGGAGTGCAACCTTTCCGCCAACTGCTGCAGATTTCAATTCTGGGCCATCAACAAGTGACAGCGAGTGAACCATTCAACGAAACATCATCGATATGGGCTTTCGGAGCTCGTGTACCTTTGATGACTGCACGACACAAAAGCTTTACGCCTCGCCTCTCGGCCGTCAACACCGGCATTGGACTGTTGATGACTGGAAATATGTTGCCTGGTCGAACGAGTCTCGTTTCAAATTGTTTCGAGCGGATGGACGTGTACGGGTATAGAGGCAACCCCATGACTCCATGGACCCCTCATGTCAACAGGGTACTGTTCAAGCTGGTGGAGGCTCTGTAATGATGTGGGGCGTGTGCAGTTGGAGTGATATGGGACCCCTGATTCGTCTAGATACGACTGTCAGGTGACACACAGCTAAGCATCCTCTCTGATCACCTGCATCCATTCATGTCCATCGTGCATTCCGACGGACTTGGGCAATTCCAGCAGGACAATGCGACACCCCATACGTCCAGAATCTCTACATAGTGGCTCCAGGAACATTCTTCTGAGTCTAAACTTCCGCTGGCCACCAAACTCCCCAGACACGAACATTATTGAGCATATCTGGGATGCCTTGCAACGTGCTGTTCAGAAGAGATCTCCACCTCCTCGCACTCTTACGGATTTATGGACAGCCCTGCAGGATTCATAGCGTCAATTCCCTCCAGCACTACTTCAGACATTAGTCGAGTCCATGCCACGTGGTGTTGCGGCACTTCTATGAGCTCGCGGGGGCTCTAAACGATATTAGACTGGTGTACCAGTTTCTTTGGCTCTTCAGTGTATATACACACACTTCTCACACGCCCATCTTTGCGCATGGCAAGGAGGAGCAACATTAATTTTTCTGTGATGTTTACTTCGCAAGTAAAAGGTAGGAAAAAACTCTTTGCAAGGATCACGCGCAATATTTTATTATTCCCATAGTACTCGTGTTAAAACGTACGCAGTTTAATCAGTTACAGATCCCAGCCAAACCATGGTCAATAAAACTACGTCGCGCAGTAAGCGTGTTAAGTTTTCAGTAACGTCCAACGTAAAAAGATGAAGTATCTGCAAACCATTCCGACACAGATTCAAAAACGCTCTCGCGACCGACTAGAAGACCCTGTGATAAAACGCGCTGCTCTTCTTTGTGTCTTGTCTGTCTCTTCTATTAATCCAAACTGCTGCGCAATACTCAAGAATCAATCGAACAAATGTTTTGCATCTCACCTCCTTCGTGGATGGATTACATGATCTCAGATTCTTCCTATTGATCTTAGCCCGGCATCTGTTTTTCCTACAATTCGTTTTATGTCGTCATTCCACATTTAGATTGCTCCGGGGGCTACTCCTAGTTATTTCACGGTGGTTAGTATTTCTATTTATTTGTCATCCACTGTGTTATCGAACAATAGTAAAATTCTTCGCTTATTAATATGTAATATGGTACATTTACTTTCGTTCAGGACAAACTGCCAGTCTCTGTCTAATTTATCATTCCTCCGGTTCTTTTTTTTCCTGCAGTTAGTTACAGTATTTTGTCGTTGCTACTTATCAGTGACTAACTCGTGGAGCTTCCGATGTTATGCACTATATCATTTAAATAAATTGTAAACATTAACGGTCCTATCACACTTCTTTGGGGTTGTACTGAAATTACCTGTAAATCTGACTATTTTGTTCTGTTAAGAGCGACGTGATGAATTCTCTGGTCGTCACTCGATAGGTCCATACTTCTTCACTAAACGGCAGTGCGAGACGGTGTTAATGCCTTCCTGAAGTCTAGGAACATGGCATCTCATGCAGGAACAGTGGGGATCTTACGGAGAAACAGAACGAGATGATCTTCCCATGATCTATGTTTGTGGAGTACAATTCTTCCTCCAAATAATAATAGTTTCTTGCGGCTCAGCGGCTAGGTGGAAGTCTTTCAATTAGACGCCACTTCGGCGACTTTAATGTCCCTAACCTAATACAGTAATCCAACCGCGGGAAGGTGCGGAATCCAAACCACAAGTCGTTCCTAGCGACTCCTCACATCACTGAGACGTGAAGGCTGAGTTAAAACGCACACTGGAAAATTAAAGGTCTGACTGGGATTCGATCTCTCAACCTTTTTTTTGGTTTCCTATCAAGCGCTTTAACACTAGACCACCAGATCCGACTCCTCTTCCAAACTCGTCGTAATCGTGAATACAACATCTGAGTTAGACACTTCTTGAATACGGGAATGACCTGCGCGTTTTTCCGGCCATTAGGTCCCCTTCGTTGCTCCAGCGTCCTAAGATAAACTGCTGCTAGAAAGTGAATACGTTCTTTCCCATAATCTCTGCAGAATGTTAAAGGTATCACTGGGTCTCAATATCCGCCGTTTCGTGGATCGTGGTGCGATTGAAAGGAGGAACCGTGGTGAAACGGTTTCTGTGTTTTGGCGTTCTCTGTACCATTTTACGTAATCAAGCACCAAATATCGATTGTCACCTACTGGCGTTGAGCATATCATCTATCTGTTGACAACAATGCAGGCGCTGCGTCTACTGCTCCTGGCATGACATAAACAGTTACCAAGCTTTCCTCACATGGCCACGCTGATGTAAAATCATAGGGAACAGCAGCATATTCGAGGTTATTCTGAATGTGGTTCTTGATGTGACGGGCATTCTCTTTAACCATTCTGATTAGGAAACCTTTTCTTCGGCAGCAGCTGTAACTACCTATAAATCTATTTTCAGCTCCAACATAATTTCTTTCATATCTGTATTCGTGGAACCATGAAGAACTGTATCGATGAAAAGAGAGTAATTCCCACACGCCAACGAAAATCCCTTTAGACACGGGATGTACACACAGACTCACATTCAAATAGTGAATAAATATCGCATGAAAATGTACCCGTTTCCTAAACATGGCCGATGGTGACTGAATTCGGTGCAGAATATAACGGAAGCCATTTCGCTTATTTTAATAATGACACTGCTGAAAGCTGGAGTAATAAATCACACTGAATGCTGTTCTCGCCGGTCTTCTTTTGAAATGTTACAGTCGATCAGTACAGATTAATCCCGAAAATTTTCAGAGTGACCCTTGTACATATGAAAGGGTTAGAAAGAGAAACACTGTAATTAACTGGTAAGTTTTATACTGGTTTACTTCTCAAAAGCATGTTTGAACAAAATATGGAGAGGGTGATTTGTGCGGCTCATGGAGCCTTTTTTCCCTCCCAGAAATACAAATGACTGACTGTGAACATGAATCTTCTAAGTTATATTAAGAGGTTTGTCGTGTCAATGCTATTACACACCGTAAAACATTGATTTACACAAACAAACCATCAAATAAATTTGCGTGCTTCATACAGCGGAGACTTACAAGGGAACCGCGCCTGGTCATCACCACCGATTTCGTCCAAATTTATGGTATATGCAGGGCTTGGCCACAAATGAAAGTGACAGGGTGGGAGCTGAAGGTGGTCAAGCGTTTAGAAAAAAAACTAGTATTTCTGGCGCGGGTGAGCGAGGCATGAGCCATTTATGTTAGGCTGGTTTCCAGGGAGCGGCTGACGCAACGGAAAGAATATAGAACGGTAGTCCGAGGGTTGTGTGGTCGAGAACTTATGTGGCAACTTTTTTATTTTCAATTTTTCCTACACTGTTAACAAATCGAACTACTGCTAAGTACGTTGTATTCATCAATATTTTCATGAAAGGCGTCAAAAGGAAAGGCAAAGGTAGGTTCGAGATTGTAAATAAAGGCTTGTACTTACAGCTTTCACGAGTACTCTGCAAATAATATTTCAAGAACGGATTGTAATTAAACCGTAAAAGACTTCGTATTCCGTTAGTTTCACTTTGTCCTTGGAGAAGACTATATCAAAATACATTCCATTGTACATCACTAGCTATCCTTCCCAATATTTGCAAAAATATGCGTTATGCGTGGTTTTATACCAAACAACGCAATGAGAAAGGACATTTTTATGAATGTAAACCACGTTTCTATAGGAACTTTAAAACAATGTAATTGTAAAAATGCTGTGTTTATGACGTGCGCAAAATGTCGGGAAAATTACTGCTTCCCTATTTTTACGATGAATGCAAGTATAAATCACCAACTGTAAAATAATAAAAGTAATTTCATAATCTCCCGGGTTCGATTCCCGGAGGGGTCAGGGATTTTCTCTGCCTCGTGATGACTGGGTGTTGTGTGATGTCCCTAGGTTAGTTAGGTTTACGTAGTTCTAAGTTCTAGGGACTGATGACCATAGATGTTAAGGCCCATAGTGCTCAGAGCCGTTTGAACCAATTTCATAATCGAAGTTCTCGTTTACGCGTTACAACCAGGAAATTTGCCATTGCAACTTTTCCTTTGCCTTCCGTTTTCATGTATTTTATGAACATATTAATAAATGCATGTACATTATATCGGTTTATTTCCAAAGTGCGTGATGTAAAAATTGAAAAGAAAGAAGTATCCGCATAAGGACTCAATCTCACGACCCTCGGATTACCATTCTGTAGCCTTTCCGCTGGCCAACCGCTCCCTGGAAACTACGTAAACAAAAGTGGCTCATGTCTCGCCTGACCCGTGCAAAAAATACTATTTTTTTCCCAAACGTTTGGTCATCTCGAGCTGCTGCTCCTGTCACTTTCATTTCTGGCCAAGCCCTGCATGTACCGCAAATTTGGACGACATAGGTGGTGACGAGCAAGCGCCGTCTCCTTGTTAGACCAGTTCTGAGAGCAAAACGTTTAGGACAATGACAGTAACTCTAAGTTCAACAAAGAGCGCAGTGCTGAAATCACTAATGTTGAACATCAGCTAAAATTATTGTCGTACGTTTGCGTGTGAATGTTAGCAGACATACTTAGTAATGGTTTGTAGTGAACTATGCTTCCGTTCAAGACTGCATGGAGCTCTTTTGAGGCGTTACAAGAACCGACTACAACATACGTATAATGAAGCTGACCAATATCAACCCAAATATACAGCAGCAACTTTCAGAAGTTCATCAATGCAGTCACTCATTTCGTATGATAGCGTGTATCTTTAAAGAGAAACGGCGGCAGGTGAAGATGATACACGTCGAAAGCGGAAGCTTTGCTGATCTCTACCACGACCCTCCCACCACCAAGGAAAGCACTGAATTTCAGCTCTAGTTATTTAACATAACAGTAGACTTTATAGTCTTATAAAACAAGCATACAAAACAAACTGAGAGCAAGATGGAAAACACACGTACTCTGTAACAATGATAAAGATTTTTGTCAAAGCATTTCATTTGAAATTAAAATAATATAGCATTTTACAAAACTGGTAATTAACTGCAGGATTTAGATACCGCGACTTAAACGTGAAGCAGCAGCTGTTAACGAACGCACTCAAGGATTAGTTACAGCACAGATAAGGTTATCCTGCACAGTATACTCTAACAGATAAGAGGTCAAAGAACGATAAACCACAGATATCGTTGCGCAGCTGATCAACTCATGAACACAAACGTACAGCGGCTGCGTCAGCAACCATTGTAAACGGGTCCACTGAAAAAGAGGAACGACGTCGATGATAAGAGAAGTAATTAACTTTGTTTTATACGTGGCACTCTTTCGCCGTGAGAACCACTCTATAATCCGTTTCTTCTTTCCCTGATTTTTATTCTTCTTCAAATGTTTTGTGGCACCAGCATACAGCCATTGTCTCTTGTATGCTGGAACTCCAAATATAAAGGAAGCTAGCGTTGTTTCAGATTACGCACCTCTAGTAGAAATGACTTCAAGAAGCTTGCTTTGGAAGTATGAAGACAAATGTAGCTAAGAAATCACTACAGATTTTTGAACATTGTGCTGGAGTGCTGCCACAAGTAATGCTCTATGATGGGGTACTTTATAAGCTATGAAACAATTACTTATACTGATTGATACAAATTGAGTATTACTTACGACCTCATGTTGCAAAATTTAAATGTACTATAGATTCCGTCTGAGCAGAAATAGTTTCAGGGAGAAACATTTACAACATAGCTTTGTTATCTGTCAGACGTCTGATATCGTCGGATAAATCACCAAAACTTCTGATAATGCCATTAACGCACCGTACTTAAGAGCCAAATACGATGAATACTTTGAATTGCTAACGATTACAATCAATTCCACCTTCGAATGGCTTTTTGAAGCAAAATGACACTTGATGGGAACTATATGTTATTTATAGCCCACAATTGTGCACGAAGGACGTTTCTTTGTAAAAGATCGATGAGCACTACAACATTAAAGCATAGTATACGTATTATCGAATGGGAACAGACAAAATATGTGAAGTTATTGTTTCGTTTATCTACTTTACTTAAACCAGCGACTCGCCCCGGCTTACTTCATTCATTGTTTCTATTCTTCGTGTTACTTGACATTTTATTTATAATGCATTCATTCTGAATTTTCATCTGCCGTTTTTTGTCCATGGCGCGACAAGAATTTGTGTGTTAGATGTTTGTATGACCATTAAATATTTGACGACTACGCTCCAAAACAAGGTATGTCACGTAACGAAAAATACAATTCTGACACCATTGGGCAGCCAATAGAAACAGATTATTTAGTCTTTCTTTGCAGTTCAGCATTTTCAGGATTTCTAATATTACGAAAAATAAAAAAAAGTAATTAAAATCACATGCGCGACGATTGCAGTCGTTCTGTTTTAAAGACAAAATAAAAGGAAATGAAACAGTTAATACCATGGTTAAAATCTTGCGGCAAAGGGTTAGAAATTACATTTAAACCAATTAACGTCATAAATATAACGGTCAAAACAATTTCGATGAAGACTTGAAAATAAATATTATCACACCTGACGAGATTCAAAACCACAACCCTTTGCACAGGAACGTATACTGACCACTACGCCACAACACCTCCCTGTGTACTATTTTTTACGCTCTAGAATATTAGGCGACATTCCGAATTTCTTTCTTCGTCGATTTCTTGCAAACGTGGGCCCACGGATGTGAATGGCTGCAGGATGTGATACCTGGGACCCAACTAACTTCACGGAACAGATGGTTTTGAAGATTCGATCCCATTCATGTGGACATCTCGATGCAGTCTGAGAAGACTCCAAAACTTTAAATTAAGTTTTTTCTTCGTGATCCGATTCGGAGAAAATAAAGCCTGTATGTTGCCCCAGGCTATGCCCAAGTTACGTGTGAAAATCCTTGAAAATTCGCTCAGTAGTTTTAAAGAGTAGTACACTGTCATCAAAAGTATCCAGACACCCCCAAAAACATACGTTTTTCATATTAGGTGCATTGTGCTGCCACCTACTGCCAGGTACTCCACATCAGGGACCTCAGTAGACATTAGTCATCGTGAGAGAGCAGAATTGGGCGCTCCGCGGAACTCACGGACTTCGAACGTGGTCAGGTGATTGGAAATCTCGTGTACAGACATATGACACGAGTGACACCCACACTTCCAAACATCCCTAGGTCCACTGTTTCCCATGTGATAGTGAAGTGGAAACTTGAAGGGACACGTACAGTACAAAAGAGTACATTGACTGACAGAGACAGCTGACAGTCGAGTAGGGTCGTAATGTGTAATAAGCAAACATCTATCCAGACCATCACACAGGAATTCCAAACTGCATCACTATCCACTGCAAGTACTATGACAGTTAGGCGGGAGGTGACAAAACTTGGCGGCTGCTCGTAAGCCACAGATCACGCCGGTAAACGCCAAACGACGCCTTGCTTGGTGCAAGGAGCGTAAACATTAGACGATTGAACAGTGGAAAAACGTTGTGTGGAGTCACGAATCACGGTATAAAATGTGGCGATCCGATGGCAGGGTGTGGGCATGGCGAATGCCAGTGAACGTCATCTGCCAGCGTGTGTAGTGCCAACAGTAAAATTCGGAGGCGGCTTGCAGCCCTTGTTTTGCGTGGCACTATCACAGCACAGGCCTACATTGATCTTTTAAACATCTTCTTGTTTCCCACAGTTGAAGAGCAATTCGGGGATGGCGATTGCATCTTTCAACACGATCGAGCGCCTGTTCATAATGCACGGCCTGTGGTGGAGTGGTTACACGGCAATAACATCTCTGTAATGGACTGGCCTGCACAGAGTCCTGATATGAATGCTACAGAACACCTTCGGCATGTTTTGGAACGCCGACGTCGTGTCAGGCCTCAACGACCGACATCGATACCTCTCCTCAGAGCAGCACTCCGTGAAGGACGGGCTGCCATTCCCCAAGAAACCTTCCAGCACCTGATCGAACGTATGCCTGCAAGATTGGAAGCTATCATCAAGGTTAAAGGTGGGCCAACACCAGGTTTAACAAGGAAGAAAGTCATTTTCCATCAAGACAATGTACGCCCGCACACATGTGCCGTCGCCATGCCAAAATTACACGAACTAAGGTATGAATTGTTGGCACACCCGCCTTATTCACCTGATATGGCTCCGTCAGACTTCCATCTCATCCCAAAACTGAAAATTTTTCTTTATGGATGAAGATTCACTTCAAACGAAGGATTGATATCCGGAGTTGACAAGTATTCTGCAGACCTGGAGGTAACTCATTTTCGAGATGGGATCAAGACACCGGAACATCGGTGGACCAAGTGCATTAATCTACAAGGAGGCCACATTGAAAAATTAAAAAAAGTTTCAGTGATGTAAGTACTTTTTTTCTATTCCGTTCCAAGAACTTTTCAAACCACCCTCGTATTAGTATAGATGACATGAGACGAGAAAGTTCGCTAATCTAGTTGTTTGTACATATATGGAATGGTTTCTTCTAGTTAAATTCATATCTACGAAGATTCGTACAATCAAACCACCGGAGAAGAGCTTGACTAGCTTACTACCTACACTTCGTGTACTTTAATTACCAGTTGCGTTCTGTCCTCTGCTGTGCAGAACTGAGTAATCCACTTGTAGGGCATCATTTAGTAATTCTTCTATAAATAAAATTTGCTTAGGATTTGACGATACTCTCGACATGTGCAGAAAGACGTAGTTTTGCTTGTTATAAATTAAGCCGATCATCCATATGAGTCAGGAAGAACAGTAAAAGGAGGACGGAAATTTATGCAACTCCATGAACGATTTCCATCCGGGTAGACACTATCTCCAGACTACATCGTTGGTGTAACAATTTTGTGTGATATGTTGAGTCTCACGAAACTACTCCATACGTATCAGGTGAGAAACGCGAAAATCACCGAAATTTACTTTTAGAATGTTTCCCTACGTAGCAGTACCTGAAGAAGAGTTCTGGGTGTTTAAAGCGGATAACTGAACATTTGGTTAAGAAATATGATAATTTTCACAAACTTACAAACTTTACAATCATTTCAGCAGAATCTTTTAGGTAACTATCAATTTCAAGTCGCCAAAACTGCTAAGTTTGAAAATTCTAACCATGAACTTTTCAGTGAACAATCTTTTAACCATAGGAACTCGCATTCTGCTTGGGAACTATACATCTTGTTCAAAAATTGTATTTTATATTAGTCTTACAGTGTCGAACGACAATCTTAAAAAAGAAGTACCAGGTGGTTATGACTGAAGTGCAACTACTCATGAAGGTCCACTGTGTGCTGTAATAATCATATGACAGCGAAACTTGGCAGATATACTAATGGAGAACCGATTTACGCTGGAAAAAAATTAGTTCCAATTGTAGCCACCAGGAGCAAATGTGGTGTTTTAAAGCATCTCGTCAGCGGCTAGTCTCATATCGAACAAACTGTGTAAGTCGTAGTTAATAATAAAATCAACATTATGCCATTTTCACTTGTTTGACCTTCTCTGCCCACGTCCTGTTCCTAAACCATTACACATGAAAACATTTCTATACATCTTTCTTGCATTCACAGTGCCAAATTTGTCCCTGGTGGCCACAATGGGTACTATTTTTCCGGTGTAAATTGATTCCCCATTAACGCATTAGAAATCTACCAAGTTTGATGTCATATTGAGACTACAGCCCACACTGGACCTCTGTGAGTAAGTGCACCTTAATTGTAACCATCCGGTACTAAACACAGCATTGAATATCACACGTGACACGCCCAGCCCGCCATCTTTCGGACTTGCATTCAAGGTCTCTCTACAGTGAGCTACTCAGTACACATGCTCTAGCATCAATCACAATAATTACACATAAGAATACATGGTAAGGCATACAAGCGTTTAGTGGAAGCTTTTTTACAAGTTTAAAGTTTGATGTTGTAAAAAATTCTAGTATTTTCTACATGGTACAAGGGCAGAACTATATACTTAAGTTAGGCACATCGAAGTTTTCGGCCTGTTATTAGGTCTCGACGAAGTAATTTCGTATGTATCACGTTAATCTCGACTGAGTGCTATTTTTCTTGGCGTTACTACGTACCATTTTCTTGTTCTAGATTTACCATACTGCTCCTGGAGCCCTATCATCCAGCTTTACTTAAGAAAATTGTGCACGTATATTTCCGTGTTTTGAGTGAGTTTAGAATTTTGTGTTGGAGACGTAAACATTTTCTAAAATCTACACTCAAGCTGGCTAGTTGGCTATAACACGACCTTTAATCAATTCCTGTGTGGGCTCTCAATTCTCTGTATGCTTAGCTAATGCTACACCCGTCGCGTTGTATGTTAGTACAAAGAAACTAAATAAATTAATGGAAAACGACAAGAATGAAAGGAGAGAGATGTAGCGTAGAAATTTATAATCTGAACTGAATATTAAATCGCGTCTCTCTTCACTTTCAGTTCGCAGGGGAAAAAAGACATTTTACACGTACGCAGATTCTGTAATGTATTCCCTAAAATACAGAATAAAGTTGAAATAAAATTTGCAGAAGTTGGTACGATGATTGAAATGTTAACAATATAGTCACTAGGAACAATGTTATTTGTGAATAAGCTTCTTCCACATGATTCAGTGCACTGTGCCAGAATTACAGACAGTATCAGCAGGATGGTTTGGAAAGAAAACGGGCGATATAAGAAATACGGTGCGTATGCAGTTTCATAACTTACCCAATTCCATGGGGTATAGCCACGTGTTGACGTCGAGAATGAGGTCCATCTTGAAGGACTCACTCTCGCAATGCAGGCGGCTCACTGCACAGACAAGAAAAGAACGAGAGTAAGCAACAAGTCAAAAGAACGGTTACGCCGTTTCCGGCGCTTAAAAACTGACTGCTGACGCTAATAACATAAAAAGCTACAACCTCGAAACGCAGTTCCTTACATCACCAAATTAGCGACCAACAATCCATAAATGAATTATTTGGACAGGCGAGGGTAATGAAATCCGATCCACTGTGAAAGAGGCGGAGCGCTTAGGCCGCAAGCGCAAGGATTAGCACAACCCACGCGGCTATGGAAAGGACGAAACGATCGGGCGAGGCAAGTCAACTTCCCGGTTGTTTGTTGTCAGCCGCTGTTAGCAGGCGAGGAGGGGAGGGTGATGTTGCGGTCACGCTGACGTCACAGTCAGCTGACTGCGCAGCTGCCAGCGCGGCCGCCGCCGTGGCCTTCCTCGGAGAGCTACGCCGAGCAATGTTCCCCAGGTCCGGAGAGGCAGTACAACTCAGGAACATCGTTTCAAATCTGTGTCATGGAGTGTTCTCTTGTGAAAAAGCAGTTTTAAAACTACGTCACTGTTTTTCAGACTTAACCGGTCATATAGCGAATAGTGAAGCAGCTCCGTAACTGTTACCGTAAACGTATCTGAGTAATTTCAATGGTACGAGTTAACACTTCCAATACAGCCACCTGCTTGGACAGGGAGCAGATTCAGGAATTACAACGACGTTGGTGCCCCTATTACGTAAGTTACATAGCAACGAGCACTGCAATTGTAATGTCCTCCCGAGGGTCTCAGTTAATGTCTGTAGTGTATTACGTCATAAGCTGTGCGTACATAAGGCATAAATGCTCAGCGTAGAGGCCGCGATTCGTTCTTTCCGAAAATTTGCACGTTACTATAAAGATGCTGTGAAAACAAAAACTCAATTGTACTTGTGTGCTAAGACAGATGGTAAATCAAGACACTGCGTGGTATTTAGGTGTCTGTGTCTTAAGTGAAACACAAGGGAAAAATACTGATGCCAGTCCTCTTTCATTTGGGGAAGATAGCAGATTAAGTCGTAGCTGCTCTAGACGAAAGAAAATGTTATATCGGTACCCAGGTTTACACCCACTAAGTACTAATGCCGAAAGTGGAAATGATTTAAAATGTTCAGCAGTATTAATTATTTCCCCTCTTCGACGAACTATTCCAGAGTGTTCATTATGAACACAGTGCTCCTTCAGTTTAAAAAGAGTGGGAAATCCATGGGCCATGGGCTTTTGGATGAAGCTTTCTTGAATAATATTCACCTTTGAAGCGAATAAGCAAAACTGCGGAAATCCAAATTAGGATGGCTGGATAGATAATTGAATTTGGCTTCTCTAAAACAAAATCCAATGTCTTATAAGAGACCCCCATCTCCCTCTCTGGTCATTAAATATAAAGCGTGCGGTCCGATTCAGACCATGTTTGCAAAAAACTGTTGTAATTTAATTTGCATATTATTTAGTATCTTGTGAACAGATTCCTAATTTATCGAAGAAGCGCATAACTGCCAAATACTGGAATTTAAAAAATACTGAGTATATGGCTGGCAGTGACTTTTCATTTGCCGATAATCTATCTTAAAAGTGCCCTGGGTGACTGCAAACAACGCCTGTCAAACTAAGTTTTCTAATTATCTGTGCATCGAGCTCGAAAACACGTGATGATTCATGTATTACACAATGTGACAAAGGTTCCCGATACGCAAGAAGTGCGATTTCTCAATGGCAGCGATTATTATGATGTACGGTTTCTTCACCATTTGAAGAGAGTGGGTGGGACAGTCACTTGCCATTACAATTTAGTAACTACAAACATACACCGGAGCTGCCAAGTGCACTGCACGACAAACTCATTTGGTACCGCTTACAAGAAAGCCAAATAGAACATTAAAAAATCGACGAGGAAATTCTTATTTAATTCGCTAATTCTGAACAATAGCCACTGCACTTAATACATTTCTTTCTCGTTCCAATGGCTTCTGGCGTCCGCATGATCAACCCCACGTGCCTCAAGGAGATCTTCATTTGTGGGAAGAAGCTGACGTTTCATGACAACTTTAAGTGACACATGACAATATTAATGACGTAGCGCGGGTGTTCAAGAACTTGGAGGCAGACTGCTGAAAAGTCTTTACAAACTTTTAGCCAGAGTACTGGGGCGCTGTAAGATGGAAGAATAAGTTGCCGATTTTCAAAGTTGGTCCGACAGTATCATGGCCCTAACTCAGGAATTCTTCCGCATACGACTTCCCAGTGAGGGTTTTTTGTGGGCTGCGTGCCACCCATTTCAAGACACTCGGTAAGATAAACGACATAGGCACCACACTCTCCTTTGTTACAAATCGGATTTCCATCCGGCGGGTCAAGTGCTCTCAGTTTCAACAACACACTATCCCTTCTGCAATTTGGTTGGAAATTCTGGATATGATATGGCATCCGTCTCGTATGTCTCCTATAACAATGAGATGCAAACACCGAAAGGTCCATCTCCGAATTATTGAACCGTTTCTTTGAAGCAACAGAAACGATGTGCCATCTGTTCCTCTGTCATGGACCACGGTAACTTCCTCAACTGAAAGTGTTCTTGCAGGATGGCGTAATTTAAAGGCGCAGAAAAAAGTCAGACCTCTTCCGTCTGGCTGTATGTATGTAAATCGCTCGATAAAAAGAAAAGTCAACTTGTGCAGGAAACATGCCCGAGTCTGAGACTGAAAAATACGAATTAAGTGAACAGTAGACCTCTCTTCTTTCCCAAAGACACTGACTAGCGATTGTCACCCACTGAGAAAATTTTGTTGTTGAGAATACGCTCATCGCATTTCTCAGCATTACTCCAACGTCTCGTTACGCTAAAGTGGTTTAAACCTATAGAAAAACATAAGATGTCTTTACTACAGCGGAGAATTGTCTCTGTGGAAATAAAAGAACAGAAACAGATTGTGACGTGTTCACTTGTACATTCATCCTCAACTGCGAAAATAAACAGTGAATTAAATCGACAGCAAGACTTGTGCGTCTTATGACCACTGTTCATCACAACCGCCGATTCAGGGACGCCTTTTAGCCTTATACGACTAGCGTGGAAGACAAGTAGTTGCTGCTGACGTGGCGGCAAAGAATCCCGAGGAGGTGGTTGCGAAATGAGGTGGTCTTTTTCTCCTGTTGTAAAGAGCGGAAGCAATGCCAAGGCCGCGACATGTGACCCAGCATAGGTGCCGGCGTGACAGCCGCAAAATCAGTTACACGTGACACAATTTGTCATCGCGTCGGCAACTTTTAGGCAGTTGTTCGTAACGATACAGCGAACAGTCTCAGCTTAGAAAGATCAAACATTCTCACAGTGTGCTGGGCCACGATATGAATCTATCAGCAAAATCTTCACGGAACCAACATCACGACAGTACACACATATGGCAATGAGTGGAATCGTAGCTGGATTTCCTAATTTACGAAAGTGCGTAAACTGTTTCAGTGTGGTTCTCTGACAGGTTATCTTTCTCACAGCAGGATATAAGAATACTTTATTTTCGTAAATGAAACACGATAATCTGCTTTATAAATTTGACTGGACCATGCTTATCGTTACCATTTTAATAAGTCATTATTATTTAAACTCGTGCTATGTACAGACAAATGACTTATGGAAAGGAAGCTAAAATTTAATGAGCCGTCCACCTAGACGTCTACTCAGTCAGATGGAAAGGGATGGGGACTAAAATCGGTCCACACCCTAGCAATAAGCCCGTGCTCGCCTCCACGACTTTGGGAAACGTGGGTGGGCGGACGAGGATTTATAGTCCGCCCCTTCTGACGACCTATTCAAAGCACGTAACTACTGCGCCACTTCTCTCTGTAAAGATAACATCTGAAATTTTCTTTGGCATTCCAAATGCTGCTATACAGAACAGGAAACCTGATCTTTCACATAAAGTTTATAACAAATTCATCCGTATGGGACGATCGCAGACGCAATGAATTTGTTGTTATCCTATGACCTGCCATGCTCTGCTACTATACAGGTTGATTACAATTAACTTAAAAAAAACCGAAGCGACGTAGATGACGCTGAGACAAGTAAGTTGATACGCGACACAAACTCGAAAAATGGATGACAACTGCTGAACATGTGATGTGGCCAGTTGATCCTACCTTCACCGGTAGGGGGGGTTCTACACATCGCTCCGCTTGGATACTCTGTCTACGAAAACCTTTTGTAAAAGTGATCTTTTGTAAATGTAGTTACAAAATTACTGCCCTCGGTGTAACTATGAGAAAAGCTGTTTTAATTTTGTGCTTC
This sequence comes from Schistocerca piceifrons, assembly GCF_021461385.2. NCBI lineage: Eukaryota > Metazoa > Arthropoda > Insecta > Orthoptera > Acrididae > Schistocerca > Schistocerca piceifrons. The sequence goes on from NC_060138.1 coordinate 659,793,412, forward strand.
TTTCATTTTGTCCTTTTTTTTGTTCACAGACTTTTTTAGTAAAGAGCACGTAGGTCATTTAATGGTTGCGATGCAGTTCGGAAGCCTATACTCGTTTACTTGTGACGCAATGCAGTAGGTTTTTGTTGTATTATACTTTACAATCAACCAGCGGCCGTACCTCAATGTAAACACATAATTGTCTAAGGCAATGCAAACAAGTACTGCCTGCCAGGTGCAAGACTCAAACCCTGAGCCCCACGCGCCCTAGTCGGAGCCATAACGACTTGAATACTTGACTTGGGATGATCAGGTGCGACAGATCGATAGGCTCCACGGCTGCACGTGCAGGGTGGTACGTCATCTGGTGACGTAGATATTCAGCAATTGGTCATCCAGTTTTGTGGTATTTTCCGACATTCGCGGTCCCATGCGTCTTATATCGAATTACTTGTCTCAGTCATCTACGTCGCTTTGTTTTTTTTTTTTTTTTTTTTTTTACACATTAATAAGAATCAATGTGTATAACGATACTGGTAAGTTGGCATGATCTTCTGGCGCACTACGATATGCAGTGGCTGCACAAGTAAGAACGGCTAATGCCTCAAAGAAGGAACTTTTTCAACGACAACACAGTTTTTAGTATCCACCTACATCTACGGCTGGCCAAAGGGTATTTTTTTTCCATACCTTTCATCAAGATTACTGCGCTCGGAAGGTGAAAAACATGAGTGCTTTTTTGCTCGAGAGGAAGCTACAGTTACTGTATTCTATCCTTCATTCTCCACACATGTGAGCGAAATGTAGGAGATACGGTTTAGAAGCTTATTCCCCGAATTTCCTTAGCAGATCTCGTTTTCCTTATGGCGTCTAAAAGTATAAATTTCTCAATGTTTCAGTTTCACTCACAGACACAGGGCAAAGAAACCTGATCTCACTCCCTCCGCCCTTACTCGTATATGCTTGATATCCCTATAAGCAGAAGGATCCCACACACTGTATGGCAGTATTCTACTGTAAGTATATGTATACAACTTTTTTAGTACACAACTTTCAGAGTCTGAGTATTCTACGAACCAATGGATGCCTAGACTGAACTAAAGTGATGGTACCATTTAACACCTCCACAGCCCCAAGCATATGAATGACACGACTGATCTATTCATGACTAATTAATCTTATTGTCAAGTGTTACTATATTTTCATTTTTGTGGAATGCATTAAGAGAGCTGTCAATGTTTAGTCTAAGTTGACAGTGTGGGTTACCACTGTTGGATTTACACTGGCTACATTATAGTCGTTACGCACTTCTGTTAACAGCTGGCTTCGATTAACACTTACTTTAAGCCCTTCAACAGGTATGCGCATACAGTTCTGGGGCTATGTGCGTCTGTTTCGATGATGCTTTCGTATCAAATAGACGGGGGAGTGGGGAGTGGGGGGGGGGGGGGGGGGGACGGACGGACTCACAACCTCTTTTTGAAACCTTCAACTTCTTACTTCATACAGTTCTTCTATCGAGCGAAGCTTAACAGTTCAAGTAGGGAAAGGATGCCGAAACCAGCGGGCAGTGAATACAGCTGTGTCCACATGCGCTGCTATACGTAACCAGTAGGCTGGACGGCTGTGAAGCCTGGAGCGGAGGGCGCCAATTTCGGCGAGGAAACACTGCTGCCAAGGCCGGCGCGGCGGCACCCGCAAAGGAACAATGACGGCGGGGATTTCCTCTGAGCTCCTTCCTCGCCGACACCAACTGCGGAGAACTACTGCGCTTACTCACTTCGCTTCAAATGAGACAGGTGTTCCATTGTCAGCAATCGGGCTTAGTACACCATATATATGTACCACGAAGGAATTATCCGATAGGGACAGAAATCGGTAGATTCTGATGTACATGTGCATACAAACGAATGAGTACAATTTCAGAAGAAATAGATGATTTATTCAAGAGAAACAGCTTCACATATTGCGCAAGGCATTAACGAACTGGTCCACCTGTGGCCCTTATGCAACAATTATTCGGCTTGGCATTGATTAGTAGAGTAATTGGATGTCCTCCTGAGGGATATCGTGCCAAATTCTGTCCAACTGGCGCGTTACATCGTCAAAATGCCGAGCTGGTTGGAGGGCCCCGGCCACAATGTTTCAAACATTCTCATTTGGGAAGAGAGCCGGCAACCTTGCTGACCAAGGCAGGGTTTGGCAAGCATGAAGACAAGAACTCTCGCGATGTGCGACCGGGGATTATTTTACTGAAAAGTAAGCCCAGAATGGCTTTTCATGAAGGGGCGCACAATAATCGCTGACGTACTGCTTTGCTCTAAGGATGCTGAGGATGACAACCAAAGGGGTTCTGCTAAGATTCGATAATTCATCCTTGTGCTCACAAAATCAGCACTGGAAGATACGAACAGGGCGAAGAGGGGTCTCTCGTCATGGAACATAGTATCACTATTGGGCAACAAACACTGCACCACGGGATGGACCTGACAGTCAACATGCTCACACAATACTTGGCTGTAAAGCGACCTATTAGAGTAATCATGGGGCCACAGAATATAATGATATGGCTGCTGAAATCATCACCCAAGCCCCCTGTTCCCCATTTCCACTCTCGGCAAACGTAAACTCTCAGATTGAAACAGTGTGAAAGCATGACCCATCCTATCAAATGACATTCTCCCATTGCTCCATACTCCTAGTTTTATGGCTTCCGAATCACGTTTTTCAGTTACAGGCATTTTCATCACTGATAGTGGGTTTGAAATTCTAGCTCATCCTAAAAATCCCTAATTATGAAGCTCCCTTTCTGTCGTTTTGTGCTGACAGGATTCGCGAGTGCGACATTAAGTTCTGTAGTGAATTTTGGGGCTGTCGTGCTCTTATTTTCTGTCAAAATCCTCTTCATCGCCCGTCTCTCGCAATCACTCAACCCACACTTTCGTCCGCGTTGTGACTTGATTGTTGTTGTTGCGGCCTTCAGTCCTGAGACTGGTTTGATGCAGCTCTCCATGCTACCCTATCCTGTGCAAGCTGCTTCATCTCCCAGTACCTACTGCAATCTACATCCTTCTGAATCTGCTTGTGTATTCATCTCTTGGTCTACCTCTACGATTTTTACCCTCCACGCTGCCCTCCAATGCTAAATTGGTGATCCCTTGATGCCTCAGAACATGTCCTACCAACCGATCCCTTCTTCTGGTCAAGTTGTACCACAAACTCCTCCCCAGTTTATTTAATACCACCTCATTAGTTATGTGATCTATCCACCTAATCTTCAGCATTCTTCTGCAGCACCACATTTCGAAAGCTTCTATTCTCTTCTTGTACAAACTATTTGTCGTCCATGTTCCACTTCCACACATGGCTACACTCCATACAAATACTTTCAGAAACGACTTCCTGACATTTAAATCTATACTCGATGTTAACAAATTTTTCTTCTTCAGAAACGCTTGGATAATGTTTTTCCGCTTTCCCTGTATAAATCTTGGATAAGATGTTTCTTAACACACCAAACCCGTCGGCAGCCTTCGTTACAGACGCACCATTCGAGCACCAACAATTTGCCACCGTTCCAATGCACTGAGCTCCGACGTAACGTACCCACAACTACACAGAGCGCTGTTTTGAGCACGACTGACGCTTGCAACATACTGAAGACATCACACAGGTGCCGCTCGTTGCCAAATACAACAGCGCCACCTGCAGGTTTGGCTAGCATCTGCATTTACGTTCAAAGATGCGTTCCTGCGGTGTTTCCATATTTTTGTCCGACCCCTGTAGTTGCAAATGTTTGGTGATAATTTTGCGGACCAAGAGGAGGATTAATGCAGCTAGATGTGGAACGTTACGTCGTTTAATTCTTAGAATACAGTAGAAAAGGTTGCTGTTTGGCACGGTGTTCGACATCAAGTGATGGACACTTGTTCAGAATATTTCGGTGGCACTCAAGGTTAGACAGAACACTTCATTCTCGTGCAGTCGACGCAGATGAGTGCTAAAGTGTGTGTGTGTGTGTGTGTGTGTGTGTGTGTGTGTGTGTGTGGGCGCGCGCAGCGCTGACAGCGCAGCGGTGCCTGACGGCCAACCCAGTGTCCGCTCGCGAGAGGGGGGGCACCTGTGTGCTGCTGCCACCCAGCCACAGACGAGCCGCGCCTCCGACAACACGCCGCGGCCTCTTCTCCTACCGGCCATTTCCAAGCCGTTCTGTTAGCAGGGAAATGCCCCCTGCGTTGTGGCGATAGATCCTTTTCTCAGTATGCAGCAGTGCTGCGTCCAGCTTTGGAGGGCTAAAGACAGATACTGGCAGATTGGGGCTATGATAACGGTTCGTCAGTCTTGTCTGGATTACCTGAGAAATGCAAGGTTCCATGTTCCAGTAATGCTTCAGCGCATAGTTTTAATCTTCCAGGAAATTTCGAAACGGCGTACACTCTGTTGCAGAGTGAAATATTCATTCTTCACTCAGTGTACTATTCACGCCTATCTCCTAAATGGAGACCCGCTCTGAAGCTAACTCTTAGTACAAGTTAGTACCTTGAATGAGACTTTCGCTCTGCAACGGAGTGTGCGCTGATGTGAAACTTCCTGGCAAATTAAAATGTGTGCCGGACCGAGACTCGAACTCGGGACCTTTGCCTTTCGCGGGCAAGTGCTCTACCAACTGAGCTACCCAAGCACGACTCACGCCCCGTCCTCACAGCTATACTTCTGCCAGTTGTGGCGATAGATCCTTTTCTCAGTATGCAGCAGTGCTGCGTCCAGCTTTGGAGGGCTAAAGACAGATACTGGCAGATTGGGGCTATGATAACGGTTCGTCAGTCCTACCTTCCAAACTGTGGCTAAGCCATGTCTTCGCAATATCCTTTCTTTCAGGAGTGCTAGTTCTGCAAGTTTCGCAGGAGAGCTTCTGTAAAGTTTGGAAGGTAGGAGACGAGGTACTGGCAGAAGTAAAGCTGTGAGGACGGGGCGTGAGTCGTGCTTGGGTAGCTCAATTGGTAAAGCACTTGCCCGCGAAAGGCAAAGGTCCCGAGTTCGAGTCTCGGTCCGGCACACAGTTTTAATTTGCCAGGAAGTTTCAAGTTAGTACCTTGCTTTACCTGATGATGTCAATTTGGCTGTCGAACAGCAACCCCACTGCAAATTAGGAGATAGGTAACTATAGAAATACATGCATGTCTATATGCAACACACCATGCAATCGGACATTATACGTCCCTCCCCCCCCCCCCCCCCCCCCCCTTCTTCCCCAAATTCAGAGAAGTGCCTGTTCACCTGCGTTGACCCGTAAGGGTTCAGAGGTATTCCCGATAGTTGGAATTCATTCTTTTATCCAGATAAGTTCATTATTCTGCACAATACTTTGATAGCAGATCCAGTTGTGACCATGACTGCTAAGGAGCCGTGAGGTACTGTCTTACAACAGGGAGAGCTGACAATTGTAGGCTAATGAACTGGATGAAATTTCGCACAGATGTCCGTCTCTGATGGAAAAATACGATGCTTGTTGGCTCTTAGCTCGACAAATGGTGGTGTTTAATCAAGCTGGCGGTGAAGAGTCAACTCCACGGGCGAGTGGCGAGCGCAGCCTTCTCTCCAAGTTTCTGTATCAGGCCGAAAGTCTGCCACTGGACTTTGAAGGAAGAATATTTTCAAACACTAAATTTTTTTTTCACTAAGTAATCAGCATTTCAATACAATAAACAGTTTCATTCGCTTGTCATGGAAGCATTAGTGAAAATTAAAAATCGTCATTTGACGTGGCTTTTCTTTCATTTGTTCGTCGAGCAATACAACTGAATTTGAATACACAATAAACATATACTACATTCTACATCAAACGAATAGAAGTATTTATAATTTTGTAAAGATAGACTATTTTTATGGAACTACATATTCCGCAATGCAAAAAACTTTCTTAAAAATCGGAAGGCCACCATGAACCCGCTTACGCACACCGAATCGGCTGGTCAATTATATCAATCCAATGGACTTAAATGACACGGGAGACGTTGCTTTTCTCAAAAATTACGGAATTTGACGGAAAGGACGAAAATAGGCGTACTTTAATTTTTTCAATGAGGGACCTGTGAGTGAAATGTCACTGAAATTTGTGCCTCAAAAATCCCCATGTCTCCTCTTTGCAGCTTCTACGGAAGACGGAAGACGTACGAGTATCTTTTTTTTCTGGCCTTTACCCCGTATCTTTACGTGTGCGGCATGTCAATTTTCTGTATTTGGCAATGTTAATGGTAGACAGTGCCCAGATGCCCTTCCTGCCACCCCTCCCCCACCGGTGCGAAACAGAAGTGGCACGAGGGGAACCAGCCCGATATTCACCAAGTCAGATGTGGGGAACCGTCTCAAAACCACGTCCAGTCTGGCCAGCACATCGCCATTCGCCGGACTGATACGATACGAGACTAGCGCGCTGCCCCGAATCTCGGAAGCGACGTGCTCACGCGTGCAGCTATGGGTGGGGAAAGGGTGGACATGGTAGACTTCGGAGTATAGTGCTTAACAAATGGAAGAGTCAACTCAGATAGGCACTCGAAACTTACCATCTAAACTATGATAATTTCTCATAACAAATTTAAAAAAGTCATCCCTTTTCAAACACCCACGTAATCTTACCTGTTTTGCACATGATATGAAAGATACTAAATCGGCAAGAGGGTCATGAAAATCAGAATGGTGCTACAGTGCACATGAAGATATAATTTGCAATGAGCTGTCTTGAGGCGCTGAGAACCACAAGGGCATTTATTTATGCTTCTGCCATCTGTTAATCTTGTGGTGCGTCTGGTTTATCTGTGCTGAAGGCCCACATCGTATACACTAATATTTACGAAAAGTTGTCTTACTGGTTTCTCTGACATTCACCTAATTGTGGGCTCGACGACGGTGTGCTTCAAGCCTTTAGGGTTCTTAGTGCTTCAATTGTAACACTGACGTCCTTGTCTAGGGTTGGCGGAGAGCTGAACGTTTCTTTCAATAGCATTGCCTTTGAATACGCTCTGGCTAGTCAAAAAGCAGCGTCTCGAAAAATTCTATTACGTCTCCAACAATATTTGTCAAAAATAGTAAATTAATCCCTCTCCTCGTCTATCGTACTGTCATATTTACGGAGATTCACTTCATTCATACGACTAAATCTGCTCGCTTTTCATTCGTCTGATCCACCACCTTCAATTTTATTTCTTAGCTTTGTTGTTGTTGTTGTTGTTGTTGTTGTTGTGGTCTTCAGTCCTGAGACTGGTTTGATGCAGCTCTCCATGCTACTCTATCCTGTGCAAGCTTCTTCATCTCCCAGTACCTACTGCAATCTACATCCTTCTGAATCTGCTTAGTGTATTCATCTCTTGGTCTCCCTCTACGATTTTTACCCTCCATGCTGCCCTCCAATGCTAAATTTGTGATCCCTTGATGCCTCAAAACATGCCCTACCAACCGATCCTTTCTTCTAGTCAAGTTGTGCCACAAACTTCTTTTCTCCCCAATCCTCTTCAATACCTCCTCATTAGTTACGTGATCTACCCACCTTATCTTCAGCATTCTTCTGTAGCACCACATTTCGAAAGCTTCTATTCTCTTCTTGTCCAGACTATTTATCGTCCATGATTCACTTCCATACATGGCTACACTCCATACAAATACTTTCAGAAACGACTTCCTGACACTTAAATCTATACTCGATGTTAACAAATTTCTCTTCTTCAGAAAAGATTTCCTTGCCGTTGCCAGTCTACATTTTATATCCTCTCTACTTCGACCATCATCAGTTATTTTACTCCCTAAATAGCAAAACTCCTTTACTACTTTTTAAGTGTCTCATTTCCTAATCTAATTCCCTCAGCATCACCCGATTTAATTTGACTACATTCCATTATCCTCGTTTTGCTTTTGTTGATGATCATCTTATATCCTCCTTTCAAGACACTGTCCATTCCGTTCAACTGCTCTTCCAAGTCCTTTGCTGTCTCTGACAGAATTACAATGTCATCGGCGAACCTCAAAGTTTTTACTTCTTCTCCATGAATTTTAATACCTACTCCGAATTTTTCTTTTGTTTCCTTTACTGCTTGCTCAATATACCGATTGAATAACATCGGGGAGAGGCTACAACCCTGTCTCACTCCCTTCCCAACCGCTGCTTCCCTTTCGTGCCCCTCTACTCTTATAAATGCCATCTGCTTTCTGTACAAATTGTAAATACCCTTTCGCTCCCTGTATTTTACCCCTGCCACCTTCAGAATTTGAAAGAGAGTATTCCAGTTAACATTGTCAAAAGCTTTCTCTAAGTCTACAAATGCTAGAAACGTAGGTTTGCCTTTTCTTAGTCTTTCTTCTAAGATAAGTCGTAAGGTTAGTATTGCCTCACGTGTTCCAACATTTCTACGGAATCCAAACTGATCTTCCCCGAGGTCCGCTTCTACCAGTTTTTCCATTCGTCTCTAAAGAATTCGCGTTAATATTTTGCAGCTGTGACTTATTAAACTGATAGTTCGGTAATTTTCACATGTCAACACCTGCTTTCTTTGGGATTGGAATTATTATATTCTTCTTGAAGTCTGAGGGTATTTCGCCTGTCTCATACATCTTGCTCACCAGATGGTAGAGTTTTGTCATGAATGGCTCTCCCAAGGCCATCAGTAGTTCTAATGGAATGTTGTCTACTCCCGGGGCCTTGTTTCGACTCGGGTCTTTCAGTGTTCTGTCAGACTCTTCACGCAGTATCTTATCTCCCATTTCGTCTTCATCTACATCCTCTTCCATTTCCATAGTATTGTACTCAAGTACATCGCCCTTGTATAAACCCTCTATATACTCCTTCCACCTTTCTGCCTTCCCTTCTTTGCTTAGAACTGGGTTGCCATCTGAGCTCTTGATATTCATACAAGTGGTTCTCTTCTCTCCAAAGGTCTCTTTAATTTTCCTGTAGGCAGTATCTATCTTACCCCTAGTGAGACAAGCCTCTACATCCTTACATTTGTCCTCCAGCCATCCCTGCTTAGCCATTTTGCACTTCCTGTCGATCTCATTTTTGAGACGTGTGTATTCCTTTTTGCCTGCTTCATTTACTGCATTTTTATATTTTCTCCTTTCATCAATTAAATTCAATATTCTTCTTAGCTTTAACAGAAGAAATTACAATGTTCGATTACTATTCCTATTTTGGTTGTTACTGTTGCAATTATTCTCCTAGATACTATTCTAAATTTTATTAGTGGTAAGAAATATTTGAGTGTTAGTGCTGACAAAGTACCCAACGTTTAATACATCAGAACACTGTTAAATTGGTGTTGGGCGTTGTTTAAAGGTAACTGCAACACCAGTACCACAAGATGTATCACCTAGTAACCAGAAAATACAGCTTCCAAGCAGCAATCGTTAACAACTTTAAACACTACCTTCGCGAAATCTCTTCAAAGAACAGTTTTCATTATTCTAAACTGATCGTGTTACAAACTACATCTGAACCATTTATACACATGAACAATGTAATTATATTTCTTTTACTGCTATGCAACCAATATTCTTCTTCGGTGTGTATAGGTCTTTAAAATGAAATCTGTAGTTCTTCCCTGTCTCCTCTAACGATATTCAATATAATGTCATGTGACAACCTATCTATTACACCAACCTCTCGCAACTTATTTGCTCAACACTATGTACCGAATGAACAGGTGCTGTCGTGCATTGCCAGTTACTCAAAGGAAAGGGTCCAGCATAAACTAAACGGTGGCACCGAGAAAAGGTCCTGTTTCGTTAAGTGTGTGTCCACCATTGAGGGACCATGTCCGTATACCGAAAACAGTACACGCGGAGCACAGCTAGGGCTCTCCGCTATTGATCGCAGCGCCGCCTGGCAACATGGCGCCCTTGACATTGGCGGAGCACAGCCGCAGCGTGACGTCAGGCGGGGGCGCCAGCGCATGCGCCTTGCGGCCGTTACGTAAGATCGAGCGACCCAGATCAGCCGGCTGCCGGGCACGGGCTGTACCTGCGCAATAGCAACAACTATAGCTTTAGCTGTGGTTCCACAGCCACCACGCACCGCCAGCCTGTTTAAATGTTCTGCCAGTCGATGCGTCAAGTAAACAGCAGCGTGGGCTTGCAGCACGGCAGCCGCTTACTTCGTATCCGTCTATGGGGCAAACACACCACATCTGTTCAGGATGTCCCGCCAAGATCTCTGTGGTGAATTGTGGAGTGGGTAGACAGTGGAAGTCAAGGGCAAGCAGGCCAAATATCTTGGATAAGGAAGTCTGCCAACGCGCTGGATTGTATGTCAGGAGAAAATGGGTAAGGAGAACGATAATGACAACGTTATCAGACTCAAACATCGCTAGGAATGTTACTAAAAGACTGGTTGTCAATGAGTATCATTAACCATAGATTACTAAGCCCTCGTAAAATTTACGATTGCAGCAGGGTATAAAACAGGTCATTTCGTGCTGAATTTGTGTGTAACGTGCCACTGGAAATCTAGTAAATGTGATTAACACATAATCTAAACGTTATGACTTCCTTTGAATAAATCTGGAGTAGTACAATTTACGATGGTTTAGTAGAAATGTAACACTCCCCCCTTTAGTGTTCTAGGTTTAAAGTTAATAACTTGGATTACTAGTAACTGTTAAATTCCAAGCCACACCAACAGCTGCAAAATAAAGTTTATTAAAAATTTTGAAATCTGCGATCATTATACAGTTTCAACATCCAGTAACTTAGATTATTTACAATGAAATTCCGTTGTTTTTGCTTGTGTCTGCTATTGTCAGTGTACAGTATTATGCTAAGTGTGTTTCGATTACATTGGTATTCCGCACGATCATAAAGAAAATAATTACGTGGATTACGTTACAAGGCAGTTCTAAATTCTATGGTATATTCTCGGTTGCTACTCGTAAGGATGTTAACGGGGAAAACTGTAAACAAATAACCGTAATAGAGACTCGTGTCTTCCAAGAACTTCAACACTGTGTCTCTTGGAATGTGCAAGCTTTTGTTAATTTTATGTGAGCGCTGGACGTATTCTCGGCTATGAGCCCGTGTAATTCTGTCTCAGGACTAAATTTATGAGTTGGTCAATGCAAGAGCGAAGTACACCATTCTAAAAGCAGAAAAATACTTTACCAGTATTTCAAATTGAAGACCGTGTTCTCTGCAGAGCCGTTGTGATAGATATTTTTTTTTTTCTTTTTAAGTATTGGTTAGATACATATTAAAAATGTAGACTTCTACTTTGCTAATACGAATCAAAATCTTTAGTAAAACTTAATGGTTCTAATATCGACGGTCTCACAACGTGATAATATAAATTTTGAAATCCATTATTTGTGTTCCACACATTTGAGAGGCTATGAAATACCAGCCGACCAAGACTTTCACGCAAATACAAAGTCATGTCCATGTAAGTGTTACTTTGCGGTCTTTCTTCGACCACTCTACAGACTAAATGTGTGAACCACCTGGAAAGAAAGTAAAAATCTCAGTGAAGCTCAAACGTCCCGTCACATATGCAACCGTGGCGCTTGGTGCCAAAGTCACAAAAGAGACAGACAGTGGTTTTTAGTATGTATTTAAATGAAAATGCAGCAGCAAAAACCGTACACGCGAAGCACCACATAGAAATACGACTGGCTTGGTAATTGCACATTCCTAAAGGGAAGAATGCAGATTAATGTTTAACGTCCCATTGACGGCGCGGTCATTAGAAATGGAACACGGGCTCGGATTTGGGAAGGCCGTAGTGTTTCAAAGGAACCATCCCGGTATTCGCTTTAAACGATACAGGGAAATCAATGAAAACGTACACCTGGATAGTAGGACGGGAGTTGAACCGCCGTCCTGCCGAACGCGAGTCCAGTGTCCTACTATTGCGCCACCTCGCTGCGTTCGCTTCGCTACAGATTATTACACCAATGTGTTAAGCGGACTGATTCTCTTTTCAAAATTCCACCACAACTGTTTAGGAACATTAGTGGTTTTGGAGCAAGAACCGCTTGTTTTCTTTTTACAGACACACAAGAAGGCTGAGTGAAAGCTAGAAATCTTACACTCATGACAGTCATTACCGGTATGATGTGCAAGGGGTGCCAAACCGGACGACTTGCTCTGGACAGTGAGTCACAGTTCCTCTCTCATCATTCTGTCATCGATTATGCACTGAAATCTTAGCAGCCTTCACCTTTGCTTTTAATATATTCAAGAATTTTTTTCGAAGTATACTGGAAATCCCAGAATTCAGACAGGCTTTATACATATTCTAATGGTGCAAGTGCCATGGCAGAAGTGATAAAAGAAAACTCCATTTCGTTGCTCGTTTCCGTAATGAATAGCAATAACCACAATCTGAAAACTGCATGTTGGAGCGATTGTGTTTAATATCTCAATTGATAGATCTTCACAAATTACAGTAACTAAATGATGCCAACTCAGGGAAGATATGGGGATGAGACAGAATGGCTGAAAGAAGCCATCATGTTTGGACGTCCCCACGACAACACCATGAATATGTGGCTGCCCTATTTGTTGTGTCCAAAGCGACCTGCCCACCGCGTCTATTATGAGTGGTGTATCATTGGCAGTCACGGAAAACGGCGTAAGATTAGTGGTCCTAAGATGATATTACGAGTACCAGCCTTCTAAATGGAAATCGGTTTCAAACCGGGGTAACCCTGCAAAAGTGGTGATCGCTCACAAGAGCACATAAAGCTGCACACCAATGTGCCAAACAGCACAAAAGCTGGACACCACTTGTTTGGCGGTGGGTAGTGTGGTCCGAAGAGTCGGCACTTTGCCTCTTCTCAAATTACTCAAGTCGTCGAACGATCAGCCGATCCGACAACTAGGTCAGAGGTGGTTCCGTGGTGGTTTGGGAGCATTTTTCGTACCGATACGTGGTCTCACCCACCAAGGTTACCGTGAACATGAACCAGTATGCGTGTTTGAACATCCTTGGTGACTAAGCATTACTTTTTTTTCTTATTTTTAGGTATTCCTGATGAGTATCCTGTGGACACTCCCATCTTCCAAGATGACAAAACCGTACTAGTACGGTTGCACGCATACGTTTCTGGTTTGACGAACTGTATCACAACTCGACTGTCCAGTTGAAACACTATCTTAATCCCATATAAAATATCTGGGACTATTTGGAACAGCGAGCGAAACGTAGCAGTTGACATTCCCACAGTTTAGTAACACTGTGGGACCTACCGTCCACGAGTGGCTTCAGCAGGATATGGCATACCTGGAGAAACTTGTGGACACACTTTCCGGCCGAATTCAGGCCTTTATGGAGGCTACAGGCAGTGTGGCACTGTGTTTGGGTGATGCTCTCCTGCTGGTGACTAATTTCTTGTTGTGTGTCCTTATCTGCTTTCACTAGTAATTTCCCTGAACTGTATGTTAGTGAAATTCATTCGAACTCTACTTTGTGATTTATAGTCGAACTTAAACGTGAACATGAGCAAAACAACTGAATTCCTCCACTGTATGCATACTACTATTGACGCTTTGTTAGCATCTTGACAACACAGTTGCCTCCTCTGAGCAGGCAGTTCGCTACACAGTAACACAACGGGATTAGCCTTCGCGCCAGGGCTACCACTACGGCTGTCGACTGCGTCGTAACAAGAAAATCATCGTGCTATGGGAAAAGGGACAGCATGGTACCTCGGGCAATGAAGTTGTCGACGCTCTCGATAAGAGTGCTATCGTCCACGGGATACGACGTACGAAAATGTTCCTTGCACAGACCACCTGCAAGGCGAGGGGCTACAGATTAGAACCTTGCGCTACAGTAAGTGGCGCCTATCGTACCAACAGTACTCCATTGCTAAGCACAACAGACTGTTTCTGATCACCATGTTCCGCTTCAACCACGGACGGTTCCGAGCGCATATCTATGTGACTGTGGCACTGAGGACAAAGACCACATCATTCTCGGCTGCCCACAGTGATAGCACGCGACAACCTAGGTGGTTGGTGTTTAGTGGACAACAGCTTCCTACACTGTGTAGATACTCCTCGCAGCGCATTATGTATCACTGATTACTCATATACACTGAAATGCCAAAGAACCTAGTATAGGCATGTGTATTCAAATACAGAGATATGTAAAAAGGCAGATTAGGGCGCTGCGGTCGGCAACAAGTGTCTGGCGCAGTTGTTAGATCGGTTACTGCTGCTATAATGACAGGTTATCAAAATTTAAATGAGTTTTAACGTGGTGTTATAGTCGGCGTACGAGCGATGAAGTGGGGATTTTCCAATACGATAATTTCACGAGTGTACCGCGAATATCGGGTACCCGATAAAACATCAAATCTCCGACATCGGTGAGGCCGGAAAAGGGCCCTGCAAGAACGAGACAGACAATGACTGAAGAGAATCGTTCACGTGGCAGAAGTGCAACCCTTCTGCGAATTGCCGCAATTTCACTGCTGGACCATCAAGTGCGAGCGTGCGAACACTCAACGAAACATCATCGACACGGGCTTTTGGAGCCGAAGATATCCTTGATGACCGCACGACACAAAGCTTTACGCCTCACCTGGGCCCGTCAACACCGACATTGCACGGTTGATGACTGGAAACATGCTGCATGGTCGGACGAGTCTCGTTTCAAATTGTATCGAGCGGATGGACGTGTAAGGGTATGAAGAGAACCTCATGAATCCATGGACTTTTCATGTCAGCACGGGACTAGTCAAGTTGGTGGAGGCCCTGTAATGGTGTGCGGCGTGTACAGTTGGAGTGATATGGGACCCCTGGTACGTCTACAAATGACACTGACAGGTGACACGTACACAAGCATCCTCTCTGATCTCCTGCATCCATTCACGTCCATTGTGCATTCCGACGAACTTGGGCAATTCCAGCAGGACAATGAGACACTCCACACACCCAGAATTGCTACAGAGTGGCTCCAGGAACACTCTTTTGAGTTTAAATACTGGTCACGTGGTTGAATGGATCATGTCCGAAGGCCACAATAAAAGAAAAATACGAAATAAAAAATAGCTGTTGAGTGATCGGCCACGACTGCCAAGCGGCGGTCTCTGAGCTCTTCCCGGCAGTGCAGCGCGGCCTCAGCGAGTGCCTGGTCACGATGCTCGCTCGTCACAGCTCGTTGCCGCTTCTCGGAATTTCGGAGGCCTCACTGACAACTTCTCGCGTTCCTCCGTCTTCAGTGAGTCTTCGTAATGATCAGCAACAGCAAACACTCACAAAATTACACATAATTGTACGTTGGAACATGTCGATTAGGAGACTACATCAATTTACAGATGCTTTCTTATCGATGATTTACTGTGTCGACAGATCTCTCTCCTGATTAGGAATCACTGCTAAAAACAGCTAGTTACGGAGCCTCGATGTCGAGAGATAGAGATAGATAGATAGACAGATAGACAGATAGATACAGAAAGAGAGAGAGACATTGGTTCAAATGGCTCTGAGCACTATGGAACTTAACAACTGAGGTCATCAGTCCCCTAGAACTTAGAACTACTTAAACCTAACTAACCTAAGGACAACACACACATCCATGCCCGAGGCAGGATTCGAACCTGCGACCGTAGCAGTCGCGCGGTTCCGGACTGAAGCCCCTAGAACCGCTCGGCCACCGCGGCCGGCAGAGAGAGAGAGAGAGAGAGAGAGAGAGAGAGAGAGAGAGAGAGAGAGAGAGAGAGAAGCATGTGATGGCAGGACGAGGGAAAGGACGTAAAAAAAAGTAGGGGGGCAGAAGTGGATTAGATGAAACACACAAATGTACTCATCTCTCGGGTGCTTTCTCGACGTTTATGTAAATGAAGTCGAAATCGTTAAAAAGACCGCATAAATGCGGCGAATAAATTAGCTGTACACTTTTTATTCGGAGCATTGCAGAACACGGTTCAAATTATATAAGAGCCATGCTATTTTAACACCGGGGCACTTTGCTAGGTTCAAAAGTTTGTCAGTCGTAAGAACTATGTAAGTACAACCGGTAACTTTTTCAATGCTTAGAGCGCCAAACTGCTCTAATAGGTTCCCAATAAACCTTACAGTCTTTCTTCTTTGTCTTCAAATCGAAGAATAAGGTACGCTATATAAAAGAAGTTTGTCCCACGTAAGTTCGACGGAAGTTAAATATGACAGTCAACAAACCAGTAGTTTTTTGCTTCAAACTTCTCTGGAATTTTAAATTGCAATACACTGCACATAATGTCCTTTCAAAAAAGATACAAAGTTCACATACTTCTTCCCAACCATTACATAGTTCTACGCTGTATCAATAGTTTTAAAATTCCATTTTCAGTAATCATTTCTAATTCCAGGGTAATATGCCGCACTGAGAAATAAAATAAAATAGAAAATAAATCACTTTATCGGAACCAATAATTATGCAGTATCACGTAAAGTTATGTAGAAAAACACAATAGTGCTTTCTGACAACGTCCTAGTGATTGTTAGCAGGTTGCACCGAAGGCAGGATAAAACGCTTCATATATTTTAAAACTTCATACGCGCATTCTTGCATAATAAAGATATGTGAAGAGCATTGTATCTTGCACAACAACGATGTTCAGTTACGACCTGCCCTCATTTGCGTATTATTTAGATATGTAAAACAAGACAGAATTTAATGTTTCATTAAGAAGGGGTACTAACCGCGTCCACTCAGTCTAATCTAGATTTTACGTGGTTTCTCTATGTTACGTTAGAGGACTGCCGCGATTATAATTTACTGAGTATTAAAGGAATGTCTAATAAAAATCTTCACCTTTAGCACTCATAAAGGCAACCATCGCTAAATAGGACACTCAAAGTAAAGCAAACGAACTGATGAGGTTGTATTAGGTGACGTCGAATCGAGCAAAATATTCAGAAAATTATAGCTAAATGCACAGTCGTACTTATGGAATAATCTTGCCGCTGTGGAGTTACGGCCAGAAAACGACACGGCCTATCAGCGACGAGTGCATGACATTTTGTTCGGGAAGCGAGCGTGTTAGGCTGTGTGCGGTAGTGAGATTTTTTCTCAATAGGGCGCGAAAATCACTTCTTCGACGAAGATAACTTTGTACTGCAGTTGGAGGAACGAGTTTTGACCATTTGCTGTAAAATAAATAAAATGGTTCGAGAAGAAACTGATATTTCTTTTCATTTTCTTAGTTCACACTTATTAGTCCACTTTACTTCTAAGAATAAAAGTTCATTAATGCTCTCTGCACATCGCTCAAAATTTAAACTTATGGCTTTGGGTTTTATTATTAATAACATTGCGCTTTACTGTATCAAATGTCGAAACCTACCCTGAAATATTTCACACAGGAAGACTACACTGAAGGAAATGCACTATCAAAATCGTAGCTGCTAAGGCGCAATGCAAATATTTTTTAAAAAAATGTTAAATTTACTCATATTCGCCGCACGACTAACCGCTTATATCAGCAGTTTTAGCCTAGTGCGCGATTTGGCGAATAAGCAGATGCAGCCGCAACGAAGTCCAATGTATTCGTGCAAATTTTAAGCGCTTAAACCATACCAAAAAATGTTTCAAACCATTAATTATTTTAAAACCTGCACTTCATACTGACAGCTAAACTGTTACAGATGTAATTGTAAGACAAGTGACTAGCAGATGAAACAAATTCAAAGTACTGTATGATGTAAAACTATGGACGACTTCCATTTTTCGGACTTCCATTTCTGGACATCAAATATTTTATTAAAATTCCTGTAGCACAGTTCCTATGATAATTTTTTAATAATGTTATTTTACTAACAATGAAGCAGTTTCTTGTTTATACCCTGCAGTCATCAAAAAAATATGGAGTATAGTACTGGATGACGAGAACAACCATTTTCTTTATCGACATTTATATTAGTTCCAGTTAACAATCCTTTCCTCGTGCTTCTAAAGACAAAGGTATTGTTATGTCCAGAGCAATAGTCCAACAAAAGCTATAAACTATTTTCTGCAAATTGTAAGAAGACGTTTTGGATGTAATACTGAAAATTATTATCTCCCATTTTTCCAGATTTTACTACATCGAATACACGAGTTTTACAACTAAATACTGCTTTTTCTAATTTGTGGTCTTAACTTGCCTTGAGGTTCCTGAAGACCGACATCTATAGCTGCGGAGACAGTAATCCGCTGACACTTATCACTGGCATTGTTGTATTATAATATGCTATAGCGTTCATCGACTGCAAAGGTGACAATGCTCGAAATGATAAAGTGTGGTCTGCACACAGTTCTTGCACGAAACCTGACTCATTGGCTTTATACCACAAATTTTAGAGGATAAAAATAAGCTTCGTCTTTACATCAGCGCCAGCCGAGCGGTTCTAGGCGCTTCAGTCCGCAACCACGCGACTGCTACGGTCGCAGGCTCGAATCCTGCCTCGGGCATGGATGTGTGTGATGTCCTTAGGTTAGTTAGGTTTAAGTAGTTCTAAGTTCTAGGGGACTGATGACCGCAGCTGTTAAGTCCCATAGTGCTCAGAGCCATTTGAACCATTTTTTTTGTTCCTCTCCCTTGCAATTCTGAGGCCATTCTGTGGGCTAGGAAGATAGTGTAGTTTTGTTCTCGACTTTAATTAGCACAACAATCATCGTTCGAACCACAATTCACGGAATCGTCTGAGTTATTTCATGTTTCTTCTAATTCTTCTTCCACAATTTCTAACCAAAAGTAGACATCATTCAAATGACTGTCCATGAAATTAACTAATAACACATTTGCAGGTCTTCCGAAGAAGCATGTAATTTCGCGGCATACAATGTTCTTCATATTTCATCTTTTTAGGTTGTAAAAATTAACTGGATTCCATGTTACTGCGACGCTCTGGAACCTCAACAAAGACACATGCTATTAGCAAGAATATACGAATGAAACACAAAGAAAATTAATTCAGTTTTATCTCCATTGCTAACACTTAGTGATACCGCAAAGGAAATTGCTAATTATTATGAACATTGAATGAGTGAGCTGCAAATTCAAGCGAATAGTATCTGTGAGCAACTGTGTCAGAGAAACTATCAAGGGAAACTGAAATTCGCTTTACAAATTACGATCGCGTTGCGCCACGTTATCTGTTTCCACCTGTGCTAGGGTATGTGCCTGCCGGGTTGTGCATGGAAGAGTTTATAGGTCGCCTTTATGTCGGAATGGTTCCTTTAAAATATTTTTGCCCATTCCGGAGCAACTGTACCATCGCTAATGACTCCAGTTGCAATGGGACGTTTATACTCTTTGCGTATCATGCATCACTAATTAGTTGGTTTCATACTGAAAACTTATAGTTCAAGCACGGTTGCAGACAACACACACACACACACACACACACACACACACAAAACTGACTAAAAGAACCATTTCTCTTTGAGCTGTTTTCCCACCAATAGTGAGCATAACAACAAAACGCCGGTCTTCAGCGACTACGATATGTAGTCTGCTCTCACTTTTGGCTTAATCATCCAACAACTATTTTTCATACGACATCCATTGTGATACAATTGTTCGTCTACCATGGCATGCATACGGGGAAAAATAGTTTCACATCAACGAGTTTTTACTGAATTTAATCACCTTCTTGCAATAAGCCAACGGGAAAACAATTTACGACGCAGCAGTGGTAAGCGGTTAACTATTTCCACGAAGCAGCCGATACGACAATGACAAGGAAAACGTCTGCGCAAGTGCGTTGCGATGTTCACCAAGTTTTTCGCAGGAGAAACAAGTAAAAAAATCGCTCGTATGGATTGCAAATAAAAATGGATATAGACGTGTGATGCATATTTAGTCAATAAAAATTCAGCATTCAATTACAAAGTAGTTCTTAGGTGCACTGTAAAAGTTTTTCCAAACAATTAGTCTTCATGAAGACCATGCTCGGTCTGCAGGAGCGTAGAAATTCGAATATATAAGCTTTCTATACTGCTGGATATATAGTAATGCAACATGTCGCTAACAAGTAGTACACAGTCTTCACTTCACACAAAAAAGGTCACTGGCAAAGACAAAGAAATACCTAAACTCGTGTTACAAATATACCACTTAATTTTCTGTAAGACCAAGCAAGTGAAGCATACATATGTATAACGATTTGTGCAATAGCATTGCTGTCAGAAGCTGCGGATGGTGGTTCACTACAACCGATGTGGTTTCCCTATTCTCTCCACCCCGTGGCTCGACGTCGCGTGTCTGTTTCTTTCCCGTTACACAACGTGTCGACTCAAGTTCATCGGAAGGTCGTACAAACAAGTGCTGCTCGACAATGCTGTGTTGTGCCCCGACAAATACCACACAAAACTTTCAGATTGTTAAAAAAAGTGAAACTGCGAATATTCACTATAAAATGCATGACATCACTGAAAGCGGTTTGTTTTTAGCAGGTTCCTGCGTACCCATACAAATAAAAAAAAAGTTATCACACGCCTGCACATGCATACAAATGTTAGCTCCTAGTACGTGGTGACTTACGAGCTCCAAAAAACACTTACAGCTACCTGAATACTGTTGGCACATTACACGCATGACTTGCGTCCTGCTTAAATTGCCCATATTATTCCTAGCAATAAGACAGCACGTTGTTCTTGTTGTTGTGGTCTTCATTCAGAAGACTGGTTTGAAGCAGCTCTCTACGCTACTATATCATGCGCAAGCCACCTCATATTCGAATAACTACTGCAACCTACATCCTTGTGAATCTGCTTACAGTATTCATCTCTTCGTCTCCCTCTAAAATTTTTTTACCCCCAAAATTCCCTCCAATATTAAGTTGGTCATCCCTTGATGTCTCAGAACGTATCCTATCAGTCTAACTCTTCTTTTAGTTAAGATGCCCCACAAATTCCTATACTCCCTATTCTACTCAGTAACTCCTCATTAGTTATAAGAGTTTCCCTTCCCATCTTCAGCATTCTTCTATAGCACAACATTTCAAAAGCCTTTATTCTCTTCTTGTCCGAACTGTTTATCACCCACGATTCACTTCCGAGAAAGGCGACATTCCAGGAAAATACCATCAGAAAGTTCGTAACACTTAAGTTTTATACTACATGTTAATTTCTCTTTTTGCAGGTGATTCTCTTGTTATAGTCCAGTGTGCGTTTTATATCGTCTCTGCTTCGGCCATCATCAGTTATGTTGCTGCCCATTTAGTAAAACTCATCTAATACTTTTAGTGACTCATTTCCTAACCTAATTCCCTCACCATTGCCTGATTTAATTCGACTGCATTCCACTATCCTCGTTTTCCTTTTGTTGGTGTTCATCTTATATCCTCCTTTCAAGAAACTGTCCATTCTATTCAACTGCTACTCCAAGTCCTTTCCTGTCTCTGACAGAATTATAATACCTTCGGCAAACCTTGAAGTTTTTGTTTCTTCTCTCTGTACTTTAATTAATACTCCAAACTTTTCTTTGGTTTCCTTTACTGCTTGGTCAATGTACAGATTGAATAACATCGACCATAGGCTGCATCCATGTGTCACGCCCTTCACAAGCATTGCTTTCCTTTCATGCCCCTCGACTCTCATAACTTCCGTCTGGTTTCAGTTGAAGTTGTAAATAGCCTTTCGCTCTCCATATTTTGCCTCCATTACCTTCAGTATTTCAAAGAGAGTGTTCCAGTCAACCCTGTCAAAAGATTTCTCTAAGTCTACAAATGCTTTAAACGTAAGTTTGCCTATCCTTAACCTATCTTCTAAGATAAGTCGTAGGGCCAGTATTGCCTCGCGTTTTCCTACTTTTCTCCGGAATCAAAACTGATCTTCCCCGAGGTCGGCTTCTATTAGAATGCGAGTGAATATTAAACTGATAGCTCGTTAATATCCAGACCTGTCAGCCCTGCTTTCCTTTGAATCGGATTTAGACATTCTTCTTGAAGTCAGTCTGGGGGTATTTCGCCCTCTCATACACCTTGCACACCAGATGGAATAATTTGTCATGGCTGACTCTCTCAAGGCCATAAATAGTTTTGACGTAATGTCGTCTACTCCAAGGACCTTGTTTCAACATAGGTCTTTCAGTGCTCTGTCAAATCATTCTCGCCATATCATACCTCTGATCTCCTTTTGATCTATGACCTCTTCCCTTTCTATTACATCGTCTTAACGTTTATCTCCCTTCTATAGACCCTCTGTATACCCCTACTACCCGTCAGCTTTCCGTTCGTTGCTGAGGACTGGATTTCCATCTGAGTTCTTGATATTCATACTTCTGCTTCTCTTATATACAAAGGCGTATAAAAGGCGTATTTAATTTTCCTGTAGGTGGCATCTATCTTTCCCCTAGTGAAATATGTTTTTAAATCCTTACCTCTGTCCTCTAACCATTCCAGCTTAGCCATTTCGCAGATCCTGTCAGTCTTATTTTTAGAAGTTTTTATTCCCTTTTGCCTGCTTCACTTGGTGCATTTTTATATTTTTTCTTTTCATCAATTAAATTCAATATCTATTCTGTTATCCAAGTCTTTCTACGAGGTCCTGTCTTCTTACCTATTTGATCCTCTGCTGCCATCAGTATTTCATCTCTCAAGGCTACGCATTCGTCTTTTACTGTATTCCTATCCTCTGGTGTCAGTCGTTGGCTTTAAGCTCCCTCTGATACTCAACAGCCTCTCGTTCCTTAAACTTATCCAGGTCCCATCTCCGTCATTTCCTACCTTTTCGCAATTTCTTCAGTTCATAACCAATAAATTGTAGTTAAAGAGTCCACATTTAACCCTGGGAAGTCTTGCAATTTAAAATAAATAAAATTAAATACCTAAATTTTGCAAAAGTCCAATCAAGAGAACACATTTTCAACGGAAGTGGGAGTTATGAGAAACAAACATATACTACTAGGTGAGAAGTTGACGTTTCATACTGCTCAGTGTTTTGACGTTTCCCCGGAGGCTTTTATTAGTTTATGTTTGCTGCAAAACGTGTAAGGGGCGGTAAGATTGGATCCAGACTGGCGTGACCTGCTACCACCGCCTAAATCAACGTGTTGCTTTCCGGGCATTTTGATTCCTATGTCCCCCTTCGTCGTACTCTGATTTCACTTACATGGCAGCGCAGCGCAAGTTTCAGTTACAAACCTCGATAGCAGGGAAACAGTGTGACACTGCACACAGACCACAAGTCTGTAATTTGCCAACAACTTCGAAGGCGTTTTTACGAAAAGTCAGTGTGGCAGAGCGCTAGTTTCGCCTTTACAAACTAGCTGTCATTACGTCTTCATTCTAAGGGCGTCAACCTCCATAGGAAACAATCTTAAAAGAATTCATACCGCAACATCGTTGACGATGTCCTAAATCGTCCTCCTTGGAAGGGCTTGCAACTTCACAGCTCAAATGTGTGAGCCTGCAAAAAATATCTCTCGCGAGAGTATTTCCTTCTATACAGTTGCCATGAGGTGCTACTTTTAAAACTACAAATGGTTCAATTCCGTGCGTGCCCTACTGGCGTAGTTTGGGGATTGGGTGATTCGGCAGAGGGGACCAAACTGCTAGGTCATCGGTCGCATCGTGGTTTGGTATCTCAAATGTCGCCGGGCACCATGTGTCCAGTTTGTCTGTTGAGATAATTGCCAAGCAGCAGTTACTTTTCCTTTGCTTGATGTATTGAAATGTGCGGAATCTTGACTTATTAAGACTTACGTGGGAGGTTGTCGTGTTGGTAATCAGTCAGTTTAGCCAACACTCAAGTGACACGTTGATGCTCAGAGACTTTATACGCAAAACATCATCAAAGGAAGAACGTCCCCCTTGCAACATGTTGTTCTAGAAATTCCGGGAGCTGGTAATTGCAAGTGACCCTAAAATTATTTTTACGAACTAAGAAGAACAAGGAAAACTGTAAGATACATCATGGCACGCACGTTAAGTATACACTGCAATCTTCATTCGTAGCGGAGCAAGCACATACGTTGAAACCAAGACCGTTCCCCGCAATTTGCGTTGTACCTATATGCACTATGTTCCCAAATCCGCGTTAAACTATAGGTTCGCGTAGAACCAGATAAGTAAGTCAGTTAAAAGGACGGTGGAAAACCAGAGCGTACCATCTTCATCAGAACGACACTTCCTGAAGCAAAGCTCTGTTCAAGCAAACCTTCGAAATAAGAAGAGCTTTACCTCTACGCAGCAACATTAAAACCGTCATCGAATGCCAACTTCGACCTCTTCCACATGAAAAATACAGTATTGACTGCTGAAAGTTATGGGCAGATAGCGTGGATACATAATTCGCGTAAATTTCCGTAAGTCAGTTAGGTGACATGAAGGAGAAGAAACGATAACAGAGGTATTTACAATATGTCAATAATTTTTCACTTGTCTCCCTATCTAACACTAGATGTCTCGAGTAAGGCAAGCGTGGAAAATGTAATGTTCTACAAAATGGCTGTGTGAGTAATAAGTAAATGTATGATCTTGCTAGAAAACGAACGATGCAGCATTAGGAACTGTATCGTTTGGCAGGAAGTTGACTCTTCTATCACTACCTTAACCATGATTTATCAACCTTATCGTAGTATAAGCGCGTAATATTACTGCCAGGACGACTAAATGTTGTGAACTCTCGAGTTTTGTCACAACGTGTACTGCATTCGAATCGTGAACCAAGTCAGTAGAATCAGAACACTGGTTTTATAACCAGAGGAAAAAGAAGAAGACATGGAGAACGCATAAATGTAACGCGTTGCTACCATTCCAACTTAATTCTGGTAGCAACACAGTTGACAAGTTCCGCAGACCACTACGAATAAAATATTGTTAACAAAGTATTGCGTTCAAACATAAATGGTGCAGATTAACTTGGAAATATTGTCGTTCTGGCTACTTTCCCGCTTACCTGTCCAGCAACCACGCGAATCTTAATCACACCCATTATGTCTATGCACCGAACTGAAGTGTGCTTTCGCACTGCAAGTCGGTTTACGTAACACGTGGAAACGACTAGTCGTGCCGTTCCAGTGAGCAGCCGCAGCCCGTTCACGGAACGGATTTCGAAAGCTGGCGTCCGGAAACGCTGCCGGCGTAATTTTGGTAGTTGGTGCGCGGCGTGTGTTTGTTGACGCAGCGGCGCCAGCTGGCCAGCTGAGCAGCTGGCAGGCCGCCGCGCCGCGTCCAGTAATAGCCCGTAGGCTGCGCGCCGCGCCCACGCCGATGCTACACAGCTGTTCCTCTGTCCGTGACCAGCGTCGTCACGCCGCTCATAACCACGTAACACGAGCACTCGTCGCAATACCGGAAAAATTATACGTAGTTACGACAAAAATCTGTTAGGACGTGGAACTCTGACGACAAGAAGTCATACAAGATGAGAACAAACTTTGGAATTGTGGTCCTACAGAACAATGTTCAAGATTAGATGGCTAGACCGTATAACTAGTGAGGAAGTGCTGAATCGAACTAGAGAAAGAAAGGAACTTACGGCATAACTCGACTAAAAGAAAAAATCGGTTGACAAGACTCATCCAGAGACGTGAATGAGTCATCAACTGGGCAATGCAAGGAAACGTGTGTGTAGTTGTAGGAGACCAATACTCGAGTACAGCAGCAAGTTCAAATGGATGGAGAATGCGGTAGCTACGCAGAAAATGGTTCAAATGGCTCTGCGCACTATGCGACTCAACATCTGAGGCCATCAGTCCCCTAGAACATACAACTACTTAAACCTAACTAACCTAAGGACACCACACACATCCATACCCGAGGCAGGATTCGAACCTGCGACCGTAGCGGTCTCGCGGTCCCAGACTGCAGCGCCTAGAACCGCACGGCCGTTTACGTAAAAATGAGGTTTTAAGATAAAAATAAGTTGCGCTACATAATGAAGCTAGAAAGCCAGAATTTGGTGAGAAGGTGCAGTTAGAGCTCATACATAAGTTGTGCAAGTTTCCAAAACCATATAACAAAAATTTAACACCGGAATCCAAATTTTTAGGAAAAATCAGAGGCGCTAAATAATGGACATAGAAACATGAAAATTTGTTTTATGCCTCAGTTCACCCCAGAAATAATAACTGACAGCCCACGTTAAGCTACCTCTTACAGTTTTTGAGTAATTAAGTATAAAACCAATTTTGTAACTAAAATGGACCCAACTGTTGTAGATTAAGTACCTGAATTTTAATGATAGAGAATTTTGGTTGAAGTGGATGATAAATCATACCAAGTGATAGGGCTATACCAAATTTGATAGTTGTAGTATTAATAACTGCTGACATAAGTTCTAGTAAAGATATGGTTCAGAGGTAACGATCTACTGTTAGTTCCACTATAAAATTCTAGAAGGCAAAGTTTTCATTCTAGAGAGCTGAAACTTTTTCCATGCTTTCAAACAACTTAACTGAATGCAAATAAATATTAAGAGGTTTCTGAAGTAATTTGTAACTATATTATCAAAGTTTATGTGCCCGAGAAAGCGGTCGTTCGGAGGCTGCTGCAGTATGCAGACAGCCGTAGACAACAGATGTTCCCTCGGCCGTCCGCTCCGACATCTATATAAGTACAGCTCGAGAGGCAGTAGGAACGTTCACTTCGCAATCAGCTACTGTAATACCCATGTGTGTTAAACGTCGGATAGCGCTCTGCCTCGGATAACGTCAGAGCCGAGCTGTGACACTGCGCGTATTTTGCGGCAAAAACGGATAGTGAACTCGCGAGGACTGTACACCGCCCTGGATCGCTTAGAATTCGTTTAAGTAATAGTTAGAGTGCCGTCCGTGTGAATTACAATTCCGCGTGGCAAATGGTGACTTTATTTCCACTTTTATGGCGAGCATTAATTTTGTACATTTATTGCAAACTTTCATTGAGTAATTTTAGACTGGTAGGAACGTACCGTAGAAGTCGCCTCTGAACTATTAAATGTACTGTCAGAATAGAAAGACTTGCTTTCAATTGAAAATAGTGAATTTCAAAGTGCTGTATGGGAGAAACTTCACGCAATACAATTTTGATTGACGCAATACAATTTTGATTGGAACTTTACACTTTTACGTAAACTCACAGTTTTGATCCGGCAAAGAAATAGGACAGAAACTTTTCTTTCAGTGGGCTGGAGCAGAATGTGGACATGCAGACTGGAAACTAAGGTCAGTATGTTTCCCTTCGCTTTCTGGCTGACCACAAAATTAGTTGCCAGGCTCGCGTGAGAAAAACGGCGAACAAACAAATGATTAACTTTTACCCGCCGCCCCACAAATAGTCATAAAGTCTTACAGTGTGTGAAATCGTATGGGACTTAACTGCTAAGGTCATCAGTCCCTAAGCTTACACGCTACATAACCTAAATTATCCTAAGGACAAACACACACATCCATGCCCGAGTAGTCATAAAGCATTGCTTCTCGTATAACGACATGACGGATTGGGTGACAAAAATCATGTTTTGCCTGTTTTGCATTATTTGTCCAATCAACTCATCCGCAAAGTCGAAATGACACGGGGACGTATCTCTGCGGCGGGCGCCGGAAACATGCACACACATCAGAGGACATAGTAGACGCCAGTACAGAAACTCGGGTATAAACAGCGGTGAGTTGCCAATAATCTCTCACTGTAGTTGGAGGCTGCACAGCACGTCACAGACGTCGAAGCGTCTCAAGAAGGTGAACTGTCATGCAGCGAAGTATTGTACATGAAAATGGTATTCTGAACGGTTCAAAATACAAGAAAGGCGTTTTCGGTAATTTATAATACGCAGAGGCGTGCCATTAACTCTTCTACGTTTTTAACGGCATTCGAAACCTACTGAAACGCTATATGGTAACATGCATTTACAGAAATCTTAAGTGACCCAGTATGCCTGTGGAATTAAGTGAGGACAAGATGAAATATGCTTTATCCTGATACCCTCGACACGGTTTCTCGCTGCATATAATGACAAGGCCTAGCATAAGAACTCCACAACACAAAGGACCCTCAGAAAATTTCTATTTTGGACAACACGGAGGAAAAGTTCCGTACGTTTGCGGTTTCATGGCCCTCCAGACTCACGTTTTGAACCATCGCCTTGATTTTCTCCCTAATGTGGCTAATGCCAATGAGGAACAAGGCGAGCGATTTCATCACGATATCAGAGTGATTAAAAGTCTTTATCAACGTCCGTGGAATATCAGTATCATGGGAAGCTACTGTTGGTCACTTCACGGTGCATATAATAGGTAGGTCATCAGAGAAATAACTACGGAATGTTACATGTTTAGCCGGCCGAGGTGGCCCAGCGGTTCTAGGCGCTACAGTCTGGAACCGCGCGACCGATACAGTTGCAGGTTCGAATCCTGCCTCGGGCATGGGTGTGTGTGTGCTGTCCTTAGGTTAGTTAGGCTTAAGTAGTTCTAAGTTTTAGGGGACTGATGACCTCAGAAGTTAAGTACCATAGCGCTCAGAGCCATTTGAACCATTTTTTTGTTACATGTTTAAAAGGGAAAGACACAAAATAAATATAAGTCAATGGACACACAATGTGAAAGTAGTGATGGAAACGTTTCATGGTACTCTAATAAAATCTTTGTTCATGTCAAACAATTAAATTTCCTTTTATTTTGACCACTCATGTTTTATAGTTCATAGCGAAGTCACATTACGGCAAAAGTGTACGTGATAGAAAAAAAAATAAAGCCATAAATAGGTGCAGAGACAGATAACTGTAGGATCCTAATAAAAAGTAATCAGTTAATATCTTTTCGTAGATCGGTGTAATCTACTCATAACTAAACAAATAATCAAATAAATTAACAACTGAAATTAGGAAAATATAAAAATGTATTAACTGCCTTCTTATTGCAGGAAGTGCTGTGAGGCTGTAGCCCAGCCCTATGGTATCACCACGGGTATAGATAAACCAGCTTATTAATTCTCCTGCCAGAGCACATAAAACGGGACTGCGTTCCCCTTAAAAAAAAACTCGAGCAGAAAAGTGAGGAACCAGCTGCTTCCATCTTAGTGACTTTTATTTTGGAGCACGTTCAAAGCTGTATTTGGCTTCATCACAGACCTTGGAACGTGCTGATGTACACCACGACTCTTGAAGGAAGATACTGTATTATCAGTGCTGCTTCGAGAAACACAGGGTATCCCAGGACGAATGGTAAATATTTAGAGATATGACAGGAACGATCATTCGAAGCAAAAATTTCTAGTACAACATGGGCTGTAACACGCATATCTTAAGAGCAGTAAGCACTTGGTCAGTAGAAGAGATTTGTTTCACTATATCGAAGATGAAGTATTCGTAGCTCTTAAGGTAGGTATTTTAGAGCCTATGTTTACTAGACCTTTTTTGCTTGGAATGATCGTTTGTTTCATATCTCTGAAGACTGACCATTCCTACTGGGACACCTCGTACACTGTCGTAATCGATTTCGAGTTTATGCTCTTATCGAAGGGTGAGAACATGATATTTAATGTAATCGGAACAAACTATATACGGTGTTTCACTTAAGGAGGGCACGTCACTCTTTCACACAAGGTCCAATCTACACGTTGCTGATGCCTCAATAAACGGGCCTGGCTCTTCATTACCGACAGCGGGGCTCCCACTGCTGAAAGTCTGGTTGGCATAGAAGACCCTCTGCTGCGAGTTCACTACACACAGTTTTTCCGGAAACCACCATCTGAATCGGTTACAAGCTCTTCAGAGAGTTTTCCTGGATAGAGCCAATATTACTGCTGCCTGTGTCTAACCTAGTTCGATGCCTTCAAGTATTCCAGCCTGTAAAACGATAGGCCAAACAACGTTTTTGTGAAATTACTCTGCAAAACACACAAATATTCTATACTCTGCTCACGACCGAGAAATTGTAGCTCCAATGCACTGCTGTCTACCATCTTTGAATCGCTTGCTTATTAAAACCTAGGCGTTCTTCTTGAGTTTACAGCTTAGACAACAGCGAATACTGATGAAATATTGACGTCTGTTTACAGCGACTGCTCACTTCCCGGCATTTCTGTACGAAAATGTCTCTTTCAAATGTTGGCAAAAACGGTACTTTTATAAGCATATGGCTCAAGTTACATCAATCGGAATACAATGAATAAAATATTCTCGGGTTTCCAACCGCGTCAATTGCTTGACCACTTGACAATGGCCAAGGAGTGCTTGGCCGAAAGCTCGTGTAGTTTTAAGCAACTGACGTAGTTGGAAACCCGAGAACATTTTATTCGATGTTATCGCCGCGAGACTCTGCATTCATACAATAGGAATACAACATTGTCCACAATACAGAATGCAAACGAAGTCACGATTCAGATTCAAACAGTCGCTATATTAATGAAATTTTAAGCTGTTGTAGTGCTGTCCGCCTTATTGCAAGAACACTTTTCTTAATCCCCACATTTTTGTTTTCTTTAATCTGCAACAAAAGAAAACAAAGTGAAGCCCTCTTTAATTCATTATTTGCTGTATTTTGTTGCTGCTGCCCCCCAGCGAACGTCGTGGAAAACGAGACAAAACAACGAGTTTTTGTCCGTTCTAGTTTCATCACAAGCTAGTAACGAGGTACGTGCGCAGTACCTGCATAATGAGTTTGCGCGCCGTACGAAACGATGTGTGGCTGGCTGGAAATCTTCCAGCAGAAGACCGAGGTACTACAGTCAGTGCGTTTGTGCTGCAACTTGTCCACATTCTACACTCTGGCAGACACAAACAAGCGCGCACGCAAGCGCAGAACAGGAACACTGCGTGTAGTGGCGTTTTGCACCACAGCTTACATATGAGCAAGTGGTCTTTTGGAGCAGGTGTCTCCTGCGAGCCGCCACATCGATAAAATCCGCACAAAAATCACGTATTAAAAGCAACATCTCGCCTATCGTTAGCTGTCATAGCTCTGTTGAGAGAGGACGAGACAGCTAACAGGCCAGTCTCTCCCTGACGTTACGACATCCTCATGCGTTTAGAGAGAGACATTTACACAAAAAAAAACCGTAAAACATTTACCCATATGTTTGAACGGAAACTTGAGACTCGTGCTGCCGAAAAGGAAAATCTGTGACACCTCACTAGATCAAAGAGAGCGCAGATAAATATCTACGTAAGAACTAACATTTTTAACATTTCGACATTCAATTATCAAAAATACTCTTCACATTTTAAGGAAAAAATATAACGTTGCCTAAGTAACGTAGATTGAAAATGGGTTTAAAGCACGAACTATTTAGATTAAATTTATACAGTACTTAAGAATGAAAGTACTTAGCGAGTACCAACAACCTTTATATACAATTTCAAACCATTTCTACACTTTTTCTCGTTGACATCCCGCACAAAATAATACAAGGAAAAACGTTTATCGCTTACGACATTCTCTCTGATAGTGCAGTAAAACTTAAGCATCAAGCACGACGTTGTAATTCACCACTTCTTAACTACTAACTCTATTTGCAACACGTTTCGCAGACCGTATCCACATACACCACTGAATGTACCTGCAAAATTATGTCACTGTACGATCCACAGTTCGAAAGAGATAAACCCACAAACATCGAGGTGCGTAAACTAGCTAATTCCGCAGACTACACTCAATCAATATTTGGTAACGAGGACACTTGGTGACTTCCAACAAATTTGAAACATAATATCAAACACTTTCTAAATTCTTCTCGCTTACAGCTGTTTAATTAGGACATGGACAGGAATATTTTTACTAGTAATACGACGTCTTCAGTCACCATGTTATGTTTTTCTGTTTAAGTTTAATGCCTTTCGAAGCTACAACTCAATTTTCAAGGACTCCAATGACCTTTTTGGGGACTACATCTGCTTCCGTCTATCACCTCTATTTGGCCTCAAAATGTTCATGGTCTGCATTAGTTCAAAAATGGTTCAAATGGCTCTGAGCACTATGGGACTTAACATCTGAGGTCATCGGTCCCCTAGAACTTACAACTACTTAAACCTAACTAACCTAAGGTCATCACACACATCCAAGCCCGAGGCAGGATTCGAACCTGCGACCGTAGCGGTCGCGCGGTTCCAGACTGAAGCGCCTAGAACCGCTCGGCCACACCGGCCGGCTTCTGCATTAGTGAATAAAGGGGTATCATCAGGGTGAATGTGAGTGACCTAAACTTTTACCTGGGGTTACAGCGAATACAAGGCAACGCTTAAGAGACGTTCGGCAGGCTAACGAACAGGAGATGCAGTGTGCATGTAGGCGGAGCTTCCCGCATGACGCAACTACAGGAAGCTTTTAACAGTCGAGACGTGGAATAAATGTGAAGCACAACTATGAGACTGTTTTATTCATCTACCAATCAGATACTCTTACCCGAGTTATTCATGTATGCCACAAAGACGGCCCTTAGTTTTTCGGTTCCTATTCCAATGAAGAACGTATTAGTATAAGAGGTGACGCACTAACTCGACTGCAAAGAACGAGTCATCGGGTCGCCGAAGAAAGCAACTTCGCACTGAACGCAGTAACATACGGATATCAGCGAACACCATATCACGGAGAGCTGATTGGATTTGGACCCCAAATATACTAGTTGCCACAAATCAAAAATCACTAATAAACGTAGCAAAAAATTTAAAAAATGCGTGGTGAATGTAACAATATTTTGTAAATTTGATAAGTCATAAATTATATTAAATATCTATACTGGAACTTTCAGTACTTTCCGAAAAACGAATATGTCAGTTTTGTGTAGTAATGTCACGCGAAGAGTTGTTATACAGAGTAGCAATACAGCACTGTGTGACGCTGCTTATCACGTTGTCTGTGGTGTCCAAAGCAGTGAAAGCAAGTCTTGTTGAAAAGCTGCTTCACAGGCCAAGTGCCCGGGAAAGAGAACTGCGAGTAGCACACGCTTCCAGCGGGCATCCCAAACATCTCCTATGAGATTTGAGACAGGAGATCGAGATGGCCATTCGATGAGCTGAATTAATTGCGGCTGACGATTGTGGCCGAGCACTGTCGTCTTCTACGATGGACTATTGCATCAGTATAAGGAGAGACATAAATACCAATGACCTCTATGTGGTGTACTTCTAAATAGTTGTGCTAAATGTCGAGGGGAAGCGATTCTTGAGATTGAAGTATGACTGAGTGTACATTCTGAACATTAATTTATGTACAGCAATAGCTACCTCATCACGGATCTGAGACGCCACTCTATGGTAACTGTGTCCTCTCGAATAATTGTACATGAATTCTGGAGTACGTTATCCCATTCGTTGCTGTTGTAAAGGGCAGTACCGTACACCTTTTTCTCATTTGTCTCCGCAAGCAAGAATCCTGTATGTTAAGGTTACGGGACATGGTGTACGCTACGTCAGTTTCCTGCTTTAGTTTGTGTGACTCTTTTGAATGAGCGCCAGTACCGCTCAAGTGCTGGTAGGAGTTTTTTTGTGTTATCTTTGTGCAACGCGTCATTAGCAATGATTAAGCGGCGCGACAGAGTAGAAGCAAACCTATCGTTCAGTTTTAACTGCTAACACGAAGCCGCGTCGGTCGTCGAGTCGGAAATGGTTTCATGATTCAAGGAACGTATTATTCGATGTGAAACCCCTTGAGCCAAGATGCTTTTTTGGTTTATTAAGCAATGTGCTTCACGTGACCTGCTCGAATAGTGCAAAGCGTAGTACACTAACTTGCGAGCCAGGGAAGTAACCCAGACCCGGGTCAAATACGCATAGCGGATTACTAACAGTGGGCTTGTACACTGGCCTGCCTGACTTGTTTTAGTCAAATGGTGGGATGGTCCCCAATTTCCGCCGCAGAAACTATGACACATAAACAGTTAATCCACGATAAGACAGAACAGGATTCACAGACAAATTGTGAGCACGACTTCTCTCCCTTTCGTTACCTTGATGACTGTCGCATTAGGAAGAGCAAAGTAAAACAGTAATGATAATAAAATTTGCTAAATTCTCTAAACAGCAGGCCTCCATTAGAGAAAAGAAACATGCAAATTCCATTACGTATTGAGAACATAAGTACATCCTATATTATCGCACAACGCAGCAGGTGGCGCCACTGATGATCAAATGTTCATTTCAAATCAGTTCCCACATTTTTGGTACCTGTAAATTACTGCATCAACAACCGAATGCGTACGAAGAATCAATACTGGCTATATGTGTAAAGAAAAATAGTCTACTATTGAACTAATTGGAAAAAATGTTTCAAATGGCACTGAGCACTATGGGACTTAACATCTGAGGTCATCAGTCCCCTAGAACTTAGAACTACTTAAACCTAACTAACCTAAGGACGACACACACATCCATGCCCGAGGCAGGATTCGAACCTGCGACCGTAGCGGTCGCGCGGTTCCAGATTGAAGCGCCTAGAACCGCTCGGCCACTCTGGCCGGCAACTAAGTGGAATTGGGAGCAATGTGCTGGAAAATAGCTCACAGTATTTGAATTGGACTGTGATTCTTATTATTCAGACTCTCTCTCTCTCTCTTTCTCTCTGTTCCCACTCGTCGTAAAATTACACATGCTGCACTTACATACTATAGGCGTATACTATATAGTACTAGCGACCTGCGGGCTGGAAACATTTTGAGGGGAGTGAAAAGCACTTTGGAGCGTGTTTATGGGACCAGTTTATATAGACACAGTTAGGCCTTGAATCACAATTCGTATAGCGGCAACATTTGCTTTTAGGCTCACGATAAAAGACAAACTAGATGCCCCACCGAGTCCCCGTTTCACCGCTTACAAGGGCAGACCAGTTCTCTTTTACTTCGATGACCGATCCCACAATTGTGGAACCGTGGCCAAAAACCGGCTTACATCCAAACGGCATTGGCGTCCAATCACACATGGACCAAACAGCGCAGTGAACTCTCTGTGACACATTTTCCAATAATACACGCAAAGTCTCCATCAAAATGGGATGGCTGGAAGAATTCTGCTCGTGAGTAAGTATATTTGGAAGTGTTTCCTTAATTTCTTGCCAGTAGTTGCCGAAATGATACCGCCAACACACAGTTATTTTAGTCCTCAGTTCTATGTACAAGGGAGCTGCCGCTGTCTCATCACGATTACCCCCATCACTCGCCGTATTTCTTTCTTCGCTTCCAATATTGACTTTTTTTGGGTGCGACTGTTCGCTCGTTCGGAATATCTGTTCAACCATCGTACAGCTGATAACGTTTCCCACCTCATAACCCTGATTTACTGTCGTAGCTAGTTTCTGACGCTCTCACGTATCTTCATTCTACGATCCAGCACCCCAGCAGCGCGTGGAGAGGAGTGGGGGATAGGGAAAAAATTGCCCCTTTTCTACCAAGGAAACCATACTGGCATTCGAATTAAACGATTTAGGGAAACCAAGGAAAACTTAAATATGAATGGTCGAACAGGCATATGAATCCCGATCCTCCAGAACGCAAGGTTCTAGGTATGTGCCGTAAGCCGCCGGCACACGGGACGAGGCAGCTAACCGCTAACGTGCACGCAGGCGGGATATCCCACGTCACGAGACACACCGCCGCCGAAACACGGCACGAGTTGGTTGACGTGATCTCCGCTATCCTGTGTCGGGTGTTGACTCTATTTGGCTCGCAAACCGTACAGTTTGTTCACAAAAATGGAATTTCTACGTTAGCTCTCCTAAAGCGAACATTCCTTTCCTAACCATATGCTAGTCATGTTGTGCTGCCTGTCATATACATAAATAAAAACTTTAATATCCGTGAACGTGTAATAAGACAAAACCAGAAAAAATCAAATGTGTGTGAAATCTTTTGGGACTTAACTGCTAAGGTCATCAGTCCCTAAGCTTACACACTACTTAAACTAAATTATCCTAAGGACAAACACGCACACCCATGCCCGAGGGAGGACTCGAACCTCCGCCGGGACCAGCCGCACAGTCCATGACTGCAGCGCCCTAGACCGCTCGGCTAATCTCGCGCGGCACAAAAATAAAAGATACATACCTACTCAGGAAAGACATCAGCTAATAAGTTAACCACATCAAATTCACTCCAGAGAGAGAGTTTACATAACATCAAATATTGCAGAAATTATTTCTACTAACTTCATACGAAACTCCCACAACTGTTTAAAGGAAAACACTAAGGTGAAGAAACAACTTTGATACAGTTGGGTGCGAACCGGCATCGGATTTCTCCTCAGGTCCGTATCGCGTTGCCTCAACCAACTACGCTACATTGAAAATCGATTCACATCAGCATCGTTTTCTGTACTTTAATGGCCTGAGTGTTACTGACATTTAATTACAACAAATCCCAACAAGAACGACAAGTTTTCATGAACATGAAATTGGTCGTTGCGTTAAAACGCCGTATCTCATAACACGCGAATAATAAGTAAACACAAAAATTAATAACCACCAATATGACGTTTCCCGTCTTTTTATTACAAAAAATCGTACCAATAATGATTCGTTCTTGAGGCATTCAACGTGCTGTTGCTTAGAGACAGCATATATTCAGAGAGTGTAACGTATAACACAGAACCCATCGAATATGGGCTTCTGCTGAACATGACAAATACAGTATGGCGTCTGGCTTTCTACTTGTGACGTAGGGAGCGTTCTTGTTTCCTATTGGTTCTACTTTCCGTGGCACGTAGCAGGAATATCACACAACTCATTTGTGTTTTACGTGACGAAATGACTTCTCAACGATAAATAGCAGGAAGTGACATCACAAAACTCTTATAGCGCCACGTCAACGTTAGCTAACTCGTCCTGTGTCTGCGCAGGAAAAGCCCCAGATAAAGATATGCAGATTCACTTGCACGACTGTAAAGTAACAGCATGTCGTCTTCATCTTGCTCTGAATAAAATTTTGTGTCACACGCGCCTACGTACTTTGCTTTGCACCACTCAGTATTTGTTGCCCTTGTGGAACTTCGTCATTCCTCCGCTACACGACATTCTGTTAAAGTGAATGCCCATATATAAAGTATGTATGCCCTAACGTTTGCCACAAATGTTTCGAAAAATCCTCCAGACCTCCTGAACTACGTTCACTTTGAAGATATACTGTCCTAAACAGATAATACGTGGGCCGGACGTATCACTTTCGCGGATGTTTGAGTGACAAATATATTCCTGTTCTTGTAAAACCCAAAACAAAAAAATGGCTCTGAGCACTATGGGACTCAACTGCTGTGGTCATAAGTCCCCTAGAACTTAGAACTACTTAAACCTAACTACCCTAAGGACATTACACACATCCATGCCCGAGGCAGGATTCGAACCTGCGACCGTAGCGGTCGTGCGGTTCCAGACTGTAGCGCCTTTAACCGCTCGGCCACTCCGGCCGGCAAACCCAAAACAAGTATACTGTAATTTTACAAACGTATCCTGGACTCGGGTGTACAGAGCTAACCTTTACTGATCTGCAGTCCAGTGAACATATTGAGGTATTCAGATTTAATAGCCAGGTGTGTAAATGATACCGATCGCAGTACCACTGATCTGTACGTGGTAGTTCCGTGCAGCGTTAATGTGATCGTAGGTCAACTCTCTTGTCAGTTCTTTTATATTTTTTCTGAGTTAGTTCAGTTTTTCTCATTTCCTCTAATTTAATGGTTCCAATGAGCACGTTTCATGTTAGTCAATAGATTTTACTGATCTGAGACTGAAACGTACTGCTCCAAAGAATTTCAGTGCCATCGTGTTATATGGTACTTAAAGTATCTTTCCGTACATACGAATATTTAAGCAAGCACGACGCATACAGTTGGATTGCTACACCGGTGCGTGACTGATAGCATCAGAGTCTGAAATGTGACAATTCTAAGCTCAGTGTACCGTCTTATCCCAGCGTCGTATTCGAGAAACGACGGTGTAGTAGTTTTTGTGAACAAAACAGAGCCCTCTTTAGCAGAACGTGGCCCACCACAAGCTGGTGGCTGGCGCCCGGTAGAAGAAGTG
Organism: Schistocerca piceifrons; assembly: GCF_021461385.2. Taxonomy (NCBI): domain Eukaryota; kingdom Metazoa; phylum Arthropoda; class Insecta; order Orthoptera; family Acrididae; genus Schistocerca; species Schistocerca piceifrons. The sequence continues at coordinate 659,831,265 of NC_060138.1, forward strand.
GCGCGGTGCTGAATTCCGCTGCGCACCAAAAACTCCGCCGCTCCTCCCCCCCCCCCCCCCACCCCGGCGTGCGGCTGTGTGACGCAGCAGCGGCGGCAGTGGAATCGGCCAGGACAGGACAGGCTGCGCAACCAGCGGCGCACTGTGCCGTGCTCTCTGCAGCGTCTCTCTGCTTACACTCCGCGGTGATTCACTGTGCTAGTTCAAAAGACACTTGGGTTTGCCTGTTCTTTGCTCGGATTGTGGCATTACGCAACGTTGCAGACACTGAGGCGCGAGCCATTGTTCGTAGACACTGTCGACGTCGTGGCCTCTGCGGCATTAAGTGAACGAGCAGCATTCGCAGTCGTTGAAATGTACAGCGTCGAATATCGCAGTGGACGAATGTGAGGGTTGTTGAAAGATGATGACGAAACTGAGAATCTAAAACGGATTAATGGCACCTTGGAAAAGATTTACGATCAGCCGACAGTATGGAAAGGAGTATCTCCTAGCGATGTTGAGCAAGCGTGTATAGAAAAAAGGAAGCTAACGCAGATCGGGTCCTTCGTGCAGAAATGAGAGGAAATGCATGCATCAGTATGGTACGGGAAATGCATAGTATCGAATCAATAACGGTAACAGGCACATTTACGAACTTTTTCAGTTGCTTAGTCAGTTACACTAGTGAATCCGCCTCCATAGGTCAGTGGGTCTGGTCACTATGTAAGCGACCCGGGTTCAATTCTCCGTATTGCCAAGGGTTTTTCCTTGGTTGGAAGACCGGAACGGGGTTCACTCAGCCTCGTGACGCCAACTAAGGAGCAACTTGAGTACCGTCATTGGTAGAGGATGGCCTATTGGGGGGCCAGCACACAGAGCGTCTATAATGGGCGATCAAGAAGTTTCAGGGAGTTGCTGCAGTTTACATGCAAGTGGCGCGACTCGGATGGGGAGTATGAAAGCACCGAAATGTAGGCGAAGGATTAATCTGACATTCGTGTCTTTTCGACGTTGGCGCGGTAAATGAGAAAACGTGAACTACGTCAACGTTATTACCGAATGTGCCCAAACAGGGCCAATGTGCTGTTATTTTTTTTTCTTGGCAGCCGAAGGGGTGCTGCTGCTTTATGGTAACGCACGTCCCCATACTGCAAATGTCGTAATCCAGAAGTTACGTCAACTGAATTGGGAGACATTCGAGCACACGCCCTATAGTCTTGATTTTCCCCCCTTCCGATTACCACGCTCTCCGACCCTTTCTTTTTTTAAAAAAAAGAAAGAGGAGCTTCCGAGAGTTGACGATTCCAGAGGTCGAGGCTGTGCAACAGGCAGTTACGGACTTCTTAACGGAGCACGACACGATGTTTTACCCAACCTTTTTCAATCTGGTGCTTCGGTGGGATTATTGCCTCTGTGCTCACGGCGATTTTGCCTTATTGACATACCGATTCAGAACTGTAAGGTATTCGAACAGATACTTCTTGATCGCCCCTTCCATATTAACCCCATTCCATTCATGCATCTCGCATCCGTGCGTTGCGTTAACAAACGTTATGTCACTGAAGTTGTTTTTCAAATGCTTCCGAATACCTTTGAAAATGTATTCTATTCCACACAATCGTGGCTTGCTTTTGTATCATGGTTGACACAAGTCGTAAAAGATATTACTTATTGATAGTTCTACGGGAGAAAACAGTTCCGCAGTAGAAATGACACTTACATAACAAAAGAAAAAACTACACATACAGTGAGGTGACAAAAATCATGGGGGTACCTCCTAATCTCGAGCCAGACCACCTTTTGCCCGGCGCATTGCAATAACTCGACGAGGCATGGACTCAACAAGTCGTTGGAAGTCCCCTACAGAAACACTGAGTCATACTGTCTCTCTAGCTGTCCGTAAGTGTGAACGTGTGGCCAGCGCACGAATGTGTGCACGAGCAGACCTCTCGATTATGTCCCACAAATGTTCAATTGGATTCATATCGAGCGATCTTGGTGGCCAAACCGTTCGCTAGAACTGTCCAGAATTTTCTTCAAACCAATCGCGAACAACTATGGCCCGGTGACATGGCGCATTATCATCCATAAAAATTCCATCGTTGTTTGGGAACATTATGTCCATGAATGGCTGCAGGTGGTCTCCGAGTAGCTGAACATCCAGAAGTTCCAGTCCATTCCATATAAACACAGCTCACACCATTTTGGAACCATCATCACTGTGCACACTGTGCACAGTGCCAGTGCCCTTTTGACAACTTGGATCCATGGTTTCGTGGGGTTTGCGCCACATTCTAGCCATACCATCAGTTCTTACCAACTGAAATCGGGAGTCATTTGATCAGGCCGCAGTTTCCCAGTCGTCTACGTTCCAGCCAGTAGTTGCGAACCCAGGAGAGGCGCTGCAGAGGATGTCGCGCGTGCTGTTAGCAAATGCATTCGCTTCGGTTGTCTGCTGCCACAGCCCATTAACGCCAAATTTCGCCGCACTATCTAAACGGATACGTTCGTCGTTCGTTCGACGTTGATTTCTGCGGTTACTTCAAGCACTGTTGCTTGTCTGTTAGTACTGACAACTGTACGGCAACGCTGCTGCTCTCGGTCGTTAAGTGAGGCTGCCGGCCACTGCGTGGTGAGAGGTAATGCCAGATACTTGGCATTCTCGGCACACTCTTGATACTGCGGATTTCGGAATTTTCAATTCTCTAACGATTTCCAATATGACATGTCGCACGCGTCTAGCTCCGACTACCATTCCGTGACAGTCTTTTAATCCCGCCCTGCTTCTGTAATCACGTCAGAAAACCTTTCAATATGAATCACCTAAGTAAAAATGATGGCTCCGCCAATGCACAGCCCTTTTATACCTTGTCTACGCGATACCATATGTGTGCATATCACTGTCCCGTGACTTTTGTCACCTCTGTGTATTTGGACCAGCCGTAAATCCTACTCCTGTGACAACTGCAGTCATTGATTTTGGATATTCTGGATGCCAGGCGCATCTGCTGGTGGGCAATATTTTTTTTATAACTGTGAGGTAAGAGATTTTTTAGGGAGCGAGAATGGAAAGCCGTTTAAGAACTACAAGCGTCGAGACAGAAGCTTCGAATCCGCCCAACTGCTGGCTTCATTTAAGTTTATACTGTGTTTTATCGAGCAACGTTAAAACCATATTGCATGTGGCTTACTACATTAATGTGTTTATGTTTCGGCTATACGGGCTCTCAACAGAGAAGTTATCAGAGCCCTGACACGAAAAAACGAATGAGGAGAAAATCGCTAAAAATTGTTCATAGAGTGAGGATGAAACGTCGTGCTCTTACTCCCACCTCACTCACACTGAGCTACACAATCACTCTATCTCACACGCTTTTAGACAACGGAGGAAGGTGCCATACCAGGGATTACTATGCAAGTAATACCGCAGAGGAGCTAATACAACATTAAGCACCTATACGATAAGAAGTTAGTATAATTATGACAACGGCTGGTTATAAAAACAGTGTGTCACTGAAGGTAAGCATAAAGCAACGCAATTAAACGTTGGTATCAATATATGCGTGTTAAGATATATATCACAGTTGGCGACATCATGAGACACTTTTTAACTCTAGCTGGCTATTCAAAAACAGAAATATGGAAGCAAACGAAGCACAGGGGTTTTCCTTACTGAACCGATTCCCACGTTACTGCGCGGACAACAAGCGTTTCTAAACGTGTTACCTCGCAGCTGGGCGTGTACGTACTAACAATTGCGTCGTCTACTGGAATCTGCTATTATGAAGTCTTATTGACTAATAGTACTACAACAAAATTTAATTTAAGATCGATACTCGATATAAATGGTATAACGGCTTGTTTATGCATTTAGTCTCTTCTGCTTAACAGTCCTCATTTCATACAAGAACTGATAATCATTTGGCATTTTATTTTTAATTTGATTGTACCCCTAGTACAGCCGTACCGTAACAAATTATAAGCAGGCCTCTGGACTTTTGATCACTGCAGGCCTAATAACAGTAAGACTCCATAATAACGGATTCCGGTAGAAAATGCAATTCTTGTTTGTACGTACACACCCAGTTACGTGTTAACAGGTGTAGAAACTTAGTTTGTCTGCTGAGTTGAGCGAGCGAGCGCAGGCTCACTTTCTTGACGCACGCGCCGCGCCCTGTCTTTCTCGTAGGCCTCGTTCCCGTAATACTTACGCAGCTGGAACGGTGTATTCAAGGACTTCCATGTAGCAGTCAGCGCGGCTGAACATGGCGTATACCACTATGGACAAGAACTGTTTCGGAAAAGCTACTGATGACCGCAACACTCAACTGTGTCTCCAACTTAGGTCACGCAGCCAGTAAAACAACGGTCATGAGAGTTCTGTGCTCTTGTCTCCTACATATAAAATATGCAGACTGTCTTTTGTAGCAGGGCATTCCTAATACTACCTAAACCTTTCAAGATACCGCAAAGAGACTTGTGTGTAGCTATAGTTATCTTTTAATTAAATTATCTATGGTCCGGTTTTTTGCAAGGTGTTAGGCATAGTAATGTGGTCATATAAGACATTTCGGCGATTTGCAGCGAATCTGAGCTGAACATGTATGGTGTAAGCAGCCTTCGACATCTTATTTAAAACATTTCTCGATTATTTCTGCGGAAAAATTCACTTTGACTATTGGTATCATCTATGACTGTAGTACACTATCGAGAACAGTTTTTACACAATCAGATTATTTCGTTTAAAGGAAACCACAGTTTAGTATTTTGGAAGACGACAAGATGACGAATATTAACCACACATAACAGTGTGATACTATAATTTGCGGGAAACCTTATTTCGGTGCCTCGAACCGTTTGCGAAGTGTAGGAGGTGTCCACATTGCATTGGACCTTTTCCCCTTTTTCGGAGTGGAGTGCTACTGAGGATGTCACGAAAAGATATATGTGCGTGAGCAGGTGGAAACGATGGAATGCCGACACACACACACACACACACACACACACACACACACACACACACACGCGCAGAGATTGCGTCACGGGGGAGCAGGCAGCCCGCATGCGTCACCCTGTTAGCGCCGCGCTGGCGGCTGCGGTCCGGGCGTGCCGTGTCGCAAGCGCGCCGATCACCTTGACACTGCGAGCAGGCAGGCAGCTAATCCCCGGTTCTGTCGCGTACACGTCCGATTTCTGAGCTCAAAAGAACTCCTCCTTCACCCGTACGTGAAAGAAAGTAGCTCTTCACTCTCGTCTACATCTACAACTACATTTATACTCCGCAAGCCACCCAACGGCGTGTGGCGGAGGGCACTTTACGTGCCACTGTCATTACCTCCCTTTTCTGTTCCAGTCGCGTAAGGTTCGCAGGAAGAACGACTGCCGGAAAGCCTCTGTGCGCGCTCGCATCTCTATAATTTTACATAATTTTACATTCGTGATCTCCTCGGGAGGTATAAGTAGGGGGAAGCAATATATTCGATACCTCATCCACAAACGCACCCTCTCGAAACCTGGACAGCAAGCTACACCGCGGTGTAGAGCGTCTCTCTTGCAGAGTCTGCCACTTGAGTTTGCTAAACATCTCCGTAACGCTATCACGGTTATGTGTTAAGCAGAAAGTGTTTGCCCGCAAGAGAAAAGTGCTGCAACATCTGAATGTGGACAGCGATGGCCCTGGGGCAGAGGATCGGGATGAACTAAGAGCATGACCTAGCTCCCTCATAGTAAAGGCGGCATTGTAGCACTCGCGATTCTGAGAGCAGAACGGTATCGCCCGAGCCTCCACCGCTCGTTTCCGATGGAGGAAGTAGGGTGATAGCAATAGGATCCATGGTAACATCGTTTGCTACTGTCAGGCCTGAAATTGGCGAATGGCTCTTGGTCCCAGAGAGCCATCGGAAGTTGGCCAATACAACAGAGGAAGGGGTAGAATTGTTAAAAGAACTAGTGAATGAAATCTAGCTAGCTTTTTTGCTACGACACTTTGCACGCATCTGTTTAGAATGAATGCAATTTGCCATCGTAGGGTGACGGTTAAAATCGCGGAGAGCACGTCTCTGTGCGCAAATTGCGTCGCGGCACACCTCAGTCCACCAAGGGACTGGGACACGGCGTGGTAAAGAGGAAGTGCGAGGAATAGAACGTTCCGCAGCAGTAAGGGCAAAGTTTGTGAGATATTCCACCTGGTCATCACAACTGGGGAAATCTTGTTCTTCGAAGATCGCCAAGGAGGAGTAAAGCCGCCAGTCAGCCTTAGTAAGCTGCCATTTGGTTGTGCACGCTGGTGGGGTGTCAGCAAACGGATAGCACATGGGAAATGGTCGCTCGAGTAGGCATCAGATAGAAAGGATCATTCAAGAGGATGGGCAAGCTGGGCAATGCAGAAGGATAGGTCCAAATGGGAATAGGTGTGCAAGGAGTCTGAAGGGAATGTGAGTGCTCCGGTGTTAAGGCAGAAGAGGTTGAGTTGATTACGATCAGCCAAGAGGACACTTCTCTGACAGGTTCTGGAAGAACCGCAAAGGGCATGATGCGCATTAGTAATTGAGTAGCAGAAATGGGGCGGTAGCTGCCCAATAAGCTGAAGGAAGTCTGCCCTGGCGACATCAAATGATGGAAGGACATAAATGGTACAGACGGAGAAAGACAGGTGAGGAAGGACAAGGCGAACTGTAACAGCTTGAAGACAGGTAGTCAGGGAGACGGGTTGACTATGAACGTCATCCAGTATGAGCAGCATGACGTCCTCATGAGATGGAATGCCAACCTGGGGAAAGGTCAAAACGAACCAGAAAGAAATCTGAAAGCTCAAAGCGGTCGTTAGCACGCAATTTTGTTTCCTAAAGACAGAGTACAAAGGGACACTGCGATGCTAGGAGCAGCTGTAAATACTCTTTGTAGGTTCGAAGGCCACAAACGCTCCATTGGAGGAGAGTCATGATGAGGAAAAAATGAAGAGGTGTCGTCTCGGCGGCTGCCGAGTGGCAGGCTGCAAAGACTCACTGCTGCAGGGCACCGAAGCAGGATGATGCTGTTCCGTGAGGTCCTCAGAAGCATCGGCTTGCCTGTGCTGACGGTCTGTGGAGTTCAACGCTGAAAAAAGGTTAGCGGTGCGCACCGGCGACACGGAGGCTGGCAGGGCTAAGGTATCACGTGGCGACACCGTCGAAGAAGATCTTCGAGTCAATGAAGGAGAACATCGCTTGCCTTTGATGGACTTCTTCGAGCCTTTCCGGTTAGAGGAAGACTCAGCTGTTGTTTGGCTGGAGGGAGGTAGGAAGTCTTCACGGGAGTACTCCTGTCCTTTCCGGCCTACTGGTTGATTAGGTGGTGGCTTCGCCCCTTGACGCGATTTCACTACCTCAGAGCTGAATTGGAGGTCGCACGTCTGTGTGGCCACGTCCTTCATGGAGCGAGGGGTAACAAGAACTCAACTATAGGTGCCAGACGGGAGAACGCAGGGTTTGCGACTAGCCAGTAACTTGCGAGCAACTGGGTAAGGCACTTTTTCTTTTACCCAGACCTCTTGGACAACCTGCTCATCAGGATACACGGGACAATCCCGAGAGGAGGTGGCATGACCGCCAATGCCTTTACCCAGACCTCTTGGACAAACTGCTCATCAGGATACACGTGACAATCCCGAGAGGAGATGGCATGACCGCCAATGCAGTTGATGCAGCGGGGGGAGGGGGGGGGGGGAGGGGGGGGAGGAGGGGGGGGGGCAAGCGGACAATCGACCTCGTACGCATCCCTAACAGAGGTGACACATTTGTCTGGGTGTCGACAAGACGTTCTAGTGTGGTTGAAACGATGACACTGATAGGAGCGCATGTGCGGCCGGACTGTGATAAGTTCATAGCATGCTCTGATCTTGGACCACCATATCAAAAGTGAGAAAAAGAGTGCGGGTGGGCCCTAAGCAGGAATCTACCTTTCTCATTACACGATGGACGGTAATGACACCCTGATCAAAGAGGTAAGATTGGATTTTGCTCTCTGTTAGACCGTCGAGCAGCTTAGTGTAAATAACACCATGGGAAGAATTCAAAGTTCTATGGGCCTCGACACTAACAGGGTAACTGTGGAGAAAGGAGGCGACAATCAGTTGCTGTGCTGAGAATCAGAAGTAGTCTCCAAAAGGAAAGTGCTATTCCGTAAACTGGAGCAGGAGTTCACAGGGCCGGGAATTGCATCAACACCTTTCTAAATAATAAACGGATTTAATGTGGCGAAGGACTGACTGTCTTCAGTACGTGAGACCACGAGGAACCGTGGTGCAGCAGGAAGGGTCTTTGAATCGTTAGCCCAATTACGTTTACGTTTTGTAGACGTCGACTGTGAAGGTTTGACTCATTGCGAGAATATCCCCCATGACTGCCAGCATCTCCGATGGGGCGCTCCTTCCAACTGGGGCCCCCTTCACAAGGGGGGCGCACCTGCCTTAGGTGATTTTTCACACCTCAGGCCACACCTCCCGAGCACCTGACAAAGGGACCAATCGGCAATCTGGGAAGGTTGTAGCTCAGGCAATCACTCCTCCCTGGTCCCGGCCTGTACCAGGGGTACGTGCGAACCCTACCTGTCGACCGGGGGGCTGGCCTTTAGGAGCGCACAGGGAGGAAGAAGAAAAAGAGGAATCTCAAACGCCGAATTGGAGGAACGAGAGGAAAAGGGAAACAAAGAAAGGAAAAGGGAGCGAAAAACGATGGAGAGACTTCTTAAGACAGCGACAGACAGTGCAGAACATTCCCAATAACACCCCAGACACGTTCCCCAAGGGAGGGAAAAAAGAATATCAAGAGGATAGACATGCAGCACGGAAGGGAAAAAATGCTGCCCCGTGGTAGCCTAGCACGAACCTGCCAAAGGGTGGCGAGCCCCCTCGGGGAAGGTAAGCAATGCGTGATTTACCTTCTGTGCAGTAGTGCAGAATGCTGCTCAAATCATGTAACACTTCCAACACCAAATTTTCTGTTCATATTTACCCGCTGCTCTGTTCTCAGATCATGCCAATCATACTGAAATCCATCGAGACCCTGTGAATTAAACTTGTTCTCGTTACTGCACATCACTTTATCCCAATTTTCTTTAACTCGAAACTAGCTTGTTTATGTTTGGGTCTTGCAGACAGGTTTCTGCAGTCGTTTCTTGAATGCAATACGTTTTGATGTGACGAAATTTGTCGAACACATCAGGCAGCTACCGGCAACTGTAAATCGCAACCAGTTTAGAGGAATAACGGTTTATGGCCCTTGCTTTGCGCAGTAACCGTTTCGATGCCACAGATACTTTTCTACTTTTCCCTTATATTGCATTCTGTCCACATAGTGCATCGAATCTAACGAAATTAAAAATCAGTGTACTTGAACGGTTCAACTTTTTGGCCATTTGACAATTAGAGAGCCCCGTTTCTTTCTACGCACCAATGTTTGCTTTTTCGTCGCACGATAACTGTTTCCTGCGTAGCTATGTAACCATCTTGGTGTATGTACACAATATGTGCTCTCGCTAATGGAAGGGCACGTACATACACACTAACAGCGCACAGAGCAGACTGCCTTTATACAGAGTTCCGCCCTCTTCCACCTGAATCGCTTATGTCTTATTATATACTTTACTAGTGATGTCAAATACGATCCCATTTGACTACATTTGTCAATATACTGGATCTCTTGCTGATGCATACACACAGTGTGCAAATATTCCAACCGACAGTGTTAACTTTAATACAAATATCCACGCCTTTATACTGATTTCCAGTACCATGCCTGGCCAACTGTACATTCCACTTGGTACGACACTGAGCATTGCGGCCAGTTTAATCTGAATCGCAGAGTGCTCAGATAAATTAGGGCAGCTACGGCAGTGCTGTCACTCAGACAAAGGCACTTGGCATGTCTAAACTGCTTCCTCTTCTTCTGAAGGCAGTACAGTGATGGGGGAGCAAATCGAGGCGAGGCGTGCGGCACTCAGTAGCAGCACTGTAGAGGAGACGCGGGCAGCGGGGCCCGGGTAGGCCGCTATCGCGCGGCAGAGGCAGAGGCGGCGTGTCCTTGCGAACAGCTGGCCGGGCGCACGTCACGCGGGCCGCAGCTGTGCGTGCGTGCGCGGGCGCGCGTCACCGCCAACCAGCCCGCCGCCTCCGCGCGACGCAGCGCTGGCGCACAACCGACACCTCAATCACACCGCTCTCCCAAGTGTCTGCAATCTACATCCCGTCTCCGTAAACAGCCATTCCTATCGAGACGCAGGTACAAGACAGCCTACACTCTGCAACATTCCGTGGCGTCGGGGTGTACCAGTGTCAAGACTTCTCATCCACGAAAAGTGTCGCCATTGTTACTACTGTTTTTAATTTGTTCATAGTTTACCAAGATTATCAATGCCAAAACGGCAGTAGCGTTCCTTCTGAAGGAACTATAAGCAGTCTGGGAAGAAGTAAAAAAATCATCACGGCGTAATGCCCACAAACAGCTGTGCTGCATAGTATCCGGGAACATTTTCTTTTTCGCCGTAGCCGTTACAGTGTAGCCTGCATGTCTTATTCGTATTCGTCCCCCTCCCCCCGTTTCCTGTCAAGGTCACAAACCATAAAGAACGTTGTGTGTGTGTGGTTCAAATGGCTCCGAGCACTATGGGACTTAACATCTGTGGTCATCAGTCCCCTAGAACTTAGAACTACTTAAACCTAACTAACCGAACGACATCACATACATCTATGCCCGAGGCAGGATTCGAACCTGCGACCGTAGCGGTCGCGCGGTTGCAGACTGTAGCGCCTAGAACTGCTCGGCCACTCCGGCCGGCTGTGTGTGTGTGTGTGTGTGTGTGTGTGTGTGTGTGTGTGTGTGTGTGAGAGAGAGAGAGAGAGAGAGAGAGAGAGAGAGAAAAGGGGGGGGGGCAGGTAGAAGATAAATATAATTATTTATTGGGGTTTACCTTTACTAAAGAGTCCGCTTATTCATACTGATAATCCACAAACATTATAGATTATTAATATCATGATACGTTTTTCACATACTGAGCTGCACCTTATTCTTAGTTGTGTGTGTCTACAGCGACAGAACAACTGAACGGTACGTCCTATACTCCGTGGTCCTGCGTTGCTAACAGAGCAGTCACAGCAGTTGGCACCAGATGAAAAACTGCCTAAGATCGCCGAAGAAGTCTGCCATAATTTAATGGCGTGTGAAGCACACGAGCCAGAGGGTGAATTATTGCGTTGTTCTTGACTTCTGTGTATTGTCTGCTTCCTTCTTCGTTGCAAGTCTTCTATCATTCCTCTAAATTGTACGTGCTTGTAATCGATAACGGTATCAGTAATTCAATTATTCTGTACGTATAGTGTTTCCCATCTCGCTGGGACAATATTTTTAAGAAATTGTCAAGATAAATGGTCTAAAACTATAAACACGAACATTTTAAGTTAGGTTTGCCACAGACCGCCACTGGCATTGGCAATATTGTAGTAACAAATTACTGTAACCAGTCACATTTATTATTCTTTCTGCAAACTTTTTCTGAGGATCCTACTTCCATCATCAGGTGGATTTATGACAATTAAATAGACACTGACGACTTTTGGATACCTTGTAACGTTACCCTTTCGCAGTCATGGGCTCATACTCCGATCGTATTTAAATCACATACACTTTGTATAGTTTACAAAAATACGGCCAAGTCGTTCTACCTGACGAGGGTGCAGTTTTCGCAGCTACCACACTATCGTTCAACCCTTTTCTCAACTTTGTCTTTCAACAAACTGATGATAAAAAATATTGTTCACCACTTTGCCTGTCTCAACTACATATAAGTATCCTATAATTAGACAATATAGCTGCATGACAATATGGCGTAATTGAAAAGAACAGAGGTGGACGGAATTCCAAATAAAACATAAAAAGCGAGCAGTCACAATTTTAAAAAATCCAAAAAAGCGTCGAAATTTTTTAAATATATATAACACATTAGTATGGATAGATTTCAAATACCACGGAAGAGTTCCTGAGTTTGAACGCAACAGTCAGCTATCACAACCGTTAAATAACAGCTATAACAAAACCACCTCATTTGTAATTAAAAGAAAGTTTCCTTCGTTTTCTGGCATCTGGCCTTACATAGCTACGTCATAAAGAATGTGAATCCACGTGTGACAAAGAAAGCAATGATTTTCTTCTTACTTTTCTTGCTGTTCCAATTTTACAGCTTTGTCTTGTGAATCCTCTTTATCTGCAGTAAGTCCTTGGTCTACTTCTGGCGTCTTTACAGACCTAGATTATTGTGTAAGTATAACTAACCCGCTGACACCAGGTACTGCAGAGCTTGTTGTTAAGACATCCAAACTAGACTCATTAGGTACTTCTGGCCTACGTCATGTTTAACTTACTGATTCCTTATTGTGTAACACACTCCCGGCAAGCGACTGCTACCTGCGGCAGTTCATTTTATTCAGTCTGTGCGCGAACTCACACCAACGAAATCCTTTTGTCGATAACTGCGCAAACTCTTTATGATTATCATGCATCAAATGCTAGATATTGCCCTCGGTCGACGTGAACGTTGTTAAGTCGCGATGGTGGTAGAAACTGACATCAGTGAGTGAGATTTAGTGGTTCTCATTGTAAATAAAGGTGACGGAAAGAGAGAGCAGGCAAAAACAGACAGGATAAAACGTGTTTTAATGTCGACGCTAAAAGAACATTAGGAGAGGGAGAAATCACACCACAGCGTTGGCAGGAAGACACATCAGTGCCGTTCACCCGCCGAACGGCAGAGCTCGACGTAAATCTGTATTCCGCAACACGTGGTACAGTATGTGGCGGGGGGTGCACAGCGTGTTGGAAACACTGTCTCCCCTTCCTGTTTCGTTCGCGGGCGGCACACCAGAACGGAAATTGTCGGTAAGATTGCCGGCCGGGGTGGCCGAGCGGTTCTAGGCGCTACAGTCTGGAACAGCGCGACCACTACGGTCGCAGGTTCGAATCCTGCCTCGGGCATGGATGTGTGTGATGTCCTTAGTTAGGTTTATGTAGTTCTAAATTCTAGGGGACTGATGACCTCAGAAGCTAAGTCCCATAGTGCTCAGAGCAATTTGAACCATTTTTTGTCGGTAAGTTTTCGTTATACGGTGATATCTTTGTGGTCATTAGGCGTGACACATGTTGCCGGAAATAATATGTTTATTATCTCGTTTTGGAACGTAGGCTCTCAGGATCTAGATCTACACGTCGCAAAACCCTTACGTGCGTGGCGGAGGGTAGTCTGTGCAGCACTTACATTTCCCCACTTCCCTTTTCCAGGCGCTAATGGTGCGTGGGAAGAAGGATCGTTTGTAAGCTTGACCGAGAACTCTAATATCTACAACTTTGCCTTCGTAGTCTTTTCGCGAGATACACGTAGAAGGAAATCACATATTGATTAATATTTCCAGCAATGTATGCTCTAGGAATTTTAACAGCAAAATCACACCGACATCCACGTTGTCTCTCTCGTAGTGCTTTCCACTGTAGGTGGATGGGCAGCTCAGTGTTGCTTTTGTGCTTACATCGACTCCGAGATGCACAATAGTACTGGGGTAATAAAGAGTTCTGTTGCATATAACAAGGTTCTGTTTACATCAGTATCATGAGGATCTAACACCCCACTCTTTCCTCTCTCCTCCACCTCTCCCTCCTCCAAACCACTATGGTGGACCTAGCCCATTTGCTCTAAGTTAAAATAACAGTGTACAAAAATCCAAGCTGGCGCAAATGGCAGTGCCTTAATAGATATCTAGCAGATTGCCCACATATGTTTCAATATGGATGAAAAGGCGATGTATTATTTATTTATCTATAAAAAATAACAATGGAGCAGGTAGCATCGCCATTGCTGGAGTATACAGCGCTCACAAAGCATGCAGATGAGGAGGTAACTGTCAAATGTCGCGCTGTGCTCAAGGAGACACGCGCCACCGCCAGCTCGGAGCGGTGCATGGGGGAAGTATCTGCTGAGGTACGGTTCCACATTTTTTCCCCACAAGACCACCTGAGCTTTTCACTTTATGCCCCTTCCACTACTAGTATACTGACTGGTTTGAAGAAGCTCCCTGTGAATTTCAGTTCGTTCACCACCACCACCACCACCACCACCACCACCACCACGACGACGACGACGACGACGACGACGGACGACGGCCGCCGCCGCCGCCGCCACCACCACCACCACCACCACCACCACCACCACCACTTCTCTACAGGCCAGTTTTAACAAGTTCCCTACAAGTTTCTAAGGCTGTTTCGGTTCTGTTGACGACTGTGTCATGAGCGAGGCACATTGCAAGATGGCTGTGTGTGTTGCAGGTGTCAATGAAGGAGAAGTTAAAAGCAGCGGCATACAAAATTATGAGAAGTTTGGTGGTAATGGAGAAAGATAACACTAAAGGGTTAAATATCTCGATTCGTACCGCATCCCACCTTAGAACAAGACAGAAAAGAGAACTATGAGGCGGCAAGCAACGACAGTATAACAGAAGAGAATGATGTAATCCACAAGAGCAAACAAATCTGTCGCATTTACACAATAACACAACAAGTTACCAAGCTAACAGGAAGCATTAGGTAGTAAGTTCACAATGAAACATAAACTAGTGTGCACAAAAGTAAAATGAAATCAGTATAACATGAAGGCTGGGGCCACAAGAGCGGAATGTGTCCACAAGGCAAGATATGCTGTGGCGAAATGCACAGTCCTGTTGCCATGCTGCCAACTGCGGAGCGGAATGCGGAGAGCCAAAATCTGACTCATCTGCTATAACATCATCATCACCATCATTTAAGACTGATTATGCCTTTCAGCGTTCAGTCTGGAGCATAGCCCCCCTTATAAAATTCCTCCATGATCCCCTATTCAGTGCTAACATTGGTGCCTCGTCTGAAGTTAAACCTTTTACTTCAAAATCATTCTTTACCGAATCCAAGTACCTTCTCCTTGGTCTACCCCGACTCCTCCTACCCTCTACTGCTGAACCCATGAGTCTCTTGGGTAACCTTGCTTCTCCCATGCGTGTAACATGACCCCACCATCTAAGCCTGTTCGCCCTGACTGCTACATCTATAGAGTTCATTCCCAGTTTTTCTTTGATTTCCTCATTGTGGACACCCTCCTGCCATTGTTCCCATCTACTAGTACCTGCAATCATCCTAGCTACTTTCATATCCGTAACCTCAACCTTATTGATAAGGTAACCTGAATCCACCCAGCTTTCGCTCCCATACAACAAAGTTGGTCGAAAGATTGAACGGTGCACAGATAACTTAGTCTTGGTACTGACTTCCTTCTTGCAGAAGAGAGTAGATCGTAGCTGAGCGCTCACTGCATTAGCCTTGCTACACCTCGCTTCCAGTTCTTTCACTATGTTGCCATCCTGTGAGAATATGCATCCTAAGTACTTGAAACCGTCCACCTGTTCTAACTTCGTTCCTCCTATTTGGCACTCAATCCGTTTATATTTCTTTCCCACTGACATTACTTTCGTTTTGGAGATGCTAATCTTCATACCATAGTCCTTACATTTCTGATCTAGCTCTGAAATATTACTCTGCAAACTTTCAATCGAATCTGCCATCACAACTAAGTCATCCGCATATGCAAGACTGCTTATTTTGTGTTCACATATCTTAATCTCACCCATCCAGTCTATTGTTTTCAACATATGATCCATAAATAATACGAACAACAGTGGAGACAGGTTGCAGCCTTGTCTTACCCCTGAAACTACTCTGAACCATGAACTCAGTTTACCGTCAACTCTAACTGCTGCCTGACTATCCATGTAAAGACCTTTAATTGCTTGCAAAAGTTTGCCTCCTATTCCATAATCTCGTAGAACAGACAATAACTTCCTCCTAGGAACCCGGTCATATGCCTTTTCTAGATCTATACAGCCTAGATACAATTCCCTGTTCCACTCATAACACTTCTCCATTATTTGTCGTAAGCTAAAGATCTGGCCCTGACAACCTCTAAGAGGCCTAAACCCACACTGATTTTCATCCAATTGCTCCTCAACTAACACTCGCACTTTCCTTTCAACAACACCTGAGAAGATTTTACCCACAACGCTGATTAAAGAGATACCTCTGTAGTTGTTACAATCTTTTCTGTTTCCATGTTTAAAGATTGGTGTGATTACTGCTTTTGTCCAGTCTGATGGAACCTGTCCCGACTCCCAGGCCATTTCAATTATCCTGTGTAGCCATTTAAGACCTGACATTCCACTGTACTTGATGAGTTCCGACTTAATTTCATCCACCCCAGCTGCTTTATTGCACTGCAATCTATTGACCATTTTCTCCACTTCCTCAAACGTGATCCTATTTCCATCATCATTCCTATCCCATTTTACCTCGAAATCTGAAACATTACTGATCATATTTTCACCTACATTGAGCAACTCTTCAAAATATTCCCTCCATCTGCCCAAGGCATCCACAGGATTCACCAGCAGTTTTCCTGACCTGTCCAAAATACTTGTCATTTCCTTCTTACCTCCCTTTCGAAGACTGCTAATTACACTCCAGAATGGTTTTCCAGCAGCTTGACCCAATGTCTCCAACCTGTTTCCAAAGTCTTCCCAAGATTTCTTCTTGGGTGCTGCAATTATCTGTTTGGCTTTGTTTCTTTCTTCAACATAACTTTCTCTGTCTACCTGAGTTCTAGTATGTAGCCATTTTTTATATGCCTTCTTTTTCCTTTTACAGGCTGCCTTGACTGTGTCATTCCACCAAGCTGTTTGCTTCCTCCTACTTTTACACACTACTGTTCCAAGACATTCTTTAGCCACTTCTAGTACTGTGTCCCTGTACCTTGTCCATTCCTTTTCCAATGACTGTAATTGACTACATTCAACTAACTGGTACCTTTCTGAGATCGCTGTTATGTACTTGTGCCTGATTTCCTTATCCTGAAGTTTCTCCACTCTTATCCTCCTACATATGGACCTGACCTCCTGCACTTTCGGCCTCGCAATCCCAATTTCACTGCAGATTAAATAATGATCAGTGTCATCAAAGAATCCCCTGAATACACGTGTGTCCCTCACAGCCTTCCTGAATTCCTGATCTGTTATTATATAGTCAATGACAGATCTGGTTCCCCTGCTTTCCCACGTATACCGGTGAATGTTCTTATGTTTAAAAAAGGAGTTTGTCATCTGCTATATTCAATAAAAAATGGTTTACACAAAACAAAGGAAAGAACATCTGTATCTATTGTTGCCGTCTCAGTAAAACTTTTATTTTGGCATAAGAAATTAAAAACCGTTATTTTTGGAATGGCCTGTCTTCTCCGCTGTGCAATTTTTCTTTGAGGAAATTATTCGAAAAAACTAACTAATTCTTTCGCGTATTTCAAATATATATCGGTTGTCGCTCACTGGTATTTAGGTAGCAACTGCACTTATAAAAAGAAATATATACCGGGAGTTTTAAAGTCTTTGTCAGAAACATCGATGTGTGGCAGATCACGCCACATGATATAACTTTTATTGGAGACAAAATGTTGACTGACGTGACGCTAGGCGTCATTTGAGTCTGGACATTCCCTGAGTGGCGGCAGTGCGTAGGCACTCTGCAGCATTAGTATGCAATGAGAGTTGCCTATCATTCGCTCTGCGTGAAAGATGGTGGGCTGATCATAACTGAAGTGCCCAATTTGCTTCTAAATATCTTTGTTCGCTTAGAGACACTCTTTGTTACGGTTTTCTTGTCGAAGATCACTGTATCAGTTCACTAGTATAGGAAAACCAGGTCAAGAGACCCTGCTAGTTAGGTGAAATTTCGTTATCTCACGGCGGCGAATATCAAAGAGCGCCTAGCATCGTTGGGAATCGTCTGCTAGTATTCTGTCTCTAAAAAAGTTATTTCTTACTCATAATCTAACACCCCTAGGCATTTGTGCAAAGATTTTGAAACACCATGAATATATCAAGGAAGTAATCGGATTTCCTTGAATTTCACAAGATAAGTTAAGGAGCTTTTAAGTAGACTGCCCAAGGGATTGATATGAAACAACTATAACGCTGAATGCGAGTTCTGTGTATAATAAGACCATCCATGAACAGCAGGGGATTTTTGCGAACATATGACAATTTACATCCGATTGTGCAGCAAGAAAATACAGACTTCGGACACTAGCTCACTTAAAATGACAATTAGAATTCGTTGCCACAGGGAAACTAATACGGCAACACTGAGATCCATGTGGCAGTGGGCTAGGCAACGGGTACCTTCCCCAGAAAGTGAGTGTGGACTGCAACGTACAAAAGTGACACACACTAACAAATGTAGGGCACTCTACTGAAGCATGACACAGACAAATTATCACCTTCGTCCAAACTCGCAACGGCACCGAAATGTCGAAGCTTTACAATAGAGTAAAGATGAAACTTTCTCGTCAAATCAAGTTATGTATCAAACTACGAAGTAGAAAACGGTAGCTGTCAAATAAGATAACATGGTAATACAAGAGAGAGAGGACAAAACGTGGAGACGTCGAAATGACGCTACATATTTGTTATCATCTTCAAGTCAGTAAATGTACAACGCTAAATTTCCTCCATAAGTATATGTTTCGGATGTTCTGTGAAAGAGAGTATGTGTATGCGTCAGCATTCCATAGAACTTGGTGGCGACAAATTATTAGGACACGGCAAGACATAGCCTACGCCAGAATTGTGCGTTAAATATCTGTATCATCTGGTAAGGCTCCAATAGATAGAAATTGCTGTTGTGCAAGTACCTAACAGCGAAGTACAGGATGTAACTTGAATCGATGGCGTTCTCAACTCACCCATACGTGACTTACTGTCCTTGGTATAGTATGAATACATTTAGATAATTTTACCGCAACACAAGTGGGCTAGATTTGTCATCTTGGATTGAAGGGGGAGTGAAGAAAATGAGATAATTACGTATTCCATACATCATTTGAATGACAGTTCTATAAAAATGACTTGGAACAAGTCAGTTTACGGAATATGTATACGTGATTAGCGGTAACATTAGTAGCACAATTTTTATTCTTACTCAGAAACTAAAATTGAAAACTACCTTTTTTTTTACAGGCTATCAGTTATTAAGTAGTAATTCGTCATGCAACAGAAATAGTTGTTCAGGCGAAATAATTTTAGATTACATTTAAAAACTTTTTTCTACCTGTCAAATTTTATGTTATCGTGCAAAAAATCAAAATTTTTTGTTATTACATCGTGAATTCCTTTCAGAGCCACTGATAGATTTAATAATGGGTAATAAAGATCATTTTTTCCTTTAGCATTGTGGCTATAGGATCACCATTCTTCTCAAATTGTGGTTAATTATTTGTGGCTAATTTCATTAGCGGATGTATGTATTGTGATGGTGCAATTAAAATTGCCTAATTCTTGAAGACGTATCTGCGTGACAATCACGGGTGAACACCGTATATTATTCTTACTGCTTGTTTTTGGGCAATCAGTACTTTCTCTTTAAGTAATGTGCTACACAGAAAACTATTCCGTCAGACATTATTGAGTGGAAATATGCAAAATACGTCAAGAGGTTAATTAGTTTTAAACTACCTGGCAGATTAAAACTGTGTGCCGGACCGCGACTCGAACTCGGGACCTTTGCCTTTCGCGGGCAATTGCTCTACCAACTGAGCTACCCAAGCACGACTCACGCCCCGTCCTCAAAGCTTTAATTCCGCCAGTACCTCGTCTCCTACCTACCAAACTTTACAGAAGGACGGGGCGTGAGTCGTGCTTGGGTAGCTCAGTTGGTAGAGCACTTGCCCGCGAAAGACAAAGGTCCCGAGTTCGAGTCTCAGTCCGGCACACAGTTTTAATCTGCCAGGAAGTTTCATATCAGCGCACACTTCGCTGTAGAGTGAAAATTTCATTCTAGTTAATTAGTTTGTTTCCCAGACTAACAACTACACGAAGAGCAAAAGTTTCTGAACTTAACTATTTGAGCGCCTCACTAATTTGCTTTTTCACGTCTTCGTCAGTATTTGCATCTACAAATTTAATTCATTTGACCCTGCTTACTGACTCCTGTTCACTCGCTATCAACTGTTGGTAAGGCTATTTGTTGTATAGAACTGAATGTAGCGCTTTTTCTCAAAATTAAGATATAGCCCATTTTCAGGGAACAACTCAATAGTGCTTTGAAAACAAGATTAACAACATCTTCTGTTGCTTTCTCTCTAACTGAATTTAGTATAAGACTAGTATCATCCTGCAAAAAGTACCAATGTCCTTGTTCAGTGCTAAGAGGAGATTCATTCACATGTGTAATGGATAAGAGTGGACCCAAAACTGAACCCTGTCTGAGTCCCTTTGGGATTTCTCCTCAGTCACTAACATTTTTTACTCTTCCAACATTATTTGAATTATTCAGAACATCGTTTCGTACTCTGTTGGTTATGTATGATTTAAATTGGCTGTGTGTAAAGCCATTAATTCCATAAAACGTATGCTATTCTAAGGGTGTAACATAACCTACACAATCCAACGCCTTGGAAAGACCCCAAAGATACCAAATGATAATATTTCGTGGGTGAATGAACAAAAATCTCAGTCGAGTAATCCAAATGGAATGCAAACTGTGATATGCTAAGTAAATTGTTTCTACTTATATGTGAAACTTCTCTTGACTATATTATTTTTTCGAACATTTCGTAGAAAGATGTAACTGGGCGATAATTATTTAAGTCTTTCTTAGTACCTTTCTTACAGAAAGGTTTAACAACTGCATATTTATTTAATTCCCCTGTGCCTGTGATGTATTACTAAATCACTTCCGGCGAGTAGCAGGATTAATACTTGAACAAGTTCACGTCAGATTTTCTTCCACATTCATTTTCCAACTAATCAAATTTTAAAGCTTGAATTGTACAAACGATCGCTTATGCCATAGGCACTACAGTTGGCCTGTAAGCACGCCGGGACAGGCATACGAAGACTTGGCGCGCCTATTCAATGGATTACAGATTATGTATACAAATGAAAGGTAGATAGTCATTCACTGATCGCTGTGTTTAATAACGCGAACTAGTGCTACTACCACTAAATATTTGTACGTAGACTACATACTGTAGTTCCAGCTGCCATCATACAATTATGGTGAAGAGGAGAATTTCATTTTAAGCTACATTCAGAGCTAGATCGAATATCTGCAACAAGCCAACTTGAGTTAGGTTTTTGCGGCAGCTGCTACTGTACCACGGCCAGCTGGGGCAGCGAGCGGCAGCGCCCAGGCAGTTTCGCCACTGGCCGCCGTGCGGCGCAGGCGTTGGCGGGAGCGATTACTGCCAAAGAGCACGCGGCAATAAAGCCGATGGTGCAATGCCCACTGCTTCCTTACCGACTCCGACACACCACACTGTCGACTAAGAGTTCATTATACGATTAACGACTTTTTTATAAATTAACTCACGATCGGGCCCAAAAAGAAATTTTTGTACCGTCGATAAGAAGAAACGCGGTTAGATGCGACTCAACAGCGAATCTGAAGAAGAACCAAGCAAACTGCACCATAAGCATGCATAAATTATAACGATCTTTTATCATAATGACGAAAACAACCACATTAAATTGTGGTTTCATTGTATGGAGCTTGTCCTGCTAGATTGAGAATATTTAACAGTAGATTAATGCTGTCTGTGAGAATAGGTGTGCGAGTGGATGAGTAAGGATGGGGGATGGCGGGGAGAGGTGGCACCCCCCCCCCCCCTTAGAATATGCAGTACAGATTTTTTATTCATTACAGAATTCTCATAAACGTTAATCAGGGATACAATATTTTTTGTGTTGCCTGTAAAATTTAGGTCTTGTGGCATGGCAGGTATTGAAATTGACCAACTCATTGATATCAGAAATGGTAACTTTAAAGACTTGTGCCCTCCTAGATAAATTTCTCCGGACGCCCATGTCTGCGAGTAAAACATAAATTTCACAAGAGAAAATTTCTTTTAGTCTCTTCATGATTCTATGACAGATATTACCATTGAGTGGAGTAACGCCTCTAACTCTGTTGAGGTGAACATCAAACGACACTATCTGATAAAGGCTGAAAGAAAATCTTCATTTAACTCGCGGTAATGTACCGAAACTTGCGTTTTTATAACAAAAAAATAAGGACGTTAGAACCGCCAATGAAGAAATTTAATTCGGAGACGTAGACAATTTTACGTTAGTGGCACATGTCAACAGCTCTTAACAATTAAAAGCAAAGCCCAATAAACGTCCTGGAAATTCACAGATACACTGAAGCAAAGCAAGCGCTGCATCATGTGTGAGATACAGAGGCGAGCGAGTGTGCCGGGAATTACCCCAGTTCACTGCTAGTAGCGCCACGTCACCTTCACGCGTCTGCGCGTAGCACGCCAGTATTGCACCACAATTAAGAATGAAATTAAAAATCAAAATTTATGTTTAAAACTTTGTTAAAATATAGTTTAGTGTTATAATGTTCCAGATACCAAGTCTTTATGTTCTAGGCTTAATAGTTTACGTAAAAATGCCGTTTTAAGAGAAAAATCAGCGGCGCTAAATAATGAAGCTAGAAAGCCACAATTTGATCAGAAGGTGCAGTTGGAGCTCATAAATAAGAGGTGCAGCTTTCCAAAACAACAAAATTTCAACACCGGAATCCTCATTTTTAGGACAAATCAGAGGCGCTAAATAATGGACTTAAAAAACATGAAAATTTGTTTTATGCTTCAGTTCACCTCAGAAATAATAACTGAAAGACCACGTTAAGTTACCTCTTAGAGTTTTTGAGTAATTAAGTAAAAAACCAATTTTGTAACTAAAATTTACCCAATTGTTGCAGATTAAGTACCTGTAAGTACCAAGTGATTGGACTATACTAAATTTGAGAGTTTTAGTATTAATAACTGCTGACATACGTTACAGTAAAGATATGATTCAGAGGTATCGATCTACCGTTAGTCCCACTATAAAAATTCTAGACGGCAAAGTTTTTATTCTAGCGAGCTCAAACAGTTACAGTGATTCCAAACAACTTAACTGAATACAAATAAAAATTAAGAGGTTTCTGCATTAATTTCTATATTATTAAAGTTTATGTGCCAGACAAAGCGGTCGTTCGGAGGCTGCTGCAGAATGCAGATTGCCGTAGACAACAGATGTTCCCTCGGCAGTCCGCTCCGACACCTATATAAATCGACCCCTGAGGCCGGGGGCGGGTCGGCGGGGGCTTCCCTCTCGGGTCGGTGCGAAACTCCTCCGCCCGTCCCACCCAAATCTCCTGGTTCTGACCTACTCAACGAGGGTATGTGTGTATTCCTCCATCACTCACCTATCTTAAAAGACTTAGACGAATTACGTCTATCAGGACATTCCTATCCGTGAGGTTCCCCCATTCTCGTATCAGCCAGGACTAGCAGGCAAAGCACAATAAATGCTAACACTGCACCCACACGTGCCTGAGGATGGCGCTTCATGTTAGCGACAGCGACAGCAGTCGCAGGGTTCACGTCGCAATCAGCTACTGTAAGATGCACGTGTGTCAAACGTCGGATCGCGCTCGGCCTCGGATGACGTCTGAGCCAAACTGTGACAAGGCGCGTATTTTGCGGCAAAAACGGATAGTGAACTCGCGAGGACTGTACTCCGTCCTGGATCTTTTAAAATTCGCCTAAGTAACTGTTAGAGCACCGTCCGTGTGAATTACAATTCCTTGTACATTTATTGCAAACTTTCATTGAGTAATTTTAGTCAGGGCGAAAGACAATCTGGTAGGAACGTACCATAGGGGTCACCTCTGAACTGCTAAATGTGCTGTTAGAATAGGGAAACTTGCTTGCAATTGAAAATAGTGAATTTCCAAGTGCTGTATGGGAAAACTTCAAGCAATACAATTTTGATTGGAACTTTATACTTTTATTTAAAATCATAATCCTGATCCCGCAAAGAAATAGGACAGAAACTTTTCTTTCAGTGGGCTAGACCAGAATGTGACCGTGCAGACTGGAAACTTCGCTTTCTGGCTGACCACAAAATTAGTTGCCAGGCTCGCGTGAGTAAAACGGCGAACAATTAAAGATTAACTTTTATCCGCCGCCCCAAAACATCGTCCATAATACGCTTCAGACCGTAAATACAAACATATACGTATTTAACAGAGTGCTGTACGTCATGCTCACTCGCGTACTTACTTGAAATGGTTAACTAGAAATGGCAAAAACTGTTTAAATAGTAGGATCGTATTCATCATGAAATGAAAAATGGTATAATGATGGCTATTTGTAGGTAATTTATATCGAAAATAGGAGACCGATGACCTCGCTGCTTGGTCCCCTCACCTGAATCAGCCAACCAGTCTAAGGAAGGGAGGTCAGAGTTGAACGTCCCGTCTAGAAGGAGTTAATAAGAGATAGTAATTTATGTAGTTTTCAAAAGGTTTTATTAGTTAATCGATTAAACTATCCTGCAACTTGTCTTTCTCGTCAGACTAGAAGGAAAACGGGTGGTCATCGTTACAAAAAGAACAGTAATACGAATGTATCACTCACATATGTATGGCAATCTGCAATGAAAATCTGCAACACGAAGGGAATGATTAAGAGCACCATAGCACTGACTTCTTACGCAGTGGAACCTAATCCTGTAGCAATGAAATAGATTTTAACGTAAATAGGAACACAATTGCGCATAAAATGACAGATTTTCAGGGTGAACTGTTCCCTGTTTCAAACTGAAGCTGACAAACAACTAAACTATCATGAATAAAATGATATGAAAACAAAAAAAGTCATGGACATGGCTGGAGCCAGCACTAAATTACAACAAAATGGAAACAAATATCCAATACGTCCGCCCCCTTGTGCTTGACGCTTAGATGAGGCAACAGCAGTAACACAAGACTGCCTGTTCAAACTGCGGCGTGGCCGTCAACAACGGAGTACACGCTCGACGTTGAGAAGCGTGGCCACCGCCGTGGAAATTCCCCGATAGCCTTACGAAACGCGACTGCCGCACCTCACCCGCTGCCGTCCAACGTTCCACAGGTAACGCGAGCCACAAGGCATACATCCCACCTGTCACTCGCGGGAAAATTATCCAGCATCCTGCGTCTGCGAGCATGGCTTACATGGTCGCTCTCTCTAAACACCTCTACACTAACACATATGTACACATACGAGAAGGTACGTAACACGTATTACGCTACGGATTAACACGTATTACGCTACGGATTAACGACGTCTAGTACGACGAAAACCACTTACGAATCGGATACGTGGCTGCTACGTGAGAAAGTACGCATACACTCATACTACAAAAGCCATCTACCAGAAGAAAAACGTGTTTATTTATGTAACCAGAATAATTTGGTTGACTGATGAACTAGTGAGCTGTTCTACAATGCCTGAGAAAAAAAGTGAAGTACCTAGTAGGCATGGTCGGATATCAATGTAACATAGTTCACGTACCCATCATCAGCGTTATGGTATCTAAAATATTACAGCTGCAATTGAGGTGTTCCCTGGAGACGAGAAGTATTCCCTGAAGACGTTTTAAATGAAATAAAAATAGGACAGTAATTCTTATGTATTAAACTATCACACATATTCTGAAACTACGATGTTTCGTTTATATTTGACTGAAATTTAGTCCATGTACGAGACTTCGAAATGAATAAAAAAACTATTTAAAAACGTTTGTTGCTCCATACTTCGAGCGCAATATACCGAGTAGTTATAATTGAACTTTCCCTATTTAACACGTTATAACACGGAAGCTAACTACCGTACGAATACCAAACTTGGTAGTATTAATGTCCAGAGTATTGGGTGCACGATTTCCATGCGTCACAGCGCCACCACCCAGTTCCAACATGAAGGGGTTAGGGAAGGGTTCTCTTTCTCCACTTGCAGTGCCGAGCATGATGAAGTTCGAATTAAATGGAGAACACGGCGTCGCTCCGGGAAGAAACCGACGACCGGTTGCACCATAGATGATTGGTGAAATCACTCTTGCTATGGCAGACAACGCTGCGCACAATTCCCGATCTTCAAGCAGTGCGCGTCCAGTGTCACGACAGTTGAACATCCTGTGGTCCACAGTACGGAAGGTGCTTCGAACCATTCTCAGATGGTATCCGTACAAGATCCATATTGTACCGCAGCTTGCACCACAGGATGCACAACGACGTGTTGACTTCTCTCTTCACTTTCTCGCAAGGATTGAAGTTGACGAGGGCTGGCCCTGACCATCCTATAGACAGACGAAGCTCGTTTTTCTCTGACGGGTGAGGTGAACACACAGAATTGCCCAGCGTGGGGATCTTCACCTCCAGTCATAGTGCATGAAGTTTCTCTGTAAGGTGAACGTATCACCGTATGGTGTGGCTTCACAGCAACGTTCATCAATGGCCCTTTCTTTTTTGAACAGCTTGGCGCTTGAGGATCAGAGACTTACAGTGTGACTGGCCAGCGTTACTGCGATATGCTTCGCCAGCATGTCGTGCCCGCCTTACAGGAGAGAGAAGCATCGAACTCAACAGTTTCCATCCAAGCTTGGGTCCCACCGCACGTCGCTCGTGACGTTCACCTGCTTCTCCGAAGCACCATCACCTGATCTCACTCCCTGTGATTTCTGGTTGGGGGGCTACCTGAAGGACAGGGTTTGCTAGGGGAACATTCACACCTGTGCTGATCTGAAGCGCAGCATATCAAGAGAGGCAGCCAGCATACCTGCGGGCATGGTTCGTCCTACAGCGGAGAATGCAATCCTGCACTTTCAGACTCTTCTGCACACTGATGGGCGCCGTATTGAGCCCCCTTTGGTACCAGTAATGTTACCGGTATGTAGTGGGATGATGTACCGCAGCAGCACATTAAAATTTCAACTGAATTGATTCTGCATTATTTCTTTTCCCCATGGCCTTGACATTAATGCTACCAAGTTTGGTACTCGTACGGTAATTAGTTTCCGTGTTATAACGTGTTAAATAGGGAAAGTTTAATTATAACCACCAGATATCTCAGTTAAGTAGTCGTTCCTAAGGACGTCTGTTGTTTACGGTAGGTAGTGTTGTTCGTGTTTAGTGCTGTTACCGGGCCTAGTAGGGTATATAAAAGTAGTGAGCAGCGTCAGATGTTCGGTGACAACTATGAAGGACACGGAGATGGTGAGGGGA
Source organism: Schistocerca piceifrons (assembly GCF_021461385.2). Lineage (NCBI taxonomy): Eukaryota > Metazoa > Arthropoda > Insecta > Orthoptera > Acrididae > Schistocerca > Schistocerca piceifrons. Next base: position 659,858,438 of record NC_060138.1, read on the forward strand.
GCCGTCGGATATACCTTCACGTGACGGCTGGTGGTGATTCAGGGAACTTGACGACACATCGGTACTTCGCGGCATCTTGCGCCCTTATGTGCCACTTATCATGCGACATTATCGTGGTAGCATTTTCCAACAGGTCAGTGCTCGTCTACACAAGGTACTTGTGTCTATTAACTGCCTGCGTGATGCTGAGGTACTCCGGTAGCTGGTAAGATCGCCAGATCTTTCCCGATCGAACGTGTGAGGGACCAGCTCGGACGTCAACTTCATCCCAACGCCAATATCTAGTATATCAAGGATCAGATAAACCAGGAGAGGCTTCAACGTCTTTATAAGGCCCTTCCCAATCGAGTTAGTGTATGGAACCAGGCAACTGGGGATGGAACGTCATACTGATTGTGGACCCATTGTGCCAAGTTCTTTGCAAATTTGGTTTGATTATGTAATCACTGAAATAGCGTCACAAATCATCTCAAGATGTGAAGTTTCATTTCGTTACCGCGTCCCCTTCTGGGTACTTCGCTTTTTTTGTTAGGCAGTGTATATGCAACTACGTTAAGTGTGTTGTTTTAAATTATAATATCGTTTTCGTTTGTGTGTTGTAAAATAACACGTCTGGCCCGAAATAATACAATCTACCTTACTCTATGGTTCGCGAGAGAAGCGAACACATTTAAACAGAACTTACTGTTGTGCGGGGAATTTATCTAGGTTGCAATTCTGAAAATATTTCGTATCGTCTTGTATTTTACCACAATATGTTCAAAAACTGTCTTATATTATTTCACTTTTTTTCCAGCTTATCCATGTCCTTTATTATTTACTACCTTCCAATTGTATAAACATACCGTATCTTCGAAAACGTCGAAGTTATGATTCCCATGTGTTATTTTAGTTCAGCTGAAGTAACGGCTACTCTATTGTTAGCGAAAAAAGTTCACGACAACTGAATAATCGACTCACAAAGCATTATTTCACGATCCATTAATCAACTAGTTTATAGCTGAATATGTGGTTGTAGACCCCTATGATTTTTTTTTTCTTAACGAACGAAGTCAAACATTCAATGTCCGTCGATATAACGATGATTCTTCACTGACTGAATTTCACAGTACGTCTTTGGAAGTGATGTCAATGCCACTAACTGCTTTTCTTTTTTCCGCCGCCTACAAACTGAGAACTCTTTTACGGTATCTACCACGAGCAGTTCCTGCTTGGGAAGAGAAACAAAAAGCTGGGGATTGCGCAACGGAGCGCTGTACTAAGGATTCTGAGAAATGTGCCGGATCCGGTGTTTCTTTTTTGAGGCGCAAAGCGAGGAGGAAGCGCGGCGCGGCGCTGGCAGGCAGCTAGCCGCAGCCGCGACGTGGCACCAGCGCCCGGCCCGAGCCGTGGCGTGGCGAGGCGAGGCGACCTTGCAGAAAGGCGCTGCAAGCCCGGCCCGGCCGAATTGCGGATACCCGTAGGCGGCCGTCACGTGGCCACTCGACTCGCGGAAACGCGGCCAGCGCGCTTCGCCGTGATTCACGGCGTCACATCACATCTACTGGCCCGACCCGACCCGGCCCGTCAAAGGCGACGCTCGTTCTGGCCCGTATCGCCCTGCCAGTGTTTTCCCACGGGCACACTGTTTCGCAAGTTTACATATAAACATAGCGAAAAAAATTATTCAATGTCTAACATATCGCATTACTGATTTGTAGCATAGCTAGTTGCATATTAAATGTACTATTTATGACTGTGCCTACAAGGAGTTTCAAACATGCCTGGACACTTCACAAGGGCGCCAGAGGCACCCCAACTATAACATTTCCAGGTGTTGACACTCGCTACTTAGATTGAGGCGGGATTCCAGAGAAAATGGAAAACATCAGTCGCCTTTATTGACCTCTCAGCAGCTTACGACACTGTGTGGAGAGAAGGCATCATGTACAAAATTCTTCGAGTAATTCCTTGCAAATCTATAGCACGCTTAATAGAGAGCATGCTCAATGATAGGGTGTTCCAAATAAGTATGGACACTCACTACAGCTCCATCAAAAAACTAAAGAATGGCTTATCACAGGTATCAGTGCTCGCACCACTGCTGTTAAGCCTCTATATTGCAGACCTGCCGGAAACACAATCAAGAAAGTTCGGGTATGCTGACGATTGGGCCCTCGCTACAAGATGTAGCACAATTGAGGCATCTGAGGATATCCTAACGAAAGACCTGAACATAATGGGTGAATATTTCCGTAAGTGGACACTTCAACCAAATGCTTCCAAAACAGGTTAGTTGCTTCCATCTCAACAACCAACTCGCTGGAAAGGAACTCAACATTCGATTTGAAAACACCGTTCTCAGGCATAATAGAACTCCGAAGTACTTGGGCATGACGCTGGACAGAACACTATCTTTTAAAGAGCACCTAACAAAGACTGCCGAAAAATTAAAGACAAGAAACAACATTATTCAAAAGCTTTGTGGTACTACATGGGGAGCAACGGTCTCCAATCTCCGCACCTCTGCTTTAGCAATTGTATTTTCGGCTGCCGAATACTGTGCTCCGATTTGGCTAAACAGCCCACATGTAAAAAAGGTGGATGTCCAGTTGCATAACACTCTAAGGATGATTTCTGGAGTAATTAAACCCACTCCAACGCAATTGCTCCCAATATTAAGCCACATCCCGCCGCCACACCTACGACGTACTGACACCCTTGTACGTGAATACAAGATCATCATGGGAAATCTAAGCCTGCCAATCCACCAAGACATTGAGGCTGCAAACACTAATATGCTCCGATCTAGGAACCCGCCAACAAGAACAGCAAGGAACTGTGTACAAGAAGGTTTCAGTATCACAAACGTATGGTCTGAAAAATGGAACGCATGGCAAAATCGTAACATGCCTTGCATCACACAAAAACCACCTGGTGTTGACCTACCACGCAAAACATGGTCCACTCTAGATAAGATTAGAACTCGTCATGGCAGATGTGCTTACTCCTTGTATAAAGGGGTAAAATACTATCCCCTCAGTGTGACTACGGAGAAAGTCAGACCATCAGCCACGTTGTTGAAGAGTGTGCCAGAAGAGTCTATAATGGGAGCCCCGACGACTTCCTGCTCGCAACTCCAGAGTCGATAGATTATATTAACAGACTTGATGATTGATTGTAATCCTTAAACTTTGTTATATTAGTAATGTTTGCAGTTATTAACGTTGGTTATATTAGTGATTTGTCCGTTTCTTTCTGTGTGTCTGTATTGCCATACGATAAATAATAAATAAAATATAACATTTCCATCAGGGCGTGTTACAATTAGTAGTGGCCGCTTGCGGGGACCAAGCTGAGAGAGGCTCCCAACTGCAACATTTGTATAAAGAGCGCATCACAATTAGGAGCGAAAACTGGCACGGGTATTATCTACGAGGGAAAAGGGATGAGAGTGAGGAGAGGCGTCAAATGACAAAGTTTCTAAAAATGTTCTCAATTGGCCCTAACTTCACAAAGTATGTAAATAAAAAGCCTGGAACAGGAATTTTAGCTTCGCAGGTACTGCAGGATCTAACCAAGTAAGAGTAGATACAGCAATGGTCATACAGTAGAAAACGTTTGTAACTGTGCAATCGACCGATGAGACGTACCAGTTAGGACAATGGACTCTGGACTCGTATTTGGGAGGAGAGTAGGTTGGAATCTCCGTCCGGCCATCCAGATTTAGGTTTGACGGTTGATTCGCAACTCAGTTAAAAAAAAAAAAAATGGCTCCGAGCACTATGGGACTTAACATCTGAGGTCATCGGTCCCCTAGAACTTAGAACTCTTAAACTTAACTAACCCAAAGACATCACATACATCCACGCCCGAGGCAGGATTCGAACCTGCGACCGTAGCGGTCGCGTGGTTCCAGACTGAAGCGCCGCAACTCAGTTACTTCAGAGGTACGACAGAGGGAAAATCTAGTCAGTCTAAAAAGAAAACATTCCATCCTAGAGTTCTGCTGAAGTCTGTGGGACCCACACCAAACAGCATTAACAGAGGATATTGAACGTTTCTACAGAAGGAAAGCGTATGTGTTCACAGATTTCTTTCATTCACGGGAGTGCTGCAAACCTGAATTGGCAGACGGTCGAAGACAGGCCAGTTATTCTGCAAACCTCTACTCACAACAAAATTGCTCTCATTCGGAACGCGTAGACAAGACTAGACTAATTACAGCGTGCACACATGCTCTTAAGCGGTCATTCTTCCCACATTCAACTTTATATCAATGGAACGGGAAGACGCCCTAACACGTTATCCTATGGGAGTTACTCTTTGCCACGCACTTTCCAGTGGGTTGCAGAGTAAAGATGTAAATGCAGATTAAAGGACACAGCCGATTTTCTTCCTCAATCTGAGCTTGAATAACGTCTCTGATGACCTAGTCAACGGCTAGTTAAACAACGATCTGTCTTCTCTCCAAATCTCCGGATGCAACTGGAAGAGTTGGACTTAATTGACAATAAAATTAACGACGTATTTCCTAAACAAAACACACCAAGAAACCTGCACCCTCAGATTCCTAGAATTAAAGACCTGAGAAAGAGTTCATGCAGTGTGGTGGAGTCAAAGACGTAACAGTGTTAAAAAATAGCTAAATGTTGAGTACCTGACTGGTTTAAGTCGACAGGTTGCGAGTGAGTCGTGTCATTGTATATGCTTTATATGCTACTTAAAATACATATTTTACATTACTCCTACAGCAAGTTTCAACTTTCATACAATATTAATGGAGGAAATATATTACAGTTGTTATTAAATGATATGTTTGCAACCTGAAATGGTAGATAAAATGGTTTCTCCATGGCTTCACTTCGAATCTCGTCCAATGTACTTAAGATTCCGATACCTATCTTCACTCTGTGAGGAAGGGGATCTACGAGGTGAGCAGTAAATCCTTTAACCTCTATCACCACTCCCCAGGTAGTTAGGGTGACATTCCACAGGTCATCTCGGCTTCTTGGCACGAGGTGATGCCGGTTCTATCTTGTTCGTTTCCTTTCGTTTCTACTCATATGTCTTTATAGGGGTTTAGGCTGTTGGAGATCAGTAGTGAAGATAATCTCTTTCTGTTCTGCAAAGCCACCATCGCAAGTACGTAAGCTGGAGACTGGTCCTGCTCGAAACATTATTCCCTCACTGAGGACATAGAACCACACTGATACGATCGTGTTGTTACTTTAAATACAAACCGGCCTTCTATTATGTGAGGCATGTCACGATCAGCAAATGAGTTCTAATGCCGCGATGACACAGACACATTGTCACACTGATACAATTCGTGGATTATTTAGCGTGAAATGGACTATTTTCGGTACGTATCAGGCAATCGTTTTCTGAAGAAAACATCTATTTGTATGAAATATAACGTTTCACAAGTAACGATTGACACAGTATTCGTCACATACTCGACGATAGAGTTGATCTTAAAGGTAAAAGCCTCTCCTTCAAGAAAGCTTTGTATCCCGCCCTCCCTAATACGGCGCCTAACTGTATCTTATGACTGGGGAAACGCGGTAGTACGCCTCAATTGCACTGCGTGCTAAAATGCATTTGACGTGTTAACCGCATCAATCGAAAATGTCTTTCCAATGCATGTAAGACGATCCTATGAAGTTAGGTGTAGAGCTATTCACACCGATTCATATACCCCCGCTTTGCACAACCAAAAATTCTTAGGGTGATGCGTTGTCACACGCTGTAACTGGTGACATACAACGGGAGAGTTTTGCCGCCGAGAGTATAGAGCAGCAAGTAGTGTCCTGAACAGTACGACGCCGTGTGTTTCGAGTCCTCAAAAATATTTCATTTTCGTATTACATTTTATGTAAAGGGCGTAAAATATCGTAGGTTTGTAAACAAGCAATAAGGCTATGTTACATGAGAACAATTTTATTAACTGTCTGTGACTGGTGCTTAGTATTCTATTGCGGACGCTGTTTGTTATTAAAACTTTTCTCAACTTACTCGTATTTACCTCCGATTGCTAATGCTCTCACAAACATCGTATCCGCTTCCTCGAACTAAGAGTATGTTACGACGTTAGACTAATCTGATTACAATACTGAATATTTTTAAGGGTGGAAACTTACATTCAGAGTGGATTTTTTCGTATTGGTCATATGCAATAAATTTATCCACAATCATTTCATTCCAAATAAATCAAGTTGTTATTAAACACTAGCACTGAAACTAGAAGAACAATTCTCAGGCCATGAACAATTTATTCTTTGGCCCTGTACCAGAGCCATTCGGTGGATGTCTGCTAATACAGAAGACGTGGCCATTAAGTTTCCAGGTAACTGCAAATTTCATCCTCCTGGTCACTGGAAGCGAGTCTCATCGATTTGTAGCCAACTTACCACAACGCCTACGCTCAGAAACAGTTTTTGACATAAAATCTGGCCTCTGGCCAGGAGCCCCGCTAACTCAACACGGCCGAACACAAATTTGATAATAAGCTGTCGGAATTTTTTAATGCGAGGATCTGCATAAGTTGCCAACATCTCAAGCGGTAGCAGTGCGTACAAGGATGTCTCTATCATTTGAACAGAATGTTGCACGCGCCAGTTCACTACGCATCGCAACTACCGCCTCTTGTACGCAGCACTTGTTTTTCTGCTGATCACTTCAGCTAGTACGTAGCGCTTTATTGTTGCGTAATTTTTAACAAAAAATGTCTACCATAAAGAAGGTTGAATACTGTGATGATCACGTTCGATGGGAACATAGATAAACTATTCAGATTTGAGCTGCATGAATTGATTCCTGAATGACTTACGCTGAAGGAGTAGTACAAGAGCTGTTAAATTAAATTTTATCAAATACTCATACGCAGTGTACGTAGCACAGAATGGTGTAAGAACGAGGTGGATGCTAGCAAAAAGTCTGCAAATTCTATATACGGTTGGGAAAATTATCGAAGCGATAATTTCTCTGACGGGAACCGATACTATTCTAATCGACTTATTGTCTTACACCAAAAAGAATTGCGAAACGAGCTTGCCTGAAACTCACAGAGCAGTAAATTACTGTGTCGTATACGAGCGGTAACATGCTAGTGCATATAAATCCTGTACTGTTAAAAATATGTAGCTCACATTTCAGTCGCCGGCCGTTGTGGCCGAGCGGTTCTAGGCGCTTCAGTCGGGAACCGCGCAGCTGCTACGGTCGCAGGTTCGAATCCTGCCTCGGGTACGGATGTGTGTGATGTCCTTGGGTTAGTTAAGTTTAAATAGTTTCTAAGTCTACGGAACTGATGACCTCAGATGTTAAGTCCCATAGTGCTTAGAGCCATTTGAAACACATTTTAGTCACAAAGCGAATACTGGAACGTTCAGGACAAAGGAAAACTGGTTCAAGATATCTAAATGTGGTTTTTGTAAACCAATTCGCGAAAATCTCTTTACTCTTTTGCAACAGAAACTGCAGTACACACAGTAACGCTGCGTACGCTCATGGCAGTGAGTGTGTTCTACAAGAATCACTAGGAAAACATTACGGATTCCTCAGCGCTTACGATGCTGAACTGCTAACGTTTTGTATATGAGCAGCGGAGGTCAGTGGCCACTAGGCAATGACTTACGGGAAAAAAAATGAAAATACGATTCGCAATAATGTGCTAGTTTTCAAAAATAGCCTTTTCTGTCCAATTTCGCGAGGCCGATTTCAAGCTCTTTCTTTAATTTCCTGGCCCGTCGTTTTGTTAACATACACTCATCTTCTTGAAGTTACAGAAAATAGCAGTCTTCAATAACATCGACTTTCCCAGCACTTTAATCGCCGAACTGACATATCAGTTTGTATAAAAAGCAGCAATTACACTCATAATTTCATTAGCGAATCAAAATTACGCTCTTGTAAATTAAATCATAGATCTTTTTCCTTGTTTTCCCTTCGTAATTGTTGATATGTCGTATGGCTGAGCGCTACACCACGTGACTGATTTCTACCACATTACTTAATTTTCATAGCTGTAATTTATCAGCTTCATTTTTTCTGACTAAGGAACTCACGTGGTTGTGCACTGAACCTTCCTGTTATTGCCATTCGCCTGGAAGAGTAAAATGAGACAATTAACACATGTTTTACTAAGATATATTGTATTACTGTCAACATGTACCAGCGACATATTATAATGTCCAATGAGGCTCGAAGCTTCAGATACGTGCTTAGAAATGACCAAAGGTCGAAATTAGCGTTCACATAGATAATAATAATAATAATAATAATAATAATAATAATAATAATAAAAATTAAAGCCTGTCTGGCCCATGTCTTCAGTCCAAAATTAACAAGGTCTTGCCTAGTTTGATTCACTGTTGGACATATGTGTAGGCCATTTTCTTATACTGAATACACTCGACGGAAGATAATCCACGTACTGACTCCGACACAAAACATACAGTAATCAACATCCACCCTGAAAAATCTGTTATTCTGTACAGTCGCCTTATGGTAAAAACAGAAATCGGCAACTGCGTCACGTCACCTGACACGATTAGCAACTTACTACGTGGAATGTCGTTCAGCACTTTTATGAAGCTTGTTTTAGAGACCAGGATGCATTTTCCTCTACAGGAAACAACCTCGTGGCATTTGCAGCTTGTACACGTACAAGAAGTACTTCTCTTGAAAAGACCCACTCTGTTATCTAGAAGGGACGAGTGAAGGAGGAAAACAAGAGCTTTCAGAATACTGAGAAAAGATAGGTACAGTCGCAACAGGATGATACACTCTGTTTCATTTCTAAACAACTGCGCTCATGTATAACATGGCAAACAGCCCATGCTGCGAGAACAGCAAAATAAACGCGTTGTATTGTGTGACTACAATTATATCTGAAAATCAGAGAGCGAAAAATTAATCCAACAATCTTAAAGTGACAAGGAAGGAGCCGGCGGGGTGGCCGCGGGGTTCTAGACGCTACAGTCTGGAACCGCGCGACTACTACGGTCGCAGGTTCGAATCCTGCCTCGGACATGGATGTGTGTGATGTCTTTAGTTTAGTTAGGTTTAAGTAGTTCTGAGTTAAAGGGGGCCTGTTGACCTCAGATGTTAAGTCCCGTAGTGCTCAGAGCCATTTGAACCGTTTGATAAGGAAGGAAGTGTTTGTCATTCAGAAAAGAAGTTAACGCTCCCCCTTCCACATCAATAAATCATTTATTTTCCTCCTTGTACGATTAGGTTTCGGATTAAACTAAGTATTAACTACATTCTGTAAGGATAGATTGACCACTAGCTGTTTCTCAAAGTAGCCGAGGCTATTTTTGGTGCTCGCAATCATATCAGTGACGAACTTCTTTTGAGGTGCAAGACCTTATTCTCTCAGTCATTTACTACTTACCCACAATTTACCAAATGATATGAAATGGAAATGCACAGGCAAATCGTTTTCCGGTAGTAAGCCACGCACAGCTACGAAACAAACATACAATGAGACTGGTAGCGCAAAAGCCAGCGGGGAACTCACATCTGGGCGATATTTTGCTCTTAATGCAGTGCTTTTAGATCGAATGAGGATCAGTCGCTGTGCGTTTCTTCCTCATCTAATTCCACCAGATGTGCGCACTAGCATGGCTGATTTTAAAGGTTTGGAGTTCATTGTCGTGCGCGGCAGAGATGATGACGCTGTTCAACTCAACAATTTACTTACAATATTTTAAAAGAGAAACATCCAGGCAACTGTAATCAAGTAAACAGAGACATGAAATGAAGCGCGATTAACGGCTACCTGTCCAAAACGCTTGTGGAGCCACCCAACTCCTGGCCTCCTACTCACACAGGATGAGCGCCAAATTTGTTTTGTGCGCCGAGATTAACGCACATACGAGACACCATTTGTCGATGGGCGGGCTGTAAAGTATTTCACAGGAGTTGCATACTCTGCGCAAAGATTTCAACATTTCGATTAAAAATGTATCGGTTTCATGTAAATAAGGCAGTAAATGTACGCAGATCTTCACTCACCAGTCGGAAGTGTAACGTAGGCAAATGAAGTTATAACAGTAAGCGACATTTGGTCAGTTTTCTGAAACCCTGACGACTTGGAGTGCAAAATGCCAGTCAGCTAAGGAACATTAGTATCATTCTGCAGGTAAGAAGCACAAACTGAACAACAGATATGAAGTTGCGTTTGGGATAATAATTCAGGCAACTGGTTTCAGTGACATAGTGAGTATTAGAAGTTACCTCGGCGATCAGTACACAGCAGATGATTCTTACCTTTGGTAGTACTCGGATATTATATCGAGGCAGTTTTAGGTGGGGGTGTTTTGAACTATGGCTGCGTAGATATCGGCCGAGGTCGGGCCTGAACTGTCGCTGTCAACCTAACAACAAATGCAATATAGTCGCTAGATACTGCTCTGGATACACCACTTTACTTTGTGTTGTGCGTTGCTCGTTGGTTTCTTTTCTTATTTTGAAATGAACGAAAAGACTAATCGTGATCCATCAAGGGGTTCCAGGGTGACTCACACGTCACCAGAGATACCGGCGATCCCTACACCACATGTCAGTTCTGCAGAGAACACAGACGTACCCTGCCGACACTAGGTGAGAGGGAGGCAGGGCTTGTACATCTCAACGCTCCTCTCCCCGCGGGCGGTGTTAAGTTCTCATTTGTTTATGCTTGGGCCCACAGTCACAATAGTGTCCGCACATTAAGCCAGCGCACGTAAAACGTCCAGTATAGAAACACCAGCATCCAGTGGTGAGTGTGCTATAGTTATTCTGTTTCTAGCTGCACTCGAACGTAGCGCCAACAGTAGAAATAATGAATTATTGTATTTTGTATGCAACATACACTGCAACCGTCAAGCTGCAATATTCGCCATCTGTTGAATGGTGTTTTAGTTATCTTTTGTGCGAAATTAAAACGCTAGAAGAAGCAATCTTCCGGGCACATGTTGGAATAACTGATTTATTCAGAAATGTGACTATTAAGAGACACAGACAAGTGGACAAGCAGTTCATCTTATTTTCAGCACAAGCAGTTTATCGGAAAAATGCATAATTACACTAACAAGCAATGACAGAGCCTCTGAAAGTATTACTTATGCAATTTTTATTGACATTGGTAACTGTCTACGAAAACTGTCAAAGTGGTACCTTCCATTAAATGTCAATGTATACAGACATATCAGTAGGAGGTCAGTTACTGGTTATGGCATCAGTTGATGTGATGAAAGACAGAGAAAAAAATTCGGCATGTGTAAGGTTGGGGTGGCAAATGGGCTGTAGCCTTTTTCAAATAAATGTTACAGCATTACTCCGAAGTCACGGAGGCAAAGCGTAGCAATGACCCAATGAAACAAACATACCCTCAGCTATGCTGCAGTGCCCGTTTCATCCTGTGGACAAAGGCAACAATAATAGTGCCATGGACACCACACGACAGCAAAGGTGTTGCGCGCCCACAGTGATTCGTGGCCGTGGAATAGCTGATGATAACTACGGGAGACTGGTCAGATCAGGGTCCAAGAAGCGCACATTCCTCTCTAACCATCTCCCGCACATTCCTCTCTAACCATCTCCAAATGCGCTAATTACAACTAACACTAGTCGCTCACGAGATCAATTACTTTCATGTCCACAAATAGTTCATCGAATCACTGACTGATATGAACGATCGCATTGTGATACATAGTCTTACTGACACCAAAGATCTCCCATAGGGTCTTGTCGACAAAAAACGGTTCGTTATGATTTATCAGTGGGTTCCATTTTCACTGGCCAGTGACGAATGTCCCAGAGTGACAGAGATATCATTTCATCCTATGTCAATACTCTCTCCCGGGTTCGGAGTTTACGTTAAACTGTAGAAGCTCTACGCTTGGCTGGGAAAAATAGTTCAGAGGAAAGCAACGGCATACTATATTCAATAGCACCAATGACACCTAAAACTTTTAAATATTCTCGACAGGAGGATATCACCACCGTCCTCTACTACACTATGCTGGCAGGAATGATAAATTCCCGTACGTCCTTTTGACGGCATGTACAAACATGCAACTTGCATACCAGGGCGACACTTTTCGATAATTTATGCATCCAATAGTGCTATTCTTGCGACCATGCTATTTTCGCCCATACTTACAGGCTCTGTGAGGGAATCAGCTGGGTCACCCCAAGCGCCTCTATTCGCTGCTAAACCCAACATCAACGCATCGGAAGTTCTCAGCGTCGTGCTGAGCAAGTCGCTACCCCGACAGGTACTGGTGGACGCCTCTGTAGTAGGCCTACTGCGGACGCACATCGTGCAAATACTGCATACCCGGGATTGGCGCACTACGACTGGTACACAGCCCAACGAGAGACTTCCCTACAGCGCAACTGCACGAAGTCATAACCATTCCCCTCCTCAGACAGGGGCGGCCGCGGTGGCCGAGCGGCTCTAGGCACTTCAGTCCGGAACCGCGCGACTGCTACGGTCGCAGGTTCGAATCCTGCCTCGGGCATGGATGTGTGTGATGTTCTTAGGTTAGTCAGGTTTAAGTAGTTCTAAGTTCTAGGGGACTGATGACCTCAGATGTTGAGTCCCATAGTGCTCAGAGCCATATGAACCATTTTGAACCTCAGACAGTGTTACTGAAAGACAGCACAACAGTTTAACGAGAACGTACGGCATGCCCAGATCCGTCATATACAGGCACTTAAAATCCATGATGGATGAAGGAGTGAAAGGGATCGTAACAAATTACTATCAATTAATTCATGGGCTAAACGAAACGGAATGAAAAATCTGAAGGTAGTACACTTTAATAACACCATCAAGACTTAACAGAAGACTCTGCAAGGAATAGCGCGAGTTGGCACAGTGACAGGACACTGGACTCGCATTCAGGAGTGCGAAGATATAAATTCCTGTCCGGCCATCCTTACTTAAGTTCTCCAGGGCCTCCTTAAATCCGTTACGGCAAAAGTAGGAATGATTCCTTCGACGGATCACGGTCAACTTCCTTCCCTACTTTCCCCAGGAGCTTGTCATCATCTCTAATTACCTCGTTGTAGATGGGACGTTGAACGAAAGTAGTCATCTTTCCTTTCCCTGCAAGGATTCCTCTGCTCCCTTGCTTCCAGCCTCCAATGCTGGTATTCTTGCGTACATGATAGTTTAGTAGATGTCATCGGGAAGTAGACGCCTTTATCCCATTTTGTGAAATAGTTGTAATTTTATGTGATCTTTCAGTATCCAAGTAATTACAACACAACGAACAAAACGACTAGCTGATGTAATCCCCAATCGGGACTTTGGTATTAATTCGAATCAGATTCACATATGCAGTGTGTATGGAACTGAAAAACGAAAACTACAACGCTGCCACTGAATCATCGGAGACAGTGAGACAGGAAGCGTAAACGAAGATGGAAGCATCAATTATGGCTGGTGGCAAGTGGTAAATTCCTATGGAACCAAATTGCTGAGGTCATCGGTCCCTAGACTTACACACTACTTAATCTAACTTAAACTAACTTACCCTAAGGACAACACACACACACACACACACACACACACACACACACACACGCCAGAGGGAGGACTCAAACCTCCGACGGAGGGAGCCGCGCGTTCCGTGGCATTGCGCCTGAGACTGTGCGGCTCAATTATGGCTCCACCACCCCACTAAATGGTGCAGTGATGTAAGTTGGATTTCCATATGCAACTACAGTGACACCAAGACTGCTGAAACGATAGTGGCACCTCATGTTGCTGTTTTCCACACATTCCTCTCAAAATTTTACAAGAAACCATTTACAATATGAGATTACCTGGATGGACAAATGTGTTGTCCTTCAGGTTATGGCATCAGAAATGAGCCACAAAACGAGTTAAGAAAAAGAGAAAACATAGATGTTAAATTCAGAAGTGGATTTTGCGCAGAAATAACAGGGAGTGTCAAACAAACTAGTAAAGGAATCAGTACATTAAGATGAAAATCCATACACAAATAAAAACTGGAGACATTTTTCCCCACATAGTATTCACAGTTTCAAGAAATGCCTAATCTCTTCAAGTTCTGTCTTTATAGCACTCATGTATGTTTGTGATTATATACTTATGTAGCTATGTATGGGAACTCTTCCCAAACCCCTGGATTGCTTTCAAACAAATTTGGTTCATGAACAGGAAAACAAGAATTTCAGCACTGTGGTGTTTACAATCTCCTAGCTCCAACAGGGTTTGAGAGAGGACCAAAAACGTGTTTTTTCAGCCCCTCCTGTATAGGCTGCCCTGCACGACATTAGTTTTTTAAGGAAATATCGTCGGCCGGAGTGGCCGTGCGGTTCTAGGCGCTACAGTCTGGAGCAGAGCGACCGCTGCGGTCGCAGGTTCGAATCCTGCCTCGGGCATGGATGTGTGTGATGTCCTTAGGTTAGTTAGGTTTAATTAGTTCTAAGTTCTAGGCGACTGATGACCTCAGCAGTTAAGTCGCATAGTGCTCAGAGCCATTTTTTTTTTAAGGAAATAGTATCAAACTGCCTCATCGACCAGCTTTGCAAGGCAGCCTACATGTCAGGGGAACAGGAGGAGATGGAGAAAGGGCAGGAAGAGATGGGCAAAGAGAGAGGGACCACAAGGGTATGGATAGAGAGAGGGAGAGGAAGAAATTTTGAGAGACGGAGAGGAAGAGGAGGAGGATATCGGTCAGAGAGGTGGAGAAGGGTAAGGACAGAGAGGGGGCCACAGGTGATTAAACAGAGAGGAGGAGAGGCCGTTAGATAAGGGGAGGAGGTGATGGTCACAGAGGGGACAGAGAAGATGGATGTGTAGGCTGCCCTGCTCAACAGGTACGTTATGGGAGTAGTATGGGCATGCTTCATCGACATGTTTTGCATGGGCTATGCTTGGAAATAGGCACAGCTGGGGGAAGGTTGGAATGGCTAGAGGAGATATTGTACAGAAGAGGACAGGCAAGGATGACAAGGAGAGGGGGGCAAGTGGGGATGGACAAGGAGAGGAGGGGAAGAGAGACACGAAGAGGGAGAGAGGGAGGGAGGGGGAGAGAGAGAGAGAGAGAGAGAGAGAGAGAGAGAGAGAGAGATGGGCAGAGGTGGAGTGAAGAGGGTGTGGTGAATATTTAGTGAGACAATATAACACTTAGCCACCGAGATACACAACAATAAACAGAATTAAATGCTTATCAGACATACTGTGTTATATATTAAACGAATAATTTCAATGTTTGTAGAGCAATAACCATCACCGTATGGCAACAGATTTGCTAATAAAGTAAGTGGATTTTTTATTCGTTCTTGTGCTGACACCATACAAACTGTACACTGCCACACTGAAAAGTCTAGCAGCAAAGTTAGATACAAAAAAATGTTATGTCTAAGTCATTACTAATGGCATATCACAGCACGAAAAGCATAATTCACACAGAAACGAATAATCTGCCGATCTCCACAAACTGTCTTTATGATTCTTGTCTTCTAGGTTAATTTTAAGTGTCCATTGTTTTCGTCTTTCTTATTTGTCGGAAATACTACAGACATGTAGCCACCGTCACAGCAATTTTTGCAGTTACCAGCGGAAAAATCTGGAATTGCTCTTTACTGTGCTTAAACATTAAAGCTATTTTAGTTACAATATCAAAACTCCAATCAACCAAAATTTAGTGTACAAAAGTTGGTGTGGAAATCTAATGTGATAGCCATCGCCGCAGATTCGACTTACAACATGATTCGTTTATCTATGTTAAATCGAGTAAGACGAACCGACAAAAGAAATGAAGACCCATACCAAGACCTATTGTATTTCTACCTGCAAATAATTACACCGTGGAATAGGTAATGGGCGCGCTAAAATCAGTCTACAACAGCACCGCGCATTGCAGTTCAGTCAAAAACACGACAGATAAAAAACACGGCATCTTGAACTCTCGGCCAATCAGCATCAATATCAACAATTCCCCCCCCCCCCCCTCACTCTAATCGGTGGACGAGAAAGGAATGTGGAGTCATGAAAGTGAAGTAGGCTAACTTTCAATGGCATGGCTAAAAATGCCGTCAGTCGAGTGACGGCACACGAATCTGAGTGTTTCAACACGCAACTTCCGTGACGCCACTCGGGTGCGAGCTTCATATGGAAAACCAGTTTATGACACTGGATTCGCAATCAGGAGGAACTGGTTCAGATCCTCTTTTCGCTCGTCCAGAAACGTGTGTGCTGCTTCTCTAAAGCGCGTAAGACAAATCCCGGCAGCATATCTTCGAGAAGTACGTGGCCAATTTTTTTTCCTCAAAATTCGAGCTTTTACTCTGTCTGTAGTGACCCCGGCGTCGAAGGGACCACAAGGATCGGGGGGGAAGACACAGATGGCCCTCTGACAGCTAAAACGGAGAAGCTGGGAGAGAGAGCTTAAACGATGCAGATAACACGCAGGCGCAGTTTCGAAAGTACATTAAATTAAAAATTTAGCCTTCACTTCGGTTCGGTGTTATCTTTCTATCAGCTTAACACGTATTTAGAGATAAATAAAGAGCG
This sequence comes from Schistocerca piceifrons, assembly GCF_021461385.2. NCBI lineage: Eukaryota > Metazoa > Arthropoda > Insecta > Orthoptera > Acrididae > Schistocerca > Schistocerca piceifrons. The sequence goes on from NC_060138.1 coordinate 659,874,960, forward strand.
GTATCATGGCCAGTTTTTGTAGGTATTACATCGAACAATGTTGAACATTGTTAGGCTCATCTGCTGAATCTTAGAAGGTGGGTTTTGCAGTTCACAAAAGGAAAAAAAATTGACTTTGCTACACACTGTAGGGCGAGGAAAAGTTGTGTAGGTTGTAGTTTTTGTTAATCTGGCATACATAAGCAAACACAGTGCCAAGCAGCAGAAATCAAAGATGACATAGTACTTTAAGATATGAAAGTACTTTAAGATATGAATGTTAAAATTGGGCTTCAGTAGCAGCTGAACTGACTCTTCTGTATTCTCCACACGAACAACAGAATAGTCAAGTGAAGAGAAGGGACGGAGTTTATGAGAAGACATGGCAGGCTGGCGATATCCTTGGACAGCACAGCTGGGCCCGCTCCGACATTTAAAACGGACCGAGTCACGAAACACGAGTGGCCTTGGGCCGCAAACGTGCCGCCCGCGGGCTATCTTCCACAAAGACTAGCGCCTCAACAGCTTCACTGACCCAAAAGCCTTACGTGGTCAGCGGCAAGCCTTATGTATGCCAAGTGTCTACATCCCAAGCTCTGGATGCTCTCAATCCCGTATCAGTATCGAACGTATTTATGAACGGTAGTGAGGATCTGACAATGCAATTGGAATGTTCTTACTTTTATTAACCAAATCGTGGTGTATGCGATTGCAGACAATCCCACTCTAACCTTGAGAGTAGCCGGCCTGGGTGGCCGAGCGGTTCTAGGCGCTACAGTCTGGAACCGCGCGACCGCTACGGTCGCAGGTTCGAATCCTGCCTCGGGCATGGATGTGTGTGATGTCCTTAGGTTAGTTAGGTTTAAGTAGTTCTAAGTTCTGGGGGATTGATGACCTCAGAAGTTAAGTCCCGTAGCGCTCAGAGTCATTTGAACCAGCCTTGAGAGTAGCTGAAACATGAAACTGGTATTCTTATCGTAGAACGCGTTGTTAACAGTGGGACATTTTCCTAGACCGAGAAAGAGATACATTCGGGAAGCTGAAAGTGAAATCAGGTCGACGAAGTTGGCCAACTCAGAACTGGATGACTTAGTTACCTGAAACGAATGAGGTTTATTATCGAAGTGTTACGTAATATCACTTTCTTCTAAAAAAGTATTACGCACATCAAGCTACTTTATTTATCGCCCTTGTTCGATTTAAGAAATATAAAACAGTAGACACGCAGTTCGTTAACTAGAATGTTACAGTTTCTCAATACTGTAAACAAGCTATGGGCAAGATTTCCATTCTTATGACCGACAGTCTTTTAAAAACACTGCAGTTCAGAGTTTGCAATTCATTTTCGCTAACTCTAAGAGAGGAAGACTGCACGACGCAGTACGTTCTCTTGCATTCTGGGAGAGAATCTTCGTAATACGCGAGCATCAATACTGACTTAAAACGGCTTCTTGACAGAAATACCATAGTACGTCAAGAAATGCGTAGCTTGGACTAGTTGGTAGCTCTGACTAAGTAAAACTTGGCAAGACTCCTGTAGTTAGCAATTAAATGAAGAACCGCTGTTTGAATACTAGTTTATGTAAAGAAAACGAGCACCACATGCAGCCACGCGAATTCGTGTTGTATACTGAAGAATGCTCGTTCGCGCCTGCTTACAAACTTTCCTATAGACCCTACGTAAATTCATCTTCTGGATCTGCAGCTCTTGTCTTTCTTTCCGCGTTTGCAGTTAAATTATTGGATACAGGTTTTTTTCTTGTTACTCAAACATGTTTCGGCACCTCTGATCCATCGTCAGTGGTTTTGTTTATTGAAAACTGTAAAAACCCACTGACGATGGCACAGACGTGCCGAAACATGTTTGGGTACCAAGAAAAAACAGTGTTTCTGCATAAAAGGCGGAACCTACATCCAATAAATTGCCTATACGTAATTTCATAACCAAAGAGATACCTGAACCAAAACTACTGTTGTACGCATTAGAAGGAAAAAAAACTGAACGAAATGACTGTCTGAATTTAAACATAAGACACACAGAAGACAATATTACAAATGAAAGCTCAGCTACCACAAGGAGAAGCGATCGCTTTGTTAAGTTAAAATTATTTGTGTCCAGTTCTAGAAGAGGTGAGAATTTATATACAGGCCTATAGTATATTAGATACGTGAGAGATGGCCAAAGAAATCAGTGTCAATTTTCTTACATTCATGCGTAAATGATGAACCACTGAGACACAATAGGCACAGACTAAAAACGTTAGAATGGCTCTAAATGGCTCTGAGCACTATGGGACTCAACTGCTGAGGTCATTAGTCCCCTAGAACTTAGAACTAGTTAAACCTAACTAACCTAAGGACATCACAAACATCCATGCCCGAGGCAGGATTCGAACCTGCGACGTAGCGGTCTTGCGGTTCCAGACTCAGCGCCTTTAACCGCACGGCCACTTCGGCCGGCAAAAACGTTAGAGATAGCACATGATAACAAAATGTTATGGGTCACAGTAAAATGACAAGAACATTCGTGTAATATGCAGCGTGAACATTAATACAAGGTGCATTCAAGTTCTAAGGCCTCCGATTTTTTTCTCTGGACTGGAAAGAGATAGAAACATGCGCATTGTTTTAAAATGTGGCCGCGTTCATTGCCAATACATCCCAGAGATGGCAGCACCGTACGGCAGATGGAATTTTACCGCCAGCGGCGAGAATGGGAACTGTTTTAAATACTTAAAATGGCGACGTTTTCCTTACTTGAACAGCGTGCAATCATTCGTTTTCTGAATTTGCGTGGTGTGAAACCAATTGAAATTCATCGACAGTTGAAGGAGACATGTGGTGATGCAGTTATGGATGTGTCGAAAGTGCGTTCGTGGGTGCGACAGTTTAATGAAGGCAGAACATCGTGTGACAACAACGTCATCTGCGTAAAGAATTTCTAAGATAGATATCTTATTTACGCAACTTTTTGTTCTGAGGCGAGAGGTGTTGAAGACAGTTTTGTCTGTTCTCGAGTCAAGACCCATTTGACCACTGCAGGCTTTGGTCGCGTCTCTCATAACAGCTGCAAAATGAAGTGAGAAGAGTGTGGGAGCCAGTACACAGCATTGTTTTACACTGCATGTCATGGGAAACTGGTCTGAAAGCTCGTTTACATGGCGGATTTTTGCCATCATGTTCGAATCCATAATTAGATATGGTTTAATTTTTTGGGGAAATTCAAGCTACATGTCACGAATCCTGCTACTTCAAAAAAGAATTGTTAGAAAATCGTGTGCCGCCCCTCCAAGAACATGCTGCCACTCATTATTCAAGAACCTAAAAATATTACCTATCCCTGCATTGTACATATTTGAAATTATCATCTTTTTACATAGTAACACTGGGCTAATGGAAGAAAACTATTTCAAGCATATGTACAACAACAGACACACAGAAAATTTCAATGCTTCCACAACATTGCTCAAAACTCTACTAACAGACACCCTAGTGCATGGGAATTAAAATTTACAATAAACTCAAGAGTAGTTATGTACTGAGCATGGAGACAGATTCACTGAAGAGAAAACTATATGATCTCTGGTGGAAAAATGCTACTATTCAATTGAGGAATTTATGAACGATGAAATCATCATTTGAATAGTGTGACTGCTTAATATTATAGCACTGTGTATAATATTGTATACAACCTCGGGCTCGCACAAGCCGGTCTGACGACATGATCGAGAAAGTGGAGAGAATTGTTTTGGGGGATCGCCGAATGACTGTTGAACAGATGGCCTCCAGAGTTGGCATTTCTGTGGGTTCTGTGCACACAATCCTGCATGACGACCTGAAAATGCGAAAAGTGTCATCCAGGTGGGTGCCACGAATGCTGATGGACGACCACACGGCTCCCGTGTGGCATGTTGCCAAGCAATGTTGACGCGCAACGACAGCATGAATGGGACTTTCTTTTCGTCGGTTGTGACAATGGATGAGATGTAGATGCCATTTTTCAATCCAGAAACAAAGCGCCAGTCAGCTCAATGGAAGCACACAGATTCACCGCCACCAAAAAAATTTCAGGTAACCGCCAGTGCTGAAAAAATGATGGTGTCCATGTTCTGGCACAGTGAGGGCGTAATCCTTACCCATTGCGTTCCACAGGGCACTACGGTAACAGGTGCATCCTACGAAAATGCTTTGAAGAACAAATTCCTTCCTGCACTGCAACAAAAACGTCTGGAAAGGGCTGCGCGTGTGCTGTTTCACCAAGACGACGTACCCGCACATCGAGCTAACGTTACGCAACAGTTTCTTCGTGATAACAACTTTGAAGTGATTCCTCATGCTCCCTACTCACCTGACCTGGCTCCTAGTGACTTTTGGCTTTTTTCAACAATGAAAGACACACTTCGTGGCCGCACATTCACCAGCCGTGCTGCTATTGCCTCAGCGATTTTCCAGTGGTCAAAACTGACTCCTAAAGAAGCCTTCGCCGCTGCCATGGAATCATGGCGTCAGCGTTGTGAAAAATGTGTTCGTCTGCAGGGCGATTACGTCGAGAAGTAACGCCAGTTTCATCGATTTCGGGTGAGTAGTTAATTAGAAAAAAAATCGGAGGCCTTAGAACTTGAATGCACCTCGTAAAACCTACAAACAGCAGAGAGAGATTCCTGACTTGGAATGGGGGAAAAAAGGTGGTATGAACATGTATTCGGAAGTTCATCAGTGCCACGGTAGGCGGTGCTGACGAATGATAGTTCCTCTGACCACATGCCGTGTGTTCCTTGTGTGTTGCAGGCTGTGTGACTGACGCAACAGAGCGGTTCGGTGTTCGTGCCAGGAATATGTCGAGGTGGTGTCTGTGTACGGCCAAGCAGATGGAAACAGTCGAGAGGCAGCGCGGCTATATTAAAACAAGACCCTCACAGATACCAACCACATCACATACAATTTCAGGCCATTTTTGGGTGTTTGTGTGATCATAGGTCCTTTCAGACAGACTTACGTCCTGGGAGGCGGCGGACTCTGCGTACACCAAATTTGGAGGACAGTTTTCTACAGAATATTGAGACAATATCCAAGCTCCACGCAAGTGACCCGCCAACATGGTGCACGCCAAAGTACGATTACGTGTATCCTGCTTGACAACAGCTACTATCCCTATCACCTGCAACGCACAAGGAGCACACGGCACGTGCTCTGAGGAAGTGTCAATCGTCAGCGCATTCTGCCGCGGCAACAATGCATTTCCGGTCACAAGTTCAAAGGAGCTTCTTTCCACCATTTCCAGTCAGGAATCCGTCCCTGCAGTTTGTCGGTTTTATCAGAGCTCACCCTTTATGTAATACTGCCGTAAATGCGCTAACAGAAGCGCTTATAATCTCTAAGTTCTAACACACTTTATTTCAAGGAAACACAAAGAACACAGGAATATAACGTAGCACTCATACTCAGCATGATACACATCTAATTCTTATATTCCTAGGGAAATGAGACCCTTAAATAACTTGTTTGTTACTCTCATGATCGGCTTGCGTTACTAATCATTTGAGTATTCGCTCGGGTTTGTTACGATGTTGAAAGTTATACAGTATTAAAAAGGTAAATACACAGTATTGATGTTCCTCAATAATATTTATATAATTGTTCGTTATGAATCGACTCGCAGCTTTCTAGGCCATCCTCAGATTACTTAAAACAGGTAGTCCACATACAAACAGAGTTCATATCAATACAAATATTGTTTTCCAAAGATGAGTGACATTTTACGACTATATATCGGTACAAAACACATGCATAATGAAATTTACAAAGAAGCTCTGAACAAATACATCTTATAATATTTTATACTCAAAGATTAAAAGTATAGGAATGCAAAACGAAAAAAAAAAACGTTGTACTAATGAGAAATGGCACAGACCACTATCATAAGTGGGCAAACTGGTCAACGTGATGAAAATACCGAAAAAACGGGGAGCAGAGGGGAGGAAGGAATCTATGGAATGTTGGTATAGCAAGCATATTAGACACTCTGCTGCTACTTTATTAAGGGTGAATAAGAAGACTTGAGTTTGGTCGTGAAGAAGCAGGTCTGTATTATTTGAGTGTTGTCGACGAATGTTATTTATCTGCCTTTAATTCCGATATGGAAAACATCGCATTTAATATAGTAAGAATGACATTCATTCAGAACATGTTCAGCACAGGTGGAATCTTTGTTTTTTAGCCTCCAACTCCTTTCTTGCTCCGTCGGTCTAGTAGTTATAACCTTACCTGACTGACGTACATGTAACTTGTCACCCAGGTTGCACGAAATCTTATACATTTCACTCTGTTCTAAAAGTGGAATCTTTACTGTTGAAGAGAATGTGCGCAACAATATTCCTAGTATAAAAATCTGGAGTATATTTCCTGGATTTTGGTCTGTTAGCAAGTACCTGAGAAGTCTTACCTATACATATATCAGGGAGCCCTATCAGTGTGGTTTAGTGCTTATCGAGGAGGATGGCAAAGTGCTATTATCCTCAGCCTCCTTTTCCTACACAGGGTGTCAATTAGGATACGACTATAACCATTGATGTACGCAATTTTTAATTATTTTCTACAAATTTTCAAAATTGATTTGGTTTGTGGTACAGATACTAGGTAGTGCACGATGGAGTGGGAGACTGCATGTTTGTGTGTAATGGGATGCTGGGAACTGGCAGATATTACTGTGTCTGCAGAGGTTACTTTCCTGTACATCTTAAATAAATGTTATTGCTAACAAATGTCAATGGAAAGGTCTAAAAAGTCAATAGTCTCCTCCTTACACCTCTGTAAACTTAAATGGTGAAAAAATTTATTTAACTGTGTGGTGGTACCTGTCCATAGGAACAGTACATCATTCACAAACCTAGTCCAGTATTGTCTTTGAGAACTTTGGGGCTCTTTATGGAAAATATTTGTTGAAAATTATCCTTGATCATTTCAGTTAATAAGCGTTTAGAGAGGACCCAATCACAATCCCATCTGACTGACTATACAGAGCCTGCTGAAATTGGAAACAATTTTACTTTAACAATGTCTCTGATGCCAATTTTATACCGTCAGTCTCCACTGGCATTGTTCTGTTTTATATAAAAGTTCTGGAGAATAGGCTGCTGACATCAAGTGAAGCTAGCTTACCGATAGGTGGAATTGATACATCTTTTAGATTTTTTACTAATACAAACAAGTTACGTATTCCAAATATTGGTTGAAATTTAGTTTTGTTTTGATTTGTGAATGTAACTCTCTGGCTAATTTGTGGAAGGTGCTGAAACTCACGACACTACAGGTCGTATTGGAACACCTTCTTTGTGAAGCTTAAGTAACCCATACAAATTGGGTGCTATTGGATTCAAGTCTGTGGGGGTATTTGGAATTATCATCAGCAAATATGCGGTTTGTGTAAACTACAATATCGGTCAGAGTCCATGTGCAATATGTCAGATGACTTCTCACTTTAGCATCACAGGTGTAACGACGAACAACAGTATATCTCCAAGACAAATGGTGACAGAATTAGTACTGATATTGGTCTTCTGGAGTGAAACTGTGGCAGCTCTCGGTGGATCACTTGCGAAATGACATAAGAACACAATGTACTGGAATAAACGGGACTATAATGAAGACACTTGAGGTATTTATTAGGCGATTGCTGCAATATAACTGTAAGAAAAGGATAAGGAGCAGGTGCAGGTGGGATGCGAAAACGAGCAACAGCCGTAAAATATTCGCACTTATTATGTAGAGTGCCCGAGAAGTCCGTATGTCCTCCTTTACTTCATCGCAAAAGAGCAGCTGAACTTTATGCACCGCGATCAGTGGCGCAGGATCGCATTGAAAAAAGTATGAAAGTGAAAGTAATTAAACCTATGTTTGTGATTGGTTCAAATGGCGCTGAGCACTATGGGACTCTAGCTAACTACTTGAATCTAACTAACCTAAGGACAGCACACAACACCCAGTCATCACGGTTTGTGATTGAATTGTCACAGAACGACAACGAGCGCAATCTGCCAAGTTTTGTTGGTACAATTTTCTAACGCCTTATCTCGCTCAACAGTGTTATTTTCTTATGATTGTGTCAAATATCACAGTTAACATAGGAGGAATGTGGTATACTGGTCTAAGGAAATTTCCCATTGTGTGCTAAAGTCCGGAAGGAATCTGCCTCACATTACGATACGGTAGATATATCATGCGGATACTTGTTTCAAACCATATTTTTTTAAGGGTACGGGAAAGGAAATTATCAGGAAACGTTTCCAACGTGGTTCACAGATCAAAGACAAGCGAATCCTAGATCACGTTTGGTTACAACAGGAAGACGATCCAGCACAATTTGCTATTCCTGTGCCTGAGTTCCTCGATTAACAAAATCGAGGCCTCTGGATTGGGAGTAGTGAAGTAAAACCCCGGCCCCACTGAAATGGCCACTACAAAGTCTGGACCTTACCACGACAGGCAACTCGTTGTGCGGAATAGTGATGTCCCATGTGGCTCAGCGTCTGCAGAACACCAATAAAGAAGTGCGGGAACGCTGAGGAAGCCTTTCGAAGCACAATTCCTGATATGCTACGCAAGATATCGAGTGGGTCACGGACACGCAAAGATCTCTGTGTATAGCACGATGGAGAACATAAAGAACCGCTGGATACGTACGTTTTTATATATTGACAGAAAAGAAATCACAACACCACATAAGCGAAAGCTGGTACACGTGTTTCTTCATCTTAATAATGAATTCTACTCAAATTTCGAGCCAGTCGCAGTACGAGGATGCAAATCTGGTTTGCTTTGAACACACGTCGTAAACGGTCGTGAGCGTTAGTTACCTTTGAGATTGGGCGTGATGAGCTGATGTTAGTCAAGAATGCCCTTAAGGCGACAAAGGCGCCATTAACAACAGCTCACTAAGTTTGAATGAGGTCGTGTAATTCGGCTGCGAGAAGGTGGATGTTCCTTCTAGGATATTGCAGACAAACTTGAGAGGAATGTAGCCACTGTACATGACTGCTGGCAGCGGTGGTCACCAAATATACGGTAGCAAAATGACTGAGCTCCGAACGGCCACGTGGCACTAACGAGAGGGAAAACCGTCGTCTTAACGTGTACGGCACTCGCGATAGTACTGCATGTGCAGCTAAAATTTGAGCAGAAGTAGCACCACACTGAAGCAAAGAAATGTTACAAATCGGTTACTTCAAGGACAGCTCCGAGCCACACGCCCTGTAGTTGTAGTGTGCATTCCACTGACCCGAAACCACCGCAATATGCGATTTCATTGATGTCAAACGAGAGCTCACTGGAGAGCAGGGAGGAGGTCTGTTGTGTTTTCGATGGAAACTGGTCCTGCCCCTGTGCCAGTGATGGCCGTGTGTTGGTTAGAAAGAGACCAGATGAGCACCTGCAACCAACCTGTGTGCGTGCTAAACACACTGGACCTACACCTGGAGTTATGCTCTGGGTGCGATTCCGTACGGCAGCAGGACTCTCATGGTTATCCCACACATCAAGATTGCAAATCTGTACGTCAGTCTGGTGATTCGACCTGTTGCGCTGCCATTCGTGAACAGCATTCCAGGGGATGTTTTTCAACAGGATAACGATCGGCCACATATCGCTGTCGTGACCCAATATGCTCTACAGAATATCGACATGTTGCCTCTGCCTGCTCGATCATCAGATCTGTCTCCAGTCGAGCATATATGGGACGTCATCAGATGACAACTCCAGCGTCATCCACGAACAACATTAACCGTCCATGTATTGACCGACCAAGTGGAACAGCCCTGGTACTTCATCCCACAAACTCACATCTGGCACATGTACAACGCATTGCACGCACGTTTGCATTCTTGCATAAAACAGTCTAATGGTTAACCGGTTATTAATGTACCAGGATTTCACATTTGGAATGGCTACTCTCGTGCTTACATTAACCTGTGATCTCGCAATGATAGTCACTTAAATATGTTACTTAGACGACTGTACTCCCGTAATTTCATTACGCTACATTAATTATTTCTTGGTGTTACTATCTTGTTTTTAGTCCGTGTACGTTAGGTAGTCCAATTTACAATATACCATTTTTAGGCAGGGGCACAGGCGCTGCTCGGACGCACTGTGGACGCGTATTTATGTGATTTACATGCGCTACAACATTCTAGGCCTTGTAAGATGTAGTCGCGCACGAGTGCTTGCGCACATCGGTGTGTCGAGATCGTCTATCGGCTGGCAGGGACAGCCGTGCCGTGCCGCTGAGGGTGATAGCTCGGGGCGGCCGCTGTCGGCGGGCTGGCGCGACGCGGCACTGGTTCCTGGAAGCGTTTCGACACGAGGAAGCGACGCGCACAGCCCCGCGAGGTTCGCCAGCACATATTCCGCACCGCACATCGCGGGCCTCGCCGCGCCGCAAGCTGCTGCGAAAGCGGCCAGGGGCCCGGGCCGGGTGGGCGCTCGCACCGACCTGACGTGACGTCAGGAGCCGCGCGAAACAGCTAGTACTGCCAAAGTCAGGTCGCTCGTTCGCTCCCTCACCCGGCACGGTGCCGCGTTCTCACGCAAACGCACTTGCCGTCTGTTAAATTTAGTTCCAACATATGCATATTCTCTTCGCACCTGGCGCTGGGGCTGTAAGGGCCTGCCGTCGTCTAACAGCAGCACAAGGAACTCATCACCGTAGTATGCAATTTAAATCTCCAAGCTATAATCACACTCTCACTTCTTGACCATCTTCGATATTAAAGTCCGTTCATCTTTCGCAACACTTCTATTTCCTTACCTACAAATTTCAGAGAAGCCATCTGCTTGCATCGTAAGTGTGTAAAAATAATCTATAATATTCCAAACTGCACTGTAGGAAATACAATCAGCCACTTGTGGCTGGTTGCAGTATTTCATACAGTGTAATTTACGAAAACACTGCGGTGTTCTCTAACCAAAATGGACAAAACAATATAATAGTCTATTTTTAATCCTGTTACTGTGCAGGCAATGTTCTTTCTACATTGACGAACAAATGTGTGCCAAATAGTGAACATCATCCGATAGTGCGAGATATTGTCGAAGTTCTCAGCGCGTCCATTGTAAAATAACAACCAAGCTTTGGAGATTACCTTTCTCCCTTAGCCAGAGGCAAAACAGGGTACTATCATTCCTGTTTATGTCTGCTCCAGCAATACATTCTACTCGCGATGACAAAGAAGAACTAGTCCTCGAAACATTGAGCATTATTTCAAAATAACGTAGCCAGAACATGGAATGTTTGGGTATGAAAGCGTACAAGGTAGTTCTTGTTTCCAGCTGTAATTACGATATCAATTTGGCATTATTTAAAAGCACAAAATGTCATTCATTAGGATACTTCCATATATGTGATGTTCCGAAAGCCGTGTCCCATAGAACAAATAGAGTGAACCAGAACTCCACCGCCAAACTTTCAAAGTGTTAGTATGGACCAAAACAAGAACAAAATGTGCACTAAACAGGACCTCTAAAACGCATAACAAGAAAAAAAGTGCAGTAAACGAGGGCTCTAAAGCGATTACTTTAAGAGCTATGGGCATTTGTTCAGAGAAAGACGTATTTAGCAGAAGCGAAGCATCCATTTTAGAATCCATATTTACTGGACATTTTTTCCTTGTTTTGGTCCATACTATCTCCTCTGAAAGTTGTCGGTCGAGTTCTGGTTCACCTTATTTGACCTATGGAACATGACTTCTGAACCAGCCTGTAGTAATAGGAAAGTGCTGGTAACATAAGTATTATTTAACGGTTTTGTCAACTTTGATGCATGAACATTTGCATCAATGGTTCACCTTATTTGCCCTATGGAACATGACTTCTGAACCAGCCTGTAGTAATAGGAAAGTGCTGGTAACATAAGTATTATTTAACGGTTTTGTGAACTTTGATGCATGAACATTTGCATCAATGGCTCGAAACTCTTCGAAGTTGAATTAGTGTCATGAAATCAATGATCCACGAATTCTGTAACTGCTACCGATATCCACATATAACCTTCATAATAACACAGAGACGGAAAACCAATACTAGCAATGCTGCAATTAACTGAATTACACTGAGGTAACGCACGCCACGGGATAGCGATATGCATATATACAGATGGGGGTAGTATCGCATACACGAGGTATAAAAGGGCAGTGCATTGGCGGAGCTGTTATTTGTACTCATGTGATCCTTGTAAAAAGATGTCGGACGTGATCATCGCCGCACAACGAGCATTAACAAACTTTGAATGCGGTATGTGAATAGGAGCTGGACGCATGGAACATTTCATTTCGGAAATCGTTAGGGAATTGAGTATTCAGAGATCTACAGTGTCAGGAGTGTGTCGGGAATACAAAATTTCAAGCATTATCTCTCGGCACGGACAACACAGTGGCCGACGGCCTTCACTTAACGACCGAGAGCAGCAGCATTTGCGTAGTGCTAACAGACAAGTAAAACTGCTTGAAATAACAGCAGAAATCAATGTGAGAGTACGACGACCATATCTATTTCGATATTGCGACGATGTTTGGTGTTAATGGGCTGTGGCAGCAGACGACCGAAGCGAGTGCCTTTGGTAACATCACGACATCGGCTGCAGCGCCTCTCCTCGCTCGTGACTGTTGGTTGGACCCTAGACTGGAAAACCGTGGCCTGGTAAGATAATTCCTGATTTCAGTTGCTAAGACCTGATGGTACGGTACGAGTGTGGCGCAGAGCGCACGAAGCACGGACCCAGGTTGTCAAAAAGGCACTATGGAAGCTATTGGTGGCTCCATAATGGACATGGAATGGGTTGGGTCTTCTGGTCCAAATGAACCGATCATTCACTGGAAATGGTTATGTTCGCCTACTTGGACTGAATTTTTATGGATTGCAATGCATCGTGTCAGCAGGCCACAATTGTTCGTGATTAGTTTGAAGAACATTTTGGAACATCTGGCCACGGGGGATTGTACGACATGGATTCCGTCAAACTTTTGTGAAACATAACAGAGAGCTCAGCTTTTGCGCGATATCCTGCAGCAACAACACTTCCGCAATTATGGACGGCTATGGGGGCAGCATTGTTCAATATTTCTGCAGGGGACTTCCAACGACTTGTTGAGTCCATGCCACGTCGAGTTGCAACAATACTCCGGGCAAAACGAGGTCCGACGCGATATCAGGAAGTATCCCATGACTTTTGTGACATCAGTGTATAAGGAGCACTTTTGAAGCGAAGTTTTCAGTATCTGTCTCGGGTTCTTCGGCCGAGCCAACAGGCAGTTTGTCTTCAGTACCTCACAGTAACATTAGTAACTCATCAGTAGCAACGCTGGATTGCGCGCCATATAATCAGAGCGGCGCTCACTTGATAGAACACAGGAAATGAAATGTATGGGAGATAGACATTGGTGAGGGAACAGGATGAAGCGAAATGCCGTTACGGAAAGTCCATGGCCAGAAGGCATCGGTAAAAAAAAAGTGCGCGGGACAAAGGAGCGCAGAGCGTCGGTTTGGGAGTCGGCAGCGGGCGCTGTAGCGAGCGCAGAGGCCCAGGCCCGGCTCCGCCAATGGCGAGCCGCGACCTTGTCCGCGGCCGATGACAGTGAGGCAGGACCTGCGCTCACGTCACCGCAGGACCTCTGCGGGCAACACCTCGCCGCGCCGCGCCGCTGCCAGGGCCGCGAGCCTCGGCCTCGCGCTGCGCTGTGCTGAGCCCTCCGCCTCCCACCCAACTACCTATATTTGGATAATGATACAAGCTGAAGAAATGTATCAAAATTTGTCACGGCCGGGACGTGACCCGTGTATAAATTTCGATTCATTTCTTCAGCTTCTGTCATTATCGAAGATAAAAGTTCAGACTCGTATGTCTCAAGGAAATTTTATTTCCATCAGATCTACTTACACTGCGTTTGCGAAATTACCCGCTGCTATTCCCCTTGCACAATAACACGGGCATGGGGCATCTGATGTTGACGTGGACGCGGGCGGGAAATCCATCATCATGAAACACACAGCCCGCGTCACATGAGACGTGCTAGTTAACGTGATTTGTGACTACGGCACTCTTCGGCGACAGCTGTAACCTGTACCTGGTTCCCAAAAAAATAGCTTCTTTACGAAACTGAACGCGTGTTAAATTCCTACGGTAACTGAAGAGAACTTCACAAGCCAAGATCGCTGAAAAACATTTTACTAGATGACTGGTTTCGACAGACTTATGCTGTCATCATCTGATCTTGTGCTTTTGAATCTTTACAACATATTATACGTCAGTGTCACAAGTTTCAAAAGTTTAAGTTCCGATGATGAAAGCATACCTCTGTCGAAATCGGCCTTTTTTTTATTTTGGCATGCGAAACTTTCTTCAGTTACCATACATTGGCGATCGCCGCCGGACAGGTCAGGAATATATTGAATTTCTACGTTAGCGCTATTGAAACGCACATTTCCTCCCAAGTCCTTGTGCTAGTCGTGTTGCTCTGTCAGCAGGATACATAAATAAAAGTCTCAATATCCATGAACATGTTACAAGGCAAAGAGAAAAGTTCCATGTCCAGTCAGTAAGGACATTAGCTTATAAAACTCCACCATTCGGACAAACCCACTCCTGTAAGAGAGAGGACTTATATCTACATAGCCTCGAATAATACACAAAATATTTGTATTTTAATAAGAAAGTCCCACAACCTTTTACAAAATGCGAAGTTGGAAAAAAAAGTTTCGATACAGCGATCTCGCTACACTTTGTTGATGGTTCAAATGGCTCTGAGCGCTATGGGACTTAACATCTGGGGTCATCAGTCCCCTAGAACTTAGAACCACTTAAACCTAACTAACCTAAGGACATCACACACATCCATGCCCGAGGCAGGATTCGAACCTGCGACAGTAGCGGTTGTGCGGTTCCAGACTGAAACGCCTAGAACTCCTTGGCCACATCGGCCAGCACACTTTGTTGAGTAACTCGGTGTCTCTACCATCTACGCTATGAGAATTTCTACAGCAGAGGACCCAGTATTTCACTTACGATTCCTGAAGGCTTTAATCGCTGTTATGTTAACTGACGTTTAATTATAACAAAGCGTACCAAGAAGGGCGCGTTTTTGATGAATCTTCAATGCGCAGTTGCCTTACAACGGCGAAGTTTTATAGCGCGTTACAACATGAAAATAATTACTGCTGACAGGAAAACTTCTATAGCCACCAGTATAACGTTTACTGTCATTTTACCGCAACAAATCGTACCAATAATGACGGGTTCTCGATAGATTCTCAATGTTCTGCTGCTCAAACAGCACATACTCACAGGGTGTAGGTTATAATATAAGACCAACGAAGCATACGCTTCTGTCGAAAACTATAAATAGAAAACCTTTCGTAGAAAGTTGCCAAAATATCACAAATTTATTTTTTGTTTCCCGCGCGCCAGTGGTTATTCAAGGTGGAATAACAGTTAGTGACGACAC
This sequence comes from Schistocerca piceifrons, assembly GCF_021461385.2. Taxonomy (NCBI): domain Eukaryota; kingdom Metazoa; phylum Arthropoda; class Insecta; order Orthoptera; family Acrididae; genus Schistocerca; species Schistocerca piceifrons. Next base: position 659,890,427 of record NC_060138.1, read on the forward strand.
AAAACTCATATAGCTTTACACAAATGCTTGCTAACTAGTCTGGGCGATGACGGTTTAAGCGGTTGTCAATTTACATCAGCAGGTGTAAAGCTCACCTCAACGGTATATGCACGTGCCAGACGGATCGAAACGTTTGACGTTCGACTGCCAATCAGTCCTATGATTTATATAAATTACTTATGAATTCTTTCCCCTCTGCCAACGTTTGTTAACGTGAAATATGCCGAGTACCACCATGGTTTGGAGACAACATTAAACTGCAGGTCAAAGTATAAGTGGCAGGGCGAAGGTTGATTCACACGGCAACCGAACATGAAATCATTCGATGTTGTTGTTGTGGTCTTCAGTCCTGAGACTGGTTTGATGCAGCTCTCCATTCTACTCTATCCTGTGCAAGCTTCTTCATCTCCCAGTACCTACTGCAGCCTACATCCTTCTGAATCTGCTTAGTGTATTCATCTCTTGGTCTCCCTCTACGATTTTTACCCTCCACGCTGCCCTCCAATGCTAAATTTGTGATCCCTTGATGCCTCAAAACATGTCCTACCAACCAGTCCCGTCTTCTGGTCAAGTTGTGCCACAAACTTCTCTTCTCCCCAATCCTATTCAATACTTCCTCATTAGTTATGTGATCTACCCATCTAATCTTCAGCATTCTTCTGTAGCACCACATTTCGAAAGCTTCTATTCTCTTCTTGTCCAAACTATTTATCGTCCATGTTTCACTTTCATACATGGCTACACTCCATACAAATACTTTCAGAAATGACTTCCTGACACTTAAATCTATACTCGATGTTAACAAATTTTTCTTCTTCAGAAATGCTTTCCTTGCCATAGCCAGTCTACATTTTATATCCTCTCTACTTCGACCATCATCAGTTATTTTCTCCCCAAATAGCAAAACTCCTTTACTACTTTAAGTATGTCATTTCCTAATCTAATTCCCTCAGCATCACCTGATTTAATTCGACTACATTCCATTATCCTCGTTTTGCTTTTGTTGATGTTCATCTTATATCCTCCTTTCAAGACGCTATCCATTCCATTCAACTGCTCTTCCAAGTCCTTTGCTGTCTCTGACAGAATTACAATGTCGATAATGCATCTGAAATTGTTGAATTCAGATAGACCGGTTACGGAACAAGGCATCTACGTCAACAATTCTCACGAAGAAATTTTGACACTGATACTGCAGGAGGGAGGGAGGGAGGGCGGGAGGGAGGGAGGGAGGGAGGGGGAGAGAGAGGGAGGGAGGGGGAGAGAGAGGGAGGGAGGGGGAGAGAGAGAGAGAGAGAGAGAGAGAGAGAGAGAGAGAGAGAGAGAGAGAGAGAGAGAGACTCATCACTTGCTAACATCGGAAGTTAATGTATAACTATCGCGCTCACTCATTTTATAGTTGTGGATTTTGTGCTTTTGTGTCTTTTTCGACTTTTAATTTTAGTTACCTTTCTTTTCTTAACATTTCCCAAAGGTTCTGTCAGGAACTAAACATTTTCCCTATTAGTGTTCTTTCACAAAACGTGAAAAAATATCTCAAGGCGAAAAATGATTTAGCTTTCACAATACTTGGACAAAGAAAAAGCCTACACTGTGCACAAATAGGCCAAGACATTCATGACACAAATTTTGTTAGGTAAACTACTTTAAACAGAGACAAAATCACTTCTAGTAAACGAAAAAAGTAAGAGTTTTTGGCACCTAGGAAAGGATACGAAAAATAATGCGCAAGGTAAAAAGATCCATGTATTTCCTTCTAAATGTTATTTTATATTTATATATGAATAGATTTTCTCGAGCAAATAAATATACTATAGTATTCCTTAAACTCATCTGCAACGTTCCCTCCAGGGCTAAGGAAGTGACGTTGTCTTGACGTTCCGTATAGTGTCCAACGTCTCCGTTTGCGGTGGCATTTGCCTTTCCGTCCGTTCCATGGCATTCCTTTGATGCTCAGTGTGAATCAACAGTAAATCGGTTCAAAACTTAGGCAAGGAAACATCACTTCCTATACGACGTTGGATTTGTAAAAGTTGGTTATCCCCTTTTTGCACGGAGGTCTTCAGTTTCAATGGGAAAGACACCATGCTATAGCACGACAGAACTTACTACACACACAGTGAATATAAATTTAGCTTCTGATTTTATTTATTTATTCATCGTATGGCAACAACAGCAAACATTGACAAGTACATAAAGTTTAATTTTACATGTATATTTAGTTAAGTATTTACATATACTTTTGTTTTACATTTTGGCTCAGACTGTATACACGTTTTTAAACTGTGAAAATTACTGACTACTTTGACTGATATAACTGCAAGTTAAAAAAGGAAGGTACATTTAATCATAGTTCAATATCTAATGATTCAAGCCAACTAACAGCAGAGGGAGTAGCATTAATAAAGTCACTATATGGTCCAGGATACTTCCTCTGAGGACTGTTTCTAACAATATGTTGAACAGTTTGTTCTTGGGCCCCACAATGATGAAAATGTTCAATCAAATCTCGGTAAACTAGTGAAACTAGCACACTGCTGGTTCAACTACAGTACATGGAAACAAAATATAACAGAGGGCTATTTCGGGCTATTACGTAATGCAGCTAAACTACGCAACTTGCTGAGTGTTAAGATCCTAAATTAATGCACAAGATTTCAAGCCCAGGGTTTGCAAACAGGCCCGTTTTTATTCCGCCAATAAATTCTGCATACATTGGGGAATGACAGTAACCTCATTCGGTATTCAGTAGCAGTTCCATAACAGAATGGAAAGAAACTGTAATTATAGTGTGATGAGTTTAACATCGTAATCCGCTATCCAAAACCTTTACCTTTTCTTAACAGTGGAAGTAAGTTAACCGTTCTCCAGCAATTGGCGGCAATCCTCTGAAACTCTAGCAGTAACTTAACAGCACTGAAATAAAAAAAAAAAAAAAACAGCGGCGTCAGTTACGATGATCCGGCGTGGGACTTGATTCTTTCATATATTTTTAGTCTGAACTGGTACATTTGCGACACTGCACGCCTATGTTTCGTTTGTACGTCCATGTGATATCACTGCCAAAGCAGAAGTAAAACGCTTGTTGTTTCTCTAACGTTTCCAGTTCGAAAGTGCTTTGTGGTCTCCGACGGGGGTTGGCTACAGAGATAAAACTTAGCAGAGGTGCCCAGTGAGATCAATCTGAACTGGAGAGAATACTCGAAGGCGTATTTGCATACAAAACCGTGACGTCGTTTGGCGGGTGTGCCATATTGGCGAAGGGGATTGGGGGTTGTTAGCACAATTTGTGCTTGCGACTTTCGATCTATTATTTCATTGAATTAGAAACTAATCCTCAACAACGTCACGTAGTATCAGTAAACAGTAATTTCATTTCTCCTGTTAAGCAGAACGATTTAGCCGCTTGCCCTGACCTGTCATGGTACCTGTGACGTATTGCGTCACGGATTGGCTTCATGGAGTAGTAGGCAGTAGTCACTCCGGTGAGCTAGTCTTGAGCTCACTGGAGCTGCCGCCTACTCGGTTGAAAAAGAAAATACGTTCAGAAACGTTATTGAGGCGAGCCTAGACAGTGCTTTCAGTCATTTCCAGTGATGGTGGTATCACAGGACAAAATGCTTACACTTTTCAAAATGCGCAGTAACGAATAATTAGTTTCTGAAATGTGCGACTTAACTTTTATTCATTGCTACAATTTTTAATCGAGATACAACAATTTCCTACAACAAAACACTGCAAAATATCGGCAACTTCCCAAATTTTCAAAATGTCCAGATTCTTACACCAGCTACGCCGAACGCAGATATTAATATTCTGTGCTAGGCACAAATGTTTCGAAGGTGGGTATATAGCATTTGTAGGTGAGCTGAACAAAATAAAATGAATCATTGGCGACCAGCAACGCACACGCGTCAGCGTCGGAAATCGTTAATCTGCAATGCTTCTCCTCAAAAGAGGTAATAATAGCTCACAAATCATTCACATACGAGAAACAGTGGGTACAAATACATTACTGTGGCTGCGATGCTTTAGCGCGAATAATGCTGCAAACTGCGTTCCCAGATTTTGACGAGTACACATAATACCCCCCTTCCCAAAAAAGAGCTATGTTGGTCTGGATGCCGATGTGCCGAAACGAAGTAGCACTAGCAGCACGGTGTGGTGCTGTACAGCCTAGCAATTCAGTCGCGACCACGCAGTTATCAGGAACGAGCAGCGTACGTGGTTCGCTGGCGAGGGCTGCCAGCACGCTGGTCTGGGACCCTTGACACTGCACAACTGCTGCGTATTCCGCGTTGTGCTACATGCGCACCAACAAACTTTTAATTGTGAGGGGCTAACAAAATCCCTGACTTTTACAGTCCAGCACCCAAGCAAAGATCCTTTGCCACGTAGAGATTAAACTTGAAAATGTATCGTAATAAAATCACCGCCTAGTCGGTAGAACGCAAACCATATGTAGGAGAAACGGTGCAGGGGTGCAACTGCGAAGCAAGCTGCAACCGAGCAGCGATGAGATGTGAGTCGCCAGTCAATACAAGAACAAGTTTACATAATTTCATAACTGAAATCAACTAGTATTACAGCAGCTAAAACGACATATGCAGACGACATAAGAGAGAAAACGAACGCCGTAAGAAGAGAGCTTTTACACAGGTGTGCTATCTAGCGTTGCGGAGCATTCTTGCGTTGCCACGCCATCTGTTTCTCCCTCTCTTGTTCTCGTTTCGCTTTTACTTCGGGAAGAGTAAATGCGTAAACTGAAGTCTCTGGGAGGTTTACATAATATTTCGTAGGAAGAACGATCTAGCAGAAAGTTAAACGCTCGCTGCCTAAAGCGAATGAGGAATATTTTGACGGTAAAAACAATTTAAACGTCATACAGTATTGTTGCCTGCAAAGCAGTATCCATGCTGTCTGCAAGATGTTGACATAAGCTCGAAAGACTACAAAATCATGACTTCATTCTGTGTGGCCCCATTAGTCATACTTTTATGTACATAGAGACGACTCAACAACAAGAATGGGGGCAGTTTTCGTCTTGTTGTAGTCTGTAAAGCTTGCTGCAGATGCGTTATGCTGGCTATCATGAATGCGTTGCAACCAAGAGACGGCTTTCTCCAGAACTACTTCTTGTGCCTTTCGTTGTCTGAGAGGAATTCCACAGCCGTAAAATTAATCTTTGGATACACTAAAGGTAATTTCTAGCACATCCCGTAAAATTCCACCACTTTTACACGTACCAAATGAAACGCTGGTACCGAACACCGACATAAAGCTGAATATGTGGGAATTTAAGTTTTAAGCATTTGTATCCCATCCTGGACACAAGGACGCACGGCTATGTTACCGATTATTGGTGGTAATTACGAATGATTTTTTTCCTACTTTGCGACGAAATTAAATTGATCCACACTGCATAAAAAATAACTTAAGCCCAAATTATTTTTCTCCGAGATATAGTGTAAAATCGGAGAGGTTTAATGGAATGTTGCAAATTTGTTAAAAATGTTGTCAAATAGGGCAATCTGGCATAATCTTTGTATAATTGAAGATATGATATAGTTAAAATGACACGTTTACATGAACACCAAATATAATTGCAAACAACAGATTAAATCAACGTTAAAATCAGCCAGTACAGGCAAGACTAATCCCTTTTCGCCGTTTAAGAACTCTCAAGATATACTTGTGTGCTCCTTTATGTCCACGGTAGACGGGAACTGCGACCGAGACACTATCTGATCCATACTTTGGAATGTAACATTTATACTGTTGTTATCAATCACTAGAAGGAATTACGACTGGAGAATTAGTGCCGGCACTCCCGCCCTTTGGCCGCTTCAATTTTCCTACCAACACGTTTAGCCTAGGTAATGCAGGAATTCAAAGACAATAGAGCTACTTTCTGTTACTTTGCGATAAAAGTTTCTTTTGTCCATGAGACCTGTAACATGGCTCGAACTGAATCCTGCCAAAGTCGTATTTCTTTCCAACAGTTCGCATTTGGTTCTCTGATCTGATTTTGTTAGGAAGCAGCTCAAGACAGCGTCAGTGTGTGTGTGTGGGAGGGGGGGGGAGGAGGGGGTGTTACACTGGAGGGAGGAGGTAAGGCTGGGTGGTGTCAGTATCGCCGTTTCTAAATAATCGATCCTCCAGAAACACAAGTAACGGCCGCCAGCTGTCAGCACTGGTCAGCGACTACGTGCTGTAACCGTCGTCAGACGAAAGCTACTTCGCAGTTTATTCTTTCTACAGTTAAAGACGACGACACAAGAATCAAAATGACATTCGCACTTACAAATTACCTTATTCCAAGATTTCAACCTAATTATTAACATAAACGAAATCTGGTCTTATGACATGATTCATACGCAACACGCTATCACCGGTGCGGGACATTTGATATTGCAAATGTCTGCCAAACTTTTAAGAGACGAGGATGAAGACGAGGATGACACGGCGGCCGGTCAATATCGTTGGGACTTCAGGGCCTGTTCGGGAGGAGTTTTAGTTTTTTTTTAACTTTTAAGAGACTGCTACCTTATAAGTCATAACACGTAATGCAGCATAAAAATAGTCATATTACGTTGTAAAAGATGAAATGTCATGTGTAAAAATAAGCTTCGTCGAAATATTGCCGGTTTTTTACCGTTATGGAAAATGCTCTTATTGAAAGTATCGAAAGTAAAAATTCATTTGTAAAAGGCAGTGTGCAGGAAATTAGGATTTAATATTACATCAACTGCGAGGTCATAGCAGTCTGAACACGAATTCCGATAGGCCGAAAATGGGAAAGAGCAAATCAGATATAGCGAAGGACGATACCGGCAATCGCCATAACAGATTCACGACAAGTGTAAATCGTTAACGTCGGACAGGGCTTTGGACCGCGCCCATCCCCAATGCGATCCAGTGTGGTCACCACAGCTTCACTTTGCTCGGTCCCTGAACATGAGTTTAAGGTCTTCACTACCTACCTCGCTTCAAAGTGAGTCAAGCGGCTACCTTGCACCTACGCTAAGAATTTGGACTAACACATCATAACTACTGTAGTGTACGTCTACGTTTGTAGAAACAAATCGAAAACTGAAATACATCGTTCATTACAGGAAAATGAAGTCTAATTTCAAACGCAAATAAGGAAAAAAAAATTGTTACGGCATTGAACCTATTTTCTGTTACTTCTCTTTTCTATAACACCGTTACCTGTAGTGTTTATTTATTCGACGCGCCTGTTATTATCAAACTAAGTGAGACATGAGAAACAGGAATGTTCATGTAAGTACAACAAGCAATTAAAACTTGTATCCGCACTTTGAAATGTGTCTGCGTTATGCTGAACAGTATTACTCAAATAAAGCAAAAAGACAAACAAAATAATATGGATTGCAATGGAACAGTTAAATCTTCTAAGACCAAAGTTTTAGCGCAAAGTAAGAAATTTAAAATAGCTGTCTCATGATTGTGGGAATCTCGGGTTACTTCTAACACTGTTACCTCTGAAAAATCTGGATTACAGCCACGGGAACAAACGTATTGCTTCCACTGTCGCGTTGTGCTAATGCGCATCAGTAACATGATAATGCATACTATTTAGTTGCAACAGTTAAACGTGTAACCTCGGGGCCACGCCTCAATGGTGCTTACGTTGCGCAGGACATCAAACTCGCGCCTCACCGAAAATAATCGCCCCGCTTTTGCATGTCAGTTGAGTGAGTGGCTACAAACTTTATCCGTCTGTACCCGTCAAAAGGAACGCGGTGTCTATGTATCTACGTTTCGAAAAAGTATCAAAAATGGCTAGTGATACGACAATTCCGGGAAAGGAATGGACGAGTCACACCCACACGTTATGGCCGCCATTTGTGTAGTTCCGAAGCAAGGCATAGTTCCCCCTTACCAAAAGAATGTCGCAATACTCTGACAGTTCGCGGCGTGCCGGCCCGCACGTCGCACTACGTGAGTATACTAGTAGGAAAACGTATTACGATACAGAAGGGCAAAATTAACATCGAACAGTGAGGCGCCGTCCGCCGGCCTTGCTAAAATGGCGAACATCAACAGCTGGCACATCGCGCTCGTCACTGTCATACTCTATAGAGCTGCCCGCTCCGGAAGAGACATATACGTGCACTCTATTGCGTAACAGTGAAGCTCTTCTGTGAAATCCTATTTGGCCGGCCCGGCAAGAAGCGTCAGGGTTTTATTTTTCGCACGATGTGGCAGCGCCCGCCGGTGATCAATACCGGAAGGCGACGCCTCCGCACTTTACTAATCGCGTAGCTCTCGCAGGTGGAAGCTGCGGTGCCGTCGGCAATTAATTGTGCCGTGAGGCACACCGCGGTAGCGCCACGCTACAGTTCGGTCCCGCAGCTCCCGCCTGTTGCTGTGGCAGCAAACGAGGGAAGCTTGCGCGCGCGCAGAGCGGCGCCGGCAACCTAGGGCAAGGAGAAAAGCGAGGGCGCGTGCCAGAGCAGCGAGCAGGGGGTGGGCCCAGCAGCAGAGCGGGGCTCGGCTCACCGTCATCCCGTGGCAGCCGCGGCGTGGTCCCCGCGCCGCAGCGCAGGGCGCCTCTGCCGGCGACGTCCGCATCCGCGGGCTGCCGTCAGACAACTGCGCCGCAGCGCCGCGGCCGCCCGCCCGCTTGTTATTTTCACGGTGAAGGTCGCATCAGGCGGGCAGCCGCGCAGCGCAGTTGCCATGTCTCGGTATCCCTTCTATCGCGAAACTGCTACGAACGCGGGCAACTACCACCTCCTCCGCTTCCTCCTGCCGGTGCTCCTGACCCGGGTCCCCTCCGCCCCGCGAAAATCGCCAGCCCGCGTACAGCGCATGCGTCGACGGTGCTCGACTCCAGCTCCTAGAGCGCCGCTGCCCGCCGAACTACCGCAGGCGAGATGAGAATCGACAGCACGATCGATAGTATCGCAGGAGAGGATATCGATATGCTAGCCGAAATCGTCATCTAACGCAGTCTTTTCTTTTTCTTTCGGAAATGCTTTATAGCTCCCAAGCAAGTGACGACATGTTGGGGGAAGACCACACTGTCTCTTATTGAAGGAAAACCAGAGTGGCAGGTCTTTGGCAGCAACAGTTTCATGTTAACCATGGCAACAAGCTGAAGCCGACAAATACAGCAAATGAAATACTGAATGAGAAGTTTCAGCCGATACTACAAATTATTGTAACCAGTCACAATTTACCATTATTTCCACCAGCTATCTCAAACCGCTACTCCATCACTACGTGGATTTGTTAATGAAACTAGCTACTTCTGTAAAATATCTGGGAGTATGCATGCGAAACGATTTGAAGTGGAATGATCATATAAAATTAATTGTTGGTAAGGCGGGTACCAGGTAGAGATTCATTTTGAGAGTCCTTAGAAAATGTAGTCCATCAACAAAAGATGTGGCTTACAAACCACTCGTTCGACCTATACTTGAGTATTGTTCATCAGTGTGTGATCCGTACCAGGTCGGGTTGACGGAGGAGATAAAGAAGATCCAAAGAAGAGCGGCGCGTTTCGTCACAGGGTTATTTGGTAAGCGTGGTAGCATTAAGGATATGTTTAGCAAACTAAAGTGGCAGACTTTACAAGAGAGGTGCTCTGCATCGCGGTGTAGCTTGCTGTCCAGGTTTCGAGAGGGTGCGTTTCTGGATGAGGTATCGAATATATTGCTTCTCCCTACTTATACCTCCCGAGGAGATCACGAATGTAAAATTAGAGAGATTCGAGCGCGCACGGAGGCTTTCCGGCAGTCGTTCTTCCTGCGAACAATACGCAACTGGAACAGGAAAGGGAGGTAATGACAGTGGCAGGTAAAATGCCCTCCGCCACACACCGTTGGGTGGCTTGCGTAGTATAAATATAGATGTAGAACTAGGCAAAGATCTTAATTTAGGGTATACAAAGTGAATGTGATGTAAACACGATAAGATACGTTACATGCGACCAGTGACAGAAAAGCTACACATATAATAAAATACATCTCTGCCATACATAATTCACATAAATCACCGGATGACGTAGGTGAGCACTCGACACATCTTGTCATTCAGTACTTTGATAATGTTGTTGATCTTTTAGCATTACCTGCTTAAAGAGGGGTCCCTGCCTACTCGTCATCACAGATTTCGTCCAAATTTATGGTACATGCACGGCTTAGGCAGAAATGAAACTGACGGATCTCCAGATGGCCTAGCATATAGAAAAAGGAGAATTTTGAATGCAGGTCGGGCGAGGGGTGAGCCATTTATGTCAGCGCAGTTCTCAGGCAGGGTTGTTGGAGCGGAAAGTGTACAGAACAGTAATCCGAGGTAGTTTGGATAAATGGCAGCATCCCGACGTGTAACACGGAGAATGTTGTTATGACATGGGCCTACAACGTTCGAGTAGTTTGCTCTGAAGATGGCCACGCCGTGACCGAAATCGGGCTGTAAAATAAAGGATTTCAATCTTGCTTCCATTTATCCAAAATATATTGACGGTCGTGGTGCACATGTTCCCAATTAAATTAGACATCAAGTAATGCGAAGGTCGTACGTTCGAGACCCCTGAGGAAATCAATTTTTCTTTTCTTTTTGTTTACGTTCCTTACACCGCGAATAAAACAGAAATATTGCTCAATATATTTCATATATTAATATTTTCGTAAGACTCGTAAAGGAAAGGCATAGGACAATGTATCACTGCACATAAATTTTCAGGATGGGATTGTAAGGTGCTGAGGAGAACTTCGTATATAAAATTACATCTATTGGTTTGCAGTCGATAATTTACATGTGCTGGGGTGACATTCGTAATAAAAACTGAAGAAGTAGTAATTTTCTCGGCATTTTACACAAGTTATAAACGCTGCATTTTTGCAATTACCTGGTTGTCTTAAACTGCCTTTAGAATAACACACTCGGTTTACATTCATTGAAGATTCATCCTCGTCGCACAGTTTTGCAGCAAACAACACCAAATATTGGGGCAGGTAGTTAATGATGTAGAATCGAATGTATTTTGATGCACTCTTCTCGGGCAGTGATTTCTTTTTTTCTCTGGACAAAATAAAATCAGTTTTGAATATTTTCGATTAAATTCTTTACAAGACATCACGAGTACTCCACGATGGCAAACCTTTTTCATCTCGAAAAATCTCGTCGTATAATAGTGAATCTGTTTGTTAATTACCAAGGGAAATTTTTTCCTCTGCACATAGGGCTTATCGCATCAGTCTAAAGTCTTTTGTTGTATACGTCTGTTGTAAGTTTCCTAGATTTTGCTGGGATACTGACGATATTCCCGTATTTTGTCGTGTATTAATCCGCCGTTGTTTGAATCTTCGGTCCAAAAGAGTCAGTCCTCTCTTGTAGGCATACCTGGACCGTTGGCAATAATTTTATAGAAAGAGTTAAAGTATACTGTGTTGTGCACGAGTGGACTACTCTGTATATATACCGTCATTTCACGAGAACTACTTTTACCCCTCCGTGGTCCAGGGTTCGGTTTTAAGTCGACTGGTACTGCCAAACTACGAAGAGAACACGCAAATGTAAATATTTTATTAGACGTGACATTCAAAAAATAAAATACAAAAGAAATATTGGTTTCCCCATAGGGACTTGAATCTACGACATTCGGATTACCTTTCTGTACTCTTTCCACTGCCTGAAAACTGTGTCCACATAAATGGCTCATCCCTCGCCCGGTCCGGATCCAAAATGATACTTTTTCTAAACGCTAGGCTATTTGGGTCTCCGTCACTTCCATTTCCTACCAAGCCCTGCAAATACTATCAAGATGGTCGAAATTTTTTGTTAATGTTGTTGTTGTTGTGGTCTTCAGTCCTGAGACTGGTTTGATGCAGCTCTCCATGCTACTCTATCCTGTGCAAGCTTTTTCATCTCCCAGTACCTACTGCAACCTACATCCTTCTGAATCTGCTTAGTGTATTCATCTCTTGGTCTCCCTCTACGATTTTTACCCTCCACGCTGCCCTCCAATACTAAATTGGTGATCCCTTGATGCCTCAGAACGTGTCCTACCAACCGATCCCTTCTTCTGGTCAAGTTGTGCCACAAACTTCTCTTCTCCCCAATCCTATTCAATACTTCCTCATTAGTTATGTGATCTACCCATCTAATCTTCAGCATTCTTCTGTAGCACCACATTTCGAAAGCTTCTATTCTCTTCTTGTCCAAACTATTTATCGTCCATGTTTCACTTCCATACATGGCTACACTCCATACGAATGCTTTCAGAAATGACTTCCTGACACACGAAATATGTGACAATAAGTAGGCGTGGTCCCATAGTAAATAAAATATGCAGCTTTAAAATTTCCTGTGGTTATCATTTTTATTTTTCGAATGAACCAAGTACATTTCTTTCCCGAGTGGAACGACCACGAAATTTAGAATGCGCAGTATATTCACGCATCACCACTTCAAAGACTTTATAATTAATTGCAATACCACAACTGTAGTTTTAAAACTATGATTATCTTCACCTAACAGGGTAATGAGTTTAAAACATTTAATACATTACATAAAATCACAAGTGTTAATATAAACAACAAGAAGCGTGGTGGTATAACAGCAACATAAACTGACATAACGAGTATTCACAGTTGTTATTTCGTACTGTTTCCGCCGTGTTCGAGGTCCGTACGTTAAGGATAATACTCCACACTGTATTTATGTGGCTATTCCAGCCGTCATCTTCTCAGTTCAACCTAAGAGGAGTGGGAGATTCGTGCCGCCATGTGTGTGTGCATTAAGGGCACCCTTCATACCGTGTATCTTCGAGTTTTAACTGACTATTTAACGCTATCAGTTCTCACTCTGTCCCTCACAGTTCAACTTCTTATGAAGCGTAAAAAATCTGTACGCTGTTTATTTTAGTGTCATTATTCTGACGCCATATTCAGTTTAATATATTATAATCATAATTTCTTAAATTTTTCACTTTGACTGTCTCATTTACAAAATTGCTCAACACAGCTATGCAAATTCGTAAAGTGTCCAACCTGTTCTACTGTATTATTCTGCTACCGATTCTAATGGTGGTTTCTGAATGTTACAGCCATAATCTTTGTTTTTGTTTCTGAAATTTTCCAATTAGACGTGGTGAGAATTTCTTAACATTTGTGTGCAGATCGCCTTAGCTTTCAACTATTAGTATCTGGTTGTCAGAAAATAAAAATGTTAAGTTTTTTTATATCAAATGGATTTGTTTCTTTTCATTTCTGATCCTCCGAAACCGAATGAAAGTATAAATGGTGTATTTCAGAGAGAAGACCTTAGCAGCAAAGTACTGCTTAAGCTTCTTTGTCAGACGCAAGTTCTTCCACATCGAAGAAATAAATTCATGATAGCCCACATGATACATTGGCATTTGCCAAAGCTGACGATCATAGGCTAATGCAGATAATCGAATGCGACACGTCATTTCTAACTGCAAAATCCTTCCGGAGATTATGTGAAAAAGAAACAGCAGTATGCGTCGTATTTACCAGTGTTTCCCTCAGACTTAACAGCAGAGAGATTACACTTTCACGAGATATTCAGCTATCAAGATTACTTCCCCATTTCCTAAGACGAAACTTAAATAAAAAATAAAAAAAACTTAAAATGCAACAGTCTTTTCGAACACTGCATGATAAAAAGAGATTCTTCGTACGTCATTTGTACTCCTAGTAGAATTTAAGAACAGATCCGCTACTCATAGGCCTGTATTGGCTTCGTCAAATAAAAAAGCACTGATACCAAATGTGAAACAGATGTTGATATTTGACGATTTCTGAAATTTGAGAACTACCAACACGACCTTTTTTCTCTCTGATAATCAAGAAGTGATAAACTTGGGATACACCGTCGGCGGCGTCCTCGCTCTCGGGGTATCGTGGCCACCTCGAGAAGCCGAGATCACCAGTTCGAGTCTCTTCTTGCACAGCGATGTGGGTTTCATTTGTATCGCTTTGTTTTGTCCAAGTCACTCTACACAGTCTCTGTGTTACAATTGATGATAACAATTAAAAATGAGCACCCCACAAGACACACACACACACACACACACACACACACACACACACACACACACACACACAAGAGAGAGAGAGAGAGAGAGAGAGAGAGAGAGAGAGAGAGAGAGAGAGAGAGAAAATGGTAAATTCATGGGTATCGCGAGGATAAATTTTTTTAAATTTAGAATGGCACGAGACCCTGCGTTGCCTATGAGCAGAGTTTAAGCATCTTTCCAACAACAGTATACTACTTGTATGGTTGTGGCAAATCTCCTGGTCCATTCACTGAATTGGGAAAATGATACTGAACAATATTTACTCTACTGCGGAATACATATGTGTAGCAATAGGGTTGCATTGTTTGGGGAAGGAGACCAGACAGCGAGGTCATCGGTCTCATCGCATTAGGGAAGGACGGGGACGGAAGTCGGCCGTGCCTTTTCAAAGGAGCCATCCCGGCATTTACCTGGAGCGATTTAGGGAAATCACGGAAAACCTAAATCAGGATGGCCGGACGCGGGATTGTGTAATTGTGTAAGACGGTAGCAAGCTATTTTCAAATCTCAGAAAATGATCCAGACTGTTACACAAGGAGGCAAAACCGTACAAGCAACCGACTTTAGCGTTTACTGACTAAATACTCATAGGGCAACAAATTTGAGCCAGAGAACGAGGCGAAGACTGCTACTTCATTCATGAATGTATGCCCTTACCACGATTTTCTTTTTGCTACCACACATTTCCTTGTAAGGAAGTAACATGTCAGCGTTGTGAGTCACAGATTTCGCTGCTTTGATCAAATAAGCAAGTATGAAAGCTTATCACCACCATGACGCTGGGTAATCGCGTGGCAGTTTTACAGCAGGTAAAATAATCCTGTGAAATAATAGCAAATGAAAGCTACTAATGTCGTGTGTGGGGTGTACGTGGCAGCACTAAACACGCTGAAGCTATTGACGTATTCGTGCTTTCATGTTACGGACTAAAAATTGAGGGAATGGATGCACCTTACCTTACCAATTAACGATATTCGTTGTCCAGATCAACTTGCGGAGCAGTAATCTATTTTTGACTTATTTAGTAAGTTTTCACATTGAAAAAAAGGCACTAGACTTAGCTGACGCGCTTTTTTGGCAAAGGGGCGTAAAATAAAATGATTCCCCGAACAGAAACGATACAGGATTGATGTTAAAAAAAAATGTAAACTTGTTCTACGAGTGTGTATTGTAATACTCAATAATTCTGCAGTTGTTCATTTCTGCCACATGTTGTACAACGAAATCAACAACTAACCTTATTTTATAGCGCAAATATGTCTGTGCTAGTGAATGATCATTTTCGCCACTGACTTGAAATGCTGTTTCCTGGACAGAGTGTGAATGGTTCTACCAGGTGCATAACGGAAAGGAGACAATTTGTCGCTTATTGAGCCTTTTGCCTCAGAGTTTGCGTCACTGTCATTTTTTACATTAGAACCGATTCGCGAAAACAGATTAGAATGTTGAAAATAGACGGAACTAGGTCACAAGGCTAAAATTTCTCTCTGGGATTATTACTTGACTGGTGTGCACACATTTCTGCTAGCCGATACTTAGAACACCTTGACAAGACCTGACGTCCTTCCACAGGCAGGGCTGATAAGAACTTGCAATCGGTTCGTGAATTTTTGCATTGCCATAGTAGGTTATTAACGGACTCCTAAGGACATCATTAGAGATAACAACGGGACAGTAATCCCGCCGCGTCCTTTGCAGAGTATCCATCCAGGCACCTCGCTCGGTGTGATCTCTCAACTGGAAATTAATTTCTGAATACGGTCTAGCCAATGCGACAAAATGATTGATTTTAAGCTCTATATGTTTCTGTCTTGGCTGGTGCTGGCGTATTTTTGCTACAGTTTTTCATTGCCACAATTTTTTTTGAAATGGCGTTAGTTTCAATATTGCACAAATACACTACTAGGTTCCTACTCTTCTAGCCCCTTCATAACATGTGGAACATGAAACAAGACAGCTGGAATGTGCATCAACTGGAGTTCAGCATAAGAAAAGTCCAGTGTTTTACAACTGCACCACTTCGCCCGCGCCGTGAGACACTTTTTGAAAATTTATGGGCAGAAGCTATGTATTAAGAAAAACAACATCAGTATGCATCAGAATCCATTCACCGTCTCACACGACCCCGACTAAGGCCACATTTGGTTGGATGTTTTTGTGCTGTTTACAGATTTTCCCAGTCTATCACGTGACGAGCTTGTTACATAAGGCAGTTTGTCTCGACAATATGATATGCAAAATTCATTTCAACTACGAGTTTCATTGGAGTCCCAAAACGCATCATCCCTGTGTTCGCAATTCACAATTCCTTTTCAAAGGATTCATCGCGGCAGCTGTATTCAGTAATTTGGGGAAACCAAGAAAAGATAAATATGGATGGACTGTTTTCAGCTGTGGACACACACTCGTATCATGATCAAAAATTTCGCTAAACTTAACAGACTATTCCTAGTCTGCAGTATGCATCTGGTAGGACGTTTCCATTCCTGCCCAAACACCTTTAATTATTACGGCCACGTTAGTGTAGAAGGCAGAACTCAATAATTATACGTTATTTTCGTGAAAATCTTTTTGCTGAGCGATGCAGCTCAGCAGTAGGACACTGGACTTGTATTTGGAAGGATACTGAGACAAATTCCATTCCGATTTAGGTTTTTTTAAGGTTTAAGGACGTCTTATGTAAATAGTTCTTTTGAAAAAAGAAACGGCGGATTTCCTTCATCAATCCGAAACTATGCTCAATCTCAAACTTCGCCGTCGACGAAACGTTAAACTTGATTTTCCTTCCTTTTTGATAACGTTTTTTACTAGCTAGTTGTAGCGCTGCGTTTCTTAAACTATGCAATTTAAAACTGGAACGATCAGAGAAGTGAGTGACGAGTGACGTAAAGCGTATCTGAGATGCTAAACTAACGGAGCAGGGGCTCTGCCCGCGAAGGTCAAGTATCCGAGTTCGTGTCGTGGCCGCGTAAGAGTTCTTTTTCACGTGCAATTAACACAGCACACTCCGCAAAGAGACACTGGAAGGTTTCAGACTGATTATATAATGGTAAGACATATTTTCGAATCACATTTTATACTGTAAAACATTTCCAGGGCAGAAGTCGACTGACCACAATTTATTGGTTCTGAAATGAAGGTTACAATTTAAAAAAATTACAAAAAGATAGGAAATTAAGGAGACGAGAACTGGATAAGTTGAAAGAACGAGAAATTATTGATTATGCTGTGAGGGAACATTAGGCAATGGTTGACTACAACAAGAGAAGGAAACGCAGCAGAAGACGAATTAGTAGCAACGAGAGATGAAATACTGAAGGCAGTAGGGGGCCAAACGGGCAAAAAGACAAGACGTAGTAGATATTACCAACAAAAGGAAAACAAGTGCAATTGAATGTAGCCGAATCAAATCGGACGATGTAGAGGGAATTAGGTTAGAAATCGTGTCACTAAAAGTAGTAGGTGACTTTTGCTACTTGAACAACAAAATAAGTGACTATGGCCGAACTAGAGAGGATATAAAATGTAAACTGCCAATGGCAAGAAAAGCGTTTCTGGACAAAAGAAATTTGTTAACATCGAATATAGCTTTAAGTATTATTATTTTCTGAAAGTATTTCTACGGAGTGTAGTTATGTATGGAAGTGAAACATGAACGATACATAGTTTAGACAAGAAGAGAACAGAAGCTTTTGAAATGTGGTGCTGCAGAATCGAACGGGGGAGAAAAGAAATTTGTTCAATAGCTTGACTAAAAGAAGGAATCGGTTGATAGGGCACATTCTGAGACATCAAGGGATCACCAGTTTAGCAATTTTAGGGAAATGTGGGGGTTAAAGATTATAGCGGCAGACCTACATATGAATATAATAAGCAGGTCCAAATGGATGCCGGCCAGTGTGGCCGTGCGGTTAAAGGCGCTTCAGTCTGGAACCGCGTGACGGCTACGGTCGCAGGTTCGAATCCTGCCTCGGGCATGGATGTGTGTGATGTCCTTAGGTTAGTTAGGTTTAAGTAGTTCTAAGTTCTAGGGGACTGATGACCACAGAAGTTAAGTCCCATAGTGCCCAGAGCCATTTTCCAAATGGATGTAGGTTGTAGTAATTATTCGAAGATGAAAACGTGTGCACAGAATCGAGTAGCGTGGAGAGTTGTATTAAACCATTTTCGGACTGAAGACCACAACAAAAACACACACTGCAAAGAGTAACATAATTTTACTTCAGGGATGTATTAAAAATAAAATGCTATGCTTCAGTTCAGCAGCAAACCCGACCACAATTCATATATACGAGCTGCTGTTACAAAAACCCATGATTATGAAATACACTCCTGGAAATGGAAAAAAGAACACATTGACACCGGTGTGTCAGACCCACCATACTTGCTCCGGACACTGCGAGAGGGCTGTACAAGCAATGATCACACGCACGGCACAGCGGACACACCAGGAACCGCGGTGTTGGCCGTCGAATGGCGCTAGCTGTGCAGCATTTGTGCACCGCCGCCGTCAGTGTCAGCCAGTTTGCCGTGGCATACGGAGCTCCATCGCAGTCTTTAACACTGGTAGCATGCCGCGACAGCGTGGACGTGAACCGTATGTGCAGTTGACGGACTTTGAGCGAGGGCGTATAGTGGGCATGTGGGAGGCTGGGTGGACGTACCGCCGAATTGCTCAACACGTGGGGCGTGAGGTCTCCACAGTACTACGATGTTGTCGCCAGTGGTCGGCGGAAGGTGCACGTGCCCGTCGACCTGGGACCGGACCGCAGCGACGCACGGATGCACGCCAAGACCGTAGGATCCTACGCAATGCCGTAGGGGACCGCACCGCCACTTCCCAGCAAATTAGGGACACTGTTGCTCCTGGGGTATCGGCGAGGACCATTCGCAACCGTCTCCATGAAGCTGGGCTACGGTCCCGCACACCGTTAGGCCGTCTTCCGCTCACGCTCCAACATCGTGCAGCCCGCCTCCAGTGGTGTCGCGACAGGCGTGAATGGAGGGACGAATGGAGACGTGTCGCCTTCAGCGATGAGAGTCGCTTCTGCCTTGGTGCCAATGATGGTCGTATGCGTGTTTGGCACCGTGCAGGTGAGCGCCACAATCAGGACTGCATACGACCGAGGCACACAGGGCCAACACCCGGCATCATGGTGTGGGGAGCGATCTCCTACACTGGCCGTACACCACTGGTGATCGTCGAGGGGACACTGAATAGTGCACGGTACATCCAAACCGTCATCGAACCCATCGTTCTACCATTCCTAGACCGGCAAGGGAACTTGCTGTTCCAACAGGACAATGCACGTCCGCATGTATCCCGTGCCACCCAACGTGCTCTAGAAGGTGTAAGTCAACTACCCTGGCCAACAAGATCTCCGGATCTGTCCCCCATTGAGCATGTTTGGGACTGGATGAAGCGTCGTCTCACGCGGTCTGCACGTCCAGCACGAACGCTGGTCCAACTGAGGCGCCAGGTGGAAATGGCATGGCAAGCCGTTCCACAGGACTACATCCAGCATCTCTACGATCGTCTCCATGGGAGAATAGCAGCCTGCATTGCTGCGAAAGGTGGATATACACTGTACTAGTGCCGACATTGTGCATGCTCTGTCGCCTGTGTCTATATGCCTGTGGTTCTGTCAGTGTGATCATGTGATGTATCTGACCCCAGGAATGTGTCAATAAAGTTTCCCCTTCTTGGGACAATGAATTCACGGTGTTCTTATTTCAATTTCCAGGAGTGTAGGATACAACTGGAACTTGCATATACACGATAATTACCGATGAATTTGACACTTTATAGAAAGTGACAATATATACTTGTGGTGGATAGAAATATAAATATGATCGCTTTGGTTAGGAAAATCAGCCCTATGTCTTCCCCTAAGACAAATTCTCCAAAAACACGCTATTCGCAAGTCGTTTAGTCTGATATTTAGTTCCTTTGTCGTATTTTACTTCCAAAGAGCATGTCGTGTGCCTCTTGAACAACAGTTTTACAATCCAGCAATGCCCGCTAACTAGCTCGATAACCACTGAATGCAGCATTATGGAGACTAGTGCTCTGCAGTCTTTGAGGATTTTCAAAAGCAGATGTTTCTTAACACTTTGCAAGGATCAGAAAGCTCTTAATATTCTCGCGCTATAACGAGAACTCTTTTCATCATCACAGACGCAAAATGACACCGATGACAGACAATAGTTTACTATTCTCCTCAGCACTTCACGTTTAATGCGTTAACAGTAATCTACGTATAAAAGCATGCTATTTTTGAGAGCTATTTCATGAATTTAAGGTACCTCTTTTTCCTTTTCGCTCTTCCCACTATAACACTTAACTAGAGCCATTCTCCCCCCCCCCCCCCCCATGAACCATGGACCTTGCCGTTGGTGGGGAGGCTTGCGTGCCTCAGCGATACAGATAGACGCACCGTAGGTACAACCACAACGGAGGGGTATCTGTTGAGAGGCCAGACAAACGTGTGGTTCCTGAAGAGGGGCAGCAGCCTTTTCAGTAGTTGCAAGGGCAACAGTCTGGATGATTGACTGATCTGGCCTTGTAACAATAACCAAAACGGCTTTGCTGTGCTGGTACTGCGAACGGCTGAAAGCAAGGGGAAACTACGGCCGTAATTTTTCCCGAGGGCATGCAGCTTTACTGTATGATTAAATGATGATGGTGTCCTCTTGGGTAAAATATTCCGGAGGTAAAATAGTCCCCCATTCGGATCTCCGGGCGGGGACTACTCAAGAGGACGTCGTTATCAGGAGAATGAAAACTGGCGTTCTACGGATCGGAGCGTGGAATGTCAGATCCCTTAATCGGGCAGGTAGGTTAGAAAATTTAAAAAGGGAAATGGATAGGTTAAAGTTAGATATAGTGGGAATTAGTGAAGTTCGGTGGCAGGAGGAACAAGACTTCTGGTCAGGTGACTACAGGGTTATAAACACAAAGTCCAATAGGGGTAATGCAGGAGTAGGTTTAATAATGAATAGGAAAATAGGAATGCGGGTAAGCTACTACAAACAGCATAGTGAACGCATTATTGTGGCCAAGATAGATACGAAGCCCACACCTACTACAGTAGTACAAGTTTATATGCCAACTAGCTCTGCAGATGACGAAGAAATTGAAGAAATGTATGATGAAATAAAAGAAATTATTCAGATAGTGAAGGAAGACGAAAATTTAATAGTCATGGGTGACTGGAATTCGAGTGTAGGAAAAGGGAGAGAAGGAAACGTAGTAGGTGAATATGGATTGGGGCTAAGAAATGAAAGAGGAAGCCGCCTGATAGAATTTTGCACAGAGCACAACTTAATCATAGCTAACACTTGGTTTAAGAATCATGACAGAAGGTTGTATACATGGAAGAACCCTGGAGATACTAAAAGGTATCAGATAGATTATATAATGCTAAGACAGAGATTTAGGAACCAGGTTTTAAACTGTAAGACGTTTCCAGGGGCAGATGTGGACTCTGACCACAATCTATTGGTTATGACCTGTAGATTAAAACTGAAGAAACTGCAAAAAGGTGGGAATTTAAGGAGATGGGACCTGGATAAACTGAAAGAACCAGAGGTTGTACAGAGTTTCAGGGAGAGCATAAGGGAACAATTGATAGGAATGGGGGAAAGAAATACAGTAGAAGAAGAATGGGTAGCTCTGAGGGATGAAGTAGTGAAGGCAGCAGAGGATCAAGTAGGTAAAAAGAAGAGGGTTAGTAGAAATCCTTGGGTAACAGAAGAAATATTGAATTTAATTGATGAAAGGAGAAAATATAAAAATGCAGTAAATGAAGCAGGCAAAAAGGAATACAAACGTCTCAAAAATGAGATCGACAGGAACTGCAAAATGGCTAAGCAGGGATGGCTAGAGGACAAATGTAAGGATGTAGTGGCTTATCTCACTAGGGGTAAGATAGATACTGCCTACAGGAAAATTAAAGAGACCTTTGGAGATAAGAGAACCACATGTATGAACATCAAGAGCTCAGATGGAAACCCAGTTCTAAGCAAAGAAGGGAAAGCAGAAAGGTGGAAGGAGTATATAGAGGGTCTATACAAGAGTGATGCACTTGAGAACAATATTATGGAAATGGAAGAGGATGTAGATGAAGATGAAGATGAAATGGGAGATACGATACTGCGTGAAGAGTTTGACAGAGCACTGAAGGACCTGAGTCGAAACAAGGCCCCCGGAGTAGACAACATTCCATTGGAACTACTGACGGCCTTGGGAGAGCCAGTCCTGACAAAACTCTACCATCTGGTGAGCAAGATGTATGAAACAGGCGAAATACCCTCAGACTTCAAGAAGAATATAATAATTCCAATCCCAAAGAAAGCAGGTGTTGACAGATGTGAAAATTACCGAACAATCAGTTTAATAAGCCACAGCTGCAAAGTACTAACACGAATTCTTTACAGACGAATGGAAAAACTAGTAGAAGCCGACCTCGGGGAAGATCAGTTTGGATTCCGTAGAAACACTGGAACACGTGAGGCAATACTGACCTTACGACTTATCTTAGAAGAAAGATTAAGGAAAGGCAAACCTACGTTTCTAGCATTTGTAGACTTAGAGAAAGCTTTTGACAATGTTGATTGGAATACTCTCTTTCAAATTCTAAAGGTGGCAGGGGTAAAATACAGGGAGCGAAAGGCTATTTACAATTTGTACAGAAACCAGATGGCAGTTATAAGAGTTGAGGGACATGAAAGGGAAGCAGTGCTTGGGAAGGGAGTAAGACAGGGTTGTAGCCTCTCCCCGATGTTATTCAATCTCTATATTGAGCAAGCAGTAAAGGAAACAAAAGAAAAATTTGGAGGAGGTATTAAAATCCATGGAGAAGAAATAAAAACTTTGAGGTTTGCCGATGACATTGTAATTCTGGCAGAGACAGCAAAGGACTTGGAAGAGCAGTTGAACGGAATGGATGGTGTCTTGAAGGGAGGATATAAGATGAACATCAACAAAAGCAAAACGAGGATAATGGAATGTAATCGAGTTAAGTCGGGTGATGCTGAGGGTATTAGATTAGGAAATGAGACACTTAAAGTAGTAAAGGAGTTTTGCTATTTGGGGAGCAAAATAACTGATGATGGACGAAGTAGAGAGGATATAAAATGTAGACTGGCTATGGCAAGGAAAGCGATTCTGAAGAAGAGAAATTTGTTAACATCGAGTATAGATTTAAGTGTCAGGAAGTTATTTCTGAAAGTATTTGTATGGAGTGTAGCCATGTATGGAAGTGAAACATGGACGGTAAATAGTTTGGACAAGAAGAGAATAGAAGCTTTTGAAATGTGGTGCTACAGAAGAATGCTGAAGATTAGATGGGTAGATCACATAACTAATGAGGAAGTATTGAATAGGATTGGGGAGAAGAGAAGTTTGTGGCACAACTTGACCAGAAGAAGGGATCGGTTGGTAGGACATGTTCTGAGGCATCAAGGGATCACCAATTTAGTATTGGAGGGCAGCGTGGAGGGTAAAAATCATAGGGGGAGACCAAGAGATGAATACACTAAGCAGATTCAGAAGGATGTAGGTTGCAGTAGGTACTGGGAGATGAAGAAGCTTGCACAGGATAGAGTAGCATGGAGAGCTGCATCAAACCAGTCTCAGGACTGAAGACCACAACAACAGAGCCATTCTACCGATACTAGTTGGACTTCTGTATGCACTCGCTCAAGGGCTACTGTTTGAGTATTTTACGTTATTCTCATTGTTGTTTGTTTACAAGTATAAAGACTTTTCCTAACTGGTAAGTGGATTTGACAGAAGTTTAAAAAACAGGGAAATGAGCACTAGAGAATCAATTGTTTTCCCTCACTACAATATTCTGCACGAACGACATTTCCATCCAAAATGCACAGTTAAGCACGGTAATGTTATTTTAAACAGTGTAATGACGTGCGGAAAAAAAACAACACTTGCTATCACAAAGTGGATTCTTGACACAAATAACGTCAAAAAGTAACTTGTCGGCTGATTACTTGTTGCATATTTGCTAGTGCAACGGTTCCGTAGAAGATCTGTAGTTCTAGCAACACAAAAAATGAAATGTGTCTCAATGGTTTATTTTTCGTGAAAACTATCCGTACCACCATCCCATAAAATGTTTCTCTTCCTTCTCGAACGCTGCACATAGTCATATGAGCCGCAATGCCGTAGATTTACTTTGCTTTTACAGTGAATAATGTTATTCCTCACAGCCTCAAATGCACTAGATCTCTGTTAGCTATAAACCAACTGAGGCTTTCGCAACGTTTGTTTCATCTTCTTCTAACCCGTTTCTAAACGCCGCCGTCATCCTTCTGGGCTGTGGTGCACTTCTCTACAGATTTGAGACGACGGCGGCGGGAAACGGGCAACAAGAAGATAGAACAAATGTGCCGAAACCAGTCCAGCCGTTAGTATTAACGGTAGTATAGTGTGATCGAAACAAAATCATTCATACATAAATAATTGTGCCGCTTTACCATGAAGGCTATTTTTTTTAAAAAAAAGCACACTCCGCGCCACGCATAGATTTGATCCTGAATTAATCAACAGTGATCAGCAACTAGCGTAGCCGGACAAAGAATACGTACAAAACTGTCATTGCTATTTCTGCTACGGTCTATATGAAAGAACTAACGACGTCAATACGCCTAGAATATTTATTACTCCAGAGGAAATGTCAGTGGGAAAAAGAACCAAGAGTGACAAGCCGTGGCATCTTACGTAAAACTGTAACAAATATTTGTGCAGCTTTTTTGGGACAAGCGCGTCAAATTCGTCGCAAGTCACTAAAATTGTAATAATTTCAGTGCAGGAGAATAATCAGTAGCCGGCCGCGGTGGCCGTGCTGTTCTAGGCACTTCAGTCCGGAACCGCGTGACTGCTACGGTCGCAGGTTCGAATCCCGCCTCGGGCATGGATGTGTGTGATGTCCTTAGGTTAGTTAGGTTTAAGTAGTTCTAAATTCTAGGGGACTGATGACCTCAGATGTTGAGTCCCATAGTGCTCAGAGCCATTTGAACCATTTTTGAATAATCATTACCTTACAGATGCAGTTTCATTCATAAATCATGTTACCGTTTGTACACAGAAAAATTACTTCTGAGGATTACTCCAGCGGTTAAGTCAGTCACATCGGGTGCTAGGACGTACAGCCTCGTTGTTCTGACTTCCACAGAAGTCAGTGTAACAACGACAGCCCGCCAGACTAGCTAGATACCGTGTGACACTGAGCATTCCTCCACACCGGTTGTACGAGCTGATTGACAGACCACAGGAAGTACATGTGAAAACTTTCATTGCGACTCAGGGCAGAAGGGAAAACTCGCACTCTCACGTCGTTTAAAGTGTCCACTAACCGATCACAAAATTCTTAAATATTAAAACTAACTTACTCTTCTGTTGCAGAGAACATTCGGTAAATCTGGCCACACGTCAAAGGGCATTTTTCTCCCCAGAAAAGTCTCTACTGTCTATACTACAATTATCTCGAAATTAAATACCACTATCGTAAACAGGGTGAACCCGAACCCACCACCAAAATTTCTAAGTGTTTCCAAAAATATTTTCAGAGTATTTTGGTGCAAGAGATCCTAGGGTCGCCGGTGATTCTTTATAGAGCAACTACCTTAATTTTGATTTCTTAGCCCAGTTTATCTTCGCACCTGTACCAAATTGAGTAAATCTTCACAACAATGCCAATGTCGACGGTATGCACTGTATGCCTTGTTTGGAAGCAAACTTGATCATTCATTCAAGGTACTTGGTTGTGAACAATATTGACCAGTTGGACCCAAGTCTGCATTCGGTACTACTCTGTTCTGTCCTGGGTTTGTTTTTCCAGCAGCGTTAGTTGTACATCAACAGTGACGAACAACAGTATAGATAGGTTCACTTATTAAGAGTTGACCGATACGCACCTCCTGTGTGGGTTCACTGAATGCAATAGAAGACCGCCTACTGAGCTGACCCGCTGCGACAGCGGTCGCATCGGAGTACTTTTGCACCGCTGCGCCTACGAAAAACTTTATCCTTCTGGCTGGAATGACTGAATGTTAAGGCTTTTTCACTGTTGTGAAATTATTTTCGTAGAAACAAAAGAAATTGTGATAACAAACCGCATAAATCATAATTACAGTTACTTTGCAACGTGTCTCGCAAGGTATCCCTGATACCAAAATACTCTGAAAACATACCTGAACAACCTCTGAAATATTGACGGTGGTGTTACGGTTTACTCTGAATGTATTTTGTCTTCACTATCAAGCATTTCTATACGCGGCGATTTCAAAATAACAGTTAGCTGAGTCATTTTCTGCTTCGGATTTCACAGTTTTAGGTTAAGATAAGTCTTAATTTCATTCTGCTATCCGATGTTTTTGGAAAGCCTGAAATGTATCACTAATTTTTTAAATAATAAAACACTGCACCAGTTATTTTTTTAATGCATAGTCACAATGCGATTCACGAATTTATTTCTATTTTCAGTCGCAGTGTAGGGAAGCAGCCTACTCACGCTGTAGTAAATTCACATCAGTTTCCATTGTGTGCCAGCCAGTCTGCTGTAACTAGCTCTGACGTCATAAATGTTGCGCAATACTTTAAAAATCAAGCAAAGAACCTAAAACTTTTCTAGCATGTCAGAAATAATACTAAATTAATGTGTGTTAAATATCAGTTCGATAACTTCAGCCGTTTTCGAGATTTGGACGTTTTTCTAAAAAAATCATTGGCGCAACAGAAAAGAGCTAGAGACTTCAAAATTTATATTTAGATTCATCTTTCATAATGATTTAATAAAAATAGTACTTTGGATTTCACAAATTAAGATTTTAGTGGAAATTCATGATTTTCTGGTTTTCATCTCAAAACTGAAGGAAGCAAGATAGATTAAGTAGGCTAATAAATAAGGCTAGGATGTTTAGATTTAAATAGGTTGGAGGTCCGCTATGACTATGAAGATGTGTAAAGTTTCTTTTTAATACCTATAAAATTATAGCGATAGCGGATCTCAAAAGGCCAGTTCAGAGCTCATCTACTGCGTACAGTGTAATTTAATTAATTCTCTCGCCCAGAATATTTAACTTAGCCACGTCAAAATTTTATTATCAATACTTACCTGCGTGCTGAATGCACGTTTAAATTAAGAGCTTCATCGGCCATAAGCAAAAGAAGCTATAAATTATTATGTAACTTGAAGTGGTGCGTTACTAGCCCAGCGGCTAGTTGGGAGAGCGGATAAGATCAGGCGTTCCCTTCGCCGTCCGCACCGCGGCTTTATATATAAGGACGCTACGCGAGGAAATATAGGCCCCAGTTCTCTCCAGACGCTGAATGACACGCCATCTGTGTCGGGAGCCGCGTCGCATCAGTGTCACTGCTACAAACAGCCTCGGGTGCCGTATTAAGTTACTAGAGATACGCGGAACCATGAAAACATTCCAAGTGAAGTATTAATTCTGGGATGATTTTCATTATCTAGCTTCAGTTTGCGTATTGTCGTATTTTCAAGTGCCGTCGCGGGACAGACATTCTACCAAATATTTAGCGTGGCGTTTGATGAAATATTTTCATCAAATTATGGCGAGCATTCTTTTTAACATTTAATTCGGACATTTATAGTTGCATCAGCGCATTAGACTCTGAACTGCTCTGTTAGTTAGGTTGTAGGGATACTTGTGTTTTTTATCAGTGAATTTCAGAATATACTCAACTATTTTGGAAAACCGTTTTTGATTAGAAATCCCGGACAATCTCCTAATTCCTCAGAGCTATAAGCTGCAGCTATAATGGTATCTCAATTGAAGTGGGCACTAGGATCTCTAATTACTGGCTCCATGTTTTATTAAATCACTTTCTGGGTGCCAAGAAGTAAATAGAGAGCGTGTTGAGAACGGCGAAAGACAGCATTAACAACATTCTGAAAGCCAGAAACTGATTCTACATGCAAGCATATATCCAGCAATTAATTAAATTATTTTTACAAACTTACTCGCCGCCCCACAGCAGCTATTTCTGTCCGTGATGTGTGTGTGTGTGTGTGTGTGTTCTGCTTTTTGGGCCTTCAGTCTTCTTTCACGGTTTTACTGCAATCGGTAAATAGTCTGTTCTTTCGTAAGGCACTCACAATACTTGTTCTGGGACTCTAAGCGTCACTATCACATTCGCTTACGCCTGCCTGTCGATCCGTGCAAATTGTCATGTAACTCCTCAAGATGACTCGAAGAACCTCTGGGAGCTATGCGTTCACACTATTGTGCATTGTAATATTATCTTCAGGTTGTGCACTCATGGCCAACGGAATCAAACGAGATGTGTGTGCCCAGATTATGGTAGTCCCATACGACACTATTAAAAAAGTATTGAATTGTATCTTTAACATATGTGGTCGATAGAACCTTCTCCGTCCTAAACTAACTACATTTGTTCATTATGCTTGCTCTTTTCTCCTCACCTCTTCCATACGTACTGAGAAATTGCAGCTATTGTTCAAGTTAAGGTGCCTAAAGTACAGCGTAATGTCAATTGGAATGTTCTCGTTTGTAACCATACGATTTCTTATATGGCGCCCTTTAGTTTATGTGGGTGTGGTTTAACGTAGTGCAATTTGCATTTTACGTTCAACACCAACAGCTAACAAGTCTGGCAATAGCCCTAAAGTTGTTTTCTTACATTTCTGCAGTTGATATGTACTGTTTCCTCGGAGTATTAAGGTCTCCATTTCTTCCAGAACGGGGTCTAGCTATCTCTGTAGTGTCTGTCAGAAGCAACACAGAGTGCGGTTGGTTGGTTGACCTGGGGGAGGTGACCCAACAGCGAGGTCATCGGTCCCATTGGAGTAAGGAAGGATGGGGAAGGAATTCGGCAGTGCCCTTTCAAAGGAACCATTCGGGCACTTGCCTGAAGCGATTTAGGGAAATCACGGAAATTCTAGATCGGGATGGCCGGATGCGAGTTTGAACCGTCGTCCTCCCGAATGCGAGTCCAGTGTGCTAACCACTGCGCCACCTCGCTCGGTGACAGGTAGCACATGGGGAGCTCACCCATGCACCGCCAAAACTAGAGCGCTAGCGTTCTGTCACTCCTGTGCTGAATATGAATGTTCAGTATGGTACAAGTCCGGCCATATTTGAAACATAGGTGTGGCACTTAAAGAGAACTGTCGCATTAATACGGATTTTTTAAGAGCTACACCTGCAGATAAACTCCATTGTCTTGCTGACATAGCCTCTCCTGAAATTAGACGCGCGACAGCTGCTACGTGCTAGAAAAATAAGACTGTGACAACACCTCGAAGCCTTCCCTTTTATATGGCCGTCAGACGGCACTTTTTCGGCTGAAATCAAGAAAGAACTGAAGAGGCAATTACTGAAGTTGATACAGGATGACCGCACGAAGCAAGAATCTCAAAGTGGTGGAGGAAATTTCAACATTTGGAAAAATGGATTATTCCGGAGGAAGACTCCCTCCTGGTAATCCAGAGAAGTGGACAACATGGAAGGCTGTAAAGAGTCTACGCTCTAGAACCACGAGATGCAAGACCAACCTGCACAAGTGGAGCCTCCCTGTGGAGTCAGTTTTTTGCAAATGTAGTCCTATGCAAACAACCATCTAATACAGCGTTCTTAATCTCCAACCACATGCAACATGACAGACCTGACGAGGACGACACCGAATGCACTCGACGTCGCCAGTTTCTAGTCAACCAATGTATAAACTGATGTCAACGATCTATGTCTTTTTGTTGACTGTACGAGTTGCGATCAAAATGTAACAGGAATTTTTCTTTTTCTGAAAGAATGTTTATGTATTCTTCGACATCAACTTTTTCGCCCTCAAAGTAATGTCCCCTCAGGTATAATAAAATTGTAGCAGCACTTTTTCCCTTCGAGGAAGCACTTCTGGAACTCACTTTTCGTTATGGTTCTCAGCTTCTTCAGCGATGCTGTTTCTGTCTCATCAATGGTGGCAAAACGACGTCCTTTGATGGTTGTCTGCAGCGTCGGGAATAGAAAGAAGTCGCAGGGGGCTAGGTCTGGCGAGTACGGTGCCTGAGGCAACATAACGGTTTTGTTTTTTTCGCCAAAAAATCACGAACAAGCATTCAGGTGTGAGCGGGAGCATTATCGTGATGCAATTTCCAAGAGTGGTTCTGACACAATTCAGGTATTTTTTTCGAATTGCTTGACGCAAAGGGCGCGTAACTTCCAGGAAGTATTCCTTATTTACCGTACGACCACAAGGCAGGAACTCGTGATGCACTGCTCCACTGTAATCGAAGAAAACAATGAGAAGAACCTTCACGTGTTATCGAACTTTAATTTTTTGCGGTCGTGGCTCTCCAGGCAGTTTCCACTGGTACCACTGGGCCTTCGCTTCGACATCACACCAAAATACTCCGTTACAACCTTCTAAACAAGTTCGGGGTCGTCGTCGACTACATTTAGCAGTTCCTGAACAACGTCAACGCGCCGTCGTTTTTGGTTGAAATTCAACAATTGCGGGGCAAACTTTTCTGCTACAAGTTTCATGTCCAAAACATCCGATAAATTGGTTACCACTGTTAGCATTCAACCGCGATTCTTGTACATATATTTTAACAACGCGTTTCAAGAGACAATGCTCTCATCATCAGGTTGTAAAGTCTATTTCATGAAATTAAACGGACTAAAAAGACAACATTTTTTGTCTTTTTAGTCCGTTTAATTTCATGACATAGACTTTACAACCTGATGATGAGAGCATTGTCTCTTGAAACGCGTTGTTAAAATATATGTATAAGAATCGCGGTTGAATGCTAACAGTGATAACCAATATAACGACAACTGCTACCTCGACCCCATAATGGATTATATTAAATCCGATAAATTGCTTGGAATAGGGCAAAGAATATATCGACATCATCAGCAACTTCGTTGATGTTAATCTGGTGATTTTCCAGAACCATTACTTCTTCCACATTGTCGTCAGTAATTGATGTGCTACGACGTCCAGGGCGGTCACCGTCTTCAACGGCTCCTCGACCCTCTCTGAAGGGTTTACACCACTCGTAAAGTCTTGTCTTACTCATAGCAGATTCGCTAAAAACCACAGTCAACATCTCGAAGGCGGTTGTGCACTGTGTCTAGTTGTCAAGCAAAATTTAATGCAAATTCTTTGATCCATCTTTTTCGAAACTAAAAATTCGCCGAACACTCGAAAATCCATATAACCTTTTCGACTGTCAACAATAAGCTAAATATTGGTAACTACTAAAAACGCAAGTAAACGTCAGGAACTTGATTACCAACAAGATAAAAAAATTGAAAATCGGATGTATACAATCAGGGAAGTTAAAGTTTTGATCACACTTCGTATACTTTATACTTATGACACGATAATTAATAAATGTTGTAGGTTTATGGCCCCAAGCGTTGGTTCGCATATTTGATCGCTGGAGACAGTTTGCCGCCAATAGTTTGGGTGCTCCCACAGTGTGTTCTCCGTTATTTTCTGTCAATAGGGAATGGTAGGAGGGGTAGGTGTGATGCCTCGCCCACCCCTGACTCGGCCATTGACCGGGGTGTGTCGGGGACGGAGATGCGCGCCCACAGGCGCAGGGCCGGGTGGTGCTTCGGCGAAGTGAGACGCCGTAGGCTGTAGCGGGCAGTGAATGATGCAGGCAGGCGGGCGGGCTCTGGCCCGGCGCCCCGCAGATCGATGTCTGCGGCCGTATCGAGCCCGCCGCCCACCTCCGGCGGCCCGGCGCACCCGCGCCCACACGTGCTCGCCCCCGCTGGATTTACGGCACTGCACTGTCTGCGTCCAGCTGCCGCCGGCCGCTGCACCTCGCCTCCAGACGGACGTCACCGGCGCTTCTTACACAACAGGGCTAAAGCAAAACATTACGGCGACTGGTGACACTCCCAATATAAAATACTTACACGGGTTTACCGTTCGGAACCGTCTGTCAGGAAACGACAGTTAACGATTGTAGTTTTCGTATACTCTACTGGACAGCTTCTCAAATTTGTTTAACCTTCTCACGAAGAGTTCACGCTAGAAGTCCGGCCAGTGGTTCACTTTGTCACACAAAAATCAGTCACATCCCTATAATGTAATACACGAAGGCTATCCATTAAGTAAACCGAGCGAGGTGGCGCAGTGGTTAGACACTGGACTCGCATTCGGGAGGACGACGGTTCAATCCCGCGTCCGGCCATCCTAATTTAGGTTTTCCGTGATTTTCCTAAATCCCTCCAGGAAAATGCCGGGATGGTACCTTTCACAGGGCACGGCCGACTTCCTTCCCCGTCCTTCCCTGATCTGATGAGACCGATGACCTCGCTGTCTGGTCTCTCACTACTCGCTCACTTGCCACAATAGTGAAACCTTTCTGTATATAAAGAGCTGCCCAAACTTTAACAGGCAATATTTAAAAAACGAGGCCGCATTGGCACCTACAATTTTAGGGTTTGGTAGGTGCCTACCCACATTATAAGCAAGCGAAGTTGGAGCTCATAACTCGATGCACCTCCCAGAAGGTCCTCTCGTCAGTACGCATCCAGCGGTGGTAGTGTGCGATCTGCGTCTCTGCTACTTTCCTTGCTGTGAGGTGTTAAAACGTACTCTGCAAAAGAAAACCTCGCCACTTGTGAGTTCTGTGCTCAGATTTCCGTTGGCAAAAAAACAGCAAACCAACTGAAATTCATCGCGACCTTTGTGTTGTGTAAGGAAAAGGAATAATGAGTGAATGCCGATTGAGGCAATGGTGTACTGATTTTAAAAATGGCCGTACCAATGTTCACGATGATGGCAGCAGTGGTAGGTTTTGCCTTGAGACCGACGAACTGTAGATGAAAATCAAAGACTAAATATGTGAAAAACTGTCATTTCACGATTACGGAAGTTTCGCAACATTTCCCGCAAATTTCTCAATCATAAAGCATAAAATACGCAGTCTTTTTGGGGCGAAATGCCAGATAGTTTGGGTAAGGGTGGGAAAAGAATCGTCAATGGCCTTATTCCCATCCCAACGCTGATCGTGAGTGGTTTAAGAAACTGAGTACTGATCAGATGGGACTTTGAATCCCGATCCCTAAAACAGGAGCCCAGTTCCTGAATGACAGATCCATCTCACTCGGTATATTTTAAGAAACAAAGCTACAGCAGTATACGCAAGAAATTACCACTTCTCGATGCGAAATATAAAAAATACAACAAATCTGTGCACGAAGTTAAGCCTTTGAAATTCAACTGTTTGATTTCATACTATAATGTGTTGACCCAGTATAGTCATACTAGAATTTTACTGACACGTTTGTGCTTATCTTCCCTTCTAAAACAAGGAAGAAACCGCTGTTACACAGGAGCACAATGTCACTTAACAACATTTGTCTTAAGCTGTAACACAATGTTCATGCCTTCTTAATTATAAGGTTGCTTACACTCTTACGATTTGGAGACCACTGGAGTAAATTCAATAGTGACACGTATTACGTTTAAACTCGGAGTTGTTCTACGGCGCAGGTAAGACTAACACTGATTTTAACACACTACCAATTTTTAATAAAATGATTTGCTTTAAGATTGCGTTAAGTTCTGTAGGCATGCATAACATTTCATACTGTCCTTGTCTTCTGCAGGCATTCCTCTGGATAAGGTCATCCGGTGCTACAGATGCTCCTGAAATTCCCATTAATAGCGGCGGAATGCTGCCAATAACACAATGTTCTTTTCTTTTGCAGCTCGCTTAATTCACAAGGAAATGCATCTGATGAAATAGAGCATAGCAACGCCTCAAATAAATACAGAGAAGAAAACATAGCTATAATTTTTCTCACTCAAAAAATTAATTTTCCATACATCATGAACTTTCGTTCCATTATCTGCAAAACACTAATAGACTATTTCTGGCACCTCTTTTTTCAATATTTATTTGTCGACTTAACGTTTAATTTTTTTGCAGTGACACATCTTAATTGCTTGAAGTTTTTTAAACTGTTTCCTAACAATTCACGAAGATCGCTTTACAAAATAGAAGGCCTTACTTGTCCGTCAATATTACCCCCGGAGTTCGTTTAATATGTAAAAGCGAGAGTTCCTTTCTGAATTGCAAAACGAACATTAGGAGAGTTATGTATCGAATTAGAACTGACTGTTTCTTCAAAATAACTTTCAGCGTATTCAATGCCTCTCTTCATCACTGGAGACTACTCATCAAACCAGTTTTACCAAGCTTCTCACTTCCTTTCCATTCATCGTCTCACGTCTGTATGACTTCATAACCAACAAAAATATTTCCACTTTATTCGCTTGCAAACTCAAGGCAAACTCAAATGCGGTAGTATGGAAATTACGGAGAGGATGATCAACATTTTAGAAGCCTACTGAAGTTCAACAACCGACAAAAATTTTTGACGTTTTGTTAGACCGTTGTTATGACAGAAGCAACTATCAGATTTCAGTCTTCGATGCATCGGGTTAATGGGCACTGCGATTTCAGACCGGAATTGTTTCGCGTTCTAGTTCACAGAGACTACTCTTTGCTGAAAACTTTTAAGTTCAGCGACACCCATCAACTACAGATGCAATTACAAATTCAAAAATCTGTTGCTTGCGTCAATTAATATTTGTTTTTCCCCTTTTAAACCTTACTGTACTTTAAGACTGTTTTTCAGGAGACAAATTTATTTACGGAACAGCTTCACTGGTCGTTCCGTAAATAAGGTATATATAATATGTTCCTATATTTAGGCATTTATAGATTAAAGACTGTTCTATAAATGGCAAAATGAAGAAACATACCATATTTATTGAATGCCTACTGAAAACGCTTTGCATGTAAAAGCGAAACGCATCTCGTGGAAAACACACAGTTTTGTCTGTGTCTGCGTTTTTCGGATGAAACGTGTAACTTTAGATTTCATTATTATTATTATTTGTATAGAAATGTGATGTGTCATCCGATCCACAGCGAAATAATGTGGTATCCACAGAAAACTAAGTCTTATCTTATTGTGGTCGAGGAGAATGGCATGAATTGAACCTGCAGACAGATTCTAGAATCCCCCTATCTGGTGATATGACACATCTCCTACCTTTTCGTATTGCAAGGAATTAGCTTCAATGGGTGCCGAAAGGGGGTCGACCTGAGCACGAAGCGTCTTCCTAAACTATGAGCCAAATGAAATGACACAGCGTAGCGGACAAATTTCAATAAGACATTGGAGACACCATGTTGAAGTCATCAAGAAGAATTCTTCCACGAACCTTTTTAATACTTCTGTTTCTTCTAATATGTCAGCTTTTGACACTGGCTGGTGAAACAGCTACGAGAAAACAGCTACAATGTGTCACTGTGATCTGCTCATATCGTTAGCACACATAAAGCTAGATTACTCAAAGTGTCATAGTCAGGAGATCCTCAGATTATCTGACAGCCAGTATGTGCTAGTTCATTTAGCGTTACCCAGGGTGCACGTGTAGTGTTTCACAACGGACGCGAATCCACCAAGACATTGAGGCTGCAGACACTAATAGGCTTCGATCTAGGAACCCGCCAACAAGAACAGCAAGGAACTGTGTACAAGAAGGTTTCAGTATCACAAACGCATGGTCTGAAAAATGGAACGCATGGCAAAATCATAACATGCCTTGCATCACACAAAAGCCACCTGGTTTTGACCTACCACGCAAAACGTGGTCCACTCTAAATAGGATTAGAACTCGTCATGGCAGATGTGCTTACTCCCTGTATAAATGGGGTAAAATACCATCCCCTCAGTGTGACTGCGGAGAAAGTCAGACTATCAGCCACATTGTTGAAGAGTGTTCCAGAAGAGTCTATAATGGGAACCCCGACGACTTCCTGCTCGCAACTCCAGAGTCGATAGATTATATTAATAGACTTGATACTTGTTTGTAATTCGTAAACTTTGTTATATTAGTAAAGTCGGTTTGCAATTATTAACGTTTGATATATTAGTGATTTGTCTGTTTGTTCCTTATGTGTCTGTATTGCCATACGATAAATAAATAATAATAAAGCTAGATTAATAGTCTGGATCCTGTGGAGTGTTGGGCTGTCATGTTGATTTCTGCCATGCCAGTTGCGACGGTATTGTTCCTTGTATTCCGGCCGAAGTGAAACTCATATCAAACAGTGTCTCCATCTTAATGTGCAACTGCTGTGTTCTCTACATCTTTGTCGCGACATCGTCAGAGTTGAGAAAGTCAAGCGGTGTGGAAGGGGACAGTCCCTATTTGATTCCTCGTACATTGTTTTTGTTGAGGTACAAAAAGGCTCTTCAGATTGGAAGATTCGTCTGCTTGCCGTGCAACTGCAGCAATTGGCAACTGCCCCTCAAATTATTGTATTCAAATAAAATACACTGTCTTACTCTAGCCCTGAACAAAGCCCTTAAACGTTGATCGTCATGACTAACTATTGGTTCAATAATGATTACGTTAAATGGATCATTTACTATCTTAAGGGGATACGGAATCACCTATCCCCGCAATGTTAATATATGCCTACTATAGGGAACATTTTCTCACAAACTACTGGAGACAGAGAGGTAAAAATTTTACTGTATGTGCATTCATATGTTACAACAACACTGAAACAACAGTTTATTGTCAAAGTATTTTCTTACAGAGATATTGTACATTTATTTTTAAGTAAATTTTTTCCATCGCTTTTTACTAGACTATCACCGCTAAGTCTTTTGTAAATCAAGTAATTAAAAAATCGTTGTTTCAGTATGTAATAGGGACCTATGTCACTACGTCATAAAAATTTCAGACTTCTAGGTTGACCAGTACCTGAGATAATGTTCCTAGATGAAGTAAAAAGTAAACTTACGGGAAACGGAGAAAGAAGATTAAAACATTCCTGATCCGTAGCTAATACCCCCTTCACAGTCTTCATAATCATCTTCAAGTCTTCTTTTGGCACCCCTCTGCACCTGTCTTGCTTTTTTCACTAATGTCTTGATTATATTATCAGCATGCCTTAGTCTGTGCTGATCTAAAAAGAACATAGCACGTACCGTACGGTAACCAACACACATACCCAACTTTTGAAGGACCTGGCATTTAGTTATATTTCCAAGATTGAAGGTTGCCACAGCATCATACACACCAAAATGTAGTGTATTAATTCCGACAAACACTGTTTTTGGGAGACGATGCCATATCACACTATTCAAGCACTCGTTGGGGTTCTGCGTTTTTCCGTGAAGACATTTCATCAGAAGACTTCTGTCAGCCAGATCTCTGAAAATGGGCTTTATTTCTGCCATGATGGCTGATGGTAGACTGTGGTGGTGAATGTATTTCTCTCCTGTTGTTAGTCCCCTATTGTATTTACACCAGCTGTTTTCACCTTTGGGGCACAAACCATGTTGTGGATGCTCATCCGTGGATGCGGTGTGGAAATATAAAGCCCATATAGCTCTCCTCATTTCTTCAAGATTGCCTGTATTTTGCCTGATTGCAAGGCCATAGCAGTTCTGAATGTGGTCTATTATGGAATCAGTCAATCTTCCTCTGCCATCCAAGGTTTTCCCATCATCTAGTTTTTTCCCTTTCATAACTGATTTTAACCTTCTCAGCCTGGCACCCATTCTCTTCTGCACATGTCCTATACATTCAAGTTTGCTTATATTTACACTGTTCCCATATGGTTTGCTTTCCAAAACTTCTTTGAATGCTTTAGAGTCACCATCTCCCAGATATTTGACATAGCGAACATTATACCACTGTGAAGAGCGATGAAAAATTTTCTTCACCCCAGCAACCTCCATGCCACCACTACTACCATAATAATTAGCAATACAGTCATCACTGTGTTCATTTTTCAGCCTGCCTGTGCACCTACAGTATTTAGACATTATTGCAACATCAATAACCTTGCCAGTATCAACACTAGTTGCTGTTAAAACACCATTGTTGGAGGTGTGGCCCCTTTTCTGCCACGTGCCATCAAACGCCACTGTGAGGTCACGACTGCCGTCATTTTCTTCCACTGCTTCTTCCACAGCAACCTGCATTGACTTCTGTGCTACATCTTCAACTGCAGATCCTAGTACATAATTGTAAGCTTCAAACTTTGAAGGTGCACTTGGAAGATTTAGAACACCACATAGCATATCACCAGCTGCTTTGCCCTTACCAATTGCTCGCAATCCATAAACTAACCTAATATTTACACTATAAAGTTCAGTTTTCTTGTATCCATTATTTACAGTTACTGAAACCGAACTTGGAAACTTACAGCTGTATTTACAAACACTGCATATTAAATTAAACTGGGCAGCCAGGCCAACATGGGATTCTACTTTCAGAGAAACGTTTCCATGACATTTTTTGCAGCACAAACTGTTTTCAAGAGCTTCACACAATATATTCGTATCAATGAGTTCAAAAACTTCATTCCCTCTATCAAGTAAATTATATTTCTCTTCCAAATCTCTTAGTTTTTTATGAGAAGCACTGTTTTCATTTGGTGTAAGTTCGTTCGGCAAATCAGTAATAAGTGGATTCACATTTTCCAACAGTGATGATGATGAACTGCTTTGCTTTGCTAATGAATCATTATTTCTTTTCTTTTGCCAGTTCACACGCTTTTTAAATACTTTTGCTTTAGCTCTAGGCATTTTCACTGCGAAAAATGAAGCACTAAATACGAAATAACTCAACAACAACTACTTTCTTATATCACACTGTTTACAAAACAGTCCCGCCACAAAGTCAAAGAGTAACTTGAGGAAACCAGAGAGAAACATTTTCGGGCAACTAGTGTATAAATAGTCGCTGGAAACCGGGATATTTGAATTCATGTCACTTTAAAGGTACTGCCAAAAAGTTCATGGTCAGCCACGAGAGACGTGTATAACTAAAGCGCAATACCCGATCTCACAAATATATAAAAATAAAATAGTTATAATTGTAGTAGAGCTATGTATGATACGTCATTTTAAAGAGGAAACATGGCAGAATATAATACGCCAATAAAAAAAAATTCGATTTTTTAACCCAAAATCCGATTCCGTATCCCCTTAATCGGTAATATATGCACGATAATATTTACATTTAACAGATAAGACGTGCTATCTTAAAAGATAAGAAAATGATCACGCTGTGACAGTAGGCTGCTGAAGACTGCGCCGCCGGTCGCTTATCATTCTTCTTGTCCTACACACACTTTTCAGTTCGAAATACCACCATCATTAGTACAACCGCTTTGGAAAATCAAAGGTCAGTTTCAACGAGGGTAACAAATGTCTTGCACAACTGTTAGCCGTTGAAACAAGTCCAAGAGTCACCATCGACAATATTGGATTTCGTTTGTTGCTCTCAATTGTAATAAACGAAACAATTCAACAAACATCTCGTCACAGTATGTCAGCTGGAGTGCGTTCACCAACAGCACAGCAAATTCCTTCATTTTTGTACTCTGCCTAAAGGTCTCGATATTTTCCAAGCGACTGCCGTGAGGCAGTTATACTAAGTGATGCCCACCCAGAAGACATGGGTGGATGACAATGTAAATACCATCTGCGGGTAATCAAGTAACTGCAGTTCTCTGTGATAGATTGAACGGCCACCAGAATCCATTAAAGTTGTTCGTGTTTATCTTGCTACCAAGCCTGACGGGGTTTGGTTTATAAGGGGGCGTGAACAATGTCAGACGTCGAGTCATCACTGAAAGACACGGAAAGACAGCTTACTTGTGGGAGACAGTGTTATCAGTGCCGCACTGAATTTGAAAGAGACCTCATAATGGGTCGTCTCCATTTGGCTAGCTGGTCGACTGATGCAATATCCAGATTTGTGCGGCATTCGGATGGGACAGTGGCCCAATGATGGACTTCTTGGGAACGCAAGGGCAGCCATATTTGTCGTCAAGGTTCCAGTCAAATGGTTCAAATGGCTCTGAGCACTATGGGACTCAACTGCTGAGGTCATCAGTCCCCTCGAGCTTAGAACTACTTAAACCTAACCTACTACCTACTTAAACCTAACTAACCTAAGGACATCACACACATCCATGCCCGAGGCAGGATTCGAACCTGCGACCGTAGCAGTCGCGCGGTTCCAGACTGAAGCGCCTAGAACCGCTCGGCCACTCCGGCCGGCAAGGATCCAGTCAACCACGCCCGACCACTACGAAGGAAGTTTACCGTATTACGTTTCTCTGCCTCGTGATGACTGGGTGTTGTGTGATGTCCTTAGGTTAGTTAGGTTTAAGTAGTTCTAAGTTCTAGGGGACTGATGACCACAGATGTTAAGTCCCATAGTGCTCTGAGTCATTTGAACCATTTTGCCGTATTACGGACCAAACACAATGTAACCCCTTCGAATTCCGCGCCTGTCAACCGAGAATATCCTGCAACATATTAAGTCGCCCCGTACTATTGGTCGGAGACTAGCAATTGCCGAAGTACGGAACTGCCGTCCCGTGAGTAGGCTGCCATGCATTAACACAACAAAAACGACTGAGTTTGGAATAATGCCGTGAAGGCGAGACATGGACCGCTGATTGGTATCGCATTATGTTCAGCGATGAATCACCGGTAAGTGGGCTCATACTGCCAAGTTATTTGTGAATTTGATTCGATTTTGTAATCACTGAAATAACATCACACACCCTCTCAACCCGGAAAGTTTCATTTCGTTTCCTACTCCCTATCTGGATGCTCCGGTTTTTGATTTTGTCAGGCAATGTATTTACTGTTCCCTAAATAAATGTACAATACCACTGATTTCAGTTCACTTTTGTAAACAAATAAACACATCGCGACTGGCTGTATTGGTTGTGCACGAAGGATAATAGCTTGAAAAATAAAGAGACGCTCCGAAAATTAAGTTACGTTAACAGGTCCTGGCAATAATGTAATTCAGGCGTCATTTTGTACATGTGGTATGCCAAAGATTGCCATTTTTCCTACACACAAAAGTTACGTGTCACACGAACATCAACAGAACAGAATGAAACCGGATGCCCGCGAGAGATTCGGGGAATGATTCCATTTCTAGATCAGCCACTGACAGCCTTGATAATCCACCCTGACATCTATCTAGCGGGATTACGTGGGACAGGCTAACAAGGAAATCAGTGAATCATGGGTGAACTGGGAGTGTTAAATTCAGTAGGTGAGGCAGATAACAAAATACGCCAATGTTAAAAGTAGTTACTCAATTGCTACAAAATCTCGCTGCAGCAATGTCAAAGAACTGACGGTCTAATAAGAGACTTCCTTTGCGATGTGCATTTACGCCCTATGTTTCTGCCTTTGTTTAGCAGAGAATACCTGCAACGTGAAACGGGTCTTTTATTAGGAACTAATCAACAGTTCTATGACCACGTGTAGCCAACAGGGTTCATCTTCTACCATAGAATCTGCACATAACAAACGTCCTCAATCCATCTCTCTTAGTCTACACGAGTAAATTCCCGATTCTTTAAAGACTCGAACTCCCTTGCATAAAACAGCTTCAAACTTCTGATTACCTTAGAAATAAATTCATGTGTTAAATATCTAACGTTAAGTATGTAAGCCAGAAAAAATTTGAAGAGCAAAAGCCTGTTTTTCACGCATCCCAATGTTTATGACGCCATATTTCTTGAAGTGTGTTTTGTACAACGATGATTTTGAAGATACATTCAATGGTATATGTGGATACCGTCTGCAAAATGTGTTGCAAATATAGCTAGTAGTAAAATGATTCAAATGGCTCCAAGCACTATGGGACTTAGCATCTGAGGTCATCAGTCCCCTAGAACTTAGAACTACTTAAACCTAACTAACCTAAGGACATCACACACATCCATGCCCGAGGCAGGATTCGAACCTGCGACCGCAGCAGCAGCGCGGTTCCGGACTGAAGCGCCTAGAGCCGCTC
Organism: Schistocerca piceifrons; assembly: GCF_021461385.2. Taxonomy (NCBI): domain Eukaryota; kingdom Metazoa; phylum Arthropoda; class Insecta; order Orthoptera; family Acrididae; genus Schistocerca; species Schistocerca piceifrons. Next base: position 659,932,411 of record NC_060138.1, read on the forward strand.
GGCCACAGCGGCCGGCGCCAATAGTAAAGAAGAATAAGTTAAAACGTCTTGCCCGATGTGGCTATTTTGCTGCATGAATAGCGAAAAAGAAGCGATAAACTTTTGGCATTTCATTATTCTGAGAACAGCGGTGGTTGAAATTATTTGTAAACCTTGGTAATCACGAAGTGCCCTCATTATCGTAAACTCTCAAATGTTTAGATTATGACAGTATTTAATATTTTTAAATTTGGTAGATATTTCTTGAAATACTGAAAATCATACATTTGTTGCCACTGATAGCCGTTAGAAAGGCAGAGAGCTATTGGGACCGGGTGGCCGTGCAGGGCGTTAGTCATTTCGTAATGCAGGTAACTTCCGACAAAACAAAATGCTGCCAACATTCCACTACAACTGACAGCTCTAATTACCATTTGACAAATCGAATGCGCGACAGCACATGGACGTTGACTGGGTTACAAAACACTTCTAAAACAGATATTTGTCTGTAACGTATTTTTGTTTTAGGAACAAGGGTGGCATTAGAAGAATATTCGGCGAATTTGAAACTGTGGCGATCTACATGTTGTGGATCCACGAATCGTATCAACTTGTAGCAGGCAGTTCACAACGGGAAAAGGACACGTTGCACAATTCTCTACCAGGAACACTAATATTAAGATACAAGAAAAGAAAAGCTAACAATCCAGTCAAGGGGGGCAATGTCTTTAAGCATAACCATTAATAATTTGATAATTTATTGCGAGTCAGGGAAATTATGATACGCCTTTCCACGATTCGCCTCGCCTACTGCAACCCATCTGCACTACAATGCAATTTTACAGATAGTGGGATTAACTAGTTTTTGCCACTTGGGAATCAGAAGAGAATTGTTGCATCAATAACAGAAGAGGTATTTATCGCTAAAGAAACGTTTGAAACGAGATACCAACACGAAACGAGAAAATTTTCCATATGAACGACAGTGTAAAGTTGTTCGGTACATTTTCAAAAGGATTATTTCTTGATCGTGGCTCTGTGCGAAATCTGGATGATAAACAGTAAAACAAAGATGCATACAAAAACACACAATGAATCCCATCTACTTACCTAAACCTGCTTCCACTAACGAAAGTTTTTTTTTCTTTCCAATGGCACTAGATACTATGTAGGGGAATAAGAACCATCTAATAGGAGAAATGGACCCAATACCGACGAGGAAATAAAGTGTGCTTGCCAGGGAACCTCCCCATCGCACCCCCCTCAGATTTAGTTATAAGTTGGCACAGTGGATACGCGTTGAAAAACTAAACACAGATCAATCGAGAAAACAGGAAGAAGTTGTGTGGAACTATGAAAAAATAAGCAAAATATACAAACTGAGTAGTCCATGTGCAAGATAGGCAACATCAAGGATAATATGAACTCAGGAGCGCCGTGGTCTCGTGGTCAGCGTGAGCAGCTGCGGAATGAGAGGTCATTGGTTCAAGTCTTACCTCGGGAGAAAAGTTTACTTTCTTTATTTTCGCAGAGTTATGATCTGTCCGTTCGTTCATTGACGTCTCTGCTCGCTGTAATAAGTTTAGTGTCTGTGTTTTGCGATCGCACCGCAAAACTGTGCGATTAGTAGACGAAAGGACGTGCCCCTCTCCAATGGGAACCGAAAACATTTGATCGCAAGGTCATAGGTCAACCGATTCCTCCACAGGAAAACACATCTGATATATTCTATACGACACTGGTGACGGCATGTGCGTCACATGACAGGAATATATTGTCGACCCACCTAACTTGTACACTTGGCGAATGGGTAAAAAGATTCTTCTACCTTGCCCGATTTAGGTTTTCTTGTGGATGTGATAATCACTCCCAAAAAAGTGATGAAAACATAAGAGTTTGTCACATAAACTGAAAATAAAAAATTAAACTTGTCACTCGATGGAAGATTTGAACCTAGGACCTTTCGTTCCGCAGCTGCTCACGTTAACACGAGACCACGGCGCTCCTGCATTCCTATCGTCCTTAATGTTGCCTATCTTCCCTTGAACTACTCAGTTTGTATATTTTGCTTATTTTTTCACAGTTCCACACAACTTCTTCCTGTTTTCTCGATTGATCTGTGTTCAGTTTTTCAAGGCCTATCCACTGTGCCAACTTATAACTAAATCTGAGAGGGGTGCGATGGGGAGGTTCCCTTGTTAGAATGATCCTTTCCCAAATTTGTTTCCAAAAACTGAAATACATTCGTGATTTTTTTTAACGCCGAGCGACTACTCACGATAGTATTTCCACGCAGTACTAACAAGCAAACCTACCCACGGGATACACTTCCGAGTTTGATCGAAGTCTTAGTGTAGAGCAAAATACGAGAGACATATTATTGTATACATGCCCATACAGTCGATAAGGGGGTGAAAAACACCATGAAAAAAATTGGGTTTAATATTTATGAGTGAACACCGTTGAAACGGTAACTTTGTGAAAAAGTCTTATTCTTCGACATCCTCCGTGCTTGGTGCACAAGTTCAGAGTAGTCATCATTTTTTCGAACCAAAAAATTCTGCACTTCCTCATAATTGTATAAACTTACAACCATGTTAGAAAAATAGTGTATAATTTCAAATACAGAATAATGAAATCTGAAAATTTACAACTTAAAAAATGCAACAAATGCAAAAAGGAAACAAGTACAGTTCATGATTAAGATGTGGAGCTTATCGTGAAACTGGCTGTCCTTTAAGGAGTAGCTGCAGATAGTGCGTCAATATGTTTTACACGCTTGGAAAAACAAACATCCAGAGGATGAATTTGGCCAGTGGTTCCAGGTATGAATTTAATGTCACACACTTCGCGCACGACAAAGTCATAGGGGGGGCCGAGCATCTCCAACTTTTCGCAGCACAATAAATAACTTTCCAGCAAAATTACCGCCCAGATTAACAGTCGGTATAATTGTACACGATTGTGTTAGGAAATTGTTAGTTGATATAACTCTCTTGGCAACTCTAATTTCCAGGGTTCCGTTCATATCCATTTCCTCTTCCGAACCCGATTGGTCGGAGTTGAAAACAAATTCCTTACAGAACGGTGGAACAAATTTGTTTATCTCATCTACTAATTTTCGGACCTATTCCGCAGTTTGCTGTGCATCATCAATTTGGTGTTTGGTTTGCAATTTCGTTACCTGTAGCAGTGTTTGAAGTTATGCGACCATCCACTGCTTTCCTTGAAATCACCGTAACCTATGTCACCCGCAATTTGATGTACTAACGTAGTAGGTCGCTATCGTGCAAATATTGCAAATCGTACGGAACATCCTGGAGACGTCCAAACACCAGTTTCTGTAACAAGTGCGCCAAGTCCTCCCTCGAATATCCGTAGTTTTTCTTATGCATTACCCTGTCATATTCTCGCAGACTTATTCGACATCTGTTCAGAATTGTTTTTTTACTGCACCGCGGATGAACTTCCTTGTAAGTAATTATGATTAGCACCCACTCCTTGGACAACGACTACGTTTCACTGGAGACGGGATCTGTGGCTTCCTGTCCGACACAGATGATGAACTAAATGATTCGACACCTGTTTTAATATCGCTTTCACTTGTTAAGCACTTATCGTCGTCATTGTACACGTCAAGCACATTGTCCGCACAGTCGAGCGCATACGATACCGCACATTACACTGAACAGTCTTGCAGAAATTTCATCTGCCATTTCTTTCTTTCTCTGCGGAATTCCTTCGTTTTTTTAATGACGAAATATCAACTTCTGCAACTGATACTGGGGATATAATGCAATATTTTCTTTGTTTATAGTTACCTTTGCTCTTCTTTGTATCAACACCACTACCATTGTAGCATTATTCTCAGTTACTCGCCTACAAAGCAGTTCAACTACGCTCCGTAGACACACGCTGTGCTCACCACTGGATACCTCCGGTCCCGCCCCCTGTTGCAGTTAGCAGCCAATACTGTTGTTGCGCGGTAGGGAATATGTTGGGAGTTGAATGCCATAAATATCAATGGCCTTTTGCAATCTCCCACTCAAGGGATTCCTTTTCATTTAAAATGCCTATTAGTACTTTTCCACCTGCGAAACGAAATAAAATTCCACTTTTTATCTCAAATATACAAAATCGGATAGTAATTAAACTGGAAAATTTCGAGTTTGTTCGGACGTTTGGAGGGTGGACAGATGCGGCAACTAACGGCCTCCAGTGGCTGATTCCCGAAGAATTGCATCTTACGAGAACTGAAGGGCGGCATATGCTTATCGTTCCTTGAACAAGGACTTCAGCACTACCGGAAATTATGGCGCTGATAGTTGATAGACTTAAGAGACGACATGACTTCGAACTGATGACGCCGCGACACAAACTGTGCGGTGTGCTAGGAAGAACGAAGGACGGTATGTGTTGTAACGTCCCGTCGACGACGAGATCGTTATAGACGAAGCACAACCTGGGAATGAGGAAGGGCAGGGAAGGAATCGGCCGGGTCCATTTCTAAGGAATCATTCGAGCATTTTCCTTAAGCAATTTTCGGAAATCTAAAATTGGTTCAAATGGCTCTGAGCACTATGGGACTTAACAGCTATGGTCATCAGTCCCCTAGAACTTAGAACTACTTAAACCTAACTAACCTAAGGACAGCACACAACACCCAGTCACCACGAGGCAGAGAAAATCCCCGACCCCGCCGGGAATCGAACCCGGGAACCCGGGCGTGGGAAGCGAGAACGCTACCGCAGGACCACGAGCTGCGGAATCGGAAATCTAAATTCGGATGGCCAGGCGGGTATCTGAAGCGCCGTACTGCATAAAGCGAGCCCAGTGCGCTAACCAATGCACCGCGGCATCGATGCGATTCTACGGTTTACCTTGAAGCTTAGTTCAAACAACAGTAGTTTGGTCGTGGGGATAAACTCAGTCAGCATTCAAAGACACCAGTATCCCGGGATGTGTTGGTATATTGTTTATACTGATCATAATAATCGCCAGTTTGAAAACGTTACTACGGAAACAGTTGTTAATCATAAAAAAAACGTGCACGATTTGCCTGAAGTGTATTGCGTAATTTTTTCAATCTGTTTTGTTGGTTTCACTTACCCATTCCTATGATAGTTTTGAGAATGTAGTCAAGTGGTTCACAGGCCCAGATAGTTACGTGTAGCACATCACATCGCCCAGCGACGAACCATTACAAACCCACCAAAGATCCAAGATCCCCAAACGTAGCTTGTTAGTCGTTATAATTTATGATCTACTTGTGCGAAGAGTGATTCTGTAACGGACGCACAAACTTACATAAATGACAAAGAAACAGAATGGTAGTGACATAAGATCAGGAACGAGTTCCCGGAAACAGGGCAATTTATAGCCCAATACAGTGGCCGACGGCCAGGAAGAGGTAACAACACACTAGGAACAACCATTAGCGAGAGTACAAAAAAGTGATAACGTGCAGAAAGTTTTTTCAACTGAGAACAGCTGACTTCTTGTCTCGTGTCTTCCTTATTCGATCGCTTATGTGTGTGCACTTTCAGCGATAAAGATAGGTTTTTCTCAAAAAATATTCATATGTGTGTGAATTCCTAAGGGACCAAATTGCTCAGGTCATCGGTCCCTAGACTTACACACTACTCAAACTACGCTAAGAACAACACACACACCCATGCCCAAGAGAGGACTCGACTCTCCGGCGGGAGGGGCCGCGCAATCCGTGACATAACTCCTCAAACCGCGCGGCCACTCCGCGCAACTATAGGTTTTTTTAATATTCTATATAGTAACTCAGAGTGTGATATGAATCCGAAGTGCAACAGTAATGAGAAGCCACTAACGAAAGTTCTTAGTGTTACGGAGAGTGAATATAACTTAAATGAACACAGATTTCAGGCAATCTGCAGAGCTCACAACCCACGTCTTTGAAGTCTGCACACATTGTTTGACGTGCGATTGGACAAAGGATGCAAACGTCCAAGCACAGGACTCTTATAAAAATCTATATCACTAGGAAATGTAGTTGGAGGTTTTTTGCACGCCAAGGTGAGTCAACATGCCATTACATAAGATGATCATTACGTTCTGGCTGATAAGAGTATGCTTAGCAGACGTCCACTTTTGTTACATACCAAAAAACAAAACAGTATTCAACTGGTCATTAAAACACACAAATAAATATATGGAGTAACTGTATTATCAAAAGCAGTGCATCTTTCTGTACTACTATTCGTACAGTGCGACTCAAAACTAAGATATCTTATAGGTATTGGCTGAAAACAGCATCTATCGAATAAATGAAGTCTTCACGCTGAGTGAACCTTGCAAGGACAGCATTTACATATTAATGCGGCTTCAAGATCTGCGTTTCCTGCGTCTCTCGACCGTAGCACGTTATGTAACTCACGCCTGCATTTGAAGAGACTGAAATGGCCTCCGCTGAGACAAGATAATACACAGCCTCTTCTCAAAATTTTAGTCTCCGGAGTATGTTAAGGTCCGTCTCCCCAATAAGCTCACTATGTTGGGCGTTATGATAAGAGGTAAATTATTATCGCGCATATATAAGGCGATGTCTTGATTGACTGACTCATTATCGCCCAACCCCAAATGGAGAAGGTGTGGCTCTTATACTGTAGGTGTCGTTTAAGAAGGTATTTTTGGAAATTCCTGCGCTAAGGGGGTGAAATAGGGGATGGAAGACTTTTTCAAAGTATATCGCTATTAAGGCAATTTTTAAGTTTGATTGGTATTTGGTTTATCGGTCAGAAATAAAGAAACACGTGTTTCAGCATTTTTTGGAAATTCAACCACTAAGAGGGTAAAACAATGGGTGAAAGTTTTTTGAAAATAAATAATTACTAAAGAACTACTAAAGGATCTTAAGGTCACATCTATGAGAATTGGTATTTGACTTCTTGGTTAGAAATAAATAAAGAATTACGTGTTTTAACGTTTCTGGAAATTCAACCCTTAAGGAAGTGCAATACGCCAGAAAATTTTAAGAAAATATTTCGTTACATTAAAAAATTTTGAAGCTAAATTTTTCGAAATTGGTATTACAATTCCCGCTTAGTGGATGAAAGTTACTACGGAAATATCTCCACAAGAATGCGAAAAGCATGATTAACAAAACTTTGGACTCTAGCCACCAGAATTGCTCTTTGGTCAGAAGTACATTCGGAAAAGATCATATTTATATGGCCTTAATTAGCGTGAAAGGCTTGACAGTGTTGCAATTTAAACAACATAAAAATCAGTTAAACAAAAAAATATCCTCAGGCTATATAGTCTACGCGGCCGAAGAAGCGGGCGCTAAGTCAGTAACACATATTCGGTTAGGACTCCTCTGTCATTAGCGTCTCATTTATGTTAATCTTTTGCTAAGCTTCATCGCGAATCTTCATCCCTTCCTAAATCAATCAACGTTTGAAAAGGGCTCCAATAATGCCGTATACACATGTGCGCCTTTTTAATAACAAAATGTCAGCCAAAACTTAAGTTTCGTTTACAAATGCTGGTGACATTGCGGAACTGTTTCCACTTCCAATATTTACCTCCGTAAGATGGTTGTTCTTTTTATGAACATACGTCATCTGTATTGTGTGTTCGGGTGATGATACCTACTAGTAGAAATTTCTGATCATACATAGCTATTTAAAGCTTCCTGGCGCTAGACTTTAGCACAAAAATGTCATTTCCCCTAACTAGTTTGCAGAGTTTCTTTCGGTTTATTATATCACAATACTTTCGTTACAATGAGACCTTGACCTGCAATGAAAAATGGGAAAGCTTACATTAAATAAGTTGTCGTAATCATTAGCGAGGATATTAGTAGTGCCTCTTTAACAATCGATTATTGATTTTTTCGATGTGATTTTATCTTGCAATAACACTGCATTTCTCCTTCTACTAAGGTTAGAAGTCATTAGCTCGTCTTCAGGGTGTTCGCTGGTATAACTAAGCACCCTCCACATTAGGCAGCACATAACGGTACATTTTCTTGGATACAGGTCATTCAAAAACATTTACTGCATCGCCCTCACCTCGTGGGCGCGTCGTACATATTCTTGGCCTTTCTCTCTGACATTATAACATCGTCCTCTATCAACTTCACGTAATTTCATAGATGTGTTGTGATCATTCCGTCTTAAATCTCTTCCCTGTTGGCAGTAAAAGCAGACTTTAACTCAACGCTGTTGTGCGCCGCACGCTAACGAATGTTAGATGACAATTTTGTTCATGCGAGAGAAAGAGAACGCCATGTCCGTAGCAGTGATCACAGCAGGCGTCCACCTTGTGCAGTGTGAGTCCTTCGTTCTCCGACGTTAATCGAAAAAAAGTGCTTTCCGAGGCAGAATTACGTACTTCCTGATGCTTTGTTTCGAGAATATGCTGCAAATTCGCTTCCTTCAGCAAAGATATTCATTCCAACTGCACATTTATGGAACAAGTTACACCGTAATTTTGTATGACGAAAACACGTAGCGTTCGAGTATTGGCAAATTCTCTTTGGCGTAACTTGATTCTTAGAGACTCTATGACATCTCCCATACCTCTAACAGAATAACAGCGTATGTACCCCACCCACCATCAACCTTCGTCGTCTTTCTGCCCTCCTCTTGTGACCCATTACCTCTTGTTGCATCTTCTCTTTTCTGCGGACGTAATTAGTTAGGGCTACATTCACAATTAATTCATGTCCTGTAGCTGACACGGAGGTGGCCCCCTTACTGTTCTTCGATGAAAATGTAACGTGAGATATGTATGTTTGGTTATGTAAGGGGGCTATTTTTATAATTGGTTACACATTCATTGTTATTTTCATTACGACTACATCGACTGTTATCACAACATAATTTCCGTTTTTACGTTGTTTACTACAAAGAAATTGTACGACTGCTTATTTGATGTACGGGTTAGTCTAATGGTTACGAATACGAAGTCACGTCCTTCACCGAGACCTTGTACTTATAAAACTACGCAATCATCAAGTGGTGCACAAACAAGTAATTACCTTGGTGGAACAATAATCTCGAATTGCGGAGGAAGCAGGTAAGAAGACTACTCAAGTTTGTACGAAAGAAAGGGCAGTGGACAAAACATCGGTAGGCCCTTGCCAAATACAGTCTTGTTATTAAGCAAACGAAACTATCATCCTGGAAGGTATTCTGTGAGGAAGTGGAAGATACAGCTGTCTGGGACAAACTTCACAAGATCCTCAGAAGAATAGTAAAAAATCCAAGAGGTATACTAAAAAAGGATAAGGACGAGTATACAAGGGCAGCGCATGAGATGCTGGATATGCTTCCCAAGATTCTCTTCTCTCAATAAACTCTGGCAGATGACACGGAAACATATTCACTTCCTGTGACATATTGTGGGAACGTTTCAACTGTTCAGGATGCCTAAATGGAATTTTTCTGGCTCTTCTGAACAAGCATGAGAGAATAAGACTTCTATGCAGACTGTTTATAGTCAGTCTAGCAGTAGTCTAATGCTTTGAGGACAGCGAAGTCCTTTTTTCTTTTCATTTCGAAGCCAAAGAGAACTTGATCATACTAAGGCTAAGGACATGAGACAGATCAGTCTGTTCTCCTTTCTTTTAAGGCCATTAGGAAAACTGGTTAATGTGAACGCTAGGGAAATTATGTCAACTGAAGTTCCTCTACACGAAAACGATTATGCATGTCAGCCAGGAAAATCATGTAAAACAGCACTTTATCAGCCTGATGGGAAGGTTGAAAAAGCTGCACAATTTCAAGAAATGGCTCTCTACATCTTCCTGGATATTCAAATCCATGGTCAGAGCTGCAGAACACTATGGCATTAAGATCCCTATATATACGGGGTGATCCATTGATAGTGACCGGGCCAAATATCTCACGAAATAAGCATCAAACGAAAAAACTACAAAGAACCAAACTCGTCTAGCTTGAAGGGGCAAACCAGATGGCGCTACGGTTGGCCCGCTAGATGGCGCTGCCATGGGTCAAACGGATATCAACTGCGTTTTTTTTAAATAGGAACCCCCATTTTTATTACATATTCGTGTAGTACGTTAAGAAATATTAATTTTTTAGTTGGACCACTTTTTTCGCTTTGTGATAGATAGCGCTGTAATAGTCACAAACGTATAAATACGTGGTATCACGTAACATTCCGCCTGTGCGGACGGTATTTGCTTCGTGATACATTACCCAAGTTAAAATGTACCGTTTACCAATTGCGGAAATGGTCGATATCGTGTCGATGTATGGCTATTGTGATCAAAATGCCCAACGGTCGTGTGCTATGTATGCTGCCCGGTATCCTGGACATCATCCAAGTGTCCGGACCGTTCGCCAGATAGGTACGTTATTTAAGAAAACAGGAAGTGTTCAGCCACATGTGAAACGTCAACCACGACCTGCAACAAATGATGATGCCCAAGTAGGTGTTTTAGCTGCTGTCGCGGCTAATCCGCACATCAGTATGAGACAAATTGCACGAGAATCGGGAATCTCAAAAACGTCGGTGTTGAGAATGCTACACCAACATCGATTGCACCCGTACCATATTTCTATGCACCAGGAATTGCATGGCGACGACTTTGAACGTCGTATACAGTTCTGCCACTGGGCATAAGAGAAATTACGGGACGATGACAGATTTTTTGCACGCGTTCTATTTAGCCACGAAGCGTCATTCACCAACAGCGGTAACGTAAACCGGCATAATATGCACTATTGGGCAACGGAAAATCCACGATGGCTGCGACAAGTGGAACATCAGCGACCTTGGCGGGTTAATGTATGGTGCGGCATTATAGGAGGAGGGATAATTGGCGCCCATTTTATCGATGGCAATCTAAATGGTGTAATGTATGCCGATTTTCTACGTGATGTTCTACCGATGTTACTACAAGTGTTTCACTGCATGACAGAATGGCGATGTACTTCCAACATGATGGATGTCCTGCACATAGCTCGCGTGCGGTTGAAGCGATGTTGACTAGCATATTTCATGACAGGTGGATTGGTCGTCGAAGCACCATACCATGGTCCGCACGTTCACCGGATCTGACGTCCCCGGATTTCTTTTTGTGGGGAAAGTTTAAGGATATTTGCTATCGTGATCTACCGACAAAGCCTGACAACATGCGTCAGCGCATTGTCAATGCATGTGCGAACATTACGGAAAGCGAACTACTCGCTGTTCAGAGGAATGTCGTTACACGTATTGCCAAATGCATTGAGGTTGACGGACATCATTTTGAGCATTTATTGCATTGATGTGGTATTTTCAGGTAATTACGCTGTAACAGCATGCGTTCTCAGAAATGATAAGTTCACAAAGGTACATGTATCACATTGGAACGACCGAAATAAAATGTTCGAACGTACCTACGTTCCGTATTTTAATTTAAAAAACCTACCTGTTACCAACTGTTCGTCTAAAATTGTGAGCCATATGTTTATGACTACTACAGCGCCATCTATCACAAAGCGAACAACGTGGTCCAACTAAAACATTCATATTTTTTTAATATTAATAAAATAAAATATGTAATAAAATGGGGGCTCCTATTTTTAAAAAACGCACTTGATATCCGTTTGACCTATGGCAACGCCATCTAGCGGGCCAACCATAGCCACATCTTGTTTCCCCTTTCAAGCTAGACAAGTTTTAGTTCTTTGTAGTTTTTTCGTTTGACGCTTATTTCGTGAGATATTTGGCCCGGTCACGATCCATGGACCACACTGTATAATTGGATGAAGACCATGTTGAATAGAGTAAAGTCACCTCGATGGACATTCAAAATGGTAACCAACAACATCAGAGTGTGTCCGTAAGGCCGGGTTTTGTCCCCACTGCTGCGTAACCTAGTGGTGAAAGAGCTAATTAAAGGGTTAAATGCTGGATGTTACATTTGCCAAGGATACATCGCCGACTTAGTCATGGTAATACTTGGCAAATTTTCAAGTGCCGTTAGTCAAAAGGCAAAATGCGCTCTAAACATAACGTAAAGCTGGTGTAGGAAGCAGGACCTAAGATTAGTCTCAAGAAAACCGTTGAAGTAGGGTTCACGAGAAGCTGTATCGAGGTCACGTACTGGAATCTTAGGACTCTTCGACGAAATTCTGCCACGAGATGGAGATAGTGACGCACCTAGGGATAACGCTGGATGCGAAACTACGATGGATTCGTCACATAAAAGTTCCAAGGGGAAAGATACTCTTGCTAGCACTAGATAGGCCTGTGGTAAAAACTGGGTGTCTAAATCCCAAGAGTATTACTGGGTACACACCTCATAATAAGACCTACGATAATTTACGGGGCTACAGCATGGTGAAATAACGCGGAACGGGAGGTGGCCGCTATGGAGTTTGGAATGGTTCAGAGATTGGCCTGCCAGCCGTAACAGCTGGAATTAGCAGCTCACCTACTGCTGGAATGGAGACCATGCTGGACATGCCCCCATTACATCTGAGTTACAATGGAGACAGCGTCAGGGGCATACAAGGTAAAAACTGGAATCTTTTATAATATCCAGAACCCCACAGTAATATAATGAATGTGGTGAATATAGGTACAGGCGGGGAAATGACGGCTTACTATATTATGGCTTCCAGCTGCTTCAACGATCCTATCAATGTAACAACTGGAAGTAGGGAGCAGTGAAAGACTGAATCACGACAACGTGCAGGAAACATTTTAGTTTACTGAAGGGTCGAAAACAGACAAATGTGCTGGAAGTACAGCCTATATTATACTGTGCAGTCTCTCTGCAGAAAAAAGCTGTGGTATTCCAGACAGAGATATTCGCTATTAGAGTAGGTGCACAGGAGAATTTATGTAGGTGTTACAAGGATCGTAGCATCTGCACTCATTCAAACAGCCAAGCAGCTCTGAAATCTTCGTCAGACCCTGCAACGATCCAAGATGCTACTCCTGGCGGGTGTAAAAATCAATGTGCGCAACGGAAAATAATAACCGCTAAAATGATGATTTGACCCTGTCTGACTACCCCCTGAAGCAGATCTTAGGATCTCTTAAATCCATAAATTTACAATCTAAACATAAATGGCTCTGAGCACTATGGGACTTAACTTCTGAGGTCATCAGTCCCCTAGAACTTAGAACTACTTAAACCTAACTAACCTAAGGACATCACACACATCCTTGCCCCATGCAGAATTCGAACCTGCGACCGTAGTTAAACATAAAAGAATGAGGAAGGCAACTAATACTACTAAATGGTAAACGTTGTTTCTTATTATACGTTTACTGCAGATTAAAAAAAGCATCCTTTATGACAAATGTCTGTATGTCCTAAGTAAAATTATTAATCAATTGCCCCATTCTGCCCCCTTCTATAGCCACGCGATCTAACATAAATAACGCGAAATGACTGACATTATCTACGTACCAAACACTAGAAGACACTACTTTCAAAGATGATCTACAGTGGTGTGGAAGCTCAGCGGAAATAAACAAAAAATGGTTCAAATGGCTCTGAGCACTATGGGACTTAACAGCTGTCGTCATCAGTCCCCTAGAACTTAGAACTACTTAAACCTAACTAACCTAAGGACATCACACACATCCATGCCCGAGGCAGGATTCGAACCTGCGACCGTAGCAGTCGCACGGTTCCGGACTGCGCGCCTAGAACCGCGAGACCACCGCGGCCGGCGGAAATAAACAAACGTGATCACAGCTGTTTAGCTTTATAGTCCTAATAAGCCGAAGCAATTTGCGATATCGCCGTATGTACTGCGTCTGGTGCGTCGCCGTGAGAAACGCGAACTCTCAGCCACAAGAACGGAGTTCAGATAACGTCTCAACGTAAGTATAGGCAGAGGAAGTGCTCTCAATTCCTGAACGCTGCGTACTCAACGACGACTTCCAACCCGGAAGTGAAGTCCAGAATCGTATAGGTTCGCAACAGTACAGTTCCTAACTGTTCTAACTATAAACTCTACTGAGTGCAAAGACAACAAGTCCGTCTGTACCAACAAAAGCTGATATCCAGCGACCGTCACACATGGACGATCACAACGGAAGACCACGTCTCTCCAGCGCTTGCTCCCCAACAAGGCTCGGCTCGCCACCATCGTAATTCCGAAAACGAATCATATTCCAGAAACCTCGGAATAGTCTGCCTCTCTACAGATTCTTCCGAACGCCGATCAACCTTATTTTAGTCTTTTATCGTCCAGCGCGGAAAGTTTGCGAGGAAAAACCTATACTCGTACAATGGTACGCTTCTGACAAGGGAACCTCCCCATCGCACCCCCCTCAGATTTAGTTATAAGTTGGCACAGTGGATAGGCCTTGATAAACTGAACACAGATCAATTGAGAAAACAGGAAGAAGTTGTGTGGAACTGTGAAAAAATAAGCAAAATATACAAACTGAGTAGTCAATGAGCCACATAAGCAACATAATGGACTATAAGAGATTAGGAGCGCCGTGGTCCCGTGGTAGCGTGAGCAGCTGCAGAACGAGGGGTCCGTGGTTCAAGTCTTCCCTCGAGTGAAAATTTTAATTTCTTTATTTTCACAAAGTTATGATCTGTCCATTCGTTCATTGACATCTCTGTTCACTGTAATAAGTTTAGTGTCTGTGTTTTGCGACCGCATCGCAAAACCGTGCGATTAGTAGACGAAAGGACGTGCCTCTCCAATGGGAACAGAAAACATTTGTCGCAAGGTCATAGGTCAACCGATTCCTCCACAGGAAAACACATCTGATATATTCTGTACGACACTGGTGACGGCATGTGCGTCACATGACAGGAGTATGTTGTCGACCCACCTAACTTGTACACTTGGCGAATGGGTAAAGAGATTCTTCTACCTTGCCCGATTTAGGTTTTCTTGTGGATGTGATAATCACTCCCAAAAAAATGATGAAAACATAAGAGTTTGTCACATAAACTGAAAATAAAAAATTAAACTTGTCACTCAATGGAAGATTTGAACCTAGGACCTTTCGTTCCGCAGCTGCTCACGTTAACACGAGACCACGGCGCTCCTGCATTCCTATCGTCCTTAATGTTGCCTATCTTCCCTTGAACTACTCAGTTTGTATATTTTGCTTATTTTTTCACAGTTCCACACAACTTCTTCCTGTTTTCTCAATTGATCTGTGTTCAGTTTTTCAAGGCCTATCCACTGTGCCAACTTATAACTAAATCTGAGGGGGGTGCGATGGGGAGGTTCCCTTGTGAGTAAAAATCCTTGGAAATAACCCAGCCTGCGTAGTTTCCGAGGTGTCGCTTCTTCGTTCCTCTCACCTACGTCCAAGATTTTCAGCGTTCGGAAGTATTATCCGGTTATCCTTCCAGCCCTACTACAATAGCGGCCAGCCATCACCCTATTGTGCACCAGAGCTCAGATGCCACGACGTCCGTCTAGCTACTTCCTGTGTTTAAGCAGGACCAACACCTGTGCGGGCCTTCCACCCAGAGCTTGAGTTCTGTCTGCCGTTTCATCTGCTCTGGCGTTCCAACCTCTACTAGTATAGGCAATCAATCATTATGCCGTTTTTATAATAAAGACACACCGTCACCTTTCATGCAATAAGCGTTAACAATTATTTACAAGACATACGTGACAATGAGAGTCTCCTTTATATATTCATATATTTGATGTATAACCTATCACATGATGCCTAATTGTGTTTGTAGATCACGGCAAAGTATGTGGATGAGTTCTTGTAACGTGCGAAATTATAGCCACCTTACAACGAAATCAAAGATCGTCGCAGAATCCCATGAATGCCTTGTGAGACTAGGGGAATGCAACAGGGGAACCTGCTGTCGGTCCTTGGTCGTCAGGAATTTTAATATGCAAACTGATAGGCTGGCCAGTACAGGGACGGCGACTCCAGTTGTTGCGCCATAGCCTGTCTTAACCATCACTAAGGCGGTGGTAAAATCGAAACTACCCGGCTGGGTCATGAGGCAGCACATAGAATAATGGACTAACAATTAAGTTCCAAAAACAAAAACGTGAAAATCTAATGATGTCGAAACCATATTTTAAGAGCAGTTTTGCATTCCTGGGCTTGAACAGGAGGCAGTTTAAACTCGTAATAGGTGTAACGATTGGCCATGGGAACTTCAGGAAACACAGGCGTAAGTATAAAGAAAGAAGCCTCTAAGTACAAATTACGAGACTTTGAATTTTAATAGTGCTAACTACTCGTACCTATTTATTTACAACTTATACAAGACACACACATGTTTCAAAGTTTTACTATCCTTCAAATTAGCCACCAGTATTGTTTGTAAGCAGTTGTCAGCGATGTGGATGCCTTAGGATACACTTAGAAGCGCCTGCTGTGTTGGTAGTTCGAATGGAGTAATCTATTACCCGACGAAACTCTGTAACAGTTCTGAAGCGAATGCCAAGAAGTACTTCCTTCAATTTAAGAATGTAGTCTAAGTCACAAGGGCTTACGTCCGGGGAATGTGGTGGATGGTACAGCACTTCCTAGTCCAATCGACCAAACAAAACAGTCACAACATGCGCCTTATGTGCCCCGGTATTGTCCTGCAAAATGATTGGCGAGTGCTGCAGAAACCGCGCTGGAAGCAAAAAGAGACAAAACATTTGGGTCATTAATTCTACAGAGATTGTGTCTAACAAAAATGTAGTAAATGGTCTCTTACTACTCTTCAAGGGCACTGACGGGCTTCACTAGAATGACAAGAAGAGAAACATCACAACAACCTTAGTTTTAATGCGGGCAATAGGAGGCTAAGACCACTGTCTCCCTGATCAAATCAAATCAATGGTTACGAATTTGCTGGAAAAAAAATGACCGCAAAAAACGTTTCATGAATTATCGGCATATGTTTAACGCTATCGCTTGAGATCATTTCATTCGCATTCACCGACAAGCAGCTTGAAACCACCTTAAGAGTCAGTACTCTGACTTTTCACATGTTTACCACCCACAAATATAAACTAAAGAGCCAAAGAAACTGGTACACCAGTCTAATATCGTTTAGGGAACCCGCAAGCACGCAGAGGTGCCGTAACACGGCGTAGCATGGCCTCGACTAATATCTGAAGTAGTGCTGGAGGGAATTGATACCATTAATCCTGAAAGGCTGTCCATAAATCCGTAAGAGTACGACGGGGTGGCCGGCCGAGGTGGCCGAGCGGTTCTAGGCGCTACAGTCTGGAAACGCGCGACCGCTACGGTCGCAGGTTCGAATCCTGCCTCGGGCATGGATGTGTGTGATGCCCTTAGGTTAGTTAGGTTTAAGTAGTTCTAAATTCTAGGGGACTGATGACCTTGGAAGTTAAGTGCCATAGTGCTAAGAGCCATTTGAACCGTTTTGAATGACGGGTTGGAGATCTCTTCTGAACAGCAAGTTGCAAGGAATCACAGAATTGCTCAATAATGTTCATGTATGCGGAGTTTGGTGGCCAGCGGAAATGTTTAAAATCAGTAGTGTGTTCCTGGACCAACTCTGTAGCAATTCTGGATGTTCGGGATGTTGCACTGTCCTGCTGGAATTGCCCAAGTCAGTCGGAATGCACAATGGACATAAGTGAGTGCAGGTGATTAGACAGGAGGCTAACATACGTGTCATCTGTCAGAATCGTATCTAGACGTATCACTCCGACTGCACACGCCACATACCGGTACAGAGCCTCCTCCAGCTTCAACAGTCCCCTGCTGACATGCAAGAACCATGCATTCGAAAGGTATTCTCATATCCGTACCGACCATCCGCTCGATACAATTTGAAACGAGACTCGTTCGACCAGGCAACATGTTTCCAGTCATCGACAGTCGAACGTCGGCGTTGACGGGCCCAGGAGAGGCGTAAAGCTTTGTGTCGTGCAGCCATAAAGGGTACAGTAGTGGGCCTTCAGCTGCGGAAGCCCGTATCGACGATGTTTCGTTGAATGGTTCACGCTGACACTTGTTGGTGGACCAGAATTGAAATCTGCAGCAATTTGCGAAAGCGTTGCACTTCTGTCACGTTGAACGATTCTCTTAAGTCGTCATTTCGTCGTTGGTCCCGTTCTTGAAACATCTTTTTCCGGGCGCAGCAACGTTGGAGATTTGATGGTTTTACCGGATTCCTGATATTCACGGTGCATTCGTGAAATGGTCGTACGGAAAATTCCCCACTTCTTCGCTACCTCGGAGATACTGTGTCCCATCGCTCGTGCGACGACTATAACACCACGTTCAAATTCACCTAAATCTTGATAACCTACCATCGTTGCAGCAGTAACCCATCAAATAACTACGCCAGGCACTTGTTTTATATTGGCGTTGCCGTCCGCAGCGCCGTATTCTGCCTATTTATGTATCTGTGTATTTGAATATGCATGCCTATACCAGTTTCTTGGCGCTTCAGTGTAAGAACGGCAGCCAAATATAACTGGCAAGTAATCCATGCCTGAAGTTACTATTTTTCGTTATTTTGGTATTAAGGCTTGCTAGAATTATTCTTTGAGGTTGTCCCGACTACCTGCAAGTGATGTGCTGCCGCTTCCCAAGACGCAGCCACGTGATTCTGTGACAGTAGAGCATAGAATTATGATTCCAGTTACGTATGGTTCTGCAGTGAATTTAAATTGTTATTGCGCGTCAAGTGTCGTCTTCTGAATGTTTAGACTTAGAAAAAGGGATGAAAAACTTACTGACGTTCGGTGGCTTTCATTGCAGTTCATATGAGATCAATCTTTGAGGGTAGCATCCCGAAGTGGAAAGAAGCCATCGTGAACGATCATGAGATTTACTCAGTGACACTCTGGTACACGGTCAAACTTTAATCGAATCTTTCATACATCAAACTGAGGAACCGCAGAGTGCCAACTACCGAAAGTTAAAGATCCACACTTTTAAATGTTTTACTTCAGATACATTGTCAATCTCTATTCGAATTCTGCAGTTTTTCATTAAGAACCGACAGCATGGAAGCACGAGGAACAGCACTACCATCGATTATTTCATTTTCAACTTACGTAGGTCGGGATACACACATTCCCCGCACAGGGCACTTGGCAAAACGCACGAAGTCAAAAGTGTACCACAACACTCCGCCTGCGAGCAGGATTTACGACCGGTGCGCATGCTTAAAGTGGCACGAAACTCTTAACAAGGGTTCGGAAATTAGCTGACTATGATGAATGAGTGAGGACAGGCGAAGCTTCGGATATAGTTCGTTTGCTTTTAGCGAACTTTGTACAGCTCATCCTGGTCACGATTTCTTGTCACTACAAACAAGCATTGCTAGCTTTTCCCTCCCATAAGGTCGCGATAGGTTCGTTTCTCACTTCCTGCCCGAGACAAACAAATGGTCCATCATTAATAGTCCTGTAGCTAAGAAGAAAGTAGAAATTGTCGAATGTAGGAGGCGGATACGAACAATATATATCATTCCAGTAACCAAAAAAAGCGAAAATGTTGGTGAACCTTCAAGCCAATAAATCACCAAATCATTACTTCTGCGTTACCGAAAGAATGGTTCATCAGTGACAGCAAGTTGCAAGGAATCACAGAATTGCTCAATAATGTTCATGTATGCGGAGTTTGGTGGCCAGCGGAAATGTTTAAAATCAGTAGTGTGTTCCTGGACCCACTCTGTAGCAATTCTGGATGTTCGGGATGTTGCACTGTCCTGCTGGAATTGCCCAAGTCAGTCGGAATGCACAATGGACATAAGTGAGTGCAGGTGATTAGACAGGAGGCTAACATACGTGTCATCTGTCAGAATCGTATCTAGACGTATCACTCCGACTGCACACGCCACATACCGGTACAGAGCCTCCTCCAGCTTCAACAGTCCCCTGCTGACATGCAAGAACCATGCATAGAATTATGTCAACCACCAAAAAATCTTTCAAACTTGCTACTCCAACTGCATACCATTTTTCCATTTGCCACAACGGACGTTGCTATACAGACGGTAAAGTATTGTCCTACGAGGCTCTAGGCAGAAAATCCACCAAGTGTCTACGTTCATGTATAGACCTATCCGTACTTGCATTCTAGTCAACAGTATGAGAACATCGTATCAGTTTTGTCGTCTTTGTTGATCAAGTTAGCATCGGATTGTGTCGCAATGGAAGGAAGAAGAGTGGCGACCTCTTTTTTTTCTCTCCAGACCTGACAGTGGGTCAATGCTTATAGGAAACGTGTCTAGTGAGGGGCAATAACTTCGAGGAACCTTTTGTTTCGTGGAATGCTCCTCCGTCAATAGCTGAAAACTAAGTTTATGAAGGGAAACGGCCGTCTGTCGTCGTATCATGCATGGGCCTTTCTCCACCTGCAAGTCTCCCCAGTCCGGCTGACCGCATCAAATTGAGTAAGAGTTAATCTTTTTAGGTATCACTGTCCTTTACACAGGAAAAGATGGTTTACTGTGTCCAAAAAGAGAGATTCTTAAAATGCAGTTGAAAATATCAGGCGACGAGAGTGCATCCGTTGCAGTCTGAAAAATCTGCTCCGGTAGAAGAGGGCAATGCTTAAAACCCCAATATTTCTTTTACTCAACAGTCATGCCATTAGCAACAAAAACGGGCAACTCAAAAACTCCTTTGCCGGCAGCGGTTACTGTGTATTTTTTCGAATGGTTTTATAGATTAAGAATCTTGCGAGTCTACAGCAGCACGGGGGAAAATACAGTATGCTGCAGGTGTCGACGTAAGGCCACTAGCCAACTGAGAAAGCTAAGACAGTTTAATTTTGGGATATCATTATATCTTTGTTTATTCGTGAAATATAACGTTACTTCTAACGACTACAACACTATTTTATAATTCTCTATGACTGCCGCTTTATATAAACGACGGTTAGATTCTTCTGTTCTGTTTCATTCTATATCAAATAATACTGAACAGCAAAATGGTTCAAATGGCTCTGAGGACTATGGACTTAACTTCTGAGGTCATCAGTCGCCTAGAACTTAGAATTAATTAAACCTAACTAACCTAAGGACATCACACACATCCATGCCCGAGGCAGGATTCGAACCTGCGACCGTAGCAGTCGCGCGGTTCCGGACTGAGCGCCTTAACCGCGAGACCACCGCGGCCGGCCTCTGGTACCAAGAAGTAGGCCTATTATTACAGGAATTTCTGCACAGACAAGACCATTTTGTCTCTAATTCCATGAAATAGAAGACGGCAACGGCACACCGAATTAGTGCAGTTTTTCTAATACCTACATAACCTGTGAGCAAGTTTTCATTGAACTAATAATGAGCACGATTTAAGCTAGGATTCTTGCTCGCTTACTAGGTATGTAAGTATGAAACTGGGATTTCCCTACAGGGCCCGTGAGACCGCGTCTGCGGCGCCATCTGCTTCCTGTAACGGCTGACGATGAATGTCAACACACACGGTAACCCAAGTTTCATACATCGGTATCTGTTTCAAACCGTAAACATGTCGATTTTTATACCTTCGAACTACGATTTGCGGACAGCATTGGTTTTCTGTTATCATTTGAAGAAAACTACTGCAGAATCGCAACGAATGCTTGTCAAAGCTTTCGGCGAACATGCTCTTGGGAAAACACAGCGTTTCGAGTGGTTCAAACAATTCAAAAGCAGTGTTTTTGACGTGAGAAAGGACGAGCGCAGGATACCACCGAAGAAGTTCGAAGACAACGAATTGTAGGCCTTATTGGATGAAGATGATACTCAAACTCGACATGAACTCGCGGAACAATTGAATGTGACGCAGAATGCGGTTTCTCTTCGGTTGGAAGCTGTAGGAAAGGTGCAGAAATTGAGAAAATTGCTTCCGCATGAACTGAATGAAAGACAGCAAGCAAATCGAAAGACCTATTGTGAAAGTCATTGCTCCATCGAATAGTGACAGGTGTTGAAAAACTGATATGTTTTGAGAATCCTAAGCGCCGTAAATGATGCGTGAATCCAGGCCAATCATCGACATCCGCTGCAAGATCAAATCGCTTAGGAAATAAGACAATGCTCTGCGTTTGGTGGGATCAGAAGGGTGTCATCTACTATGAGCTGCTAAAACCTGGTGAAACCGTCAACACTGATCGCTACCAACAGCAAATGATCGATTTAAATCGAGCATTACGTGAAAAACGACCGGAATATGGAAAAGGCAATACAAAGTCATATTGCTCCAGTATAACGCCCCACCACTCACAGCAAAACGGGTCACGGAAACGATCGAGATGTTCGGTTGGGAAATACTAGGGCATGCGGCCTATTAGACTTGGCTCCATCCAAATATCAGTATTTGCATCACTGGGACACGCTCTCGCTGAACAACGCTTCATTTCGTATGAAAATGTACAAAGTGGCTCGCTGACTGGTTCGCTTCATAAGAAGAACTGTTTTTCTGGCATGGCATTCATAGCCTGTCGGAGATGTGGGAGAAATGTATATATGGCAATGGAGATTATTTTGAGTAAAATGTTATCAGTTTCACACAAAAGACCAAATTCCGGTTTCATACTTCTACACATGGTATACGGTGTTTTGCATCATTTAAAGGGGACCAAGGCGGCAACACTCTGCTGAGTTGGTTAAAATTAGTGGCAAAAACACACCATGGTATGAGACGATAGTTAGGTGACGCATGCGCTTATAGTGTGGTCGAACAACTCTGAATGACGAGGAACGACGTGGGATAGCACCTCTCTGAGAAGCACCGGGGTTCGAATACCAGCGTTTCACAACCAAAGTGATAGTGGATAAATTAAAAAATAACACATGGATCAGTTTTTTAATATCTTGCAAACTTTTAATATGGAACAGGTCACCACCCGTTGCGTTCCAAGACTGACGACACACATTCAATATGTCTGTCGAACCGTGGCAGTAGCCGAAATAGTCCAGTGGTTTCGGTCCCAATCCGGGAGACCAACTGCTTAATAACTATGTATGAGTGCTGGTTGTATAAATTGAGCCAGAGACACGACAGGCAAAAAAAGCAGTGGAAACATGTGGATTCATGACCGGCGACAAAGGAGAAGACCCAATTATCGTCGAGTAAGATGGTGGAAAGTGTTTTTGGGACTGCCATTGCGTGGTGCTAACAGATTTTACTAAAAAGGAGCAAACTGTCACAAGAGGATACTACCGAGATCTGACTACGTTACGACAGGCTGCCAAGACGAAACGTCGGGGTGTTTTTGATCTTCCCCAACGCCCCAGCTCATTCCGCACACGACGAAGTCACACAGGCTGCTTCTTTGGGCCATCAAATTTTACTCAACTCCCGACATGGGAATCCGTGACTATTTCCTCTTTCTTCGAATGAAGAAACCATTGCGTGGCAGGCATTCCAGGTTGACGACTAGGAGACTTTCGAGCTGGAGCGTTTCTGAACAGCCAAAAGACTGACTTTTGCAACCAAGGCTTCCGCCAAGTCGTCAGTCCTTGGAGAAAATGTGTCATACCGAAGGGTGACCATGTACGGAAGGGCTGACACCAGCGCCAAGTTTGGTGGCAGCAGTTGGAATTGCTTGGGGAGCAGCGCCTGACGGCACCTAGCTCGGGCGGGCCGCAGTGCGGTCATATGCACGTACCCCAGACCCCAGGCCGATGCGACATGATCGCGCGGCCCACTTGGCCGGTTGCCGCTGCTGCTAGCGTATCGAGCGACAGCGCCCCGTCTATTACCGGCTCAGGCTCCCCCGCAGCGGGCCGCTGGAGGTCCGGGTGCCGCCGACCAATAGCGAACCGCCAAAGCCGGCCCACACTTCCGTATTGGGACGCCAGTCTTCCGCCGCCATTTTGCGGGGCCTTTGGCGAAAATTGACACTGCTGCGCGCCGGGTCCACATACTGGGAAACTCCACCCTGTTCGCTCCAACCAGTAGCCATTTTGAATCCGTTTCGATGGACCCGCTCGTACCTACAAATAAGTTATCCATCAGTTTTCCTACTCGGAAACGCATACAGCTTTTGGTATTAAGGATCCTTCGTGCTCCACGTAAATAAAGGAACGACAGAGACCACCAGCAATCGCAAGTTTGTATACATTGCAACATTGAGGCAGAGAGTTTCTGCTACCAGTCACTTTTTATTTAATGCTTAACCTAACACAATGCAACGCGTTTCGAACATGTTCTGTTCATCTTCAGGCGTTTATACATACATACATACATGGAGAAATGTTACTTAAAAATAAAGTCTTAAACTAGATTAATCTAGAACACTTTGTCCATTGTTTTTTACTGTAGCTGCTGGTGTGGCATTTGGAGGGGAAGGAGGAGGGCAGTGTATGGCTATAAATCGAAATCAGTGATGTCTTCTGCTGGTTTTCTTCTTTGTGGTTGACTATGCATATCACAGCCCGTAGAGGATGCAGATAGATTTGCATCAGTTATGTATTACGAAAATAGTGTGAAAGGCTTTTATATGACAGTTGATCTCTTACAATTTCATCATCTTAGTGCTTCACTTGCATCACTGGTGTAATGGCGGAGCTGTTGATTGGCATTACACTATTGCACATTACATTTTGTCACTGATTGCCAACGTAATTCACTGCATAAATTGCTTCGATGCTATACACACAACACAAGATGGCGGTCTGTAGCATGTGTGTCTTTATCGATTATCGAAGTTTTGTATCGATATTCTTGGTACTAACAGATTTGTAGTCGATTATTTACATTGACGTATCTTGAATCTATTGAGTTAGAACTGGCTTAAGACTGTTGAAGAATTTTGAGTTTTTGAATTCGATTATTTCATTAAGAATGTTATCTCCATGATTTGTGTTATGTATGAAAATTTCCATTTCTTCCATGATATCCATTCTTTTACTTTTTCCTATTTTGTGTAAAATTTCGAGGTTGTCTTCGATTTTCAAAGGACGGCCTGTGTCTTTAATGTGAGTTGCTACTGCTGATTTGTTACATTTATCAAGCCTGTAGCAGTCTAAATGTTCTTTGAATAGGGTTCCGAAATTTATGCCTGTTTGGCCGATACAATAATAATTACACTGGCTGCAGGCAATTTTGTAAATGCCAGATGCATCTAGACTTGTATCTGGTGGTTTTATATTTTGAGTAAGCTTCCTACTTAGGTGGTTGTTGGCGTTGAAGCTGATTTTTACTTCTGTGTTTTTGAATAGTCTTCCTAATTTGTCAGATACTATTCCGAGATATGGCATTTTTACATATTTGACTGCTGGGGCACTGTCAGTGGTGAATGTAGTTTGATGTTGTTTGCTCAGTTTGCTTTTTATCTGTTGTGACATGGTATTAATTAGAGAAGGGTCATATCCATTGTTTATTGCAGTATATGTTATCAGTGACAAAATATAATGTGCAATAGTGTAATGTCAATCAACAGCTCCGCCATTACACCAGTGATGCAAGTGAAGCAGCAACATGATGAAATTGTAAGTGATCAACGGTCATATAAAAGCCTTTCGCACTATTTTCGTAATACATAACTGATGCAAATCTATCAGCATCCTATAGGGGCTGCGATATACATAGTCGACCACAAAGAAGAATACCAGCAGAAGACACGAAGACATCAATGATTTCGATTTCTAGCCATACACTGCGCCCCTTCTTCCCCCCAAATGCCACACCAGCAGCTACAGTAAAAAACAATGGACAAAGTGTTCTAGAGTAATCTAGTTTAAGACAGTTTATTTTTAAGTAACATTTCTCTATGTATGTATGTATGTATGTATGTATGTATGTATAAACCCCTGAAGATGAACAGAACATGTTCGAAACGCATTGCATCATGTTAGATTAAGCATAAAACAAAAAGTGACAGGTAGCAGAAACTTGAAATAAATAATTATCCCACAAAGTCACGGTTCAAAACATAGCCATTATGGCTGAAAATAATTATGAGGCAGAGAGTGCTGAGGACAGTTGTTGACTGGAAATGGGTAACGCTCTAAGTGCCACAGATGGTTATTTTCTAACTTGACAAAGGTCTGGAGTATCGCAGAAACCTCCTTCAACTAGATTTACAGTGTTTTAAGTGTTTTGTTTGTGACGTAAGGAACGCTGAATGTGCCGAGCGTAGTTAAGTGCAGAGTCAAACATGTTATACGCTAACCTGTTTCTCGCTCGCTTTCCAACAAGCAAGAAGCACTAGTAGATTATATTTAATTTATTTTCGACGTGAATCTTTTGTGTACAGTGCTTTATGACGGAAAGGAAAGGCTAGGCTACAAATATTAAGCAGAAAACTGACCTAAGCCGTAAGAGCCGGCTGTAGAAAGAACCATCACAACATGATGTGCGTTGACATCATTGGAATCTGGAGAAGAAAGCCACTACTGAACGATTAGAGTATTGACGACAAATCACTGGCAGAAAAACGTCGTCATTGACTACCATAAAATACCTTGAGGTAAGCACTGTAAGTGACCTAAAGTGGAATGACTACATAAAATACGGTTTGATTCCTAGGGGAAACAGCTGTAGCCAACGACTGCTTTCATTTCAAGTACTGATGATTACAGCAATCAGTCGCAATGACATTTATTGCATATCTAGATTTCAGTGCTAAAAACACATGTAAAGAACCAGTTACAATAAGGTAACATGCACGAGAACTTAAATTTACAGTTGCAGAAGATTTAAATGTAAGTCAAGTTCATATCAGAAAACGTAAGGTAAAACATTAAAAACACATAAATATGAACGTAGTCCTAATCTGACTATTCATGTCAGACGCTGAGTTCACACTGATGTCACTTTTACATTAATACAGCTGTCTTCAGTGTACATCATACCAATCTACAGTGGAATTCTTACATATATGATGCATTGACAACATGATAGTTTATCTTCACAATTCATATGTTCTATCATACAACATGATAGTTTATCTTCACAATTCATATGTTCTATCATTTTATTTACTGTTTCATGCTTACTTACGTACATAACACAAAAAGAGATGGCTATAATTAAAAGCAGTGACCTATGTTTTACAGTTGTACTTGATGGTTACTGTGTGAACTAGCCAGTGGTATCCGTTTCTGCTGCGCATTTTACAACTGAACATAATCTTAAAAAATAGGATACAGACCTAATTTAATAAAATTTTATTAAAACAGTGTTATATACAAAGTACAGTTAAAGAAACTGGCACAGACAAGAGTGGTGCTATGTCGTCGCACCATCAGCAATATGCCGCAAAGACCAGGAACCTTTCTCCTTTAAAACGTCCTCTCCTATGAGTTTCGTACTCTAAATCCATTATAATTTACACAGTTTGGTGTTAAAACTAATCAACTGTCAACTACATCATGTAATAATGTAGGAAATACATTAAATTTGACTTCAGAAACTTTGTTCCAATATGCGATGTAGAA
The DNA here is from genome assembly GCF_021461385.2 of Schistocerca piceifrons. Taxonomy (NCBI): domain Eukaryota; kingdom Metazoa; phylum Arthropoda; class Insecta; order Orthoptera; family Acrididae; genus Schistocerca; species Schistocerca piceifrons. The sequence goes on from NC_060138.1 coordinate 659,959,703, forward strand.
ATGATCATGGTAATTAGATCTTTATTGTCAGATCAGTGCGTCTGTTGGGATTGGCGCATAGTAGCCGAATCTCAGTAATTTTTAAACAGTTCCCAAAACTGGAGCTTCCCGTGGCTACTTGCTCATTTAGCAGTGTCACAGGAGAAGACACTTAAAAGACATATCAAATTCTTCGAACAGGTCCATACATTTTCCCCTCTCTTGCAGATGGAGCGGCCTAATATGTGAGAGCGGAATAGGTGCGCCGTGCCCCTTTCAACGAAGTTAGATTTTTCTGTCGCATTTTTGCCATCTTATCCGACATGTTCGCTGAACCTGGCTTTCAGTACATAGCAAAGCAGCCAGGATGCTGCTAATTAATTATTTAATCAATTTTTACACACATACATTTAATAAGGAATGCATGTTACCTTCTTGTAACTTGGTCTTCACATGTTTTTAGTACTGAAAATTGCCACGCAGTGACCGAAATCTAGACGTGCAATGAACATCATTGCAACCGATTGCCGTACCCTTTACTACTTCATATAAAATAAACTGTAGGTAAATTAGATGCTATCCACAAAAGAAGAGTCTTACAGAACAGCTATTTCGACAGATTCTTTAATATTATTCGTCAGTCTAGGACCCTATTAGGTAAGAGCTAAAGAAGAAATGAACGAGATCCAACGAGAGCATTACTTAGACGCCCAACTGACTCCAGTGGGGGACGCTACAAGAGTCGCTGTACTACGCAGATTGGTGCACTACTGAAATTCCGAGAGAGTACTTTCCGGGAAGAGTGTGACAACATATTACTCCCTCCCACATACATCTGGCGAAATGACCACAACAAGAAAATCTGAGAAATTAGAGCTAATATGGAGGCTTACCGACAAAGGAAAAGATAATGGCACCAGAAGTATCTTCCGCCACACACTGTCGGGTGGAATTGCGGAGTATTGGTGTAGATTTGACTGTCACTGAAGCACTTCAAATCTGACATAAGCTAACTTAGTTGCTGCAAGACGGACAACAGGATGTGATAAGATTTCAATGTCTCATGAACTTTCATGTCATTAAAGACGAGGCACGAGCCTGGCGGAAAAGGAGGGAAAGCGGTGGCAAACTTTTTCGGGATTCCTATTCGCTGTTTTTGGACAATCAAATATTAAACTGATCTGAGAATTGATGGTTGTTCCTCCCGTATTTGTGACCAGTGCAACAAATAGTGCGGCACCCCGTACATTCATACATTCATCACAACTGAATTACAGCATTGGTGGAGGTGTCATCTGTACTTCTGTGATTCACGTGAAAAGGTTTCCGAAGTTACTACGGCCGCATGACGGAAATTAACAAACTTTGAACGCGAAACTGGTAGTTGGAGCTAGACGCATGGGACATCATATTTCGGGAATCGACAGGGAATTCAATATTCCCAGATCCACGGTGTCAATAGTGTGCCGAGTATACCAGATTTCTGGCATTACCTCTAACCAAGCACAATGCAGTGGCCGACGGCCTCCACATAACGACTGAGAGCAGAGGCAGGGGCGTCTGCGTCGAATTACCAGAGCTACCAGGCAGACAACAATGCGTGAAATGCGTCACAGCTGATGGAGGCGACATTGAGTAGGCTCAATGTATAGCTAAATGTTCCAAGTTCGTTCACAAAAAATAAAAAAATTAGCGGCGACTGTGCAAAACTTTTTGAACGCCCTTTGTAATTCGTCAGCACTTAGCTTTATAACCGCTACAGCTGCAACTGCACACTAGAAATGTAAACATACTACTATGCTTCATGATGTATAGTTAATACTAGCTGTTACCCGCTGTTTCGCTTGCATACCAGTAGTTTTTTTTACGATGAGTGATAGTGAGTAAGCGAGTTAGAAAAACGTATGTATAAAAAATGTATGCAATGCCTGTGTGTAGGTTCATAATGACTATGTTTCTATTATTTTGTTTTCTGTCGAATCTGAAAGCGTGCGTTGTACACTGAAGCACCAAAGAAACTGGTATAGGCTTGCGTATTCAAATACAGATCTATGTAAACACGAAGAATGAGGCGCTGCGGTCGGCAACGCCTATATAAGACGACAAGCGTCTGGTGCAGTTGCTAGATCTGTTACTGCTACTACAATGGCAGACTACCAAGATTTGAGTGAGTCTGAACGTGGTGTCATAGTCGGCGCACTAGCGAAGGGACACAGCATCTCCGAGGTAGCGGTGAAATGAGGAATTTCCCGTACGACCATTTCATGAGTGTACCGTGAATATCAGGAATGCGGAAAAACATCAAATCTCCGACATCGATGCCGTCGGAAAAAGATCCTGCAAGAACGTGACCAACGAAGAAACGACGACTGAGGAGGATCGTTCAACGTGACAGAAGTGCAACCCTTCCGCAAATTACTGCAGATTTCAATGCTGGACCATCAACAAATTTCAGCGTGCGAACCATTCAACGAAACATCATCGATATGAGCTTTCAGAGCCGAAGTCCCACTCCTGTGCCCTCGATGAGAGCTACACAAAGCTTTACGCCTCTCCTGGGCCCGTCAACACCGACATTGGACTGTTGATGACTGGAAACATGTTGCCTGGTCGAACGAGTCTCGTTTCAAATTGTATCGAGCAGATGGACGGTACGGATATGAGAATACCTCACGAATCCATGGTTCCTGCATGTCAGCAAGGGACTGTTGAAGCTGGTGGAGGCTCTGTAATGGTGTGTGCAGTTGGAGTGATACGTCTAGGTACGACAGATGACACGTATGTTAGCACTCTGTCTGATCACCTGCACTCATTCATGTCCATTGTACATTCCGACTGACTTGGGCAATTCCAGCAGGACAGTACAACACCCCGAACATCCAGAATTGCTACAGAGTGGGTCCACCAGGAACACACTACTGATTTTAAACATTTCCGCTGGCCACCAAACTTCGCGGACATGAACATTGTTGAGCAATTCTGTGATTCCTTGCAACGTGCTGTTCAGAAGAGATCTCCACCCTATCGTACTCTTACGGATTTATGGACAGTCCTTCAGGATTCATGGTATCAATTCCCTACAGCACTACTTCAGATATTAGTCGAGGCCACGCCACGCTGTGTTGCGGCACTTCTGCGTGCTCGCGGGGGCCCTACACGATATTAAGCATGTGTACCAGTTTCTTTGGCTCTTCAGAGTTTTTTCTAATTATTTTTAAAAATGCCTCGAAACTTTAAATTTGTGCAGGAGTAGAGTTTTTATGTGCTGTTCTGGCTCACGTAGTACTGGATGTGGGATTCTGCCACCATAGCACAAACCGTTTCTCCCTTCCTTTTCAAGGCATTATGTTGCCTACATTTTTTATCAATCCTCCTTTAATGACTAATTTATAATTAACATGGTCAGTTAAATCAAATACAGCCTCGCCAAAAGCCTCTCACGTTCCACACTAACGGTACAACACTGTGTTCGTCGTACAGCCTTTAACTGGTGCCGTCGTTCCGAGTCTTTAAGCGTCATGGAAGCTGTAAGAGACGCCCGACGCTCAGTGTCTGAAATGAGACGGGCTTGTGGCTGTCGTAATATCTGTAGTTCTTACGGCCACCTGAAGTTCTTCATCAAAGTTCTGGCGGTCATGAGGTTGCTCTGAGGTTTGTTGGATTCGAGTAACTTTAGCAGCTTGAGCTCTCTTACAACTATGTCTGATATAACGCAATCACAGTCTGTGGGGTTTATAGCACTAGTTTTGAATACAGTACTCGGGCTTACTGTCCGGTTTTATTGCTTTATGTCCACCAAAACTCTTCAGCTATGCCAAGTGGTGTAGCAACAGAATATGATAAACCACGCGCACAGTAACATTGGATTTGCACAGCCCCGGAATAATCTACAGACACTAAGAGTCGCCGAACATCGCGCCAGTGTCGCCTGCATGCCACTCACGTGTACTGTATTTAAAATTGTCAATAAAATAAAAAAATACAAGTTTTTAAAGAAGCCTATGGCCTTTCTCTGGGTTCAAGGTATCTCCATACCAAATACCAACGGAATCGATTCAGCGGTAGAGTTGTGAAAAACTTAACAGAATGAGTTACTTTCGCAATTAATAATACTGGTACAAGGTACGGAAGTATGGATTAAAAATGTGGAGAACTGAGTAAGCATTTTATTGACTACGTTCAATCACATTACGTAAAACATATCAACCAGTAAGAGGACTCTCATAAACATGATACAGTTCAGAAGTTAGAGTAAATAGCTTCTTCAAAGATTAAATATTTTTTCCTCAATTTGCCCAATACTCTTCAAATCAATAAATACCTTTCCTATCTCACGCCAAATGTCATGGACTTCGGTTCAGCGGTTTAGTCGTGTAAATTTAGCAGGCAGAGTTACTTTCACATTTATGGATTGGCATGGATTAAACACATTGAGGATTGTGTAAGCACTGTATTCTACGTGTTACCCACGGCTGCGCTCGCGTAACAGTAAAATGAAATGAAATGTGGAAATGGTTTTATTGGCCGGGAGACCCCGGTTGGGATATTCCGGAGCTTTGTGCAACTTATTTTGGTGAGATGCACGTCGATGATGATAAAATGATATTGGGGACCAAGCACACATCCAAACACGTGCAGGAAAAAACCGACCCAGGGATAGTAACGCCAACCGCATGACCACCAGGTATTCACGCAAATCTGAACGCAACGAAGAAATTTTAAGAGACGCATGATGCTCAGCGGCTAAAATGTGACGGGTTTGTGACTGATATTAGTATGTAAGTATGGATTACACACGTACAGGATTGTATAAACACTGTACTCATTACATTGAATCATAGGATGTAGAACTTATCAATCAATGAAAGCATTTTCACAAATATGATGAAGTTCAGAAGTCTAAAAAAGCAAGAAGTTACTTCAAAAAGTTCCAAATTTCGCGTTATATTCCTCAACTCAATAAATATGTTGTACTACATACTTTATAAAGTAGCATATGCTCTTCCTTGACGCTTAGGCTGTCTCCACACCAAATTTTACAAAAATCATTACAGCAGTAAAGTCGCGAAAGCGTAAAAGACAGAGTTACTTTCACATTTCTAATATTAGTACGGAACTATGAACGGATAATTACGTGTTGGCGAACGAGTACAAACGAACCTTCCGGATTGGAAATCGCCTGCTCTCTATGCAGGACACATGTACACTATGTGATCAAAGTATCCGGACACTCCCAAAACATACGTTTTTCATATTTAGGTGCATTGTGCTGTCACCTACTGCCAGGTACTCTATACCAGCGACCTCAGTAGTCATCGTGAGAGAGCAGAATGGGGCGCTCCGCGGAACTCACTGACTCCGAACGTGGTCAGGTGATTGGGGGTCACTTGTGTCATACGACTGTACGCGCAATTTCCACACTCCTAAACAACCTTAGGTCCACTGTTTCCGAAGTGTTAGTGAAGTGGAAACATGGAGGGACACGTACAGCCCAAAAGCGTACAGGCCGACCTCGCCTGTGACTGACAGAGAAAGCTGACAGTTGAAGAGGTCGTAATGTGTAATAGGCAGACTTCTATCCAGACCATCACACGGAAATTCCAACCTGCATCAGGATCCGCTGCAAGTACTATGACAGTTGGGCGGGAGGTGAGAAAAACTTGGATTTCATGGCCGAGCGGCTGTTCATAAGTCACACCTGCCGGTAAATGTTGTGGAGTGACGAATCACGGTACACAATGCGGCGATCCGATGGCAGGGTGTGGGTATGGCGAATGCCAGGTGAACGTCATTTGCCAGTGAGTGTAGTGCCAACAGTAAAATTCGGAGGCGGTGGTGTTATGGCGTTCTGTTTTTTTTTTTTTTTTAAAGCACCTTCTTGCTTCCCACTGTTGAAGAGCAACCGGGGTTAGTGATGGCATCTTTCAACACGATCGAGTACCTGTTCACAATGCACGGCCTGTGGTGTAGTGGTTACACAACAATAACATCCTTGTAATGGACTGGCCTGCACAGAGTCCTGGCCTGAATCCTGCAATACACCTTTGGGATGTTTTGGAACGCCGACTTCGTGCCAGGCCTCACCGACCGACATCGAAACCTCTCTTCTGTGCAGCACTCCGTGACGGATGCGCTGCCATTCCCCGAGAAACCTTCCAGCAACCGATTGGACGTATGCCTGCGAGAGTGGAAGCTGTCATCAAGGCTAAGTGTGGGTCAACACCATACTGAATTCCAGCATTACCGATGGAGGGTGCCACGAATTTTTAAGTCATTTTCAACCAGGTGTCCGGATACTTTTGATCACATAGTGTACAAGAAGAAGGAAAGACGGCAGATTAGGGTTTAATGTTCAGTTAACGAAGAGATTGTTAGGGCTGTTCGCAAGTTATCTTTGCTGAAAGAGAGGGCAGGAATATGGTCGTAGTCTTTTCAAAGGAATCAGTCCAGGATTCTTCATTGCTGTAGCCTTCTTCAGGAAAATTTTCTTTGCCATGATAGCAAGAAGGACAAATCGATTATTAGTTTCGACACAGTTAAGCGGCCACCGTCAGATCACATAATTAATGAAAGCATAGGGTACATCGACCACTGAAGCACGACGATTTGCCACAGTCATGTTTACAATTCGAAACACAAAATTGTAGTTGTCACAAATCGTCTTGCTTCAATAGTCTATTACTTCAGCAGTCGATGTAGACTCTGCTTTCTATTATGTGATCTGAAGATGACCATATAACTGGTATCGTAGCAAATATAAAGTTGCCCTAAAGAAGCGCTTCCTTACAACACAGAATGTCAGGTAATTATTATATCCCAGTATTTGATTTATACTATTTAAGAAAACCACGGTACTAAATGCACAACATAATAATAATCTATCCCAACATTTCAAGGTTCTCTTTATGATGATTTTCATTTAAGTCTATAGGTTTAAAGTTTCATCTAGTAATTTTGTTAAGTCTTTGGGTTTCAAGATCCCCCCATGAACCATGGACCTTGCCGTTGGTGGGGAGGCTTGCGTGCCTCAGCGATACAGATAGCCGTACCGTAGGTACAACCACAACGGAGGGGTATCTGTTGAGAGGCCAGACAAACGTGTGGTTCCTGAAGAGGGGCAGCAGCCTTTTCAGTAGTTGCAGGGGCAACAGTCTGGATGATTGACTGATCTGGCCTTGTAACATTAACCAAAACGGCCTTGCTGTTGTGGAACTGCGAACGGCTGAAAGCAAGGGGAAACTACAGCCGTAATTTTTCCCAAGGACATGCAGCTTTACTGTACGGTTAAATGATGATGGCGTCCTCTTGGGTAAAATATTCCGGAGGTAAAATAGTCCCCCATTTGGATCTCCGGGCGGGGACTACTCAAGAGGACGTCGTTATCAGGAGAATGAAAACTGGCGTTCTACGGATCGGCGCGTGGAATGTCACATCCCTTAATCGGGCAGATAGGTTAGAAAATTTAAAAAGGGAAATGGATAGGTTAAAGTTAGATATAGTGGGAATTAGTGACGTTCGGTGGCAGGAGGAACAAGACTTTTGGTCAGGTGATTACAGGGTTATAAATACAAAATCAAATAGGGGTAATGCAGGAGTAGGTTTAATAATGAATAAAAAATAGGAGTGCGGGTAAGCTACTACAAACAGCATACGGAACGTATTATAGTGGCCAAGATAGATACGAAGCCCATGCCTACTACAGTAGTACAAGTTTATATGCCAACTAGCTCTGCAGATGACGAAGAAATTGAAGAAATGTATGATGAGATAAAAGAAATTATTCAGGTAGTGAAGGGAGACGAAAATTTAATAGTCATGGGTGACTGGAATTCGACAGTAGGAGAGAAGGAAACACAGTAGGTGAATATGAATTGGGGCTAAGAAATGAAAGAGGAAGCCGCCTGGTAGAATTTTGCACAGAGCATAACTTAATCATAGCTAACACTTGGTTCAAGAATCATAAAAGAAGGTTGTATACATGGAAGAACCCTGGAGATACTAAAAGGTATCAGATAGATTATATAATGCTAAGACAGAGATTTAGGAACCAGGTTTTAAATTGTAGGACATTTCCAGGGGCAGATGTGGACTCTGACCACAATCTGTTGGTTATGAACTGTAGGTTAAAACTGAAGAAATTGCAAAAAGGTGGGAATTTAAGGAGATGGGACCTGGATAAACTGACTAGACCAGAGGTTGTACAGAGTTCCAGGCACAGCATAAGGGAACAATTGATAGGAATGGGGGAAAGAAATACAGTAGAAGACGAATGGGTAGCTCTGAGGGATGAAGTAGTGAAGGTAGCAGAGGATGAAGTAGGTAAAAAGACGAGGGCTAGTAGAAATCCTTGGGTAACAGAAGAAATATTGAATTTAATTGATGGAAGGAGAAAATATAAAAATGCAGTAAATGAAGAAGGCAAAAAGGAATACAAACGTCTCAAAAATGAGATCGACAGTAAGTGCAAAATGGCTAAGCAGGCATGGCTAGAGGACAAATGTAAGGATGTGGAGGCTTATCTCACTAGGGGTAAGATAGATACAGCCTACAGGAAAATTAAAGAGACCTTTGGAGAAAAGAGAGTCACTTGTATGAATATCAAGAGCTCAGATGGAAACCCAATTCTAAGCAAAGAGGGGAAAGCAGAAAGGTGGAAGGAGTATATAGAGGGTCTATACAAGGGCGATGTACTTGAGGACAATATTATGGAAATGAAAGAGCATGTAGATGAAGATGAAATTTGAGATATGATACTGCGTGAAGAGTTTGACAGAACACTGAAAGACCTGAGTCAAACAAGGCCCTGGGAGTAGACAACATTCCAGTAGAAGTACTGACGGCCTTGGGAGAGCCAGTCCTGACAAAACTCTACCATCTGGTGAGCAAGATGTATGAGACAGGCGAAATACCCTCAGACTTCAAGAAGAATATAATAATTCCAATCCCAAAGAAAGCAGGTGTTGACAGATGTGAAAATTACCGAACTATCAGTTTAATAAGTCACAGCTGCAAAATACGAACACGAATTATTTACAGACGAATGGAAAAACTGATAGAAGCCGACCTCGGGGAAGATCAGTTTGGATTCCGTAGAAATGTTGGAACACGTGAGGCAATACTGACCTTATGACTTATCTTAGAAGAAAGATTAAGGAAAGGCAAACCTACGTTTCCAGCATTTGTAGACTTACAAAAAGCTTTTGACAATATTGACTGGAATACTCTCTTTCAAATTCTGAAGGTGCCAGGGATAAAATACAGGGAGTGAAAGGCTATTTACAATTTGTACAGAAAGCAGATGGCAGTTATAAGAGTCGAGGGACATGAAAGGGAAGCAGTGGTTGGGAAGGGAGTGAGACAGGGTTTTAGCCTCTCCCCAACGTTATTCAATCTGCATATTGAGCAAGCAGTAAAGGAAACAAAAGAAAAATTTGGAGTAGTTATTAAAATCCAGGGACAAGAAATAAAAACTTTGAGGTTTGCCGATGACATTGTAATTCTGTCAGAGACAGCAAAGGACTCAGAAGAGCAGTTGAACGGAATGGACAGTGTCTTGAAAGGAGGATATAAGATGAACATCAACAAAAGCAAAACGAGGATAATGGAATGTAGTCTAATTAAATCAGGTGATGCTGAGGGAATTAGATTAGGAAATGAGACACTTAAAGTAGTAAAGGATTTTGCTATTTGGGGAGCAAAATAACTGATGATGGTCGAAGTAGAGAGGATATAAAATGCAGACTGGCAATGGCAAGGAAAGCGTTTCTGAAGAAGAGAAATTTGTTAACATCGAGTATGGATTTAAGTGTCAGGAAGTCGTTTCTGAAAGTATTTGTATGGAGTGTAGCCATGTATGGAAGTGAAACATGGACAATAAATAGTTTGGACAAGAATAGAATAGAAGCTTTTGAAATGTGGTGCTACAGAAGAATGCTGAAGATTAGATGGGCAGATCACGTAACTAATGAGGAGGTATTGAATAAGACTGGGGAGAAGATTAGTTTGTGGCACAACTTGACTAGAAGAAGGGATCGGTTGGTAGGACATGTTCTGAGGCATCAAGCGATTACCAATTTAGTATTGGAGGGCAGCGTGGAGGATAAAAATCGTAGAGGGAGACCAAGAGATGAATACACTAAGCAGATTCAGAAGGATGTAGGTTGCAGTAGGTACTGGGAGTTGAAGGAGCTTGCACAGGATAGATTAGCATGGAGAGCTGCATCAAACCAGTCTCAGGACTGAAGACCACAACAACAACATGTGCCTTCCACCTACATATTTTGGCACTAGACTTTGCAAGGCGTCTACAAACTGTAGGGAAATGAATTCTGATGTCTCCCGATGTGAGTTGGAGAAATAAATAAATAAATAAATAAATAAATAAATAAATAAAATGTTGGCCCCCTTCAACTCCGATGGAGAGTGCTTTTGAAAACTTCGTAATAGCAAAATTTCTTATATGTACATTGTTATCGTCGACATCAACTTTTGCTTTGGTACTGAGGTTGGTAACGCTCTTAATGGTTCTGAAATAGTCAGCTTCCATTTTACAGACTGGAATGCTGAACCCAATAACGTGAGGGACGAAGGGAGGGGGGCATTCCTCCACGAGCTTTCAGCTTTTATGAAGAAACAGGAGTCGCTGTAGCTAATGAGCGTTATTGGAGCAATGAAAATTTGTGCTCTGAACCCCATATGGAAGTGGGTATCAAAGAAATCGGTCAGACAGCCTTTCACAAATGTTCATATAAACACTGTACGGGTAAGGCGCAGATGAAACTCGTTCACTGGAAGATCAACAAATGGCAGGAGCATACGTATGTGCTACAATCTGAATATCGACGACTGTATGCTTCACATCCTTATGATTCTCAGGGCATCAAATCTTTGACAAAAGGTGTCAAACATATTCACCACGCTATTGCAAATATATATATATATATATATATATATATATATATATATATATATACAACGAATGTTGTTGAACACAAATGGAATGATAGAAACTCACGATCCGCGAGGGATAGCATGTGAAGAGAGTAATACAGTGAAATGTACAAAGACATGAGAATCATCTGTATCCGTCACATTGATTACATACGTAACTCTCGTCCTGAGACTGCAACTTTTCTAGCATTTCGGTCTGCAAAAGAAAAATATGATTTTCCTTTGTTTGGGGGAGTGGGGGCGTCAATAGTGCAGCAGATTTGTGGAAGCTCTTTAAGAAGTAACGACACTCAAACCAAGGAATCATTTGTGATGGCTGTTTAGATTAGTAACATGTATTTGGTATGAACCGAGCGGCAGTGTTTTGGGCCGCGACCATAGCGGCGGCGGCGGCGGCGGCGGCGAGTGACGTGGCTGTCGGTGCAGGACGCAGCTGCGCCACATCCGCGCAATTGTGCTAACAGCCGCGCCCGCGCCACGCTCCATTACGTCAATCACGCCTCCCCTCACCAAAGCCACAAAACACCTCACCGCGCCGAAAAACTGATGCTCTGCCTAGCCCAATTTCTCGTATGCCTCTCGACATGTCAGCACGCAGAAATAAACCTCCCGAATCGTGAGTTATGAGACTTTCCCCGGCTGATTTATGGAATTTATATTTCTGATCGCACAGGCGGATCGACGATTTCATTTCTCTGTTTAGTTTACAATGACTCATGAAGTCAGCTTCATTTGGTGCTCCAAACGAAGCTGACGCATACCCAGGCTGTGTGGCTCTAATCAGGGATCGCCTACCTAAACTAGACAGAAGAAAAAATATCGTCAGCCCAATTTCACGTAGCTCATATATTCCTTGCCACAGCATACGATCTCTTCACCAAGTACCTGTACAATGAGAAAGTTACATGGAATTCTTAGCTAAGACAACCCTGGATTGATTCAGCCGCCTCGCTAGAGGGCTCTCTTCTCTTGGCGCACTACTACTAGTTTCCTTCACTAACAATGATATGTATGAAGCTTAGGGTTTAGTAACAATGACTAACGAATACATTTGCAGCTTAATGTTTCTGTTGTTAGTAGTGACTACAAGAAAGAAATGGGTGGGGGAACAAATTCAGCGCCCACACATCCAATAATACCAAAGGGAATACGTAATATATTCCACAGAAGTGCGCAGTAAACTATTATGTAATGTTGACAACAGAACGTCTTCCAGAAACCCTTTGAGTAACCTTGGGATTCTATGTGCCAATGTTCATCTCCAGTTTTCTGCTATGTAAGGATATCTTTAGCTTCTCCGTTAACTAAGGTCCACTGCCTCCACCTAAATGTCGTTGCACGTGACGCCGTCCTGCACAGCATTCTCTATCTCTTGCTCCCCAATCCTCCCTTACCCTCCACAAACTCCTCTTTTTATAAGCCACTCCTATTTCTTAACATATGTCCAATTCAGCGACTATTCCTTCTTTTCATTACATTCAGAAATTGCTTTTGCTCTCCCATTCTTCTCAGTATCTCGTCATTCTTCTTTCCATCCATCCATTCAACTTCTTCATCTTTCCACCTCAAAAGCTTTCAGCCTAGTGCTATTTCTGGTTAATAATAAGAGTGAATTTAGGAGGAACTGTTAAATTAACAACCACATTAAAGTAACTGCCATGTACGAGGTCATACTGAAAAGTAATGCCTCCGAATTTTTATGTGAAAACTTGTGATGCTTTTTAAATAAAACAAACGTTATTAACATTATACATCTCTATTCTTCATAACTACGTACTTGCAGCCCTCTGCCACTAGAGTACTGTGAACTGTGGCATGTCAATTTGGTGTGTGGTGGTGTGTAACCATAACTATGGCGATGCGTGAGAAACAGATGCTGTAATCCCGATTCGAATTCGACCATGACAATGCCGGACAACAAACGAGCGCTGCGAAATATGCAATACTCTGATGCCTTTGGTTCACTGCCATCGATCATCCTCCATACGGTCCCGACTTGGCCCCATCCGATTTCCATCTGTTTCCAAAGCTCAAAGAATACCTTCGAGGACTTCACTTTGATAATAATGAGGCGGTACAAGCAGAGGTGAGGATGTTGCTCCAGCTGCAGCCAAACATTCTAGTGACAGTATCAACAAACTGGTCTCTCATTGGGAGAAAACTTTACTAGCTGTTATTTCTTTAGTTAACCAGAATATCTGCAATAGGAAATGTAAATAGTCATGATCACTAATCGTCACATTAAACGAAAGGGAGCTGATACCGCTATATAAATTGGTAAAATTACTTACAAGCTTGGCACTAAGTAGCAGAATGAAAACAGCAGATGAATACTGTTAGCGGAATTAGTTGCTTTTCTCCTAATAGATGAATTAATCCAGAAGTAAGTTCCATAATTAACAGTGTGAGTAGATTGGCACTAGTCGTAAGTTGTATATTTGACAGAAGTTGCTGACAATGACTGCTTCTGCCTCTGAATTTATAACGTGACTCGTTCCACCTGATCCAAACTATAGTCCTGGATCTTACCTATTGAGACAACTCGATCGATAATTTTGTTATGAAACACGCGTAGTTATTATTTTGCTGCAGGTCAATGTTCCTTTATTGTTAACTTCGGCATGTAAAGTAAATCGTACACGAACCGAATGAACGGTAACGAGGATATCAACATTAATTTATAGATCAATGTAACTGACATCCCTCATTTAAATATTCAGTGACTCTCGTTTATCAGTTTAGATGAATGCCGCGAAGGCTTGTGCAAACACCTACACTCTTCGAGAAAAGTATTCAAATATCCCTTTGTTCCACTGCTTTATCTTGTGGATTATGTTTATTTCCACACAGCGAAGCAATAAACTTTTGTTTTCTTATTCTGACTTGCGAAGATGTGACAGTAACTTATCAGACTACAGTTCCGCGCGATTTCCTAATGGTGTCAGTTTCTTCACAACAGTTCCACTATTTGGTATGCACTTATTTTCCTTGCAGGATGATCGACATTAGCAACTGCAGGCGCCACGAATTGAAGGTTCAACGCATTCTTCAAAGACGAGACAATGCAAACAGAGATCCTCAGCTCAGCTATACATTCATTATTATTCTTATTACCACATGTAACAAAGTAATTTGGGTGAAATAAACGATATTTTTCCGACGCCAGTGTTCTCCACTCCTTTTTAGTTAGCAACTAACAGAACCGAACAACGTGATTTTGCCGGTGTGTCTCAGAATCACCTGGGATATTGACCACTTGGGTTCATCAGTCCACCTCATTCGTGGAGCCCCGTTTTGGCTTTATGCTTAACACTGTCCCTTTAAATGAGCGCAGCCGTGGTGTGAACAGAATAAAATAATTATTTGCTCCCGACTTTAAATATAAAGGAGACATTTACTGTTTGCTGACCGCTGAAATTTGTTTACGGTCAGCGCAACTTCCCAATACGGCGAAAAACACGCAATGTAAAGGTTTCCGTTGCTGCACTATTGAGAATATTTTTTTCTGGGTTGTTTTCAATGACCGGAAAATAAATTCTAGATACATATTCTAATGGTTAAGGAGACAAGACACACAAAATTATAATACCCGTCTAACTCGATTGGTTCAACACTATTAGCCACAAATGGTACAATGCCACGACTTATTTTCTGCCTGATTTTCAATTCAGTCTTCGCACACTGTTGCGAACATACATCAGCAACCAACAAGCAAAACTATAAACAAATGGAATGGAATGAAATGAAATGATACGCTCTTTGTACTGGTCAAAGTCGAGGAATATTTCTGAGAATGCGAGGAAATTAGCTGCTTACTAAGGGAGAAACAACTGATTCCAGGAAGTACCTGATATTTCTACTTTCTATGACCCATCCTTGGCCGGAACAAATGCGAACCTTATGCATCTTATCTCCATAGGAGCAGAATACGTGTGTGGGTAAGGGTGGCTAACAAACTATATTTCCTTCGATCGATCCGTTGGAGTTCTTATAGCATATTTTAAGAATGGTGTTTCGGTTTTATTCCGACTTTTTCAACAAACATTTTCGATTCAGTTTTTAAAATTATGAACTTGATTATGGAATAAGAGTCACTCAATGGTTCTGTCTCCAAGTAGAAGAAGTGAGAATGTACCAGTGATTTGACTAGTCTCATCGCTAGATCTAACATCAGTATCACACAACCTACGATGGTGATGTTTTTTTTTTTTTTTTATCATCACTAGTTTACTGAACTTTCCGTCGTACCTTTGTTTCATTCATTTTGCTTTCTCTCCATCAGCGATTTGTTTTGCGTAACAAACCAATATATACAATACGAATAAAATTTCGTATCATAATCGATGCATGAAATACTCTTTAAACGAAGAAAAAACACTTGTGCATCTCACGGTCAGAAATCGTTTTAACAGTCAATCAAGCCATCAACTTTTTTCTCTTTTTTTTCTGTCAGAGGCTTTCTAATAGGCTAAAGGCGTCTTACGAGGTCTGCATCGTGCCCGACAACTTATATATAAATACAATCTGGTATTTAGGTACGTCAAGGATCAGAAACGGCCGTCAATCACGCTAGAAACGCAGCGCACAACGGAGGAATTCTTTTTGGGATCAGATCGTTACAGGAACTGAATCTTTGTAACGTTCATACGGAAACTAATTTTATTTCCTATTTCATTAAAAGATTAGTAACAACATTTTGCATCCGCAGGGCACATTTTGTGCTCCCGATGTTCTGAACATACTATCTGTACTATGTTGGCTGCACTATTTTTTCACGGTTGGTCACGCTGGTTTTTTGGGGTGACACGAAAATATATTTCCAGCAGTTGGTTTCAAGATCTTTACATTGCCTTATGCACTCAAAGAAAATGTCACTGTATTACTACTACTACAATGCAAGTAAATGGTTTTGACCACTCCGGTTTCATCATGTTAATCGAACATTTATTTCCGAAGTGAAAGCAATTTTTGTATTTTCATGTATATCATCTGGTAATAATTGTAAAAGCAAATGCAACAACAGACTACAATAAATATATTTATTGAACGTCTTTAAATTGTGCAGTACGTGATTTATTTATTTTATTTAGCGTATGGCTCATAACATCACAGTAAAAATTACAGAAACAACACGATTAAAAAAAAAATCACATATGTATAAACAGAGCAATAAATAACAGTTTGTATATAAGGACGCCGCCAATTGTAAATTTACACTCACAGAAGAGCAATCACAAGCAGACGTCCAGCTTAGATAATAAATAGTCGATTGCCTCTTGGGTCGCCATTAGGAAATCCTGTGGGTCACCCTCGTATGCCCTTAGTGGGCATTCCTGCACGATGTGTTTGACCGTCTGTCTCAGCGCCACAGTCGCAAGCGGCCGAAGGAAGTTTACCCCATCTGTGTAAGGAGTCTGCGCATCTCCCACAGTTGGTTCTGATGCGATTAAGAGTTGGCCAAACTTTTCGAGGGCAATCAAATCCTTTTGGTTTACTAAAGATGCATGGCATACTGTGGCAGTTTACTGCTGTTCTGCTCTCCCATTCCTCTTTCCATCGGTCATTTATTTTAAAGTTGGTTTGGTGCAGAGCCTGTGCGGTCTTTAGTGGAGGATGCCTAGACCGGAGTCGGTTTCCTTGGATGTCGCGAGTATCTTCATGGATTTGTAATTGAGGGTTGGTCATGACTTTTTGAAATTCTCTAACCAGAGCGTGTTCACGGCGCAGGTTAGGAGGGGCTATGTTACTGAGAACGGGCAGCCACACTGTAGGAGTTGGCCTGATTGTGCCTGATATAATACGCATTGTTGCATTAAGTTGGCTATCTACCGTGTGTGTGTGTGTGTGTGTGTGTGTTTGCTGTTGAGCCACACTGGGGCTTGGTTTCAAGATCGACATACAACCGTTTGGATGCTGATCTCTTAACCCATAAGACTGACGCCATCGGGGGAAGATTCAAAGATAAAAATTAATACATGGATACGTACATCGCTTTACCAGCAATGGTCTACTGCAGGACGTCGGCCTTTAATTGACACCGAGCAGGTTACACATTCCAAATTCCTATCACAAGCTTCTAGGGGTTGTAGAGGACATTCAGTAGATAAAGTTTTGATATGAAGCACGTGTTCGGAAGTGTGCCGTTTGGGTGCCAAAAAGGCTGAATCGCGTAACTTTGAAATCTCCCGCTTCACGGTACGCACGTGACGCACACAATGAGCTTTGACTTGTACGTTCTACAGCAACTGGTCCAAGTGGCGATCCTGCTGTTTGTGGCACAAATCGTATCTATGATGCATGCTTTTATCCACGCGGCCCACAAACCCTGGTGCGCGCCCGTGCAGCACTATAGGCCGCCCTCTTAGTTGCGCACGTACGTTTTCTCGATTCAGTGCTGTAGTCGGGCGAATGTAGTATGTGATGACTATTACAAACGATCCGGTAAACGTTCTTAATACACGCGTTGTGCAGCTCTACCGTTACGTACCTTAATGTGAAGCAGGAGATTTGAAAGTGACTATCTGTAAACTTATTTTATATCGAAAAGGTACATTTCCGAACATTGGCTCCGTATCGAAACTTGATCCACGAAGTTTTCTCTACAACCGCTAAGAAGCCTGTAATAGGTACTATGAAACACCCTAGAAGGGTTTATAGCTACGGCACTAGAATATTAACACGCTCTACGTGTACCGCAAAGAATTAACAAATTACAGAAAAACTGGCAGCACATAAAAATCATGTGTCTATGCATATCAAAAATTGTCAACAAGTTCAGGCGTATACATTTCCTACACATTAACTAATGAAAGACGGACGCAGGATTTGCTTACAAGTAAAATGTTTTTAAAGGTCAAGTATTAAAATGTGACTCGGGGAAGGCGGGGCGCAGGTCGCGCAACGGCGGAGCGGAGTGACCCGAAAACACGACGCGGAATCAATACGTCTCTAGCGGCTAATGACGCAAGCACAATGAAACATTTAAGAAGCGTCAACGACCGGCCTTGGTTGGAGTGATCGTTCTAAAGATAAACGCTACCGACGAAACAGAATGGAACATAAAGCACATTAGGCCACTGCTATACAATGTTAGGTTGGTAATTCTTTACTACACACATTAACCGATAAATTTAGATATCCCACATCTTGTAAAAATACAGGATTATAACATTACAGAAAGTACACGGGCAATATGTACGCGAGTTACGTCGGTTGACTATGCGTTAGTCTTCTCCCTTAGTTCGGCTCGAAAAGAAGGCCAATATCACCATACTTATTCAGTGTTGCCTAGCATGTTACATTTAATATTGTGGGTGTAATCACGTTTGATCACATAGTTGATATTTATTTTTCCTCTTCCTCTAGTTCAATTTGCAGTTTAGCTTAAAACAAAACGTCGGTAAGTTATAACTGAATCAGTAACAAATTTTCGCAGGCTGTAGTCTCGAAAGCAACAATCACATGGAATATCACTAAAACGCCACATATGAGCTACATCATTCCTCAGTTCAATGAATAATTCTCGGTAAACATTACAGATCATGCACAATATAACTATCAGGATTAAATTAATAGGAGGTGCACAACGAAACTATTTCCTAATCTGTAATCAATATCTCTTGTAAACGTTCTTGGTATTAAATCTGCGCGTGGTAAGGCCTCAAATCCTTAAAAACTAAGTTAAAGTCTTGGTGCACCACGCAACTTTAAATTGTCAGAATGATTAAGTTCAGGGAACACTGGTTTGTGGAGCGACACCTTCAATCCGGAACCAACCTACAGGGTGGTCACTACGCTATCCGCCCATAACTGTTGATGCAGCAGATTACCTGGGCGCGTCTTTGTGGAGTTCATGAAAGTGGACGAGATTGACATATTATCTGTGCGGTTACCCGAATGATGTGCAGGTCGAGATTTTGAACACTGCTTCTTCCGAATGAGTCCAGTCCTTATCCAGTGTGTCACATCGCTCAATATACAAACTGTTCTCTTGGTCTGACATACAAATTAATTTGTCAGGAAGGCACAAAGTTTTGTTTCGTTCAAATTTTCTGTAGGGATTACTTGGTCGGACAACATACTTTCACACTGAACACTGTTACTCACATTCGTATTTTACTGCATAAACCGTTGTGTGCGTATCAGACGAATTTTTGGAACGCCAAGACAGATTTCACCTTTACAACAAAGGAGTTGAAAGATCCTAAACTTTGCGGAGGGAAGTGAGATTTTATAAAAAATTATTTTGGGATAGCAGTGTAGTTCCATGTCGAACAGACATGAAGGACGGGCTACTAGCGGAAATTTCTGAATCTGCGAATGCAGCTAATAGATTTCGCACGTTTACGTAACTCAGGCAACGTTACATCAGACGATTGCGTATCACAGGTGAATACGCAACTGTTGGCTGACAAAAGTTATATATTACTGCTAACATCGCCATATATCTAATACGTAAAAATAAATTAGCTTTGTTGTGCGCTCTCTAAAGTTGAACATGTTCACGCAATAATAAAAACATTTTTTCTTCTGTAGTACTCAAATAGGTGCGAGTCTCAAATAAAATATTTGTTGAATATTAAAGCTTTTTTTAGTTCTGCTTATTAACAACGCATCTTATGGAAAAATTGTTTACATAGTCATTATAAATCGTAATTTGAATATAATAAGAAGCAAAGCAGAACACTATCATAACGAAGCTTTGTGATGCATGAATGAGACAACATGTTTATGGACGCAGGTCTCCAAAGGATATCCACACAATATTAAGTCGCTATTGCTCACAAGAACAGAAAATACGGTTCGAGCCGTGGGAAAACTTTGATTTAATGTTATCCGAGTATTTCCTATACATTTTTCAACTGGGAAAACACTTTGTGAAATATCCAGATTGTTGAAATCATCAGATGGAATTATTCTGAGTTTCAAAAGTGCTACCAGGAGTCCAGCTAGCACAATGACTGTGCTCAGGCAGTTAAAAAGGGCGGGGTACAATGGTCCAGCAGCTCCCGAAAAGTCACACGTTTCCATAATGCATGTTAAGCGACGCTTGAGGCAGTGTAAAGAGCGAAGCCACTGAACACTGGTGACTGGAAACGAGTGACTGGGAGGATGAATCACGCTATACCCATGATAATCCGATGCGAGGATTTGGCGAGTACCTGGAGAGCGTTACCTGGTCATCCCGTGTAGTGCCGACAATGAAGTACAAAGCAGATGGTGTTACGGGATGGGGGTGTATTCGTGTTTAGCATGTAGTCCTCTTATTGCGCTTAAGAAAGCGCTACGTGCGGAAAGATATGAACGTCATATTTTACAGAATTGTGTTCTTTGTACAGTAGGAAAAAAATGGCTCTGAGCACTATGGGACTTAACTTCTGTGGTCATCAGTCCCCTAGAACTTAGAACTACTTAAACCTAACTAACCTAAGGACATCACACACATCCATGCCCGAGGCAGGATTCGAACCTGCGACCGTAGCAGTCGCGCGGTTCCGGACTGAGCGCCTTAACCGCGAGACCACCGCGGCCGGCTGTACAGTAGAGGAACAGCTCGGAGACTATAACTGTTTGTATCACCACAACGCACCCTGTCATAAAGGAGCATTTTGAGAGAGAGTGATTTGTGGACAACAGCATTCCTGAGATGGAATGGCCTGTCCAGAGCCCCGATCTGTAGCCAATGGAATACCTTTGGGATGAGTTACGGGACCTCGCTCCAGACCCCAGCATCGAACACCACTACCTCTCTCATATGGATCTTGAGGATCAAAAAACAAGCTCTGCAATTCGGTGCGTAATCGCGGCCGTATATCTGCGAAGCGTGGCAGCACTCGCCGCAGTCTTTCTGCTGGCGCACTCCCCATGGATGCAATGTAGTCACAAACACCGGCAAAATACAGCAACCTAACAGTACAGTTTACTTCTCGCCAAGAGAGGTGTAGTGTGTCGTCATGCCACGTAGCACGATGTAGGAGTCTGCTGTATAGTTTGAGGCGCATTTGTGTTGATTAACTTCTCGGTTCCGGTCACGACAGATGTGTGATGATACAACACTACAGACAAGGTGGAAAGCTCCTGCATTGGTCACATTTTTCTTCTGCCGGAAAACTTATTTCCAACAGTTAGGACTATTACGTAAGTACGTTATGAAATAACGAAGAGATTAAGTCATTACAGTAGCAAGTGGGCTTCGTAAGAATAAGTTGGGTAGTATATTAAAACTAATCTTTCTATTACACTGAGAAGCAAAAAGTCATCGTATAGCGATAAGCACATCTACAAATGGCGGTAGTATCGCGTACACAATGTATAAAAGCGCAGTGCATTGACAGAGCTGTCATTTGTACTCAGATGATTCATGTGAAAAGGGCAGATTTGCGTAGAGTTGTCAGCGCCAACACACAAGGAGAACTGCGTGAAATAACCACAGAAATCAGTGTGGGATGTGCGACGAATGTATCCGTCAGGAGAGTGCAGTGAAATATGGCGTTAACGGGGTATGGCAGCAGACGACCGACGCTAACAGTAAGACATCGCCAGCAGCACCTCTCCTGTGCTCAGGACCATATCTGTTGGAACCTAGACGACTCGAAAACCGTGGTCTGGTCGGGTGAGTCCTGATTTCAGTTGTTAAGAGCTGAGGCACTGTGCAAGCTGGTGGTGGCTCTGTAATGATGCGGGCTATGTTCACATGGAACGGATTGGTCCCTCTGAACCATCTCAACCAACCACTGACAGGAAATGGTTATGTTCGGCAGCCACCCACGGAGTTCATGTGCCCAAACAGCGATGGAATTTTTATGTCACTGAGCCACAATTGTTCGCGATTGGTTTGAAGAACATTCTGGACAATTCTCCTACTCAGTCTGAATTCACAACGTGGACTTCACCTTTATGCAACAGTGAGTTTCTGTAACCTATAATTACTCATAGGAAATTGTTTCGGTCATTCTAGACCTTGGTCAGTAAGACAAGTGTTTCATTGTTTTATTCAATCTTGTCGAAGTCTGAGGTGTGTGCAGTATAGATCAGAAGAAATGCCTAAAGTGAAGAAAACTAGTCAAGTAAAATTACTGCAGTTCACCCATCTCAATATGATGGTAAAATATTGTATTGTAAATTGTGCGACGCGGAGAAATCATTTAACGTTCAGCAGCAACTGGCAACGTAAAAACATAACCGTGGAATCAACGGATTGAAAACTGAAAACACTAAGCAAATGCTCTAAGGGGAATCCCACTAATGTTATTCACCATTTCATGAGGAACATTGTGCAGCATTCCCTTCAGTAAAGTGAACCATACAAAACTTCGTGGATTCCCAGAACATAACACAGGCAAATCTCTTCCTGATTCTTGCACATTAAGGAAGGAGTACATCAGCCGAAGCCAAGAAAAAAATTAAAAAAAAGTAGCAAACCAGACAACGGGTTGCAAATAAAATAAATAAGGTTATCGGTTAATGAAACCACAATTTCCTTACCACCATTTCCCATTCTGACAAGATGGGGGTCGAAGATAAACGCTGCAGCTCTTACTGCCAGAACCTCAAGGTTTTAAAAGTCATCACTGATTCATTCGATAACCGTGAACCGGCTTCAGTTGGACTAGCCCAAGAATTGATGTCTAATGCTAAAATTTCAGGTTAACTTTCGTAATTAAAATCAGAAGCGCCACTAGCGTAGTAGATAGAACGAGTGAAAGAAATTGTGTATAATTAAAAGTTTGTGGTAAAGTGGGAAAAGAAATGTCAAAATGGAAAAGGTTTCAGAAGAAAATAGAGCGCATCAAACACTGTGTCGCATTCAAATGATTTTGCTGTATGAAAAGTTCTATCTTAATCATTTGGACTTAGGTTCTGTACATTTTAAAATGCTCCTCTTGTGTTGTCTGAAGTAGAAATACGCTTTTCAAAGTACAGCCTTGGCTGACAATAGGAAATTATTTTATTTGAAAATTTGAAGAAGGTATTCAATGCATATTGCAATACACAACACATAAATTGAAATAAAAATGGAGAAGAAAAAAACTGGGTTAATTACGTTTAGATAACGTTAATAAAAAGCATACTACAACATCAGCTTTCATAGTTGCTTCTCTTGCGCATTTTATTCATAAATAAACAGTTCCTTATAATAAACTGACGTATTACTTTATTTTACAACAGAAATTTTACCTCATTTAATATTGTTAAGTCATATTTTTATGTTATTATGCATATTTTTGTAACGGAGAGAGAGAGTATGAGGAATGGAATGCTAAGGGTAATAGCGAAAGAGGAACCTTTGCAGATCAAGATAGAAATATCAAGGCTAAGATGATATGAGCACTTAAAGAGAGTGGAAAACAAGATGATACCTGAAGTGGAGATGCGAAGGAAACGACCAAGAGGAAGACTAAGGGATAGATGGCTGAAAGGTACGGAGAAATGTATTGAAAAAAGAGGCGAGGAGTGGACCAGAGTGAACACAGAAAGATGGTGGGAAAACAGGACTACATGGCGAGGCTTATGTTCCAAATGGACCCAGCCTGAATTTGGAATCAAGATGATGATGATGATCATAACAACATACTTTTGTGCATATTAAGGTGACTTTTAGGTAATAAAAATCTCAGCCCTAGTCATGACACTAAGTAGGAAATGTCAAAATCGAAATCTCATCATCGCCCACATCATGTATCAAATATGTTACAAATATTGTGTGTGGTACAACCGTAGACCTATAGAGGAAAGTCACTAGTTGATTAAAAACAATGTAAATCCTAATTCCATTCTGGAATGTAAATACAGACCGTTGTATGTGAGACATATTTCGTGCTATTTTTTCAAATAATGACATTATTGGAGAACCGTGTCTCCTATATGACATAAAATGTTTATAATATGGGGCAGTAACCAGTCACATTTTAGTTTTGGTTCACCGGTACTTTATTGAAGAAGCAATGTTACCAGTTGCCAATCTATACACTGATCTTTAGATGCCTTACATGCTTGTATCAAAACAAATGGACGTCGATTCAAAACCACTAACGGCGCTTCTTCAATAAAGTAAACCAAAATCAAACTGTGATAACAATAACATTGATAATACACATACATATTAACAAAAAGGGAAATGGATAGGTTGAAGTTAGATATAGTGGGAATTAGTGAAGTTCGGTGGCAGGAGGAACAAGACTTCTGGTCAGGTGACTACAGGGTTATAAACACAAAGTCCAATAGGGGTAATGCAGGAGTAGGTTTAATAATGAATAGGAAAATAGGAATGCGGGTAAGCTACTACAAACAGCATAGTGAACACATTATTGTGGCCAAGATAGATACGAAGCCCACACCTACTACAGTAGTACAAGTTTATATGCCAACTAGCTCTGCAGATGACGAAGAAATTGAAGAAATGTATGATGAAATAAAAGAAATTATTCAGATTGTGAAGGGAGACGAAAATTTAATAGTCATGGGTGACTGGAATTCGAGTGTGGGAAAAGGGAGAGAAGGAAACATAGTAGGTGAATATGGATTGGGGGACAGAAATGAAAGAGGAAGCCACCTGGTAGAATTTTGCACAGAGCACAACATAATCATAGCTAACACTTGGTTTAAGAATCATGAAAGAAGGTTGTATACATGGAAGAACCCTGGAGATACTAAAAGGTATCAGATAGATTATATAATGCTAAGACAGAGATTTAGGAACCAGGTTTTAAATTGTAAGACATTTCCAGGGGCAGATGTGGACTCTGACCACAATCTATTGGTTATGACCTGTAGATTAAAACTGAAGAAACTGCAAAAAGGTGGGAATTTAAGGAGATGGGACCTGGATAAACTAAAAGAACCGGAGGTTGTACAGAGTTTCAGGGAGAGCATAAGGGAGCAATTGACAGGAATGGGGGAAATAAATACAGTAGAAGAAGAATGGGTAGCTTTGAGGGATGAAGTAGTGAAGGCAGCAGAGGATCAAGTAGGTAAAAAGACGAGGGCTAGTAGAAATCCTTGGGTAACAGAAGAAATATTGAATTTAATTGATGCAAGGAGAAAATATAAAAATGCAGTAAGTGAAACAGGCAAAAAGGAATACAAACGTCTCAAAAATGAGATCGACAGGAAGTGCAAAATGGGTAAGCAGGGAGGGCTAGAGGACAAATGTAAGGTTGTAGAGGCCTATCTCACTAGGGGTAAGATAGATACCGCCTACAGGAAAATTAAAGAGACCTTTGGAGAAAGGAGAAACACTTGTATGAATATCAAGAGCTCAGATGGAAACCCAGTTCTAAGCAAAGAAGGGAAAGCAGAAAGGTGGAAGGAGTATATAGAGGGTCTATACAAGGGCGATGTACTTGAGAACAATATTATGGAAATGGAAGAGGATGTAGATGAAGATGAAATGGGAGATACGATACTGCGTGAAGAGTTTGACAGAGCACTGAAAGACCTGAGTCGAAACAAGGCCCCCGGAGTAGACAATATTCCATTGGAACTACTGACGGCCGTGGGAGAGCCAGTCCTGACAAAACTCTACCATCTGGTGAGCAAGATGTATGAAACAGGCGAAATACCCTCAGACTTCAAGAAGAATATAATAATTCCAATCCCAAAGAAAGCAGGTGTTGACAGATGTGAAAATTACCGAACTATCAGTTTAATAAGTCACAGCTGCAAAATACTAACACGAATTCTTTACAGATGAATGGAAAAACTAGTAGAAGCCAACCTCGGGGAAGATCAGTTTGGATTCCGTAGAAACACTGGAACACGTGAGGCAATACTGACCTTACGACTTATCTTAGAAGAAAGATTAAGGAAAGGCAAACCTACGTTTCTAGCATTTGTAGACTTAGAGAAAGCTTTTGACAATGTTGATTGGAATACTCTCTTTCAAATTCTAAAGGTGGCAGGGGTAAAATACAGGGAGCGAAAGGCTATTTACAATTTGTACAGAAACCAGATGGCAGTTATAAGAGTTGAGGGACATGAAAGGGAAGCAGTTGTTGGGAAGGGAGTGAGACAGGGTTGTAGCCTCTCCCCGATGTTGTTCAATCTGTATATTGAGCAAGCAGTAAAGGAAACAAAAGAAAAATTCGGAGTAGGTATTAAAATTCATGGAGAAGAAATAAAAACTTTGAGGTTCGCCGATGACATTGTAATTCTGTCAGAGACAGCAAAGGACTTGGAAGAGCAGTTGAATGGAATGGACAGTGTCTTGAAAGAAGGATATAAGATGAACATCAACAAAAGCAAAACGAGGATAATGGAATGTAGTCTAATTAAGTCGGGTGATGCTGAGGGAATTAGATTAGGAAATGAGGCACTTAAAGTAGTAAAGGAGTTTTGCTATTTTGGGAGCAAAATAACTGATGATGGTCGATGTAGAGAGGATATAAAATGTAGGCTGGCAATGGCAAGGAAAGCATTTCTGAAGAAGAGAAATTTGTTAACATCCAGTATTGATTTAAGTGTCAGGAAGTCATTTCTGAAAGTATTAGTATGGAGTGTAGCCATGTATGGAAGTGAAACATGGACGATAAATAGTTTGGACAAGAAGAGAATAGAAGCTTTCGAAATGTGGTGCTACAGAAGAATGCTGAAGATTAGATGGGTAGATCACATAACTAATGAGGAAGTATTGAATAGGATTGGTGAGAAGAGAAGTTTGTGGCACAACTTGATCAGAAGAAGGGATCGGTTGGTAGGACATGTTCTGAGGCATCAAGGGATCACCAATTTAGTACTGGAGGGCAGCGTGGAGGGTAAAAATCGTAGAGGGAGACCAAGAGATGAATACACTAAGCAGATTCAGAAGGATGTAGGTTGCAGTAGGTACTGGGAGATGAAAAAGCTTGCACAGGATAGAGTAGCATGGAGAGCTGCATCAAACCAGTCTCAGGACTGAAGACCACAACAACAACAACAACATTAACAAAAAATCATTTTTTGTAATAAGAAGAGACGGACTGCTATACATTATACAGGATAATGACTGCACGTGTACAAGAGTGTGAAATTACAGCATACAAGACGAATGAAACTATTAGAACCAGCTGAAAATGCTCCTGTCGGAGCACAAAAAAGCAGATATGTTCCTCTTTCGAAGACTGACAAAAGTGGGTAACCACCAGCCTCAATCCTCATTCCACCTTCCTCACCATAAATTTTGGCATGTGATTATTTTCACGCTCTTTTAATATAGAACATTCTAAAGCCTTTTACTCAGTCTCTTTTTGTGCCGACGCCTTCATACTCAGCATGTCCCCTCTCACTGCCACTGTCTATGTACAGTGTGTGCTTCTCCTACTGTCTTCTTTTTCTCCCACTGCCACTTACTCCTGTCTGTCTCTTTCGCCAATCATGGTCTCCATCCCTTTCGCTCGTTCTTCCTTACCACTGTCTCCTCTGCCACTTTCACTGCCTTTCTCTTTGTCCCCTTCTTTCCCTCGCTTTCTTTCTGGATTATAGTCTGCTCCCCCCCCCCCCCCCTCTTCAGTCACCACTGCCTCCTCTTCACACATGTTCTTGGGGATCGGGGTTTATACCCCTACACCGAGAAAGTTTCCATACTACTCTCTTTTTCAGTTCCATTGTCTCTTGTCTCTTTTGCTCCCACTGCTACTATCTCCATCTATCTCTCCTTTCTTTCACTACCATTGTTTCATCTACCATCACTATTTGCTCTCTCTTCGGCTCCCACTGATACTGTCTTCAACTCTCTCTCTCTCTCTCTCTCTCTCTCTCTCTCTCTCTCTCTATCTCTCTCTCTCTGCCGTCATCACAGTCTGCTTTCTCTTACCACTGCTATTGTCTCTTCTCTCTTCCACCATCTCCGTCTCTCTACTACTCTCTTCCAGCACAAAACGCGCGAATATGTTCGAATGCCAAAATGTTTAACTGAGGAAGGCGGAATAGGCGGAATGAGGACTGAGGCAGCTGGTTCCCCACTTTTCTATCACTGTATTTTGAAGGGGAGCATATTCGCCTTTTTTGTGATGCAACAAGAGTATTTTTCAGCCGGTTCCTTTCTTTTTCTGTCACGGCAAAATGTGCAGCTCATATAAAACGAATTCCGTGCGACAGTTACGTTCTGACAGTTTATTTATGCGCTTCGACACATTTACAACTTTGACACATAAACAACAAATAAGTACGGTTAAAATAAAATCGTCTCCTTTCCGGTGCAGGTTCACTTTGCGTGCTTTACATTGAAATGCACAACATTTTTAGGCGACACTTACAGTGTACCAAAAAATTGGGTGTTTTGATATGCAAGTACTAAGAATTCGTGTGATAATTTTTTGTGAAGTGATTACAATTCAAGGTAGCACCACCGAATAATTTCCAGGTCAAGACAGCCTGTACAGGCGGGAAGGGTCCATTATACAGAGACAACGCCTCAAAGTTTTATTGGTGAAAAAATGGCGGTGGAAGCATAGTTTATTCTCCTCAGGACCTTTGCCATGAGTTCACTACGTCAGTTAAAACTACATTTACGCCTCAGACCGGATGTTACGTGCGTAAGTACGGCAACTTTGAACCTCCTGGATTTGGTAACGGACAATAATATAGAAAAAAGTTTCAAGGTTCTCGGAGATCATCATATTAAGAACATAAAGTAAAATTTTCGAAGATATGCCACGAACAAAAATTATAGAAATGGCAATCCACACAACTCCTACTTTGGTTGCCCAAAAATCATGATTTTTCAAACTCTTCTCAGGACTCGCTCACGAAGAAATGGTGTTCTTTTTTATAAGCCGTCTATGGCTCACTCTAGACCATACCATATGCAAAAGAACCAACCTATTT
The DNA here is from genome assembly GCF_021461385.2 of Schistocerca piceifrons. Taxonomy (NCBI): domain Eukaryota; kingdom Metazoa; phylum Arthropoda; class Insecta; order Orthoptera; family Acrididae; genus Schistocerca; species Schistocerca piceifrons. Next base: position 659,988,434 of record NC_060138.1, read on the forward strand.
GCTCTATTTGAGTGGGCTGGAGGAAGAGTATGATGTTAAATTTTGACCCTGTACTATAGTTAGCTACAGTGTGCCCGTTTTCCGAAGGGGTATACAAATGATTACTAGGCCAAGGGCTATCCAAAACACTTAGCCCGTTATCTCTGTACTCAATAGAACACACTATATCACCCCCTGAAAAATCGCATCTTCGCGGGCAGCTTTTAGGAACATAATGGTATCGTGCACTGTTTACTGCGCTACTGTTGCTCTGTATGACACTCATGTTTACAATGTCTCAGAGTTCCATATTCCACTGTACCTATCCTTTCCTTTCCTTCCCCTCCTGGAATAATAAAAACGAACCTGTGTGTGTGTGTGTGTGTGTGTGTGTGTGTGTGTGTGTGTGTGTGTGTGTAGTTAAAGCCTATGTACGTAAAGTAGACTGATACTGTTCAAATGGGGCTTAACATCTGAGGTCATCAGTCCCCTAGAACTTAGAACGACTTAAACCTAACTAACCTAAGGACATCACACACATCCATGCCCGAAGCAGGATTCGAACCTGCGACCGTAGCGGTCGCGCAGTTCCACACTGAAGCGCCTAGAACCGCCCGGCCACGCCGGCCGGCTGTTTGCCTTGGTCGAACCTTTTGCGCAGGCTGGTACAACAAGGGTTACTACCGCGGTTTCGTCGGGGGAACAGGGGCCACTACCGCGGTTTCGTTAGGGCAACTCTTCACTGTCCGATAGGAGTTAGGTGAGATCTATTGCTCTGAAGACTTCAGTCCAGCTGAACCCCTAATGCTTTTCTCCTGCAGCTTTATAGTCTATTTGTTCATGTGACGAATATAATAATAATATTCATGTTCAATATTTGGAAATTTATGTGATTTCGTAGGCTACTGGTTGCTTGAACTAATCACTTGAACACACAAAAGTATGTCGAACTAGATAACGATTCAGTTCTATCAGCTGCTCATTTTTCTAACCGCAATTGTGCATACATTTTGCCCCTGATTATTCAATCCGTTTTATTCTGTAGCTTCCACTGTTCGGCACTTGCTTTTGTTCATTACTACCATGAGTTAGTGTAAATGTTTAAGAGACTTCAGCTGTCAAATCTTGTTACCTTCGCGACAAATTAAATGCAATTCCAATACATTTATCCTGAAATTCCTATTTGTTCGGTACTTTGCTCTGTTCATTACCAACACATTCTCGTGTTCTGGCGTAAGAGCTTTTTGCGCGATAGTTTCTATAATCTTCCATTCTTCCACGATACATTTAAATTAATTGTGTGTTTTAGTTCACGTCTGATCTCCATCTTTGTATTTCAACGGTAACCTTACATGTTCATTCCGTGCGTTTAAATCGAGGTAGCAAGCATCAACTACATGTGGGTGTTAAGTGTGTATGTGGTGAACACATCCTTTGATTATTCCCGTTTCATAAACCACGAATTTAATAGCGGACTCCGAACCAAGATTTAACATTTACGAAGTATGGTACTTAAGATATATCAGGCACCAGCAACTGTCATAATCTTTCACGGTAAATGATGACAGCCAAAACAGTTGCAGGATAAAGATTTATTAAAATTTTTGATCACGGTTTCGGTACTTCATCAGAAGTAAAATATACCTGTTTTCAGGATTTTAAATGAGATGTCCATGTATTTCGAAACAGCCTTTGAAACCTGGGCAGGTACATATTTCAAGATTTTAAACATGGCTGAAACCGTGGTCAAGAACTTTAATAAATCTTTATCCTGCAACTGTTTCGGCTGTCATCATTTACCGTGAAGAATTTCAAAAGCTGCTGTTTCAGCCATGTTTAAAATCTTCAAACTGTCCTAATATGTTCACAAGTATTCCTAGTTAGCTTATCGAAGTCAATAAATGGTCATTTTACCCATAATTATATTGAGGCTTTCCAAAACTGGAATTGTCCTACACCCCATCCAGTTCTGATCCAGGGCGCATCCTCCAGCACTTCCTTGCGCAATAACTGAATACAACCATTGTTTTGTATGAATTACGAGTTATTTAAATTATCCTAAGGTTAGACAGGCTGGCTCTTAAATTTTTAAACGCACGGTCTTAACTAGTAAACCAGAGCCAAGGCTGTAGCCGCAATACTTAAGCCAGATAATTTCCGCACAGTACGCGAGCTACCATAAGTAGCAGTGATCACTGTGTTTCCGTACTTAATATTACAACCCTTACAATAATATAGCAACCTTTTAATGTATCTTAGCGGTTCGGTAAACATATCACGTAAACACGTAGATGAATCACACTGAATACTGTAAATTATTCCCTTTCACCATGTTTCTCTATAGCGTGTATCACATTACAACAAATGTCGCTAACAACTTAATGTACCCAACATGTAATATCAGTTTGGCACAACTGGCCATTAAAATTGCTACACCACGAAGATGACGTGCTACAGACGCGAAATTTAACCGACAGGAAGAAGATGCTGTGATATGCAAATGATTAGCTTTTCAGAGCATTCACACAAGGTTGGCACCGGTGGCGACACCTACAACGTGCTGACATGAGGAAAGTTTCCAACCGGCTTGTCATACACAAACAGCAGTTGACTGGCGTTGCCTGGTGAAACGTTGTTGTGATGCCTCGTGTAAGGAGGAGAAATGCGTACCATCACGTTTCCGACTTTGATAAAGGTCGGATTGTAGCCTATCGCGATTGCGGTAAATCGTATCGCGACATTGCTGCTCGCGTTGGTCGAGATCCAATGACTGTTAGCAGAATATGGAATCGGTGGATTCAGGAGGGTAATACGGAACGCCGTGCTGGATCCCAACGGGTCCGTATCACTAGCAGTCGAGATGACAGCCATCTTATCCGCATGGCTGTAACGGATCGTGCAGCCACGTCTCGATCCCTAAGTCATCAGATGGTGACGTTTGCAAGATAACAACCATCTGCACGAACAGTTCGACGACGTTTGCAGCAGCATGGACTATGAGCTCGGAGACCATGGCTGCGGTTACCCTTGACGCTGCATCACAGACAGGAGCGCCTGCGATGGTGTACTCAACGACGAACCTGGGTGCACGAATGGCAAAACGTCATTTTTTCGGATGAATCCAGGTTCTGTTTACAGCATCATGATCGTCGATCCGTGTTTGGCGACATCGCGGTGAACGCACATTGGAAGCGTGTATTCGACATCGCCATTGGTTACACTTCTCGGTTACCTCTTGGTCGCATTGACGGCACTTTGAACAGTGGACGTTACATTTCAGATGTGTTACGACCCGTGGCTCTACCCTTCATTCGATCCCTGCGAAACCCTACATTTCAGCAGGATAATGCACGACCGCATGTTGCAGGTCCTGTACGGGCCTTTCTGGATACAGAAAATGTTCGACAGCTGCCCTGGCCAGCACATTCTCCAGATCTCTCACCAACTGAAAACGTCTGGTCAATGGTGGACGAGCAACTGGCTCGTCACAATACGCCAGTCACTACTGTTGATGAACTGTGGTATCGTTTTGAAGCTGCATGGGCAGCTGTACCTGTACACGCCGTCCAAGCTCTGTTTGACTCAATGCCCAGGCGTATCAAGGCCGTTATTAAGGCCAGAGGTGGTTGTTCTGGGTACTGATTTCTCAGGATCTATGCACCCAAACTGCGTGAAAATGTAATCACACGTCAGTTCTGGTATAATATATTTGTCCAATGAATACCCGTTTATCATCTGCATTTCTTCTTGGTGTAGCAATTTTAATGACCAGTAGTGTATTATCTTCAGTTTTCAAGTTGTTGACCGCTCCCTGGGTATTTCACAAAACTTATTTGTAATAAACAAATATTACTAGAAAGAAAGTCATGTTTGCTTTTGACCCTTAAATATGAAACTTTTCTAGCTGGAAGTGTCGCAAGAATCCACGAATACACCACGGCGGTGAGGTGGAGGGAAGCGAGGGAATAACAGATGCCGTGAGAGCTAGTGCAGCATTTTTGGCCTGGGTGACGCGGCCGCACTGCAGGGTGGGGCGGGGCAAGGCGGGGCAGGGTGGGGCGGCGCGGCGGTGTCCGGCGGCAGCGAAAGTGCCCGACGCCCGCAGACTGCCGCCCACGGTCGCCGCCCGCGCTGCGCCGCGTCGCGTCGCGTCCCGTCGATCAATACGCGCCGCACACGTAGACCGCCTGCCGCCCACGCTACACCTGCCGCCACTCTCTCCTCGCGTCTGCTAACTAGATTCGCCACTTACCGCCGTGTTTCCTCTTACTGATAGACTAGACAATTGGCGCACAAACCACTGCTGCGCCAGCACTCCAGGATCACTTGAACGAAAAATCTTCTGTCACAATTATTATTTTGATTCGTCGTGTCCAACAGAGGTATTTAGCGCTTTTTTCCCCTCTTATTCTCACACTCACTCTTCATTCGTTCACTGTTTTTCTTTTATGTTATTCTGTCCTTCCTGAAATTTGTCGGACAGGCTTCTCAGCAAATTTGTGTCTGTGAAATAAGGTTCTTAATTTCGTTCAATCTCTAATGATTTCTTCACGAATGCCATCTTATTTCAGGTCTTCATTAACTTCCAGACTGTTGTATTACATCCATAAGATTAAGTTCAGAATAACTATCTGCCAGTTGTTCACTCTATATACCGGGTGATCAAAAAGTCAGTATAAATTTGAAAACTGAATCAAAATGGCTCTGAGCACTATGGGACTTAACATCTATGGTCATCAGTCCCCTAGAACTTAGAACTACTTAAACCTAACTAACCTAAGGACATCACACAACACCCAGCCATCACGAGGCAGAGAAAATCCCTGACCCCGCCGGGAATCGAACCCGGGCGTGGGAAGCGAGAACGCTACCGCACGACCATGAAAACTGAATAAATCACGGAATAATGTAGATAGAGAGGTACAAATTGACACACATGCTTGGAATGACATGGGGTTTTATTAGAACCAAAAAAATACAAAAGTTCAAAAAATGTCCGACAGATGGCGCTTCATCTGATCAGAATAGCAATAATTAGCATAACAAAGTAAAATAAAGCAAAGATGATTTTCTTTACAGGAAATGCTCAATATGTCCATCATTCCTCAACAATAGCTGTAGTCGAGGAATAATGTTATGAACAGCACTGTAAAGCATGTCCGGAGTTATGGTGAGGCATTGACGTCGGATGTTGTCTTTCAGCATCCCTAGAGATGTCGGTCGATCACGATACACTTGAGACTTCAGGTAACCCCAAAGCCAATAATCGCACGGACTGAGGTCTGGGGACCTGGGAGGCCAAGCATGACGAAAGTGGCGACTGAGCACACGATCATCACCAAACGACGCGCGCAAGAGATCTTTCACGCGTATAGCAATGTGGGGTGGAGCGCCATCCTGCATTTTGGTTCTAATAAAACCCCAGGTCATTCCAAGCAAGTGTGTCAATTTTTACCTCTCTATCTACATTATTCCGTGGTTTATTAAGTTTTCAAATTTATACTGACTTTTTGATCACCCGGTACATTGTCGGGGGAAAAAAAAAATATCACAACACGGAGGAGTTGTAAGACGTAAACGAAAGTTGGTAGGCGTGTTTCTACATATGAAAGATGATGTCTATTCAAATTTCGCGTTAGCAGCATAAGAGTGGCGCTACTGGGTGCAAACGGTCGTGAGCGTTAGTTACCTGTGAGATTGGACGTGGTGAGTTGATGTTAGTCAAGAATACCTTGAAGACGACAAAGACGCCATTGTCACCATCTCATTGAGTTTGAACGAGGTCGTGTAATAAGACTACGAGAGGCCGGGTGAAGCGATATTGCGGAAAGACTTAGTAGAAATGTAGTCAGTGTACACGACTGCTGGCAGCGGTGGACACGTGAATTTACGGTCGCAAGAAGACCGGGCTCCGGACGGCCACGTGGCACTACCGAGAGGTAAGATACATCGTGTTTGGCGTATGGCTCTGGTGCATCGTACAGCATCTGCAGCAGCAAGTGGAGCTGCAGTTGGCACCATAGTGACACAACGGACTGTTACAAAGCGGTTACTTCAAGGTCAACTCCTAGCCAGAGGGCTTGTACCGTGCAATCCACTGAGCCCAAATCACCGCGATTTGCGACTTCAGTGCGTCAAGCGAGAGCTCATTAAAGGCAGTTGTGTTTTCTGGTGAAAGCTGGTTCTTCCTCGGTGCCAGTGATGGCCGTGTGCTGGTTAGGAGGAGGCCAGTTGAGGACCCGGAATCAACGTGTCTAGCTGCTAGAAACATTCGATCTACACCTGGAGTTATGGTTTGTGGTGCGATGTCGTATGACAGCAGGAGCACTCTCGTGGTTATCACACGCACCGTGACTGCAAATCTGTAAGTCAGTCTGGTGATTCAACCTATTGTGCTGCTATTCAAGGACAGTAACCCAACATGCTCTACAGAGTGTCGACATGTTGCATTTGCCTGCTCCATCACCAGATCTGTCTCCAGTTGAGCACATAAGGGACATCATTGGATGACAACTCCAATGTCATCCGGCACATGTACAACAGAAGGCACGCACGTTTGCCTGCTTGCTTTCAACATTCTGGGGATTGCAATAGTTATTAATGTACCAGCTATATCGTGCTTACGTTCACCTTGCAATTTTAATCACTTAAATATGTTACCCAGGCATTTGTATTCCCTACATTTCGTTACTTTGCTTTTTTTGGTGTTGTGATATTTTCCGTCAGTGTAGCTGACCGTAAACAGTAACTGCCGTTTCCTAATACTATCTCTGTATCTGTACTAGATGGATCTCCTGTGGTTTTTTTTAATTAAATTTTCGCATTTTAGTCCGAAGACCTTTCTTTCTTTCTTGTTTTTCAGTGATTTTGCTTTGTGATCAAACATTATTTATCACGATTTTAGATGCGTGAAGAGCTTCTGAACAAACAACAGTGCTATAATAGCATGTTCCATTTTATGATGCAGACTTTTTGTTGTTGTACCTGTTCGACGTGACATCCTCTGCTCTTTCTGATTTTGCTACTGTTTACCTGCGGGCTTCCCAAGTAGCCACGGTGGTTCAATATTGTCTCCTAAATACTTAAATTTGACTACACCGGAGTTTTTGCCAAGGTTGATTGTTAAAAGTCTACTTCGGCTCTTTCGTATAGTGCGTCTTCTCATAATACATTCCAAGTCCAGTTTTGGCCGCAATTTAATGGAATTTGTCGACAGATTTATATTCTTTCTGGTCTATTATTGGAGACGATTTCAATGTCACCAGAAAATGCTACACAATGAAACCGAACATTATTATGTAGGCTTCTTCCGAAATATGTACCGTTTATTTCGTTTTATCATTTCTTGTTAAATTTTTCCACAACTATACTGGTCAGTAACGAAGATAATCAGTCAACTGCTTTCATTTTTAATCGGCACCGTGCGTTTGAGAGCACGTCCTTATCACGAAACCTGACACCACACAAATCTCGAGTCTGATTTCGAATTAAATATCGAAAACGCGGTTTTGATTCCCACTTGTAATGCATGTAGGCAGCTGAACGAAATTGTTCGAAGAATTTAAAATGTTTTTTGCAGTTTACACAATGAATAAAATACTCGAATAAAAGTTGAAGGTGAATCGATTTCTTGCAAGATTTTGCGTAGTCCCTTACAACTATTGGTTTAAGTTCCTACAATTACAGCGCTCCAACATAAGACAAATAACCTATTTTTAACATGTTGATGGGTAGCTTTATACGAAAACTGATTTCACTGCCTGTAAATAAACTTTGATATGAGTTTTAGTTTAAGAGCTGCATCTCAAAATCGTTTTATGAGATCACAGCAACTATGTGTGTTCAAGAGTTACAAGAGAATGTTCTTCGTTCATTACCAGTAAATAAGAGGCACAAAAGTCCACTTCTTTCTATCTGAAGTGCAGCGGGACAATTATTCTCTTTTATCAAAGAAAAATCGCCAAACAGCCCTATGTTTTCAAAAGTTATTTTATTTAGGCGACCAGTTTCAATCAGATACATCGATACATGCATAACTGGAGCAATCAGTGTCTGAATTCCATGAATCTGAAACTGCTGCAGTTGCTGTCAAGCCTTCGAAGTACACACTCCCTCCCCCCCCCCCCCCAAAAAAAAAAATATGGAATCGATATACTAATGGTTCCAGTTATGCATGCAGCGATGTATTTTCACAGAGTGCAACGATGTCTGAAAATGGCATTCATGAGATGCCGAAACTGGTTGTACAAATAAAATAACTTCTGAAAACGTGCGGCTGTTTGGCGATTTTTCTTTGATAAATATCTGACTGGCCGTTGTCCCGTACCCACGATAGATCAACACAGATCATTAAATAACCAGTAAAGATGCTAGACTTCATAACGATTTACTGAGGATCTGAAACTGACAGGCACATATCATTGAGAATTAAAGCGTACGAGATGGTAAGTTCTGAACTCTGGAATACCGTTAGATGATATCACGGGTGTGATCGATAAGTATGATGTCTGCTGAATTTGAAAATCAAGATATCAAGTGAACTTTTTACTATGAAGCTTTCGAAATTTTGCTTTTCCGCTGTGTTCAATTGCCGTACAGGAAAAAGCCGAACCAGTAGTATGCCGCTTTAGCAGCCACAATGTACAGATGGGTCTGGCGAATGCTATCTCTACCCCAACTCTGCAACCTCACACATGTGCATATACAGTAAGGTTTGAGCTGAAATTAGAGCCTCTACACGTCGTGACATAGTACTAAATAAGGGCTATTACTGACTTTCTATCCTATTCCAATGGCATATTGAGAGACGGAAAAATAATTATCTATATGCTTATGTATGTCCCCTAATATCTCTTACCTAGCCTAAGAATTACCAGAGAAAGATAAGTGGAAAAGGACTGTGTCTACATGTTTCAGGATACCATTACCCATAATTATCTGATGGTCGGCAAGTCAGGAGATGTTAAGCAAGCCAGCAAAGCAATGCTACCCTTCGTTCTCCGGGGAAGACTCACGTGTAGTTCTTCACAGTGTTACTGAATTACATTTACTAGATGGCGTTTTAAGAAGCAAGGGAAGTAATTTGGGCTCTGCTGTATATCTGACGAAGTTGTTCCAGTTCAAACCGCCGGCCATGCGTAGGTGTAGAATCTCTTTGCTATATCCAACACTGACAGACTGTGGGTTTCATCTAACACCTTTGCGGCCGTCACAGCACGACTCATTTGAAAACATTGCATTTCGACTCTGTTCGCGCCAATGACGAGCTCTCTACAGCCTGAGCTTCACAGGATACAGCAGTACGGTACAATCTGTTCGGGCACAAAGTTGCGATCATCGGGTGCTGAGCTCTCGTTGCGCGGCTATCTGCCCCTCTTCTCTGAGTATGACCCTCTGCAACTCAACATTTATGCCGGCGATAAAAATAAGAAAAAAGTTGTTTAAAATTATTTCCAACAGCAGATACTAAATTATGTGACATTGGGAATAAAAAAATGACACCGGAATGTTTCAGATTAATCGTATAATGGTTAAGACGAACATTTCGAAACCACATTTTAAATTGTATGACATTTCATTACGCAGATGTACACTGATCAAAATTTGTTGGTTATGAACTATGGGTTAAAACTTCTTAACTGCAAAAAGGTTAAAAATTAAGGAGGTGGGACCTGCGTAAGTCCAAAGAATCAGTGTGTTGAGAATTTCACAGAAAGCATTTAGCAACGTTTGACTGAAACAGGGGAGAGGAATACCATAGAAGACGAATTGTAGCTTTGAGACAAAATAGTGAAGACAGCGAAGAATCAAATAGGTAAAAAGTGGGCTAGTAGAAATTCTAGAATAAATCACCAGACAGCCTACTACATTTAATAGAAGAAAAGTGAAAATTAAAACTGCAACAAATGAAGCAAGCGGAAAGGAATAGAGACGTCTAGAAATGAGACTGACAGAAAGTGATACACAGCAAAAACAGCTAGAAGACAAATGCAAGATTGCAGAAGCATGCATGACTAGCGGAAATATACGAGTAGATGCTGCCTACAGGAAAATTAAAGACTTTTTGGAGAACGGTAAGGCAGCGGCATGAACTTTAAGAACTCGGATGGGATGCTAGTACTACACAAAGGGAAAGTTAAAAAGTGGAAGAAATACATGGGAGGGCTACCCAAGGGAAATGAACTTGCAGACAATATTATAGGAAGTGACGAAGAAGCAGATGAAGATGAGACATATATACGATACTGCAAGAAGAATTTGACAGAGCACTGAAAGACCTAAATAAGAACAAGACTCCTGGAAGAGACGACATTCCCTCTGAACTACTGCTGATATTCTTGCGAGAGCCAGCCATGACAAAACTATTCCATCTGGTGTGCAAGATGTACGAGTATGTCACATGCGTAATACACTCACACTTCAAGAATACTGTAATAATTTCAGCTGCTAAGAAAACAGGTGCGCTGACGGCTGTGAATATTACCGAATTATTAGTTTAACAAATCATGGTTGCAAAGCACTGACACGAATTATTCACAGAAGAATGGAAGGAATTGCTGATGCCGACCTCAGTTTGCGTTCCGGAGAAATGTAGAAACACGCGAGGCAATATTGATCCTACGACCTCTTCCAGAAGATAAGTTTACAAAAGACAAAAAGGACGGGGTGAGACAGGGTTGTGGCATATCCCCGATGTTATTCAATCTGTACATTGAGCAAGCTGTGACGCAAACAATGCATGCATTTGGAGAAGCAACTGAAGTTCAGGAAGAAGAAATAAAAACATTGCGGTTTGCCGATGACACTGTAATTACGATTGTGAGAGAGACAGCAAAGGAATGGGAAGAGCAGTTGAATGGAATGGACCGTATCTTGAAAGAAAGACATAAGATGAATATCAGCAAAAGCGAAACAAGAATACTGGAATCTAGTCGGATTAAATCAGTAAAAGTTGAATGAATTAGATTAGGAAATGAGACAATAAAATAGGGGATGAGTTATCCTATTTGGGTAGTGTTACTAATGATGGCCGAAGAACAGCCGATGTAAAATGCAGTCTGGCAACGTCAAGAAATGTTTGTCTAAAAAAGAGGAATTAGCTACCATCGAATACACATCAGGATGTCTTTTCTGAAGGCATTTGTATAGAGTGCATCCATACATGGAAGTAAAACGTGGACGATAAACAGTCCAGACAAAAGAAAAAATAAGCTTTTTTGAAATGTAGTATTACAGAAGAATGCTGAAGATTAGATGGGTAGATCATGTGAATAATGAGGTGGTACTGAACAGAACTGGAGAGAAAAGAAACTTCAGTACAACTTTACTAGAAGGAGGGATCGGTTGATTGGACACGTTCTAGGACATGAAGGCATGATCAGGTTAGAAATGGAAGTATAGAGGGTAAAATTTGTACAGTGAATACAGTAAACAGGTTCAAAGGAATGTAGGTTGCAGTAGTTACTCGGGGATGAAGAGGCTTGTACAGACTAGAGTAGCATGGAGAATTGCAGCAAACCAGTCTTCGGGCTGAAGACAACAACAATATGTAATGATTCAATAAGTGTAAAGAGAACGGTCATTAGAAGAGACAGAGTTTAAAGAATATGGATAAAGCACGACCATCGAATGGTTGTGGAAAAATAATAATCTTTCACCGTTGGTTTGGTGGGAAGTAACATGTATACGCTGTCTATACAGTGTACACTAAATATTGTTGCAATAGTAAACACAACATACACTATCTGATCAAAAGTATCCGGACACTCCCCAAAACATAAGTTTTTCATATTAGGTGCATTGTGCTGCCACCTACTGCCAAGTACTCCATACCAGCGACCTCTGTAGTCATTCGACATCGTGAGAGAGCACAATGGGGTGCTCCGCGGGACTCACGGACTTCGAACGTGGTCAGATGATTGGGTGTCACTTGTGTCATACGTCTATACGCGAGATTTCCACACTCCTAAACATCTCTAGGTCCACTGTTTCTCACGTGGTAGTGAAGTGGAAACGTGAAGGGACATGTACAGCACAAAAGCGTACAGGCCGACATCGTCTGTTGACTGACGGAGACCGTCGACAGTTGATGAGGGTCGTAATGTGTAATAGGCAGACATCTATCCAGACCGTCACACCGGAATTCCAAACTGCATCAGGATCCACTGCAAGTACTACGACAGTTAGGCGGGAGGTGAGGAAATTTGGATTTTATGGTCGAGCGGCTGCTCATAAGCCACACATCACGCCGGTAAATGCCAAACGACACCTCGCTTGGTGTAAGGAGGCAACATTGGACGATTGAACAGTGGAAAAACGTTGTGTTGAGTGACGAATCACGGTACACAATGTGGTGATCCGATTGCAGATGTGGATATGGCGAATGACGCTGAACGTTATCTGCCAGCGTGTGTGCTGTTAACAATAAAATTCGGAGGCGGTGGTGTTATGGTGTGGTCGAGTTTTTCTTGGAGGGGGCTTGCACCCCTTGTTGTTTCACGTGGCACTATCACAGCAAAGGCCTACACTGATGTTTAAAGCACCTTCTTGTTTCCCACAGTTGAAGAGCAATTCGGGGAAGGTGATAGCATCTTTCAATACAATCGAGCACCTGATGCACGGCCTGTGGTGGAGTGGTTACATGACAATAACATCCCTGTAATGGACTGGCCTGCACAGAGTCCTGACCTGAATCCTACAGAACACCTTTGGAATGTTTTGGAACGCCGACGTCGTGCCAGGCCTCACCGACCGACATCGATACCTCTCCTCAGTGCAGCACTCCGTGAAGAATGGGCTGCCATTCCCCAAGAAACCTTCCAGCACCTGATTGAACGTATGCCTGCGAGAGTGGAAGCTGTCATCATGGCTAAGGGTGGGCCAACACCGTATTGAATTCCAGCATTACCGATGCAGGGCGCCACGATCTTGTAAGTCATTTTCAGCCAGGTGTCCGGATACTTTTGATCATATGGTGGACCATGTCCGGCCCGTAATGAAAAAACCAGGTATCAGCAAAATATATCAGTAATATTAACTAAGTTTCCACTATCTTAGAAAAGTCGTTTGAGTATTCAAATGTTTGTTGTTGTTGTGGTCTTCAGTCCTGAGACTGGTTTGATGCAGCTCTCCATGCTACTCTATCCTGTGCAAGCTTCTTCATCTCCCAGTACCTACTGCAACCTACATCCTTCTGAATCTGCTTGGTGTATTCATCTCTTGGTCTCCCTCTACGATTTTTACCCTCCACGCTGCCCTCCAATACTAAATTGGTGATCCCTTGATGCCTCAGAACATGTCCTACCAACCGATCCCTTCTTCTGGTCAAGTTGTGCCACAAACTTCTCTTCTCCCCAATCCTATTCAATACTTCCTCATTAGTTATGTGATCTACCCATCTAATCTTCAGCATTCTTCAAATGTATGTTAACTAAATGAGGGGTAAAGAAAGCCGTTAATAACTTATTAGAATTGAGTGCTTCAAGACTGTTCCCTGCATTAACTAAAAGACTGGTAAACTGACAACCCGATGTCTACATTGTATGGCAGCTGTAGGGATATGCCTTCTTCATTAGCAATCACAGCAATAACGAAACTTTGTCTCGCGTTTGGGGACAGTTCTTCTGGCGAAACTCACGAATATGTTGCTGCAAATACGTCTGATTTTTGGAAGAAACATGAGGATCTTGTAAAAAGACATAATCCAGGAGAGGTATCTGTGTATTTACCAACCAAGTGAACCCTATGAAATCTAACCCTCTTGAAAAGTAGGAAGCCATCAATCTTTTCAATGGAATATATAAACTGGTAAGAATTCATTTACTCTACAAGTCAACCTGAGTGCATTGTGAGCGTCTTTTTTCGAAATCCGGAGGCATAGTCACCCAAAAAGTAAACTGGCTCTCTGGGAAACATCTAGAAAAATGGTGTTCTGTTCCAGGACAAGTCTTATTTTTATTTTTGATGCACACAACAGTCCACATCACGTTTGTGTTACTGTTTCGGTCGTACTGGGCCACATTTAGAGTCACAACTGAAATGCTGTACTGCTGCCACCACAGCAGCATATGTTCAGTATTCAAGTTGTAAATCTGAAGATGGCTTAATTCAACCGAAACCGGCCATAATAATTACACAAAACGTGACCTGGACTTTTTGTGTACGAATCTAGAAAAGTTAATTTTTTTTTCGGCGGCGTATCAGAAAAACGTTTCACGTCGACCTGACTTACCATTAAGAAAATAATTTTGCTTGCTTGTGTGTAGAACTAATCGAGGAGTACGTGTTTGTTGGAGTTTGGAATATCTGAGACCCTCGGTCGTATATCATGAAACTAATAAAATGAAAACTTCAGGGAAATTTTGGGGATAAATATAAAGCAGTTTGCTTTAACACGTTTTTCATGCACATGTGAGACCCTGTTACCTTGTTATGTGCCAGATACCATGTTTTACAAAAATAAATGTGAAATGTTGCTTCAGATACGTCGCAGTTACAACACAGAAGGAACCTTATCAGAATGTTTGCAGTGCAACGGCGTAATATAATAACCACACTGGAATTAAAATAAAGTAGCCAAACGCTGCATTGACAACTATTTTATTACAATTTTTTAGGTACAACAATTTTAAATTTAACGCTGAGGAAACACGCTCGTGTAACATCCGTGATATCCGTCTGGAATATGCTTTAATAGGCTAAGTACATCACGCAATTTTATTTTTCCTCCTCGACTGATACCGGTTTATTATAAAGCAATAGAAGAGTAGCGTTAAATTTTTCCAGGAATTCTTCGGTAAGATGACGATCTTTCAGCTTCAATGATATTTCTTCACCCAAATATGTGTTGTAAACAGTTAAGGAATCTGGTTTGTCGCAGAACAGAAGTCTGGCAGACGCAGCAATTGCATTATCGGGTGCTCTAAATAATGCCCACAGTGAACAAACGTGAAAGAAGTATCCCTGCTGCATTCCGTACCCATTAAAGGCGTGGAGGGGGGGGGGGGGGGGTGTGAACGTTGTGCGTTTATCACGACCTGTCCCCACTCCTCCGGGCAGTACACAAACGGAATGCGATCCCTCTACATATCGCTCTACTCGGCCGTAGTCTCTATGTGATGGCAACGTAATGTGCCCAACACGTTTTACAAGACCGCTTGCCAACAATTTAAGCCAGAGGGTTTTTGTTTTGGCCGCAGCAGTTATCCGATATTACTATAAGTTTATTGCACTGTATGTCATTCATGATGAAGTGTTTCAATATGCAACTTGCAATTTCATCACTTCTTCTTCTAGCAGTAGCCTCGTCCAAGTAATAAAAGTACCCTGCGTTATTGGAGCAATTATGAATGCTGAGGTTGTAGCAAAACAAATTTCTTTTGTAGAATGCAGGTCCTGAGGATAATTTCGAACGGGGAACACTTGTTGGAGATCAAAAGTTAGAACGAGGACTTCTTTGTTCTCTGGTGTATTTTGCAAAAGATTTTTCCCGGCAGCAGCCTTTGGGTGATATTCTGACTTTAGCGTCATTTTTGTCTTTCAGCTTGTTGCGCTTCAATTCTATTTGACTCGCAGTCCTTACATGTGCTTGTCTTACGAGCTTTGAATTCTATATTAAATTATTCCGTAAATACAGGCTGACACAGAAAAACGGGAACATTTTCACAATCCAATAAAATTAGAAGGTTGAAGGAAAGAAATTGCATTCATAGTAACTGAAACCTTACCATTTTGCAGTTTACGAAACATTGATGGCATTTATCATTTTTTAAAAATTGCGTCCTTTAGATGACGTCTTTCTGTACGACTACATTCGTGAAATCTGCTGTTGAGATTCCTCACTGACCGCTGCAACTTCTCAGCTTGGATACTGCGAATTGCATACCGAATTCTCTGTTTTAATCCATCCAGGGTTCTTGGTCGAGTTGTGTAGACTTTGCTCTTGAGGTAGCCACCCCCCCCCCCCCAAAATAAATAAATAAATAAATAAATAAATCTGGCGATCTAGGGGGCCAGGTAATGTTACCTGATCGTGAGATCACACGGTGGCCGAATAATTCTCGCACATATGCCATTGATTGTCGTGTAGTGTGTGATGTCGCTCCGTCCTGTTGTAATCAGGCTTCTTTAACGTTTGGAAAGTTGTTCCATGGAGGTGTAACGAAAGTTCGTAACATCTCCACATAACGATCGGCATTAATAGTCGTGTTTCCCTGTTCATTTGCGAAAAAATATGGTCCGATAATCCTATGTGATGAAATACCACACCATATTGTCACTTCACTAGCGTGCAAAGGCTGCTCATGAACGTCATTAGGATTTGTGACTGCCCAGTAACACACAACCTGTGAGATGAAAATGTGCCTCATCTGTCATCCACAACTTTTTTTAGAAATTCATCGTCATTGTTTATTTTTGTTATCATTTGTTGACAGAATCCTAATCGTAACTGGTAAGCGTTTCCTTCAATTGTTGCTTCGTCTGTAGTTCGTACGGATGAAATTTTAAATCAAGACGAAGAATTCTGCGAACACTCTCCCGGGACATACCAACCACTGCTGCTTGCTTACGAAATGAACGCCGTGGGCTCCGTAAGACAGACTCGCGTACATCATCAATGTTCGCTGGAGAACGCACACTCCTTGAGGGCAAAAAATGGTTCAAATGGCTCTGAGCACTATGGGACTTAACTTCTGAGGTCATCAGTCCCCTAGAACTTAGAACTACTTAAACCTAACTAATCTAAGGACATCACACACATCCATGCCCGAGGCAGGATTCGAACCTGCGACCGTAGCGGTCACGCGGTTCCAAACTGACGCGCTTAGAACCGCACGTCCACACTGGCCGGCCCTTGAGGGCAGATCCAGTCTCTTCAAAGTTATTAATCCCACATTTTATCGCGCGTCTCGACGGAACGGCATAATGATGTCCTGAATTACCAAAACGTCGAAACTCCCTCAGCGCCGCTACCAAATTACCACTGTTCTTATAATACATTTTTATGGCTGACGCACGCTGTCGGTCTGTTCCCCTGATCCATGATTACTGAAATGGCGGACTTTTTACTCGCTAACTGTCACGAATCCGCAGTGTTGCCACCTGGTCAGGCTGCCACTACTCATTTCAAACAGTCCCGTTATGCTGTGTCACCCTGTATTCTTGAACTTGGCTGAAGATACAGGACTGCTACTGGATTTTGAACATAACTTAATATATTCTTCAGAACAACGTTTAACTGTATATTCCATAAACATCTTAGGAGGATTTCTGTGTCTGATATAGTGACTTGTATTTGGGCAGTTTTGATATAAAGTATGCACATTTTTTGTATCATCTATGGAATACTTTTTTTATGGTGCCCATGTGCACCTTTTTCATGTGGCGGAGTATGAGCACTACTTTTTTCAAACCAAAATTTCTACTCTTCCTCTACTTTCTGCAGTTCATGGACGTTCAGGAAAGCAGTTATACATACCGGGTGGTTATAATTAAACTTTCTCTATTTAACGCGTAATAACACAGAAACTAATTACCGTACGAGTACCAAACTTGGTAGCATTAATGTCAAGGACACAGGGAAGACAAATGATGCAGAATCAATTCAACTGAAACACTTTTAATGTGCTGCTAGCGTACATTACTGCTACGAAAGGGGCTCAATAGGGGGCCATCAGTGTCCAGAAGAGTCTGAAAGCGCAGGGTTGCATTCTGCACAGCAGAACGAAGCTTGTCAGTAAATATGGTAGCTACTACTCTTGGTATTCTGCGCTTCACATCAGCACAGTTGTGAATGTTCCCCGGGTAAACCCTGTTCTTCAGGCAGCCCCACAACCAGAAATCACACGGAGTGAGATCAGGCGATCGTGCTGACCAAGCATTTGGAAACGATCGCTTGATAATTTGATCGTTTCCAAATGTTTTTCGGAGAAGCAGGTGAGCTTCACGAGCGATGTGCAGTGGATCCCAATCATGCATGAAACCTGTTGAGTTCAATGCGTATCTCTCCTGTAGGGTGGGTATGACGTGCTGGCGAAGCATATCGCATTAGCGCTGGCCAGCCACACTGCACATATTTCGTCTTTGGGCGCCAACCTCGTCGAAAAAGAATGGGCCAATGATGAACGTAGCCTTGAAGCCACACCATACGGTGACACGTTCACCATACGGAGGGACTTCATGCACAGTGACTGCAGGTGAAGATCCCCACACTGTTCAACTCTGTATGTTCACCTCACCCGTCAGAGAAAAATGACCTCCGTCTGTCTATAGGATGGTCCAGGCCAGCCCTCGTCAACTTGAATCCTTGCGAGAAAGTGAAAAGTGAACTCAACACGTCGTTGTGCGTCCTGTAGTGCAAGCTGCTGTACGATATGGATTTTGTACGGATACCATTTGAGGATGATTCGAAGAACTTTCCGTACAGCGGACCACGGGATGTTCAACTGTTGTGACCCAGCACGCGCAATGTCTGACGATCGGGAATTGCGCGAAGCGCTTTCTGCCATAGCAACACCGATTCCGTCTATTACCTGTGGTGCAACCGGACGTCGGCCTCTTTCCGGAGCAACGCCCATTTCACCAGATGATTCTACCTTTTCATCAGTCAACAAGTGCACTGCGACTGGTCAGGTGTGAGATTAGGAATGACTGATCGCGGCAACTGGTGGCCATAGTTGGAACTGGACGGTGGCGTGTTATAACGTGTTACATAGGGAATGTTTAATTATAACCATCCGGTAGTTCTACTTTTTGCCCTTCAACCAAAATATTGTGACTAACAGTAAATTTTCTTCGTGAGGGACTTCCACTCGTTTTCGTTTTTCTGGCAGTTTTTTTTTTAACATCTAGTACACCAAACAGATAAGAGTTTTGGATCTTATAGTTTCCTTATAAACTGAACTCCTCAAACCGGAGTGTCGTCCGTCGGCATCAATTTTTGAAAAACATTTTTTCTTACAAAGGCAATCTGGGCCTGTGTCTCGAGCGACTTGTGGATTTCCTTTCCCTCGTAAGACAAATAGCTATTACCTAAATTTCTTAATTTTTTATGCTTTTTCTGTTTATCCTGTTTCTTTTTTCTATATTTTTTGTTAGTATTTTCCTGGTTTTTTACGGTATCTTTTTGCTCAAGACGTGCCGACGATCCTGCATGTCGGACTGGACTAGGCGGATTAGATTTCCCCACAAGCAGCGGGCATTGTTTCCATATGACTGATGTTTGTGGACATGCTGGCAGATGGTTTAAATTTACAGCTCTGTTGATACTGAGCACGGTATATTTCTGAAACAAAACACGGAAAACTTGTTTCCAAAGGCTAGTATCCTTTTTAAAACAAATAATAAAAGAGATAAGAATAAAAATTTCGTGTGGCTCACGATCCTGGCGCTAGTCAATCAACTTGAAACCACTTTGGAGGTTCGCGTGTCCCCAACCTGCCACCGAAGTCGTGCGAGGAAAAGAGCTCTACAGTTTAAAGTGGAAGCAGAACCACGGCTGTATCTGGCGTACTTCGTATCTTGTTGAGAGGAGAACGGCCGGTCTGAAGATTAGCTGAAAAAGTTTCGCGATGCAACCAGGAATCGATTCCATGAACTTCGGTTTGCTAATCAAACGCGTAAGTCGCTACACTACAGAGCGTGCGGTAAGTGTTGTGTTTACATTTCAGGTGAACAGTTTTTCTGGGGAGCTGAGTTACACCATACCAGACAAAACCCAGAGAGTATTCAACCTAATGGATGTAAAACATGGTGACTGCAGAAGATACCACGTGCACCTTCGCACATATTTATAACCTGCGAACCAAAATGAAGCCTATTTCGGTTATCGCAAATACTGCATCGTGTTTATGTTTTACCAAGATCAGTTACGACATACTCGATTCATTTTTGATAAAAGGAATGTTCAGAATTTGCGTTTTTTGAATAGGTTAAATGCTTGGAACAGGCTGTATTAACTTGCTAAGTGCAGTACATACCATATTTTACTTTAAAACAGGTTAAGAAGTAAAGCATCTTATGAGTAATTTATATCCGATTTGTTTGCAGTCATAAACAGGATAATATTCCGGGTCTTCATCTTCGTCACTGCAGACACAGCTGTTGTCAGATCTACTGCTAGCGCTCGGAACATTAGATTCCAAGTTCATCAGTACGAAACAAACTGCGTCGGGCGGCCATGTTTATTAGTTACAATGTTTTACCTCCAACCAGCTGTCATTTACGATACTTAATACCGATAAAACTTCTTACGAACATACACATATTCTACAGATTCTTTCACCAGCCTATGATATCAGCTGTAAGGAATCCGATGTTGCCAAAAACGCCAATTAGCAAAAAATGTTAGATACCATGTCTTACGACCGAGTTTCTCATTGTGCTTTGCGATTATATTTATATTTGATTTTATACATATGTTGGTCCAATAAAGAGAGAATAATTTCCATTTTTTGCTTTTGTATATTGAACAAGCTATTTCGTGTTAAATGAGAGCTTTTACGAAAGTATATACAACAATACTTCGCAATGCTGTCGGTGTCGATATTTCCGTTCTGCGATTAAGGTGTGGATAGGGGTTTAAATGTTGATACTGATATCAAATATGGTATCAAATGCTTGCTGGAACGTCCCTCTGCAAAGATGGGCAAACACTGGAATAGATGTAGGGGAAGGCGGGGCAAGACGGGGAGGTGGGGTAGCTATAAGCTACAGTTAGAGTATTGCCATCTGTGGATAGCTATGTCAACATCAATACACAGATCCCAGTGTGTTGACATTGCTGAACCTTAGTTTCGCGGCGGTTTCTGTGAGCTTTTCAAGGTACGTACAATTGTTGTACTGATCTACAATGTTTTACACCTTTCGAGGTCCTAAAATATGTGTTTCGTGAACATTTGCCCAGACTGTATATATGGCACTGAATAGTACGTCTTATTAACAGTAAACTGCTGCGTCAGTAGTCAATGTTCACTACGTAGTGTTCATGTAGGCGTAATATACCCTGACAGAATGGTAGGGGGCAAGACGGGGTGGGGCAAGATGGGGAGCTTCCCCGTCTTGACCATCTACATCTACATCCATACTCAGCAAGCCACCTGACGGTGTGTGGCGGAGGGTGCCCTGAGTACCTCTATCGGTTCTCCCTTATATTCCAGTCTCGTATTGTTCGTGGAAAGAAGGATTGTCGGTATGCTTCTGTGTGGGTTCTAATCTCTCTGATTTTATCCTCATGGTCTCTTCGCGAGATATACGTAGGAGGGAGCAATATACTGCTTGACTCTTCGATGAAGGTATGTTCTCGAAACAAAAGCCCGTACCGAGCTACTGAGCGTCTCTCCTGCAGAGTCTTCCACTGGAGTTTATCTATCATCTCCGTAACGCTTTCGCGATTACTAAATGATCCTGTAACGAAGCACGCTGCTCTCCGTTGGATCTTCTCTATCTCTTCTATCAACCCTATCTGGTACGGATCCCACACTGATGAGCAGTATTCAAGCAGTGGGCGAACAAGCGTACTGTAACCTACTTCCTTTGTTTTCGGATTGCATTTTCTTAGGATTCTTCCAATGAATCTCAGTCTTGCATCTGCTTTACCGACGATCAACTTCATATGATCATTCCATTTTAAATCACTCCTAATGCGTACTCCCAGATAATTTATGGAATTAACTGCTTCCAGTTGCTGAGCTGCTATTTTATAGGTAAATGATAAGGGATCTATCTTTCTATGTATTCGCAGCACATTACACTTGTCTACATTGAGATTCAATTACCATTCCCTGCACCATGCGTCAATTCGCTGCAGATCCTCCTGCATTGCAGTACAATTTTCCATTGTTACAACCTCTCGATACACCACAGCATCATCTGCAAAAAGCCTCAGTGAACTCCCGATGTCATCCACGAGGTCATTTATGTATATTGTGAATAGCAACGGTCCTATGACACTCCCCTGCGGCACACCTGAAATCACTCTTACTTCGGAAGACTTCTCTCCATTGAGAATGACATGCTGCGTTCTGTTATCTAGGAACTCTCCAATCCAATCACACAATTGCTCTGATAGTCCATATGCTCTTACTTTGTTCATTGAACGACTGTGGGGAACTGTATCGAACGCCTTGCGGAAGTCAAGAAACACGGCATCTACCTGTGAACCCGTGTCTATGACCCTCTGAGTCTCGTGGACGAATAGCGCGAGCTGGGTTTCACACGGCCGTCTTTTTCGAAACCCATGCTGATTCCTACAGAGTAGATTTCTAGTCTCCAGAAAAGTCATTATACTCGAACATAATACGTGTTCCAAAATTCTACAACTGATCGACGTTAGAGATATAGGTCTATAGTTCTGCACATCTGTTCGAAGTCCCTTCTTGAAAACGGGGATGCCCTGTACCCTTTTCCAATCCTTTGGAACGCTACGCTCTTCTAGAGACCTACGGTACACGGCTGCAAGAAGGGGGCAAATTCCTTCGCGTACTCTGTGTAAAATCGAACTGGTATCCCATCAGGTCCAGCGGCCTTTCCTCTTCTGAGCGATTTTAATTGTTTCTCTATCCCTCTGTCGTCTATTTCGATATCTACCATTTTGCGACAATCTAGAGAAGGAACTACAGTGCAGTCTTCCTCTGTGAAACAGCTTTGGAAAAACCATTACGTTCTTATCGTCTCATGTGTTTACCTCGCTGCGGGTTTTGAACACGTACATTATACGTTGAATACAATTGTAAATAGAATGGTATTCGTTATTCCAACATTTTCCTAATTAATTACAAAGTATGCCTTAGGCTATATGGTGAATAAAAGTACACAAAACGTGCAAAGTCAGTATTCTTGCCATGCTTTAACGACTGACTATTGGAAATATGGTATTTACTGTATAATATAGATTACCAGGAATGATCTGACTGAATAGTACGTTCCACGTGTTTTATTTCAGATGGTTCGCAAGTATCGGCGACAAACGTCTAGGCAAGATTGGTCATTGGAAGGCGCTGTAAATGCTGTTATGGAAGCTCATATGGGTTCTTTCAGGGCTGCTCGACAGTTCAAACGTGCCACAGAAATATGTGCTTCAGCGTCGGGGTGCCCACGACACTTGTGCAGGGACAGAAAGTGACGATAACGAGGCTGTCTACACTTGTGTACTATGTGAAAGTAAATAAAACGTAATACCTGATTCTACAATTCGCAGAACCATGTTTCGAAACCTTATCGTCACATGATTTCTTTATTCCAGTCCTTATTTAAGCTTTAGAGATGAATTAATGCTAGTTCCCCATCTTACCCCGCATATGGGGCAAGATGGGGAATTGGTAGTTTATGTTTCAAATCGAGATATTTCTAACTAAATGTAACAAGTTTGCAGGTTTCTTAGCATGCTATTGTAATTAAATTGTTAAACAAATGATAATCAAACCTACTTGAATTTGTTTGTTTTTGTCCCTTTTGTAAGGTTTTAAAGTTAGCTTCCCCATCTTGCCCCGCCTTCCCCTATGAAACGAAAGTTTTGTCTAATTCGATCACTGATTTGTTCTTGGCGCTCTACATAAAGAAAACAATAATCGTCAAAGACGAAGGGCATACTGAAGACTCACCACTCCCTCTAGATGAAATATGGAACGGAGACTTTTTAAAAATCCATTATACCTCCACACAAAACCGACGCTATCATCGATGGTGATATACGTACCTGCACGTAGCGTTGCCAGCGAAAAGAACTGCAAGGCTGGAAGCACATCGGAGGCCTTGGGCCGCGAGCAGTGCTGGCCGGCCTTGCTGCTGTGAAACAACGGTACAGCAACAGAGCGGAAGGCGCAAGGACACTGCCGAAACAGACAGCCGGGCGAGCAGCACAAAGCGGCCGCGCCGGGCGTCTGCTGGGTACACCGACTCCCGGCGGCCAGCAGACAACCGGGGTCGATACGGAAATATACTCAAAGCTTTCAACGCGGGACATTACAGTGATGTGGAATTGTCACATGGCGAGGGGAAGTGCTGAAAACAATGCGACAACCACCTTCGAAGACCGTCTTAATAGCGGTATGTTCCAGGAATTACCGGAGTTATCGAGTAGGACAGAAATGGGAAGTAATATTCAAAAAATATTTACGGTCTACTTTATGTATAACTTATTATAGGGGACGTACTCCACGTAAACATGAAGATAGATCGATTTCAGCCGGCCGCGGTGGTCTAGCGGTTCTAGGCGCTCAGTCCGGAACCGCGGGACTGCTACGGTCGCAGGTTCGAATCCTGCCTCGGGCATGGATGTGTGTGCTGTCCTTAGGTTAGTTAGGTTTAATTAGTTCTAAGTTCTAGGCGACTGATGACCTCAGAAGTTAAGTCGCATAGTGCTCAGAGCCATTTGAACCATTTTTTAGATCGATTTCCGGAATGAAATTTTGACTCTGCAGTGGAGTGTGCGCTGATCTGAAACTTCCTGGCAGATTAAAACATTGCCGGACGGAGACTCGAAGTAGGGTACTTTGAGTACGGATTGTTAGACGTGCTTGGGTAGCTCAGTCGGTAGAGCGCTTATCCATGAAAGGTCCCGAGTTCGAGTCTCGATCCGGCACACATTTTTAATCTGCTAGTAAGTTTCATATAGATCGATTTATTTTTTATTTTGAAAAGTAGTGAGACGAGAAATTGGCAGAAGTAAAGCTGTGAGGACGGGGCGTAAGTCGTGCTTGGGTAGCTCAGTTGGTAGAGCACTTGCCTGCGAAAGGCAAAGGTCCCGAGTTCCAGTCTCGATCCGGCACACAGTTTAAATCGGCCAGGAACTTTCAAGGAGTGCTTTGATTGAAACTACTATTCCACACATCATACAATGTCGAAAATTACTGATATATGGAATAATAGCGACTACGATGGTACTCACGCAACAGCAAACTCCAACGACGGACACATGATAAAAATTAAACTGTATATTATTTCTTTTATAGTTTTTACGTAATACATACACGCAGAGTTTCTTCTTCTTTGGATTACTCGAATTGCCCCTGATTTTTTAAAATTAAATACGTACTTCCCGTTACCAGAGAAACTTTCGCTAAACATTACCACTGTTTCTCAACTACATGAAATGGAGAACTCTGTGACACTTTTCATTTAGTTAAAAAGAATTTACGTTAGTCCCGCGACAGACCTCATGATGTCTTCGTACGTGCTAAGAAATTTAACCACCCGAATGTTTATCTATTGCACCTACACTTAACGGTTATCTAGAGAAAGGAAAACAAAGACAGGAAACAGAAGCTCTATCGCTCTGGCCTCAGACGGGCCAGCCGGGGCCGACGTGTCATCCTCAGCCAATGGAGTCATTTGGCTGTGGTATGAAGGGGCATGAGTGTAGCACACCGCTCACTCATATTTCCTGTGCAATTACATTAGCTCCGTTGTCGTTTGACTTATGTTTAATCCCACTTATGGCACCTTTCACACTTTCTCCGTTGTCTTAACCCTCGCAATATCAAGGAAGAGTGGGGAGAAGAGAGACTTATTGTCCACCTCTTGGAAATATTGTAATATAGTCAGTTACAGAAAACGTATTTGTTTTTAATTCCTCTACCAAATCCCAATTGTTTCAAATTTTTCATCTAAAAGTAACCAAAAATTTAAGTTCTCACTTTCCCCAATGATTGCCATACTAAATAATTCTACGTTTTGGGCCTTACTTACATATCAATATCTCTTTAAAAAGCATGTCGAGAATAAAAATCAACAACAATGAATTAAATTGACATTTTTAAATGTTTTGGGATGGTCATGATGTCGGTAGTACATGTTATTGAAAGTGCATTGATACTGCTACGAGTGTGCTAAAAGGTATTTTCAGATTTTGGACCCTACTTACACATCAGTAGCTCTTTAAAAAGTGTGCTGTTAACATAATCAGACAATTAACGAATTTTTTTTCGGGTGGGCAAAAACACTCCCTCCTCTTGGTAATGCGCGTTAGGGAAAATGCCTTGGTATTGCTACGGTTAAGGCGTGTGAGATACAATGACTGTGTGGGTCAACACGAATGAGCTGGGATGAAATGAGAGTCATTTTGTAGTTTTAATCCTCACTGTGTTATATTTTTGGCCATTTTACACACATTCGTTTCTTTTAATATATGCGAGAGCGCCGATCACTTCGACAGAGTGCAGAGCATAAACTTCATGTATATCAGCTAGCACAGATCACGCGGAGAAAATTTTGGAAACTTTTCTTGTAGTTCGGCTATTTATTTACGATATCGTGCTCTTCTGTGACATACTACACGTATTCCTGCATCGTTCCTGTCTTATGAGTTAGAACAAAGAGTATGTATTGTCCTATACGCCATAGCGTGCTATTTTTCTTTGTTCAGATGCGAAGGCGGGCAAGAAAACATTAACTAGGTAGAAAATGTGGAGAGACGGGGGGGGCGGAAGTTGATTTGAACCAAACAGTACTTAATAGTGGTGCTCCTGAGGATGTGGTATGCTGTGGCTTTACTACCATTAAGTTACCTATATTAACTGATACTTTGGCCTGTTGCTTCACAACTAAATTCCAGGGTTCGATCTCCAGTCAGTAATAGGGTCGCCTCTCTCACATCTGACAATGATTTGTTAATATGAAAAAGTCAAGCTGCTCCGACGTTCGGAGTCTAAACTGTACGTCCTCCTACAAAGCGGCCAGGCAAGCCCCTTTGTCGCGGGAAGGAATGGGCTACCTCCATCGGGAGCACTGTGGTGTTCAAGTCAACCATCAGGATTAGGACAGCTTTTTACTACTTTCACTGAATGCCGTCACAGTTAGGATACCTGTTTTAAGTTGACACAATCATTGAATTTCCTTTCAGTTCTATAAATGTTACCTTTTCCAGCCGTCAATCTGGTATCAGGTGGCCACTGGGTCTTATCTTACACCCATTTGCTGATCTCTGCATAGACATTCCATAAATGTACACACTTTTTCCCGTGTAAAGAATGTCAATATTTCCTGTCACGGTGGCCAAAACTGTCACGAATGTGATGATGTGAGAAGCAATGTGGTACGTGTGCGGGCCCTAGGAAAATCATACATCTTATGATGTCTATTTCAGGTGAATCGGCGACCCAGAATGCGAATCTGGAAGAAAAGACTACTAACTTCCAACGAAAATTATTTTTCATACTAACGATCAGTTTATTTCGCAACTTATGACCACAAGAAATTGTTCCACACAGACACCTGTATAGCAGATGTAAAAGTAAGCCTGCATCTTCAGTGCAGTTCAGTACAGGACGCTGTGACTCCGGCTGTAAATGGGGCATGCGACTTGCTGTATGGCTGCTATTAACAAAATATCGCTAGCAAGTATCCCAAGGAGAACTCAACAAAACTGCCTCTTTGCAGCCAACTGGGAGGGCTGTCGGCTCAGGCAGTAGGTAACTTTCTCCATATGATCAATTTTCCCTCTCGACGTCCACTACGAACAACAGTATAAGCCCCTCCGCGTCGGGGCGCGCAGCGAAGATGGGCAAATGAACATTTGGAATTTAATCTGGATGAACAGCGTCGGGCTCTCTTCACAAACGAGTGCAAGATTCGTAAAAGGCTTCGGAGTCGGCCAAGCGTCAATGGCATGCAGCCCCGTATGTTCGGAAGGGATGTACGTCAGCCACATTTTGGGCTGGTATTATGGAGTGATTTACAACGTCTCTCATCGCTTCTGAGAGAAATTTGAGAGCTGCGCAAAAACGGCACAGGATCATCCAACCAATTGCCCAGCAATCCAGTCAACATTTCGGCGATAGGTTCATCTTTCAAGGAAATAATAAAAGAGAACACCTGGCACAGCTCGTGAGTACACCATTCTCCGGGAAGCAGAAATCAACCGACTAGAATGGCCGGCAGCATCTGTTGACCTTAATCCGGCTGAGTATGTTAGGGGCCAGCTAAAATTTGCAGTGCAAGGTCGTACTCTCCTCACCAACTGGATGCCCTCTGTTGTATCGCCGTCTAAAAACGAGTAGATTTCCGCAGACATGCCACGTCCACACTGTTGACAACCATGCATAAAAAGATCCAAGCCGTGCGGTCTAGGGCGCTGCAGTCATGGACTGTGCGGCTGGTCCCGGCGGAGGTTCGAGTCCTCCCTCGGGTGTGTGTGTGTGTGTGTGTGTGTGTGTGTGTGTGTGTGTGTGTTTGTCCTTAGGATAATTTAGGTTAAGTAGTGTGTAAGCTTAGGGACTGATGACTTTAGCAGTTAAGTCCCATAAGACTTCACACAAGAAAGATCCAAACATGTTAAAGAGAATGTGATGAGGAAACGCCGCGTTGAATGTTACCTAGCAGAATATTTTGAATTCATAGACGTGCACTTTCGAACAGGTTGTCTTTAATTCGAAACATTGTGGCATATTAAAACTGTGTGCCGGACTGGGACTCGAATCAATGATCTTTGTCTTTCGAGGCCAAGTGTTCTACCGACTGAGCTATTCAAGCACGACTCAAGATAGGCTTTCTGTGAAATCGGGAAGGTAGGAGATGAGTTACTCTTGGAAGTAATGCTGTGTGTGCTCTTACTGAACGGTGCCGACTTAATATTGCTGTGGCGGCCCTCTCTAACGTACCTCCGAAATCGGGAAACGTGGACCGAGAATCTTCATATAGGTCTGCACTAAACCTCGGCACGGGAGTACGTTAAGATATCACATATTTCTAAAAGTTTGAGATAATTATATGCTATATTTAGACTCGTCTGGGGCGTCCATTTAGCGGCATTTACTTGGACTCCTCTTCCTGCATCATGCCGAGTGTCGCTGACGTTCTTATCGATGGCCGGCCGGAGTGGCCGAGCGATTCTAGGCGCTACTGTCTGGAACCGTGCGAGCGCTACGGTCGCAGGTTCGAATCCTGCCTCGGTCTTGGATGTGTGTGATGTCCCTAGGTTAGTTAGTTTTAAGTAGTTCTAAGTTCTAGGGGACTGATGACCTCAGAATTTAAGTCCCATAGTGCTCAGAGCCATTTGAACGATTTCAATCTTATCGATGGTCACCACCGTTATGGTGCAGCACAACTGGCGTCCATCCGTGAAATAAATTTCCAGACATCCGTTGTGAGGAGCTTAGTATAGATCAGTGGTGTGAAGTACCTCCGCATTTCGTACGGTTGGAGAAGTAAATAAAGTTACGATCATGAGAACAGAGATGAACCGAATTTGTCATTTTCAGCTCATAACATTTCATCTATTACTTTTGTAAATTTTCTTCCCATTATATGCTAACAACCTGAAAGCTATTTAGAAACAGACACTAGTCAGTTAATTGTTAAGGGGCTCCGGAAAGGTTCAAAATCATGAAATGTTCAATTTTTACTTTTTTGCATTTTAATAATCTACATACTTTCCCCTTTCAATTGATATATAAGATTACAACTACTTTTAAAATAGTATGAAGGCTTTCACGACCGAATGACATATCTTCTGGTAAACCTGCCGGGATGTAAGGTCGTGGTCCATGAAACTCTTCAGCTCCTAACGTTTCGTCCAGAGCTGCGCTGGACATCTTCAGAGGGGTGTTTCTCCTCCGGTGAGTCTTGCCGACTGGCGGGATGGTTTTAATCGGAAAGAAGAGACCATTAAACTTAGTGATATTTGGACAGTAGCACAACAGAATTGCTAGACAGTTTTATCCGTGACGAGATTACGATCGATAGTTAAGTTTTATCTCTGACAAAGATTATCTCTGCATATCACGTGTAACTCTGGCCACGCCCACTTTCTACGATATATAAGTCGCTCTCAGACGTCTGACCCGTCAGTCGGCAAGACTCACCGGAGGAGAAACACCCTTCTGAAGATGTCCAGCGCAGCTCTGGACGAAACGTTAGGAGCTGAAGAGTTTCATGGACCACGACCTTACATCCCGGAAGGTTTACCAGAAGATACTTTTAAAATAGTTTTGAAACATGTTCTGCATGGGCGTGACCCACTGTGGCGCTGTTAAACTGCTGTCAAATGCTGTACTCACGAATCTACATGCTCATATACATTTTAGTGATGAGAGAGAACGTAATTCTTACCAAGTAAATGTTGTGGCTAACCTTCGATAGTTCGACATATATCGCTCGCTCGATTGTCGTGTTTAATCTTTTTGAACTCTTCTGTAATCCTGAAAATATTCGCAATGAATTCGGTTCATTGAAGTCTCCGTTTTATTGAAGGATAATCACGGGTAAACGTAAAGTGACTAGAAATGCTCTGAAGACTTCTAAGAAAAGAACTGTTGGAAAGCCGAAGGTAGGTGTTACCGTAAACAATAAAGACGATAACCCAGTGCGTGAGCTTAACCTTGCTGGTACATCTGCTCACTGCAATGAAAGTGAGAAAGACCGTACTTCACAGAGGAAGCTTGGTTCAGTTAGTGAAACGTATGTTTTATGGGCGAATCGGCTGTGAATGAAATATTTGATATTTCAGTTCTCAACGGATTTCTTGTAAACTGTGTAAGGTATATTATGTGTAGTTACGTCGGTCTGGAAAACTATATATAATCACGTAGGACTTGCCATTGCCAGCGAAATGGAAATAAAGTGTGGTAAGTGTTCATATATGCCCACCTTTTGGAACAGTATTGCAGTAACGCCAAATGAAGAAAACGGTAGCAACATACAGGAACACAACATTAGATTTGTTTATGCCATGCGTATAGTTATTATGGGTGCTACTGCGGGTACAGTCTTCTGTGGCATGATGAATCTTCCAACTCCCCAACCAAATTTTCTAACTATAATAGATTTATAGGGTCTAAAGCAGAAGATGTCTGTATAGAATCTATGAAGAAAGCTGTGGAAGAGGCAGTAACAGAAAACAGTGGTAACAGAGACTTTACTGCGGCATTCGATGGTACCTGGCATAAACGGGGGCACACATCTCTTCATGGTGTAGTATCTGCCCTCAGTATGTGTACATGGAAAGTTTCAGATGTAGCAGTAATGTTTGAATATTGTAGCTGTCCACAAAAAAATAAAGGTACACATGAAAATAATTGCACAGCTAACTATAGTGGCAGTAGAGGAGGAATGGAAGTGGCTGGTATTGCTAGTATATTTCAACGTTATGTTGCAGGTGATAAAGTTTCAAATATATTCAAGAACTCAAGCCCTATGGTGACGACGTTGTAGTGCAGAAATCTGAGTGTACTGGACATGTACAGAAACTAATGGGATCAAGATTTCAGCGACTGAAAGATTCATACAAAAAACAAAAACTCAGTGATGGTAAAGGGTTGGATGGGAAGGGAAGGATAATTGACTGTCTAATTAACACAATACGTAACTATTACGGAATGGCTATTATGCGACACACACACACACACACACACACACACACACAGTGTCGATGAAATGAAGGCTGCTTGGCTCTTTTTTTAATACTTTTTAAAGCGATGAAAAGTCCCCATCATTACTTGTGTCCCAAAGGAGAAAACAGTTGGTGTAAATACAAAATGTGATTGCTAACTGGTGAAGTGTACACTCACAAACATAGTCTGATGCAGTAATGAAGGAGATAAAACCTATTTTCAGAAACTTAGCAGCACTGAACTGTTGAAAAGGTGTGTTCATGGAAAACTTAAAACCCCAACGAAAGTGTAAACAGTGTTATATGATCGAGAATTCCGAAGACTGTGTTTGTTGGAATACAAATACTTCACTTTAGTTTCTATGGCAACGTTGTAAGGTGCAAAGTATTTCGAAATATTGGAATGAAGATAGGTTTCAACATGGTACGAACAATGCATGCTTTAGACAAGGAACGTCTTCGGACTGCTGACAGGGGTGTAAACAGCCTAGAAATACAAGCCAGAGTACACAGGGGAGGAAGCTGGAGGAGGAGGAGACTGCAGGAGACGAAGATAATCCATCCTATGGACCTGGAATGCACTACAAAGGTAATCTAAACTTTGTCGCGCGATTTTCATACAAATTGCATGTTTTCTCAGGATCTACCAAACCAATTTGCTTTAAATTTTCAGGAAATTTTACACACTGCCTTCTGCGTAACTTAACGCAGCCTTTTTCCAAAAACCTGTACACTGTTGAAGTTATAAACAAAAATTGGCACAAAAAGTAGTGATTTTCATTACAATAGAAAAAATTAATCTCTAACAACTGAACACCTCTGTTAAGTTGTAGCCAATACGCCAATAAACAACCTGTAAAAATTTCAACTTCCTAGCTCAAATATTTTCTGAGGCAACAAGCAGTTTATAAGCGATATTTTAACACTGGCTTTCTGGAGCCCCTTAATGATTTCTCTCCAAACGGGAAAGAATGTCAAATAGTTGCAAGTAAACATTGAAACATTCACCATGTGGTGTCTGCGTTTCCTGTCTGGAAGGAAATGACGGTTTTTGAGTCATGTAACAGTTATCTGTTGTCAGAAGAAAGAGAGTAAAGCTAATGTGCCATCCAACGACGTTAGCAAGCAGTGTTCAACTGGTCTTGATTAGCTTGTCACTCAGGATTTTCAAGTGATAAACGATCCGACTACTTGTGCTGCTGCCGCAAAGATGATAAAATCGTAGCTCATGTGTAGTAACACTAACCTTCAACACTCACTACGTGTTTCCTCGGAACAAAACATACAGTTACGCGAAATTTAGGAAACGTACCGTTCAGGCGACAGAGACAACGTTTATAACATTATTCATTTGCGGTTTTTTTTTAATTTTCTAGTGTAACATGTGACATGGCACTAGTAAATCACGAACGCGTAGTTACAGACGCTTGCTCTGTGTTGTAAAATATTTAACCCTGGAATACTAAACCCTCGTAACATTTACGATTGCAGTTGGTATCTCTTCTTAGTTCCCGCCAACTTAGATACATTAGCGACACGTGCTCTTGAGTACCTTCATGGAAAACATCAGTTAACAATGTCTGAACTATTTTTTGCCCGACTCTAAGAGGTTTGCTGCACTGATGCCCTTGTCGTAAACATTACGAATGTTTAGTAAAGGTGTGTGAGTGTGTTTTTAATACTCGGCATACTTTATTTATCGCTTAGAATTTATCTCAGTATGGCATCGTACGTGAAAAATCAAGCAGTCACAGAAGAGTGTTAACTTATATCACGCTGGTCCTCTTCAATGCTTATCTCGTCTTTTTCTACTGAAACTAGCACAATATGTGTGGGGCTGAGTTTCATTTTGACACTAACATACTGAGTGATTCGGTTCTAGAAGCTGATGAGGGCACAGATACTGGAGAATTTAGTGTATTGTAAGATTTTCTTCGAGAAGATAATTTTGAGTGTACACATGACAGTGATGTATACCTAGACGTTGAAGCAGTAAATGAGGAATCTGATGAAGAATCCCTGAGTGACCGTAGAGGAAAGAATATAATTTTGTGCGCAGAATACTCTTGAATTCACAATAATTTGTAACTTGTGCATAGCATAAATTATGACTTTTATCAAAATAACATACTGTATAGTAAAACTGCCCTAATGTAAAACTGAGCAGTTTGTTCTTATTTTGTACGTAATACTCCACTGGAGATCTAATAACAGTTATTAACTAATGTATAAACTACAAACTGTGACTTAATTTGAATTAACTTTGGTGTAGCAAAATTTACGATGGTTTCGTAATAATGTAGTATTTTCTCCCTTTAGTGCTCTAGCGTTAAAATTTTCAGTGCAAGTCCGTCAACGCAGCATACCACCATGTAACATCTGGATGATACGTGCTCAACTCTTAACAGAAATACAATAATACGTGAAGCCATTAATTGCTGTGTCTAACACTTCTGTAACCCCTTGCTAACACTCTAAGCTGTGCGGCAAAAGGTATGGGAAAGACTATGGGTAATAACTGCCACCAGACATCATCCACATATGCTCTTTTAGATTTTTGTCGAGAGATCAATTTCACCGCTCTACGACGCTACCGTAATTTGACCGAGTATTGTCTTCTTGGGTGAAAGCATCAACTTTATCAGTATAACGACGTTCATGAAGAATGTTACCTCTACAGGCTGCACAAAAGTTCATCTGAAACGAGATAAAGGTGGGCCGTACCAGTCACAAAATACTGCGTCATTCTCAAACATTCATTTTACGGATGTGTCGTGATGTGCAATAGGTTCCGGCATATCGCTAAATCTAAACATGTCAGTGAAGAGAACCGTCCTCAAATGATCTGCATCCCAGTGAATATGATGGTGCGTGTAGAGCGAACGCTCCATCCTATGCATTACTCGCCTACATAGAGCCTTCATGACATTTCTGAGCCTCCGCCGCATGTACTCCACTACACAGTGCTTTTGGTGGAAAAGGGAAAACTTTCCAGTAACTCTCGTGAGGTTAGATGCTGATGCCATTGCTAAGTACAGACGATTCAAGTTAAGTGCAGTGTGGGTAGTTTGCGTTTGGTAGTTATGTTAAGCACTACTGTAAAAACGTGCTTAAATTCTGTATCAATTTTTGTTGTTGTCCCTCATCAGTGTTGTTTTTATAATTCACGGAAATAATTAGCGTCCTCTAACACTAATGCTATCAACTTCTAGACTTTGATATGCAGGTGGATCGATACATCATCTTAAAGTTGATATTTGAAAGAACCATGAACAATAAATGCATTCCTATATTTCCGCAATGTAACGGAGAATGTTCTACGTGAATCAGCAACAATAATGAGAAAAATACGAAGCTGTTTGACGGAGAATTCAAGTCTTCTATCCTTGGAAATGCTTTTCTATTTTTTTTGTCCCGCGACAAACATAGCTTTGGCGAGCGACGTGACAATTTCAGCAATCCTCTGCGTGTTAAAATTTGTTGGTGCTCAAAACTTTCTGAAATGATGCATGCAAGCGTTACACTTAGAAGCGGTGCGCTTCACAACGAAAGTTCAGATCCTTACGAAAACGCGATTGAATATAAGTCAGTCACCAAAAATACTCAACAACTACTTTCATTCCATGGTTTGGATACTATTTTCTTATAGTCAATCTAATTAATCTACTTAATGTTGCAATAATATTAAAGGCAAAGTCTCGATTTTGAGGTTTCCGCAACGAGGCCGGAGCCTGACACAAAGTACTTTATATGACACAATAAATCACAAATGCAATGAGAATGAAAAAAGCGTGATGGACAGTGGTAAACGTAATTGTGCTCCTACACATAATTTTGTTCAGTTGAGGATGTTTCATTTACTTTCAGCCTGAGCCTTCGAATTTCTCTAGGCGAAAAGGACAAGTGAGAATGACTTTTCTATGGAGCTTTTAAAATCTAGCTCCTACAACTGATAGTCAACGTTTCCGTGGAGTATACAAACAGGAGTATTTTACTGACCAGTCAAAAATCATATGGTAAGCACACACTAACCCCTTCACTAATCCTCCTTGTTAACTTATCACATGACTTTTCTCTTGATACAAAAGAGTGAAATCTAATCTCGTTGTTCAACTATTTATTATCCAATGACCTTCATTATAGAGCTCGTAAAAGTTACAAACGATTCTAGATAACAGTGATGATGCTTCTTTGATGTGCGCCACTCGACATACTCAGTGAACGATATTTCCTCGTCGGGCACTCTACTGTATCTATATGAGACAAGCAGTAGAGACTGACAAGAGGGACGACCCAGTGGAACGTGCAACAGCACAGTCTGAGATCAATAAGGGAGGATTTGCTGCATTCAAACTGACCCCACTGGACTGTTGCAGGAAGGATTGTAACAATTCGCGGTGTGATTTTGGAATATAGGATTGATTATTACTGTCGAAGGGAGCCACACCTACGATGTTATTTATTATATGGCTACCCGTTTCGGTGCTTTAGTACACTATTGCAGGCCTTAATTGACGGTGACGGGGTTATCTCCAATAGTATACGCGATTCCATCAGTGGCCAACAGTTGTGAACCTGTTTTCGCAGAGTGCGATTGGAGTGGGGGAAAAAGTGTGATCTCATGACAAAAGAAAGTTATTGTTAACTAGGGAACTGTTGTTCGCACGCACCGTCAACTCAGTGCAGTAGGCAGAAAGCACACACACAAAGTTCCACGAGTTGAGCTAAACAGATCCACTTCTACCTGGGATGATGCTAATGATTCTACTGGCAGCTTTTCCGACAGAACCACTTCACGAAGACTGCAGCGTCTGTTCGAAAGGTGAGTAGCGCAGCCAACAGTCTCTCAGCCAGCGTTTTGCCAAATTGTTCTGTTTCTCATTGTGAATGAGGTCTGCTCTAGAGTTCTGTTTGACAACGAATCCCATTGTAAAGAAACATTCTGGACACCAGCTAACGTGGGGAACACAAAAAAGTGCCACGATACTCACAAACATAATCGATCAAACTTCTGTGGTGGATGCAAGAAGTTGCTATGATCACTATAAGAACGCCGACCCCTATTCTCGTGGCAGGATTGATCATCACGAGATAACTTGATGTAATAAAATGGAACGCCTACAGCCGCACCTACGATGTTATTTATTATATGGCTACAAGTTTCGGTGCTTTAGTACACTATTTCAGGCCTTGACTGACGGTGACGGAAATAACTCTAATCGTAAACGCGATTCCATCAAAATGGTTCAAATAGCTCTGAGCACTATGGGACTTAACATCTGAGGTCATCAGTCCCCTAGACTTAGAGCTACTTAAACTTAACTAACCTAAGGACAGCACACACATCCATGCCCGAGGTAGGATTCGAACCTGCGACCGTACCAGCAGCATGTTCCGGCGATTCTATCAGTGGACAACAGCTATGAACCGGTTTTCGCAGACTACCTGTAACAACGATGTTGTGTCTCCAACCATCAACTACTTGATGCCCCGAGATAGTGGAAGATATTCGATTTTCAGTGGTGCAGTGGACGTTGACTTCAATTTCAAACTACGCTCTCACAGAATGACCTGTGTTGTTAAGGCAATTGATAGAAACAAATTGTATCCAAACTAGGCACACGGGACTCCCATAAAGCACTCAAGGAACACACACTGAAGACATTCTGCGCAGGTGATGCCAAATCTCGGACTCTTCGAGACACGGTGCGTCCTCAGCACACTCCGTAAGGCGGTTTGCGGGAGGAGATATTTAGATATAGATTCTAACTGTATTGAAGGAGCTGTGACACAACCGTCTACAGAACTACTGAAAAGCCATACTGAATGTGTCCCAAACAGATAGAGGTGTTGCATTGCTATTCTTGGTGGGAATATAACTTTTAGATTTTTTTGGTTCGCATGGAATGACAACAGCTGCAGAATTATCTATGTATTATTTGTGTATTACGACTGATGTCGCTATCACTGTAGGGGAGACAAAGTAACGTCACATTTATTCCACGCTGCTCCGAAGATGGCTTTGTTTTCGGTGCCTAATGCTTGTACATAAGCCCGCCAATTCTATAACTGTCTGATGGCCCAGTACTAATATTAACAAAAACTACACATTATAATACGTGGTGGTATCTCAGTAACGATCACAAACGAAGTAATTTCCCCTTTACCCCCGAAGCTGTTTATTCTGCTGAGCAACACAGCAGTCGTAGTACAGGGTGTTGGCTAAACTTGAGTAATATCTCCGATGGTAAGGAAGTTGCCAATGATAAACCACTCCTCAATTTCCAGGTCCATTAAGACATTGTGGCAGCATACACGGCCGGAAATGGGATTTTTAAAAAGTACACTTTCATACGATAAAGTTTTGAATGAAATTATACTGCTATACGCAAGTAAGCAGAAAAGCCTTTTCAACTGTTACACACAACGACAGAAAAATGTGAAAATTTATTCCGAAGTTCACACACAACACAGAACGCAATCTCGCAGCCAGCCATTATTTGTGTCTTAGAACCAAACATCATGCAGCAACCGTTTACCTAGCCCAAGTCATATCCGTAACATGGCAGCGAATTATTTACCATTTCTATTTTTTCAGTGGGTCTCTGTAGGTCTCGATATGTACGTAACAGCTGAAACAGTTCTTAGTAGGAAAACAAGAACAGTTTTTGAAAGTCGTTGGTGACTCTCCTCTGACGATGCACTATTTAGCAGCCGGCGAGGAGTATTAAAGTCGCCGATCAGTGCTCATGGAATCGCGCGGAGACAGTTCCGCCGATACACCTGTACACTGACAGAGTTGGGCGCATAAACCCCCTGTCGAGACCAGGTTACGCCAAGTTCTCAGCTATTTCCCAGACATCAGAGCACTAGTGTTGGTGAGATTTATCGCCCCCTCGTCCGACGAGTCGACGCCGAGGCTTATTTCTACAGCATTACGTACAGGTCAGGAGCGGAACTAAGGAAAAATCATGACTCCCTCCTCCTCCGCCAACAGCACAAAAAACCGCCTGCATAAAACATTCAAGCGATGAAGAGACTAGTCACGTCTACAGTCAACAGTAAAACCGACACGATGCGGGAGAGCACAGGTAGCAACGGCAAAGAAAAAATCAGTGATGCAACACAAAGGGGAAAGATCCTAACAACGAAGACTAACTTTCCAAATGTAGGTATGAACGACTGAGAGATACAGAATTCCTCCAATTTACTTGTTGGCACAGCTACAGTCTGCGCACTTGTGTTCACGATCGCGATGCTAACAAGGGAACCTCCCCATCACACCCCCCTCAGATTTAGTTATAAGTTGGCACAGTGGATAGGCCTTGAAAAACTGAACACAGATCAATCGAGAAAACAGGAAGAAGTTTTGTGGAACTATGAAAAAATAAGCAAAATATACAAACTGAGTAGTCCATGCGCAACATAAGCAACATCAAGGATTACGTGAGCTCAGGAGCGCCGTGGTACCGTGGTTAGCGTGAGCAGCTGCGGAACGAGAGGTCCTTGGTTTAAGTCTCCCCTCGAGTGAAAAGCTTTACTTTCTTTATTTTCGTCAAGTTATTATCTGTCCGTTCGTGCATTGACGCCTCTGTTCACTGTAA
Organism: Schistocerca piceifrons; assembly: GCF_021461385.2. NCBI lineage: Eukaryota > Metazoa > Arthropoda > Insecta > Orthoptera > Acrididae > Schistocerca > Schistocerca piceifrons. The sequence goes on from NC_060138.1 coordinate 660,027,338, forward strand.
TAAGTTTAGTGTCTGTATTTTGCGACCGCACCGCATAACCGTGCGATTAGTAGACGAAAGGACGTGCCTCTCCAATGGGAACCGAAAACATTTGATCGCAAGGTCATAGGTCAACCGATTCCTCCACAGGAAAACACGTCTGATATATTCGATACGACACTGGTGACGGCATGTGCGTCACAGGAATATGTTGTCGACCCACCTAACTTGTACACTTGGCGAATGGGTAAAGAGATTCTTCTACCTTGCCCGATTTAGGTTTTCTTTTGGATGTGATAATCAGTCCCAAAAAAGTGATCGCATCGGACGGAGGAACGGACAGATAATTGTCTGAAAATAAAAAATTAAAATTTTCTCTGGAGGGATGACTTGAACCAAGGACCTCTCGTTCTGCAGCTGCTCATCCTAACCACGGGACCACGGCGCTCCTCAGTTCACCTTCTCCTTTATGTTGGACATGGACTACTCAGTTTGTATATTTTGCTTATTTTTTTTCATACTTCCACATAACTTCTTCCTGTTTTCTCGATTGATCTGTGTTCAGTTTTTCAAGGCCTACCCACTGTGTCAACTTATAACTAAATCTGAGGGGGGGGGGGTGCGATGGGGAGGTTCCCTTGTAAGTGAAATATTGGTGAGTGCACAATACGACTTTGTACTGTGTTAGTTGTGACGCCAAAGTTCTTTGAGTTTGCTGCTGTTACAGTTCTTAAATTAATTGTATGAAATATTTACTTCTCAAAGTGCCGATGTAAACATATGATTATACATTAGAGCATTTTATACAATGAGGTGACAAAGGTCATGGAACAGCGATATGCACATACACAGACTGCGGTAGAGTAATGTACACAAGGTACAAAAAGGGCAGTCCATTGGCGGAGCTGTTATTTGTACTCAGGTGATTCATGTGAAAAGGCTTCCGACGTGATTATGGCCGCACGGCGGAAATTCACAAACTTTGAACGCGGAATGCTAGTTGGAACTAGGGGCATGGGAAATTCCATTTCGGAAAAAGAGAATTCAATATTCCAAGATCCACAGTGTCAAGAGCGTGTCGAGAATACCAAATTTCAGGCGTTACCTCACTTAATGAGCGAGAGCAGCGGCGTTTCCACGTCGTCGTCAGTGCTAAGAGGCATGAAACACTGCGTGAAATAACCGCACAAATCAATGTGTGGCGAACGTACCCGTTAGGACAGTGCGGCGAAATTTGGCGTTAACGGGCTATTGCAGCAGATGGCAGACTCGAGTACCTTTAATAACAGCACGACATCGCCTTGTAGCGCCTCTCTTGGGCTCGGGACCGAATCAGTTGCACCATAGATGACTGGGAAACCGTTGGCTGGTCAGCTGAGATCCGATTTCTGACGGTAAGAGCTGATGGTAGGGTTGGAGTATGGCGAAGACTCCCCGAAGCCATGGACCCGAGTAGTCAACAACGCACTGTGTAAGCTGGAGGTGGCTCCATAATGGTGTGGGCTGTTTTTACATGCAATGGATTGGGTCCTTTGGTCCATCTGAACCGATAACTGACTGGAAATAGTTATGCATAGGTACTTGGAGACCATTTGCAGCCATTCACGGACTTCATGTTCCCAAACAAGGATGGCTGATGATGCGCCATATCATAGGGACACAACTGTTCACATCTGGTTTGAAGTACATTATGGACAGGTCCAGCAAATGATTTGGCCAACCAGATAGCCCGATGTGAATCCCATCGAACATTTATGGGGCATAATTTAGAGGTCAGTTCGTACACAAAATCCTGCAACAGCAACACTTTAGCAATTGTGTGTGGACGGCTATAGAGGAAGTATGGCTCAATATTTCTGCAGGGGAATTGCAACGGTTTGTTGACTCCATGCCAGGTCATGTTACTGCACTACGCCTGACAAAGGGAAGTCCGACACGATATTAGGAAGTATCTTGTGACTTTTGTCACCTGTGTGTATATTTTATCGTTGTTATTATTAAAATCGTTGGCGTTTCTAGATCGTTAAACGTAGGCGTGACGTCAAATTACATCGGGGTGGTGGCGACGAAAGACAGTAATAAACTGTGACCCCCAGATCCGAACACCTATGCAAGCGTGGGACTAGGTGGTAAAAAAAAAGACCTCAGGGGCGAAGGCCGTGAGGTCGGTCCAGTGGCGGCGTCGCGGCCCCAAGGGACTCTCAGATACTAGTGAACCTAACAATGAGAACGACTGCGCCAGCGAGCACGGCGCGGCGGAGAGACAGATCTACCCTGGCAGTATAGTAATTATTGCATTGGCTGGCTGTGAGTGACGCGGAAACCCTGACAGGTGGTGGACGGCGAGCGAGGGGTAAGGGTGCGGAGGGGTGTTCGATCGGCCTTGACCCCGGCGGCACTGCGCCGTCCTCCTCCGGTATCGACCTGACCCAGCCATGGCGCGCCATCTTGAGGGGGGTGCGGGCGCGAACCCGGCCGGGGCACACCTAACGTGGCTAGCGCTGGGGTCAGCTCACGAACATGACCATAGCCTCTCATCACGGCCCACTATCAGAAAGTACGATACCACGGTGGTTTCATTGTGGTTGAATTAAATTACCTGGCGGCTGACGTTTTAAGTCCAAAGTTGCGGTAACTACCATCTTCAAGCAACCAACACTGAGATCCGCTCACCGTGGCGATAGAAAATCGCTTTAAAGTCTATCTCGTACAAAAACATAAAAAATCAATCTCTCGTTTTGTTTCGATCTGTCTAATGCCTTTAAGCACATCAAAAATCTTTTCTTAATTTTATTTTGAGCCACGTTTAAGTTTGTTTGAAGTATGTAACTACTTCCCCTTTTTGAATCAGTGTCAAAGTTGTCAAATCATTTCTCGAAAGTATTGAACTCTGATTTTGTTTACGCTGATTAGCAAGATACCTCACGGCCACTTCCAAAGTTATGTATCAGACTGCGTTTACAGCGTATACGTTCGGAACCTCGCGTTTTTTCCCAGTTTTGCCAATACTTAAATTTTAACAACCATGGCGTGTAAAGTGTATACGTCCTACAAAAATAACAAAATTCTAAAATTCGCAAACAGTAAGTCCATGACGACAGCTTGTTTAACCAGGACGGAAACCCATTTTAATCGGGTCTAGAGCTACGATTTTTTCTTGAAATTGGAGAAATATTTTTGCGGAGCGCTAGTGGCAACACGTGAGAGCTGATAGTTCGAGGCTCTCATTGGCGTATTATAAGGCGGAAACAGTCCAGCCCGCTAATTATACAGTACCAACTACTTTAAATTCGCAATATCATTAATTTACCAACTGAAATTGAGAGATACTCGTACAATCACTTGGAGTAAATGGGGAAACTGGAATACTAAATATCGACTTCCACAATATTATTTCTACCCTCCGTGGAAAGAATAAAATTGTAGGCCGTCGTGAGTATTTTACACGTCAAATAGTTACAAATAACATTGCTACACTCCATGCACATATTTCGCTTGGTCTGGAAACAAACGTTTAATTACATTTCCATGTAATTACGAGTACGGCCGTTATGGAGTAACGGTCTGCCTTTAAAAAACAACGGTACGCTATAAGTTTGGCAAACTGCGAAGTGGTGCCACCGATATGGTCTTAAAAGGTGACAGCGCCATCTGTGATCGGGAGACGCGAGTAATGAAATCAACAACACCCGCATACTGGTAGCCAATTGCCTGAGTTAATGAGTACAATATTTTTCTTATGTGCTGATAATTACTTAAAACAATATCATTTTCATACAGGTGAATGTAAAACTTGTGTTGTACCGTATGCGAAAGGTAGAAAGAGACACGGAATAACGTGTAACAGTTCGATTTAGTATTAAAGCAACGTACTGCTTACGACTTTCATTTCACACTCGATGACGATCCGCTCCTCGAAAAGTGAAGTCCGATATCTTCATCGCTGTGTAATCTCAAATGTTACTAAAAGAACGAATAAATGAATGACAATATTCGAGTGAACAGTAATTCAGCTCGAATTTGAGGTTTTTCTTACCTATTTTCTGACTCCAATTTTGTTACAAGTCAAACCTGCGGCTGCACTTGTTCCCGAAATAAACAGCGGCGTTTGTTCCCACCGAATATGAGCGCCAAACACACACTGCACTTCTTAAAGATGGTTAAAACACAACACGTGCGAAGCCAGTATGGCTAGACACGTCCGAGTTTTTCTGGTAGTACAACACGGACACGAATCATCTGTAAGATAGCCCCTTCTGTCAGCGAGAAAATTATGAAATACGAAACCGGTATACTTTCGGAATTTAGTGCTGCACAGATGTGGTACAGCGCAAACACCTAGTTTCATGCAACTGCAGCGACGCACCATCCGAAAACTTGTCATTAAATAAAAGAAGAAAATTCAGCAGGGCAGATACAGCTAAAGCTAACGAGCTGCTAGCAGAGCAAGAAGTGAAGTCTAGGAAAGAAAAGTCATACAACACGTTAAAAACGAACTCTGTCGAAGATGGTGAGTTTCTGACGAGTTAAGGGAGTCTTCACTGACCTTCGACCGTTCGTCTGATGCCAGATTTCCGTCACAGCAACGCGCTAAACAAGAGATGTGGCCTTGGTATGCTTTCAGCCCCGTCCCTCTTAATTATGTTTGCCTTGCGCTGACAGGTTTCTCGACGGGGCGCAAGAGCAAACTCCAGTTCCATCTTTGTCCATCGACTGCGAGTTTCTACAGTGACAACGCCACTGTTTGCCACTCGAGAGAGCAAGAGAGTTCAATGAAACAGTTCATCCCACTCTCTTGGTTAAAAGGCATAAGATGTGCAACTAGCAGATTTTCATTTAAAACACTAAGAAATGAATGCCATAATTTGTGTGATGAACATATTTAATGACCCCGATATTGACAGGGCAAACCATATTGTTTCTTCATTTTTACTTATATCAGGACAGTTTGTTGGCCATTCTGCAAATCTGCTCCCTCATTATTTCCATATTTACTTGATGCTGAAGACAGTTTTTCCAAGCTATTCTAGCACAGACATGTTTTCTATCAAGCACTATGCCTATTTTAATTTTTTTTGGGATCACTTAGTAGGGGAATCTGGGTAGATCATAGTGGCTACTGGCCTTATTTGCTGTATTATGTACTTCCATAATAATTCTCTGTTTGATACTACATAACCAGTCATTCTTCACAGAAGGCAACATTCATGCAAAAATGTTTCATCACCTACTATCCAGGTTGTTCTAGACTTTAACTGGCATGCCAACCATTATGCACTCATGAAAATTCAAAAACACTCCTTATATGAATGAAGTAATACACGTATAACAGTCAGGCAGTCTTTTGCCCCCCCCCCTCCCACCCACCACCTGTGAAAGGAAATAGCATATGTACCATGTATCCTCTGTAAACACACAGACAGATTAAAAATGGTTCAAATGGCTCTGAGCACTATGGGACTCAACTGCTGTGGTCATCAGTCCCCTAGAACTTAGAACTAATTAAACCTAACTAACCTAAGGACATCACACACATCCATGCCCGAGGTAGGATTCGAACCTGCGACCGTAGCACCAGCGCGGCTCCGGACTGGAGCGCCTAGAACCGCACGTCCACCGTGGCCGGCATGAGACAGATTACACATTAACATTACATCTCTTGCTACGCTGATATTAAATGCAATGACCTGTATGAACCACGCATATGCAACCAACTAAGGCAACACAGATATCACAATAACTTTGAAACGCCGTAAAAGAGGATTATGATACAATGTATTCAACATTAATTTAGTGAATAAACTCTATGCCTTCATTCAATTAGGCTCTATTGTGACATTTATATTATGACATTTGTTTGCCAATTTCCTTCTCCTAAAGTAAAAGTCATGTGCACACAATGTTATCACAATATATGAAGTCATATACACAATTCTCACAATGTGAACTTTTAATTCAAACCAGTTACAGCAAATGTGTGTCATTTTACTTAATTTCGTTACACAGAAAGCCACCAAGTTGTTCTCATTCCTACATTAATGAAACGCATCATTCTTTTTATTTCAAACATTTCTTCTATCAGATGCTTATAACGACTAACAGATACTGACACTGCTATTGTTGTTTCAGTTCCGAACATAATGAATGCTTTAAGACTTCTCAACGGTTCATTTAAGTGACTTCGTTAACTTTTGCTTAGAGCACAAATTACAAGGAAATAGTTTATCATCTCGTAAATGTTAGTGTCAAAACACTAGCTTATATAGGGGAAGAAAGTCATCTGAGGCTATCAAGGGAAACAATGAAAAACCTTGCCTCTGCTACTGTTAAACTTTTACTGTTGCGCTACAACAAATTAACTGTCAATAAAACATACTAATAAAAAAGGTCTAATCTTTTTTAATTAGCTGCTACAGAAATTATCTTTAATAATTTATGAAAATATAAAATTTCAAATTCACTAAACATTACACATTTTGGATTAACCGCACACTACTAGGCAACGATAAGAAAGAACAAGGTTTTAGCCTGTACCAGAATGTTGATGAAATTTTTGTATTTGTTGCTATCCTAACTAAGTGAAATGTAAACAATCTGATTATGGGTTCACTCTGTCCAAGTTAGTAACTTATAGGCACTGCACATTTATTATGCAGAAAACCTTATCTAGGAAGAATCCCTGTTATGCCGCACTAGTGACGTCAAAAAATGCTTCAAATGGCTCTGAGTACTATGGGACTCAACATCGGAGGTCATCAGTACCCTAGAACTTAGAACTAGTTAAACCTAACTAACCTAAGGACAACACACCCATCCATGCCCGAGGCAGGATTTGAACCTGCGACCGTAGCAGTCGCGCGGTTCCTGACTGATGCGCCTAGAACTGCTCTGCCACTGTGGCCGGCTAGTAAAGTCACTTCCATTTGAACTGTGTGACAAGATCCGGGCTGGTTTACAGTCCAGTGACACAAATGGTCACTTGAGGTGCTAGAGTGCATATCTGTGGCGGATATCATAATTAGTAGTGAAAGATATCATTGATACAAGTATATAATAGAAAAAGAAGCATGAACACTACCACTCAGGTCCAGACAACTGAAATGAGTAACAGGGCCAGGAGAGCCAACTAATGTCTGTGGGAAGGGAGTGGGACTGGCAGGTGCCAATTATATGATGCTTGTGTGCAAAAATGTTCTCACATTGGCCCTGGCCAACACTAGTTTACTGCCTCAAGCAGCTTGTTAATTGCCGTCACAAAGATGGGTGGACTCTGTTCCACGCTATTACATTTCAGGGTGATTTGAATGTTTATGTAATAGATTCATGGCAGCATAGTTATGGTCCTAACAGCTGTAAGTGTGCAGGGTTAAGTGCAGTGAGAAGTGGGAAAAATCTGAATGAACAGTGCTTAATTATTTCTTCTTTCATTCAGCTAACATGTAACGTACACCCAACTGAAAAGCACATTTGTTAAGACACTGGCCCCAGATTTGGAAGGGTGAAGACTTCAGGCTATCCTAATTTAAGTTTTGCTCAATCATTTCAGGGAAATGCAGGAATGGTCACCTCAACACTCCTGTTCTCTCCTTATTAAACATGTATGTTTATATGTCTATATAGTTGACATATTTTCCTGTTGTAAGCTGACGAAGCCTGCATCATTGTAAAATGATACATGGGCAAATAAATAACTGATACTTAATCACCCACACTTCAACATATCTTTGAGAAGGAGTACAAACAAGTACACACTCATTATAGATAGGAAGCTGTCTATATCTTTATTGTATTAATTAGGCAATAATCACTACTCCCATATCAAAAGTTTGCACCATGAATGAAATTTATAAGAACAAGAACAAAATATCTGATGTTAAGATGCTATGAATATTTTTCTATTGCTCACAAAGCATTATTTATGATGTTACTTTCGAAATAATAGTAAAGTAATGATAGAAATAATGCCTCATCACAAATTATGACAAGACTAATTAACAGAACTGAAACGACGACATCGTATTTCTGAGCAGGAGACCCAGTCCGGTGGCGTTCAACCCCTGATGCACATCTTGGGCAAGGGGGTTAAGTGGGATTAAACAATGTGATCAGTCCCTTCCTTTTTCATAATCAAATATAAAAACACTTCATGAGAAGCAGGTTGACATCCAATTTGAGTTTTTATTATATCTCAGGCATAGAGCCACATAAGTAATAGAGGGGGGGGGGGGGGGACTAGTAAGGACGAGTAGGAATAATGTCCTGTTGATGACAGTGTTACCTGACAGAGCACCATAGATTATGAAAGAATGACACAGGAAATCATACATCTGGATGCACAGATAGCAGCTACTGATGATGTTCTCACTTGCAAGGCAAAAAGGAATTTATGAAATGAAAAACAGTATATTTGTTAAATATTGTAACAAATAAGAAGCCTATGTCAAGGATAAGAAGAAGCAATCAGTGACAGGCAACAGATTATATGATTTGCAAATTGTATCTGACCGGGTATCATGTTTGCATTCTGCTACCAATAACAATGTTAATTAAAAATCATGTAGATAATGATTAAACAAAAAAAAAACATATGTTCAACTTATATTTCATGGCTGCAAACACAATTCTATCACATTAACTTTACTTCACAGAAATAGGAACTTATCGACACTTGGCAATAACTGACAACAGATTGTCCTTATTATGGATCCTGATGATTGCAGCATTATAATGACAGATTTACACAAACTGGTAAGGTCTTAATTTTCTTGATAAACTGTTGTGTGAAAGTGGGCAGCGGCATATCCATTGACATTTTGAAGGAATGCTAGATCTACACTTGGTGAAAGCAAGCCACAGAGACAGCCATACTATGTGTATACGTAATTAAAGCGAAAAAATGAATGTATGATCAACCTTCACTAGGATTTGTGTTCGAAGAAGAAATATTACAACAAAATGCCTGCATATGGAAATTGGTGGCAAATTCAGCGACAGACTTATTTAGGTTACTTGAATATTACAAGACTATCGCATTTCCTCCTAGAAAATTTTAACTTGGTTAGTGGTGGGAAAACCAATTCTGGCCACATAGTGCCTACCGAAGTTTGGACTTATTTTAGGGTTAATTCTAAAGTTGTTTACTAATAATCACACGATGCGACTCTATAATGTTACACAGAAACACAGTCGAGACCTCGAGATGGTCCATGGAATGAAACATAGAATAGGAAAGTAATAAAACGTCACAAACATTTTTTTAAAAAAATGTCGTTTCCAAACCACAAAGAGTCTAAATTATATGTAACGATTTTAAATCATGTTTTTCTGGTGCAGCGAATTCTTCTGCTTGACCCGCAACAGTTCCCCAGCATGCCTACTGCACAACGCGAAATTTGCGACTTCTCACACTGCTTCACAATAGCACTCATTGCTTCATTATGATTACAGCGATATGCTACGTGTGTCAACTGCAAGATTGAATACAATCTTCAATTTATTACTGGCTTGATTACGCACGAAAACTGCTAACATCCCACGTTACACTCGACACAAACAGCACCAGCGCCATCACCCACACACACACGCTCACCAGGTGATGCTCATAACCTCAAAATTACTGTCATGAAATGGTTATCAAAATGATTCATCAATTTTACCAGCCCCAAAATTGCGTAATACTATATTAAATAAGCCTACGAACTAACCTCTGTCAAACTTCTTTCCTTCAGGATCAATATCTTTCACATTAAATATATCTTCAAACAACACGCCCGCCATCGCGAACCGGAAACAATAACATACAACCACCAACTTTGGCACACCGTCTTTGATATCGACGTGATTCATGTAATCTACAAGGCATTTAGTAGGTATATTCCTTACTTCGAGATACTCTACGACAGATTTTTGAAGTGTTACATGTAATAATTTATATTTTTCCTAAAGTAATATAAAAAATAATATTGAATAATATCTTTGGTAAAGTTGACATTTTCAATATAATCTTTGAACTGTATATGTTATGGTTGATAGTTCAGCAAATGAAATGGCGACATTACCCCCAAGGAAAAACGCGACACCTACAAAAATATCAAGACAGTATCTATCACCATTGCAAATACTTTTGCAGATGGGATTTCCCAAACATAGAGCGTAAGGTCACGTTTTAAAATTTTGAATGTCTATATCAATGTTTGTTGTTCGATTAAAAATGTGTGGTTGCCAATACTCTTTCATTAATAAAGAATTTTCCCTGTGAATTTGTATTGACGGGTGACGGAAACGAAAGTTTAATCTTCTATATAAATTAACAGAGGGAACTTGTTTCCTAGGTTGTCTTGTTGACAAAAAAGGCGCAGAAAGAACAATTACGGTGCCAGTTTTCATTCGGTGGTATGCATTTCAGGGAGAAGGCATTAGCAGCTACCGGCCATAGAGGTGTTCAGCTTGCATCTGACTGGCTGCTAGCACATGTGAATGACCCGACACTGGATGACAATAGCCCACGAGAGTACATATTATATGCATGCCCAACAGGCCCATTCTTTGAACAACTGGAAAATTTTTGGAATTTGTCGCTTGCACAGTGTGGTTGGAATGGTGCACACAGTTTCATGCCTCATATAACATTAGTTTCATTTTTTAAGGTATGGAGTGAGAAAATTGGTTACTGTTAATTGATGTAGGTTTGATAGCTTCACTGAAGTTTTTGTGGCATGTTGATTCAGGCTCCTGATGAAAGTGCCCAGCAGTTAGCACGAACTCTCAAGCATGTTGTTGAACTGCAAAGAGTGAATTTAAAGGAACCCTTAAAACTGGAAACATATGTCTCACAGAACTTCATGGGTTTTTTTGTGCATGAGGAGCATGCTGATATTCTGAAAAGGATTGCCCTGCAATATGTTAAAGAGGTGTCAAATGCAAGTAAGTAATTTCTTATTTACTGAATAAATCATAGTCAAAATACTTTCTGAAACTTCTCTCTGGTAAAAAAAGAGGAAGTTGATTTTAGTGAGATGCTGAACGAAGTTCTGATGAGCTGCATGTTGTGACAAAATACTTTCCTTACTCTTTTTTCTGTACTTAGTGCCTTTCCTATACTCTGTGTTCCTTTACAGTCATAAATGATAATTACGAACACCTCGACGCACTGTCAGCTTGTTTTCCATGGTGCACCACAGCTACTGATAGATATGTTCCTCGTGGAGTCAAATGTAAGCTCACTATGGGTTGAATGACATATATTTCATTATGATTTGGCATGATGTTGAAGTGCATGATACTGCTCAGTAATTCTGTGTCGTCTAAGGTACTGACCTTTCATCAGCTTAATATAACCAAGGCCATTCAAATAGCTGAATAGTTTTGCCTAAGGATGTAAGTATTACCAGAACACATGGGAGAATTAAGGGTATTTCATCTTTTTTACCATTTTGCTTTCATTTTTGCTGTTACAGTTTGCAGTGGATCCACTGTTTCTTTAATTTATGTGAAATTCCTCCAGTTTTGCAGTCTATTCAGTTGGGCAAATATTTTACACTCTCTTTTTGGTTTTGTTCTCCTGTGGCACAAGTTTTTATTATTATTATTTTTTATTTGTACTTCATTGTGTGTGTGCTGCTTCACTGTCTGGTGCAGTTCAGAAATATTGTACTAATACCCAACAAGACTGTGCCTATATAGGGGCTATGTTTAAGATATTCCTTTTCAACTAACTTTCCAGCTTGTTTTTTAGTGCTTAGTATTCCTGAATGAAGGCATCCTCTAATCCAGCTTGTGTGCATACTTCTGGTGACCAAAGGCTGTATCCAGCTTCAGTGTAGTAGCCTATATGTTGCATGGCTTCTTTAGCAGTTTCCTTTCAGTTATGAGAAACTGTGGTTCGGTTATAGTTAACATTTCCATTACTGTGGCTTTTAAGTTTTACATTTCATTATTTTCTGTGTTCCCATGGCACAGAAGAATTATATAGAAGTTAAATTCTTTTCTTTCTTGCTAGTGTTGACATGGAAAAATATCTGATTCTTCCACTGCCTACATTGCCACAATCAGTATGCCAGTAAATTGTATGAATTTTCTGATGACCTCTTCATGATGATTTCAATTATATTTGTTAGTTGACTAATGTGTGGAATAATTTTGAACCTGTGTGTACTTCTTCATTCAACATAATTAACCCACTCAGTATTAATTAACCCACTCATATAGTTAGATCCCATGATTGAGAATTTCAAAGGGTGTTAAATTGTAATATATTGTTAAACTGCTATATTCCGTTTGTTTGCATAGGCAAAAAAGCAACTAAATAAATTATAGTAACAGAAAACCAACTACCTGGGAAAAGTCTGCTACTTTTACAGTTATATTAACTTACTATTACTGTGTGTTTAATATTTATAATAATAATGGAAATTCCTGGATAGAACAATATGTAAAATAAGGGAAAGCCAACCACTCATCTATAGCAGACTCATATGTGGCGCATACGCACACGTAACAGGAAACAGTGTTCACTAGCTTTTGAGCTCCAGCTTTTTTTCTAGTAGAAAATATCTGTATCCACGTACTACTGTGGCTGCAGCAACAATGAATAATAACAGTAATCTAGCAGCCCACGTATGAATTGCTTTGATGCATTTAATCCAACCTGGTAGGCATCCCAAACAGCCAAGCAGTACAAGAATGGATTGCACTGGTGTTCTCTTCACAGTCTGCTTTACAAATGAACCATGTTTTCCTAAAATTCTACCAATAAACTAAAGCTGACAATTCGCTTTCTGTACTACACTCTGTACATGATTGTTCCTTTTCGTATTGCTTTGCAAAATTATGCCTCGATATTTAAGCAGTGTGATTGTGTCAAGCGTTTGCTGATCACCTGCATTAACTTAACAATTTTCTGCATTTATTATTATAATACATCGCATTGATCAGCCATGTCCCTGCTTTCAGGGCTACTCAAGAAGTAGAACTTGATATGTTGTTCTTGGTATTCTGATCATGGAAAGTGTACTAAACACTGGGCATTGGTTGGTGAAGTGTGATTCTGTGTTGGAACATGAGGACATGCCTTGGATGAAAGGGATTTATCTGTGGGTGGAAGTAATGGAGTGGAGTGAAATGGGTAAAGAGTTATAGAATGGAGTTGTTGGTAAACACATAAATTTCATATTTCAAGTAGAACTATTTTGATGGCTGCTGAAGAAAATACATTCATGTGAGATACCTAGCCAGTTTTTCAGATGAAGAGAGAATTTTTTGACAGGCTGACTGCAGCAGATCATATCAACAGGTGGTCATTCACTGAAACAGCAGAAAGTTCAGTACTCACCCAGAGGAGCCTGATAAAACCACTACTATCAATGTCTGATATAAATAATAAAACAATGGAAAGTACAGGATGTAGAAAATTGTTTAGTTAATGCAGGTGATTAGGAGTTGTGTTCGAATACAGCATCAGTAGTGAGTGCTTGACACAATCTCACTGATTAAATATCTAGGCATAATTTTGCAAAGCAGTACAAAAAGGAACAATCGTGTACCGACTGTAGTAAAGAAAATGAATTGTCGACTTTAGTTTATTGCTAGAATTTTAGGGAAACATGGTTCATTTGTAAAGCAGATTTAAATAAAGTGCAGGTAATATTATTGCAATCTTTCGCTTTCTACAAGTGGCGTGATTATGTACAAATAAAAGTTACCTTAAAAAATTGTGTTACGTATCCACTGAGACATTGACACGATGTCAACTTGATGTAAATACTGGAAATGAGGTTTAAATATAGACTAATGGAAAATTATGGACTTCACAACATGTAAGGAAGTAGAGCACTTGGTGGGAACATGAAGATTCGAAAGGGAATGGCAGGGTTTGACACATTAGTAGACTGATTGAAAACTGTGGTTTACTTAAAAAAGAGAGAGAGAGAGAGAGAGAGACTGACTGCTTATGAACGTATGAAACCCCCATTTTACCTCTGCAGGAAAACAAATATGCGGTGTCTATCTCAAGTTGAACTAACAGAAGACATTCAGCATACAGAGACAAGACCAATAAATTTTTTCGGGTGTGCTTCACTACTGGAACAGTAGCACAAAACATAGTTATTTTATGCAAGCACTGTTGAAGCTACATGAGGCTTTATCAATTTTCAGTTATTCGAGCATGTACGAGCATACTGACGTACACATATTTTAGCCTTGAACCTGACAGTATATAGGCATGTAGAAGCAAATCAATTGCAAGTTCCTGGACAAGTTTATTTCATTGTATTTGAAAGGCTGTCTTGCCTCAGGAATTTTAAATAAAAAATCTATTGTTATAATACAAAAAGGAATGTTGCATATATTGAACTTTTGATAATCAACAAAGCATTTGACTTGTCATAGACAGACAATTTGTTATTTACATTTAAATTATCACAAAACCAACAGGAGTTGATAAAAAAGGAAGATATGTAGAAATCTGACATAGGAAGAGATGAGGTTCAAAAATCATGACTCGTCATACACATATGTATAGCTGGTTATTCCTCTAAGAGAAATCAAAATATGGCTTTCATGTGGTGTTACAACTTCTCTCTTCATTGGATCCCCCTTTTTACAGACGATGACAGGTTCTGATACATTGTTCCCCTGAGACTGAAATAATTACCAATAATGTAGGTACATTTTCAGCTCACAGAATAATTTAATGTGAGAATAAATATTTCATTAACAAGTCATTACAGTGCACATCATATTTCCTCTTTAATTTTTTGATTTGACATAATAAAAGCCAGCCAAACTGAGCAGGCCAAACTTGTCTGTGCACCATGACTTTGAAGCACAAACTAACACTTGGACAAACATGCTTGTCAAGCTTGCAGTTGTGTGTGTGGTCACCTTAACAGCCGATACAGGTTGCCTTGATATCTGTGTCAATAAATGGAATAAACACAAATTTAAATATATGTACCATAAAACTACCGCTGCTGTACACCTTATAGTGATTACACAAGCCGAACAAATTTTGAGTTTCAAACAAAGTTTTTGTGAATTTAGCTTATTTTTACTATGTTTTTAAGTGTGCTGAATCCAAAAATGTTCTCCATTTTTCTGTACAATATGCCATTTTCTGCAGTATTTGATTTTATTCTCTATTGCATACAGTTATTTTGTAGTACCATATTAAAAACTTAGTAAAAGATTCTTGACATAAAATTGTTGTGTTATAATATTACATACCAACTCTCTAGAACATATTTATCATCATTAACATTCCCATACTAATGTGTCCTCCTTCTCTTCTCTGTAAAAGTCCATATGTTGCTCTTCCTCATATGAGATTACTCTGGATTTTCTTAATGCAGTGACTGGCAAAAGTCACAAATTACAGAAACATTCCAGTTTTCAAAGAGATTTTGGGATTGCAGCTGGTCATCGTTAACTTCACTCCATGATATTTCAACTGGACACGTGGCAGTCATCTTTAGGTGAGCCATCAAAAACTGACGAGAATGTTCTCTGCTCCGTCTTATATAGCGTGCTGATAGTACTGCTGCGCATGCATGAGAGTCACGGTGATAGAAGGTCCACGAAGCCTGGCTGCAGTGCCCTCGCTATTGGAACTGCAAGGACCAACTGTCTTCAGTGTTGCTGTTCACCGCAGTTATCAGAGTATTCTGGTGTCTCTGTCTGGAGCAAATCTCGGAGACGATGGGATTCCATGCATTCTCCAGCTGGTAGCCATTGTCACAGTTCATTAGATTTTCTGCAATGTGTTTTTCAGTCGATTCTTTTATAATGGTGTCCCAAAAAGATGTTGTTGTGGCCAAAATTAAAGTTTTGTATACTCCATTGAATGAATGTCCGTTGGAGATACAATGTTCCGCAATTGCAGACTTGCTGGATTGCAGAAGGCAATTGCAACATTTATGTTCTGTGCAAAGTTCTTCCACTGTGTGTGTTGTTTGTCCTATATAGTCCATACCACACTGGCAAAATGTTTTGTAAATTTCCGCCTTCCACAATAACAAATTATCCTTCACTGATTCCAGCAGGTTCAAAATCTTAGGTGATGGGCAGAAAATCATCTTCATATGAAAATTATTAAGGATTCTTGGTATTTAGAAGGAAATACAGTAAAACGTGTTCAAAATTGAAAAGCAAGGGACTGAAACAATTTTCCAAATTGGACAAGTTTCCGGATTATGCAAAACTCATTAGGCTACATAAAATTGGGCAGAAACATGCACAAAAGTATAAATTTCTAATTATACACGTATTTACATACCTTCACTCCTGCACGGAAGATGTTCATTTATTGTATGATGTTCAACAGAACACTAGACTCTACAGATAAATGACACTGCATTTCTGTATTGTTTCTCTAACTTTAAATTTGTTTATTGTTGTATGTATATACATATTATTCTCGCATTTATTTGCCTTACATTTCACTTTTTTGCCACTTTTTTCCTGTTCAGAAATGTTTATTCTATGCAATTTTTTGCACTATACAATGATTCCAATAGCTTGGGAGGATTTGTGTGTGCTGCAAATTGCATAACATCGATTATGCATGCAGTAGCTTCTATTTTTCTAGGGATATCATTTTTCTCCTCTTCTTCTCCCTTTGTTTCTTCCTGATCAGCTTCCATGATGCGGATTTCTGTTATATCTGTTGCTGTTGCCATCGCTTTGAATGTTGTCTTCTGCACTACACGGAATGTTTCACATTTTAATTAATTTGCTATTAGGTTGCACAGTATTACACTGTGTTGCTACTCTTTCCTGCACATTCTCAGCTTTCCCTCATACTTCATGTTGCACGTTGTGGTGATTAGCTGTTAAATTGTCAAGCCATCCTGTGGATGTTGAACTCCTCATTTCCAAGCTCTTTAACGACTTTCAGAACCTCACTCTGCAACATGGTTCTAGACATATCTAAGTTTTTTTTTTGCTCGCACGCTTATGAACCATTCCCACACTATCTCGTTAATTTCTTCATTTCCCATCTTCTTCCCTTTCATTTCCACGTTCCCTTTCATCCACCTTTTCCCTTTGAAAATTTGTGTTTTACCGCTTTCAAATGCAGCATCATTTCATCCAGAGAGAGTTTCTTTCTCGCATGCCTTGACTACCTTAATCTTTTCGTTAAATGTTAACGGCACATATTTTTTGTTTGACATCATGTTACCAGTGTCACTTAAAGTGCTCCTAGTGAACTGAAACTGACAGAAGATAATGCACACAGTGCATTGATATGGAATGCTTGACCTTACTGGGTAAAATCATTGTTTAATCGTACAACACCCACCTCTATCACTGCGCGTATTGCAGCAGAGTGTTCATAAGTGCGCACAGTGTTCGTGTGCTCCAGCGCGCATCAGTAATAATGGAAAACCAGAAAAGCTGACAAACGAGCGAACCATTTCCTTCAATGTACCAACACTGCGCCCAACATGCTCGTTGTTGCACTGAGCAGCGCAGTTTGATGGCACACCAGCAACACAGCAGCCCTGTGCCAGAACTCTTTTTTTCTGATTTTGAACTGCTCAGCAGCATAGTCAGTTGTGTTAAAAATAGTGTCCTTAAAATTTGCATTCCATTTCCACGTTAGGCACATTCTGCTTTAGGTGAAATAATAGTATATTGAATGCGTCGGGACTGAAATACTTGTACGGTTTGGGCAAATTTCCAAGTTCTACATGTTCCGCTTTGATCAAGTTTTACTGTATTTCCAACGAAGGAAAAAAAAGCCAGTGACTTTGCTGGCACGTTCTCCTCTTTATCCACTTCACGGTTCTTGGTTTGAGCTGAGAATGCTCTGTTAATTTGCCGGGTTGAGTATCCATTGTCTATGAACACTGTCCATAAATGTACAAGCTCCTTAGGTAAACTATTTGTATCCAACACTGTATGGGCCCTGTGTACAAGCATTTTAAGCACACTCAGGTTACTTGGTAAGAGAGCAAAACTTTCAAGTTCTTTAAGTTTTTAATGAATGTTGGCACCATGGCATTATACAAAATTTTGCCAGAGTGACACATGTTTTTAAGACGGTCACTGCACGGAAGATAATGGGGAAGGCAAGTCACACTTTTGTGAATGAGAGGCTTTGTTATATGAGACGAAGGTTGAATACCATTTCAGTAGGACTGTTCCACCTACATCTAAAGATTGCAGCACTTCTTTCTCCTGTGTCATGGGACTGGGGTGATGGATTGACTTCAGCCAAGCTTGATTGGGTATATAAGGATGCGAGATCTTGGCAAATGTTGAAATTTGATCACTTGGTGCCACAATAGCTGTTGCCACAGGGAATAATTACAGAATGTTCTGTTGTTAACTTCACCAAGAAGAATTTGGATGATGCAACACTGTCTAGTTTGGGTAAAGGACTCAATTTTGCACCTACACCAAGTGCGGACTTCTGATAAGTTTCATGAGCGGTGTTGAAGAAGCTGTACGATGCCTTCCTATGGATGCTGCTGAAGAAATACGAGGGTGAGTCAAATGAAAACCTAAAATTTTTAATAACAAATCAAAATTTCACGCTGTTATCTTGTAAGTTGGTAAGCATGCTACAAACAGCGTGCAGAATGGCCTATAGGTGGCAGCATAGTGCAGATGCACACATACCGTCACAGTATCAGTATAAAGATGGCCGCCCCACTTGCGACTTGCACTAGGAAAGAACAGCATTCTGTTATTTGGTTTTTGCATAGTGAAGGTGTGAAATCTATTGAAATTCATCTTACAGCAGCAAGTCTACAAATGGAGTAGGAAGAATATATCTAAAAAGAAAGATGATGAAACTTACCAAACAAAAGCGCTGGCAGGTCGATAGACACACAAACAAACACAAACATACACACAAAATTCTAGCTTTCGCAACCAATGGTTGCCTCGTCAGGAAAGAGGGAAGGAGAAGGAAAGACAAAAGGATATGGGTTTTAAGGGAGAGGGTAAGGAGTCATTCCAATCCCGGGAGCGGAAAGACTTACCTTAGGGGGAAAAAAGGACAGGTATACACTCGCACACACACACACATATCCATCCACACATACACAGACACAAGCAGAAGTTTCATCATCTATCATTAAAATGGAGTAGGAAGTTCGCAAATGGTGTGACTTCTGTGGAAGATGCTCCGCAAATGGTGTGACTTCAGTGGATGATGCTCCTCGTCCAGGTCAGGCACAACGAGTTGTGACTTCACAGAACATTGCAGCAGTTGAAGCTATAGTGAAGGAAAACTGTTGAGTGACACTGAATGACATTGCAGCATGTTTACAGATTAGTCATGGGTCAGCACACCACATTGTGCATGATGTGCTCCAGTTTCACAAAGTGTCTGCAAGATGGATGGAGTGCCACAGCAGCTGACTCCTGAAATGAGAGAACGATGTGTTAATGCTTGTGAAGAACTTCTTCGGCACTTTGAATGAGAAGATGATGGCTTCCTTGCAAGAATCGTTACTGGGGATGAAACCTGGGTTCACTTCCACCAACCGGAAATGAAGAGAGCGAGCAAGGAATGGCGCCGTTCCTCATCACCAAAACCAAAGAAGTTTCGAACAGAACCATCAGCAGGAAAGGTTATACTGACTCTCTTTTTGCACGAAAAATGTGTCATTTTGGAGCATTACATACCTAGAGGGACCACTGTCACCAGTGCATCATACACAGATCTCCTAAAATATCATCTGCGGTCTGCAATTGAATCAAAGCGACGTGGATTGCTGTCAGCAGGTGTTCTTTTGCAACATGACAATGCAAGGCCCCACACTGCACGTACAACAGTTGCGACAATCATAGACCTGCATTTTGAGTGCCTTCCTCATCCACCATACTCACAAGGCCTCGCCCCAAGTGATTTCGATATGTTTGGACCACTCAGTGATGCAATGGGAGGAAAGAAGTTCTGTTCTGATGAAGAGGTACACCAAGCGGTGCACGAGTGGTTGCACGGACTACCAAAAGAATTTTTTTCTAAAGGAATTTATGCACTTTGTAAGCGCTGGAGGACTTGCATTGAGCGTGGGGGAGATTATGTCGAAAATTGATACAGCTTTGTACCACTTCTGCACAATAAATAATATTTTAAAAAATATTTAAGGTTTTCATTTGACCCACCCTCGTAAGAAGAGAACTTGCCACGCTCTTTTTTAAAGCTCCTCCTCAGCACTGTAATATTACCTCTGAAGAAAGGGCTGCACTACGAAATCTCCAAGAGGATCTGGACACAGTGGTGCTGAAGGCTGATAAAGGTAACTCAACTGTTCTGTTACCTCATAGTTTGTATTTGGAGAAGATGTATGGTCTACTTAGTGATGCTATGTATAGGAGATTGATCACAACTGTACAGCACGTGTGCAACGGAAATGTGTACACTCCTGAATTCTTCCTCGTTATCTCCCGAGACCATCAGGCGGTTAAGACCACATGGCAACATACCACGAAGACCGTACGGTCTTCCTAAAGTGCACAAAGGAGGTCTTCCTTTACGGCCTATAGTGAGTAATATTGAAGCCCCACGTATGATATAGCCAAACATCTAGTTTTCTTGCTGAGACCATAGATTGGCAAAAGTCCACATCATATATGGAACTGTGTCGATTTTTATCCGCTGACTGGGGGCTCTCCACCTAAGTTGTTCGGATCTTCTAGTGAGCTTTGATGTAGTACCTCTTTTTAAAAATGAACCTCTTGCTGATTCCTTGGCTCTAATTGGTAAACAGTTTGTCGGATATCACGGTTTTGTTTTGACAGGCTCTTTCTGTAACCTATTCTATGTTTAACTGAGAATGTTTTGAACAAACTGATGGCATCAACATGGGCAGCCACTTGTCTCCCCTAGTGGCTAACTTTTTTTGTGGAGGATTTTGAGGAAAGAGCACTTGAGTTTTTTGGAGGTACGTGGATGATACTTTTGTAGTGCAGTCCCACGGAAAAGATGAGTTAATGGAGTTTTTACATCATCTTAACTCCATTCATGAGAACATTCGATTTATATGGAATTAGAGGAATGTGATTGTCTCCCATTTCTGTATGTTTTGGTTAGACGGATGAGTGGTGGCTTTTCAGGACATTCTGTTTACCATAAGACCACTCACACTGATTTGTACTTGACCACCTCAACTTGCCATCACCCATCCCAAACAATGAGTGCAATTAAAACCCTTGTACACAGGGCCCATACAGTGTCAGATGCAGATAGTGTACCTAAAGAGCTTGCACATTTAAGGACAGTGTTCAGAGACAATGGATACTCGACCTGGCAAATTAATAGGGCATTCTCAGCTCAAAACCGAGAACTGGGAAGTGAATAAAGAACACAATGTGCCAGCAAAGTCCCTAGTTTTTCTTTCCTTCGTTGGAAATATTTCCTTCAAAATAGCAAGAATTCTTAATAATTTTCAGGAAAAAGTGACTTTCTGCCCACCGCCAAAGATTTCAGACCTGCTGGGATCAGTGAAGGATAATTTGTTATTGCGAAAGGTGGGAATTTACAAAATACCTTGCCAGTTTGGTAAGGCCTACATAGGACATATAACACTCACAGTGGAAGAACATTGCACAGAATACAGATGTTGCTCTCTCCTTCTGCAATCCAGCAAGTCTGCATTTGAAAAACATTGTATCTCCAATGGACATTCAATGGAGTATGACCAAACGTTAATTTTCGCCACAGCAACATCTTTTTGGGACTCTTTTTTTAAAAGAATCCATTGAAATACACAATGCAAAAAATCTAATGAACCACGACAGCGGTTACCAGCTGGACAATGCATGGAATCCCACCATTTCTAAGATTTGCTCCAGATGATGTCAGAATACTCAGATAACTGTGGCGAGTGACATCGCTTGAGGCAGTTAATCCTTGCAGTTCCAATAACGAGGGCACTGCCTCCGGGTGGTGTGGTCCTTCTGACACCATGACTCTGACACATGTGCGGCAATACTGTAAGTGCGCTGTACAAGTTGAAGCGGAGAACACCTTCCTCAGTCTTTGATGGCTCACTGGAAAATGACTGGCAGGCGTCCAGTTGAAACACGGAATGTTTCAAAATGAATTTACGGGTTTTAAGGCTTTGTAGCATTTATTACATTCACCTTACAATTATAAATAATACATCAAATGAAGGAGCAACTCAAGCAGTTTTGTTTGTGTACCCGTACGCAAAGGGAAGAGAATGGAACGAGCCAAAAGTGACTGAACAATGTGTTGAATGAGTGAGAGCCTTTCATGCATACCCCAAAAAAATCAGTTAGGAAGGTTAGTCGTGAATTAGCAGTTCCAGTGACATCTGTGTGAGGACTTAATGAGACCTGTACAACTACATCCTTATTGTCTGCAATTGTTACAAGCTCCAAAGCCTACAGAGTACAGTTTATGTGCCAACTTTGCTGCATGGCGATGAAGATTTTCTGGATCGTGTCGTCTTTGGTGATGCATCGACATTTCACTTAAGTGGAAATGTGAACACAAGTAACGTGCGCATCTTGGGTTCGACAAATCCCCTCTAGACGGTATAGTTAGAAAGTGGCTAAGCTGATTTTTTCTGTGCCATATCCTGGCGGAAAGTTCTTGAGGAGCTTTTCTTTCTCGGTGAAGCAACTATAACTGATGTTTCTTATCGTGATGCTCCAAATTGTGGCAGGCAAATGGCGGTAACATTGAACACTTGCAAGAAAAACTGTTTCAGCTGCTCTTACATTTGACGTATTATTTATAATTGTAAGTTGAAAGTAACAAATGCTGCAGAGTCTTAGAACCCGTACGTTCACTTTGAAATGCCCTTTATTGTGGAATGAAGTTAACGACGACCAGCTGCAATCTTGAAATCTCTTCAAACATTTAATTCACGGAGAAAATTTTAAATTTCACACATTCTATTGTCCTTGATATCTTCTCTCCATGACACAAATGTCCTGATGAAAATTTTCCCTCTGCTCTTCAATGAATGCTCTGAGATTTTCAGGAAGTAATTCCAAATGTCATTTTAGAATGCGAAGTTTCAAGCTTATTAGACAATCCAGTTTTTCAAACTTCTCAAGCATGTTTTGAACAATACTTTTGTAATCTGTGTCCTTTGTATTCCCCAGGAAATTGAAGATGACATCTCTTAATGCAGTCCATGCCTCGTCTTCATCATATGTCATTGTAGCAACAAATTTGTCATCACATATTAATCTACAGATGTCAAGTCCAACAGAAACACCTTTGAGTTTGGCCTTTGAAAAGTTAGGAAAATATTCTCACAAATATGTGAAACATCTCCCAGTTTTATGGAGTGCTTCATCGAACCTAGCTTAATATGTATTTGTGGGGGGGGGTCACAGTCAATAAGGCTCAATCGCACAACATTTTTAGTTCCACGAGCAAGATTTTGGAAAACTCTCCATTTGTCTCTGCTTCAGTGTTGATATCTGGCTCTGTTGTTCCACTCATACAGAAAACTTGGGTACTTTGTAAATCCTGCCTGCTGGCCAAGTACTGTACATATAACCTTTGAGTCCCCACAGATCATTTGCTTACGATCTGGGTGTTTTACTTTTGTAAGGGAGATGCTGAGCCACAGATGTTGTTGTTGTGGTCTTCAGTCCTGAGACTGGTTTGATGCAGCTCTCCATGCTACTCTATCCTGTGCAAGTTTCTTCATCTCCCAGTACCTACTGCAGCCTACATCCTTCTGAATCTGCTTAGTGTATTCATCTCTTGGTCTCCCTCTATGATTTTTACCCTCCACGCTGCCCTCCAGTACCAAATTGGTGATCCCTTGATGCCTCAGAACATGTCCTACCAACCGATCCCTTCTTCTAGTCAAGTTGTGCCAAAAACTCTTCTCCCCAATTCTGTTCAATACCTCCTCATTAGTTATGTGATCTACCCATCTAATCTTCAGCATTCTTCTGTAGCACCACATTTCGAAAGCTTCTATTCTCTTCTTGTCTAAACTATTTATCATCCGTGCTTCACTTCCATACATCCTGACACT
Source organism: Schistocerca piceifrons (assembly GCF_021461385.2). Lineage (NCBI taxonomy): Eukaryota > Metazoa > Arthropoda > Insecta > Orthoptera > Acrididae > Schistocerca > Schistocerca piceifrons. The sequence continues at coordinate 660,051,304 of NC_060138.1, forward strand.
TAGATAGGTATAACAAAAAGACTGTCACAATATAGGCTTTCGACCATCAGGACCTTTGTCGAAAATAAACGACACACACACACACACACACACACACACACACACACACATATATATATATATGACTGCAGCCTCTGGCTGCTGAAGTTACTAGATTTCATAATATTGTTACGTTACATCCTGGATTTTCCATTGTTTACTTTTGTAAGAATCAGTTTTCGGCTTCTTTTAGAAGAATCAGTAAAAAGCCTCAGAAGTTCCCCCCCCCCCCCCCCCCCCCCCCCCCCCCCCCCATACTCTATTCCAAACTCAAGCATTAATCCAGGTATGTCGGAACAAACTGCCAAGTCACCTTCATGTTCAAAGTAAGGTGTAAACTGCAACTCTCTCTCTCTCTCTCTCTTTTCCTATAGAAATGAGCAGACATACCTTCAGCCAGTATTTTGTTTTCTTCTTTCTCTCCCAATCTAGTTCTGCCTTTTCTTTGCTTACATGTGGGCCTCTCACAAGGTTACTGAATTCAGATTGAGTAAACACCTCAAGGTTCAGATGTCTAGCATGCTTGAAAGTAGTATCTGCTTCATCATTTGAATCTGATGAGTCACCATCACTTGACATGTTTGTAGGAAGTATAATTTTGTGTAGTGACTCTGGAGGTTGAGGTATTTGGAATGCTGGACCATGAGGAATTGGGGATGGGGGCAGATGGAAGGTGTAGGTATACAGTGTATTTTTTGTTTGTGGAATTATAATCGCTAATTACAGTGCAAAAAAAGTAACAGTTGTCACAGTGATTTGTGTGCTCCTGCCACACCATTGGGTTGCCGAATGTGAAACTTTTTCATTCCCCTAACCATTTCTATGCACACACAACATACTTTATGAGGTGCCCCACATTATCTTGGTCACACAATTGAATACCAAACTATGAAGAGTACACCTTTTTAATGAAGTCTTTTATGTTTTATTGGTTTTTTACGTATCACATATTCACCACAAATATAACACAATGAATTTGGAGAATTCACACAACCACGAGTTGCTATACTGCACAACACAAACTCACAATGAATGTTTTTCACAATCTGGAATACCTCTGATTTACTTTGATTATGTGTTATTGATGATTAATAAAAAAAAAAGGGTGGCACGAAATGGGGGGGGGGGGGGGGGGGGGGGGGGGAGTACTTACATGATTCCTATAAGCGTCCAACAAGTCATGAACCACAAATTAAAAATTCTGAATGAACTGTATGTGCTAAAAATATTTTATGCTGATCTTCATGTTAAGCGGGAAAAAATAGATAACAGGAAACTGGAACTATTAAAAAAGTTTTTTTGTGGTTGGCCATTCTTATTTGTAGAGTATAACTGAAGTTTACAACTGTGGTGAGAGTTACTAGTTACTCATGACAGAATTTGTTAGTTGGGAGTCAGAAGGTGGCTTCAGCATTTTTGTTTTCTTTAATAACATATACATACATTGGTCATCTGCTTGTTCTCCCATTGCTTCATATTATTATTACTCTGAATAATTTTCCATCAACACAAATTGTGCTCAGAATCCATTTTCACTCTGCAGTGGAGTGTGTGCTCATATGAAACTTTATGGCAGATTAAAACTGTGTGCGGGCCAGAAACCGAACCCAGGATATTTGCCTTTCTTGGGCAAGGACTCTACCAACCGAGCTACCCAATCATGACTTACAACCCATCTTCACAGCTTCACTCCCAACAATACCTTGCAACACACCATTGGGGTTAAGGTTATGGTCAATTTGATTTTTGCCACTAACATGGACTGAGTATCCCTGCTCAAGATGCAAGTCTCTCATTATTCCAGACCAGGTGTATGTAAAGGAATTTTGTGCAAGGAATTAGAAGGAAAGGTTGGCCCCAACATGTGGACCTTAATGTGTGCCCTGATAAATATTAATAATTGCCAAGTAGTGATTGGGACTATCAGGTACTGTAGTGAAACAGGTTTTGCATATCACAATATCACATACATTTATTGATTGCAGATTCAATGATTGCTCAGAACAAATAAGGATCAAATAATCATCCCGAGAGAATTAGTGCACTTTCATATATGAAAGTGTGATAATTGTTGATCTTCAGGAAGAAAAGGAGTGGAAAAGTTCTCATAGAACGGACCGAATGGACAAGAAATTGTGTTAACTGACTACAAATTGCAAAATTAAACTGGTAGTGATGATTGCATTGCAACATTAGGGAGTAAAGAGAAAGAGAATCCAAAGAAGAAACATCATGGTTGAGAGGTCACTGTATAGTGACTGATTGATTAATCTGAAACAACGCACCTACCATCATGTATAATTTCATACACTGTATTTGTGCGAAACTTACATTAATTGTGTGAGCCGAAATATGGCAAGGTTGCAGGTAGAGGCAGAAACTGGCTTGACACGCATCCCATATGCTTGCAAGTCAGCTGCTCTTCTCCAAGTCCAAACTTTGAATCTGCATCAGATCCAGGCATCAACTACCTTGCTGCAGTTCCTAACACTGAAGTGTCCCTCTATCTACCACTAACAGCAAAGAAGTGACATTGATACTTTTCTCTCCTGCTCCATCTCACAATCTGAGTCCACCAAAAATGTCATTTTTGCCCAATCTGAGATCATGTAAATTATTTCTTCAATCCAAAAATTCCTAACAGTTTTATGCTGGAAAGCTTGGCATCACTTTTTGGGAGATCGCAAGTGCCGGTCTATCGGAAGATTGTGATTGCCAATCTATTGCAAATCATCGTTCCAAAAACTTATGAGTGATGCCCTATGGCAAATTTCCACTCCCAAAGATTGCGAGTGTTGACCTATCAAAAGCCATCCCACCAAGACTTTCAGTAATTTGGCCTTCTCATTGTTTACACTGGAAATGCCGGCAACATCAAATGAAAGACTCAGCTTCGGAGGTACCCCATGGCTTCTTTACAACAGTGAAATGTTATCTTACAGGATAAATTGTTTGTGTGGGTGCCCTGGTTCCATTGGAGAAAAAATTGTATTCATATTTGATGCTATGGCGAGGGCTGGGTGAGTACATCACACTCGGCATACAAGTAATTTCTTTTGCGAGTATTGCTAATCCTGTCAAAGAGACACACTGCACTCTTACATACTGCTCCCAGGGACTCTGGCATCCAGTGTTTACCCTCAGTTGCGCATGTCCGGTCACTTGCCTCACTCACTGAAGGCAAACTGAGATGAACAAAAACTGCAAGAGACTTGATTCCATTCCCTGCTAACTACCAGAAGTATGTATTCAATATGCATTTTAGAATTAAAAGAAATCATCGTGCACTCACATGTATAATACTGCTCCTTTGCATATACACCTGAAATTATGAGTTAGGCCCATAATATTGTGGAATTATGTATGCTGAGTGAAAAAGAATGAATCACAAGGCTGGCGACACCCTGACACATTTCAGCCTCGTCGCTTACCTTCAAAGCTTCATAGAAGTTCTGCATAAATTTCAGGATTAGAACTCCTTGAAGGAAAGATGTGCACTGAACGATTACTCAGATCCGAATCTTTGTCTTCTGCGAACAGGTTCTCTACCAACTGAAGTACCCAAGCATGAGTCAAGATGTGTTCTCACTGCTACATTTCTGCCAGAATCTCATTGCCTACTGTCCAAGTTTCACAGAAGTTCCTCTGCAAAACTTGTGGGACTAGCACCTGCAAGAAAATATTTTCAGAGACGTGGCTTAGCCACAGCTTTCGGGATTTTTTCCAGAATGGATTTTCATTCTGCAGTTGAGTGTGCACTGATATGAAACTTCCTAGCAGATTAAAACTATTTGTCAGACCTGGATCTGAACCCAAGACCTTTGTCTTTCGTGGGCAAGTGCTGTACCAAATTAGCTACCCAAGCAAGACTTATAATCCGTCATCATAGCTTCATTTCCTCCACTACCTGTTATCGTATGTCATAGATATATTATGTAATCTTGAAAAATTGTATGACACTATGTGGACATTGATATACTCGGCCAGCTTCACAACTGATGCTTGCATGGAAGTAAGTTTCATATCAATGCATACGCCATTGCAGAGTGAAAATTCGTTCTGGAAATGATCCTACAGGCTGTTATAAAGCTACATCTTCACAATATCAATTCTTCCAGAAATGCTAGTCCTCTCAGTTTTGCAGGAGAACTTCTGTTAAGCATGGAAGGTGGGAGGCGAAGTACTGGTGGAAGTAAAGCTGTGAGGATGGATTGTGAATCGTGGTTGGGTAGCTCAGTTGGTAGAGCAGTTGCCTGTGAAAGGCGGACATCCCGGGTTCGAATCCAAGTATGGCACACAGTTTTAATCTGCAAGGAAGTTTCATTAATTGTACTTTTTGTATTGTATATAACACACAGTACATATCATTTCACCAGTATTGTTCTGTGATTGTTGATTAATGTAGTTCTTAATAGGTAATTAAATTGATACCAGTTACAATTGTTAGGAAAAGAATGAGTCCAAAACTATTAATAACCTTTGGTATAACTTTGCTTATATTTGTATTGGCATGCATGAAACTTTCTCCAGCTAAGGCTGCATCTCTATTCTCAAAATCACTGTGACATTTGTTCCTGTTCTAAATACAGTTGTTTCCCAACAGTCTGCATTAAAATGAGAGTTTCATGTAATACTATCATCTAATTGGTTTGCATTTACATTTCAACTAATGGGAATTCTTATTTATAACTTGAAACTGCCAAAAATTCATTAACAATTCTTTTAAATTTCTTGATGATTTCGCCAACTGAAGTGCCACGCATTTAACTGGGCACCAATGGTAATTTGACATGATAGATCACACAGTTTGAGGAATGAATGCTTAATTCATTCATATCAGATGTCCACAGAAAAATTCAACCAAATAAGCCCTTAAAATAATTATCTGTGTCTTTTACGACTATAGGGGGACCCACACCACAATATTAAAATACTCAGTATGTATGTATTAAAGAAAGAATATCATTATTGAATGATTATACAAAGCTTATCATCATATCACAAAGAGAGAACTTTTATCATTAACATGCATTTATTAGGCCATCCTTAATACTGGACCACATGCTTACCATAACTTCTGAGCAACTTCGGGAACATTGCATCATTTGCAGTGCCTTGTCCATTCTTTCAGGTGAACTTGACATCAGTGTGAGTTTGCACATCAGTTTTTTCATTGTACTACATCAAAATGAAGGAATCTGATTCATTCCTTAAATTTTTCCACCATGATTATGATAATCTTAAATGATACAAGGAATTGAAGACCATTATACCTACTAGTTTATCCACACACATATATACCAAGTTCATCATTATGCTCATTTTTACTCCAATTAACTGCCTTACGATCCTCATGTGTGTGAATGCATCCACTGTAAAATCTGACAAGTCCAAACTGGTTTTCTTCCATATTCTAGACCTATCACTAGTAAACCCTATTTTATCCAGCAAGAATGAATAGACAGTCTTTGCTAATAATGCACAATATTTTGTTGCAAAGTGTGGTTCATTTCTGCAAAGTCCCCTGTTATCATCTTACACTAATACATTCTCTTATAGTGTATTTTCTGTTGCATATCTTGTTGCCTTTTTTAGGACTTCTCTGCATTTCCTCATTTCTCTTTCAGCAGTGTTGATCTTCTCTGACTTTGTATTTTTGTTCCCCCACTCCTTTCTTTATATTTTATGAAGAAACAAGTAGTGTTTGTTGCAGAGCTGCAACTTTTATTATTTACATACCAATGATGTATTTCACCTGATTCAGGCATCTTCAAATTGGCTGATATTAGATGCTGTTAGGCACATGGGACACTGAACATAAAAACACTGTAGTAAATGATTCCCCTCATCATATATTTGGAAACATAATACGGTGTCCTTTTCGAGGCGTGCAACATAGTCTAATGAACACAAAACAGGACCAGGCCAACACAGATCGGTCACCATGTAAATATGAGCAACTACACCTGCAAAATGTTTATATGGTGACAGATCTATGTAGGCACAATCCTGTTTTGCATTCATTGGGCTACGTTGCATGTCTCAACAACACAATGTTTCTGAATGTTTGACGAGGGCAATTATTTGCTGAGACGTTTTATATGCTCTGTCTCCCATGTACCTGACACCTTCTAAGATCAGTCATCTGAAAATGCTGAATGAGGTGAAATGTGTCATTTGTAAATAAATAATAATTTAAGCTCTGCAACCAAGACTGTTTGTGTCTTGATCATATATTACTGGTTGCTGTACCATCCCTGCCATAACTTGGAATAAAATCTTTGTATTTTATATTGTCTGTTGTCTTGTTTTTCTCCTGAGCCATAAACTAATTGTTCTTGTTTCCTTCCCTTCTATCAATGTTTGTCTCTCTTCTGCCTGAAGCTGCAGTTTTTCTCCCCTGACCTCTGAAATACCAACTACACCCTCTGCCAAATGTCACTTGGCACATCTTCAAATATTATCTGTTCCTTATGTTATTTGAATAAGCCCCAGGTTCCAAAATTTAGTTGGCCTATATCCTAGCTGCTGCCTGCAGACACATATCTAACTCCTCTACTTTTATCTCAAAATAGTTAATCTTTAGTGCTTGTCATGAAGTTAATGTAAATGGCATGCAGTCTGCATTTTTTTTAATAAGCAGACTTTTCAGAAATTATTATGATAAAAAACTCGTAGTTTAAACAGTCCGTTTGCTTTAATTGCATGGGAAATTGTGTGTGAAAGTAGCCTTTGAAGTGTATGGGAAGATAAAGTTCAATCATTCATTCATTCGTACAATGTGCTCTGTAAATCACACCATAAAGGAGAGTCTGTAACGATATGAAAAGCATTGCGTTATGCATTAACTTGGACAAGCAGCCACCACAGGTAATGTCTGTAAAGAATTTGAATATTTACTCATTCATTCATCATGTTCTGTAGATCCCATCTAGAAGGAGAATCTTCAGGGATGTGGATCAAATCGAGATACACATTAATATGAGATGAAGACATCATAGAAACATAATCTGTACACTGTATGAACAATAAACTACCATTATACTGCTTAATGGTGTTTACACTTATGCTGTCTAAATTTAATTCAGTAAATTAGTAAAAAATATCCTTCTTGAAGTTGCTGCTTATCTACTATTAGTAAATTTATGTTTATTTTATTACAATGATATTTTTCAAGAAAATGTTCTTTTTTAAAATATATATAGAGGGACTCCTGTTAGTAGTACACATTATTACTCATTACAAGGCTTTATAACAAACATTGCTATTTGCCATTTAGCTAACAGAACTTACGAATTCCTGAATCTACATACCCAGTTAATTTGAAGAAAGAGTGGCAAACAACTCATATTTTTAATTTTCTTTTGAGCTGGTAGAGATTCCCCCTTTTTTTTGTTTTATATTAGATATGAGCTTTGTTGAATATATTGTCACCATAGTACATAAGTTCTTCCTGAACCCAAGATAAGGAGTCAAAGTCTACATAAAAATGATTTTTTGTGGCTTCTGTTGTGATAGTGTACATCACAGTTCAGTTTTAAACTGATTATTATCAGCAACAACAAACAGTCAGGAGTAAAGTGAGCATAAGAATTCCAAGATCCTTAAAAAGGCTTCTTCAAGTTAGATGGTTATTTACTTACCACAATATTCATATTGCTCGTTGCTGCTGAACAAATTTTATTTACTTTAGGTGCACAGCAGCAGAACATAATTGCATGAGATGAGAGGGAGTGATAATAAGCAAAATAAGCAAACACCCATGTCTGAAGGTCAGTACAATGGGAGATGTTTCTAAGGGCGTAACATACTGAAATGTGCATCTTGTTTAGTGTGTCTGTGTGAACCCCAAGGAATTTTACACACTGTGCTTCATTCAGTGTATGGCTATTAATACAGGGTGTTTCAAAAATGACCGGTATATTTGAAACGGCAATAAAAACTAAACGAGCAGCGATAGAAATACACCGTTTGTTGCAATATGCTTTGGACAACAGTACATTTTCAGGCAGACAAACTTTCGAAATTACAGTAGTTACAATTTTCAACAACAGATGGCGCTGCAGTCTGGGAAACTCTATAGTACGATATTTTCCACATATCCACAATGCGTAGCAATAATATGGCGTAGTCTCTGAATGAAATTACCCGAAACCTTTGACAATGTGTCTGGCGGAATGGCTTCACATGCAGATGAGATGTACTGCTTCAGCTGTTCAATTGTTTCTGGATTCTGGCGGTACACCTGGTCTTTCAAGTGTCCCCACAGAAAGAAGTCACAGGGGTTCATGTCTGGCGAATAGGGAGGCCAATCCACGCCGCCTCCTGTATGTTTCGGATAGCCCAAAGCAATCACACGATCATCGAAATATTCATTCAGGAAATTAAAGACGTCGGCCATGCGATGTGGCCGGGCACCATCTTGCATAAACCACGAGGTGTTCGCAGTGTCGTCTAAGGCAGTTTGTACCACCACAAATTCATGAAGAATGTCCAGATAGTGTGATGCAGTAATCGTTTCGGATCTGAAAAATGGGCCAATGATTCCTTTGGAAGAAATGGCGGCCCAGACCAGTACTTTTTGAGGATGCAGGGACGATGGGACTGCAACATGGGGCTTTTCGGTTCCCCATATGCGCCAGTTCTGTTTATTGACGAAGCCGTCCGGGTAAAAATAAGCTTCGTCAGTAAACCAAATGCTGCCCACATGCATATCGCCGTCATCAATCCTGTGCACTATATCGTTAGCGAATGTCTCTCGTGCAGCAATGGTAGCGGCGCTGAGGGGTTGCCGCATTTGAATTTTGTATGGATAGAGGTGTAAACTCTGGCGCATGAGACGATACGTGGACGTTGGCGTCATTTGGACCGCAGCTGCAACACGGCGAATGGAAACCCGAGGCCGCTGTTGGATCACCTGCTGCACTAGCTGCGCGTTGCCCTCTGTGGTTGCCATACGTGGTCGCCCTACCTTTCCAGCACGTTCATCAGTCACGTTCCCAGTCCGTTGAAATTGTTCAAACAGATCCTTTATTGTATCGCTTTTCGGTCCTTTGGTTACATTAAACCTCCGTTGAAAACTTCGTCTTGTTGCAACAACACTGTGTTCTAGGCGGTGGAATTCCAACCCCAGAAAAATCCTCTGTTCTAAGGAATAAACCATGTTGTCTACAGCTCACTTGCACCTTGTGTAGTTTTTATTGCCGTTTCAAATATACCGGTCATTTTTGAAACACCCTGTATATACTTATGGTGCTAAAAGCCATTATTGCTTGTTTGAAATTGCATAATGTGTATCTTTGTGAGATTAAGACTTAAGCTGTTAGATGTGAACCAGTTGTAGGCCAGTTCAGATATAATCGAGCTGTGTCTGTGAGAGTTGAGTATGGACCCTTGGTTAGTGTGCCTGTATCACCAGGCAACATTCCAATTTGTGAACTGCCCTTTAAAGTCAATGGCACATCATTTATGTAGGTTAGAAACAAGAGTGACCCCGGTACAGGTACCTGTGGTGGCACTCCATATGTTATGTTCCATTCTGAGGTTATTAGCCTGCCTGAGATATAATCAGTTATGAGACTCTTTGCTTTCTCTTATGGAGGTAGAAAAGTCCATCCATGCATGAGGGATGCCATCAATACCATAAGTCTTCAGTTTGTCAAGTAGAATTTTGTCATTCACCCAGTTGAAGGCATTCGAAAGATTGCAGAATATGAACATGATAATTTTAACAGATTATAACTAGTGAAAATGTACTCCTGGCAATAAATATAGGACTTAATTCTAGATTGCTTTATGTATATGAGGAGAAATGCAGCTACTGTGGGAGAGGAGAGGGCTCTTGCTGCAGCACTCAGCTACTGTTTCTCTACTACTTCATACTAAGCATTCACAGGCCACTATAGTTGTACTTTGTACAGAAAAAATTAAAACTCAGAAAATTATGAAGCTTTCTTAGCTGCATTGCCCCAGAAAATTATACCAGAGGACGATATTGAGTGAAAATAGGCACGTCTGCAGGTGAAAGATTTACAGGTGCAGAGCATATAGAGCTGAATGTGCAGGTGCTGCCATGGTTTATTATGTGTGTTGATTTAAAGACATACTGAGTTAATGTTGATCCCCTTCACAAATAATCTGTTAAAAGATTTCCTCATTTTTTAATATTTTCATCAGTAATTCTGCAGTTATCTTCAGCTACAATCCTTTGCTTTCAAATATCAATATTGTGAACTGAATTACATCTCAGGCTGCGTATTCAGGTGTAATTTTTACGGGTTTAGTTACATTAGCAGAATACAGTTTAACTGCTATGCATATGTCTCAAATAATTAGTTGACATCTTCATTCAAAATATGCTGTAATCTTGCTAGTTTATTGAGGTAATCATATTTTTCCATGCACATTTTTTTTATTTTTAGGAAACATTCTCCCTTTATAAAATCTTGTCGTAATTGTTGGAATTTTCTTGTACATGCAAGCAAATGATGGACGTGTTTATAAGAGGCCAACAGGTGAGTATAGTATACACTTCTCTAACCAGAGTGTAGAAAAAGGCCATTACTTTTTTGTTATAAACTTACATTTTCATTTTCAAACATTGTTGATTTATTAATACTTGTGTAACTGAAAGAGCATCATCAGAATTTAATCAGTTTCAAGACAGTACCCTTAAGCTGTAATACCCTTGCTGTAGCAGTCCTGTTAAATGAATCCAGCTGTTTGTGTTTCGTGTATTTGCACTGCACTTCCTTGCTAGGTTGTGTTTTCTCTGTAATATTCTTATAATTTCTTCTCTGTTCATCAAAAAAAAGAAAGGAAATGATTTTGAATGTGACATGCCAGCTGTTCCTCCACTTCACTGATCTATAACATTTGGACATGGTCTCACCGTATATTTTTGATGTTGCTATTTTTTCTGGAAGACAAAAGAGCTTTTGGTCAAGCCTAATCTTCAGTTCACCCTAAACAATTTTTAAAGAAGAAAGGCCTGTAAACCTTCACCTGGGGGCGATCTTAGTCCCTGTAATCCTTCCATATCAATGTCCAGGTTTCTGCTGGTGATCTCCTTACAGTAAGCTGAACTTGATGTTGGTACAGTGTTGTGTGTGTACCTACAAATCTTTCCATCATGGAAAGCAGCACCCAAGAAGAGGAAACCCACTGGATGCATTGAGATTCACTCACTCTCAGTGCTTGGCCAGCTGATTAATAACAGTTTCCATTTATAGTTTTTTGTTGGAGAAAGTGGAACTACTATGCCACAACCCACAAGGAAAGAATTCACATTAATATCAATTGCCCACTGTGTTTTGTGGAGCAGCAATGTCTACAAGATATGAATACATAGCATCGTGTCCTCCTCACGCTCTACTTGGTTATTCATCATACAGCTTTCAATACACATGGCCACTATTGTCACTGGGCATAGTCCACTCTTAGCACCCAGAGATGACATGGTTGTGTGTGTGTGTGTGTGTGTGTGTGTGTGTGTGTGTCTACATCTGACAAAGGGCGTGGTCTCTTAACTGAATGATATCTAGCAGCCTTTTTCGTTGTGCCTGTTTGTTACTCAATGCCTCCTCCTACTTTGTGAGTAGCTATTGAGCCTTTCAGATCCTATGTTTTTCATTGTTTGACTTTGTGGATATAGTAATATAAAGTCCTTGGACTGAAAATAATGTAAGGAGTAAAGGTAACAACTCACTGATTAGATGAGCTGCCGAGCTGTCGACAGGCACATAAACGAGACTGTGTACAGTGCTACATTTTGGATTAACCCTTCTCCAGAGCTTTAAAATACACATACATGGCCACATTGTCCCAGCTGACTACACTGTGCACTAGACTGAGAGTGAATGGGTGTGACAGGTGGAGTGGGTGAGGGTAGCGAGGGCTGGGGAAGAGTGGCTGACAGCACAGCTGGGAGCAGGTGCACAGAATAGCGATGTGGCACGGGTAAGTTCATTTTGGCTGCAGGAAGGGGGAGCTGTACTGAGCACTCAGTGACAAGAAAGAGTGGATAAGGAGGGTTGGTTAGAACACAGAAAGTGAGAGGTTGTGGAGAGGAGTGTGAGAAATCCGGGAACCGGGGATAGTGAAAACTGATGCCAGGGGGTTGTGGTGTTGAAGGATATGATGTGAGAACAATTCCCATCTATGTAATTGAGAGAAGCTACAGTGAAAGATGGCTATATTGTTTCAGCTTGGGATGATATTTGGTGATGGTGACAGACAGTACCCACAAACCTGTCTACAAATAGTTTTGCATGCCATATCCACAAATGCCCCTAATCTTCTTACCACCATCAGGAACCAGCTGCGAAATAGCACCACATCCCCTCACCCTTATCGCCCAGTAAGAGTTCCGACTGGAGTGACTTAGCCGTACCCTTTACCATGGCTTCTCTGAATTACATAGATAGGAATTGTACTTCCAGCACATCACTTGATCACGTAATGCTCCTGGTATCAGTCTTCACTAGTCCCAGATTGACACCCACCTCTATCCTGTAAACAGTCTCCTCTTTCTATGTTCCTCTTTCTCCTCCCAGTCTGATTTTTGGCATTGAGGGCTGAGCACAACTGCCTCTACCTGCAGCCAGAATGAGTTGGCCACTGCCACATGCCTATTCCGTGCTTTTGCTCTGTGCTTTCAGCCACTCTTCCCCAACCCTCCCTCCCTCCTTCCTGCTTCATTCCTCCCCATTGCCAATTCTTCCTGAGAGAATCCGTCACCACAGCAACAGTGTCAGCACAGTGAAGTCAGCCAGGACAAAATAGACATGCTGGGTGGAGAGAGAGAGAGAGAGAGAGAGAGAGAGAGAGAGAGAGAGAGAGAGTGTGTGTGTGTGTGTGTGTGTGTGTGTGTAGGAGTATGGGTATGAGTATGAGTACTCTTTACCTTTGAGGAAAGATTCGTGTGAAAGCTAGCAATGTTCTCAGTGCCTTAATTATTCATTGAATTGCTATCTTTGCTCCTCAAATTATTCATAGGTATAATTTGATGTTCTAGGCACAGTGCTTTTGAGAGGATAAGTTGTATAAAATCCAACCTTTTAATTTTTTATCAGTTTTAATGATGTATATACTGCAGTGTCTGAGCATTAAATTTACACAGTATGTAAAAGAATTGAAATTCTATGTGTATAAAATGCCGGAAACAATTTTTCACAAGACTGATGATGTGTAAAATTTGTTAAAATATTGTGTAAAGTGAACCAAAAAATTCAAAAAGAGCATTGGGGGCTAATGTGCAAATTTTAAAACTTTCCCCAGATTTGTGTATTGCCTGATTTCTCCCTAAAATAATAATTTATCAAATAACCAGTTCAATCTGTGGTGTGTGCTGTTCTCCTCATTACAACATTAGGGGCTTTAGTGTATATATTCGCTGTCCGTCTCTGTAGTGTAGCATTACCACCTACCACACGGGGCCCGGGTTTGATTCCCAGCAGGGGACTGGGTGTCGTGTGTCTTTCATCATCATTGACTTGCAAGTCACCGAAGTGGCGTCAACTAAGAAAGACTTGCAATACGGCGGCCGAATTCCCCCGAATGAGACCTCCCGACCAACAATGCCATCCGATCATTTCATTTCATATATTCGTTACACATCGTTCAAATTAAATTTATTAGTTGAATAAGCTGTGTATTTTGATTTTAATTTTTGTGTATATTCTGTGTGTGGTAACAGCCAATTCAGGGAACTTTGTTGACAGCATTTCACATACATTTATTATAATTGTTGTTATTGCTACTATTATTATCATTGTTATTATGCAAGTACTTCTTGTGAAGCAATGAAGAAAGCAGTGAAAAGATTTTGTTCTATGTGGATAAGAAACTTTAAAGTTTATTTTGTCATGGAAACAGAGCTTACAATCTTATTGATGACAAAGTGAAAAAGACAGACCACAGTCTGTCCTAAACTGACGAGATGACATTGCACAATACCTCCAAGGATGCCATCTATACTAGGACATTCACCACCTAACACAAGTGGACTTCCCCTTGTGCCATTACAATATCAAACAATTTAAGGAGCAAAGGTAACATCTCACCAAATAGGTGAGACACTGAATAGTTGATAGATATATATAAACAAGGCTGAGTACGTTGCTAGCTGAGGTGAATCCTTCTTCAGGACTGTAGAGTGAACGCGCACGCGCGCCACACACACACACACACACACACACACACACACACACACACACACACACACACACCCACCCTTGCATGGCTATGTTCTTCAGAGCTTTAGAATATACATACACATTGATTTATAGATGGATTTCTATCACTGTTTAAGAGCTATTTTCCAAGGAAAAAATATGCACTGACAAGACTCCAGAAAAGCTATGAACTACAAAAGGAATCAGAATATCATGGAAAAAGAAAAGAAAATTATATCTGCAATTGTAGTGTACAAGCCACCACCTTAATTTTTCAGACTTACGGGGAAAAGCGATATGCTCTTTGAATTCCGACCTTAAACCTCTGTGTGCCACTCCTGAGCACTCCTCTGGTAGCATCTACCACTGGAGTTGGTTAAGCATATCCATAGGCCTCTCACACTACTAATCAATCCCTTGACACAACTTGCTGCTCCTCTCTCAATCCAACATCGTAAACATCCCTAACTGATTAGCAGTACTCAAGAAGAGTTCTTGCAACTGTTTTCTAGACCTTTCATAGAGGAATTACATTTCCTTAAGTTTGTACCATTGAATCTTATTGCGTGGCATTAGAGTTTCTTACAATTACTTGTATGTAACATTTCTCTTTTTTAACACTACAAGATTATTTGTAGGTATTTTATGGTTGTTACTGTTTCTAGTAGTATTTTGCCAATATCATAGTTTTACAGTAATGTGTCTATTCACCTATTTATGTGCAATATGTTACATTTATTTAAATTGAGGTCAATTGTGAGTTCTTCCACTAATCATCAGGCCTCTATGAGACATTCTGCATTTATCTACAGTATTCTGGTATTGAGACCTACCTACAGATAACAGCAACGTCTGTGAACAGCCTCTTGGAGCTTCCAACGTTATCCACTAAATACGAAATAACCGATAACAGTGCTCTAATACTCCCTTTGAGTATTCCTGAAATTACCACCACATCTGTTGATTTGAAATGGTCAGGACAAGCAGAGAGGTAGGATTATTTCATATTCCAAGAAATAGTATGCTACTGTAAGAAAAGGGCAATTAAAAAGTGGAAATATTTACATGCTCAGCAAAGTATCTGCAGGTGGTAGTGCCATCTGTCAAGGAGGCACTTGAAACATTTAGCTCTTGCCAGAAGAATATGGAGGAATGTGGCTCAAGTTTAAAAGATTAGTTGACCAACCACTGGATGGGTATGTATAGTCGACAGAACAAAAGCTGTCTACACAGAAAAAGGCTAAGTCCCACATTGGACATTCTCAGTGTGTACAGCCACGTATTAATTTATGCAACACTTTTCCCCCTTGATGTCGATGTTGTGTTATAGCAGCATATTGTTATACCATTCAGACATGCTACATACAAAATTCGAAATTAATACCAATTAATCACTATACAATGTAGTATAGGATATCAATGATGATTGCAAAAAGTCTAGCAATTTAACGGGCAGCTGAAAGAGATGTTTGTGTTGCTGTGTGAGTAGCTCACAGTCAGAGTGCTTGGTTCTCACTCACCAAACCAGAGTTCGGGTCTGCTGTATGGCTATATTTTTGTATGTTCCCGTCACGGTAGGTGCCAATGGCCTCTCTGAGGTAGTGTCTCTTTTCTTCTTGACTACAGCACTGGTGCATATTATTTGTAGTCTTTAAGAGAACTATTCTAGTACAGGCTAACAGGAACTATATCTAAAAGCTAACAAAATCTTGGAACAAAATCCATTCAGGTTATTTTAAGGCCATTCATTTCATAGAAGTGAGAGAATGTTGTTATTTTGAGGGGTAAGCGATTTTAGATCAATCAGACTTCTAGCAAAATTCTACCTTTTACGAAGCTCATATTTCAGTTTTGGGAGAGAGTAACTAATTGAATAATTATTCAGTTCCTTGTCATGAATGAAGCTGGTAATGATATATTTTTTTTATCAAATTCCACAAAAGTTAGCACCATGCTCAACAGCAATCCTTTTGCTTTTTTACTTGAGAACAATAAAATTCGCTATCACTTTCAATTTTGAAAACGGTTAGGTCCTAATTAAGTTGGCAAAGAAAATGATTTGTCTGTTTGCATAAAACTATTCCCAGACGTAGCAGATAGAATGAGCAGAAAAAATTATTAAGAAGAGATTGTGTAAGAGAGAATAAATGTTTGATGATGAGCACATAAATTTTGATATTGAAGTGAAATTACAAAGAACTGGAGAAAAATAAGTTCAACTATTCAAAATAATGGCTCTGAAATAAGACAGTGGAATTCTATTGGACAGTATTTTTTAAAATTCAGTTATACATGTATAATGATCCAAATGAGTTATCCCTTCCAGTTGACAGTAAAAGTGTAGAATACAGTTTTCCAAGGGAAAAGTATGGTTCATTTCTCTGTAAGTTTCAAGAAAAATAGAACTCAATAACATTGGTGGTCTGTGGCTATGACACTACAGATACCAGGTGATGGAATGCACTACTATTTGCCTTAATGCCGTTATAATTTAGTTTGAGAAAGTATTTGAGTTCTGACTTGATACTGTGTTTAATTTACCCAGAGGATATTATCATTACTGAAAATGAGTTCGAATATAGAGGAAAAGAACCTATTACAAGCGAGTTCACTAATATGAGAAATCTAGATTCTGACTAAAATAAGTGTTCAGCTCTGTTGGAAGGTATTAGAACTTATATGCGATTGCAGTCTTTCTCGGTGTATTCCACTGATGAATTCTTCTCGGGTTATCAGTTAAGTGGAGGTGTCGACATGTCGCAATGTTTCTTCCCCAGAAAATGATGGGTACGAAACGTTGCAAAAAAGACAACGCCACTGCTCAGCTGATAACCTGAGAAGACTTCATCAGTATCAGAACTTAAGTTTTCACAGCACCTGAGGCATAGAGCAGTGACAATAAGACATTTACACAGCTGGATAATGTTGAGAATCCTTGATGTTAAAAGTGTTGAATTTCATTTTTTGAGTGTATGTGATTGTAGGGCTTTAAAATTTGAAGTTGCATAGGTGTTGTACCAATGTTCATTTGATTATATTCTTCACAAAGCACTGTTTCATTTGCTATAATGAATTGTCCTTCAAACCAATCATCATAACTAGGAAGCTAGGTTTCTAGTGTAAGATGGCTTATCCTAATGCGACATTATGGGTATCATAATACGCAACAATATCACGTATTAGAACACGGTATCTCATATTAGGGTATCTTCATCTTGCTACCTCAGTAGCTAGATTCAATCTCATGTTTTTGCTAAGTGGTTTGACAATTTTGTAAGTTTTGTGAAGCCATCTGATGGTGATCTTGTTGTGCTTACACTTGATGAACATCAAATCACATTTGTGTGATAGACAAAGCAAGAGAAAACAATGACCACATGATCTGTTTATCAACCCATTTCTCACATAAAATACTGTTTCTTGTGTGGAATTCATGGGACTATTTACAATGCATTATCCCCAAGAAATACAAACCTGGTGGGCAAATAACCCAGGTTTGCTAAAATGGCCTCTAGAAAATGGGACTATTCCATGTAACAGGCCTATACTTAGAGACAATGACTTTGCAAGACACCAGGAGTTTGCCATACGAGAAGCAACAACAGAGTAAATGCGAGTCCAGTTGTTTTCTGGCCAGCTCTGAAAATCAAGAGCCACCTGATGTAGTAAAATCAGCAAATCCTGAAGCTGTGAAACTGCTAACATTGTTTCCATACAGGGAACATTTGAAATGATTCAAAGAGATGAAAAGCTGTAGCAGATTCAAAGGAGACACAAGTGAAAAAAGAAATAGAAAAAAAGAAAAAAGAAAACCACAGGAAAGAATCTTCCAGTCATTCATAGCCTGATACAAATTTGATTGAGGCCAGTGCTTCAGATGTGCAATCTGAAGAAAAAGATGCCAAATGCATATCCTCCAATGGTAATTTCTTTGAAGACTAACATGGAGGAATGGGCACAGAATGTGTGGAATGCTGTCCTTGGGCTCCTGAAGAATGTTAACTTCAGAAAGAGCTTTAGTATGCCCTGACTGCAATTCTTATGCGCAATGAACCCTAAAAATGTTGGAGAAGGAGTAAGCAACAGAACATTATTATTTTAGAGTTTGGTTGTTCGTATATTGGTTGATACTGTTTTCTCTGACTGTCTTGTATTGGGACACCATTTCTATTTCTATTCAGTGCTAACGTGTTTAAGATTTTTTTTTCCAATTTTACATGTATTAAGCAGAAGGAATTCAATAAATAAAATGTAAAGTACTATGATTCCATGTAGATTTCTAATTAATAAACATACAGTTGTATCAAATATTGTAATATAAAGTGGAGTAATGTAGGATGAAAAAATGGAAACTCCAAATAGGAATATCACCAATGTAGGAAAAGATACATTGCTACTTATCATAAAGAAGACGCGTGAAGTTGCAGGCAGGCACAATTAAGACACGTAAGCCACATCCTTCATCAGTAAAACACACACACACCCACACCATTCAGAGACACAAGCAAGTACGCCTCACGCACACGACTGCCAACTCCAGCTTCTTAGGCTGAGACGCTGGAGTTGGCGGTCAATTGTGCATGAGGTGTGCTTACTTGTGTGTATAATGTCAGCCTTTTACTGATAAAGGCTGTGGCGTAAAGCTTTATGTAACAGTCTTTTAATTGTGCCTGTCTGCAACTTAACGTGTCTTCTTTATAGTAAGCAGCAATTTGTCTTTTCCTACTGTGTAGGATGAGAAAAGTTTCACATCAGGGATGTTGCTGGTATGAGGTCCACCCAGATTTGGCATCAGTTACCTGTCTCATTCGATGAGGCATCGGGGCAGTCAGCCTCTGAAAATGTGTCTCATCGCCTGTGAGACTCTCCCATCTGTCCATCACTAGGCCTTGGGTCCAGAGTCTGCTAGTGTAAGATCATGTGATGCTTCATTTTGTCCCATGAACGATTTGACTCGTGTGAACCAGTGAGTGATCCTACTGGAACATTTGGACAGTGTACTGAAACCATTGTACGGAACAAGTGCCTGAACACTATTTCTCATGGTCTGCATATGCTGAGACATTTAGACAGTAAATGACTGTTTGTCTTATACTTGTCTGTGTTGCATTGTTTTATCATGTTCGGCATACTGTGGCTGCATTTGTGTTATGCTTGCAACACATCAACAAACAATACAATGTAAAAAAAATATGGCATCAAGGGAATGTGAATCTTAATTACTTCCATCGAAATTCATATTCCTCAAGTGCTGCCACTTTGCTGCCATGTAAGTATTTAGGTCTTTTCTTAATTATGTATTCAAGGCAGAAACGTCTCGATGTTTCAAACAGATAAAAGTAAGTGTTATAGTGTATACAGGGTGTTACAAAAAGGTAACATGTGGACATGTGTCCGGAAACGCTTACTTTCCATGTTAGAGCTCATTTTATTACTTCTCTTCAAATCACATTAATCACGGAATGGAAACACACAGCAACAGAACGTACCAGCGTGACTTCAAACACTTTGTTACAGGAAATGTTCAAAATGTCCTCCGTTAGCGAGGATACGTACATCCACCCTCCGTCGCATAGAATCCCTGATGCGCTGATGCAGGTCTGGAGAATGGCGTATTGTATCACAGCCGTCCACAATATGAGCACGAAGAGTCACTACATTTGGTACCGGGCTTGCGTAGACAAGAGCTTTCCAATGCCCCCATAAATGAAAGTCAAGAGGGTTGAGGTCAGGAGTGCGTGGAGGCCATGGAATTGGTCCGCCTCTACCAATCCATTGGCCACCGAATCTGTTGTTCAGAAGCGTACGAACACTTTGACTGAAATGTGCAGGAGCTCCATCGTGCATGAACCACATGTTGTGTCGTACTTGTAAAGGCACATGTTCTAGCAGTACAGGTAGAGTATCCTGAATGAAATCATGATAATGTACTCCATTGAGCGTAGGTGGAAGAACATGGGGCCCAATCAAGACATCACCAACAATGCCTGCCCAAACGTTCACAGAAAATCTGTGTTGATGATGTGATTGCGCAATTGCATGCGAATTCTCGTCAGCCCACACATGTTGATTGTGAAAATTTACAATTTGATCACATTGGAATGAAGCCTCATCCGTAAAGAGAACATTTGCGTTGAAATGAGGATTGACACATTGTCGGATGAACCATTTGCAGAAGTGTACCCTTGGAGGCCAATCAGCTGTTGATAGTGCCTGCACACGCTGTACATGGTATGGAAACAACTGGTTCTCCCGTAGCACTCTCCATACAGTGACATGGTCAACATTACCTTGTACAGCAGCAACTTCTCTGATGCTGACATTAGGGTTATCGTCAACTGCACGAAGAATTGCCTCGTCCATTGCAGGTGTCCTCGTCGTTCTAGGTCTTCCCCAGTTGCGAGTCATAGGCTAGAATGTTCCGTGCTCCCTAAGACGCCGCTTCGAACGTCTTCCTGTCGGGACACCTTCGTTCTGGAAAACTGTCTCGATACAAACGTACCGCGCCACGGCTATTGCCCCGTGCTAATCCATACATCAAATGGGCATCTGCCAACTCCGCATTTGTAAACATTGCACTGACAGCAAAACCACGTTCGTGATGAACACTAACCTGTTGATACTACGTACTGATGTGCTTGATGCTAGTACTGTAGAGCAATGAGTCACATGTCAACACAAGTACCGAAGTCAACATTACCTTCCTTCAATTGGGCCAACTGGCAGTGAATCGAGGAAGTACAGTACATACTGATGAAACTAAAATGAGCTCTAACATGGCAATTAAGCGTTTCCGGACACATGTCCACATAACATCTTTTCTTTATTTGTGTGTGAGGAATGTTTCCTGAAAGTTTGGCCGTACCTTTTTGTAACACCCTGTATATAAGGTGATATGTTGTAATCATACACAATCACCAAAAATCGAAAAGGTCTATAAATAAAATCATTACATTAAGAAGGCGAAAAATACACATCTAAAAGTATGTTACTTATGGCACTGCCACCATTGCCAGCGTGTGCGTTTCATTTTCACAGGTGTGAGCACTATACAAACAAAGATACGCAAGCTTATCAAGAGATGTGAACAGTTTTGTATTGTTGACTGTACCTGGTAAAACAGTCGATGACAGAAGGGATCCTTCACGATATACAGTCTCTGTAAAAGAATGTCTAAAGAAATAAAGACCACTGCACAGTCACTATATATAAGTATACAAGTATAGATAGAAAAATGCTAAATGAATTACATTTGGCTGTCAAAAGGGCAACCCACGGTTGCTTCATCAGGAAAGAGGGAAGGAGAGGGAAAGACGAAAGGATGTGGGTTTTAAGGGAGAGGTTAAGGAGTCATTCCAATCCCGGGAGTGGAAAGACTTACCTTAGGGGGAAAAAAGGACAGGTATACACTCACGCACACACACACATATCCATCCGCACATATACAGACACAAGCAGACATATGTAAAGGCAAAGAGTTGGGCAGAGATGTCAGTTGAGGCGGAAGTACAGAGGCAAAGATGTTGTTGAATGACAGGTGAAGTATGAGCAGCGGCAACTTGAAATTAGCGGAGATTGAAGCCTGGTGGGTGACGGGAAGAGAGGATATATTGAAGGGCAAGTTCCCATCTCCGGAGTTCTGATAGGTTGGTGTTAGTGGGAAGTGTCCAGATAACCCGGACAGTGTAACACTGTGCCAAGATGTGCTGGCCGTGCACCAAGGCATGTTTAGCCACAGGGTGATCCTCATTACCAATAAACACTGTCTGCCTGTGTCCATTCGTGCGAATGGACAGTTTGTTGCTGGTCATTCCCACATAGAAAGCTTCAGAGTGTAGGCAGGTCAGTTGGTAAATCACGTGCGTGCTTTCACATGTGGCTCTGCCTTTGATCATGTACACCTTCCGGGTTACAGGACTGGAGTAGGTGGTGGTGGGAGGGTGCATGGGACAGATTTTACACCGGGGGCGGTTACAAGGGTAGGAGCCAGAGGGTAGGGAAGGTGGTTTGGGGATTTCATAGGGATGAACCAAGAGGTTACGAAGGTTAGGTGGATGGCGGAAAGACACTCTTGGTGGAGTGGGGAGGATTTCATGAAGGCTGGATCTCATTACAGGGCAGGATTTGAGGAAGTTGTATCCCTGCTGGAGAACCACATTCAGAGTCTGATCCAGTCCCGGAAAGTATCCCGTCACAAGTGGGGCACTTTTGGGGTTCTTCTGTGGGAGGTTCTAGGTGTGAGGGGATGAGGAAGTGGCTCTGGTTATTTGCTTCTGTACCAGGTCGGGAGGGTAGTTGCGGGATGCGAAAGCTGTTTTCAGGTTGTTGGTGTAATGGTTCAGGGATTCAGGACTGGAGCAGATTCATTTGCCATGAAGACCTAGGCTGTAGGGAAGGGACCGTTTGATATGGAATGGGTGGCAGCTGTCATAAAGGGGGTACTGTTGCTTGTTGGTGGGTTTGATGTGGACAGATGTGTGAAGCTGGCCATTGGACAGATGGAGGTCAACGTCAAGGAAAGTGGCATGGGATTTGGAGTAGGACCAGGTGAATCTGATGGAACCAAAGGAGTTGAGGTTGGAGAGGAAATTCTGGAGTTCTTCACTGTGAGTCCAGATCATGAAGATGTCATCAATAAACCTGTACCAAACTTTGGGTTGGCAGGCCTGGGTAACCAAGAACGCTTCCTCTAAGTGACCCATAAATAGGTTGGCGTACGAGGGGGCCATTCTGGTACCCATGGCTGTTCCCTTTAATTGTTGGTATGTCTGGCCTTCGAAAGTGAAGAAGTTGTGAGTCAGGATGAAGCTGGCTAAGGTAACGAGGAAAGAGGTTTTACGTAGGGTGGCAGGTGATCGGCGTGAAAGGAAGTGCTCCATCGCAGTAAGGCTCTGGACGTGCGGAATATTTGTGTATAAGGAAGTGGCATCAATGGTTACAAGGATGGTTTCCGGGGGTAACAGATTGGGTAAGGATTCTAGGCGTTCGAGAAAGTGGTTGGTGTCTTTGATGAAGGATGGGAGACTGCATGTAATGGGTTGAAGGTGTTGATCTACGTAGGCAGAGATACGTTCTGTGGGGGCTTGGTAATCAGCTACAATGGGGCGGCCGGGATGATTGGGTTTGTGAATTTTAGGAAGTAGGTAGAAGGTAGGGGTGCGGGGTGTCGGTGGGGTCAGGAGGTCGATGGAGTCAGGTGAAAAGTTTTGTAGGGGGCCTAAGGTTCTGAGGATTCCTTGAAGCTCCACCTGGACATCAGGAATGGGATTACCTTGGTAAACTTTGTATGTAGTGTTGTCTGAAAGCTGACGCAGTCCCTCAGCCACATACTCTCGACGATCAAGTACCATGGTCGTGGAACCCTTGTCCGCCAGAAGAATGACGATGGATCGGTCAGCCTTCAGATCACGGATAGCCTGGGCTTCAGCTGTGGTGATGTTGGGAGTAGGATTAAGGTTTTTCAAGAAGGAGAGGCAAGGCTGGAAGTGAGAAATTCCTGGAAGGTTTGGAGAGGGGGATTTTGAGGAAGAGGAGGTGGGTCCCGCTGTGACGGAGGGTGGAACTGTTCCAGGCAGGGTTCAATTTGGATAGTGTCCTGGGGAGTTGGATCATTAGGAGTGGGATTAGGGTTGTTTTTCTTCATGGAAAAGTGATATTTCCAGCAGAGAGTACGAGTGTAGGACAGTAAATCTTTGACGAGGGCTGTTTGGTTGAATCTAGGAGTAGGGCTGAAGGTGAGGCCTTTGGATAGGACAGAGGTTTCGGATTGGGAGAGAGGTTTGGAGGAAAGGTTAACTACTGAATTAGGGTGTTGTGGTTCCAGAGTGTGTTGATTAGAATTTGGAGGTATCAGGGGGAGTGGAGCTGGAATTGGGAGATTGAGTAGATGGGAGAGGCTGGGTCTGTGTGCAATGAGAGGAGGTTGAGGTTTGCTGGAAAGGCACACTATCAGCATGGTAGTATGTGTTGGCAGATGTGTACATGTTCCAGAAACAACGTGCGGATAATAAGTTCTGTATGTTTGTCAGTTTTAACTATTCATAATTTCATGTAGTTTTGATGGGATTTCTGTATAATAGGACGTAAAGACAATTGTTGGTTTCACTGATTTGTCATGTGGCATGAATTCTTGGAATTTCTGGGGGCATGGGGGCCAGACTTATAAAAGGTAGTGGCCATTTTGTCACACTTACAGTTAGTTGGATGCTGTTGAACAGGCAGGATCTACGTTACTCGGGGCAGCAATCTAGCCACACAGATTTAAAAACATAATGTTTCGAGACGATTGTTGCGACACGTCGAAATATTTCATGCGCTAGTTCAGAGGCATTTATCATTATTTTTGCAGTGGTCAACACTTGGAATTATTTTTCTAGTGTCTGACAGACGCACAGGAATTATTTTTCTAGTGTCTGACAGACGCACATTTGTCATTTTTAGTTTTGATTTGAACGTAGAACAATCTAGCTTAGTGAACACATGCTGTGTTAATGATTATTTTAGATGTGTAGTGACTTTACAAATCAATGTATTGGATGCTTGAGCTATATTAAATTTTCTTTGCACAAGTGAAGATTATAAACCACCAGGCTGCAATTTATTTTGCGAAAAAGTTATTTATAACCTAATGATTATTTATTCTGATTTATACATCAAAGACAATCAATTATTTTTATTTAATAAAGCTTCTGGTATGGTTGCAGCATCCTCTGTGACAACACCAACAGAGCCAATAAGTTAATAAAACAGTACAGTTGGAGTTGGGGGGGCTTTTTCGGGATTTAGTTTGCTGGGCAACTAAATACGAAGGTTAAGTCAGATAGGTGTTAGGTGCGTGTGAAGATTTAGTCATGAAGGGGCATGAATTTATTTTCTCGTCGTGAACACGTGGACACCGTTGGCATGGCAGCAGTGAAGCAGTCTCCATGACAATGCAGCAAAGACCACACATGCATAGTGTGTCCAGGTATATTGAATCACAGCAGTGGCTGAGCGATGCCACTGGGCTTTGCCAGCACAGCAGCAGACTGTGGCAGTGGTCTGGCTGCAGCTCGCAACAGCAGCCATCAAGAGTTGCTTGTGGTCGTCACCAACACGGCAGCGCAGTGCAGTTCACGCCTGCATGGAGGGTCCGGATCTCCAGCATCCGACTGCAGCCACAGACTGAAAGTTAAGTGCAAGCAGTATTTGTAATTATCCTAGTATTGTAATTGCTGATTGTTAGCCATCATGGCTTGGAGGGGGGGGGGGGGTGTTAAGCAGTCACCCACTGAATGTGGTTTTGATCACGTAGGCAGAAAGCTTTTAAAGAGTAGATCTGAAGGGGAAGAAAATAAATACCCATGTATAGAATATTTTCAAGTTCAGTTGATGCATATTATGCAGAAACTGGGAGCATTAGATGAAATAAGGAGGCAAAATGAGGGAATAAACAGTCAGTTTGATGAAATAAATATGTAAATTGAAAGTCAGTCACTATCATTCTCACAACAGGCATGATATGGAGTTACATAAGAAGTATGTGCCCATTTTTATTTAATTTTAAGATTTTATCAGTGCTATTATGGACTTTATAAAAAATACGTGAAGTCACAGATTATGTGGTGACTACTTTCTGTACGTATGTATTTCGATTTATACATCATCAGATTAATCAGCTTTTGAGTGAATCCATCATGAATTGGTATGGAGTCATCTGTCTTCTCGCCAAAGGGCCAGCATGACTGAAGAAAATTCTTGCAACAGCCTTGCACCGTCTTATCAATTTCTGAAAATAGCTGTGGCCCACAGTTTGCTTGGAGAACAATTTGTTTGGCAGTTTTTTATTTGACCACGAATGGAGGTAATGTTTTCCCCTCGAAAATCAAGAGCACCACGATCTCTGCCCATTGTTGGTTTCGTTCCCAGTTACTGATCTCCACAGTTTGAAAGTTGTCGTTCCATTTCGGTGGTCAGAATACCAAAGTCAAAGCAAGAGGTACTGTCTGTTGCATAGTGCATTATAATCAACTTTCTCACATCAGAGGGCATAAAACTGCCCAAAATTTTTACAAGACTTGCAGCACAGTCCAAGGACAATACCCTGAGAAAGACCCAAGTGTATGCATGGTACAGACAGATTTTATGAGGATGATAAGCAGTTGAGAATGCAGCTGGATGTCATCTCCCGAGGACCATCATGACTGTGGAAAGTTCTTACAATTGTCTTTTTTGATTTTAAGGAGTTCTCATCTGTTTTTTACATGAACATTGTACTTTGAATACTGCATACTATTGCCAACTTTTCGACCAAACAAAATGTGCGTATAGTCAGAAAAGGCATGCAGATGGGATTGTGCTTCATAACATCCCTCAACCCCACGCAGCTGCCAATGAAAAATTCAAGAATTGTTCAGGACCACACTAGAACATCCTCTGTACAGTCTGGGCATACCACCCTATTGTTTTCATTTGTTTGTAAGCAGTCAGAGGACACAATTTGACAACGATGGTGCTGTCAAAGCGTTCGTACACAACTATTTGCTGTAACAGCCATGTTCATTTTTAGAAAAATGGCATCAAGAAACTAAGCATCCACAGGAAAAACATTTCCTGTACAGGAGACTATACAGAAAAATAAGTTCATATGTATGAATTTTTCTGAAGCTTAAACAAACTTATAAAAATCCAGTTTATAATTGATTCACCGTCATAGCAATAAAAATAGTTTTGTGTTCCCTGTAACTAGCCTGAAAATTAAAATGGTAACTGGGTGCTAAAGCAGTCCAGTTAAGAATGAAGTTATTCTAGAGGTAACACTTGATGTTGTTATCTGTGTGCAAGGATTTTTTGTAGTCCCTAATCTGTGCATCAATATGTTGTTGGGAACTGACTTCTTAACTAAGTAAGCAGGTACCATTAATTACGAGCACTAGTTCATTGAAGAGATCACTGGTGCTTACCACAGGGTTGTTAGGTTTAAAGATGTGATGGCATGTTTGTTTATAGATAGGTGTTAGTAGTTAATGATTTGCTGTGTTGTTATTATTTGTATGTGTGTATTATTATTATTATTATTATTATTTTGTGTGTTCATGTAACATTGTGTTTTCATGTATTTGTTTATGTTAATGTAAAATGTAAATTAGCTTTGCTTCTTTTTTGATTTATTGTTTTGACATCTCATGTTAGTTTTTATGTTGTTTACATTGTGAGACAGCATGCTTGACATGAGATACCATTCTCTGACACATGCGGTGTTATTGTCATTGTTCTTTTATGGTGAAGACACAGATCACAGCATGAGAAGTAAAAAATTGCAATCACATGTTTTGTTGTTTGCATTGTGGTTATGATTGCATTCTTTGACTCCTAATGATGTCTTTATCATCTTGTGAATTTGGTCTGCCAAGAGGGGCTTTGGATAGCTTCATCTGTGGTGGACGTGATCGAATTATTAGTCAAGGAGTTCATGAATTGTGTTTGTTTCTTTGGTAGAAAATGGTCTAGTTGGCAAGACCTAACGGTGATGCAACAATGATGGCTGTACTGAAGCTACCACTGTCTGAGGAAGGCACGCACAAACACCAGATGCAGTGCAAGAAGTTCAGTGTCATGTGCTTTGTAGAGTGAGTTTGTTGTTTTGGTGCTTCAAATAAGTGTAGATTCAAAGGACAGTTGTCAGCAACTTGTGAAGTTCCCCTGAAAACATCGTACACATCAGATTAAGAAAAAGACATTTAATGTCTAAGAAATTGAATTATTTTTGTAATTTATTCTATTTGTTACTTTTAATCGGCTCAGTTTGTGTGCAGGGACATATTTCGTAACTCCAAACAGTGTCCCAGTAATTGATTTTTTTATTTTTGTCTGCAAAGTATTATTCAGCTTTTAACATACAAAGGTACATGTAGAATTAGTTGTTTCTATTTTTATGTGTATTTTTGTATGAGAACATGCATTCCCATTAGTTTTAAAAGTGTTAACCTACAAATTACAACATGTTTAGATTGTAAGATGTCAGAAACGTGACACACTAGTTCACCAATTTGTTACACTTTTTATTAGGTTGGTGCATAAGTGTGTAGTGTATTTGTTTTGCATGTTGGTATTCTGGTTGCTATGGTTTATTTATTGATTGTAATTTTTTATTTGTATTTCAAAGTTGCTATATGAAACAATGGAAAATCCAGGATGGAATGTAACAATATAATGAAAAGGATAGTTGCTACTCACTGTATAGTGGAGATGCTGAGTTGCAGAAAGGCAACACAAAAAGACTGTCAGAGAGTTAGCTTTCAGCCACAAGGTCTTCGTCAGAAGTAGACAACATACACACATTACCTTTGACAAAGGTCTTGTTGGCCAAAAGCTAACGTTTTGACAGTCTTTTTGTTGTGCCTTTCTGTGATCAGTGTCTCCGCTATATGGTGAGTAGCAACTATCCTTGCTATATGAATTAACATATTGTCATTTTATCATTTGGCGATAGTGAGTGGATGGATACTGGAAAATGGAGTGCCAAGTAGAGAAATCGGAACATTTCTGACACATTCTTGTGTTTCAGCTCAATATAAGACTGACAAGAGCAGAAACAGCCAGAAACATTAGTGCCATATGTGAGGATAATGCCATTGGACAGAGCATGACAAGAAAATGGTTTTATCTTTTTCAGGTAGATTGTTTTGACACTAGTGACTCTCCACATTCAGGAAGACCTTCAGAGTTTGAAGAAGATCATTTAAATGCATTAATTCACAATAATCCACATCATTGTACTAGAGAACTGCCAATATGACGAACTGTGATCATTCCACCATCATGTGACATTTGCATGCAGTGGGAAAGTTTCAAAATTCAGGTGAATGGGTACCTCATGCTTTAATCCAAAATCACAAAAATCAGCAGGTGGCCATGTGCGCATCTCTTCTTGCTTGTCATCAGTTAATTTGTGAACAACACCAACCATTCCTATCCTGTGTCATTACTGGTAACGAGAAATGAAGTCTTTATGCTAACATGTTGTTGTTGTTGTTGTTGTTGTTGTGGTCTTCAGTTGAAAGACTGGTTTGATGCAGCTCTCCATGCCAGTTTATGCTGTGCAAGCCTCATCATCTCTGAGTAACTACTACAACCTTCATCCCTATGTCCTCTGAAATTCCCCCCCCCCCCCCCCTTTCCCACTTCCCTCCAGTACTAATTTGATGATCCCTTGATGCTTCAGAATGTGTCCTACCAACCAATCCCACAAATTTCTCTTCTCCCCAGTTCTATTCAGTACCTCCTCATTAGTTATGTGATCTAATCTTCAGCATTCATCCGTAGCACCACATTTCAAAAGCTTCTATTCTCGCTTGGTCTAAACTGTTTATCATCCACATTTCACTTCCATACATGGCTCCACTCTATACAAACGCTTTCAGAAAGGACTTCCTCACACTTAAATCTATACTTGACATTAAAAAATTTCCCTTCTTCAGAAACACATTCCTTGCCATTGCCAGTCTACATTTTATATCTTCCCTACTATGACCATCATCCATTAGTTTGCTTCCCAAATAACAAAACTCATTTACTACTTTAAGTGTCTCATTTCCCAATTCCCTCATCGTCACCTGATTTAATTCCTCTACAATCCATTATCCTCGTTTTGCTTTTGTTGATGTTCATCTTATATCCTCCTTTTAAGACACTGTCCATCCCATTCAACTGCTCTTGCAAGTCTCTAAGAGAATTACAGTGTCATCGGCAAACCTCAAAGTTTTTGTTTCTTCTCTCTGGACCTCAATTCCTATTCTATTTTTTTCTGTTTACTGCTCGCTCAATATCCAGATTGAACAACATCGGGGATAGGCTACAACCCTGTCTCACTCCCTTCTAACCACGGCTTCCCTTTCACGCCCCTTGATTCTAATGACTGCAATCTGGTTTCTGTACAAATTTTAAATAGACTTTCACTCCCTGTATTTTATCCCTAATATCTTCAGAATTTCAAAGAGATTATTCCAGCCAACATTGTCAAAAGCTTTTAGAAATGGGTCATTCACGAAATATCGGGACCAAAGGAATGGTTTACCAAGATGAATGGAAAGAGTGAGGAACAAATTCTAAGGAATGGTGGTTCATAGTTCACTTTGGTTGCAGATTCCTACTTATAGTTCCTGGGAACGTGAAAAGGTCGGTCTCGTTTCCGCAACGGCATGTCTGCCTCAGTCCCGTTCCCGTCTGTCTCTGTCTCGGTTGCGGCTTTCTACTTATCGTTCCCAGGAACGGGAGACGGTTGGTCTTGTTCCCGCAACAGCATGTCGGCTGGTCTCGTTCTAGCCTCTGTCCCGTTCTCGTCTGTCTTGGTCTCAGTCTCGCTTGGCCGGACTTGTTGCTCTTCCTGCTGCCACTCGTTGCAGTTCTACTGCCGACTGCTCGTAGTTATTTCAGTATTGAATTGTTGTTTGTTTCATTCACTGTGCACACCCCTTCTAGATCTGTTTCAAACCTTTTTCGTATTCTATTCAGCATCCATGACCAGTAATTAAAATGTATTTTATAATTATGTAAATTACATAAAAATTACATGGTATGTAATACATACATCTTTTCACATAGCAAAATGGCAGATTAGATTACTTCACTATTTCAATAAGCAGCAGAATAAATACTTGCAAAAAAAAGCAAGATTTTTTTGCTATTACACATGCAAAGGAAGTTGGCACGGCACACACGAGTAGACATTTTCTGTCTTTTTATGATCCAAAGTAAAAGGGCATGTTCATTGTTATGGAAGGCAGACTGACTTACAACCGAATGAAGCCTGTGCTCCATAATCAAGTGTCTGGTGTCGCATTTTGTAAAGAGAATATGATAACTTCTACGATATTATTTCAGTGGTACAGAGTGGCACATGAAAAATCGGCCCTAAGTACTAGATTCCTCATTGTCACCCAGCAGTCGTCATCTATTGTTTTGAAGTTGTTGTTTGCATTAGCTTATTTGTTATTTCTTCACTGCCTAATTATTACATGTTTATCTATTATGCTCATAGCGGTCAACAAATCGTGCATAATTAGTGGGCAGTTTGTACTCGGTGCCGATTTTTCTTGCGCCACCTTATATTATTTCACTGTGATCAGCCACATAACGTTACATTTGGCTAAACAAGAGGTTTTGCTGAATCAGGAAAATTACAAGTGCCTGAGAATTCTGTTGTGAATAAAAACTCTGTACTCCAGGGGGGAGGCAAGTGCCCCCTCTTGGCACCCTCTTAGGGTCAGTATTGCCTCACATGTTCCAACATTTCTACGGAATCCAAACTGATCTTCCCCAAGGTCGCCTTCTACCAGTTTTTCCATTCTTCTGTAAAGGATTCATGTAAGTATTTTACAGCTGTGACTTATTAAACTGATATTTCACTAATTTTCACACCGTTCAGCACCTGCTTTCTCTGGAACTGGGATTATTATATTCCTCATGCAGTCTGATGTTATTTCTCATGTCTCATACATTTTGCACACCAGATGGAAGAGTTTTATCATGGCTAGCTCTCACAAGGCTATTAGTACCTCTAATGGAATATTGTCTACTCCAGGGTCCTTGTTTCAACTTAAGTCTTTCATTGCTTTGTCAAATTCTTCATGCAGTATCATATCTCCCTCCTCATCTTCTTCTACATTCTCTTCCATTTCCATAATATTGCCCTCAAGTACATCTCCCTTGTATAGACCCTGTATATACTCCTTCCATCTTTCTGCTTTCCATTCTTTGCTTAGGACTGGTTTCCTATCTGAGCTCATGATATTCGTACAGGTGATTCTCTTTTCGCTGTAGGTCTCTCTTAATTTTTGTGTAGGCAGTATCTATCTTACCTCTAGTGGTATACTTCTACATCCTACTTAACCATTTTGCACTTCCTGTCGATTTAATTTTTTAAACATTTGTATTCCCTTTCACCTGCTTCATTTACTGAATTTTTATATTTTCTCCTTTCATCTTTTAAATTCAATATCTCTAGTGTTGCCCAAGGATTTCTACTGGCCCTCATCTTTTTACCTTCTCGATCCTCTGTTGCCTTCACTATTTCATCTCTCAAAGCTACTCACTCTTTTTCTACTGTATTCTGTTCCCCTGTTCTTGTCAATTGTTCCCTAATGCTCCCTGTGAAACCCTCTACAATCTCTGGTTCTTTCAGTTTATCCAGATCCCATCTCCTTAGATTCCTGCCTTTTTTCAGTTTCTTCAGTTTTAATCTGCAGTCCATAACCAATAAATTGTGGTCAGAGTCCACATCTGCCCCTGGAAATGTCTTACAATTTAAAATCTGGTTCCATCTATTTTATTTTGTATTTATAATCCTGTATTCACCTGGTCAGAAGCCCTGTTCCTCCTGCCACCGAACTTCACTAATTCCCACTATACCTAACTTTAACCTGTCCATTTCCCTTTTTAAGTTTTCTAACCTACCTTAAGTTAAGGGATCTGACATTCCACACTGATCTGTAGAACGCTAGTTTTCTTTCTCCTGATACGTCGTCCTGAGTAGTCCTCACCTGGAGATCCTATGGGGGACTGTT
Organism: Schistocerca piceifrons; assembly: GCF_021461385.2. Classification (NCBI taxonomy): domain Eukaryota; kingdom Metazoa; phylum Arthropoda; class Insecta; order Orthoptera; family Acrididae; genus Schistocerca; species Schistocerca piceifrons. Next base: position 660,084,059 of record NC_060138.1, read on the forward strand.
TTACCTCTGGAATATTTTATCTAACAGGATGCCATCATCATATAACCATACAGTAAAGCTGCATGCCCTCGGGAAAAATTATGGCTGTAGTTTCCCCTTGCTTTCAGCAGTTTGCAGTACCAGCACAGCAAGGCCATTTTGATTGATGTTACAGGGCCATATCAGTCAATCATCCAGACTATTGTCCCTGGAACTACTAAAAAGGCTGCTGTCCCTCTTCAGGAACCATGTGTTTGTCTGGCCTCTCAACAGATACCGCTCTTCTGTGGTTGCACCTACGTTACAGCTATCTGTATTGCTGAGGCTTGCAGGCCTCCTCACCAATGGCAAGGTCCATGGTTCACGGGGTGGGGAGATATGCTAACAATGCTAACATAATGAAAAGAAATGAATGGTTGAGCCCAAATGAAGCAGTAACTACTTGTAAAAAGACCTGCATGCATCCACAAAAGATAATGTTATGTATTTGGTGGAACAGCAGTGGTGTAGCACGCTACGAATTGCTTCCCCAAGGTATGACCATCACTGCTGACGTTTATTATCAATAACTCAGACACATTGCAGCCGCAGTCAAAGAACAGTGACCATGGAGATTGCATGAAGTGATACTACTGCAAGATAATGCTCTTGAGCATTCTGCTAGACAGACAAAAAAACACTATATAGGAGCTGGGTTGGGAAGTAATTCTCCATCCATGTTATTCACCTGATCTTGCAACCTGAGGTTTTCTCTTTTTCCTCTCTCTGTTAAACAATATTCAAAAAACTTCCTTTCCTGAGGAAAATCACTCTGCACTTGGCTCAACAAGTTGTTTGTCTCAGAACCATATGATTTCTACAGTCATAGAATTGAAAAGTCACCCCATCATTGGCAGGCTGTTTTAAATAGTGAAGGAGAATATATTATTGATGACTAAAATTTCTTTTATGTGTATCTGTTGTGCTTATTAAACTTATGGAAAAACTCTACAGACTTATGCACCAACACAATATTTAGGTATTTTTGCTGACAGTCTTTGACTCTCTTTTGGTGGAGTGATTTATTTTGGTGCTAGTTCTGTATCATATTGACTGTGTGAAAGATAAGGTAAGTGGAAGTATTGTGAGGTGTCTTACTATAAAGAGATCAGAGGTGATTGGTTTTATTCTTGCGTGGCTTTTGTCTCACTTGCTCCATAGTGTGGAGGTTGGCAGTTGCAGCGATGACAGCTCACAGGAAGGCATGGTGGACATGGGAGGTGAGGTGCTGAGAGCATGCAGACATGCCAAAATTTGCACGGGTGCAGACAAGACATCATTGCCACACTGGCAGCATGCACAAAGAACTCTATGCTTTTATCTACCTTTGCACACATGACGTGTGAGCTTTAATACCTACATATGAGAGACTATCACCAGTCTGTTACTTAGTTTTTGAAAAAGTTGAATAAACTTAATTTTTTTACAAGCTAATGATTATATATTCTGATTTATGCCTCAGGACAATTATTTATTTTTATTTAATAAAGTGTCAAGAACAGTTACAGCATCCTCTGTGATGATCGTAGAGCCAATAGACTATTTTTCTATGTCAAAAATATGGTTTGAATTGTTGTTGTTCTGAGTGATTATAACATTCAAATAGCATCTTTGGTCAATATTGTCAAAAATATGTTATTTTTGTGTAATTAGAACTTAAAAATCATTAAATTTCAAGGTTTGGCCATGTGATCAAAAATGCTCTGTTATTTGCTCTGGTGATATCACAGACTAGGAATGTGGCAAAGCTATATGTGTGTTACGGAAGTGTTAGCTGAAGTTACTAACTTTTTCCATGTTTTTTCTGCAAACAGTGTAGCTATTTAGTGATGGAAAATGTATTTACTACTTTTGAGAAACAATGAAAAGGAATTTGTTGAATGCTGGTAGGGGAGACCTTCCAAAAGTGGATGTGATTGTGTACCACCCATTTAAAGTGGCAATATGTGCAAGGGTGGGCATTCTTTTCCCAGCAACCTGCAACATAATTAAACTTGCGGAGAATAGGCCTGTATCTTATATCTAGATTGTCGACTATCAGATTCATGTGAAATACACTTTCAGAAACTACATGAGCTTAATTTGTAAAATGAACCATCGTTCATTGTCACTGCAGTCAGGGACTAAGACCCAAAGCACAATAAAATTCTTGGCAAATCTTAGTGCTGATTTCCTCATCTACAACACAATCAACAAGACTAGTGCAGTGTCAGTCTATTCTGATTCGCAACAAATAATGCACTGACTGTGGATCAGGCTCCAGGTTCGAATCCTGACATCTTTGTAAATTTTTAAAAGTTCAACTCCTGGCAAGTTCATAACATTAAAAAGTGTTACATGAAATATGATAATAGTATTTACAAGAATTCATTGTGACAGTTGTTTTGACAGTGGAATGTATTATATATACCTCCGCATTAATTTTTGCTCAGCAAAATGGACAACCTAGGATAAATGCATTTGATTTGGGCATACACAATTTACTTTTTTGGAAAGCATTGCTAGTGAGGAAGGTGTCACCACATGCCTGCAGTACAGTTAGCTGTAGGGAGATATGATTTTGTATGTGGAAAGATATAAAGCATGTGCAGTATGCTAGTAACACAAACATGTAGGGATGTTTGTGAGTGGAAACTAACATCAGTGTCTGAAGCAGATTTACTTCATCTTTATGTAGACAACGAAACTTTAAACAATAATGACCCTAGTTCGACAGTCCAAAGGTAAAAAAGGATTGATTGTAATAAAGTAAAATGTATGGTCATACGAACTAGAAATTTGCTTGACAGTGCCATGTGTGAACAGTAATAGCAAATGTAAGTGCATTGAAATGGTTGGGAAAATTCAATAAAACATTGTTTCTGTGGTGTGTTGTGAAGTTTTATTAATGTGATTTAGTTTTTGTTTGAAAGGACTGTTGAATTGTTCGCAAATAAGTTAAAATTTTTGTTTGGACAAGACCTGAACCAGCAACATTTAGGTAACTACTTATAAATCATTAGAGTCCACCGCTCTACCAACTGTGTCACCAAAGTGTGTGTGTAATATTGGATATAATGACAGTCAGTTCTCTCAATTTCCATTGCGAGTTTAATTTGGTTGAATGATGCTTTTGCTTTCTTGCAGGGGGGTGGGGGGGACGCTTAATATCTCAGATGTAAATTAATATTGACATCATGGCATTTTGGCAGTACCGTGCGCACCATGTTTTACGCATCATCTCATTTCTTAGAATACTCAAAACCAATATTTCAAGAGTTTTTATAGATTTTTTTTTTTTACATAGTAGTACTACACACCATTTGTAACCCATTTTTTGAATCATAAATTTCGAAACAAGATGTCACTGTGACTGAGCTTAATAACAGTAGTTGTAGTGAGCTAGCCAGTGATGTTACAGACATCACATGAAATGAATGGAGCATTTTAGCAGGCTTTCAAATTATTTTAATTTAATTTTTTTTATATTTAAGACAATTTCAAGAAAACAGTCAAATACCCTATTAGGTAATGAGACTGTACAGTCACACATTGTACTGTTTGCCTCTAGTGCAGATAAATTTCAACAGTAGGCATATTTTCCTATGTTAACAATATGGTTCAGATTGTTGCTATTCTGAACTATTATGACTTTCAAATAGAATTTTCGCTCAGTTTTCTCGCAAAATATCTGTTATTTTTGTTGAATTAATATGAAAAAATCATTAAATTTTGGAATTGCAGATGCTGTATTATTGGCTGAAGCTCTCGTGGCATCACATACTAGGAGTAAGACAAACTTTGTGCGTTATAGGAGTATTTGCCAAAGTTACTAGTGTTTTTCTGCAAACAATTTTGTGAAAGCTGATCGTGTAAATCTACCGAAAGTTGATGTGTTCGTGGTCTCTTTGTTCCTCAAAAGATTTTTGCATTCTGGAATTAAGAAAAATGTAGCTGCATTGTATGGTGACTGGGATGGAAGTACTGTGACATGGCTAAAAGTTGCAGAATTGTCTTAAAACTGAGGGTATCTGCAACTGTATTATTTTCTCAGACTGTGCTGGAAAGTTTTTCCAGGACAATTTGTGAAAGCCTGCACAATAAAACACATTGCAAACTTTTTCTTAGTGAAGGGAAGAGGCAACAGTCTTAGTGTGTTACATTAAATAACTTTTTTTTTTTTTTTTTTAAATGTGAGGGTAAATGTTGTGTCATGCCAGGCAGGTTGGACTTAGGGTATTTTACTTTTAATATTAAACTTGGCACATTTTATAAAGATGACTATTGTATGTGCCATGCTGGATCACTTCTTTGTAAGGCAGCCTATGGAACAACTGACTATTGTTACCATTGCATATACTGTTCTCATTATAATACCTGCTGTACAATTGCAAATCATGGCAAGTGATGCAATTTTTAGTAATACAACTGGCCATTTTCCTATTTCATTGCCATCATCTTGGAAGGTGAAGTTTTTAACTACATTCCGCATAGTCTTGTTGGCCCATAATATGAAGGCATGACTACAGCTAATGATGATATTTTTCAGTGCATATTCACTGCTTTTTTATGATTATGACAAAAAATAAAAACACCTACAGCCTTCCTTGTGATTTTATTTTATTTTGTCACTACCAGTTTCAACGCTTCATTGCGTCATGTTCAGGCTGTTTTGATGCGGTACAGGTCGATATGATCCCCATGCATAACCCATCAGTTGCAAGCATTACTGGATACACAGACAATGTGTCAGCACTCTAACCATCAACTGTGTCAGCACTCCAACCATCAACTGCCCGACACATTATCTGCATATCCAGTACTGCTGGCAACTGATGGGTTATGCATGGGGATCATATCAACCCGTACTGCATCAAAATAGCCTGAAAATGACACAATGAAGCATTGAAACTGGTAGCAACAAAATAAAATAAAATCATAAGGACAGCTGTCAGGGTTTTTATTTTTTGTCACACAGTAAACGGCTGTGATTCCAGAGACCTGCTAAAAGGATGGACATACTAAAGCTTTTTTATGATGTGAATGACCTGAAGATAGTTGTAGAAAACAACTAAAACTAGCCATCGTCCTTTAAATGTATACAGAAAATTGCAGCCTAGACATTAAAAATTTTTCTTTAATAAATTAGGAAACTTTTATATTTAGTAGGTGAATCTGATTGTTAATTGCTGTGGTTGTTGCCAGAACTACTGTTTTACCTGTATCACTTTCTTCAACTGTCAAATTGGCAGACAGCATAGTAACACTTGTGAGGAACTGCAGAGCATCATAGTGTTTGCCTTCAACAGCTTTATATATTGTAGGTTTTCTGTTGCTCCGGGTCATTAATTGAAACCTTGAGAAAGTTATGTCCATAAAATGTGTAGTTGGTACAGCAAAACCTTATAATATCTGTTGTCATACTGCCTACTTAACTGCTTCTGAAGCAATATGGTTTAAAAGTGCTTCAGCAAGACCAACTTTCATTTTATCATAATATCCTGGTCTTATTACATTTCCTTGTGGGTCGCTTGCAATTTTCAATTTTTCTCTTTGTCAAAATCATACAGCTTCACAACAGGCTGGATGGAGACAGCTGCAAGTGGCAAATTACTGTCTTCAATAAATTTTTTTGGGAAGAATGGTCAGAAACTGTTAAATGGTTTCCCAGATTCTTCTGAATAAAAGCTACTTCTGGCATGAAATACAGTTTCTTAACACTATCCCAATTTATCTCAAAATTGGTCAGGTTTAAAATGAAGCTAATAAATTAAAATAGGCATTAAAATGTAATGTGATATAGAATTTAAAGCTCTTGAATGTGATATAGAATTTAAAGCTCTTGCATAACTGTATTATGAATAAATCTAAAAACAAAGATGATGTGACTTACCAAACAAAAGCGCTGGCAGGTCGATAGACACACAAACATACACACAAAATTCAAGCTTTCTCAACCAACGGTTGCTTCATCAGGAAAGAGGGAAGGAGAGGGAAAGACAAAAGGATGTGGGTTTTAAGGGAGAGGGTAAGGAGTCATTCCAATCCCGGGAGCGGAAAGACTTACCTTAGGGGGAAAAAAGGACAGGCATACGCACACACACACACACACACACACACACACACACACACACCCATCCGCACATACACAGACACAAGCAGACATTTTCAATGTCTGCTTGTGTCTGTGTATGTGCGGATGGATATGTGTGTGTGTGTGCGAATGTATACCTGTCCTTTTTTATTCCTTTTTTCCCCCTAAGGTAAGTCTTTCCGCTCCCATTATTGGAATGACTCCTTACCCTCTCCCTTAAAACCCACATCCTTTCGTCTTTCCCTCTCCTTCCCTCTTTCCTGATGAAGCAACCGTTGGTTGCGAAAGCTTGAATTTTGTGTATGTTTGTTTTTGTTTGTGTGTCTATCGACCTGCCAGCACTTTTGTTTGGTAAGTCACATCATCTTTGTTTTTAGATATATTTTTCCCACGTGAAATGTTTCCCTCTATTATATTCATTGTATTATGAATAAACTCTATTTAAAAAGGTCAGTACTATTAAGTGAAGAGAACTGAAAGGCTTAAAAGAATGCAAAAAGAGAGAGAGTTGCTCCAATTGAGGATCAATTTTTATGTTAAGAGATAAATAGGTGGAGAGGAGGCCCTTTATTTATTCCATTTGTATGACATAGTTGGATTATCTGTGTTGTAATTTGAAAAGACAATCAAAATGCTGGTACAGTGTTGCTCTGTTACTGCTTTTTTTCTCTCAATAAATACATTGCAGCACCAAAGAAACTGGTATAGGTATGCATGTCCAAATACAGAGATATGGAAATAGGCAGAGTATGGGCTGTGGTCAGCGACTCCTATATAAGACAGCAAGTGTCTGGCACAGTTGTTAGATCGGTTAGTGCTGCTACAACAGCAGGTTATCAAGATTTAAGTGAGTTTGAACTTGGTGTTATAGTCAGCGTATGAGCAATGGGACACATCTTTAAGGTAGTGGTGAAGTGGAGATTTTCCCATATGGCCATTTCACGAGTGTGCTGTGAATACCAGGAATCCTTTAAAACATCAAATCTCTGACACTGCTGCGGCCGGAAAAAGATCCTGCAAGAATGGGACCAGTGATGACTGAAGGGAATCGTTCAACATGACAGAAGTGTAACCCTTCCACAAATTGCTGCAGCTTTCAGTGCTGTGTAAACCATTCAACGAAACATCATCGATATGGACTTTCAGATCCAAAGGCTCACTCATGTACCCTTGATGACTGCACGACATAAAGCTTTATGCTTTGCCTGGGCCTGTCAACAGACATTGGTCTGTTGATGACTGGAAACATATTGCCTGGTCGGGCGAGTCTCGTTTCAAATTGTATTCAGTAGATAGATGTGTACAGGTATGTAGACAACCTCTTGAATCCATGGACCCTGCTTGTCAGCCGGGGACTATTCAGGATTGTGGAGGCTCTGTAATGGTGTGGGGCATGCAAACTCCCCAGACATGAACATTGTTGAGCATATCTGGGATGCCTTGAAGCATACTGTTCAGAAGAGACCTCCACCCCCTCATACTCTTACGGATTTATGGACAGCCCTGTAGGATTCATGGTGTCAATTCCCTCCAGCACTACTTCAGATCTTAGTTGTGTTGCGGCACTTCCGTGTGCTCGTTGGGGCCATACATGATATTAGACAGGTGTACCAGTTTCTTTGGCTCTTCAGTGTGTAATGTGTGTGTAATATGATAGTTGTATTCCACTACAAAATGCTTGTGAGTCCAGTCATGCCAGTGAATATAGAAAACTGTGTTAGTGTTAATAAGCCGATCTAAAACTCATCTGTGTGGTGAAGACAAAATATTTGCTCATACTGGATGTTAATTTTTGTGCAAAACATTTGGAAAACAGTAAGTGACGCTAATCTGTGTTTGTGACCTTGCGGGAAAGAAAACAACAGTAAAATGAGTGATAGAATAAACAGAGATGATGGAGAACATACACACTGTTGAGAAACTAAGTGGAGTTATTACTCTGCCTGGTCAATAAGATGAAGATGATTCTACTAGACTCTGATGTGTGGACTATAATTGAGCCTGGTGAGACGGAACCTGCTGAAGGTGCATCAGCTGCTGATAAAAAGGCATATATAACACATTGAGGTAAGGCACTAGTGAAAGTTGTACTTTCTACTTGCAACGAGCAGCAAATGCATATACAAAATTTGTGAAATCCAGAAACAGTATAGCAAGCACTTAAAAAATTATATGCCCCAAAGGATAGCAGATTTTGCACTGTGACACTGAGATGGAAGTTATATTCAATAAAAATGAAGAATTGTGAATCTATGGAAAATTATGTATGACTGATAAACAAATCTATAGTAGATCTAATGAACATTGGTGATAAAATTGAATATGGAGATGTAGCAATGACTATTCTGAGTGGGCTTCCAGTTGAATGAGATGCAGTAGTTACGGCTTTGTGCAGTTTGCCAATTAATGATGTTAAGTGTGCTACAGTTAAAATGTGTCTGCTTGCTGAAGATTCTAGATGTCATGAATATAATGAAAATAAACATTCTGCAGTGTCATTGAAAGCTAATACTAATAATCTAAAGTACCAAAAAATGCCAGTTATGGAACGTGACAAAGGACATGAACAAAGAAAGAAACAACACAAAATTGTTTGGTACAATGTTCACAAAATTGCTCACATATCCAGAAACTGTCCTGAAATGGGTAAATTTAAAGAGGAACAAAAGAAACTAGGTTCTGTTAGTGTGAGTGCTACCTGTGGCACAATAACATTGAATGATGGTAACTGGATAGTGGATTCTGGGGTAACTCATCACTTGGCTCCAAATGAAAATTATTTTTCAGCTGTTGATATAAATATTGTAGCTGAGGTCATAATGTTGGCTGATGGCAGAAAAACATAAGCCATGGGGAAAGATATAGTAAGGTCAAAGATAATTAGCAGCGAAGGTTTGGCTGAGGAATCTGTTGGTGACAATACACTACTTGTGCCAGAGATAACCATGCAATCTTATTTGTGGAGCAGCTCACTGAAAAAGATAGAAAGGCTGTTTTTGGTAAAGGAGCCAAAAGATTTCATCAAGAATAGTCAAGAAAGTTTGTTTTACAAGTTAAACAAGTCAATATATGGACTGAAATAAACTGGCAGATTCTGGGATGATCATTTCAATAAGTCACTAGAAAAACTGGAATTTATTGGAAATGGTATAGATCCATGTCTTTACGAGCTAAGTGCAAAGGAAGGTAAAGCTGTTCTGCCTGTATATATGGATGATATGATTACATTTACACAAAATAAAGAGATGAAGCAAAAGGTAAACACTTTTGTAGAAAGTTTTTTTTTAAATGAAGCACATGGGTACCGTGTCCCACATTTTAAGACTGAAATTTGAGAACAGTGAAGATGGAACAATTAGTCATTCTCAGAAGAAGTACATTAATCAACTGCATGATAGATTTGGGCTTCAAAATGCTAAGTGTACCAAAACCTCAAAGGAAATGAAACATAGTTTCCTTGATGATAAGTGTGATGAGGAAAATAAAAACCTCCATATCGTGAGCGTATTGGTGGCCTTCCTTACCTTTCACAGAGGACTTGGCTAGACCTAGCTTTTTCAGAAGCAAAGTAGCCACAATATTGTCAAAGTTTATATGAACCATTGGAATGCAGCAAAAAGGGTACTAAGATATGTGAAGGAAACAGTGCATTAAAAACTCACATACAATTTGTGATCGAAAGTATCCGGATACCTGGCTGAAAATTACTTACAAGTTCATGGTGCCCTCCATCGGTAATGCTGGAATTCAATATGATGTTGGCCCGCCCTTAGCCTTGATGAGAGCTTCCACTCTCACAGGTGCTGGAAAGTGTCTTGGAGAATGGCAGCTCATTCTTCACGGAGTGCTCCACTGAGGAGAGTTATTGATGTCATTTGGTGAGGCCCGGCACGAAATCGGCGTTCCAAAACATCCCAAAGGTGTTCTATAGGATTTAGGTCAGGACTCTGTGCAGGCCAGTCCATTACAGGGATGTTATTGTCTTGTAACCACTCCGCCACAGGCCATGCATTATGAACAGGTGCTCAGTTGTGTCGAAACATGCAATTGCCATCCCCGAATTGCTCTTCAAAAGTGGGAAGCAAGAAGGTGCTTAAAACATCAATTTAGATCTGTGCTGTGATAGTGCCACGCAAAACAACAAGGGTTGCAAGCACCTTCCATGAAAAACACGACCACACCATAACACCACTGCCTCAGAATTTTACTGTTGGCACTACACACACTTACAGATGACGTTTGCCAGGCATTCGCCATACCCACACCCTGCCATTGAATCACCATATTGTGTACCATGATTCGTCACTTCACACAATGTTTTTTCACTGTTCAATCGTCCAATGTTTACACTTTTACGCTCTTTACACAAAGCGAGGTGTTGCCTGCTCATAAGCCCCACATCATGCTGGCATGATGTGTGGCTTATGAGCAGCCGCTTGACCATGCACTCCAAGTTTTCTCGCCTCCCAGCTAACTGTCATAGTACAGCAGAGTCCCGCTAATCCGAATCCTGGTAATCTGAATGTTCAGTTAGTCTGAACATAAAAAATTTTAGTCTAAGTATGGAAAATTGTGTGGTAAACTGCTGTACATACACACTATTTTAATTTACACAATACAGTAAATCTGTATTAGAAAAATTGGCAAGAAAACATTAGATTTAAACACTGCATAACAAACTTACTAAAATACAGCGGACATTTTATCCCTACTTTTTAGGTGACAAAAACTCAGTAATTTTTTTTGGCGTAATGAAGACAGTCTGTTTTATGACGCATAGTTGCGCCATCATCTCATAAACATCAAATCAGCAGGTGTAGCAGTAGGCTGTTGCTCCAAATAATGTAGCGTGAGGTGAAGGGATTCTGCTGCGTCACTGTGTGGTGCCAGTTCTCCTTGGTCCCTTTCAGCCTCTTTGCCACTTCTGTCTCAGCAGTCCACTTCTTCCTGGTCTTGAGCCACTGCAGCAACTAAATCAGTCAGTAAGGTTCTCCACACATGCCCCATCCACCCATCTACGTCTCCTTCACTAGCTTCTTCACATCCAGGGATTGTCTGAATCATTTGTAGCAGGTTTTCCTCTTCATTTTCAACTAGGTTGTCCTGAAATTCAAGAGATGTCCACAGTTTTTTTCCAGAATTTTCTCTGAGTATTTTCTGAAATATTCTGCCATGCCTCAGTGACCCAATAAACAAAATCCTTCACTTTGGTCTTTTTTATTTTGTTCACTAAAGGAATGCTATTGTCTTGGATCAGCATTTTTAAAAATTGTTTTCTGTAAATCAGTTGTAATGTTTGCAGTATGCCCTGGTCCATCTGCTGTGGAAGTGGTGTAACATTCGGCGGCAAAAACTTCGCCACAATTTCTCCATCACATAATTCCTCAGTGTTGGGGTGAGATGGCACGTTGTCAATCAAAAGGATTGCACAGGGAGACAAATGATTTTCCTTATAAAACCATCAAACAGAGGGAACAGACTGGCTGTGAAACCATTCTTTGAACAGTTTACCATCCATCCATGCTTTTCTCTGGTTGCGATAATATACAGGCAGAGACTTCACGTTGCAGTTTTTAAAAGCTCTGGGCCTAGCAGATTTGTCAGTGAGCATTAAAGGCAACTTGTGATTACCAGCAGTGTTGCTGCACGCTAATGAAGTCACATGGTCTTTGCACATTTTAAAACCAGGAACATGGTCTTCTGCTTTTTATGCCAGGCTTTTTGTTGGGAATGCCCTAAAATTAAGGCCATGTTCGTCAGCGTTATAAATTTGTTGGAGAGAATATTCTCTTATCATTTTTCCAAACTCACCCAAGTATTCCTTCGCTGCATCACGGTCAGAAGAAAGCTTCTGTCCAGTAATTGTTAGCTGTCGGATTCCTTGACGTTTTTTTGAATCTGTCCAACCAATCATTACTCACACTAAAAGACTCAGCACCATTCATTAAGTTATTCTGGTAAACAGCCTTCTCTTGAACCAGTGCTCCACTCAAAGGAGTTCCATTTTCTCTTTCCTGCGTAAACCAAAGGGAAAGAGCTTCATTCACTTTATCGTACTGGGACTGTTTCAAAGTCTGCTGAATTTCGAGTGTTTTTTTTCCCAAAGACATTGCACAGGACTGTTCAAGCTTCAATTGGTTCTTCTTCCAATCACAAACGGTTGTTTTACCAACACTCAGTTCCGTGGCCAGTTCAGATACATTCTCACCATTGTCTATCTGCTTCAAAGCAATCAATTTTTTTTTTGAGAGTTAACGTTGTATGTTTCTCTTTGCTCATGGTGAAAATATGTACACTACTACACCTGAACGAATACAATACAACTGTTACGTGTGCCAGTGATTGATAACTAACATAACTAAGCACTTTGCGAGCCAACTGGCAGTGCACTTACCTTAGACACTACAAATGTCTCAACAGTGCACAACAAGGGCAGGGAGTGAGAGTGAGCCATTGTTCCCACACTTGTTTCCATTTGTTACCTGGTGTGCCTACTTATCTGCTTGGTATACTTCATTCTAGAAACTCGTCACAATAATTCCAGCTAATCCAAACAAATTGGTAATCCGAACAGGGTCTGGTCCCTATTAGTTTGGATTAATGGGACTGTACTGTACTTGCAGTGGATCCTGATGCAGTTTGAAATTCCTGTGTGATGGTCTGGATAGATGTCTGCCTATTACACATTACAACCCTCTTCAATTGTCAGCTTTCTCTGTCAGTCAACAGACTAGGTCAGCCTGAATGCTTTTGTGCTGTACCTGCCCCTTTACATTTCCACTTCACTATCACATCGGAAGCAGTGGACCTAGGGATGTTTAGGAGCATGGGAATCTCGTGTACGGACGTATGACAAAGTGACACCAAATCATCTGACCACATTCGAAGTCCATGAGTTCTGCGGAGTGCCCCATTCTGCTCCCTCACAATGTCCAGTGACTTTTAAGGTCTCTGATATGGAGTACCTCGCAGTAGGTGGCAGCACAATGCACCTAATATGAAAAACATTTGTTTTTGGCGATGTCTGGATACTTTTGATCCCATATTGTACCATCCCACAGGTCAAATATTTGAAGCATTTGCTGATGCGGATTACTGGTACAGAGGATCATAAAAGTATTACAGGATATGTAATATGACTGGCAGAACCTCTGATGCACTGGAATAGTACGAAACAAACTGCAGTTGCACTGAACACAGTGGAAGCAGAATACGTGTCGGTGGCAGCCTGTGCAAGAGCAGTGGTGTGGATGAGAGAATTACTGAGGAGCCTTAACCAGAGAGCACTGATTGTAGAATCAACACCTGTGTGGTGTGGTAATCAAGCAGCAATCATACACTCCAAGGGTCATATAAACAAATTAAGAACATAAGTTTGCCCTTTTCCTCCCAATCCTTTCACCTTTTCCTCTATAATTATTTGTTGCAGACAATTCGTGCATTGTATATCTCCCAGCCAAGATTGTTTCCTCTTTCCCATCACTTCCAGTAATCTTCCTTCTTCCCCTATTTTCTTCGTTACACCTTCATTTCTGAGTCTGTCAGTCCACTCCACCTTAAACATTCTGCTCCATAGCTACATTTCAGAGTTGTATAAACATATTTTTTTCTGTCTTCTTAACACTGCTGTATAACATTGCACTCCAGGTATAACATTTATCAAATCTTTTGCTCAGCTCCATCTCATTTCTTCTATATGTTAGTTACTGCTTCATCCTCACAAGTGTTCTCTTTCCCATAGAAATCCCCCCCCCCCCTGTTTATTTCTTTTGTAAAGCTTGTGTTCAATATCATTAAACTTTCCAGACACAGAAAGGATTTTACTTGTTCTGTCTCTTGTCCATCTAAGAACTGGAGCTCCCTTCTTGCTTATTTTACCATCTTTGTCTTTACTATATTAATCTTTATTCCATACACCTTGCCCCTTATTGCAACACCCTTCAGTATTTGCTGCAGATCCTCTTCAGAGTCCACTGGCACAGTCTGATCATTCACATAACATCTTTGGTAACATTGAGTATCCTTGCCCTACAACCCATCAAATGCTCATCTCTTCACTCTGTCACTTTCTGCTTTGTGTACTTCTCCTTTATTAATCTTCTATATTTCCACTCTGTATCAACAACTTTTAAAGTTCTCAGCAGCATACTCATGTTGACTCTCTCAAAAGCCTTCTCCCAGTCGATAAAACGAATATGCACCACCTTGTTCATTTCTGTCATTCTTTAGCCAGTCACCCCCAGACAACCTATAGCATTATCGTGTTCCTTTACTTTTTTGAACCTGAGCTAGTCTTCACCAGTATTTTCTTCAGTTTTCTTTTCAATACTCCATAGTATGTATCTTGTTACAGCTTTTGTAACATGACTGAAAAACTAATTGTCGTGTAGTATTTACATTCTTTTGAGTTGTACTTTTAGGTAAAGGTACTCGAATGTTCTTGAGTAGATCTTTGAGGCCAAATTCGTATGTCATAAATTCTGTTTACTACCTCATTCAATCTGGCTGTTGAATCTGGACCTAATACTTTCAGTACCTCAGATGGTATTCTATCATAGCCCAGTGATTTCTTTTCCTGGAGCTCTTGAATTCCCTTCTCCAATTCCATTTTCAGGACATTAGTCTTGCTCATACTTGTTCCCCTTCATCTTCAGAACCAGTCAGTCTCACCCAACTCTGCACTGTATAACTCTTTCACATAGTCCATCCACATTTTCTTCTCCTCTTCTGTACATAACGTCGTCTTCCAAGTTTCATCTAACATTTCGTGTTTGTTTATTTTCCTTACTTCTCTTCATGTAAAGGATTTCAGTGTTCTATACATTTCGTCCTGTTTTCCTTTGTTTTCTTATCTTTATATTTCCTCACATTGTTTCTTGACCGAATTCTCTGTAGCCTGGTCAGTTAACTTTGTTGTTCATTGTTCAGTTTTCTGTACAGTATCTTTCTTTCTTCCAAATATTAGTTTTTTCCACTTCCTACATCCATAAATTTTACCCAACATACATCATGTTTTCCACTCTTTCTTATTTCTTTTTCTTTTTAGGTGTCCAATTTCTGTATCTAATGCTTCCAACATTGCATTTCTAATGGTATTCCACTCTTCAGTGACTTCTGTGCTTCTCCTTACATGTTCCAATTTATTTTCCACGTGGTGAATGTACTATTTCTTGAAGTCCCCAGTCTTCAGTTCCCCAACATTCCATTTTCTTATGTGTTGTACTCTGCTTACTGAACTTTAATCTTGTCCTAGTATCTTCTATGAGTCAGTTATGATCCGAGTTGGCATCTGCACATGGAAAGGATTTTGCCATCTTAATGTTGGTTTTGAATCCCTCGTTGATTATAAAAGAGCCTGTTTTATACACAGTCAGAGCTTTCCATGTGTGTAGTCTCTGCTTATGGTGCTTAAACCAAGTATTATCAATTATTTTTTATCATATAGATAAGAAAAATCCATCTCTCTCTCTCTCTCTCTCTCTCTCTCTCTCTCTGTGTGTGTGTGTGTGTGTGTGTGTGTGTGTGTGTGTGTGTGTGTGTTTTTGAGCGCGCGTGCGCATGCATGTGCGTGCCTAGCATGAATAGTTGAAAAATGTATGGTACACACAAATAAATTCAGTTACAAAAATAGAATTTTCTTATCTTTTCATTCACTTCATCTTTTCTTGCATCTGATGTTGGCATTAAACATGAATAATCAGTGTAGCCACAGAGTTGCTCTTCAGTTTCACTGCTAACCCTCTGCCACTCACTGGAATAACCCTCACTACGTTTTTGTACAGATGTTTCCTGTATACAACCTTGTCCTCATTTTCCTTCATTTCTGATCCTTTGTAATAATTCAGTATTGCTACAGCCTACAAATAACTCAGAAGTTTAAGAATAATAAAAATGATGAAGAACAAAATGTCTTTAGGGACTGATGAAGTATCTGATTCAGTCATAATAAATTGTGCCAATTTCACATCAGAACCACTCTCCATATCAGAAGTATTTTTATCATTATCAGAAAGGAGTGTTTCCACATAGTTTAAAATTTTCAAAATTAAACCAGTGTATAAAAAGTGTGAGAAGGAGTGTTTTCCCAAAGATTAAAAATTTCAAAAATAAAACTATTGTATAAAAAGGGAAGTATATGTGAAATCGGAGACTATAGACCAGTAGCTTTGTTATCAGTATTTTCAAAAGTAGTAGAGGCGGTCAAGAAACACAGGATTACAAATTTCCTTGAAAAATTCTCTCTCTTGTGTCTAAACCAACATGGTCTTCACAAAGACTTGGGTACAGAATCAGTTCACTGATAATATTGAATGGAATTAGACAAACAGCAGTACAATAGGAATAAACTTGGACTTAACAAAGGATTTTGAATAGTGTCCAACATGATATCTTGTTAGACAAATTGGAGGCTCCTGGTACACAAGGAAGTGCAAAAAAATAGTTTCAGTCTTATCTCCATAACAGGAGACAGGTAGCAGAAATTACCTCAGCCAACATTAAAAACTAAAGTGTTGGTTATAGATCAGAGTTGCAGACCATACCAGTAGAGGCACCACAGGGAAGTATTCTAAGACCTCTCTTATTTCTTATTATATAATTGACATCAAGATTCCAATCAATGATACATAACCCTGTTTGCTGGTGGTACAAATGTTGTTTAACTGATATATACCAGATATTGGCAAAATCTACAACTAGAGTTTTGGAATATTTACATAATTGGTTTGAAATGAACAAGTTAACTATAAATATTTCAGAAACTAATTATAAGCATTACAGGAAAACAGTCAGATAGAATACAAAATATAGAAGTGGTAGCTGTTACAAAATTTTTAGGTGTCCGTAGACTGGAAAGAGCCCCTCCTCTGCATCACTAACAAGTTAAGTTCTGCCTGCCGTGCATTAAGTGTAATTAGTATTGTGTGTAGTAGACAGTGTAGCAGAATTGTCTGCTTTTCTTATATTCATTCTGTTTATCTATGGCCTCACTTCCTTGGGCCATAACAAGACAAGTATAGAAACCACGTTCACACTACAAAAACAAGCTGTTAAGACTAATAACCAACAGGTCAAGGCTAACACAATCCAAGCACTTATTTGAACAACTAAATATTCTACGCTTACCATGCCTTTATATACGAACAATGTAATTAATAAAAAATGCACACTGACAGTTTCAAAACTGGCTGAGATATGCCTTCATACAATACAGGAATGTATTCATATAAAAGTAGTAAACAAGGCTTTAGCACAAAAACAAACAAACATTCAAGGTATTCAGTTGTATAACAAACTTCCGACACAGATAAAAGAAATTTTAAAAAATTGTTTTCATTTAAGGAAGCAATATTCAAATTTTTAATGACCAGCTGCTATTACAGTGTAAATGAATACCTGCAATAACCTAGTAGCAAGTAACTATATTCGTACATTATATGCTGCAGTCAGTGTCAATACTGTCTTCAGTCGAGTGTTTACTATGATCTGAATGAATATTTTGAACAAATGCCTTGTGACTATTATGTATTTGTATATAAATTCAACTAAGTATTGCATATATAAATTCTACTAAGTATTGCATATAAAATATCTTTTTCATTCATTTGCGTAATTAATCAAAGATGTGTGTCTAGTTTTGGACGTAATATTGTGTATTGTACTATGCACCATTGTATTGCATGAGATACTGTACTTCCTGTGTGTGTGTGTGTGTGTGTGTGTGTGTGTGTGTGTGTGTGTGTGTGTGTTTGTTTGTTTGTTTGTTTATTATGCTATGTATTTTCTGACAAAATCCTTACAGCGTACATTGTCTCTGGACAAATAAACCACCACCACCACCACCACCTCCTCCTCCTCCTCCTCCTCCTCCTCCTCCTCCTCCTCCTCTTACTCTCCGGACATAAATTCTCCTCCTCCTTCCAACTGCCCCTTGCTTAACTCTAAAAGAATGATATTACATCCCTCCATTTCTTTGTTCATGTTTTCTAATTTTGCTTCCTTATTCTTTGTTTCCACATGCCATGCAGCAGTCCTCGATAGAGATGTTTCTCCATTTCCTCTTTTTCTCTTGATTTAATTCAGTGCACAGTTATTCCAGTTACGTGCCCACCCAGATATCCAGTTGTGTAGACCTATGCCAGCATACTTCTTCTCAGGAACAACCGTAGTTGAGAGCACAGTTCAATGGGACCACGGATACCATATGGGTTTTTAGTGCAGTAATTTCCCCTTGCATTCTTTATGCTATGCCAATATCCTTGCCAGGCTTATCCGCCTTTACAAGTGATTTCCCACTCCAAGATAAAGAGAGTGCCTCACTCACGCATCGAAGGAGGCTGTTGGCACTTGGCAAAAGGGATCTCCTTATCTAAAGAGACATTCGGTCCCTGCTTCATTAATTGCTTGTGAGACAAACTTTGCCCCTTCTCTACCACATGGAGGTGATGTGCATGTATGTACGTATTTGCGTATTTTTAGCTCTGAAGAAGAACATTATCGAAAGCTCAGCAATGTTTTCAGTCTTGTTTATGTGACAGTCAACTGCTCAGTGACTCAGCTGTACAATCTCATCATTCAGTCAGTTGTATAACAGCCAAGACTTTTCAGTAGTCTGTTACTAACCTACTTGAGATACATGAAATTTCCATGAATTGTAGCAGTTGATTGATTGGTGGCAGCTTAATGGCAGTTTGTTAGCTTGTTATTTGCGTAGTCTAGAATGATGCTCTCTTAATACCCCTCTAATGTAGAACATGTCAAATATGCACAATTATCTACCTTTGAAATTTCATTATGAAAATCTATAAAAAAAACTGCAGACCCAAAATTGTTTAAGACTGCCTGTAACATACAGTTTCTAATTTAGTTGTTATCAATACTTAGTTTTTTTGAGTCGCAGTTATCCTGGTTCATACAGAGCTGTATGCAGCATGTTACTTCTAAGTACAATGATGATAAAAAGAAAACAAGGCATCAATAATTGTAACAAAATTTTCACTTATAAATCTTTATATAGGTTTGTATGTTGTAAATTAGATTGTGATGCTCCCTTTATCAAAAAGAATAACTTTTACCATTGTATCATTACAAGGCAGAACATTGCTTATATACAACAACAACAGAAATATACAAATATTGTAACATATTGCTTGCTGCTAGTATTTTGGCCCAGGGAAATGATTTTCATGTGCAAAGAATGTTGTGGTTTCCATAATCAAATGGTCAACTGATAGATGGAATTTGGAATGTGTATGCCTTCCTAGAATCACAAGTGTGACTAACTTAAAATTTTACTTTTCCAGAGATGCACAACTTTAGTACAGTCTATTATGCTCCCCAACTTTACAGAATATTATCAGTGTGAAACTTACTAACAGACGGATTTGTAGTTTTTAATGTAAGGGTCCAAAATTAAAAAGTACATTGTTAAAGTGATGCATTAAGTGTGTAACTAATTACTACCATTTGAGTAGCACATCATCATATTGATTGAATGGTTGTCATACCACATTGTTCTATATTGCAACAGTTTCTCTTTTTAGTCAAGTCTAAGGATAATCCCAGTCCAGATTGTTCAGCTGGTACACTGTGCCTACTGTACTATGCAGATGGCAGTTTTAGTTTTCAAAGCCTGTAAGTGTTTCACAGAAAAACATTATTGTAGCCGCAACCAAAATTTCTGTAGGCATGGTAGTATATGTGCACATTATTTTGTTTTTTCGACATGTGCACAAGTAGAAAAACAAAAACCTACTTACCCACTTCTTTTTGGGAATATATATCACCTTGGAATTTACTGCAAGTTAATATATCTGTTTTTGTATAGGTGTCAAGGGCCGCCTCCCCTCCTGTCAACCCCCCCCCCCAGTGAACCATGGATCTTGCCACTGGTAGGAAGGCCTTCATGCCTCAGTGATACAGATAGCTGTACCGTAGGTGCAACCACAATTGAGGGATATCTGTTGAGAGGCCAGACAAATGTGTGGTTCCTGAAGAGGGGCAGCACCCTTCTCAGTAGTTGCAGGGGCAAAACAGTCTTTATGGTTGACTGATCTGGCCTTATGTTATCAACCAAAACAGCCGTTCTGTGCCAATGATGTGAACGGCTGAAAGCATAAGGAAACTACAGTTGTAATTTTTCCCGAAGACATGCAGCTCTATTGCATGGTTAAATGTTGATGAAATCCTCTTGTGTAAAATATTCTGGAGCTAAAATACTACTCTATTTGGATCTGTGGGTGGGGACTACTCAGGAGGATGTCGTTATCAGGAGAAACAAAACTGATGTCCTACAGATTGGAGTGTGGAATGGCAGATCCCTTTATTGGACAGGGAGGTTACTTTAAAAAGAGAAATGGATAGATTAAAGTGAGATATAGTGGGAGTTAGTGAAGTTTGGTGGCAAGAGTAAGAGAACTTCTGGTCAGATGAATAGAGGTTTATAAATACAAAATCGAATAGGGGTAATGTAGGAGTACATTTAATAATGAATAGAAAAAATAGGAGCATGGATAACCTACTACAAACAGCATACTGGACACATTATTGTAGCCAAGATAGACAAGAAGCCCACACCCACCACTGTAGTACAAGTTTATATGCCAACTAGCTCAGCAGATGAGGAGGAGATTGAGGAAATGTATAATGAGATAAAATAAATTATTCAGATAGTTAAGGGAGTCAAAAATTTAATAGTCATGAGTGACTGGAATTCGATAGTAGGAAAAGGTAGAGAAGGAAAAGTAGTAAGTAAATATTGATGGGGGGGAGGGGGAAGGAATGAAAGAGGAAGCAGTCTGGTAGAATTTTGCACAGGGCATAATTTAATCATAGCTAACACTTGGTTTAAGAAGGGTGTATATGTGAAAGAGACCTGAAGATACCAAGAGGTTTGAGATTGATTTATATAGTGGTAAGACAGAGACTTAGGAATCAGATTTTAAATTGTAAGACATTTCCAGGGCAGATGTGGTCTTGGGCCACAATTTATTGATTAGGAACTCCAGATTAAAACTGAAGAAACTACAGAAAGGTAGGAATTTAAGGAGATAGGACCTGGACAAACTGAAAGAACCAGAGGTTGTAGAGTTTTTCAGAGGGAGCATTAGGCAATGATTGACTAGAACAGGGGAAAGAAATGCAGTAGATGAAAGAGTTAGGCAGCAGAGGATCAATAAGGTAAAAAGCCAAGGCCTACTGGAAATCCTTGGATATCACAGGAGATAATGAATTTAATTGATGAAAGCAGTAAATATAAAAATGTGGTAAATGAAGCAGGTGAAAGTGAATACAAACGTCTATGAGAAAAGAGAAGCAGCTGTTTAAATAGCAAGAGCTCAGATGAAAAACCAGTCCTAAGCAAAGAAGAGAAACCTGAAAGTTTGGAGGAGTATATAGAGGGTCCATTCAAAGGACACTAACTTTAAAGGAATATTATAGAAAGGGGAGAGGACGTAGATGAACATGAGATGGGAGAGATGATATTGCGAGAAGTATTTGACAGAGCACACTGAAAGACGTTAGTTGAACCAAGGCCCTCAAAGTAGGTGACATTCCATCAGACTTCAAAAAGAATATAATCATTCCATTTCCAAAGAAATCTGGTGCTGATAGTTTTGAAAATTACTGAACTATTAGCTTAATAAGTCATGGTTGCAAATAATAACACAAACTCTTTACAGAAGAATGGAGAAACTGGTAGAAGCCAACTTCGGGGAAGATCAGTTTGGGCTCCAGAGAAATGTAGAACATGTGAGGCAATACTGACCCCACAACTTCTCTTAGAAGATAGGTTAAGGAAAGGCAAACCTACATTTGTAGTATTTGTAGACATAGAGAAAGCTTTTGATAATGTTGACTGGAATAATTTCTTTAAAATTCTGAAGATATTAAGGATAAAATACATGGAGTGAAAGGCTATTTGCAATTTGTAAAGAAACCAGATGGCAGTTACAAGAGTCAAGGGGCATGAAAGGAAAGCAGTGATTGAGAAGGGAGTGAGACACAGTTGTAGCCTGTCCCTGACATTATTCAGTCTGTATATTGAGCAAAAACTAAAGGAAATAGAAGAAAAATTTGGAGTAGGAATTAAAGTCTAGGGAGAAGAAATAAGAACTTTGAGATTTGCTGATTACATTGGAAGAGCAGTTGAATGGAATGGAAAATGTCTTGAAAGGAGGATATAAGATAAACATCAACAAAAGCAAAACAAAGATAATGGACTGTAGTCAGTTTAAATCAGATGATGCTGTGGGAATTAGAAAAGGAGACACTTAAAGTAGTAGATGAGTTTTGCTATTTGGGCAGCTAAATAACTGATGATGGTTGAAGTAGAGAGGACGTAAAGTGTAGACTGGCAGTCAAGAAAAGCATTTCTGAAGAAGAGAAATTTGACATCGAGTATAGATTCAAGTGTCAGGAAGCCCTTTCTGAAAGTGTTTGTATGGAGTGTAACCATGTGTGGAAGTGAAACATGATGATAACTTGTTTCGACAAGAAGAGAATAGAAGCTTCTGAAATGTAGTTCTACAGAAGAATACTGAAGATTAGATGGGTAGATCATGTAACTAACGAGGAGGTACTGAAAAGAATTGGGGAGAAGAGAAATTTGTGGCACAACTTGACTAATAGAAGGGATAGGTTCGTAGGACACATTCTGAGGCATCAAGGGATCACCAATTTAGTATTGGATGGAAGTGTGTGTGTGTGTGTGTGTGTGTGTGTGTGTGTGTGTGTGTGTGTGTGTGTGTGTGTGTGTGTGTGGGAGGGGGGGGGGGGGAGATAATAATCATAGAGGGAGACCAAGAGATGAATACAGTAAGCAGATTCAGAAGGATGTAGGTTGTAGTAGTTACCCAGAGATGAAGAGGCTCCCACAGGATAGAGTAGAATGGAGAGCTGCATCAAATCAGTCTTCAGGCTGAATGCCACCACAATAACTTGGTTGTCAAGATTTTGAACTGATAATCAATCCCTTATACATTGTAATTATTTATAAGAGCAGAAATGTGTTCACTGAATACTCTTGTGCCAAATTGGCGTGTATTTAGATTAATGTGAAAATACTGCTTGCTTTCCTCCCTCAGTTCCATTCTGGTGCATGTTTTATTTTTTTGTTATGACTTCCTGAAAACCTTTTTTTGCTAGCATATACTCTGCATAGTCTTATTGTATTTACAATTGTACAGTTATTTATCTTTTTCCAGCTGTCAGTATGGAACCGCACGTGAAGTCCTTACATTTGACTCTGGCTTACCAGTTTTCTCCTACACAGTTCGGAGCATTGAGAACTTTGGTAGAAAGCCTAAATCCTTGTGCTCCTGGCAATTGGGAAGTACGCCTGTACTCCAGGGACCCTCGGTTGTCTTCGAAACAGGTATTGACTAGTGGATTAATTTAACTCTTTCCTGGCATTGTTGCAAGGTGTATGTGTAAAGTGATTTTCATTAGAGCATTGAGAGTATTTTTTTAATATTAATAAATTCAGCCAATTTCCTTGAGCATAGTGAAGTACATATTGCATTCCAACTTTGGCATATTTTGTTTATTTATTTATTTTCGTTTAGTAATGTATCAGTGTGGAATACTGATGCCCAGTTGTCCAGATGAGTGCTTTATTTAATCTAAAATCACAACATGTTTCAGAAAGACATGATCCCATTATCAGGTTCTTAAAAGTTAATGTGTTCTCTGAGAATATTAATTGCCACAAGTATCTGCAAACATTATACCATGACAAATTTGTTTACTTGGTGATTATTTGCAGCATGTGTGTAAATATTTGTTTCATAAATTGAAGTGCCTTTTTCTTGCTACACTGTATATTTTTTTACAATCCAGTTGCATTTTGCCTTTAACAGTAAGTAGATTTAATCTGGCATAATAGATTTCTGTTTTTATATGCAGTATTTGTAAATTAGGAAACAGTTCACATTGTAATTGCTACTGTCATGATTTATTATTTACAATTGTTCATTTTTCCAGCTGAAATATGCATTCCTCATCATTTGAACAAATTGCTCCACATTTGCAGAGCATCTCAGAAAACATAATTACAACCCAACCTCTTGAGAATTATCAAAATAAACAGTAAAAGAATCATATAAAATCACAAGAAAATTATTATATACAATAAACCAAATCTGAAAAGAAAACCCTTTTGAATGACCAAGAATATGTGAAAGACAATTTACTATTTAGATTGGTAGGTAAAATAGTAGAATAACATGCCAACAGATGATTATCAGAATGTTATACAACTACTTTCCCCTCACTCTTCCATAATGCCCTCCAAATAACTTCTAAACGAAAAACGCCGTCTTCCAAACACCTAGATCTCTTTATCCACTTTCTGACAGCCATTAGATCCACATTCAGATTTCTGCGACCTCTTCTATGACTAGCCACAATCCCATCCTGCCAAATGTCCTAACTTCATCTACATCTACATGATTACTCTGCTGTTCACAACAAAGTGCCTGTCGTAGGGTTCATTGAACCACCTTCAAGCTGTCTCTCTACCATTCCGTTCTCAAACGGCACACAGGAAAAACTAGCACTTAAGTTTTTCTGTGCGAGTCCTGATTTCTCATATTTCATCATTATGGTCCTTTCTCCCTATGTAGGTGGGTGCAAACAGAATGTTCTTGCAATTGGAGGAGAAAACGGGTGATTGAAATTTCATAAGAGTCCATCGCAACAAAAAACGCATATGTTTTAATGATTGCCATACCAATTCATGTATCATGTCTGTAGAAATATTATCCTATTTCGCGATAGTACAAAGCAAGCTGCCCTTCTTTGAACTTTTTCAATGTCATCCGCCCACCCACCTGATGCGGATCCCACACCGCACAACAATACTCCAGAATAGGGCGGACAAGTGTGGTGTAAGCAACCTCTTTAGTAGAGCTGTTGCACCTTCTAAGTGTTCTGCCGATGAATCACAGTCTTTGATTTGCTCTACCCACAACATTATCTATGTGATTGCTCCAATTTAGGTTATTTGCAATTGTAATCACTACGTATTTAGTTGAATTTACAGCCTTAAGATTTGTGTGACTTACTGTGTAATCGAAATTTAGTGGATTTCTTTTAGTTCTCATGTGAATAACTTCAGACTTTTGTTTATTCAGGGTCAATTGCCACTTTTCGCACCATACAGGTATCTTATCTAAATCATTTTGCAAATTCATTTTGATCATCTGATGACTTCACAAGGGTAAATGATAGCATCATCTGCAAACAATCTAACAGGGCAACTCAGATTGTCTCCTGTGTCGTTAATATAGATGAGGAACAGTGGAGGGGATATAACACTTCCTTGGGGAACACCGAATATTACTTCTGTTTTACTCAATGATTTTCCGTCTGTTTCTACGAACTGTGAGCTTTCTGAGAGGAAATCTTGAGTCCAGTTGCACAACTGAGGTGATATTCCATAGGCAAGCAGTTTGGTTAGAAGACACTTGTGAAGAATGGTGTCAAAAGCCTTCTGGAAATTTAAAAATATGGAACCAATTTGACATCCCCTGTCGATAGCACTCATTACTTGATGATGAGTATATAGAGCTAGATGTGTTTCACAAGAACGATGTTTTCAGAATCTGTGCTGACTGTGTGTCAATAAATCATTTTCTTCGAGGTACTTCGTATTGTTCAAACACATTAAATGTTTCAAAACTCTACTGCAAATCAACGTTAGTGATATGGGCCTGTAATTCAGTGGATTACTCCTACTTTCCTTTTTGGGTATCGGTGTGACCTTAGCAATTTTCCAGTCTTTAGGTATGGAACTTTCTGTGAGCGAGCAGTTATATGTAATTACTAAATATGGAGCTATTGTATCAGCATACTCTGAAAGGAACATGACTGGTGTACAATCTGGACCAGAGGCCTTGCCTTTATTAAGTGATTTAAGCAGCTCTGCTACATGGATGATATCTACTTCTGTGTTTCTCATCTTGCCAAATGTTCTTGATTGGAATTCACTAATATTTACCTCATCGTCTTTGGTGCAGGATTTTCGGAAAACTGTGTGTAATAACGCTGCTGTAGTGGCACTGTCATCAGTGACTTCACCATTGTTATTGTGCAGTGAAGGTATTGATTGTGTCTTCTCACTTGTTTGCTTTATGTGTGACCAGAATCTCTTTGGGTTTTCTGCCAGATTCCAAGGCAGAGTTTTGATGTGGAAATTATTAAAAGCATCTCTCATTGAAGTATGCGCTATATTTCAAACTTCTGCAAAACTTTGTCAATCTTGGGGATTTTGCATTCTTTTAAATTTGGCATGCTTTTTTTTGTTGCTTCTGCAACTTCGATCTGACCCATTTTGTGTACCATCGAGGTTCAGTACCATCACTTATTAATTTATGTGGTGTATATTTCTCAATTGCTGTCAATACTATCTCTTTGCAATCATTCCACATCTTCTCTACACTTATGTGATTAGATCGGAAGGAGTGGGGACTGTCTCTTAAAAAGGCGTTAAGAGCATTTTTATCAGCTTTTTTAAAAAGATGTGCTTTGCTTTCTTTTTGATGGTTATAGGCGTTACAGTATTCAGCCTAGCAGCAACTGCCTCATGGTCGCTAATTCCTGTAGTCTTCATGATACTCCTTGTCCAGGATTATCTGTTGCTAAGAGATCAAATATGCTTTCGCAACCATTTACGCTTCGAGTGGGTTCATGAACTAACTGTTCAAAATAATTTTCTGAGAAAGCATTCAATACAAATTCGGCTGATGTTTTATGCCTGCTGCCGGCTTTAAACGTATAATTTTTCCAGTATATCGAGGGTAGATTGAAGTCGCTACCGACTATAATTGTATGAGTGGGGTACGTATTTGAAATGAGACTCAAGTTTTCTTTGAACTGTTCAGCAAGTATATCTTCCGAGTCGGGGGTCGGTCAAACGATCTAATTAATAATTTAGTCCAATTGTCAAGTATAACCTCTACCAATACTATTTCACACGAACTATCTACTTCAATTTCGCAACAAGGCAAACTACCTCTAACAGCAATAAATACTCGGCCGGCCGGAGTGGCCGAGCGGTTAAAGGCGCTGTAGTCTGGAACCGTACGACCACTGTGGTCGCAGGTTCGAATCCTGCCTCGGGCATGGATGTGTGTGATGTCCTTAGGTTAGTTAGGTTTAAGTAGTTCTAAGTTCTAGGGGACTTATGACCACAGCAGTTGAGTCCCATAGTGCTCAGAGCCATTTGAAGCCAATAAATACTCCACCACCAACTGTATTTAATCTCTCCTTTGTGAACACTGTTAGATCGTTTGAAAAAATTTCGGCTGAACTCATTAGCCAGCTCTCTGTACCTACAACTATTTGAGCTTCAGTGCTTTGTATTAGGGCTTGGAGCTCTGGTTCTTTCCCAACACAGCTACGACAATTTACAACTACAATACCAATCACTTCTACAACTACCTTATTGTGTTTTACTTCCCCACTTTCAGACGGACGTCCCTTCTGTGGTTCCCTGACACCCTCAAACCTAAAAAACTCCCCAGTCCCTTCTACACAGCATCCGCTACCCTTGTAGCCGCCTCCTGTGTGTAGTGGACTCCTGACCTATTAAGCGGAACCCGGAAACCCACCACCCGATGGTACAAGTCAAGGAATCTGCAGTCTACATTGTCACAGAACCGCCTGAGCCTCTGATTCAGACCCTCCACTCGGCTCTTCACCAAAGGACCACAGGTGGTTCTGTTGACGATGCTGCAGATGGTGAGCTCCGCCTTAATCTTGCAAGCAAGACTGGCAGTCTTTACTATTTCCGCTAACCACCCGAAATCAGAGAAAATCTCCTCCAATCCTAAGTCACAAATGTCATTGGTACCGACATGGGCCACCACTTGCCAGCCATGTTCCTAAGGCCTAATATTGGAGCTCCCAACTACCAGCAAACCCACCCTCTGTGAATGCCCAGGCCTTGCGGGCCGAGAAGCTTTAAATTGATGTTAATATCTTAGAAGACACACACACACACACACACACACACACACACACACACACACACACACACACACACACCACACACACACACACACACACACACACACACACACAAAGAGGTAGAGGGAGAGGGTGGGGTGGGGTTGGGAAACAAATAAGAAAAGAAAATCAAGTGAACATATACTTATGGCACAAATAATACACAGTTCTCATTAGAAAAATCTGCATATATTGCCAGATGGCAGGGGCATTCTCTGCATTTAGTTTATGAAATATGAAAACTACAAAGCAGTGTGATCACGACACAAAAATGTGTCACTGTTTCATCATTGAAGTGACAGTGTGACCTGTAACACAAAACCAAATTTAAAGAAATGCAGATTTTGATTAGAAAAGTGGATACCTGTAGGTAATAACTTGTCAGCATAACAGTTATAATGTGAAGTGTTCTGTAATCTTTTCAAAACGTGTTCTGATTTTAAATTAAGTACATGATACCTTTGAAGGACTTGTGTTCCAAATCTTCATACTGATTTGTGTACTTTGCCTCTTTACAACAGATTTACTAATGTAATTCATTTTAAATATGTACTTTTTAAAAGTAGTTTCCATATTGTTAGTTCCGGGTTAATTCATCATAATCGCCACCATCACTGTCGTCAACAACAACAATAACAACAAAAACTACAACAACAATTATTTGATATTCACTGCTGGGTATAGGCTTCCTGTAGACTTTTATGTGCATTATTGTTTTCTAGTAGGAATATAATATTGTTTCAGATTGCTTTCTGATATTTCTATTCATGTTCCATTAGATTGTTGTGTCTATCTTTCCTTTTTTCTTGGAATCCAGCAAAGAAGTTTGTCCACCTTACATTCATTTGCCTGGCTATATATGCTGCCCACATCCATTTCATTGCCATTAAAGTAAGAACAATGTCTTCCACTCCAATCTGTTTATTGATCTGTTTGTTTGTTTGTCACTGTAATTTAAAACAATTTCTCTCTTTGTTTACTGAGGAACCCTCAGTTTTAGAATGGTTTTCATATTAAAAGTCTGTGTCGCCTTGCCGTGATTGTGAATTGGTTTTACCCAATAATTGTACTTGCTGTACTTTACAGACACATTGATAACTTATTTTTGAAAATCCTAAACTTCTTGTTTCAGACATGTTAAAATTTTCATTTTGAATTCTCAATTTAAGTTTACCAACTGCTTTCCAGGCCATTTTTAATCTTTTAATTATGTTTTTTTCTATCCACCAATGAATTGTCTTCAGTTACCCATAAAATAAAATCTTATTATTTATCTATCTTTCTTCATTGTCAATTTTTACTTTGTTCTTTTTGATTTGTCCATTGCACTTATTTCAATCAACTTGTAACTGTTTTTTAGGTGTACTTTCAAATTTACTTTATTAAGGTTCCTTTAGTTATTAAAGTTCATCCACACTGAAGGCAAGTTGCACAATGTCTTTGGCAGAACCAAAAAAATATTCCAGTAACATATATTCCTCCTTATTTCCAGTACAGAGATCTGTAAACTTCCTATACAGGAACTGAGAACAGTTTTTATGGTATCCAGTATTTGTGCATGGTCCCTCTTCTAGTTCTGAGTTTCTTGTTATTCTGACCTAGTCAAGTTCTTCAGTGTACTAACATAGGTTAAAAGAAAGCCTTGTTTTTCAATCTCTCTTAGTAAAGATTTTCGCGACACTTCAGAATGTCATTACTAACAATCTGTGTTTCCAATTTATCTTCAAAAAATACAGACATTTAAAAACAGTAGGAAAGTTCTGGTAGAATGTAAGTTATGTAGGAGTAAAGGAGATCACTCACAGAATAGTAGAAGCATTGAGTTGTCGACAGGCGCACACAAAAGAGAAAGAAAATGTGCTAGTTGTTGGAATAAATCCTTTCTCAATCTAGAGTGGACACACACACACACACACACACACACACACACACACACCTCTGCACCTACCAGCTGGACACACAGTGATTGGCTGGTATGGCCCATCTATTGAAACCCGAATTCCATGCTGATGTAATTGCTGAAGATTATGATTGTGGCTGTCAATTCCAGATTTTCCGTAGAACTTCAGCCCTTCGATGTACAGCAGGTGGAACATTCTCTGAGAATTTCTTGCTTTGTGATAGTCAAAGTCAGTTTTCTGTGAGATAATTGACAGTGGCATCAAGTTAATAATGAAAAGCAGAGGACACAAGTACTCCTGGAAAATGCCCCTCTTGATGTTGAAGGGTCTGCAACTTTCTTTTCCAACCAATAGTTATGTTTTCGAGTGTTTCATCCATTTACTGCAAATTTCGTAATGTTGTTGTTGACCCTGATGGCTTCCAGGAAATTCATTATTCAGCTCTGTGACAGTGAGTCGAAGGTTTTTTTGCAGTCAATCCAGCTCATATACAGATTTATTTTCCAGCTCTTTCAGGTTCACAAAATCATTTTGTTTATCGCGAGTTCATCTTTTGTGTCCCTGCTTATTTGCTTTTTCCCATTTTTTTCAACTGGTAGATGTCGTTATTCTTCCAGAAAGTTCTGAATTCTGTTGGCTGTAGTACCTGTCGATGACTTGAACACGGTGGGAAAACATTTTTGGGTGTGGCACTTTTAGCTGGTCCTTTTGTATTAAATATGTTTTTCCAGTTGTTAACCATTCATTGATGTTTCCTATCTGCACAATGCATTAAACAGCTCAGTCATTTTCACATGCAGACTGGTCAGACATTTTGTGC
Source organism: Schistocerca piceifrons (assembly GCF_021461385.2). Lineage (NCBI taxonomy): Eukaryota > Metazoa > Arthropoda > Insecta > Orthoptera > Acrididae > Schistocerca > Schistocerca piceifrons. The sequence goes on from NC_060138.1 coordinate 660,114,879, forward strand.
CAGAAACTATACAGTATATTGTTGCTGGGGGATGTCCAGTTCATGACTTTCTTCACTCTTTTCTCAACTGTTTCAGTTGTTATATCCAGCTGTTACATTCTGTTCGTAGAAAATTTGTTTCCGAAGCCCTTTATCCATCCAGCAATTTTTTGTTTACCTAGGGCTCTATCCAGAACTGGGTGGTTGTTTCTCTGACTTTTCAACTTTTGTGTCAGCTTGCTGGTTCCGACTGTGGTAGAACTTCCTCTGGTTGGATTGAAAAGTTTAATTTTGCCGGTACTTGATATAATGGCCTTGGACCTTTTGATTATCCTGGTTGTTGTAGTTATTTCTTGCTTCACAATTTCCAAAGATACTTCAATTTTTCTCATATTCAGCCAATATTTTTTTAACTGGTACTCTTTGGCCTTCCAGTTATTCAGTTTATTCTCGTTCATGTTCTTCAACTTACTTGCATCATATCTCTAGCTTTTGATTTTTGATTCCATCTGAACTTTCTACTTTGGTTTTCCAGTCAGTTCTCCAGCAGGTTCCGACCGCATTAACCCTAGTTCTTCTTTTACTGTTAATGCTACACCACAGGTGAGCTGTTTCATTTCTTCAATTGTTATATTTGGAAAGTTGCAAGGGCCACTTTAACGTCCTTCATCAGTGAAGCCATTTTTTTCTGTGGACAGTTTTCAAAGTCAGAAGCCCCTGTTTCCTACTTTAGATGACACATGTACCAGAATTTTGTCTTTAATTACTTTTTGTCTTTGGGTCAATTTGCTGGGCATTTTATCAATGACTTCTTGTTCATACCACATTATTCATCAGGTTCAAATTGTTCCATGACTGCAGTGTTGCTGGTGCCAAAGGAGATTGTTTTACTTCTGTTCCACAGGTTCTATGAATTTCTTTACGTTTCATTCCTTTTGATAAACAGTCTCTTATCACTTAGTTGTAGTTCTCTTATCTTCAAGTGTGTGTATTCTTGCTTCCAGAGGTGGTAAATGTGCTCTTGGTATCCACATTTTTGTGTTTCCAGCAAATAGTATCATTTCACAGCTTTGTGATTCTCTGACTTACAAGGAACCCCTTTAGTGCAAGGTCACAAAATGCCAATGATGTTTATGGCATTTGACACCCCGTATATTGTCTACCGTGCAACCAAAATATTGGCTGCTAATGGCAACAAGGAGCAGGACTGGAGGTATCGTACGGTGAGCTTAGCATGAGGCTAGGTAGTGCAGCTGAACTGATTACTTAATGAGTAACTCATAACAGTGATACATTGCTAAGGTGTTGATGCAATGCAGAGCAACTGCAATGATAAACAAAGCAAACATTTCATTACATCTACAACAACAGTTGCCAAAGTTGACATTTTGTCAGAAAGGAAAACAAGGAATTGCACAGAGTGAGAAAGAATTGACAGTTGAAATATTAGCGTTTCTGCAAGATGACTCAGTGGAATGGGTTGTGTCGTATACACTCGACTGTGCGGACAATTTACGTTAGGAGTACAATGATGACGATATGTGCCTAACAAGTGAAAGTGATATCGAAGCAGGTGACGCTCCATGTAGTTAATCATCCTTGTCGAACAGGAAGCCACAAATCCCATCTCCAGTGAAATGTAGTAAAGAACAATCACTGTCCAAGGAGCAGGAACTAAACATAATTACGTACATTGAAGATCATCTGCAGGATAATAAAAAGACAATTATTAACAGAGCTCAAATAAGATCACATCAATATAACCATGTAGTGTGTAAGAAAAACTATGGATATTCAAAGGAGGACAAAGTGCACTTGTTACAAAAACTGATGTTGGTGTGTTTGTAGGATGGTCGAAATAATTTGCAGGATATGCATGCTAGTGACCTACTATGCTATGCACATCAAATTGCAGGTGACATAGTGATTTCAAGGAAGCAGCGAATGATTGCATAACTTCAAACAGTGTTGCAGAATTGGAAGATACAAGACAAAATTTGAAACAAAGCATCAATTTGATGATGCAAAGCAAACTGCAAGGTCGGCCCAAAAATTTGTATATGAAATAAACAAACTTATCCCATCGTTCACCAGGAATTTGTTTTCATCTCTCACCGATCATGATTTGAAGATAAAATACATATGAAAGGAACCTTGGAAATACCAAGAGATTTGTATCAAAATCAATGCCTTAACACATTTGTACACAAATATGCTGACTGTTAATCTGCATGGTAAATTGGCTGGAAAGTTATTTATTATGCTGTGAGAAGTTGGATGTGCTTTGCCCCCTACAATTCTTTCTCTTGTGCGACATTTTGTTTGTAATGGCACTAGAAAATATCTACATCACAACAAGCAGTAGTGGGAAAATGGATGTAAGGGAACTACAGCTATTGTATGAGCACTGCTTTTGGCCAGTAGCTGGTCAAAAAACTTGCTTTTGCTCGGTTCCTGTCCTGTGTATAAAAATCATACTCCTTTAGAGTAAATTATCCCTCCCAAAAAGTGGGTAACATTGCAGCTCATATCACCTGGAACTACTGGGCAAATTTAGCCCTTTAGCCCCTGGAAGTTTTTTCTGTGCCTGTACAACATGTCCCCCCCCCCGCAATGAACCATGGATCTTGGCGCTGGTGGGGAGGCTTGCGTGGCTCAGCGGTACAGAAAGCCGTACCGTAGGTGCAACCACAATGGAGGGGTATCTGTTTTGAGAGGCCAGACAAACGTGTGGTTCCTGAAGAGGGTCAGCAGCCTTTTCAGTAGTTGCATTGGCAACAGTCTGGATGATTGTCTGATCTGGCCTTGTAACACTAACCAAAACAACCTTTCTGAGCTGGTACTGCGAAAGGCTGAAAGCAAGGGGAAGTTACAGCCGTAATTTTACCTGAGGGCATGCAGCTTTACTGTATGGTAAAATGATGATGGCGTCCTCTTGGGTAAAATATTCTGGAGGTAAAATAGTCCCCCATTCTGATCTCCAGGTGGGGACTACTCAGGAGGACATCATTATCAGGAGAAAGAAAACTGGCATTCTATGAATTGGAGTGTGGAATGTCAGATCCCTTAATCGGGCAGGTAGGTTAGAAAATTTAAAAAGGGAAATGGATAGGTTAAAGTTAGATATAGTGGGAATTAGTGAAGTTCGGTGGCAGGAGTAACAAGACTTCTGGTCAGGTGAATACGGGGTTATAAATACAAAATCAAATAGGGGTAATGCAGGAGTAGGTATCATAATTAATAAAAACAATAGGACTGCGGTTAAGTTGCTACAAACAGCATAGTGGACACATTATTGTGGCCAAGATAGTCACGAAGCCCACGCCTACCACAGTAGTACAAGTTTATATGCCAACTAGCTCCGCAGATGATGAAGAGATTGATGAAATGTATGATGATATAAAAGAAATTCTTCAGATAGGGAAGGGATATGAAAATTTAATAGTCACGGGTGACAGGAATTCGATAGTAGAAAAAGGAAGAGAAGGAAATGTAGTAGTTGAATATGGAATGGGGGTAAGAAATGAAAGAGGAAGCCGCCTGGTAGAATTTAGCACAGAGCAAAACTTAATCATAGCTAACACTTGGTTCAAGAACCATAAAAGAAGGTTGTATACATGAAAGAGGCCTGGAGATACTTGAAGGTTTCAGATAGATTATTTAATGGTAAGACAGAGATTTAGGAACCAGGTTTTAAATTGTAAGACATTTCCAGGGGCAGATGTGGACTCTGACCACAATCTATTGGTTATGAACTGTTGACTAAAACTGAAGAAGCTGAAAAAGGTGGGAATTTAAGGAGATGGGACCTGGATAAACTGACAGAACCAGAGGTTGTAGTGAGTTTTAGGGAGAGCATAAGGGAATGATTGACAGGAATGAGGGAGAGAAATACAGTAGAAGAAGAATGGGTAGCTTTGAGAGATGAAGTAGTGAAGGCAGCAGAGGACCTAGTAGGTAAAAAGACGAGGGCTAGTCGAAATCCTTGGGTAACAGAAGATATATTGAATTTAATTGATGAAAGGAGAAAATATAAAAATGCAGTAAATGAAGCAGGCAAAAAGGAATACAAATGTCTAAAAAATGAGATCGACAGGAAGTGCAAAATGACTAAGCAGGGCGGCTGAGGACAAATGTAATGATGTAGAGGCATATCTCACTAGGGGTAAGATAGATACTGCCTATAGGAAAACTAAAGAGACTTTTGGAGGAAGGAGAACCACTTGTATGAATATCAAATATCAAGAGCTCAGATGGAAACCCAGTTCTAAGCAAAGAACAGAAAGCAGAAAGGTGAAACGAGTATATAGAGAGTCTGTACAAGGAAACAGTATTATGGAAATATTATGGAAATGGAAGAGGATGTAGATGAAGATGAAATGGGAGATATGATACTACATGAATAGTTTGACAGAGTACTGAAAGACCTAAGCTGAAACAAGGCACCGGGAATAGACAACATTCCATTAGAACTACTGATAGCCTTGGAAGAGCCAGCCCTGACAAAACTCTACCATCTGGTGAGCAAGATGTATGAGACAGGCAAAATACCCTCAGACTTCAAGAAGAATATAATAATTCCAGTCCCAAAGAAAGCAGGTGTTGACAGATGTGAAAATTAACGAACTATCAGTTTAATAAGCCACGGCTGCAAAATACTAACACAAATTCTTTACAGACAAATCGAAAAACTGGTAGAAGCCCACCTCGGGGAAGATCAGTTTGAATTCCATAGAAATGTTTGAACACATGAGGCAATACTGATCCTATGACTTATCTTAGAAAATAGATTAAGTAAAGGCAAACCTATGTTTCTAGCATTTGTAGACTTGGAGAAAGCTTTTGATAATGTTGACTGGAATACTCTCTTTCAAATTCTGAAGGTGGCAGGGGTAAAATACAGAGAGCAAAAGGCTATTTACAATTTGAACAGAAACCAGATGGCAGTTATAAGAGTCGAGGGGCATGAAAGGGAAGCAGTGGTTGGGAAGGGAGTAAGACAGGGTTGTAGCCTCTCCCCGATGTTATTCAATCTGTATATTGAGCAAGCAGTAAAGGAAACAAAAGAAAAATTTGGAGTAGGAATTAAAATCCATGGTGAAGAAATAAAAACTTTGAGGTTTGCTGATGACATTGTAATTCTGTCAGAGACAGCAAAGTAGCTGGAAGAGCAGCTGAACGGAATGCACAGTGTCTTGAAAGGAGGATGTAAGATGAACATCAACAAAAGCAAATCGAGGATAATGGAATGTAGTTGAATTAAATCGGGTGATGCTGCCGGAATTCCAGCTACACTACATCTATATCCATACTCCGCAAGCCACCTGACATTGTGTGGTGGAGGGTACTTTGAGTACCTCTATCGGTTCTCCCTTCTATTCCAGTCTCGCATTGTTCGTGAAAAGAAAGATTGTAGGTATGCCTCTGTGTGGGCTCTAATCTCTCTGATTTTATCATCATGGTCTCTTCGTGAGGTGTATGTAGGAGAGTGCAATATACTGCTTGACTCCTCGGTGAAGGTATGTTCTTGAAACTTCAACAAAAGCCCATATCGAGCTACTGAGCGTCTCTCCTGCAAAGTCTTCCACTGGAGTTTATTTATCATCTCTGTAATGCTTCCGTGATTACTAAATGATCCTGTAATGAAGCACTCTGCTCTCTGTTGGATCTTCTCTATCTCTTCTATCAACCCTCTCTGGTACAGATCCCACACTGCTGAGCAATATTCAAGCAGTGGGCGAACAAGTGTACTGTAACCTACTTCCTTTGTTTTCGGATTGCATTTCCTTAGGATTCTTCCCATGAACCCGTCTTGCATTTGCTTTACCGACGATCAACTTTGTATGATCATTTTATTTTAAATCACTCCCAATGTCTGCTCCCAGATAATTTATGGAATTAACTACCTCCAGTTGCTGACCTGCTATATTGTAGCTAAATGATAAAGGATCTTTCTTTCTATGTATTCTACATTGAGATTCAATTGCCATTCCCTGCGCCATGCGTTAATTCGTAGAAGATCCTCCTGCATTGCAGTACAATTTTCCATTGTTACAACCTCTCTATATACTACAGCATCATCCACAAAAAGCCTCAGTGAACTTCCGATGTTATCCACAAGGTCATTTATGTATATTGTGAATAGCAATGGTCCTACGACACTCCCCTGCGGCACACCTGAACTCGCTCTTACTTCAGAAGACTTCTTTCCATTGAGAATGACATGTTGCGATCTATTATCTAGGAACTCTTCAATCCAATCACACAATTGCTCTGATAGTCCATATGCTCTTACTTTGTTCATTAAATGACTGTGGGAAACTGTATCTAATGCCTTGCGGAAGTCAAGAAACACGGCATCTATCTGGGAACCCATGTCTGTCCCTCTGAGTCCGGTGGACGAATAGTGCGAGCTGGGTTTCACACAGTCGTCTTTTTCGGAACCCATGCTGATTCCTACAGAGTAAATTTCTAGTCTCCAGAAAAGTCATTATACTCGAACATTATACGTGTTCCAAAATTCTACAACTGATTTACGTTAGAGATATAGGTCTATAGTTCTGCACATCTGTCCGACGTCCCTTCTTGAAAACGTGGATGACCTGTGCCCTGCCCTTTTCCAATCCTTTGGAATGCTACGCTCTTCTAGACACTTGTGGTACCCCGCTGCAAGAATGGGGGCAAGTTCCTTTGCATACTCTATGTAAAATAAAACTGATATCCCATCAGGTCCAGTGGCCTTTCCCCTTTTGAGGGATTTTAATTGTTTCCCTATCCCTCTGTCATCTGTTTCGATATCTACCATTTTGTCATCTGTGCGACAATCTAGAGAGAGAACTACAGCGCAGTCTTCCTCTGTGAAACAGCTTTGGAAAAAGACATTTAGTATTTCGGCCTTTAGTCTGTCATCCTCTGTTTCAGTACCATTTTGGTCACAGTGTGTCTGGACATTTTGTTTTGATCCACCTACCGCTTTGACATAAGACCAAAATTTCTTTGGATTTTCTGCCAAGTCAGTACATAGAACTTTACTTTCAAATTCATTGAACATGTCTTGCATAACCCTCCTCACACTACATCTCGCTTCGCATAAATTTTGTTTGTCTGCAAGGCTTTGGCTCTTTTCCATCTCTTACGATCTTGCTTGGCGCATACTCATCTAATGCATACTGTACGATGGTTTTGAACTTTGTCTATTGACCCTCAACACTATCTGTACTTGAGACAAAACTTTTGTGTTGAGCCGTCAAGTACTCTGAAATCTGCCTTTTGTCACTTTTGCTAAACAGAAAAATCTTCCTACCTTTTTTAATATTTCTATTTATGGCTGAAATCATCGATGCAGTAACCGCTTTATGATCGCTGATTCCCTGTTTTGCGTTAACTGTTTCAAATAGTTTGGGTCTGTTTGTCACCAGAAGGTCTAATATGTTATAGCCACGAGTCGGTTCTCTGTTTAACTGCTCAAGGTAGTTTTCAGATAATGCACTTAAAAAAATTTCACTGGATTTTTTGTCTCTGCCATCTGTTATAAACGTTTGAGTCTCCCAGTCTATATCCGGCAAATTAAAATCTCCACCCAGAACTGTAACATGGTCGGGAGATCTACTCAAAATGTTTTCCAAATTTTCCTTCAGGTGCTCAGCCACAACAGCTGCTGAGCCAGGGGCCCTATAGAGACACCCAATTACCATGTTTGAGCCTGCTTTGATGGTGACCTTCACCTACATTATTTCACATTTCAGATCGCCGTCAATTTCCTTCGAAACTATTGTACTTTTTATCGCTATAAACATGAGTTTAGAATTTCATTACTGTTTACATCTGGTTTCAGCCAACTTTCTGTCCCTAGTACTATGTGGGCATTGTGACCGTTTATTAACGAGAGCAGATCTGGGACCTTTCTATAGATGCTCCTGCAGTTAACTATTAGCACATTAATATTGTTATTCCCCATTGCGTTTTGCCTACTACTACCTTGTCGCGTCTCAGGAGGGGTCTTGTCGGGCCTAGGGAGGGAATTCTCTAACCTAAAAAACCCACATGTGCACTCCACATGTCCTCCGCTATCCTTGTAGCCGCTTCCTGCGTGTAGTGCGCGCCTGACCTATTCAGGGGGACCCTATATTTCTGCACTTTATAGCGGAGGTCAAGAAAATTCCACCCCGCGAGTGAGGCTTTCCGCCTTCACCAACTCTGCCAACCGCCTGCATGAACTGAAGATGACGTCTGAACCCAGACGGCGGGAGTTATTGGTGCCGACATGAGCAACAATTTGCAGTTGGGTACACCCAGTGCTCTCTATCCCCGCCGGCAGGGCCTCCTCCACATCACACGGAAGAAGAAGTGACAAGTACGAAAAATACAGTTAATACTTAAATTAATGTAGCTCGCTCCACAGCAGATGTGAAGCAGATGGCAGTTACGATGACACTGATTAGGAAATGAGACGCTTAAAGCAGTAAATGAGTTTTGCTATTTGGGGAGCAAAATAACTGATGATGGTCGAAGTAGAGAGAATATAAAATGTGGACTGGCAATGGCAAGGAAAGTGTATCTGAAGAAGAGAAATTTGTTAACATCGAGTATAGATTTAAGTGTCAGGAAGTCGTTTCTGAAAGTATTTTTATGGAGTGTAGCCATGTATGGAAGTGCAACGTGGATGATAAATAGTTTGGACAAGAACAGAATAAAAGCTTTCGAAATGTGGTGCTACAGAAGAATGCTGAAGATTAGATGGGTAGATCACATAACTAATGAGGAGGTATTGAATAGAATTAGGGAGAAGAGAAATTTGTGTCACACCTTGACTAGAAGAAGGGATCAGTTGGTAGGACATGTTCTGAGGCATCAAGGGATCACCAATTTAGTATTGGAGGGCAGCGTGGAGGGTAAAAATCGTAGAGGGAGGCCAAGAGATGAATACGCTAAGCAGATTCAGAAGGATGTAGGTTGCAGTAGGTACTGGGAGATGAAGAAGCTTGCACAGGATAGAGTAGCATGGAGAGCTGCATCAAACCAGTCTCTGGACTGAAGACCACAACAACAACATGCACCATGTTATCACACTATCTGCAGCTACATCTTAAACAATTGCCAGTTTTATGATAAGGTCCATGACGGACTGTTTTGCATTTTGTTGTATGCTACTACTGTCCATCACTGCTCATCACCCTGTTAAGCAAATATGATTCTATATGCATTCTTTAAGAGTGGATAACTAGCTGAATGTCCAACACAGTTTGTAATTCCCAAGGAGTTCTCCATCAATCTCATTGGTGCAAACCTTTGTGATCACTGTAGCGTGCTGTTTTTCATTTGGTGTTCATGATGCAAGATAATGGTTTGTTTGGAACATTTCCTGAATGTCAGTGATGTCCATTTTGTGAAGTGTAATACATACATCCAATAGAAAGCTGATCTCTGCATCTCCTGGACATGCGTTTTCTCTTGCCCTCCTGATGCACATAGTGATTCGTTAGCACCTGACATTTTTCTTGTCATAATTGTTAACACAACATTTTCAAATGAGCCTTACTGAAGACTGAACTTTCAGTGCCACACTTTCTCATTAGTGTATTTGTGTCACTTGTGAATTTTTTTCCTTTTGTTGCTGCAGTGCACATGTTGATGGGTGTCCAGGTTCCACAGCAGCTGCCATGATTCTTTTTATCCTGGGTGATGACTGAGCCAGTGAGGCTTCCCTTTTGTTTGTGGATCCATTGGTGCAAATAGGGTGTAATGTATCTGCATGTTTGAGTGGTGAAGGTGCACATAAGAATAATGGCTTGTTTATTCTGGTTACAACTATCAGAAGATGAAATATTACTGGTTATTGTACAGCTCTGAGGTGAGTTACTGGTAGAGATAACATTACTGAGTAACTCTGTTGCAGTTTCATAATGATGCCCAAACACATTGAGTTATAGGTTGAAGCCTAGGTCCACAAATCATTGTCTAGGGAGAAAAAAGATCCATCCAGAATTGACAATGATTGGCACTGGGTTCGTGTTGGGAATTACTTTGAAGGAAGAACCACAAGGTGGTCACAGCGCAAATGCTCAGCATCACTTCTAATGGCAAACTGGCTTCTGGAGGCCATCCGCTGGCCTAAATGTTGGATAAACACAACACAGACTATTTTCAGCATGTCTCTTACGAAGGTAAATAGTCCCATGCTGTCCTCCTGTCATCAGTTGTGGTGCCACATGTTAGCAAGAGCAGCATCTTAATGATTGCATCCTGAGTTCCCAGTGATAACAAGCTGCTTTATTATTGTTGTTATGCTGGCTTGCTACCCAGAACTGTTGTGGTTGCAGCTGGATCGCAAATGCCAGTGCTAGTAACTTCAGAATGCAGGTACTCAGGTGGTTGTCTGGTTGGAGTGTAGGTATGAATACCACATCCCTCCTTTCTTGGAACAAAGATGCATAGCTATCTTGCTAGTAGCCACAGACTGTGCACCCCCTCTCCTCTAGGTGATACATATACACTCCTGGAAATTGAAATAAGAACACCGTGAATTCATTGTCCCAGGAAGGGGAAACTTTATTGACACATTCCTGGGGTCAGATACATCACATGATCACACTGACAGAACCACAGGCACATAGACACAGGCAACAGAGCATGCACAATGTCGGCACTAGTACAGTGTATATCCACCTTTCGCAGCAATGCAGGCTGCTATTCTCCCATGGAGACGATCGTAGAGATGCTGGATGTAGTCCTGTGGAACGGCTTGCCATGCCATTTCCACCTGGCGCCTCAGTTGGACCAGCGTTCGTGCTGGACATGCAGACCGCGTGAGACTACGCTTCATCCAGTCCCAAACATGCTCAATGGGGGACAGATCCGGAGATCTTGCTGGCCAGGGTAGTTGACTTACACCTTCTAGAGCACGTTGGGTGGCACGGGATACATGCGGACGTGCATTGTCCTGTTGGAACAGCAAGTTCCCTTGCCGGTCTAGGAATGGTAGAACGATGGGTTCGATGACGGTTTGGATGTACCGTGCACTATTCAGTGTCCCCTCGACGATCACCAGTGGTGTACGGCCAGTGTAGGAGATCGCTCCCCACACCATGATGCCGGGTGTTGGCCCTGTGTGCCTCGGTCGTATGCAGTCCTGATTGTGGCGCTCACCTGCACGGCGCCAAACACGCATACGACCATCATTGGCACCAAGGCAGAAGCGACTCTCATCGCTGAAGACGACACGTCTCCATTCGTCCCTCCATTCACGCCTGTCGCGACACCACTGGAGGCGGGCTGCACGATGTTGGGGCGTGAGCGGAAGACGGCCTAACGGTGTGCGGGACCGTAGCCCAGCTTCATGGAGACGGTTGCGAATGGTCCTCGCCGATACCCCAGGAGCAATAGTGTCCCTAATTTGCTGGGAAGTGGCGGTGCGGTCCCCTACGGCACTGCGTAGGATCCTACGGTCTTGGCGTGCATCCGTGCGTCGCTGCGGTCCGGTCCCAGGTCGACGGGCACGTGCACCTTCCGCCGACCACTGGCGACAACATCGATGTACTGTGGAGACCTCACGCCCCACGTGTTGAGCAATTCGGCGGTACGTCCACGCGGCCTCCCGCATGCACACTATACGCCCTCGCTCAAAGTCCGTCAACTGCACATACGGTTCACGTCCACGCTGTCGCGGCATGCTATCAGTGTTAAAGACTGCGATGGAGCTCCGTATGCCACGGCAAACTGGCTGACACTGACGGCGGCGGTGCACAAATGCTGCGCAGCTAGCGCCATTCGACGGCAACACCGCGGTTCCTGGTGTGTCCGCTGTGCCGTGCGTGTGATCATTGCTTGTACAGCCCTCTCGCAGTGTCCGGAGCAAGTATGGTGGGTCTGACACACCGGTGTCAATGTGTTCTTTTTTCCATTTCCAGGAGTGTAGATAGTGAAGCCATTGAATTGATGCTGCATAGCCTGAACACCCTTCCCCCACTATGAGCAGAGAGAGATGACAGTGCCCACCCAATTCTCAAATACTTGGTGACAGGTGTTCACAATGGAATTGTGCCTCATTCAGGTGACGAGGAATACTAGATTGTGTCCGGGGAACCATTGGTGCATGCAACCCAGACCTTGGAACTGGTACCCGAGGTTGAGAGGCGTCGCCATCAATATATCATGGACAGCTCAGGCATGGCTGAAAAGGAATCTGAGTAAAGACAGGTTGTCACAACTGGACTTATGGTGTAAAGCATCAGTGAAGAAACATGGAAAAGGAAGAATAGGCCTCACTGAAGGAATGAGGAATGTAAGGTTCTGTTGAGCCAAGGAGGCCAGCAGAAAGAGAGCAGTGCACTGGAGGAGCCCGTCGAGCGTGAAACTGCTGCAAGCTAGCAGAGCCCTGGTGGCAGTTGATTCTTGGAGCCCTGACTGTGGTTAACTCTTGAGGCAGTCGATCCATGGAGCCCTGGTGTGGATACCGTGTTCCTTCTTCCTTGAGGAGTAGCCAAAGGTCCTGCAGGTTGGATGTACTGAATCCTCCTCCTCAACTTTGACATCTCCAGTATGATGGAATCTGCCAATAGTTTGTACTACAGCTGACACAGCCCTCAGCTTCACTGGATCACTTAACCTCAACCTCTGCGTGAAGATGATATGTTTACATTATTATCATCAACTGCAACAGCTTCTCTCTTATCTGATTCACCTTGTCCTCTTTAACCCAACATCCCACCCTCCTGGACATTGACTTCCACCTCTCCAAGGACTTTATCCACACCTCCATCCATATTAAACCCACCAGCCACCAACAGTACCTGCATTTTGACAGCTGTCATCCCTGCCATGTCAAAAAATTCCTCCCATGCAATCTGACCACCTGTGGGTGGCATATCTGCATACTGAGCATTCCCTTGCACAGTATGCTGCAGGTCTTGTGAGAACCTTCACAGACAGGCACATAGTCTACAAACAGACTTCCCATAACATACCCTCACACACCTCCAAAACCCCTCACGACACCCTAGAATCAGCCACAAAGGAGCACCCATCCCTCTCCCTGTCATCCAGTATCTTCTTGGACTGTAACAATTGAACCATATCCTTTGCAAGGGCACTGATTATCTATCAGTGTAGCCTGAAATGAAGGGCATCCTACCCAAGGCTCTTAAAATGGTGTTCCGTCAACCACCCAACCTACACAACATCCTTGTCCATTCCGTGGCCACTCCCAGTCTCAAACCCTGTGCCTCAAGGATCATACACCAGTGAAAGTCCCTAGTGCAAGACCGGCCCAATCCACCCTCAAAGTACTTCATACTCCGATCCTGTTGCAGGCTTATCCTCTTCCATCAGAGGCAGGGCAACGTGTGAAAGCAGACATGCCATATACCAACTCTGCTACAATTACTGCACAATTTTTTATGTTGCTAAGAGAACCAACCAGCTGTCCATCAGAATGAATGGTCACCACTTGAATGCAGCTAACAACAAAGTTGTGGTGACACAACATACAGCCAAGCACAACTTGCTTTATTCCAATGGCTGCTTCACTTCCCGAGCCATCTGGATATTTCCCTTCCACCACCAGCTTTTTCTGAACTACCCAGATGGGAGTTATCCTTACAACACATATTTTGCTTCCATCAGTCTCCGTTAACCTACTGTCCCCATACCCTTTACCCAACAATTTCCACTTCCTCTGCCCCATCAGTCTCTCCAAATTCACATCTCAAAGCCACCTTTGTCGAGTGCTGCTCCCTCACCAACTCCAACACCTATGTATCACATACCTCGCCATGGCATCCACCACCTCTCCCTTCCCAAATTCCTCGTCATCAAACCGGCTTGTCCCTCCAAGTCACTAGCTACCTGCCCCCAACCCCTCAATCCTGTCTTCAGTCTCCTCCCCTCCCCCCTTCCTACCCAATATATCGAACTCCGCTCCCTACTCCAGTCCATGCGACAAACTACAATCCTGACATTGTGTGTCCAGCAGGCACCATAATTTAGGGACATAGGTGTTGTTACTTGTGCGCATGCACAGGTGTGGGTGGGCGTCTGTATGTGAGCATGGGATCTGTGGGTGGGTGTGCGTGCATGCATACATTTTTACATGTGTATTTGTACTCTAACTCGTGAAAGAATTCATTCCAAAAGCTAGCAAGTTTTTTTTTTTTTCTATTTTATGTGTGCCTCTCAATGACTCAATGGTTCTGCTTTTTGGTGAAAGGTCTCTTTTAATCCTGAAGTATTTACATTTGATTATTCTGTCTTATTCATGAAATGATACTCAAACACTGAAATTCTATTACCAATGTTGGTGTGTTGTGAAGATGACAGGTAAACTTCCAGTAATAAACACAAGAATTCAACAACAAGGAAGGGACTAGTCTGAAGTTATATTTTCTGATTCTTTTTTAAATCACCAGGATTTAGGCTATGACCATATCACCTTTTACATTACTGACCGAAATTTGAGGACTTCCTCTATTCTCTTCATGATTTGGGCAGATGTTGGACAAATAGTCTTTGTGTGATATAGTTCTTTTGTTGACCAAATTTGGAATACTATGAGCTTACTGGGTTGGGTTGAATACCTCTGTATTGAGGGTGAATTCATGCAAATTCCATACATTTTTTACTTGATATACCATGACAGCAACCATTCATCATTGCAGACACACACAGCCTCCATTATACACACTTTCACAGATAATTACTGACACAGCTTTCAAATATTACATTATGCGCCACTCAGAACATGTCTACTCGAACTCTCCTTCTCTCACTCTCCCACTATAAAAATTTTATGTAATGCTCTTTATTGTACCTGTTTTACTTTCCTTACAGTTACTAAAGTTTCACTTTGCTTTTTAAATTATTTTCATTTTCCTGCTGAATATTCTGCCCAATCAGAGGCTATCTCACTTGTTCCTCATTCCTTACATGTTAGGCAGTGTTCTGACACAGCCAAATACTCCACTGCATGAGTGAGCAAGACAGAATGATCTGCAGTTCATCAGACTCTTCCCTAAGTTAGGTTCACAGCAGCTCCAACCAGAGTATCACCTCATGCCCCTCCCCCCCCCCCCCTCACCCTCCTATGTTACAGGCAACCACACCCCTTGTTAAGCTGTTTAGGAATCCTCACACATCAAAGCATTGGTGTTATCATTTGTTGAGAGATGGGTTTGAAATTTTGTTATTGTTCTTCTGCTTATATCCAACAGACCTGTGTTACTATAAAAACTACCTCACATACACTAAATTGGTCAAAAATAAGTATGCCATTTTCCCATGTCTATGTAGGTTAAAATTTGTGGGCACTGCTAAAAATTTTTACATTCAATATCTTTCATGGAAGTGCATTCCCACCCACATCCTTAGTAAACAAATACATTTGAAATATTATGTACGAAACTAGCACTAACAAAATCTATAAATATCGTTTTCTTCTCTAGACATTCAAAAGCAGGCAGATGTTTTCCTCTTCTTTTTATATTTCCATGTAACACTGTGTACTGTTATTACTTTTATTGTTCTTATTCTCATGTAATTTCATTTATGCTTAAACTAATACAGACTTTGCCCCCCTCCCCCCCCCCCCTCTCTCTCTCTCACTCTCTCTCTCTCTCTCTCTCTCTCTCTGCCTCCCTCGCCCTCCTTCCCCTCCCACCCTCTCTCTCTCCAGTATGATATTGATGATTCCTTGATGCCACAAAACATATCCTACCAACCAAACCCTTCTTTTAGTAAAGTTTTGCCAAAAATTTCTTTTCTTCCCAATTTGATTCAGTTCCTCCTCATTAGTTAAGCAATCTGTTCATATATAATCTTCAGCATCCTTCTACAGCAATACTTTTCAAGAACTTCTGTTCCCTTCTTGTCCAAACTGCTTATTATCCACATTCCATTTCTGTGTGAGGCTCCATACAGATACCTTCAGAAAAGACCTCCTACCTCTTAAATTTGAGCCCCCAGGGGCTCAGCATTCATTTGCTGGGTACGGGCTTGGCGACCCCGGGGTTCCTGAGCTGGGGACTGGTAAGCGCCGCCAGTCCCCTGTCACCGTAGCATTTGAGCATACTTCAGCGACCACCGTGCGGCGCGGCGGTGGAACGTTGTGTGTCTCAGGGAATGGGGATCTTGGCTTGACCGCCTGGATCGCGAGGATGGAATAAACCTCTATAAAAAAAAACCTCAATCTCAAGGTGTGCTGCGCACTGATGAGATGCATGGCTGTTGAGGTGGAACAGTCGATAGCAGGCAACCTCTGGGGAACCTGCCGCACCTCAGTTGTATAAGGCTTACCTAGGCACGCGGGGCTCTGTCTAGGTGGACTTCTAGTTCCCTAGCTGCTCGTGGGACCGAGATGGATCCTTTGATATCCTCTTTTCTTCCTCCCAGCGGAAAGGGTGGGCCGCTGGAAGGTTCTAACACCCAGTCTCTTAAGAGGGCCCGTGCAGTCAGTCCCCCTGACTCCGGCGCTTCTTTGAAAGTCCAGTCTTAGGTAACAGAATGCATTCTGGTAATCCGAATGTGTTTCTCATTGTGAAATGGAAGGAGGGTAGTTTCGAGAAGGTTTCGCCATTCTATATATAAAAGGGATTGGAGGGAATCTGTGGCTCCTTAAAACCGGTGAAGCGCTTATGTAATGGGACATTGCTAGTGGAAACTTCCACTTCCCAGAAAGCAACTAACCTCCAGTCTGATAAATGCCTTGGAGAGTATGCCATAGACACTGAACTGCACAGCACCTTGAACTACAGCAAGGGTGTTGTGACATGCCAGGATCTAGTTGACATTCCCAAGGAAGAACTGCAACGTGAGTGGGCTCCAGAAGGTATCGTTGATGTCCAACACATCATGAAGAGGGTTGATGGCGCTCTTGTCAAATCCGACTCCTTTACTCTGACCTTCAGTAGCACAAAACTTCCTGAACATGTTAAAGCTGGCTTCCTTCGCCTTAGTGTGAGGCCTTATTTCCCGACCCCAATGCGCTGTTTTAAATGCCAGGGTTTTGGGAATACCACCTTAGGCTGCAAAGGCGAAGCGACTTGCGGAAACTGTGGTCAGGCTGCTCATGACGGAGTTGGTTGCTCGTCTCCAGCTAAATGTATTAATTGCTCTGGGAACCACCCTGTTTGGAGTAGGGACTGCCGCATATTTTTAGAGGAACGCAAGGTCCAGGAAACAAAAACAACCAAGCGTATCCCCTATGGTGAGGCCAAGAAGATCTATAAGTCGATGCAGCCTCCTACATTTGCTACATCTTTTGCATCCCTGGTTCAGAAGTCTACTCCAAAAGTCGATGCCTCAACGCAGACTGAGGTGGTGAGTGTTGGCACTAACACCTGCAGCTGTCGGTGCACTTGCAACGCAGCCAGTGTTTCAGAGGCAGTAGCCCCTCCTTGAACGGCGGACAAAGGTACAGTGGCGAACTTGGGCCAGCCCCTGGCGTCTCCAACAGCTGAGGCTGTTCCCAAGCCCAGTGCGCCAATTACCACTCCCACATCAGCTCCCCCAAAGTCCACCAAACCACAGAAAGCTACTGTACAGCAACAACAGCGGGTCAAATCCCGTGGTAAACCATCTGACCATGCGGATGTTGTTTTACGCGAGGCTTCATCTGACTTTTCCCCAGAGTTGATGGAGTACGATGTATGTGTGGGGCAATCATCTCGTCCCACGCCTGCCCCTCCACCTGCTGCGGTCTCCCTGCCCCGTCGGAGAGACAGGATGAAGGTGCTACCCCCAACATAGATGGCTCCCATATTCCAGTGGAACTTGCAAGGGTTCAGGACGCATGTGGAGGAACTTCGTCTACTTTCTCAGGGTAGACCACTGTGTCTCTGTCTCCAGGAGACGTATTTCCATCCATCATTCTCCCCTGAGATACGAGGCTATACACTCCACAAAAAGGACGACCTGCGTGGAGAGAGAGCTAGAGGAGGCGTAGGTATTTTCGTCAGGACGAACTACCACTCCTCGCCTCTCTCACTTACGACGACTTTACAAGCCGTCACTGTGTCCGTGCACGTGCGTCATCCATTGACTGTATGTTCACTTTACTTGCCCCCACATGATGCTCTTGATGAAGCGGCCCTCACCGACCTTATTACACAGCTCCCCCAGCCATTCATTATTTGTGGTGATTTTAATGCCCACAATGTGCTTTGGGGTTCTGCAATTACCTGCCCCAGGGGTGGAGCAATTGAGAGGCTTCTCCTGTCATCCTGTGCCTACTTGCTCAATGGAGGACAGAGTACTCCTTTCTGCACGGCGACTGGGTCGTTCTCTGCCATTGATCTCTCGCTTTGCTCTCCAGCTCTTGCCGCCAGTGCTCACTGGGAAGTGGTCACTGACTTGCACGGCAGTGATCATTTCCCAATCTGGATTCACCTGCCAGATGGCATGGGCCCCGAAAGGAGACCACCACGATGGGTGCTCAGTGGAGCTGACTGGACACTTTATAGCCAGTTGGCCCAATTCGAACACTGTGCGAATGTTGAGGTGTGGGTGGATCATATTACCGAAACGGTCCACCACGCCGCTGCAGCATCCATTCCACTGTCCACAGGCCACCGGAAAAGGCCACCTGTGCCTTGGTGGAGTGCCGAATGTCGCTCTGCAATCAGGACCGGGTGTGCGGCTCTGCGTCGGTTCCAGTGTCGGCCGACTGCTGAGAATCTTGCAGCCTTTCGGGTGGCGAGGGCAAGATGTCGCCGCATTATTCGTGAGAGCAAGAAGAGGTTGTGGCAAACGTTCCTGAACACCATTACTTGTTCCACCAAAAGTTCCATTGTGTGGGAGACCATCAGGAGAATTTCTGGCAGAGGAGGGAGGTGCCCCATAGCTGCTGTAATGACTAACGGCACTCTGCACACGGAGCCGCGAGACATTGCCCAGACCATGGCAGCGTATTTTGCCACAGTTACTGCAACAACCAGTCAGGATCCAGGTTTCCAGCGCCATAGAGCGGTTGCTGAGAGATGTAGTCTGAACTTCCAGTCCACCTCTCATGAAGTTTACAACTGCCCGTTTTCTATGTGGGAGCTGGATTCTGCATTGTCTAGTGCTCGTGACACATCCCCTGGTCACGACAGGATCCATTATAGTATGCTATGGCACCTCACAATGCGCAACAGAGAACTCCTCCTCGCACTTTTTAATGCCATTTGGGCGTCGGGTCACTTTCCTGACGCATGGCGTGAGACAGTTTTAATCCCTTTTTTAAAACCTGGGAAAGACCGCACGAGCCCAAGTAGCTACCATAGTATTGCCCTCACTAGTTGCATAGGGAAGACCTTGGAGCGGATGGTCAACCGCCGCCTTGTCTAGATGTTAGAATCCCGGCAACTCCTTAGTCGCTTTCAGTGTGGGTTCAGGAGGTTTCGTTCCACCTTCGATAACCTTGCCCTCCTGGAGGCGGCTATACAACAAGCTTTCCTACGCCATCATCACCTTCTAGGTGTATTTTTCGACATCGAGAAGGCCTACGATACCAGTTGGAGGCGTCTCATCCTGGAGCAGCTTCACGAATGGGATTTTCGTGGTTGTCTTCCTGTTTTTATTCAGTCTTTCCTCTCTCCACGATATTTTAGACACCGAATTGGTGACGTCCTGTCTGATCGCTTTGAGCAGGAGAATGGTGTCCCTCAGGGTAGCGTTTTAAGTGTGACTCTCTTTGCCATCGCTATTAATAGCATTACGTCCATAGTGAAAAGTCCTGTCCAGTGTTCTTTGTTTGTGGATGATTTCTCTTTGTTCTGCTCTTCTTCAAGCCTTGCAACGACAACTCGTCAGTTGCAACTTACGATTAGGCGTTTGGATGACTGGGCGCAGAAGAGTGGTTTTAAGTTTTCCACCGAGAAGTCGGTATGTGTTCTTTTTAACCGTTCTCGTTCGATTTTAACCTTTCCTGAGTTGAGGATGAGGGACACTATTCTTACTTTTAAAGACACGGTGAGATTTCTGGGGCTCATTTTTGACTCGAAGCTCATGTGGTTACCTCATCTTAAAGACCTGAAACGGCGGTCACTTAAGGTTTTAAGTATTTTAAAATGTCTTAGCCACAGTACATGGGGAGCTGACAGGGCTTGTCTGCTCCAGTTTTACAGGGCGATATTTGTGCGATCTCGGCTCGATTATGGGTGCACTCTGTATGGGTCTGCGAGGCCTTCTTACTTAAAGTTGTTGGACGTTGTGCACCATGAAGGGCTTCGGTTGGCCACTGGGGCATTCCGAACTAGCCCCATACCAAGCCTCTGTGCAAAGGCTGGTGAACCGCCACTTCCTATGCGGCGACGGCTACTTACAGTGCGCCAGGCGTATAAAACTTTGTCCACACCATACACCCCTGCATACCGTACTGTTGCTCAGCCTCCTCTGGCACGATTGTTTCATAACCGGCAATGTGCGACGCAGCCCTATGGGATTCGCGCACAGGATTGCCTCGGTGCGATGTCTATGGCTGGTTTTTGTATTTTACGTTGCGGTTGGAGCAGATCTCCACCTTGGCTCCTCCGGAGACCCAAACTTATTTTAGATTTGACTAATTTTAAGAAAGATGGCACACCAGATTTTACGTTCCAATCTCTGTTTTTTAACATTTTAGATGTGCATCACGGTTTCACTGTCGTTTATACTGATGGCTCCAAACAGGAGACTTTCCTTGGCTGTTCTGTGGTGTTCCCTGATCATGTTACCCGGATTCACCTCCCTGCTGAATATACTGTTTTCGCAGCGGAGCTCCACGCAATCCTGAAGGCACTGGAGCAGATGCATCGTGTTCGGGGCGATCGATTTCTTCTCTGCTCCGATTCTCTTAGTGCCTTACAATCACTGCAGAACCTATACCCGACTGAGGAGATGGTCCAGTTGATACATGACCAACTGTACTTGCTCCAACAGCGGGGGTAAAGAGGTATCCTTCTGCTGGGTGCCTGGTCATGTTGGCATATGGGGCAATGAACAGGCTGATCGGGCTGCCAAGGAGGCCTGCAGAGAGCAGGATGTGGTCCAGTGTCCTATCCCCTTGCAGTCAGTCATCGTTGCACTCCACAGGAAGTGCATGGAGTTGTGGGAGGACGAATGGCTGGCGGTGACGGCCAATAAACTGCGGTTGGTAAAGTCAACCACTCGGCCCTGGCGTTCCTCCTGCCGGTTGCTCAGGCGAGAAGAGGTGGCCCTCACACGCCTTCGGATCGGGCACTGTCCTCTGACGCATAGCTATTTATTACGGCGGGAGGATCCTCCGTTTTGTGATGCTTGTGGTGTGCACATCTCTGTCCGGCACATTTTAACGGACTGCATTTTATACCGTGATGCAAGGGCAGAAGCACAAGTTGATGGGGATCTGCCTTGTGTTTTAACTAACGATGAGACGTGTGTGTCTAGGGTTTTTAAGTTTTGTGATGTGTCTGGACTCTGGACTAAACTTTTAGGCTGGAGGTTTTAGTATATTGCAGAGTGGCTGACTCCTCCCTTTTTTCCTTGCGGTCAGCCAGCCACTTCCATCTTCTACATTGTTTTAGCTCCCTCTGCCATTTTCTTCCTGTGTTGTCCATGTTTTACTGCTGACACCCTGCTTCATCCCACGCTTCGGTGTGGGTGAGCACTTATTTTTCAATGATTGTTCCCCATGTTTTAAGTTCCATTTTATGTAAATGTTCTGAGTTTTTTTTTTTTCTTGACATCCGTCTCACTATGTTACTGAACGGGCACTGAAGACCTTGCTGTCGTGCGCCCACAGAACCCCTCTATTACTACTACTACTACTACTTAAATTTGAGTTAGATGTGTATGAATTCCTCTTTGTCAGAAAATCTTTTCTTCCTGTAGACAGTCTGCATTTTATGTCCTATTTACTTTGGCCATCTTCAGTTATTTTCCTGCCCAAATAAAAAACTCCTCTATTATTTTTAGTGTCTCATTTCCTAATCTCATTCCCTCAGCATAACCTGATTTAACTTGACTGCATTTTGTTACCCTTGTTTTAATTTGGTGGTGTTCATATTATAACTTCCTTTTGAGGCACTATCCATTCTACGGTATATTGATAATTTTCACTTATGGACCGTCTGACAGCAACTGAATAAAACACAATTTTAGTGCCATACGCGTTTCGCCTTTATTTTCTGCAAGTCATCATCAGTGGCCTGGAATATGTACATGTGTTAGCTATTTTATTTACATTTTTGTCACTGTGCCTATAGGTTATAAACAGTTCTGGTGGTTGGTATTTCCTATTAAGTGGTAATGTTTTGAACTGTACTTACAGGTTGCGTAGACAGTTTCTTACATATTACACACCTGTTGCATTTTTGGTGTTGTTCTTCTTCCTATGAGCGCCAATTTGCTGTTTTTTCCGCATTCCACAGCACTATGCACTGAATGCTTGTTTTAATGCAATGTTTTGGTTTCTGTTGCCGACTGTCAAATGTTTTTGCCAAAGATCGAATAATACTGCCAAACTTATGAGTGTAACTATTGAAGTATCTGTGGTTTGTTCGTGTATGCATTTGTGTGTGTGTGTGTGTGTGTGTGTGTGTGTGTGTGTGTGTGTGTGTGTGTGTTATTTGGTGTCGTATTAATTTAATTTTATTTTATTGTATTTATTTATTTTTGTTTTTGTCCTGTGTGTGTGTGTGTGTGTGTGTGTGTGTGTGTGTGTGTGTGTTTTGGTGTGATATATATATACTATGAAAAGGTTAAAACAAAAGTTAACAAACAACAACGTATTAATAACAAGAGCGGACAAGGGAAATGTAATAGTACTCATGGATAAAGAGCAATACATCACAAAAACCAAGGAATACATAAACACCAACGCAATACAAAAACTGAAGTCAGATCCAACTACACGATTCCAGGCAAATGTGAAACGAACACTGAAAAACATTGAACACACACTCACAGACAAACAGAAATACTACTTAACACAGAAAAACCCACAAGCACCAACACTCCGCAGTCAACCAAAAGTACATAAAGACGGAATGCCAATGAGACCTGTTATCAACTTCAAGAAAGCCCCAACATACCGCATAGCCAAACACCTCCAAAAGTTAGTTACAAAACACTATAAAGTAGAAAACAACAGAACAGTGATAAACACAGGAAACCTAATAGAAAACATACAGAACATACAGGTACCACACACAGCATCACTGATTTCATTCGATGTAGAAAATATGTATACCTCCATCCCTATCACAGAAACAATAGAAACCATAGAACAAAATCTCTCATCCCACAGCAACCTCACCACAGACGCAATAAAAGAAATAACAGATATGCTCAGACTGACAACGGAACAAAACTACTTTCAGTTTGAGGAAGAATATTATCTACAAACTGATGGACTGCCCATGGGATCCCCAATATCAGGAACACTAGCAAACATTTTCATCAGTCACCTTGAAAATCAGATATTTGATAAGATAACCACAAATGAAAGTTTCAAAATCATATATTGGTACAGATACGTGGATGACATTATTTGTCTGGTAGACGAGCCAAGTGAAAAAATAGATGAACTCCATTCAGAAATAAACAAAGCTCATAAGAACATAAAATTCACACTTGAAAAAGAAAAAGAAAATCAAGTAAATTTTCATGACATTACAATTAAAAAAGAAAATGGAAAACATACATTTAACATCTTTAGAAAACCAACAGCCACGGACACAATAATACATTCCACACCCAACCACCCCCAAAGCCAGAAACTTGCAGCACTAAGACACATGTTACATAGATTAAACAGAATCCCACTCAGCAAGAGAAACTATGAACAAGAAATGAACATGATCATACAAATAGCTAGGAACAACGGGTATGACACACATGTGGTACACAGGCTCAATCAAAAAATAAAAAACAAACACAACATTTCCACAATACAAAAGAACTCACAAGCTGAAAACTTACAAACACACTCAACAAACACACACAATGACAACACCACACAGAAAAGAACCAGATGGTACACCATGACCTACACACATAAACTAACACACAGAGTTGCAAACATCCTAAAGAGACAGGGCTTCAAAATTGCATATAAGCCTGGGCAAACCCTTCAATCACACCTAAGCCAGCCAGCTACCAAGAGGGACAAATTCCAACAATCAGGAATATATAAACTTGAATGTCAAAGTTGTGATGCAGTATACATAGGCATGACATGCAGGAATTTGAAACAAGATACAAAGAACATATCAGATGTTGGAAGTATGAAACAAACACTACAACCATCATCCTACAAACATGGAACAAGAAATGAAAATAATGAGAATAAGCAACCATGACAAACATCTTATACAAATGCAAGAAAACTTCCACATCCAGAAAGCCATAGCAGAAAACAAACATGTGATATATGAACAAACACACATCAGCACAGGCTCCCTACTACACTTAATAAAGGAAATGATAACATAAAATATATATATATATATCTTCCCTCTATTATATATATATATATATATATAACACCAAAATACAGACACACACACACACACACACACACACACACACACACAGCACAAAAAATATATATCACACCAAAACACACACACACACACACACACACACACACACAGGACAAAAACAAAAATAAATAAATAAATAAATAAATAAATACAATAAAATAAAATTAAATTAATACGACACCAAATAACACACACACACACACACACACACACACACACACACACACACACAAATGCATACACGAACAAACCACAGATACTTCAATAGTTACACTCATAAGTTTGGCAGTAATATTCGATCTTTGGCAAAAACATTTGACAGTCGGCAACAGAAACCAAAACATTGCATTAAAACAAGCATTCAGTGCATAGTGCTGTGGAATGCGGAAAAAACAGCAAATTGGCGCTCATAGGAAGAAGAACAACACCAAAAATGCAACAGGTGTGTAATATGTAAGAAACTGTCTACGCAACCTGTAAGTACAGTTCAAAACATTACCACTTAATAGGAAATACCAACCACCAGAACTGTTTATAACCTATAGGCACAGTGACAAAAATGTAAATAAAATAGCTAACACATGTACATATTCCAGGCCACTGATGATGACTTGCAGAAAATAAAGGCGAAACGCGTATGGCACTAAAATTGTGTTTTATTCAGTTGCTGTCAGACGGTCCATAAGTGAAAATTATCAATATACCGTAATATTACGCGCAACTGAGGAGGACAGGACCACAAAAGTTGAAGACTATCCATTCTGTTCAGCTGCTCTTCCAGGTCCTTTGTCATCTCTGATAGAATTACAGTGTAATTGGCTAATCATAACTCTTATTTCTTCTCCCTGTACTTTAATTCCTCTTCCAAATGTTTCATTGGTTTCATTTTCTGCTTACTCAGTGTACAGATTGGTTATCATTGTGTTAGTCTATAACCTTGTCTGGTCCCTTCTCAACTGCTGTTTCCCTTTCATGCCCTTCAACTCTTATAACTAGAGTCTGGTTTCTGTACAAGTTGTGAACAACTTTTTGCCTCCTGTATTTTATGCTTGCTTCAATCAGAATTTCAAAGAATGCATTCCAGTCAACTTGGTCACAAACTTTCTCTCAATCTATGAATGCTATAAACATAGGTTTTTCTTTCTTCAATCCATCTTCCATGATAAAACATAGGGTCAGTATTGTCTTGGGTGTCCTAAATTTCTCTGGAACCCAAACTGACCTTTCCCAAGGTCAGCTTTTACCAGTTTTTCTGTCCTGCTGCAAATAATTAGTGTCTGTATTTTGCAACACCAACTTATTAAATTGATGATTCAATGATACTAACACCTGCCATCACCTGCAGTCTGTGGAACTGGAATTATACATTCTTCTTAAAATTGGAGGCTATTTTGCACTTCTCAGATATTTTGCACACCAGATGGAATAGTTTTGTAATCACTGGTTCCCCAAAGTAACTCAGTAATTCTGAGGGAATGTCATCTGCTACATCAGCCTTGTTTTGACATAGGTTTTTCAGTATTTTGTCAGTTTTTTTCCACTGTATCATACCAGTAAACTCATGATTCTTTAAAGAATCGAACTCTCATGTATAAAACAGACTTCTAATTACTGTTCACAGGAGTTAATTTGTTAAAATACTTGAAGTTAAGCATATAAGTGAGAAAAGGCTTAGAAAAAGTTGAAATTGTGTTCAAAGTTTGTTTGAAGTTGCTAAGTGCTCTCATTAGCAAACACTGAATGAATATAGTCTGGATATTTGCGCACAGTGAGTGTTGTTGCCTCAGGACATATACACAGTTTGTAACTGTTAAATTTGTCTTACTATGTTGAACTTTTCACATAATTTTTAAAATTCGGTCACTGTGTGTATGAAATACTGAAAAATCGAAGTTTTGTTGCCTCAGCAACTGAGTCCAGGCTCTGTGCCCCAGTATAGTTGCTCAGTAGTATAGATGTTCCAACTTGCCTTCAACTACTTCCTCCTCTCTTGCTACAGAGTTGTGCACAAAAAACCAGTCTCAATTACTAGATTCCCCTTTGTCACCCGCCAATTGTCATCTGTTGTTTTGAGGCTGTTGCAACTATGTTTTTTATTTGTTTCTTTATTATGTAATTATTAGATATTTATCTGTTTGTCGTCATATGTGCTCATGCCAGGCAACAGTTCATGGGTATTTGGTGAGCAGTCTGTACTCGGGGCCAGTTTCTTGTGCGCCACACTATGTGATATTACCTTCAAGTTCATCTCCCTAGTGTCACATGAAAGTAAATATTATGATTTCCAAATGAAAACTTGATATTGAATGTTAATCATTCAAACAAGTTGCAAATAATAATATGTAATTAGTAGAAGCTTAACCCTCCAGCAGGTGCGCCTATGTATAATGTGCCCAATGACAAATGACATTGTATTGAACCTTTTCATTGTTGTTTTACAATTGTGAGCCCACACCTATTTCTTCAGTATTTCTTCTGCTAATACGGTAATAAGTTGTGTTGTCATACACCCAAGTGAGCAGCAGTAATATAAAATAAAACAATGAGCTAGGTGATAAAAAGTGTACAGATCGTGCAAGGAAGTGACCCACATTCCGAGCTAGCAGCACAATTCTACAATAAACATTTATCTACAAGATGGTTAGTAATCCAAAAAGCAGCAGCGATCTGATGCAGCTGTGCTGCTTAATGCTTGAAGCGTGTCTTTACTGCAGGATAACACTTGTATGCAGCAGCAGAGTGATAATATAACTTTACTTTATTATGTTTTATTGAACAGTGATACCTTGTTAACATGAAGACAGCTATTCTTTACATGTGAACAAAGTACGCTGGGTGCCTGCTTGTGTTACAAAAAATGGCACGCCTGCTTAATGGTTAATATTGTGATGGGTTCTGGCAAATGCAGTGTGTGTAGCTTTTGTGGTATAAGGCATTTCTTATGGTCAGCAGTTCATATTCGTTAAATTTTATCCTCCTTGTAACCTTTTGGTTTATCATAACAAATTTATGTTCTGTTTGAAGATATATTGGCAAAAGTAATTTAAACTATAGGTGATTTCCATCTAAAGTGGTGATGCGTAAGGCTAAAGTGATATTACTTCAAAACTTTCTTGTGTTTACATTTCATTATAAAGGTTTCCAATATGATTAATGAATTGAATCTCGGGTTTTATGAATCACATGTTGCTTGTCATAAGGGAAAAAAATATCAGAAGTAAAAACATTAAGACTGAAGTAGGAAAAGGCAGATTACTTTTCTGTGTCCTGTGCTTCTGAACTCTATGTAGATATTTGTGGCTTTTCGAAATTTAAGTTACTACTTATTGAGCAAACAATATAAGAGAAGCAGCCTTATTTGTTTCTCCCCAAAATTCGATTGTCTTCTGTAACCAGTTTCTTGGAAGTAAAGCCTTATCATTCTAATAGGTTCACAAAGTTCTGTATCCACATATGCCACGTGAATCTGATGAACTTGAGCTCCGCATTGGTGATTACATTTATATCAGCAGTGAAGCACTTGTTAACACACCAGATGGTTGGGTTGAAGGCACTTCATGGCTTACCGGTGAGTAGACTTACCAGTGCTACATTATACATTATTTTAATAAATGGTTAATACAGTATTTTATAAGCCAGCAGCAATTTTTAGATTTTGGACAAGGTGCGGTGAGAAGCAAAGACTCTGTCCTTCTCAGCCTGCCTAAAAGTCTCCTCTGACCCAGGGTTCTGGGCAACTTCCCTGAACTCGCCTTTTTCCTAACCTCACCTGTCCTTTTCCTTCACTCTCCTACCTTTCTCTTCGACCCTTCTGCCAGAAGAGGCAGCCACTGGCTCCAAAAGCTTGCAAATTTAAATACTTTTATATATGTATTCTTCTGCTTGGTGAGTATTTTTTTTATCTGTCCATTCGCTGTTCAGTCTGTGTGCCAGACATTAGTAATAACTGAAACTTCCATCATCTATATGTAGTGTTCTGTCATTGACCTCCCAAAGACACACCTTAAATTGATCTTCCTTCCAGCCCCTCTTATCAACTTTTCTCGAGTGTGTAAGAGCTATTAAATTTAAGTTGCAGGGCAAGCATCTCAGAAAAAAATTGTGAACAAAAGTTTCACAGTTTCCAAAGTTTTTTTTAAATAGATCAACCTGCAACTGGGCACATGCCTGATTGAACATGACTTGTAGATTAAAAGTTAGTTCTGGACCAGGCCTCTTTGACTTACAAAGAAAGTACTGTAGGCCGCTCTGACGAGTAGGCCTGCAAGGTACACTATGTTCTCAAAAGTATCCAGACACCCCTAAAAACATACATTTTCATATTAGGTGCATTTTGCTGCCACCTACTGCCAGGTATTCCATATCAGTTTCCTCAGTAGTCATTAGACATTGTGAGAGAGCAGAATGGACTTCAAACACGGTCAGGTAATTGTCACACATCTGTATGCGAGATTTCCACACTCCTAAACATCCCTAGGTCCACTGTTTCCAATGTGATAGCGAAGTGGAAACGTGAAGGGACACATACAGCACAAAAACGTACATTGATTGACAGAGACAGCCGACAGTTGGAGAGGGTCATAATGTGTAATAGGCAGACATCTATCCATCACACAGGAATTCCAAACTGCATCAGGATCTATTGCAAGTACTATGACAGTTAGGTGGGAGGTGAGTAAACTTTGATTTCGTGGTCGAGCGGCTGTTCATAAGCCACACATCACGCTAATAAATGCCAAACGACACCTAACTTTGTGTAAGGAGCGTAAACATTGGATGATTGAACAGAGAGAAAACATTGTGTGAAGTGACAAACCGTGGTACACAATGTGGCGATCTGATGGCAGGGTGTTGGTATGGCAAATGCCCGGCGAACATCATCTGCCAGCATGTGTAGTGCCAACATTAATATTTGGAGGCAGTGGTATTATGGTGTGGTCATGTTTTTATCATAGAGGGGCTTGCACCCCTTGTTGTTTTGCATGCCACTATCACAGCACAGGCCTACATTGATGTTTTAAGCACCTTCTTGCTTCCCACTGTTGAAGAGCAATTCGGGTACGGCAATTGCATCTTTCAACATGATCAAATGCCTGTTCATAATACATGGCCTGTAATGGTGTGCTTACATGATAATAACATCCCTGTAATGGACTGGCCCTCACAAAATCCTGACCTGAATCCTATTGAATTCCAGCATTACCGATGGAGGATGCACAAACTTCTAAGTCATTTTCAGCCAGGTATCCGGATACTTTTGATCACATAGTGTACGTTGGAGAGCCACAATGAATTTGACTAAGGTACTGGTGGATTGAGCCTTTGAGCCTATGAGCTGTGATCAGATGACTCAGTTAGCTTCCAAAAGAAAGAGATTTGAGCCTCTGTAGTGGAGGTAGTTGAGAGGTACTGTCAGAAGTAAAGCTGTGAGGGCATGTTGAACATTGTGCCTGACTAACTCAGTCAGTAAAGCATTTGCCTGCAAAAGGAACATGTTCTGGTTTCAGACTACAGTCTGGCACACAGTTTTAATTTGCCAGGAAGTTGCAAAAGTATAGCTTTGTGTGTGACACTGATAGCATACACAGCAAGCTGGTACACCTGTTGATTAGATTAGATTAGATTTACTTTCATTCCAATTGATCTGTAGTGAGGAGGTCCTCCAGGATGTGGACCATGTCAGAAAAACAACAATACCTGACAGTTATTTACAACTAAAACAAGTAAGCTAATGTACCATTCCACAGGTCCCAAGTGGAATGATCATCATTTTTTAATGAACACTAAGAGTCATTTTACAAATACTAATGCACTGAATTTAAAATAAAAAAGTTTTTTTATTTATTTATAAGGTAATAAACATGTAATACAACTACTGTAATACTTATTTACAATGAACACATTACTGCACTGAAATTGTGCAGAAGTTATGTTGTACTTATATACAAATCAGTTGGTTTTACTAAGAAATTCATCAATGGAGTAGAAGGAGTTGGCCACCAATAAATCCTTTAGGATTCTCTTAAACTGAATTTCATCGGTTGTTAAGCTTTTTATGGCTGCTGGCAAGTTATTGAAAATGTGTGTTCCTGAATAATGCACACCTTTTTGTACAAGACTAAGTGAGTTTAAATCCTTGTGAAGATTATTCTTATTTGTAGTATTGATTCCATGAATTGAGCTGTTGGTTTGAAAAAGTGATATATTTTTAATGACAAATTTCATTAAGGAATAAATATATTGGGAAGCAGTAGTTAGTATCCCTAGTTCCCTAAACAGGCTTCTGCAGGATGTTCTTGAGTTCACACCACATATAACTCTTACTGCACATTTTTGTGCCCGGAAAACTTTAGCTTGGCTTGATGAATTACCCCAAAAAATAATCCCATATGACATTATGGAATGAAAGTAAGCATAGTATTCCAGCTTTTTCATTTTTATATCCCCTATATCAGATAGATTATATAATGGTAAGACAGAGATTTAGGAACCAGGTTTTAAATTGTAAGACATTTCCAGGGGCAGATGTGGACTCTGACCACAATCTATTGGTTATGACCTGTAGATTAAAACTGAAGAAACTGCAAAAAGGTGGGAATTTAAGGAGATGGGACCTGGATAAACTGAAAGAACCAGAGGTTGTACAGAGTTTCAGAGAGAGCATAAGGGAACAATTGACAGGACTGGGGGAAAGAAATACAGTAGAAGAAGAATGGGTAGCTTTGAGGAATGAAGTAGTGAAGGGAGCAGAGGACCTAGTAGGTAAAAAGACGAGGGCTAGTAGAAATCCTTGGGTAACAGAAGAAATATTGAATTTAATTGATGAAAGGAGAAAATATAAAAATGCAGTAAATGAAGCAGGCAAAAAGGAATACAAACGTCTCAAAAATGAGATCGACAGGAAGTGCAAAATGGCTAAGCAGGGATGGCTAGCGGACAAATGTAAGGATGTAGAGGCCTATCTCACTAGGGGTAAGATAGATATTGCCTACAGGAAAATTAAAGAGACCTTTGGAGATAAGAGAACGACTTGTATGAATATCAAGAGCTCAGATGGAAACCCAGTTCTAAGCAAAGAACAGAAAGCAGAAAGTTGGAAGGAGTATATAGAGGGTCTATACAAGGGCGATGTACTTGAGGACAATATTATGGAAATGGAAGAGGATGTAGATGAAGATGAAATGGGAGATATGATACTGCGTGAAGAGTTTGACAGAGCTCTGAAAGACATGAGTCGAAACAAGGCCCCGGGAGTAGACAACATTCCATTGGAACTACTGACGGCCTTGGGAGAGCCAGTCCTGACAAAACTCTACCATCTGGTGAGCAAGATGTATGAAACAGGCGAAATACCCTCATACTTCAAGAAGAATATAATAATTCCAATCCCAAAGAAATCAGGTGTTGACAGATGTGAAAATTACCGAACAATCAGTTTAATAAGCCACAGCTGCAAGATACTAACACGAATTCTTTACAGACGAATGGAAAAACTAGTAGAAGCCGACCTCGGGGAAGATCAGTTTGGATTCCGTAGAAACACTGGAACACGTGAGGCAATACTGACCTTACGACTTATCTTAGAAGAAAGATTAAGGAAAGGCAAACCTACATTTCTAGCATTTGTAGACTTAGAGAAAGCTTTTGACAATGTTGACTGGAATACTCTCTTTCAAACTCTAAAGGTGGCAGGGGCAAAATACAGGGAGCAGCAGGCTATTTACAATTTGTACAGAAACCAGATGGCAGTTATAAGAGTCGAGGGACATGAAAGGGAAGCTGTGGTTCGGAAGGGAGTAAGACAGGGTTGTAGTCTCACCCCAATGTTATTCAATCTGTATATTGAGCAAGCAGTAAAGGTGACAAAAGAAAAATTCGGAGTAGGTATTAAAATCCATGGAGAAGAAATAAAAACTTTGAGGTTCGCTGATGACATTGTAATTCTGTCAGAGACAGCAAAGGACTTGGAAGAGCAGTTGAATGGAATGGACAGTGTCTTGAAAGGAGGATATAAGATGAACATCAACAAAAGCAAAACGAGGATAATGGAATGTAGTCGAATTAAGTCGGGTGATGCTGAGGGAATTAGATTAGGAAATGAGACACTTAAAGTAGTAAAGGAGTTTTGCTATTTGGGGAGCAAAATAACTGATGATGGTCGAAGTAGAGAGGATATAAAATGTAGACTGGCAATGGCAAGGAAAGTGTTTCTGAAGAAGAGAAATTTGTTAACATCGAGTATAGATTTAAGTGTCAGGAAGTCATTTCTGAAAGTATTTGTATGGAGTGTAGCCATGTATGGATGTGAAACATGGACGATAAATAGTTTGGACAAGAAGAGAATAGAAGCTTTCAAAATGTGGTGCTACAGAAGAATGCTGAAGATTAGATGGGTAGACCACATAACTAATGAGGAAGTATTGAATAGGATTGGGGAGAAGAGAAGTTTGTGGCACAACTTGACCAGAAGAAGGGATCGGTTGGTAGGACATGTTCTGAGGCATCAAGGGATCACCAATTTAGTATTGGAGGGCAGCGTGGAGGGTAAAAATCGTAGAGGGAGACCAAGAGATGAATACACTAAGCAGATTCAGAAGGATGTAGGTTGCAGTAGGTACTGGGAGATGAAAAGGCTTGCACAGGATAGAGTAGCATGGAGAGCTGCATCAAACCAGTCTCAGGACTGAAGACCACAACAACAACAACAACAACAACAACAACAACAACATCCCCTATGTCTGACAAAATTCGCATTGCAAACAGAGATTTGTTAAGACGCTTCAGCAGTTCTGTGGTGTGCTCCTCCCAGTTGATTTTGTTATCAAGCTGTAATCCCAAGAATTTAACATTGTCCACTTCTTCTATCTTATTGTCATCATATGTTGGACATATGCTCTTGGGACACCCCTTACAAGTTCTGAACTGCATGTAGTGTGTTTTTTCAAAGTTTAGTGA
Source organism: Schistocerca piceifrons (assembly GCF_021461385.2). Classification (NCBI taxonomy): domain Eukaryota; kingdom Metazoa; phylum Arthropoda; class Insecta; order Orthoptera; family Acrididae; genus Schistocerca; species Schistocerca piceifrons. The sequence continues at coordinate 660,148,283 of NC_060138.1, forward strand.
CAAAGAATTGGCTAAGAACCAGTGATTAATGTCCACAAATATTTTATTGGCTGATCTTTCTAAGACTACACTTGATTTGCTATTTATTTCAATGTTTGTATCATTGGCAAACAAAACAAACTTGGCATCTGGTAATGTTACTGATGAAAGGCCATTGATATACACAAGAAAAGGTAAGGGCCCCAAAATGGAACCTTGTGGGACCCCACATGTAATTAGTTCCCAGTTGGATGATGCCTGATAGCTTGATACATGTCTCTTTCCTAATAACACCCTTTGTTTCCTGCCAGAGATATAAGATTTGAACCATTTTGCAGCATTTCCCGTTACACTATAATATTCTAGTTTACTTAAATGGATATTGTGATTTACACAGTCAAATGCCTTTGACAGATCACAAAATATACCAGTTGCCTGCAATTTTTTGTCTAATGAATTAAGCACATTTTCACTGTAAGTGTAGATAGCCTTCTCAATATCAGAACCTTTTAGAAATCCAAACTGTGACTTTGACAGTATGTTATTTGAGATAAGATGGTTATAAAGACGACTGTACATTACTTTTTCGAAAATTTTTGAGAATGCTGGCAACAGGGAAATTGGTCGGAAATTTGATGCTATTTCTTTATCTCCCTTCTTAAACAGTGGCTTAACTTCAGCATATTTCAGCCACTCAGGAAATATTCCACTGATAAACGACTGGTTACACAGATAGCTTAATATGTTACTTAGCTCAGAATCACATTCTTTAATTAGCTTTGTTGATATTTCATCATACCCACTAGATGTTTTTGATTTTAAAGATTTTATGATGGACATTATTTCTGTTGGGGTAGTGAGGGTCAAATTCATATTATGGAAGTTACTTGAAATGTCTGGTCTAAGGTAATCCATAGCAGCATCTACCGAACCTGACAGCCCCATCTTTTCAGTAACAGTTATAAAATGTTTGTTAAAAAGTTCTGCAACACTATACACATCTGTCACCAATGTATCATTTACTCTTAATGCTATTTGTTCCTCTTCATGTCTGGTTCTACCGGTCTCCTCCTTCACTATATCCCATATTGTCTTTATTTTGTTATCTGATAAGACTATCTTTTCCTTGTAATATATTTGCTTTGACATCCCTATTACAGTCTTTAATATTTTGCAGTATTTCTTATAATGTGCTATAGCATCAACATTGGAAATGTTTCGGATTGACAGATACAGTTTTCTTTTTGTTTTACAAGATACCCCTATTCCTCGAGTAATCCATGGCTTCTTTGTAGACTTTGCTCTAACCTAGGTAAGTTTTGGGGGAAAGCAGTGTTCGAATAAGGTAAGCACTTTATTAGCAAAAGTGTTATATTTTTAATTCATGCCATGAGCACTGTAAACATCAGTGCAGTGAATGTCTCTGAGGAGTGTCCTATAACAATCAATTTTTGGCTTACTGATTACCCTCTTGAGCTCAGATTTAACAGATTTTATATCCTGTTCAGTATTAACATTTAACAGAAGGAACTGCATGTCATGGTCTGAGAGGCCATTGACTATTGGTTTTGTAATATAATTTTGTTCATTGGACTTTTCTATAAAGATATCATCAATGGCTGTTTGTGAGCAAGTGGCTATCCTAGTGGGGAACTTTACAGTGGGAATTAAGTTGAATGATAGTGTTACTAACTCAAATAAGTTCTTATTGGGAGAGTCTTTAAGGAAATCTACATTGAAATCACCAGCAACCACTATTTCTTTGTTTTCGGTTGTTAAATGGGCCAGTACAGCTTCAAGGTGGTTTACAAACAGATTAAAGTTACCTGCAGGTGCTCGATATACACTTAATATTATGAAGGATTTTTTGTGAAATTCTAATTCTGTTGCACATGCTTTCATATGCTGTTCTAGGCGAAATTTATGAATGTCTATGTTCTTAAATTTATGACAGTTCCTGATGAATGTGGCAACTCCTCCTTTCTCCATTTCTGATCTACAAAAGTGAGATGCTAACCTAAACCCTGTAACACTTAAAAGTTCTGTACCAGTGGTTACATGATGTTCAGAGAGGCAGATTATGTCAGCTGAGTTTGAAGACTCTGATTCATCTATGCAGATAGTTAATTCATTAATTTTATTTCTCAGTCCTCAAATATTTTGATGCAATAAAGATAGCTGACATTTCACATTGACTGAGTTAAAATTGGGTAGAGTTAAAATATCTGCTGACAGTTGAAAATTCTTAACCAATGGCTGTTTATGCTGATGTAATAAGCTGGAATTACGTTTTTTGATTTCTTTCTCAAACTGAAGGTTTGTCTCAGTTCTAACCTCTCTTAAAATTTGCTTTCTTTCTGTCCTCCCTACCCTAAAAAAGGGTCTTTTCTGAGTCCTATGACCACTGGTATTTTATCACTCATGACAGTGCCTCCCCCCTTTAACTTTCCTGCTATTTCCCCAGCCAATTTACCCTTCCCCTTCCTGTTGAGGTGAAGGCCATGCCTAGTATAATCCCACCTACTGAGAGAATCAACATGAACCACACCAATGTGTGACCCCGCACCCGACATGAGCAGCCGTTCCAGCTCCAAATTAACTCTCTTGACAGAAGAGTTCAAATGAGGTCAGTCATGGCGCCCAAGAACAGATACAAACTCAACACTAGTATGCTTCGATGCTGATGCAATCTTCGCCAGGTCACACTCTGTCAATACTGTTACCTGCCCCACCCACTATAACCACGGTGTCTTCCTTAGTGAAATCTTTGCAAAGTGATCCTAAATCCTCTGTCACCTGCTCCAGACCAGCACTAGGTTTAAAAAAATTGGTGACCTGGTATTCTGATCCTAGTTCATCCTGCAAAAGTTCATCCTGCAAAAGTTGGAAGATTTATGTACCCATTCTCTCTGAATACATCAGATTAAGTGAGCTCTGCAAGCAAAAACAACAATCCATCCAAAGGGAGAGGAAAACAAAAGACATTTAAAGTCTATAGCCTTTCTTCCACATGTGGAAAATGTTTATTCAAAAATTGCCCAGATCATGAATCGTAAGTTAGATGTAATCTTCGACCCACTAGCCAAGATAGCAGCTCTTCTATGACCTGGTGGCTATCTATGAAGTTGCTTGTCAGTGTGGTAAAAGATGAGTGGGACAAACCATACACAATGAACAATAATGGTGCATTGAACAACAACTGCACACACACACACACCTTCTGCAGCCCATCAAATCTGTGGTGACTTGAATGTTGTATGTCCACTGGCCATTCCAGAGAGTACAGGAAGGTCAAGGTACTAGCCACAGTCTCATCCTATCGGGATGCTGTAATTGAGGAAGCTGCAGAAATCCAATTTTCAGACAACTTGCTCAAACCAGATGACAGTTTCCATCTCAATGTTTCATGGAAACAACTTATTTCACATCTACAGTCTTAGAGGAATTTTTGTTCTGAATCTTTGCTGCCCGTCTTTCCAACCTTTATCATCCTTTCTAATAATTAAGCTCCTAATTTTCAAGCACTGTGAATTTTGTTGACTAGGTACTTGCGACATATTTATCTTGGATGCGAAAGATTTATCTGTGACTGATGCGATTATGAAGACTGTATTGTCTCTGATAGTGCTCGAGCCTTTTTCTCCACAGTGTGTCTTTGAATCAAATGGTTTTAGGATTTCAGGTTATAAATAGATGCACTTGGGCACACAGAACTCAGCACTGGCTGATCTTGAAGTTGGCTGTATGGTTAATAACCAAATGATTGGAAGATTGAGTATTGCTGTCCTGGATGCATGCACAAAAGATGGTGAAGCTGTATGTGGTAGATGTGAATTAGAGGCAGATGAGACATTTACATCTCCATCAGAGTGTCTAAACTGTTCAGGTGATCATCCCATGTGGATCAGGGATTTCTGTTTTTTTTGTCGAAGAAAGAAAAATTCACAAATTGACAGTGACGAGGAGACCCCATTATAATGAGGCTAATAAAGTCCTTAAAGTGATGTAACTTCTAGCATTTGGCACATTCCTTGCAACAACTCCTATGAAAAATTTCACATAAAGCAATGCATCAGCCCAAACTGAAACATCAGAGCTGGGCACAAATAAATGCAATTCTAGTTGAATTTACAAAGGGAAAATTCCCTTTGAGTCTTCAGGTTCACCAAAACCAGCGAGCTTTCCAAATGAAAATATTCAGTCTCAAGAAGCTGAAAACTTAGAATCTTTCTCAGTGCAACCCACACCAGCTTCAGATAGAGAAAATGACACAGTCAAAAGCCAACCAAAACTGAAATTGGTTTAAAACTACTGGATCATTGAGGGGTGCCACTTGCTGATGGTTAGGCAATGTTGCAGACGTGTCCTTATGGAGAAACCAGGTATCCCATTGAACTTTCCTTTTTCATCTGCTGCATATCACCATGACAAAGAAAAAGGCCTTCCTGGTCAATGGCACCTATAATTCAATGAAATGTGAATCAGTTCATAACTTATATTCTGGAGTTAAAATTCATAGCACAGAAAATACCACTGTACCTTTGTGCACAGGAAGAGAGATTTCAAAACAAAAGTATTGATGTCGCTGCAGTAGGAACCGACTCTCTCCACAGGACAGATGGTGGTAGTGGTGACAGTGCTAAGGGTAATGGGCATCATTCAATAGTAACACATGCCACAGCTCAACCATCCTACTCACAGTCAGCTTGCATGCAGTAGCAGTTATCATCCATGCATCACTGAATATAACTACATGCACAGCATACATTCCACCTCATGACTAGAGACTCTCATAGACCTAATTAGACATTCCCCCACCAGTCCTCCCACGTGCTTCAGGGTCCCACAACACTTGTCCAAGGAGTCTCTTATGCGCTGAGGTCAGATGACTGTCTTTAGCTCAACTGGAGGGTTGTTCTTACTCATTGAACTTTCTGTCTGGTTGTGGAAAGAATTTATGAAATCCATTAACATTCAAACTGGTCATAAGAGTATGGGAGTTTATCAGAAGTATCTACAGTAAATGCAGAGTGACATCTATCTCTGTCATAATGAAAGATGAGAATATTTGAACTCTTTCAGCTCACATAACACAGGAAGTGGCCAGTTGTTTCCATAGTGTAAAATCCTATGTCAGAAAGCATTTGCAGAAAGTGCACAGTCTGAAATTGGTAAATGCATTGATGTGCATTTTCACCTTTTCGTGGCGTAATGAATAGTCCATTAAATTTCAGCATGCAGCCACGCAAATAAAATTTCCTCCACTGATATTTCATCCGCATAGCGTCCGGCCATCCTCAGAGTGAGTCACAAGACTGACAACAAGATGCCAAGCGCGGCCTTATATGCTCCAACACGGTGGTACTGTGCATGCGGGTCACAGATGATGGTCAGTGGCAAAGAAATATGCTTACACATGCGCCGCCTGTGGTGAAGGTGTACAGACATTCGATTCGCTTATCGATGTATGATTAGCAGCGGTGACACCATGAAGACTTCTCTGCAGTTTAATTACCCCAAGAGCCGGATTCCACACTTTGTCCAAATTAAAAACATTATCTCTAGTTGTTAAATTATTAGCTAATCTAATCTCTATAGCTTCCTAAAGTATACAAGATGGATAAGGATGAGTGTCTAAAGGACTTGTCTATGAGGCCTATAACAAGCACTATTGGTTCACCAATGTATTTTTCTGCCAAATATTTAGCTTCCTTATTAAAACCATTGTGCCTACACATTTGTGATTCTATGGATTTTAATCAGAGATTTAGCAATGTCAGGCTAAATAGTACAGATGTGCTCGTTAGTTTTGATGTGGTATCATTATACACCAAAGTACCTTTAAAGGACTCTTTATCTCTTATCACCCAACATTTTGATACGAACATTGCAGCCTTATTTGACCATGTGCTTTTATCACGTTATTTTCAGTTTAATGGTGAATTTTATTAGCAGATTGATGGCGTTGCTATGGGAAGCCCCGTCCCCCCTCTGGTAGCTAATTTATTCATGGAAGACTTTGAGGACAAGACACTGGACTCAGCAAGTTTTAAACTAACGGTCTTCTGGAGGTACAGGGACGACACATTTGAGGTATGGCCACACGGGATGGATGAATTACATTGATTTCTTGAGCATTTGAATTCTATCCATGCTAGTATCAAATTTACTGTCAAAATAGAAAATGACAGCTGCCTCCCTTTTTTGGATGTTGTCATTTGCCGCAAAGTTGATCGCACATTAGGACATGCTGTTTATCGGAAACCAACACACACAAATCTATATCTACATGCCAGTAGCTGCCATCACCCTTCACAGACCATAGTGTCCTTAAGACCTTAGTGCACAGGGCACACTGTATATCCAATAAAGATAATTTGCAAGAAGAGCTCATGTAACTTGAGAGCATTTTTAAAGTGAATGGATTTTCTCTGCAATAAATTCTTAGAGCATTCAGTGCAATCGTAGAGTGCAGGTATGTCATGGGGAAGAAGATAGGAGCTCCTCCATATCAAGTGCGTTTTTGCCCTATGTGGGTGCTCTTTCCTCAAAGATAGGCCGTATTCTTGAGAAACACTGTGTTATGGTGATCTTCTGGCCCCCCATGAAGATTGCAGCTTTACTTGGCTCTGTAAAGGATGATTTACTGCTTCATAAAGTGGGTCTGTATCAGACTCCTTACGGAAATTGTGAGAAGTTGTACATAGGTCGAACAACACAAACCGTTCATGAGAGATCTGTGGAGCATCAAAGATACACATGCTTATCACAGCCAGACAAGTCAGTGTGGCTGAACATTGTATTGATACAGGGCATTCCATGAATTACAGTGATGTGAAGATTTTAACATCCACCTTTTCCTTTTGGGAATCTGTCTTCAAGAAAGCTATAGAGATTAGATTAGCTAATAATTTAATAAATAGAGATAATGGTTTTAATTTGGACAAAGCATGGAATCTGGCTCTAGGGGTAATTAAACTGCAGAAAAGTCATCATGGTGTCACCGCTGCCGATCATACATCGATAAGCAAATTGAATATCTGTTCATCTTTGCCATAGGTGGTGCATGTGTAAGCGTATTCCTCTGCTGCCGAGCGGCAACTGTGACCCACATGTGCAGTACCGCGACAGTGGAGGAAATTTTATTTGCACAGCTGCATACCTGAAATTTAATGGTAAATGCATTTATTTATTTTTTTATTTATTTATTTCATGTTCCATAGATCCTGGAATCCTGGAAGCGAGTGAATCGCCAGGATATGGAACATGTCAAATTGTACATAGTTCAAGCATAACTTGTATAAATACATACCAATAAAGATACAATGTAAATAAAATCAATAGACAACAGCACAGTCAATAAACAGAAAATTGTTTTTCACATATTAAGGATAACATATATATGATATGGAATGTGTCTGATTGTACACACCTGAAATATATCTTACATAAACGCAACAAAAAGATACAATGTAAATAAGATACCAACTAAACAACAGCACATTCAATTAACAGAAGTTTTTGTTTCACGTGTTAAGGATGAGTAATATATACAGGAATCAAGATAAGTTGACTATTCCAAGGCAAATACAGAAATACCAATAAACAATTTTCATATGCCTATTCAAAACAAAATTAATTACACTATTTATACAACACTTGCAAGTTTAGTGATTATATACATTTTCTTCCACATATTCATCAATTATATAAAAAGATTTCTCAATCAGGTACTCCTTGAGAATTTGTTTGAATGTTGGCGATCTATTGTTAAGGCATTTGATGTGTGGTGGGAGAGCATTAAACAGCTTAATACTGGAGTAGTAAGCTCTTTTTTGAACCATAGTGAGACTTTTCAATTCAATGTGCAGACTGTTTTTGGTCCTTGTGTTATAGTCATGAAATTGGCTGTTATCTTTGTAGATAGAAGGGCTATTACAGACAAAGGTCAACAAAGAAAAGATATACTGTGAGGCGGTGGTAAGGATCCCCATCTTTTGATACAGGCATCTACAAGAGTGTCTATGATGGACACCACTCATTATTCTGTTGGCTTTTTTTTTTTTTTTTGTGCAGTGAAAATTTTCTTTGCGAGAGGTTGGTTCCTCCAGAATATAATAGCATATGTCATTAATGAATGAATATAACCAAAGTAAGAAGCCTTAATGGTATCCACATCAGCCACTGAAGCAATAACCCGTAGTGCAAATATTGCTGAGCTAAGTGTTTTGTAAAGATGAAGAATGTGTGTCGACCAATTACATTTGCTATCTATATAAGCACCCAGGAATTTTGTAACCTCAAATTTTTGTATTGCTTGATCTCTACACTTAATGTTAATTTCTTCCAGATTTCTTTGCAGAGTATGGAATCTCATGTAGGGGCGTTTTATCTGTATTGAGTGAGAGACCATTTGAAGAAAACCAATTTATTATGTCATTGAAAACTTCGTTTGTAGTTTGTTCAAGATTGTTATCGGTAAAATCATCAATTAGAAATGTAGTGTCATCTGTAAAAAGAATAAATTTACTCTTTGTATCAGAACAAAGTGAGAGATCATTAATGAAGATAAGAAACAGTAGTGGACCCAAAACAGAGTCTTGTGGCACACTACAACGTACTGTGCCTCCCTCAGATGAGGCAGGTTCTCCAGATGTGCCATTCAGCATTACAGTCTGCTTTTGGTCCTTTAGGTATGACTGGAGCTATGAACCAACGGTACCACCCAAAACATAATATCTTGCTTTTTTTCAAAAGAATTAGATGGTTTACACAATCAAAGGTTTTAGAGAGGTCACAAAAAATACCTACTGGAGACATCTTTTTGTTGGTGGCTTCCGGAACGTGATTGGTGAAAGAGAATATTGCTTTTTCTGTACGAAGACCTGCACGAAAACCAAACTGACTTTTGTTTAGGATATTGTGGAAGCTGAGATGATTGACAATCAACCTGTGCATCAGTTTTTCAAGAATTTTTGACAAGATAGTTAAAAGGGAGATTGGACAATAATTTGTAACATTGTCTTTCTCACCTTTTTTTAAAGAGTAATATCACTACAGATTGTTTTAGCCTGTCAGGGACAATTCCTTCTTGCAGCAATGAATTGAATATGTTGCATAAGACTGGACTTATATATTTGTAGCAACATTTCAATATTTTACAGGAAATGTTGTCCACATCTAGACTTTTTATTTGTTAATGAGGTAATAATTCTTTCAATCTCTTTTACTGTAACGTGAGATAAGGGTACCTTTGGGGGGTCTGTTACTGATAGCTGTCTGTAGAAGAGCCAATGACTTGTCCACAGAACCTTTACAGCCTGTCTTCTCTGCTGCTGACAAAAAGTGCCTGTTGAAGATTTCTGCAACCATTTCAGGTTTCTTTATGATATTGGCACCTTGTTTAAGTTCTATGGGTGTCCTGTTCCCCATTTTTTGCCTGTTTATTACATACCAAATTGTTTTTATTTTGTTGTCAGACTTATCAATTTCAGACTTACTGCACATATTTTTTGACTTATTTGTTACCTTCTTTAGGAAGCTGCAGTAAAGTTCGTAGTGTTGATGTTTTTTTGGATCATTACAAGTTCTGGGGGAATTATATAGCATCCTCTTTGTTCTGCAGGATGTTTTTATCCCTGCAGTGATTCATGATTTATTGATAGACTGTTTCTAATTATTTTTTTAAGGAAAGGTGGCTTGAAAAACAGACATAAATTCATTTAGAAATGTATTATACTTTTTGTTCACATCTGCTTCATTGAAAACTGGACTCCAATCTATCTCTTGCAGGCTGTTGTTGAAATTTTTGATGGTTTCATCATTTATTATCCTAAAAGATTTCCAAGAATTCTCATAACTGTTGCACAGATTGATGTCAGTGAAAGTAAGCAACTGAACTCCATGATCAGAAAGGCCAAGAACTGGACGTACACTGATATTGTTGACTCTTGACTTATCTATAAATATATTGTCAATCAGACTTTGACAGTTCTCGGTAACTCTAGTTGGAAAATTTACTACTACCATCAGATTATAAGAATCGACTAGATGTTCTAACTTGCTTTAGCATTGCTTTCATTTAGGAAATCTACATTGAAATCACCTGTAATTATTAGATCCTTAGATTTTGAGTACACTTGGGATAAGACAGAATCTAACTGGCTCAGGAACACATTAGTGTTCCGTGTGAGGGAGCTCTGTATAGTGCTAACACTACAACTGTACAACCACTTAAGTAATTTCTACACCATGTATTTCAATATCTTGTTCAATACAGTGACTCTTTAAATCTAATGTGGTATATGATACGTTATTTTTTTAAGTATATTACTACTCCACCATTCTTCATGATAGATCTGCAGTAACGTGCTGCTAGATAGTAACCACTGAGCTATAACATTTCAACATCTCTCATGTAGTGTTCACTAAAGCATAGAACATCAGCATCCTTCATCTCTTGTGGATCATCTAAAACAACAGAAATTTTGTTTACTTTGTTTGTAAGTCGTCCTACATTATGGTGAAAAATTGTCATAGCTTTCGACAACTTATGTGAAACAACAGCAATTTCTTGACATATTGCAGCTTTCATGTAATTGAGTGTACAAGGTTTGTTGCAGTACACTTACTTTTTAGGTAATCCCATAAGAAGAAGTCACAAATAGACAAATCTGGTGAGTGTGCTGGCCAGTGGACATCGCTGAAATGTGAGATTACATCTTGAGGAAACATTTCTTGAGCAACTGTCATCGAATCATTAGCCTTGTGAGCTGTGGCTTCATCTTGTTGGAACCACATGTCTGCCATTTTTATCCCCGTAGTGTCCAGTTGTGGCTGCATGAAATTGCATAGCATTGCAACATAACGTGCAGCATTCACTGTTACACTAACACTGCCTTCTTGAAAAAAATAAGACCCAACGATTCCCCCTTTGGACACTTCACACCACACTGTGCAGTGGTTTTTTATGCCCTTCTTGTGTGTTATTTGCTGCCCAATAGTGACTGTTTTAATTGTTACGTAACTGTCTAAGTGAAAGTCCACTTCATCACTCATCAACACATCATTAGCAGCAAGAACATCAGTCATTTTCTCTCAAAGCTGTCTCCGTTCACCATAATCAGGGTAGTGGATCATATGCACAATCATAATTTTGTAAGGATGAAAAGGTAACTTATCCTTCAGAATGCACTGCAGCGAGTGACGAGACAAGCCTGGAGTTGCAGCACACCACCTGGTGGAGCGACAAGGACTTTGCAGAACAGGTGCTCTTACTTTATCAACATTTTCCTGTGTTTGCACTGTGCGAGAATGACCAGGTGTTATCTGCTTTATGACTGACCCAGTTGTGCGAAAAGAGGTAACCCAACACAATATTGTGTTGTGGTCAGGTGTCGAACCGTTTTGTGGAACTTTGAAGTGTATACGGAAAAACCATTGCACTGTGATCGCAGAGTCATTACTTTTGAATAAATGTTCAACAGCAAATTTGCAATGACGCAGGGTCCACTGCACCATTGTGACTGAGACTGGATACTTTGACCTACAAAACAACATGTCCCTCAGCCCGCCATTCCAGTCCCACCACTGATACCACTCAAGTCAAATCCATGTGTTCTTTTTGTGCCGCCCTGTAGTATGCATGACATAATCCTGTGTTTATTTGTTGACTTCTGATGGTATTTGCAACAGTTAGAAATTGAGATATTTTTAAATTACTTGTAAGACTACCAGCACTTGTAATAAGTTTCCCTTGGATTTTGGTAGCACACCAAAAAGATGCTATTAACTGACCTGGTTTATTAGATGTCACATGATATGTGAATTACTTATGTTGTATAGTTAGCAATTTTGTTTTCGGTACTGCACGTACTCCACAAGCCAAGTTATTAAAAATCACATGTTCTTCCAACTTCAGTGTAAAGTATTTGGATCTGAAATGTTTATAACAGACTTGTATATTTAATCAAATCATCTACTGCATTAGTGGGTACACACAATCTCCAGTGATCAGAATCCACGTTCTCCTTCTGGTATGACACGTCCTGATGCTTGGAATAATAGATGCAGATCTTCAGTTCTAAGGGATCATCACACTTGTCTTGGATCATCTTCAAGAGCTCATCTGCATCCTGTTGAATCTTAATTTTCCTAAGTAGCTTCTTAAATTCTTTCTCAGCTGGTAAACCCTTCATGCAGTTTGTACAACTTTCTTTCACCATTGATTGTGCTATATTTACTTCATCTATATTTTTGGATCATCATGATGGTACGTCACAAATAATGCTATCTTTTCTTGGCTTATATTCAGTTTCAAAGTGGTATTGTTGAAATGCAAGTGCCCATCTTCTCAAGTGACTGCATGTCAGTTTACATTTTTTGTGCACATCATGACATGTCTTCCACGCACACACCATGATATGTCTTCCAAGCAGATAGACTCAACACTTAGTAAAACCCCAAATGAATACCAATGCTTTTATCTCAGTAACAATGTATTTTCTTTCCCCACACAGTTAATGCTCTACTGGTGAAGGCAGTTGTGTGATGCTCAGTTCGGCCATCGACCTAGTACACTTGAAATAGATATCTTCAAAAGCTTTCTGTTATTTCACTACCTCAGCTCCATACTGGATCTTTCCTTTGTAATTTCAGTATGTTAGATGATGAAAAGCTGTGCCCAGTGAAGAAGTGATAATACCCAGCAAATCTTAACTATCCTTTCACCTGTATTTGTCACATCAGTAAAGGGAATTACTCAGTTGTCTTTCTCTTCTGTGAGTCGAATTCAATATCTTTTTGCATAATCATGTGTCCAAGAAATCTTATTTATTTCTTTCCAACCCCAACTTCCTCAATATTATGTTGACTCCAGCTGTCTAAAATGTATTTATAACACAATGTAAGCTGTCAAGAAATTCCTCCTGCAGTACTGAACTAATTAAAATACCATCAACATAGGCAATGATGAACTTAAGTAGCTCTTACCCTAATAACTGATTGAGTACTCTCATAAACACAGCAAACAATACTTTCTAACCAAATGAGAATCTCTTAATTGATAATTCCTGCCATTTAGTAGAAAAACAGGGTATTTTTAGCTTTCTAGGTGTAGTAAAAGTTGTCAGTAACTGCTCGTGAGGACTAAACTGCTCAAATACTTGCACCATTAAATTGTTGTAATAACTCCTCTAAATGCTAGAGTTGATCACTTTACAAAAAAAGTATCTCGTAATTTCTCTGACAGTCCATACAATTTTAGCAATTCTGTTTTACTTCGCTACTGCATGGATGGGATTTCTGTTCTTTGAAGCTCTTTGTCAAAGGCAGGTTTCTTGGCTGGTGGCATAGAGTAAGATTTTGTATGAAATACTTCATGAAGTTTTACTTTTGATTTGGAAATACATCCTTTAATTAGTCCAGGTTGGGATGAAAATAAATCTTGGTGGTACTGCAATACTTTTCTAAACTCTTCCTTTTGATACTTGGCATATTTTTTTAATTTATTTAATTTTGCTTGAATAGCTACAACAGCACCATTCATCTTATACCACATCTTTGCATTCTTTTTCCTGAAATTGCAGAATCACAACTCCTGTATCTTCTTTCATAGTAATAAAATATAGGTTCATGCTTGCAGTACCTGCACAGTCTTCATCTACAATTCCTCTAAAGTAAATCTTCATCTCTTCTTTGTGATACTTCACATAAGAACATCCTTGAACAAAATTGAATCAGTTGTGTTTTTTATCATCCAGTCTGTACTGAATGCAATTCCAGTGTTCAAAATCGTCTCCCAGAATTTGATATTTCAACAGAACTTGTTCTCTAATTGGCTTGCTTTGATTCCCAACTCTGGTTATGATTCTTTCTCAATTTAGCAAAAAATTAGGCATCTTTAGGTGATCATTGAGTTCCTGAAATTATTTTCTGTTGTTATGTGTGCCACTGACCCAGAGTCCAGTAAGATATCAACATCAGCTCTGCACACTTCCACTGTAACAACTGGTGTAATGGCATAAGTCTTGCATGACATCCCTTCCATTGTCTTGTTGATAGTTTGTATTGCTATAGGTGACCCTTTGTCTGAACATTCAGTTCCGGAGTGGGCCACGTCAATGTTGTGCAAGTTGATTGTAAGTCCCAAGATTGTTGTTCCTTAAGAATTTGTGATGATACACTTGCTGTCTGTTTTATTGTTGTTGTGGTCATCATATCTTCTTTGTTTATTATGATCATTCAACTGATTTGGTGCCCTGAAGTTCCATTCATTATGATGTTAATTTTGTGGCTCTTCATTGACAGTGTTTCTTATATCAGGAAGATTGCTCTCACACTGCATTATTTCTGTGTTAAGGGTTTCAATTTGAATTGCAATCAAAAATATACATTGTCTATATCTTTTTTTGTGAGAGCTAATCTCTCATGAACAGAATCTCTGTGAGTTCTATGTCTTTGACAGGCACATCCAGATGCACCTTATGGTCCCACTACCTCAGCAAAAATCCACAAATGGTCCTTGACTGTGGCCGTGTGGTGGCAGCATCAGTAATTTTGATCTGATTGTACACTGCTGTTGAGCAGGCCAAAATTTATTCAAAAAGGCTGCTTGAAATTCTCTGGAATTAATGTAACTATCAGCTACTCTCATTCCGCTCATATGTGCACTGTGACATTGCAGTGCCTGTGTTGTTCTGCCGACCGGAGTGGCCGAGCGGTTCTAGGCGCTACAGTCTACAGTCTGGAACCATGTGACCGCTATGGTCGCAGGTTCGAATCCTGCCTCGGGCATGGATGTGTGTGATGTCCTTAGGTTAGTTAGGTTTAATTAGTTCTAAGTTCTAGGGGACTGGTGACCTTAGAAGTTAAGTCCCATAGTGCTCAGAGCCATTTGAACCATTTTTTGTGTTGTTCTAATTACAATGCAAAGTTCCTTTGGACATGGAAAGGAACAGGCACTGTGGCAACTAAGCGATTATGAAATACGTTAAATGTCCAAAGGAACTTCGCATCGTAATCAGAATAACACAGACACTGCAATATCGTATTTCTCTGTCGATACAGAGCATGCGACTTGAAAGTGCAAGATCTCACCTGTATGGGAATATACATAATGGATGTTAGAGTCCAAGTCATAAGTGCATGGTTGATGACATATGGAAGTTTAGGTCTGGTCAAGAATCATGCACGGATAGATGACCGCTCGTGATAAGCAGGAAATGCGGGTTCGTGTACTGGGATGGCACAAAATTTCAGTATTGTCTTTCTATTCTACAGCTGATGGTTGTCATTATTTGCAACTGCAAATACATTTATTGCATATGTGCTCTGTTCCTCAAATTGGTCACACAAAAATTTGTTCGCTTCTTAGAATGAAATGTTGGAGGAGGAGATTCGTGTTTAACGTCCCATTCTTACAGCACACATTCATGTAAAGAGATTGCTGCAAGTGTTCAATTTAATGGCCAAGCATCTGCATTGTTTCTGTACACCAGCTACCATTTTAACGAGTGAGTGTTTATGCTGTGAACAATGACTCTTTACTGTCGTGTTCTCAGCAGTGTGTTCATCAATTTTATTTCGCACCTGATCGAGTGCGGTTTTATTGTGCATCCAAACAATGGAAAGTCCAGCTTAAAATATCAGCAGTAGTATGAAAAGGATAATTGCGACTCATTATAAAGAACTTAAGCTGAGTTGCAGACTGGCACAACGAGAAGACTGTTACATGCTTTGCTGTTGGCTACAGCCTTTTTTAGAAAGGGAAACACACACACACAAGCAGGCACACCTTATGCAAATATGACCACTCTCTCTGGCTCATGCTTGGATTGTTCCATCATAACTTTTCTACAAAATTCATCCTGTTTCCCCTTGATCATACTGATGAGTTTCTTTTGTGACTTGTCTGATGCTTCTCGGCTTTCTTGTGCATTATTTTGGATTAGATCCTCCACTTGGTTTAATTCTCATTTAGGAACATCAGTTTGCTTTCTAGCTTGCTGTTTAACATCATCATTCATTGCCATGATGTACTCAAACGATTGACTTAGTCCAACCATTACTGGTTCATGGCTGCCCATTGGTGTGATAACCTCCGGTTCCCCAAGTTTGTTTGTCACAATTTAAGCTACTGTTATTTAACAAAATTGACAAAATGTTTTTAGAATCAACATTGTTGGTTAAATTGTTGTGCATACTGATTCTGCCTATGTCCATGGTTCTACCTTCACTGTTAGCAGTCATTGTTAAGTGTATCACATTATCTGTTGTTCCTAAAAGTCACACCCGTTCACAATTTATAGTTCACAAATTATCTCTCCTTTCCAATGTCATTTTTAGCAAAAGAAAGTGCTGCTATGCTGGAATATTGTGCACTCATCATTTATGGCAGTTCTACTATGTCGATCATCTCCGAAGAATGCAATGCAGCTGACATCCCATACACGTCATCCGTTGTGTGGTTCCTCTTTGTTATTCACTTTCTTAATAATTACTCCTGTCCTTGGTGATTCTGAATTATTTCATCATGACTTTTGTTATTTGAGGATCAGTTGGGTCAAGTTCTTTAAACACAGCTGATTGAAATGCCACTCTTACTTTATTGTATCCTTTGTTGAAAGCTATTATTGAATTATAGTAACAGCATTATGCCAGTAAACTTCAGCTTTTGTGGATGTTTCATTTCTACTTGGAAATTACTGTTCAATATTCTTTCAATGCATGACTGTAAAATTCTTTCGAATGCTTCCTTCGACCGGATGTTCATGACTAACCACATCAGAAGATTCAAAATAACAGTTGCCTGTGTTCAAATCCAAACCACCATAAAACTCATTGTTGAGTCCAGAGATGGTTAACCACACATTGTTGCACCTCACAAAGGTTGCATTTTTTATTGTATTGATCAAGATGCCACATTGAAAACCTCACGTAAATAGCTGAAAGGTTAGTCCTGTATTTATTGTAGATTTGGGGGAATGCTTTCCAATGATGTAGAGACAAATCTAGTATCTCTCTCTTTTCATATTAGAGCAGTGGTCTCTTCTTTGTTGAAGACTCGGTAACGAAGCAACTATGAATGAAATTTTAACTCTGCAGCAGAATTGTGGTTGTATGAAACTTCCTCTCATATTAAAACTGTGTGCTGAACTGAGACTTGAATTTTGGACCTTTGCCTTTCACGGACAAGTGTTCTACCATTGAACTACCCAAGCATAACTCATGACCGGTCCTCACAGTTTTACTTCTACCGGAACCTCGACCCCTACCTTCCTAACTTCACAGAAATTCTCCTGCAAACCTTGCAAGACTAGCACTCTTGGACGAAAGGATATTGTGGAGATGACTTACCCATGGCCTGGGGGATGTTTTCAGAATGAAATTTTCACTCTGGAGTAGAATGTGTGCTGATATGAAATTTCCTGGCAGATTAAAACTGTGTGCCAGACCGAGACTGGGAACTCAGGACCTTTTGCCTTTCACAGGCAAGTGTTCAAGTTGTAGAGCTCTTGCCCACAAAAGGCAAAGATCCCTAGTTCTATTCTCAGTCTGGCACACAGCTTTAATGTTCCAGGAAGTTTCAAGAAGCTATGAGTTGTTGGTAGCTCAAATGCTGTGTATCTGATGCCATCATTTGAAGAACAGTGTCACAGGAGAGGTGAAATCTAATGGGTACTCAGTGTGTGAGTACTCAGATTAAATTGACCATCAGGTGGTAGACAGCATTCTGGGAGCAATTTAGAGCATAAATTACAGTCAGCTATATAGCATTACTTGTGTCAGTACCAACAACATTTGTTGTCTGTATCTGATCTATTTTTGGTTCTTTTCTAAGTGTGGCAAAAGTGAAACGAGCTGACAGAGTTTTCAGTAGAGTTGTCAATTTTCTGTGGGAAAAGTATGCATTTGTTGTTGACTGTAAGTTGAAATTCACACTAAATAGTATTCAACACATTATTATTCTAGTGTCTTCGACAATTAATATAACAACCACCACACACAAGATATATTTTAAACCTCCTGGTCGCAAATGGATCCAATATTTTGAGAGTGTAATTAAAGAGAGAAGGATTAGCAGCCATGTTGCTATTACTGGGATGATAGTCACAAAAGACAGGATCATCAACAAAGCCAGAAGGGCATTTGCATTTGATACAATTGATAGACAGTCACTGACAACCTGTTTAAAAGACAAACTAAGAACATTTAGTGTAGATTCATCAAAAGCAGAACAACTGTACTTGAACCTCAGACACATCAAAAATGCATATATTGTGCTATAGATAAACCTACATACCACATAAAGTAATAAAATATGGCAAAGATTTGTCATAGTTTAATGATAGCATTTCCATAGTCAGATCCATGTGAAAGATTTATCGGCAAATCGTAGGAAGCTACTGCATGATGTCAGTGAATGAATCCAAACCTTTGATTCAGTCTCTCTTATATGAATCTGATGTTGAACCAAAAGACATAAGAGAGAAAGCCAAAACATTAGATTATAATTTAAAAATTTATTTACACATAAGAATACCACTGTACTAATGTTTGACTGCCACCCTCTCATTTGTGAGAGCTATTGAAATAAATAGCCCTGGTATTGGTAAACAATTAACTACTCACAGGGAACGAAACACCAGACCCTGACAGAATTTCTGTTAGGTTTTAGACTGAAGACACCATGAGAATTAGCTAATTTCCTGGTTCATATTCATCAAGAATCTCTCAGTGTGCAGAAAAGGGTGCAGGTTGCTCCATTGAAAGAGGTTGAAAGAATGGAGTCACAGAATTTGCCTGTTGTAGGACTGTAGAGCATATTTTAAGCTAGACATTACTGGAATAAATGTAACTTCTGTCAGGGAATCAGCATGGGTTCAGCAAAAACCACTTATGTGAAACACAGCTTTTTTTTTGTTAATATACCACACGGCATTACCCTCTAGTACTATATTATCGTCTAATAAACAAGTTCAGGTAATATGCAGTATCCTCATAATACTAATAGAAATCAGTGTGTTATGGCAGACAGTGACTGTCCATCAGAAATGAAAGTAGCTTTGAGTGTGCAAGGAAATGTTACAGAAATGCTCATGTTTTCAGTATACATAAAATAGAAATGCTCATTTTCAGTATACATAAACAATTTATCAGGTAGGGCCAGTAATTGTATCAAATCGTTTGTTGACTATGCTGTTGCCTACAATGATGATTCTAAGGAAATGAAGAATTTTTTGGATAGAATTTTCATTGATGTAATATGTGGTAGCAAGATAATTCCTATAGGAAAGAAGAAGAACCCAATGATAAATGATTACAAGATTAATGCTATATCTTTGAACTGTGTCACGTTGCTGAAATACCTGGGAGACATTCTAAGAACTAAAATGAAAGGATATTAACATTCACCATGGGTGAATGGCTAGTTTATATTTTTAGAAGCATTTTGGAAATGTGTAATGCATTTTTGAACAAAATCTTGTACAAGAAACAAGTTCATCCTGTTACTAATATAGAGAATTGCTTCAGTGTTTGGAGTCCTCATCAAGTAATCAAAACAGCCGAGACTGAATGAATTTAAAGACACAGTGTCAAGATTGTAACAGGTTGGTATAGTTTATATTAAAATGTAACTGACCAATAGTTTGTGCTATGTGTATGGAGATATGGATGTGGGCCTCATTCCCATTTAGAAGATCTGGGATGCCATTGAGTGACATGTGTAAGCCTTTTATCTATTTGCAAGTAATCTCCTGTAGTTGTGGTTGATGATTGATTGGTCATGTATTAAGATGGCTCCCCAACACTCCCATTTTCCCATGAACTCAATGCCATAGCGCAATGCCTCCACTATCAAGTTAATAGGGAGTGTTGAATGCAACTGGGGATATGTCTCTAATTTAGTTGCTCCCGTGACCATCCTGCTCCTGCGCCCCTCCTGCTCCCACGCCCCTCCTGCTCCCGTCCCTGTCCTACTCCTCGCACTCCCGTCTTTTGTCACTCCCTCCTCTTTTGTTGCACATCACTCTTCCCTTGCGTGTCTTTCTTCTCTTCCCTCTGCCTTTTCTCCCTCAGTCTTCTCCCCCCCCCCCCACTCTTCTCTCCCCTAGTCTTGTTTCGGCACACTCTTTTCCCCTAACTCTTCTCTCCCCCCACTCTTCTCCCCCCCACTCTTCTCCCCCCACTCTTCTCCCCCCCACTCTTCTCCCCCCCCCACTCTTCTCCCCCCACTCTTCTCCCCCCCACTCTTCTCCCCCCACTCTTCTCCCCCCACTCTTATCCCATCTGCTCTTATCCCATCCGCTCTTATCCCCCCAGTCTTAGTCTTCTCCCCCCAGTCTTCTCCCTCCCCAGTCTTCTCTCCCCAGTCTTCTCTCCCCAGTCTTCTCCCCCCAGTCTTCTCCCCCCAGTCTTCTCCCCCCAGTCTTCTCCCCCCAGTCTTCTCCCCCCAGTCTTCTCCCCCCAGTCTTCTCCCCCCAGTCTTCTCCCACCCAGTCTTCTCCCCCCCTAGTCTTCTCCCCCCCAGTCTTCCCCCCCCCAGTCTTCTCCCCCCCAGTCTTCTCCCCCCCAGTCTTCTCCCCCCCAGTCTTTTCCCCCCCAGTCTTCTCCCCCCCAGTCTTCTCCCCCCCCAGTCTTCTCCCCCCCCAGTCTTCTCCCCCCCAGTCTTCTCCCCCCCAGTCTTCTCCCCCCCAGTCTTCTCCCCCCCAGTCTTCTCCCCCCCAGTCTTCTCCCCCCCAGTCTTCTCCCCCCCAGTCTTCTCCCCCCCCAGTCTTCTCCCCCCCAGTCTTCTCCCCCCCCAGTCTTCTCCCCCCCAGTCTTCTCCCCCCCAGTCTTCTCCCCCCCCAGTCTTCTCCCCCCCCAGTCTTCTCCCCCCCAGTCTTCTCCCCCCCCAGTCTTCTCCCCCCCCAGTCTTCTCCCCCCCCAGTCTTCTCCCCCCCCAGTCTTCTCCCCCACAGTCTTCTCCCCCCCAGTCTTCTCCCCCCCAGTCTTCTCCCCCCCAGTCTTCTGCCCCCCGTCTTCTCCCCCCGGTCTTCTCCCCCCCGGTCTTCTCCCCCCCCGGTCTTCTCCCCCCCGGTCTTCTCCCCCCCGGTCTTCTCCCCCCGGTCTTCTCCCCCCCGGTCTTGTCCCCCCCGGTCTTGTCCCCCCCGGTCTTGTCCCCCCCCGGTCTTGTCCCCCCCCGGTCTTGTCCCCCCCCGGTCTTGTCCCCCCCGGTCTTGTCCCCCCCCGGTCTTGTCCCCCCCCGGTCTTGTCCCCCCCGGTCTTGTCCCCCCGGTCTGGTCCCCCCGGTCTTGTCCCCCCCGGTCTTCCTCCCAGTCTTCTCCCCCCCAGTCTTCTCCCCCCCAGTCTTCTCCCCCCCCAGTCTTCTCCCCCCCAGTCTTCTCCCCCCCAGTCTTCTCCCCCCCAGTCTTCTCCCCCCCAGTCTTCTCCCCCCCAGTCTTCTCCCCCCCAGTCTTCTCCCCCCCCCAGTCTTCTCCCCCCCCAGTCTTCTCCCCCCCCAGTCTTTTCCCCCCCAGTCTTTTCCCCCCAGTCTTTTCCCCCCCAGTCTTTTCCCCCCCAGTCTTCTCCCTCCCAGTCTTCTCCCCCCTCTCTTCCTCCCCCCTCTCTTCCTCCCCCCTCTCTTCCTCCCCCCTCTCTTCCTCCCCCCTCTCTTCCTCCCCCCTCTCTTCCTCCGCCCTCTCTTCCTCCCCCCTCTCTTCCTCCCCCCTCTCTTCCTCCCCCCTCTCTTCCTCCCCCCTCTCTTCCTCCCCCCTCTCTTCCTCCCCCCTCTCTTCCGCCCCCCTCTGTTCCTCCCCCCTCTCTTCCTCACCCCTCTCTTCCTCACCCCTCTCTTCCTCCCCCCTCTCTTCCTCCCCCCTCTCTTCCTCCCCCCTCTCTTCCTCCCCCCCCCTCTTCCTCCCCCTCTGTCTTCCTCCCCCTCTGTCTTCCTCCCCCCCTCTGTCTTCCTCCCCTCTGTCTTTCCTCCCCCTCTGTCTTCCTCCCCCTCTGTCTTCCTCCCCCTCTGTCTTCCTCCCCCTCTGTCTTCCTCCCCCTCTGTCTTCCTCCCCCTCTGTCTTCCTCCGCCTCTGTCCTTCCTCCGCCTCTGTCTTCCTCCGCCCTCTGTCTTCCTCCCCCTCTTGTCTTCCTCCCCCTCTGTCTTCCTCCCCCTCTGTCTTCCTCCGCCTCTAGTCTTCCTCCCCCTCTGTCTTCCTCCCCCTCTGTCTTCCTCCCCCTCTGTCTTCCTCCCCCTCTGTCTTCCTCCCCCTCTGTCTTCCTCCCCCACTGTCTTCCTCCCCCACTGTCTTCCTCCCCCCGTACACTCTCATGCCCCCTCTACACTCTCATGCCCCCTCTACACTCTCATGCCCCCTCTACACTCTCATGCCCCCCTCTAACACTCTCATGCCCCCCTCTACACTCTCATGCCCCCTCTACACTCTCATGCCCCCTCTACACTCTCATGCCGCCCTCTACACTCTCATGCCCCCTCTACACTCTCATGCCCCCCTCTACACTCTCATGCCCCCCTCTACACTCTCATGCCCCCTCTACACTCTCATGCCCCCTCTACACTCTCATGCCCCCTCTACACTCTCATCCCCCCTCTACCACTCTCATCCCCCCTCTACACTCTCATCCCCCCCTCTACACTCTCATCCCCCCCCTACACTCTCATCCCCCCCCCTACACTCTCATCCCCCCCCTACACTCTCTTCCTCCCCTACACTCTCTTCCTCCCCCTACACTCTCTTCCTCCCCTACACTCTCTTCCTCCCCTACACTCTCTTCCTCCCCTACACTCTCTTCCTCCCCTACACTCTTATCCCCCCCCTACACTCTTATCCCCCCCCTACACTCTTCTCCCCCCACTCTCTCTCTCTCTCTCTCTCTCTCTCTCTCTCTCTCTCTCTCTCTCTCTCTCTCTCTCTCTCTCTCTCTCGCCCCACTCTTCTCCCCCACTATCTCTCTCTCTCTCTCCCCCCACTCTTCTCCCCCCACTCTTCTCCCCCCACTCTTCGCTCTCTCTCTCGCCCCACTCTTCTCTCCCCACTCTTCTCTCCCCACTCTTCTCTCCCCACTCTTCTCTCTCTCTCGCCCCACTCTTCTCTCCCCACTCTTCTCTCTCTCTCGCCCCACTCTTCTCTTCCCCACTCTTCTCTCTCTCTCGCCCCACTCTTCTCCCCCCACTCTTCTCTCTCTCTCGCCCCCACTCTTCTCCCCCCACTCTTCTCTCTCTCTCGCCCCACTCTTCTCCCCCCCACTCTTCTCTCTCTCTCGCCCCACTCTTCCTCCCCCCACTCTTCTCTCTCTCTCGACCCACTCTTCTCCCCCCACGCTTCTCTCTCTCTCGCCCCACTCTTCTCTCTCTCTCGCCCCACTCTTCTCCCCCCCACTCTTCTCTCTCTCTCTCGCCCCACTCTTCTCCCCCCACTTCTTCTCTCTCTCTCTCCTCGCCCCACTCTTCTCCCCCCACTCTTCTCTCTCTCTCTCTTCGCCCCCACTCTTCTCCCCCCACTCTTCTCTCTCTCTCGCCCCACTCTTCTCACCCCCACTCTTCTCTCTCTCTCTCTCTCTTCTCTCGCCCCACTCTTCTCCCCCCCACTCTTCTCTCTCTCTCTCTATCTCTCTCTCTCTCTCGCCCCCACTCTTCTCCCCCCACTCTTCTCTCTCTCTCGCCCCCACTCTTCTCCCCCCCACTCTTCTCTCTCTCTCGCCCCACTCTTCTCCCCCCACTCGTCTCTCTCTCTCTCTCGCCCACCTCTCTCCCCCCACCTCTTCTCTCTCTCTCCCCCCACTCTTCTCTCTTTCTCGCCCCACTCTTCTCCCCCCACTCTTCTCTCTCTCTCGCCCCACTCTTCTCACCCCCAACTCTTCTCTCTCTCTCTGCCCCACTTCTCTCTCTCTCGCCCCACTTGCCTGTCACCCCATTTTTCTTCTCCCCCACCATATTTCATTCCCCCACATCTCTAACCCCTCACATCTCTATCTCCCCACATCTGTATCTCCCACCTATCTTTCCCTCATTTGTCTCTGCCCCCCAACTCTAAGAGGAACAACTCATTGAAGGTCCTACACAGTAACTGCAGTGTTATTGTCTAGCTCACAACATTTTACACTGTAATCATTTGCTGTATCACGCAGTGAAACATGACCACTGTATAAAGTTTCTTATGTTCTTTGCACCACAGGATGCACTGGATTCTTACCTGAGAAACTACACAGAAAGGAACAGCTGAGTCAGATGCCTGGACAATTGCACAGGTTTGTACCTTTAATTTTCCAGTTATCCGTTTGTAATTAAATGTATTCATCTGTTACTTAGAGTGATTCATGATGGGAGGGACTGAATAAAATCATACTGGTTTTCAAACTTTCTGTATCCATCAAGGCCTTATTCATCATTTTTCTGTCAGTGTTTAAGGCCAACCTTCATTTTCTGTGCCCTATTTCCCTAGCAGTATTGAAATTGTTGGCAGGCAGTTATATCTCAGCTTCATTTTTATAATCAAATCTCAATAAGTTGCCTCATAAACCAAAATTTTTGTTTCATTAAACTGTATTTTGTTGTGTAAGCTATGTTTTCCAGATTTGCTCTTCTACCTCCCCCCCATCCACCCCCCCCCCCACCCCCCGCCCTCCACACACACCTACACACACACACACACACACACACACACACACACACACACACACACACACACACACACAAACAAAAACACCACCCCCTCTTTATGTGGTACATCTCTTCAACTGGACACTGGACACCATTGTGAGTGGTTTTGAAAGTGATAAAATGTACTCAATTAATACTGTATACATCAGGCTCTTTAAGACCTCTGTTATCTTTAATGGGCCACCACATTTACCGAATCTTCAGGGGTGTGCTGTATAATTTTATCAACCCATTCTTTTAAAGTACATGTCGTATACTGTTATTTGGAACTTCACAGTACATAAGGAAAGTTGCTGCATCATGAACCATCCTTCATTGCTTGTAATTAAAAGTATCCACTGTTGCAGTACTTACTAATGTATTAAGAGTGTTTCTCTAGGTGGGGTACAGTGGGCTTAAGTCCTGATATCAGGCCTACTGACATTTGTAGCTCCTTTTTCTGTCTGTGGCTGATCAGCTTACCGCCACATCCAGGCTGTTATACTCATCAACATGAACAATCTTATGTTGAAGGGTTAAAAAGAGGTAAGACAAGTACTACAGTTAGAAAGTGTATTGTGTCTTGAGGCAGCATACCTCACAACACAAATTACTGAGACTATATTCATCCAGTATTTGAGAAAGAGAGCGTTTAGCAAACTTCACACATAATTTCAAGCATCTCCCATGTCTTTTTCACTGACATCCTCACAAAATGTTGAAAGGAAGAAAGTTTATTGCTTATCATATTTTTGTTGTTCATGCAGTAAAACTTCAGCATCAGGCATTACATCTTAATTTATTACTTCTTTGCTGCTAACTCTATTTGAACATATTTTGTACACAGTATCCACATTTACTACAGACTGCACCTACAAAATTATGTAATTGTACTATATATAGTTCAGGAGATTTGGCATCATAAACATTGAGATGCGCAAAAAATAGTTTTTTCTTACAACAAAGACACATATTACCCAGGACTGTACTCATACAGTGTTTGATAATGAGAGCATTTAGTGACTTCCAACAAACTTTAAACACAGTTTCAAACCTTCTCCAAACTTTTCTCACTTACATGCTTAACATCAAATATTTAACACGTTAATTCATTTGTAAAGTAATCAGAAGTTTGAAGGGTGTTTTATACAAGACAATTCATTTCTTTTGAGTTATCAGGGGTTTCTTGGTTGGTTTAAAATTGAAATCATATGAAAGTTTCATACTCAGAGTTATCTTTCAGAGCTCGCTAGCATCGTAGTTTAAGTAAATCACTAAAATTACATGGTAAACTGTTGTCGATAAAGTTTAATCATTGCTGCTCACACTAAAGTCGATTTCACTAAATTGCTCTAAATAGTTCTACACACATAAATAAATCAACTTGCCTTGCAGCATTTAGCACAGATAATATAACAGAAAGCAGATAATAGAAATTCAGACTCCTTCAATCATCTGTTACATTGTTCAAAAATGTTCTCGCAATGAAAATTTTAACAAAACCTAACATATCTAAAGCAGAATGCAGTAAGACAGAGAAACTGTATCAAGACACAGACCTAACTCCATCTCTAGCCATCCTTGGGGGCAGTTTTTGTTCGCAGATATTTCCAGCATATAAAAAAGCTAGAGCCAGCAGCTGACTCTAGTATAATAATCATTTTGATTATTAAGATTGTTCAATTCTTTTCCACTTGGGACCGTGCAATACTTCAATAATTTTCTATAGTTAACAGATCTTCTCCTGAGGAAACCTCATTAAAAAGTGTCTCCCAATCCTCCCAAATAAAAAGAACAGAAATTTTTGTAGACGTGACGTCACTACCTATGTGCTCTGAAAGAACCATTTAACAGTGGATTGTGAGTCAAATATCTGTTATGCACTGGCCAAAGACCGCACCACATCATTAAATTCTAGAGTCTACAATATCTTAGAATTTCAGAACTGTAAATCAAAACCCAAGAGATAGATAATCTACACTGATTTTACTAAATTTGACATACCATTTGTTTTTACCAAATTTACAGTCAGTGTTCTATATAGAGAAAAATCACTTGAATTAATGACAGCGTATTGTACATAAAATTAGAGGTTTCTGCCAAATTTAGAATTTCTACAATAGAGATACGGCATGCCACAAGCTAAATAATTTGCAAATAGTTATGACTGTTGAGCAGTGATCAACAGGGATATTGAAAGAATAGTGATTCGGTGCCCCTTTCCATTTGGCACCACACCAGCTATTCTCATCTTGGCTGTCTGCCCAAGACTCTTGGTGCTATATTCACACGGATATCATCAAATCCTTTTTGCATTGCAAGTGCCTCAGTGTTGTTGAAGATGCCATACTTCTACTTTGTTGTTCAGATGTCAGGAAAAACTAAAGCAAGTTCTTTCTACACATTTTAACATAGAATTCTAATAGCCGTGAGCAGCTGCCAATGACTCCCAGTTCTGCAGTTACAATACACATTCTTCTGTAAACTGAATTAAGTTTGTTATGTTCCTGTACTTCAATCCCTCCATCATACAGGGGAACAGCTGAAAACTTATCCAACATTTTTTGTTGGTAATGGAAAACCACTGCAATAGGTAATCTGTAGTGCTGCATTCATGATCTCGTGGGGTATATTTTTTACAGGGGCATCAACAGAAATTTACTGGCTAAAGGTCCATATTTAAACTAACCAGAAACAGAAAAGTGCATCCATTGGTAAAAGAACTAACATTAACTTAATGCAGCATGCATTCTGCCTGCAGTTGTGGCTGTTACTCCAGGAGAATTGCTCTTCAATCTCCTCAAGCTGCTAGATATAATGATGGTGGTATTGCAAACACTGATGGGGATAGTATGACATCACTTAAATCATGTTCAGTCACTGCCATTTTCCAATTGAAAGTGACAACTGCAACAGCACAGGGGAGAGGGTGGCAAAACCACACTCCACAGTGAGAGCTATGGTACACTTGAGTGTATCAGCTTTTCACCAGTCCACTCCTGCTACTACCATCAACAACACATATTGAGGACTTCATCTTCTGTGCGGAGTTAGAGATGGAAGCAATAAGTGTCACCCACTGAAGCTTTGATACTTCCACCTGCAAAGAAATCATACTACACTGTCAGCAATTCACATCAGTATCCCGCTACCATCATTGGGGGGTAAGATTAACTCCTTTTTTTAAGTTTTCGTAGGATCTCTCTTGCATGTATCAATTTCTATTCATGGTGATTTCTTTATTGTATATTATTTCTATAAAAACACCCATAGTTCACCGTGTTTGTGATACTTTTCATAATTTTGTAGAAAAAAATTGAAAGGGGCAATATTACACCATGACATGGGATTACATGGACCCCTATAATTTGGTTTGGTATAAACACATGCAAAATTGTCCTGAGATAAATGTCCTAAAAACACTTTTACTAACAAAAAACATTAAACTTCTTTTACTAAAATTCTCCTTGAAAATTTATTCAGAATTCTATGACCATCTGCCTGTAGCTTTGGTGGAAGCAGCTGCCAGTCACATGGCAGAATGGGACAGTGAATGTATCATGTTCTTTGGGAACTAATGTAGGTTTCATTGACTCAGTGGAGTGAAGCCCCATTACTTCAACTACTTTTTCTTTTGTTGCAACTTTTTGAATAATACAAACATAGTGGAAAGTTTCCTCTCCCCTTTTACTCCAGCTACTTTCACCATAATAAAGTCATTTGGAAAAAACTATTGACTCTCGCACTTAGTGAGCAGAAAATCTTCAACAACAGGATTATCTGAAGGATGAAAACCACTTTCATCAGTTCCCAGAGTCTCTGGCAATTTCATTACATCAAGCTTATCTTCTGACAAAGAATTATCACACTTTTGGAAGATATTTTTCTTGGCTTTTGAGATTTCTTCGTTAGCGGAGGATGACTTGGAGCAACTAGGCTGAGGATAGTTTGTACTGTTTGTAACTGCAGACAATTTGAACTTTTTATGTAGTGCACACACAATCTCATTGGATGAACTTTTAATGAGTTTGGACCAATGTTCAGAGCATGACCAGCTGTAATAGCTTTACCTGGGCTCACATCAATTTTCTTTCATATGAAAGAGCGATTGGTTTCTTCTTTTTATGTAGAGACTTTAAATAAGAAACTACAGATTCAGTTACAGCTTCCTTTTCCTCTTCCATACCCTGTCCATCTGGGAGTTTAGAGCATACAGCTTCTTTTTAATTAACAAGGCCATTTCTTCCAGTGTTTCCTTATCCACATCTGTGTACTGTTTTGTACTTGGAGACTTTTGGTAAGTTCTAGGCATTGCTGTCAAATTATTAATCTAGTTATGGCATTGCTTTATCGATTCAGACTGACAGTTTATTCTTTGACTTTACTGTCTAATAAAGTTATAGTCTACTGTGTCCATTCTTTACAGTTAAAACGAAACATGAATCTCAGTCTAAAACTTCTGCAAAATGTGGAACACTTGTAACAACAGAGACTGTCCAAGACTGACCATTTATTTAAATTTGTTGTTACCCCAATCTTAATTTGTAAACAATTATTATAAGTTACACTTTCGTTTACTGCCATATTTAGGCAGTAAATTTGGTGATAAATATTTAGGGAGTGAATGTTACCTCTGATGGAAAAAAGTTAGGGGTCCAACATTAACCTTTTTCAAATAAATATGAATCTTTAATTTTTAGAATTGTTTCTATTGTCAACAGGCTCAGACAGATTCATTAAAATATTTGAATTTGAACATATAAGAATCTGATGATGATAGTATTATCCTTTTCTTCTGAATCAAGAAACTTTTTCCCAATTGAATTTATAAGCAGATATGCAGGGTTGGCTTAAAAATTTTTTTTGAACTGCAGTATTTTTTTAATTTTATTTTAAATGTGTTAATTCAAATCAACAAATTCCATTATATTATATGATAATTTTTATTCTCAAGGAAATCCAGAAATGGAAAAAAGGATGAAATTGACCTGCAGGTCTGTATTATCTCCGGGGGCCAGAATCACCCTGGTTGATGGTACATTTCAGTAATGCCACTTTTGTGAGAATAGAAGCTGGTATCTTTACATTCTATGCAACATGTTCCATCACTGCTTCAGAGGTTCTTTGCCCTGATGTAGATTAATTTTGTTAAAAAAAAGAGACTGAAAGAGTATTACAAATTTGAGTATCTAGCAACAAAAAGGAAGTGCAAAATGACTAAGCAGGGATGGCTAGAGGACAAATGTAAGGATGTAGAGGCTTATCTCATGAGGTGTAAGATAGGTACTGCCTAAAGGAAAATTAAAGAGACCTTTGGAGAAAAGAGAACCACTTGCATGAATATCAAGAGCTCAGATGGAAACCCAGTTCTAAGCAAAGAAGGGAAAGCAGAAAGGTGGAAGGAGTATATAGAGGGTCTATACATGGGCGATGTTCTTGGGGACAATATTATGGAAATGGAAGAGGATGTAGATGAAGATGAAATGGGAGATATGATACTGCATGAAAAGTTTGACAGAGCACTGAAAGACCGAAGTCGAAACAAGGCCCCGGGAGTAGACAACATTCCATTAGAACTACTGACAGCCTTGGGAGAGACAAAACTCTACCATCTGGTGAGCAAGATGTATGAGACAGGTGAAATTCCCTCAGACTTCAAGAAGAATATAATACTTCCAATCCCAAAGAAAGCAGGTGTTGACAGATGTGAAAATTACCGAACTATCAGTTTAATAAGTCACAGCTGCAAAATACTAACACGAATTCTTTACAGATGAATGGAAAAACTGGTAGAAGCTGACCTTCGGGAAGATCAGTTTGGATTCCGTAGAAATGTTGGAGCACGTGAGGCAATACTGACTCTAAGACTTATCTTAGAAGAAAGATTAAGGAAAGGCAAACCTACGTTTCTAGCATTTGTAGACTTAGAGAAAGCTTTTGACAATGTTGACTGGAATACTCTCTTTCAAATTCTGAAGGTGGCAGGGATAAAATACAGGGAGAAATAAAAACTTTGAGGTTTGCCGATGACATTGTAATTCTGTCAGAGACAGCAAAGGACTTGGAAGAGCAGTTGAATGGAGTGCACAGTGTCTTGAAAGGAGGGTATAAGATGAACATCAACAAAAGCAAAATGAGAATAATGGAATTTAGTCCAATTAAGTAAGGTGATGCTGAGGGAATTAGATTAGGAAATGAGGCACTTAAAGTAGTAAAGGAGTTTTGCTATTTGGGGGGCAAAATAACTGGTGGTGGTTGAAGTAGAGAGGATATAAAATGTAGACTGGCAATGTCAAGGAAAGCGTTTCTGAAGAAGAGAAATTTGTTAACATCGAGTATAGATTTAAGTGTCAGGAAATCGTTTCTGAAAGTATTTGTAGCCATGTATGGAAGTGAAACATGAACGATAAATAGTTTAGACAAGAAGAGAATAGAAGCTTTCGAAATGTGGTGCTACAGAAAAACGCTGAAGATTATATGGGTAGATCACATAACTAATGAGGAGGTATTGAACAGAATTGGGGAGAAGAGGAATTTGTAGCACAACTTCACTAGAGGAAGGGATCGGTTGGTAGGACATGTTCTGAGGCATCAAGGGATCACCAATTTAGTACTGGAGGGCAGCATGGAGGGTAAAAATCGTTGAGGGAGACCAAGAGATGAATACACTAAACAGATTCAGAGGGATGTAGGCTGCAGTAGGTACTGGGGGATGAAGAAGCTTGCACAGGATAGAGTAGCATGGAGAGCTGCATCAAACCAGTCTCAGGGCTGAAGACCACAACAACAACAACAACAGCAACAAAAAGATAAAAATTAAATGTAGAGTGAAAAAAAAATGATGAATTCCACTGTTGCTATTTATCCAGTTTCAAGTCACTCTGTGTCACTGGTTCGCACTTGTGGCCAGTCGAAGGACATCACCTTCAGCTAAGAGACCATATACTGAAGCACAGAATGAAATTCAATTAGGAATGCAGTATTTGAATAAGATAAATGTTAGCAGTGATAAGAACAGCAGAGTTACTCATTGTCCACAAAACTCAATTAAATATATTTCAATTCTAAACCCTGTATCTACTGTGCACTGCTGTGAAGGAAATTGGAGACTTCTTTATAGATTGTGTGTGTTTCAGTTAATTTTAGAGGGGGAGAGTCCCTGTATCCATTTATAGTTAAAACTTCTAATGAGTTTAAGTGTTAGACTGGAGAGAGAGAGAGGGAGAGAGAGAGAGAGAGAGAGAGAGAGAGAACATGTTTCAGTAAGTTGGAAGAAGCAAAATTAGGTTAGCAACTAGCCATGGATGACAGTAATCACAATTCAAAGAGGATGTGGCTGGAAATAGGTATAGATGTGTCAAGACCACAGTTGCACTTTCCACTTGGTAGCTGCAAGAATATGTAGTTCAGAGGAAACTACTGCTAAGTAATAGATTGATTTTGATGTTCATTAGGGTAGGCAAATGGTCAACAACAAATACGTAAATAACATCTATAAATGTTTCTAAAATCAAAACAAAGAACAAAAGAGATTGAACACTAAGAAAGATGAGGAAGCAGAATAGAGAAGTAGATAAGAATAAAGGAGAGTGCAGAGAAAGGAAGGCAAAGAATTCTTGAGGCATTTGATAGAAAAAAACAGGAAGGGAATTCAAGAACAAAAAGGGAAGATCCAGTAGTGGAATATTTTTTGAAAAAAAATCAGGAGAGAGATGCAAAGAAGCTGTTACTAAGCACAAATTTGCATTTGAGGAAAGACAGTAAAATGAAAATTCTGGAAGAAACTAAAGTCCACTCTGAGTTTGAGAGGTACAACGTGCGATGGAAGCCATAACTGGAAGAATGTGGATATGTCAAAAAATGAATAGTTACTAGTACTTAAAGTAAGTATTTGCAATGCAGTACTAGTCGCAGGACTAACATAATTACTGAGTAGATCTGATTACCACAAAATACACAAATAATATAGGAATTTATAGAAACTGGTCTTCTAATACGGAAAACAGTAGATGCCACAAGCAAGTACGGAAAGGGCTTGCAGGCTGTGTAATAGACATTGAGGAAATGTTTTGAAAAGATTTGAATCAGATGAACTAAATGGGTGATAAATGAGAGAGGTAGATGCAGTGAGGTCACTTAGAAGAGACTTGTGTTAGTTACAAAGAAGAGAATGCTTGGGATAGTTTCTAGTATGAAGAAGGACATGAAAATAACAGCTTGAATCTAGATGTCACATGGTTGAGCATAACGCATACTTACAGTGCAGGTGGTCAGCAAGAGATAGCTGCAGTGCAGTGTTAGAATGAAGATCAGGTTGAAGAAATGTTGTGGGGGATACAAGCCAAAATGAGGATAGGAAGATGCGAAAGAGGAACAAGAAAACTATTAATGGTTTTAGATATAGCCATCAGAAGAGAAGCAACAGGCTGCACCAAGTAAGCCTAATAAAGAAAGAATAAGATGAGGCCGGAAATGAGAGAGAGAGAGAGAGAGAGAGAGAGAGAGAGAGAGAGAGAGAGAGAGAGAGAGAGAGAGAGGGGGGGGGGGGGGGGGGGGGGGGGGGGAAAAGGGGGCAGGGCAAGAAATTAAGAGATACATACTGATGTTACTGAAAGTGAGAGAGGAAAACTAGATTTTGAGATGAAAAGCATTAAATAAGAAGATAGGCACAAGTGGGAGTGGGAAAAATTAGTTTCTGAAATCAATCTATATCCATGACTATAATCTGTAACCCTCCTTACAGTGTGTGGTGGAGGGTACTTTGCTTACTTCTATCACTTTCCACCTTTCCATTCCAGTCAAGAATGGTGTGCAGAGATAAAAGTAGGAGGAAGCAATATGTTGGATGACTTTTCTAAGAATGTATGCTCATGGAACTTTAACAGTATACCAGTGGGGAACCATTGTTAATCAACGCATAAGGTAGTTTCTTTTTAGTGAATCACTGTGGATCTTTTGAGAAGGACAAATATCTAAGTCCAGTTGCTTCTATGGAAACACCCAATGAGCTACTATGAGATCATTGTATGGAATGTTGCACCACAGCCTCTACTGGTGCAATGAACAGCTCCTGCATCATTTCAGCTGAACAATGTCTCATGGAGGGTATCACAAGTTAGCTTGGTAACTGGGTGTGGTGGCACTAGACAGCATATTCAGTAAGCAAGAAGACATATTCAGTGCCCTGACATTGCAAAACATGCTGTCCAGTGCATCTGAAAGTCAGAGTCGTGACCTATTATGATAATGGGAACACAGGATGGCTGGGTGTGAACAGCAACTCTGCTGAAGAAGGAGGCAGTTGCAGCAGAAAAAAACAGTTTGTAGGTACAGGGACTCTACTATTAATGTTTGTTTACAACCATGGATGGGACATGGAAACTGCATATGGTGCAGGAGGTAAATATGCCATCACAGTGTACCCCAGTATGTTGGGCTCTGGCTGATGACTGACACTGTGCCCTGCTACCACTGCTACTATGTTGTGAGAAGTTTGTATTCCCCAGTCGCAGGTCGCAGTATGCGGCGGGGGGGGGGGGGGGGGGGGGTCGGATGGTGGTGGCTATATGTACAGGGTTATTCTAAATGACGGACCTATTTTCAAAACTTCGTATTTATTCAAGTACAAATGCAAAATGAACAAGCTTTATACCAATGAAAAGAGGAAGTTTCAAAGTTTTTTTTCATATTGTTTAATATCAATTTAATAAATTTAATAATTTTTAATAATTTGTAATTTATTAGTTTTTAATAATTATTTAATAATTAGAAATGTGATAAATATTCAATGTGGCCACCATTGGCTGCACAGCAAACATCGATGCAGTAGCCAAACTTGTCCCACACATGCGAAGTCGTATCTGCTGTTGCTGAGTGCATGGCAGCAGTGATCCGATTCCACAGATCTTTCAGAGTGGTGGAGGTGGGACATAAACAGCTTCCTTCACACAACCCCATAAGAAATAGTCGCAGGGTGTGAGATCAGGAGATCTCGGTGGCCAGAAGTGCAGAGCCAGGTCCTCAAGTCCCCTACAACCAATTCAGTGCTGAGGATGGGAGTCATTCAAAAAGCCTCATACATTATGGTGCCAATGGGGCAGAGCTGCATCCTGTTGGAAAATGAATCCATGGGAATCTTTTGCGAGTTGGTGGTTGAATGCCAAATTTGGTACAAAATGCCTACTGCATTGCAATTTTCGACTCACTTTTTGCGAACTCAAGAATGCAGAAAACCTTGTGCTCCACAGTCGCCATCTCACTTGCAACTGACTGTGAAACAAACTGATGAGCCTATTGCCATGTGAACTGTATCAATCACTTCTGACACCATCACCACCCGCCCACGGCCAACTGCCGAAAACTTTGAAACCTATTCTTTTCATTGGTATAAAGCTTGTTCATTTTGCATTTGTACTTCAATACATACAAATTTTTGAAAGTGAGTTCATCATTTAGAATAACCCTATACATCTGGCTGTGTTATACTTCAGTGTCCCAGAGTGTACAAGTCCTCTGTTGACATCTCTGTGGAGGTGGGGGTGATCGGGCTGTTGCATTGTACCCCAGAGGTGGCGACCAAGTGCTGAGTTGCTTGAACACCCAGGTACTCAGAGGACATAAAGGGATTTGTGGCCTGGCAGTGGTAGACATGGCTGCATCATCAGTATAGTGCTATTCACCACAGGCAGGGCATCAAGTAACTACCTCAGCTGTTTGATGATGATAACCTGGTTTGGGTGGGTTTAAATACTGCTGCTGCTTCCTGACTTTACGGTAGTAGCTGTGTTTGTATGTCATGCTGAACAGTCTGGAACATAGGCAATGACCGGTTGTCAAAAGTTGTCACAATCGGCAGTGAGACGGGCTGTAGAGACCTCCTGGAGACTGACTTGGTATCGGCACACAGATGTCTGATGACACAGGAGAGGTTGCTTCCAGTGAACACACAGTTCAGTGAGCAGTGCTGGCTGGCTATGGCTTTGGCACGATTACAGCTCTGGGCTCCATCTTCTGCTTCAAGCTCTGGAATAGTTTTATTCCCTTACGGCTCCTGCCTCGTAATAAAATAAATCTGCCCTTGGATTTCTGCTAAAAATTTTGCTGTAACATAGCCACTAATTTATTTACAAATATTTGCACCTCATATTTTTAACTTCTCTCTTGGTGGCAATTGCTCATTTACACTATTAACACTTCCTTTCATATCACACTGGCACTTAGCTCCACATAGAGGTTTTGTTCTGGGCTGATTCTCTCAGTGGTGCCATTATGACTGGTTTTACCCATAGGTTGAAGATTGGCAGGGATGGTTTTTGGACTACCTGTCACATGAACTGGTAGTAAGCAATACCTATTATAGCAAAAATTATGCAGGCAGCTGATGTTGAAGTTCCAATAGCTATGAATTGGTGATGATGTTCAGTGTGGTACTTTGTTATGTAGAAATTGCTCCATTGATATGCGGCCATTTTGTGCAGGTATCATTTGGTCTAAGGAGGCGAACAGGATCAGGTCTAATGTGTTATTTAAGTTGGTCAGACTTTAAGTGGACTTTCCAGAGTGGTTTCAGGTCAATGTGTGGGTGATAGTCAGGGTGGTAGTTCCAGTTACAGTGGTGGGTAATCTAAAGGTTGTTCCAAAAATATCGTATCGAGTACCATTGACCAAATAACTCTTGATCTTGTAGCTCAGTGTGCTGTAAGTCACCATGTCATCCATGCTTGTAACCAGTAAAAGTAATAACTACTGGGTTTGTTACAAAGTGTAACCAGTGTAGACCTACTTTTTGGAAGAATTCTGTTGTTAGCTTATTATTCTTGCTCATGGCTTAAGTGTGTTGTGATGTGTTGGGATAACTGTAGAAGTGTCCTGTTTTTCTTGCCTAATTTCAACATTCTTTTCCTTTTGCCTAGGCTCTCCCCTCTCCCTTCTGAAGGTGCTGTCCAAAGTCCTTTAAAAGGATTTGCATGATTTACATTAATTGCTGTGGCAAGAGTTCAAAGTTTAGATTCGATATTGACAGGTGACATCATTTCGGTCACTTGTAATTTTCACTGATAATGCATCACATTTTTTTTGTCTTTCCTTGTGGTGACAGGGTCATTAATGTGGCATGGAGTTAACAAATCATTGGATGTCCCATGCAGAAATATTGAGCTATGCTGCCCTTTATAACAGTCCGTAATTGCAAAAGTGTTGCTATTGCAGGATATTTTGTGCATGAATCATCCTCTAGATTATGTCCCATAAGTGTTTGATGGGATTCATGATGGCGATCTGGCTGGTCAGATCACTCACTCAAATTGTGCACAATGTTCTTCAAACAAATCGCGAACAATTATGGTTCGCTGATAAGGAGGATTGTCACCCATTAAAATGCCATCATTATTTGGGAACATGAAGTCCATGAATGGCCGAAAATGGTCTCCAAGTAGCCAAACATAACCATTTCCAGTCAATGATTGGTTTTGCTGGACCAGAGGGTCCAGTGCATTCCATATAAATGCAGCCCACATTATTATGGGGCCACCCATAGCTTCCACAGTGCCTTGTTGACAACTTGGTCCTTCGTTACTCATCTGTCCAGGCCACTGTTTTCCAGTCATCTAGGGTCCAACCGATATGGTCAAGAGCCCAGGAGAGGTGTTGGTCAAGAGCCCAGTAGAGGCACTGCAAGTGATGTGCTGTTAGCAAAGGCACTCACGTCAGTAGTCTGCTGCCGTAACCCATTAATGCCACATTTCAGTGCACTGCCCTAATGGATATGTTCATTTTGTGCATTCCACATCGATTTCTGCAGTTATTTTACACAGTATTGCTTGTCTGTTAACACTGACAACTCTACGCAAATGCCACTGCTCTCAGTCATTAAGTGGAGGCAGTCGGTCACTGCGTTTCTCTGTGGTGAGAAGTAATACCTGAACTTTTGTGTTCTCAGCACACTCTTCACACCATGAATCCTGGAATATTGAATTCCCTAACAATTCTGAAATGTGTCTAGCTGCAACTACCATTCTGTGTTAAAAGTCTATTAATTCCCGTTGTGTGGCCTTAATCGCATCATAAACCTTTTCACAAGAATCACCTGAGTACAAATGCCATCTCGACCAATGTAATGCTGTTTTATACCCTGGGTACACGATACTGACACCATCAATGTATGTAGATATTGCTATCCCATGACTGTTGTCACCTCAGTATGTAGGGATTGGTTGTCATAACTCATCGCCTTACATGATACTTTGGTAATAGTGGTCTCTTATTATGAGTTCTTTCTTGCTATTCCAAAGCTTTGGCATTCCATTTTTTCATCCACCGCCACATATTCTTCAATCTTTGTGGTGGTAGATGTTGCTATAACACATAAGAAAATGTCTCACCCTCTTTTTACTGGTCCAGTGAAAGATGTTTATGTGAAAAATGTGACTTTAATTAATAGTATGATAAAGAACTTGTACTGTGCCTAGATTTGTTGTTGGAATTTATGTGCAGATATGAGAAAGAAAAATGGGGGGCACAGCAGAGAAAGTGATGATGGATGTGTAATTTGGACTGACCAGTGAGGGGTTACTTGCACTTTGCAGTTGTGCTTTGGGGGTGCTGTGGACTCCAAAGAAGAAATGGGCCTGACAACAGTGGTCAAGCACTAAAGAAAAATGAATGTTGTTATATGGACTCTATGTTATGATATCTCGAGTTAAGTACGAACTTACGGTGTTGGGCAAGAACTGAAGCATCATGTATGAACATGTGTGAAAAGCTTTGTGAATTATCAGTTGTTGTGAGCTGAGAACTTAATTTGAATAGAGAATAATTATGGAAACCATGTTTTTTTCTTTTTTTTTTTTTTTTTTTTTTTTTTTTTTTTTTTTTTTTGATTTTGTATTGTTTAAATATAGCAGCTCTCTTACAGCCCTCACCATTCAGCAATCAGAAAAGAAGTCAGTGGTCAAGTACATGGCATTGCATAGCAGGACCACATCATGAAGAGAAAACATGATGGGGACTGGGAAATTCAGAAAAGAAGGGAACTGTTATTACAGAGAATCAGTAAAGACTTGGCATCTTGCGATATATTGATCACTTAAAATCAACCCACAATAAGAAAAACACCTCACCATTTAAAAAAATATTTCACCGATGGTATATCGTCCCCTTGTGGGGGGAGGGGACACTTACAGAGCTCAAAAGGAGAAGGCATCTTCTTGCCAAAAACATGTCATATGAAGATAACCCTGTGCTCTCATTGGCTTTTGAAGTGAGTGCTCATATGACATACAGAAGTAGGGTGTCTCAGTCATTTAATGAGAGTTAACATAGTAACTTAACATTTTTGCAACCATTTAATGAACTCTTTCCATTTGACCATTCGCCTGTGGGTGGAATGTGCTGGTTGCAAGTTTCTTAGTGCACAATAACTGGCATAACATAAAATTCATTCCTTAGTCTGCTATTGCTGTGTACAGTGTTCAGAACTTAAGTGTCCAATAGTTGATTATGGCACATGCCACTGTTTCTGCCTGCTGATTGGGTATGGCTATCATAGAAATGAAACATGAAAAATCATCGATTATTTTTTGAATGTAACATTTTCCGGATGATGTTTGAGAAAATGGTCCACCTATATCCATGCCAATCATTTGAAATGTTTTATGACATTTGCAATGTCATCTTTTGGCGTCTGAGTTCCACTATTTGTGTGAATGGGACAGGATTCTTGATGTAACAATTGATGTCGTATCTGCATACATCCACCAGCAATTTTGTGCTGCTCTATTTTTCTTTGCTCTGTGATCAGCATGTCTGGTTAGAATTGAATCATGGTTCTACCCCAACAACTCTTTTCATAATTTTGCTGGTACTGCTCTGCATAACCCACATCTCTTTCTGTACAGCTCTCCTGCTTCTGTGCTGAATTGTGGCTGTCTGGTGAACTGCTTGCAATCTAGGTTATTGGTTTGTGCTTCCTTCCATTGCTCTGCATCCACATCAGCACTGTGGCATATATTTTGGGACTTAGTGTGTCTGCGATTGGGTGTGATCTATCTGGGCAATGTATTACTTTGAATTAGAATTCACTCAGGTGTAACATACATCTTGTTAATCTACTAGTTGGATCTTTAAATCCTAATAACCATTGAGTGCTGGATGATCAGTTATTACTTCGAAGTGTCATCTGTACAAATAACGTCAGAAATATGTTACTCCAGATATTAGTGCTATCATTTCTTCCTCAGTAGTGGCATAATTCTTTACTGCTTTACTAAGCTGTTGGGATGCATAAGCAGTGGTATGTTCTTGTCTATCTGTCTCATGTCACTGTAAGGCAAGACTGCTAGCATCACATGACAGTATAAATTGGTTTTAGTAGTCTGGAAAGGTGAGTACTGGTCTGGTGGTCAATAAATCTTTGAATTTTAGAAAATTCTGTTTCACAATCTGGAGACCATTGAAATCTTACCCCTTTTTCAATAAGTGGGTGTGGGGCCCTGCAATTTCAGCAAATTTTGAAACAAATTTTCAGTCAAAATAGGCTGGAACTAGAAATGACTGTAATTCCTATATTTTAGTGGGTGTCAGAAAATTTTTGATAGCGTCAATCACCCGCATATTTGTGTGTACACCATTTTGACTGATAATATGGCACAAATAACAAAAGACTTCTTGTGAAATGAAATGGCACTTTCCAAGGCTAAAAGTTGATGGTGCTGCAGGTAGAAAGTCAAAGACTAACAAAATTATATAATGTAAATAGATCAGGCATTGCTTCAGTTTTAATCCTCGCAATACACCATCTAACAGCTGCTGGAAAGTAGCTGGTGTGTTTTTCAGCTCAAAAGGCATGTGACAGTATTGATAATCACCAGGGGGCTTGGGAATGTTGTTTTCAGGTTGTCTTCAGGTGCTACCTCTAATTAATGGTACCCACATTGTAGGCTTATTATTGTGGAATTTATTTGGCATGTGTTATATATCTGAAATTACCTTCTCATTTAAATAATAGTAGTTGGAATGGAGCTATACCCTTTACTGCAGTATGGAGATTTCTTTGGGACAATGTCAATGGGTGCAGAACAAGGGCTGCTACTTATTTCTGTGATCTCGTCTCGACGTAGCTGGTTTATAAATTGTCTCATGACTGATGTAAATGCTATGGGATTCTGTGCAGTTTCTTATAGTGAGGTGCTGCATTCCTGGTAGTAGTATGATGCTGAGTTAGTGG
The DNA here is from genome assembly GCF_021461385.2 of Schistocerca piceifrons. Classification (NCBI taxonomy): domain Eukaryota; kingdom Metazoa; phylum Arthropoda; class Insecta; order Orthoptera; family Acrididae; genus Schistocerca; species Schistocerca piceifrons. Next base: position 660,189,118 of record NC_060138.1, read on the forward strand.
TGTGGCAGGCAATGGTTCAGGAGGACCAAATAATGCTATGTACTTTCCATGTCCTCCTTGTCCCTTTCCTCTAGATGTGCTACTTTCTTCCTCACTGCTGTCAAACTGACAGACTGTCCTGGTGCTGCATAATCTGATACAAACCCCTGTCCAATTCGTCCTAATCAAGTACTCCTAAATTAACTACCACATGATAGCTGTACTACTACTGTGCTGAAGTTATCAAATCTGACAGGCACAACACTGCTTCCACCAATTTCCTATATGTAGGATAAACTACACCATGAAAGACATTGTACTTTATCTACCTTTTTGAAGTCTAAGAAAGCTCAACAACACACAAGGAATTCATCAGCAGATCAGCTCTGTCATAAACACAAATTAACTTTCCGTTACCTTTTGGTATGATATCCTGTGAGTTGACCTTAAGGAACTGGTATGCAAAGGGGCTGCTGCCTCGAGTGTTACTTGCACAGTAATGATTTTCAGACTGTAAAATGAAGATGAAATAGTGCTCCATCCTATTCTACAACATGCCATTCTAAGTCAGCTATGGTGTGATTCCAACCCAGAAGTCTAAACCAAATTGTCTTTGTAGTCCCTACCTACTGTAGAGAGAACTTCTACACTGATCTGAAAGTTACCCCCCCCCCCCCCCCCTCCCCCAACTTGGCAACTTATTACCACTGAATCATGTGAATCTGCACAACCCCCACCTACGTTGCTTAATGTCCAGTGTGGCAGATTTTATTCCTCTTTACCAAATATTGCCCTATTTGCCACTGATGCCTGAGATCCAATAACTGATAAGAGCTACACAGCTTTCCTTTCTTGTTTCCACTCAGAAAAAACATCTGCCACTGATTTTGTGCAGAGGTTACCTGTGCTAAATCTTAGTGGGAGCATTGAACAATATACATAACACCCATTTAACGACACGGTATAAGGACCAACTTTTGACCATCCTCCATGTCTCTGCAGATTTCTTTTATTACAATTCCATTTGGAATGTACAAAACACTTAGAAGCCTAATGCATTTGTTCTCTGAAATTTCTCTTCACATAACCTGTACGACCACATCTGGAATATTTAATATTCATATTAAAACACCATGTTCTTCTCCCATGGCCTGGTGACCACATCTGTCTCAGACAGCGCATCTGTCTTACACAAGGCTGCTGCAGCTTCCACTGTCTCATACAGCATCTTTGTAAATTCCATATGAACTATGTGCAACATGAAACTTCCTGCCATGTTAAAACTGTGTACCAGACTGAGACTTGAACTTGAGACCTTTGCATTTCATGAGCAAGTGCAATTTGAGTCCTGGTCCAACACACAGTTTTGATTTGCCAGGAAGTTTTCTATCAGTACACAGCCAGTTGCAGAGTGAAAAATTCATTCAGGAAACACCTTCCAGGCTGTGGTTAAGTCATGTCTCCATGATGGCCTTTCTTCCCAGAGTGCTGGTCCTGCAAGTTCCACAGGAGAACTTCGGTGAAGTTGGGAAGGTAGGAGATGAGGTACTGGTGGAAGAAAAGATGTGAGGACAGATTTTGAGTCATGACTGAGTAGCTCTGTTGATAGAGCATTTGCTCATGGAGGACAGAGCATTTGCTCATGAAGGACAGACTATTTGCTCATGAAGGACAAAGGACCTGAGTGTGAAGCTCAGTCTGGCACACAGTTTTTATCTGCCAGAGTGTTTCATATCAGTGCACATTCCACTACATGGTGAACAACTCATTCTGTGGGACATAACTGAGGGTAATTTCCATAAAAATGCATCAAGTGCTCTCTGTTTGGCTTCTTGTAAAATGGCTTTGTTAGCATTTTCAGCCTCCATGAGCTCACATGTATTGACATTAATTTTTTGAAAATGGTTCATAAAATTCTCTACTGTTTACCCGTGTTTTGAAATATCCCATTAAGCTGCCCACGATAGTATCTCAATATATTTATTCTTCTACATTGCAGTGCCAAAGAAACTGGTATAGGCAGGGGTATTCAAATACAGAGATATGTAAACGGGCAGAATATGGCATTGCTGTAGGCAATGCCTGTGTAGGGTAGTAAGTGTCTGGCACTGTTGTTAGATTGTTTACTGCTACTACAATGACAGGTTGTCATGATTTAAGTGAGTTTGAATGTGGTGTTACAGTCAGCGCACAAGCGATGAAACACAGCATCCCTGAGGTGTAGTAATGAAGTGTGAATTTTCCCATATGACTATTTTGTGAGTATACCATGCATATCAGGAATCAGGTAAAACATCAAATTTCCGACATCTCTGTGGCCGGAAAAAGATCGTGCAAGAACGGGACCAATGACATTGGAAGAGAATCGTTCAACATTACAGAGGGGCAACCCTTCTGCAAATTGCTGCAGATTTCAATGCTGGGTAATCAACAAGAGTCAGAGTGCGAACCATTCAACGAAACATCTTCAATTTGGGCCTTCGGAGCCGCAGGCCCACTAGTCGACCCATGATAACAAACAACACACAGCTTTACGCTTCACCTGGGCCATCAACACCGACATTGGGCTGTTGATGACTGAAACATGTTGCCTGGTCGGACGAGACTCATTTCAAATTGTATCGAGCAGATGGACATGCAGGGGTATGGAGACAACCTCATGAATCCATGGCCCCTGCATGTCAGCAGGAGACTGTTCAAATTGGTGGAGGCTCTGTAATAGTGTGGGGTGTGTGCAGTTGGAGTGATATAGGACCTGTGATGTGTGTAGATATGACTCTGACAGGTGACATGTACATAAGCATTCTGTCTGATTACCTGCATCCACTCATGTCCATTGTGATGGACTTGGGCATTTTCAGCAGGACAAGGCGACACTCCACATGCCCAAAATTGCTACATAGTGGCTTCAGGAACACTCTTCTGGGTTCAAACTCTTCTTCTGGCCACCAAACTCCCAAGACATGAACATTATTGAGCATATCTGGAATGCCTTGCAAGGTGCTGTTCAGAAGAGATCTCCACCTACTCGTACTCTACAGGTTTACAGACAGCCCTGCAGGGTTCATGGTGTCTGTTCCCTCCAGCACTATTTCTAACATTAGCCGAGTCCATGCCACATTGTGTTGTGACACTTCTGCATGCTCGTGGGGGCTCTGCACGATATTAGGCAGGTGTACAAGTTTCTTGGGCTCCTTAGTGTATATCTCTCTAGCAACCCTTCTCTGAAATCCTCAAATCACTATGCTTCTCTTAACATCTCATGGCACATTACAAATGCTGTAGCATGTCCTGCTTCACTCAGTAATTGCTCATTTCTCTGATTTACGAACCTAGCAGCTGTATCCAAATTATTAAAAAACATGAAGATATTTTCCCCTGGTTTCCCAGAAAATAGAGTGAACAACAAAGTAACAAGGATAGATGCACTATGCTGTGATGATTCCCTTGTTTTCCCCTATAGTCATTCTAACTCTGTTGTCTGCAGCTTTGCTACTTGGTCTGTATGACACTGAATCACACTTTGAGCTTGTTTCTCAATACTGTGTTATGTACAACCAACACAAGTATATAGCATAAACAAAATAAAATAAAAAGGAAGAAGAAAGGATAGGGAAACAACCAAGCAGGCCAAAAGTAACTTTAAACTTGACACTTAATCCTACTGCTGCATAGGATGTTCCTGCTGCAGAACCACGGATCTGCCTGGTTGTCTTGTGGTTATCCACCTTCATCTTCAGCAGTTCTTCTGAGATCTATAATGGAATGACAGAATGGTTGGGTGTGGGTGTCAGTTCTCCACTGAAGATGGAGACAGTTACAGTAGGAGATGACAGTTTGCAGAAACTAGGACTTTTTTATTATTGTTTGCTTACAATAATGGGACCAGCTCGTATAAATACCACCTGATTTAGACTCTCAGTCACAGTTGTGCATACTGTGTTCAGTTATGCAGTTAAAACCAGCTGTTAGTCAAGAGTAGTAGTCCGTTGGCAGTCAGAGACGAACTAACCATCCACAATCTTAAGACTTCGCTGTAAATAGCTGCAGGGTGACGCCTGAGCTGAATCTTAATGCTGTCAACTCAGTACATTCACATCGTCAGGCCACTCACTGGGTGACTACCATCTGCTAATGGCCACTTTCCTAGTGGATCATCTGAGCTCTCCAGCTGTCTAGCCTCCACTGCCCAAACGGGCATACTGACACTGTTCATCTCACAGGGCTGTTATACAAAGTTGCTGTCCACTGTAGGTACACACCATTGACATCAGACATGCTGGGTGATGCAGTTTGATCCCGCCTGTCCAGTGTTCTTCGTGCTGCATAAAGAGGTCACCAGCTGTAGCTGCTTTCTGCTGTCCATTACATGCTGCCACCAGTTTACATCAGTGCCTCTCCTGATGTGCTAAGAGCAGCACCCTGCTGACAGCTGTCACTGCCTATGGGGACACACTATGCAGCTTCCTCCTGGCAGCCTCATGCCGACACTGATACACTACAGTACCTGCAGCTGTCTACGTCACGGACGCCACCGACTACCTTTCTAGCTTTGACTCCACCATTGTAATTGGTTGGAATAAGAGACTTTCTTAATAAGAAATGTTTCCATGATGGGTTATCATCCAACTCGTCTCACCACTATCATCACCATTACCACACTAGTGCAGCTGAGCTGCGCTGCGGGGGTGTACTGCAGTGCATCCTGATGTAATGGCAGCCCAACTCTCCCACCACTGTAGACGTCATGCACCCAGCTTCTGCATTTGGTGTGAAAAGTTCGTGGCTACTACCAACAGCTGGACCATGGACATAATTGTCAGCTCCAGCTTGCAGCTTCAATAATGCAGTATGATGTGTAGACTTCTTGTTTTTTTACCTTCTCCTGTTCATATGCAAAGGGTTGACTGGGAGCTTGGCAAGATGCAGTCAGTGAGGCCGGAGGAACCAGTTGGATCTTTTTCAATTAAGAGGGGCTGGGGGGATACTAGGAAGATCATACTGGCATGCAACCTGTAAGATGCAGCAGTGTAATGTGTTGGGCCACATCATGTCACGTGCACAGTTAGCACCTGTTAAGTGTAGTACATGTGGGTGCTATGGTCATTATGGTGAGTGGTATTCAGAATCAAAATGTTAAAAAATTAGATGCAAAGACTAAGAATGGTGTGTTACTGTGTTTGAGTGCCTGTGCTATAGTCTGTCTGGTTGTTTGTTTTTGTTATCTGTTTTGTGTTTTATTTTGATTTTGGTGGATACAGGTTCTCCAATATCAGAGTGAGACACACTGGTTGTTTCCTGGCAAGAGGTTTCTCAAGCTTTTGTAGATCAAATAAGAGTTCTAAAGTTAAGAAACATGCAGGTGTAGAAGAAATTAACTAACTACTGTGAGTCTTATTACACTTTTTTGACATGTCAACTGAGGCTGTGTTGGCATTCATAGGTGAATTTGAAGCAGCCGAAGGGCTGGTTTTCTGGATGGATGAATGACTATTGCAGAGGGCCAAATTGTGCTTAATGAGTAAACAATGACTTAGGTGATGTATTATGAGGGTTTGAGGAATATGTGTACTTTTCAGCAGCTGAAGGAAGGGCCTTTATAGTGTTTAGAGAAACAGATTAAAAATGAAATTCATTTCTGGTCAACTCACTGGAGCGTCTCAAAAGCAGAATGAAACACTAGAAAGTTTTTTGAATAGGGTAAGGAAAGTAAATATTACGACCTATCAGTAGATGGAAAATGGCGTGGCTAAGAGGCATATTCTCCAGGAAATATAGCATAGAGCATTGGATACTTTTCTAAGGGGGCTTTCACGCAACATGTCTAGAAGAGTACATCCTGAGAATCTGGAAGATCTGGCCACTGCCATCAGGGTAGCCATGCAGGTAGGAGAGGTAGTTATGGTGAGGGGAATAAGGGACAAATGGGGTGTATTTTGTACAAATATAAAGTGTTATTTTAATACACTACCCACGTATAAGTCCCATGAGATGGTTACTATGTGTGAATAGTAATGTAAATGACCAGAAAGTTTTAGATATGTAAACACAACTGGTCAAGGGACACTTTCTTTCCTCATTGCCTACGCTACCAGAGGGACTGCCGGTTCCTGCAGTATCCATGTAGCCCACATTGGGGCTGTGAAACCATACAGCTTTTATGGGTCAGTGCTGGTGCAGCCATCTCAATATCAGTGTCCGACTCCAGTGGTGTTACTAAGTCCCTCCCCCCTTTAATAGGTGCATAGGGTCAGAAATGACAAAACCTGTGCTCTGTCCTCAAGGAAAGGGGGGGGGGGGGGAGAGATATTATGTGAAGAACCCTTCCAGTGACTCCCAACAGCACCTCAATTTGTGGTATTTCCATCCCCATGGTGTCTTGTTCATTTGCTGCCTGGTCCACTGGAGGCTGCGATTACTGCTGAGACATCAAAGACTGTCTGCAAATGCAGTGTTGGAAGAAGTGACTCAACCTCCCTGGGTTACCAGTTTCATGCCAGTTTGGCCATGAGCTGCTGCTGGTAATGGCGATGTGGGTGCAGGTTATATAACAGCACTAGCACTGTGCCCCGGTTGTGAACCGAGGAGCACCAGCAATCTGTGGGCATGGCGTAAACATATGGTCAATGAGAGGAGTGGGATTGGAAGCCTCTTGTGCTGGCTTGAAGAGTGGAGCAAGCTCCTGTCTACGTTGCGGCTGTATCTGGTTTCTGTGGTGGAACAGATGCTCCTGCCTGGCTGCAACGAGGAACAGTTGGCATCTCTTGTGACTGAGAATGATGCCTGGTACCCAACCCAGCCTCTAGCTGAAGGTGCAAGCCCACATGGTGGCACAATGCTGGTAGTTGGGTGTGTAACTAAGGCTGAGGGTCTGTGAGGCAGAATGCAGCAAATCCAGGAGCATGCACAGCCTGTGCCCAAGCAGTACCACAGCTGGGCTTCATCCATATTCCCTTAGCAGAATGCCTAAAATTCCACTGAAACAAACAGGTCCGTCCTCGGATGCTAATGCGTGGAGGGCTCCCTTTATGGTGAAAATGGAAGTGAGCCTTCAGATTCAGCATGTGCATCTGTAGAAGAGATGTGGGTCACATATGGAAAATTAGTGCATCTACCACTAGCAACTTACATTGCACTCTGAGAAAAAGTTGGCAGGGTCAATGTGCATACTCTTGTAAGGGTGCTCACACTGGGGTTATGTGGAAAAACTTTTTGCTGAGGAGGCTTGGTTGTGAGTTCAAGCCTGACATGTACACACTTTGTGTTTGATTGTGCTATCTATCTATCTAAGCCCAGTAAGCATGGAGCCTAGCTAAAGCTTTCATCTTTGGCATCCCACAGTGGGATGTGTGTATCAACTGAAGGATGCAGCAGAGCCGGAACAACAATGCGACATTCAGCATCTTCTGTAGACAATAATACTACTCCCTGAACAACATTCAGCCTATATTTTGTAGTAAAATAATTGCCCAATGCTGGGTCTCATCATTTTAGGAGGAACCCCGGCCAGCCAACCACTTTGCACAGGCTCTGTACAGGAGGTGGTCCTGGCTAGTAGTCACTGCTACGTGACGAGCATTGATTGGGAAGTCTTGCAAGCGGTCATGCATCGTTCCATCTAGGATAAAACACACTGCTTCCAGGCAGCCAAACTCAATGTCGGTGCTGATGAGGAGATATAATGATGCATCAGTGTTAACATGCAGAGCAGTGGGCTGAAAATGAATTTGATAATGGTAATTGTTCACGAAGAGATCCCAATGTTGCAAACACTGTGCTGGTTTGTCTGATAGGAGTGAACATGAACCAAGAAATGAGGGGTTTGTGGTCTGTAAGTAACTGAAACATATTCCCATATAGGAAAACATGGAATTTTTTGACATCATGCATAATGGATCGCACCTCCTCAATTTGTGAATAATTTTGGTGTCTCTGCAAGAGTGTCTTTTTGTTAGGTGCAAAAGTGGTTGATTACTCTTTACCAAATGAATGGAATGTCTTTCTTCCTCAAATGATTCAATGGATGTGTGAGGTGAGCTGCCTGGGAATGAATTTTGCATAGTAATTCACTTTCCCCAGAAAAAGACAGCAGCTTCTTCATTGCATCATTGTGCTCTGCCATCAGCATGATGCCTTTGCTGTGTAACATATGCCCCAAATATTGCACAGAGGCTGCAAAAAACTTTTTTTTCATCTAGGTTACGGCGGATCCTGTACTCCAGCAACTCCTGAAATAGAGTTTGTATGTTTTGCATGTGCTGTTCCCTAGTAATAATTGTCACCAAAATGTCATCCAAATGGTGTACACATTTTGGAATACTGCCAGTTTGTTAGTCTGCTTACCTTTGGAAAATTCCCAGTACTGAGGTGACACTAGTGGGCAACATCTTGCATTAATGCATTCCAAAAGATGTATTTAGTACCAGAATTTTTCACTTTTCTATGTCTAGAAGTAACTGCAAGTATGCATCTGTCAAATCAGTTTTTGAAAGATACTGCCCCTAACTTAACTAAAAGTTCCTCTGGCTGAGGGATTGGGTAAATGTTGATCTCACTTTGTGCATTAATCCTGGCCTTAAAAGCACCACAGAATCTGATAGACGCATTTGCTGTCTTCATGACGACCACATGAGTTGGCCATTGGCTAGCTGAAGTTGTCACAATCACTCCCAATTCTTGTGACCTTTCTAACTCAGCATTCATTGCATCTTGCATTTGGAACAGAACTGGCCGCGAACAACAAAGTTTAGGCACTGGGAACTGCATAAGTTAAAGACGCGCTCCAAACTCTTTGGCCCAACCCTTCATATCTTGGAGTAACTGATTATAATTTTCTAATAACGATTCTAAATCCAGGTATTGTACTGAGATGGATACCCATTTCACCTCACTTAATATTTGATAGCCAACTGTGATGATTGCATCTAAACCAGAAAAATTTGCAGCTGATGGTGAACTTATGACCAGCAAACCGATTTGCCGCTCTATATTCTTGTATTTTTCCCTACAGTCATTTGCCTTCACAAAGAAATCTTTTGCTGGCTGAATGAAATAACCTGCTGCTGCCATGGCTGCATATTGGGGGCGGGGTGTCCAAATACTGGTAGGTTTTCTGGTTACTCAAAGAAACTTCAGCCCCCATATCAACCTGGAAGTGGGCTGTAGTACCATAATTCTACTGATATCCAAACCAGTCAGGAGTTTATTAGGTACTTGGCCAATTTCTGCTGAGACGAAGTAAAGCAAACATCAGGTCTTGGTTCCACAGTATATTGGCAAATACTGGGCATTGGCCAACAATGTTGTTTTCCTGCCCAGGCACACTGCTGCTAAACGCCCTCATGACAGGAGTAACATATGTCATACAAATGTGGCCACTAGATACATTTGTCTTCGTATATCCATAATTAAAACGAACAACTTGGGATGTCAGCTGGTATAATATATGTTTAAAAAATGACCTAATTCCTCCAGCTGTATTAAGGTGTTGGTTTTATTGGCAACTAGTTTCGATGTTGTTACATCTTCATCTTCAGGCCCATACTTGTTGACAGTAACCGTATGTGTCTAACACTACTAGTGTTAGACACATACGGTTACTGTCAACAAGTATGGGCCTGAAGATTATGCAGTGTTAGACACATACGGTTACTGTCAACAAGTATGGGCCCAAAGATGATGTTATAACAGCATTGAATCTAGTGGCCAATAAAACCAACACCTTAATACAGCTGGAGGAATTACGCCATTTTTAAACAGATACATTTGTGGCTTGAGTAACAGTCTGGCAAGAATTAAGTGTCATTGGCGGTGAATCTAATGATGAGAGGGTACTTTTCGTATTATTTAAAAAACAGGATTTATGTTGAGACACCCAGCTAGGTTGCATCTGTGCTAGGTCGCTGCAAACACATTGCCTCTTGTCATGAGAGTAGAGCCAATTAAACTGTGTACAAAGTCATTAAGACTCAATTCGCACAGTGAAGTTCCACAGGACACAGGCACTCTGGCTGAGTACGTGTGCAGGTATCAGCTAAGATCTTGTGTTATACATGAAGGAGCATTGCATGTGTTCAAGAAGTAGGTGGGGAACCTATGGCTCTTATCAGTGTAGATAATTTTGGTACTTATAAAGTGATTCTGGCAAAAGAATTGATAGTTGTCAATTTGGATATTCTGGATTGAATGGTTTACACAATCTTAAGTGTGGCCCTTAGTCATAAGCAAACCACCAATAGACCTGCAGATGTGCAAAATAAACATGATCTGCTAACTCACAACAAGATCAGTTCTGAAGAATACACAGAATTAATAGAACTTTTTAGAATTTGCATTAACTTATAACTTTTTTACCTTCAGTGGAAAAATATATCAACAAACTAGTGGTCTTGGTATGGGTAACAGTTTGGCTGGTACGTTAGCAGACATTTTTTGAATGATTTAGTAAGTAAGTTCTTTGCTAAGTTTCCACAACTAAAAGAGAAGACTATACATTATAAACACTATGTCGATGACATCTTGCTACTGTTAGAGGGTGACGAGAATGAGGTTACCACATTTGCTCAAGCCATAGCCAGCATGCACCAAAAATGGCTTTCACTTCAGAAGTAAAAGAAGTGAGATCCACTAACTATTTAGACCTTACTATTAAGAAAGTTGATAATGGACATAAATTTTCAATTTTCAGAAAGCCTACATGTACAGACACTGTTATCGGTGCTAGTTCATGCCATCCACCACGATACAAAAGGGCCTTTTTCACTTCTATGATTCCCCGACTCTTTCGATTACCATTGGCTGACAGTGAAATACACGAAAAACTTAGTATATTAAAGTAAACTGCAGTAGCCAACAGTTTTTTGGCAAATAATGTTATGCGCCCAAACAATAGGATAAAAAACAGGAAATAAATAGTAGGCAGATGCACAATTACCCAGCAAAAAGAAGTAATAAAGAAAAACTGAAAACTATTCCAATGAAATTTTACAGCAAAATGTACCAACAAATAAAAAAATGATTCACGAAACCTAAGGTTAGATACGGTTTTCGAGTTAACAACACTCTCAAACTCCGTGTAAAACATAATTAGAGTAATAATTCTCACAAATTTGATGGTTCTGGTGTTTGTAAGATCATTTGTTGCAGTTGTGACTGTTATAACGTCAAGTTGAACAAATATATTTCAAGGACGACACAATACATGTAAGTCACAGATCAAGTAGACAAAGGAAGATGTGTGTACACTTTAACAGTCAAATCCGAACTGAGTCCGAGTCTAGTGGCTGCTGGCTGGCTGGCCGCTTAGGTGGCGCTGCTGCTGCATGGCTGGCAGACAGTGCCGCATGTAGAGGACGCGTGTAACTGCGCGGCAGCACTTTGAAAGATTGGCGAGTCACAACATTTTTCACCCCTTTGAAGTTTTTTGCACATGTCTTGATGGAGGTGGCCCTGTAGATTGCTAACGTCCATAGGTGTTGTTTGACTGGCTGTAAAGTCTCGAGGAGGAGGCTTCCCGTACGGACGGAAGTGTCCCCGATGATAATGGGTCGAAATGACAGGAGACGTGGGGGTCGCATTGGCTGGGGCCCTGTGCACCAATCTGCCCGTTGCGGCAAGTCCGATTGTTATAACAGGAGACATGGGCGATGTGTATGTGTCCGTAGGAGAAGGAGCCAGTAGAGTTGTTCCAACAGATGGTGGTCTTCTGGTTCCTGCATGGGCATGTCTCCTGTTGGTGTCAGTTCATGTGCTGGCACCGAGATGATGGTGAGAGGACTGCGTTGTGAGTAATGAGATATTCCAGGATCCCGAGCATCAGGTAGAACCGAAGGTGGTGTAGCGGCATCCGGAGCAGGCGTTTCTGGCACACAAGACCGAAGCTGGTCTGAATGACGCACTGCAACACCCATGTCTGTCTGGATTTCATACAGGCGTCGGCCACAGTGTCGTAAGATGCGGCCAGGACTCCATTTTGGCTGCCTGCCATATCCCCGTACCCATACAAGGTCGCTGGCGGTGAACTGGCCAAGCGAAGGCACCCGCGGCCGTGAGGTGGAAGGCTGCAGAAGATGAAGTAGCATGCGGGGCTGTCGGCCATGTAAGAGCTCAGCCGGGCTGTGGTCACCCATGGGGGAGAAATGGTAAGAAGCCAGAAATTGGAGAAGCGCATCATCAGCAGCAGAAGAAGTTGGGAATTTCCTCATCTGAGCCTTAAATGTGCAGACCATACGTTCAGCCTCACGGCTTGACTGTGGATGGAACGGAGGGGCCGTGATGAGCATGACGCCCTGACGGGCACAAAAATCTGCAAAATCGGAAGAGGCAAATTGCGGACCATTATCAGTAACAAGAGTAGAGGGAAGGCCTTCCAAAGAGAAAATGTGAGGTAGAGCATTTGTGGTTGCCGCGGTGGTAGGCGACGTGCAACGGACAATGAAAGGAAAGTCAGAATAGGCGTCAATAACGAGAAGCCAATAAGTACCTAAAAAAGGTCCCACGAAGTCGGCATGAATACGCTCCCAGGGCTTTTCAGGCAAAGGTCACAGTGACAAAGATGACTTTGGGGCGGTGGCCTGTAACGCACAAGGGCCACAGTCAGTGACCAAGTGTGCGATTTCAGAGTTGATGCTGGGCCAGTACACATAACGGCGCGCCAGAGATTTTGTGCGAGAGACACCCCAGTGCCCTTGGTGAAGGAGGCGCAAGACCGAAGCACGCAAAGACGCAGGTACCACAACACGCGGTGAAGCATTGTCGGTGGAAAGGAGGATAACACCATCCCTAGCCATGAGGCGGTAACACAAAGCGTAATAGTTCTACAATGGATCAGAAGTCTTAGCGGACAGACGATCTGGCCAACCCCTCTGAATACAGCGTAAAACCTGGGAGAGGGTAGGATCAGAACCCATAGCAGCCGCCAGCCGGTCCCTGGTGATAGGGAACCTGTCCACAACCCGCTTGTCGGCAACATCCAGGTGGAAACACAAAAGTTCGTCCCTATCGAATGCCGGATCAGGACCCATGGGAAGGCAAGTCAGTGCATCAGCATTAGCATGTTGTGCTGTCGGCCAGAAATGAATCTCAATTGAAATGAGACAAGTAAAGAGCCCAACGCTGGAGGTGGTGTGCAGCCTTGTCAGGAAGTGAAGTTGATGGATGAAACAAGGAAACAAGTGGTTTGTGATCCGTAACAAGATGAAATTTGTATCCATAGAGAAAAACACCAAACTTATGAAGAGCATAAATAATGGCCAAAGCTTCTTTTTCAATTTGAGAATACTTTTGTTGGGCATCCATGAGAGTTTTGGAGGCATAAGCAATGGGTTGTTCAGAACCGTCAGAAAAACGGTGCGCAAGGACTGCACCGACCCCGTATTGAGAGGCATCCGTGGCAAGAACAAGATGTTGGCCAGGGGCCTGTTTCAGCATAGTCTTAAATTTCTGGAAAGCTGCATCGCATGACGTGGACCAGTGAAAAGGCACATTTTTATGCAACAGGCGATGCTACGGCTGAGCCACCGAAGCAGCAGATGGTAAAAACCTGTGATAGTATGCTATTCTCCCCAAGAAGGCCTGCAGTTCCTTAACAGGTGTAGGACGAGGAAAGGCATCGATCGCAGCGGCAGTTTACTGAAGCGGCCGAATTTCAAAAGACTGAGCAATGGATAGGACTTCATCTAGAGTCGGATTTGCCAACTGAAGGGCACGTTGCCTAACTTCTTTGTCGGGCGCCGACCTGTAATAGCATCCCATACCATGTAATCAGCGTAGGATTCTTTGTGAATGTCAGTAACAAATTGACACTTTCGACTGAGGCTGTGAAGTTCAGCAGCCCAAGTGCGATAGGATTGATTCGGTTGTTTTTGACAACGATAAAAGGCAACACGAGAGGCTACCACATGTGTATGCTTTTGAAAATATACGGACAGAAGTGAACACATTTCACCAAAGGACAAAGACGCAGGATCTTTCAAAGGAGCCAATTGCGACAACAGCCGATACATTTGAGGTGAAATCCATGAAAGGAACAGAGACTTACATGTTTGGTCATCCGCGACATGAAATGCCAAGAAGTGCTGTCGAAGACGTTTTTCGTAATCAGACCAGTCTTCCACCGTCTCGTCGTAAGGAGGAAAAGGAGGGGGAGACAACGATGAGAGAGCATTTGATGCTGCGATGAAATCATGAATTGCATTTGTGAAAAGCGTTTGCTGTTCGAAGACACCTTGCAATAGTTGCTCTAAAGTAGCCATGGAAACCTGTGGGTCAACGATGAAAAAGAAAAATGCACTACCTCGTCGCCAATTGTTATAACATCAAGTTGAACAAATATATTTCAAGGACGACACAATACATGTAAGTCACAGATCAAGTAAACAAAGTAAGATGTGTGTACACTTTAACAGTCAAATCCGAAATGAGTCCGAGTCTAGCGGCCGCTGGCTGGCTTGCCGCATGTAGAGGACGCACGTAACTGCGCGGCGGCACTTTGAAAGATTGGCGAGTCACAACAGTGACAAATTTTGTATTGATCAAACTGGCTGTTCTTTTAAAGTAAGATTCAAGGAGCATTTACTGGCATATAAAAAAACTGCAGTGGGAATGCGTTTGGCAGAAACTGGCCACACTATAGGCAATATTGAGAATTGTTTGTGTATTCTGCACAAGGCGGAAAAGGGTCATGCTCTTGATTTGTTAGGGGAGTTGGAGATCTACAAAGCAAAAAAGCATGAGCCCACAAGGGTACTCAATGGACAGAGCTATTTTGTCGCCAATGCTTACTTTGCTTTATTTGGTAACATATTACAATAACCACTTAGTGTCTTGCTTATTTATAACTAGCCTTGTTGATGATTTATGTCGAGAACAGTATGCATTTGCCTTATTTCCGTACATCTGTCGCTCTAATGATGAGTTTTGCTATTTGGGGAGCAAAAACACCGATGATGGTCAAAGGAGAGAGGATTTAAATGTAAACTGGCAATGACAAGGAAAGCATTTCTGAAGAAGAGAAGTTTGTTAACATTGAGTATAGATTGAAGTACCAGGAAGTCATTTCTGAAAGTATTTGTATGAAGTGAAACATGGACGAAAAATAGTTTGGACAAGAAGAGAACAGAAGCTTTTGAAATGTGGTGCTACAGAAGAATGCTGAAGAATAGATGGGTAGATCACATAACTTATGAGGAGGTATTGAATAGAATTGGGGAGAAGAGGAGCTTGTGGCACAACTTGACTAGAAGAAGGGATCGGTTGGTAGGACATGTTCCGAGACATCGAGGGATCACCAATTTAGTATTGGAGGGGAGCGTGGAGGGTAAAAATCATAGAGGGAGACCAAGAGATAAATACGCTAAGCAGATTCAGAAGGATGTAGGTTGCAGTAGGTACTGGGAGATGAAGAATCTTGCACAGGATACAGTAGCATGGAGAGCTGCATCAAACCAGTCTCTAGACTGAAGACGACAACGACAACAACAACAACAACAACAATAATAAAGATGTTGTAAAACTGTTGACACAGTTATAAAACAAAGGTCTCAAATTCCACTGTATGGTTGACTTTCAAGTTGCATTTGAAAAGCTGGAGGAGACACTAACATCTCTCTCTGTATTAGTATTTCTGAATTATGAGAAGGAATTTATTCTTTTCTACAGCACAAGCAGCCAGGCAGTAGGGTGTGTTGTAAGCCAGAAACTGAAAGGGAAAGAGCACCTAGTGGCTTACACATCAAGGCAGTTAAATAAAGCTGGAAAAAAGAAAAATTGTCCACAGAAAAAGAATGTTGAGTTTGATATGTGGTGTCATGTAATGCAGGTATTACCTGTGTGACAGAAAATTCAAAATGTTAACTGAACATGCAGCATTAGAATGGTTATTAGGATTAAGAGATCCTTCAAATAGGGTGATTTCATGGATGTTGAAATTAAGCAAATGAGATGATTCACTGTAAAGCAGATGGACTAAGCTGGAAGATTGGTGTCAAACATGTGATTGGTCATAGCCTTGCAGAATGGCAGAAGGTGCAGTCCACTGATGCAGATTGCAAGCTATTCAGAAAATAGCTGCTGTTTGCTGTCCATGATGGTTTGTTGTATAGGGCAGTGAAGTTTGGGCCACACAATATAGTGCCTGTTGCACCACGAGATGAAGTGTTGAAAGAATTGCGTGACCACATGTTGTTGGGACATGTAGGTTGCAGAACAACAGATGATATTGGTAGAGAATGCAGAAACAGGGTGTCAACCAGAATGTGAGAAATAGTGTGCCAAGTGCCAACATGCAGACTTAAGTCATCAGCAACTACTGCTTCAGAGATTACCAAATGAATCCAAACCATTCAAAATGGTACAGATAGTCATCTTGGGTCCATTTAGCCAAATGCCAGAGGGTAATCTCTCTGTTTTGACAATTGCAGGCCACATTTCATCCTTATGATTGTCATTCCAAATCATCAAGCACATATAGTAGCACAAGCAATGATGAATAACTGGTTGTTGATGTCTGGCATCCTTGACATGATAATTATGGGTTGGGGAACCAACTTCATGTCATCGCTAATGAAACACGTGTGCCACCTGTTACGAATCTGGAAATTAAGACCTCCTAATCCCTTGTATGCCCAAGGTAATGAGAGGACTGAATGCATTACTAAACCATGGGTAAGATGGTAAGCTATTACATCAGTAGTCACCATAATAAGTGGAATGTTTACCTATCCTATGTCGTGGCTGCTTATAATTCAAAGGAGCAGGACAGTGTTGGTCTCTTACCATACATAAAGATGTATGGAAGGAAAGTGTCACCACCTTTTGAGGTTATTGGACCTAAGGCAGGGAAAAATAAGGAACCAGTACAGAACATTGATAAAATATTAAGAGAATGCAGAAGGCAAATATTCAAGAAAATGGGCCTGAATAGTGTTAAAAAGCAGGAGTATACTGTTGGCCAATGGGTGTGTTAACTAGCTCCTATACACAAAAGTATGAAATGAAGAAATTTATTACACAGTATCAAGGGCCGTACCAAGTTGTGGAAATGACATTGCTAGTAAACATTAAATTGCAGTTGCTGATGTAGACATCTGTTGTCCACATGGGATACATTAGATCTTTCAAGGGCACTCCAGATGCCCCACCGCAAGTACCACACCACTTCCACTTCCTCAGAAGAAGGTAGGGAGCAAAATGGGGAACACGGATAAATAAACTCGTGCAGATGCACACAAGATGCCTTACTGAGGTCACACGAATAAGTAGATACACTAACATATGTAATTGGAGAATATTTATTGTAAGCGATTAATTACGTAAGAGAGACAGAACTCATGGTGAGCATTGTAGCAAGTTATGTTGTGTTGCATAAGTAATATGAGGATATGTTGTCATAATAGTATGTGTTCCATCATTGGTGTGCAATGGTGAGTCACAGACACCCGGTTCTTTTGTGAGTGGGAGAGAGAGTGATGTGAATTAGTTTTCCCCATGTGGCATTATGATCAAGGATGACCATGATGTTTGCCATAACTCTGTTGACTCTGCACTCTGCATTGGGGAAGTGCTAGATGCATTGTGGAATCAGCAACTAGGAGGAGGAGTACTGCACTCCAGACATGAGGACATCATTCTAACCAGCCACCATTGGACACTGAAAGTTGACTTACAAAATGTGGGTGGTAAGGAACGAAGTATGGATGCTGGAGGAAATAGTCACTGAATTGCATCTTGAGGCTTAGAGGAGGGGAGGAGAGTGCCAGGGGTATCTCCCTCCCACAAATGGCTACAGGAACATTTACCTCACGTACTAGTTGTGGTGCCACACACATTATTGCTTCACTAAAGAGGATTATTGGTTCAGGTGAAGACAGTCTTCGGACTATAGATGCTGATGATATCCAGGAATTAAATGACATGCTTTAATGAGTGAAATAAGTGGCGAATAAGAATAGAGTTTTTGCAGAGTGGGATACCACACAACTAACCCACTTGGAACTCGAGGGACATGAAAGGGAAGCAGTGGTTGGGAAGGGAGTGAGACAGGTTGTAGCCTCTCCTCGATGTTATTCAATCTGTATATTGAACAAGCAGTAAAGGAGAAGCAAAAGAAAAATTTGGAGTAGGAATTAAAATCCATGGAGAAGAAATAAAAACTTTGAGGTTTGCTGATGACATTGTAATTCTGTTAGAGACAGCAAAGGACTTGGAAGAGCAGCTGAACGGAATGGACAGTGTCTAAAAAGAGGATATAAGATGAACATCAACAAAAGCAAAACAAGGATAATGGAATGTAGTCAAATTAAATCGGATGATGCTGCGGGAATTAGATTAGGAACTGAGAGGCTTAAAGTAGTAAATGAGTATTGCTATTTGGCGAGCAAAATAAATGATGATGGTCAAAGTAGAGAGGATATAAAATGTTGACTGGCGATGGCAAGGAAAGTGTTTCTGAAGAAGAGAAATTTGTTAACGTCGAGTATAGATTTAAGTGTCAGGAAGTCGTTTCTGAAAGTATTTGCATGGAGTGTAGCCATGTATGGAAGTAAAACGTGGATGATAAATAGTTTAGACAAGAAGAGAATAGAAGCTTTCGAAATGTGGTGCTACAGAAGAATGCTGAAGATTAGATGGGTAGATCACATAACTAATGAGGAGGTATTGAATAAAATTGGAGAGAAGAGAAATTTGTGGCACAACTTGACTAGAAGAAGGGATCGGTTGGTAGAGCATATTCTGAGGCATCAAGGGATCACCAATTTAGTATTGGAGGGCAGTGTGGAGGATAAAAATCATAGAGGGAGACCAAGAGATGAATACACTAAACAGATTCAGAAGGATGTAGGTTGCAGTATGTACTGGGAGATGAAGAATCTTGCACAGGATAGAGTAGCATGGAGAGCTGCATCAAACCAGTCTCTGGACTGAAGACCACAACAACAACAACAACAACAACAACAACAACAGTTTTCTTTTGTGTCAATGTTCTTTTAACTAAGAAATTTTATGTTGTTATTCGACCTATAACCCATTGGTTAGCGATGCCATAATTCTGTCAGAAGTGGGCGGAGCCTCCAGTGTATATAGTAAGATGTGCACTGGTTTCTCCAGTAGTGATTTATCACCAGAAGGAGGTTCTTGCTCACTGGCAATTCACCACTTTATAGCTTTGTAGCTTTATATATTACTCTTTAATGTATGTAGCCCTTTGATCAAACTTTGTATTTGACTTGTAGGTCTGAAGATGACCACAGTTGTGGTTGAATCCGGTCACTGGAATAAATAATTTGTGATCAAGACTGTTTTTGATAGTAAATATTAGTAATAACATTGATCACTGTTTGCTCCCTCAATGTATTCCAAAGTAATCTGTCTGAGCAGCCCTTAGAATGCCAACTGTACCGACTGACTGCCGTGTCATTCTTGGCTGAGAGGCATCACTGGATGCAGATATAGAGTGGCATGTGGTGAGCGCACCCTCTCCCAGCCATTGTCAGTTTTTGTGACCAGAGCCACTACTTCTCAGTCAAGTAGCTCCTCAATTGGCCTCGCAAGGGCTGAGTGTATCCCACTCATCGGCAGTGCTTGGCAGACTCAGACGATCATCCATCCAAGTGTTAGCCAAGGCTAACAGTGCTTAACTGTGGTAAACTGACAGAAACCGGTATTACCATTTTGGCAAGCCTACTGGCAAAGTTTGAACTGGTAGAAGCATATTACTGAGCTTCTCAAACAATTAAGTTCAGCTACTTTTGCCCTTTGTGTTATAGTTAATTTTAGAAACACATGGATTGACCTGATATATTTTGCATTTTTCCATTCAGTAATATCTTACAATATAATTTTTGGGGGGGTAACAGGTAATTCATAACTTGGAAAGAAAGTAGTGACTGTACAAAAGAGAGCAATAAGAATAACGTGGTGTTCCCCATGGATGTCATGCAGGTACCTCTTTAAGGAGCTAGGCATTTTAACTGCGCCATCACAATATACATATTTGTTAATGAAATTTGTCATAAGTAATCCATCACAATTTGAAAAGAACAGTGATATACATACCTACAACCCTAGAGAGAAAATGACCTTTAATACCCGTTATGAAGGCTATCTGTGGCTCAGCAAGGGGTTTAATACACAACAGTCTTTGATTATTTGCCTAGTACCATAAAATGCCCTGCAGATAGCAAAGTAAGTTTTAAATCTAACTTAAAATATTTTTCCTGGACAACTTCTTCCATTCAATTAATGAATTTCTATTTAAAAACTGGTAGCCAGTAAAAAAATGAGTAAATGAAAGAAAATAATAAAAGAAAAAAAGGAAAAAATCTGTTTTTAAGTGCAGTTGCATGAACAGGACTAAAAACGTACCATGTTTGTTAATGTTAACACTAATCATGTGCGCATATTGTATAAACTGACTTGTTCCACATAATTTTGATAAAAGAATCATTCAAATTATCTATGGAACTTGTAACTAACTAACCTAAGACTCCAGGACAACAGAACTGATGGGGTGTGTGAAAGAAACTATAGACACAATGACTCAAGACCTGAACATGATGCAGACCTGGCTGGATCTCTTAGGTGCCAGAGTGGCAATGGAAAGACTACTGTGGTTACTAGCTGATGCTAGAGTAGAGATAACAGCACTACAAGAGGTGATACACCATACGGTAGCGCAGTGGTTAGCATACTGGACTCGCATTCGGGAGGACGACGGTTCAATCCCGTCTGCGGCCATCCTGATTTAGATTTTCCGTGATTTCCCTAAATCGTTTCAGGCAAATGCCGGGATGGTTCCTTTGAAAGGGCACGGCCGATTTCCTTCCCAATCCTTCCTTAACCCGAGCTTGCGCTCCGTCTCTAGTGGCCTCGTTGTCGACGGGACGTTAAACACTAACCACCACCACCACCACCACCATACGGTACATTGGCAATTGAGTCCTACAGTGTTATTCCTTCTCCCCGGAAACAGTTTCTAGCTGGCCTGTGGAAGGTGGAGAAGGCATTAACAGCAGAACTTCAACATGTTGTTAAGCCAACAGAACAGAGCTTGCGATGATTTTATCATGTGGCAATGGCAGGAATTGGCACCAATAGAGCCCGACTCCATATACTAGTCCAGTTTCCAGTGGTCAGTACGAATGCCTGATCAGGGTGTATACGACCTGGGACAACCGGGAAATCCGGGAGAAACCCGGGAATTTTTTCATCCGGGAAAAACCCGGGAATTTTTTCATCCGGGAGAAAACCGGGAAAAACCCGGGAATTTTTCGGAATTCCGGGAATTTTTCATTGTTTTAGCTTTAAGTTAAATTTTTGTAATTTTGACTGCAGAATTGATTCTCTAGCAAAGAATGTTATTGTATCCTGCTACTGGAGAATGATACTGCAGCAATAAAATATAAACGAGAGGGAAAAAAATAAAACTTTAGTGGCAATGGTTCAAATGGCTCTGAGCACTATGGGACTTAACATGTATGGTCATCAGTCCCCTAGAACTGAGAACTACTTAAACCTAACTAACCTAAGGACAGCACACAACACCCAGCCATCACGAGGCAGGGAAAATCCCTGACCCCGTCGGGAATCGAACCCGGGAACCCGGGCGTGGGAAGCGAGAACGCTACTGCACGACCACGAGATGCAGGCCTTTAGTGGCAAAGGAAATGTGCAGTTTACAACAACAAACAA
This sequence comes from Schistocerca piceifrons, assembly GCF_021461385.2. NCBI lineage: Eukaryota > Metazoa > Arthropoda > Insecta > Orthoptera > Acrididae > Schistocerca > Schistocerca piceifrons. The sequence continues at coordinate 660,210,784 of NC_060138.1, forward strand.
CCGTGCACACACAAGCGTCTGCAAATAGCAAAAATATGTCAAAGGACGTTCGCGCATGCGCATTCGACTCGCGTATAAGCAGTACCTTCTCCCGCTACTTGAAGTTTGGCTGTTAGCTGTATCGGTAGTAGCAGCAAGCAGCCAGATGCAAACGAGAAATTTTTTTCTCGCGCGCGCTAGCTGCCAGATTCACGCTTGCACAGAGTTGTCTGAGTTGTAGTGGGGAGGGGTTAACCTCCACATGACCCGTGTTTACGTAAAGTGAATTCGCTGCTTCTCTTCGTGTACTGCTCCCACGTCAAATGAAAACAAAACGGATTTCTGTGGCTGGGAGCTATCAAGTGACTTAAAATACATTCACATAATTACGGAGGGCAAAAATATATTATTAATTTCAGTTTTCTGATTTTATTTTATTTCCAAGTTAGTAGCAGTCGAGCATTAATCGCCTTACAGAACAGTGAAGTTATTTTTGCAAGTTTGCTAAAGAAATTTGGCTTTATTAATCTTTCCGCCGAGGCGATCATTTTACAGTATTAGCTACTTCCAACTGTTCGCTGAATTTCAAGTGCACGTTATCATCTTCTGCCATATATGGCATTATGCCATAATAAAGAACAAAAAATGAGATCGTAGAGTACTGGTACTCCAAGAAAATTTACATCCCTAAAACCACACTGAAAACTTAATATCAGATGGGACCTACTTCATTGTGAATCTGGAAAAAGCTAATTTGCACATCAAGCCGAATTATGCATTTTAGTATGGTTTACGAAATTTCGATGCTCTTGGAGTATCCTCTGATGCACTGTTTCTTTTATGGTGTAATGTAAGCTCTCTTAGTGCTTTATACACACGAACATACGGGCTTCCTACACCACTGCAGTTGCACACGCACAATTATGCCTGTTTTCTGGTGCTCTCTGGCAACTGGTAAATCAAACCTATTTCTAACAGTCTCTGAATAGTATTGCGAACGGTGGTTAGAAAAGCGTTACTTTCAAAGTAAATTTCTTTTTACGCAAGATGAATTATGTTACGTGTGAGAAAGTGGGATGGATATCCAAATCACAGAGCGTTCGAAACAGAACAGTTTGAGGACCAACCACTTACAAGAATTTCGAGCCGAGACATTTATGTCATAATTTTAAATTTAGTGGCACATTTGTGTGATGTGTCTTAAAGTATAACACATGTGAAAGCTTAGCTTCTATTGTAGCGTGTTAATCTTAGAGACTAACATTATATGTGAAAGCTTAGCTTTTCTAGTAGATATACGGTGCGGCATACATTAATGCAAACCGTTAACTTTTCCTCTTGCGTGTTCGCGCTATGTGACCAGTGATCTTGCTATTGGCTGACTATAACACGTGGCCTATGCTCTGAATAGCCGCTGTCATCGGCTGTGTTGTGTTGTCCTAATCATCATCATTTCATCCCCATCGACGCGCAAGTCGCCGAAGTGGCGTCAAATCTAAAGACTTGCACTAGGCGAGCGGTCTACCCGACGGGAGGCCCTCGTGACACGCCATTTCATTTCATCGGCTGGCGAGATCTCGTGGCTTGAGATATGACTCGCTTACAAAAGGACATCGCAACCTCGGTTTCAACGCTCCGGAAACTAACGCGCTGTGTTTGGTGCAATTCGAATTTATACTTTTGTAATACGAAAATATGCAGCGTATATGTTGCTGCAAATCAAAGGTCTTTCCAAAATTTCTCTCCCTTTTTTTTTTTTAAATTAAAGGTCTCTCCAAAACCTTCTTTGCCCCGTCTTTTCTTTTTTTTCCGGGAAGTTCTATGCGATTGTATAACACGTTAACCATTCAAAGGATTCATAAGTTTTACAGTTCCGAGGGAAAATCTACGGAAAACCTACTGTCACTTAGCACATAAAAAGTGTATTTTCGCGAAAAATCATATTTTTTAAACGGGGTATCCGGGAATTTTTTTTCGTTGTCCCCGTATACGCCCTGCTGATACAATTTTTGCGTAGTTCTCCCCTACCCAGTAAAGTGGGAAGCTCTAGGGAAGTTCATATAAGTAAAGGCACAGGAGATGCTGCTGATCTTCAAAGAAGAGGGAAGCTACATGCTGAGTTGATGGATGAGCTCCGTCAGTGCCAGAGAGAATGAGTTACAATATGCTCGATCCGAATGATGTAGACTGACACAAAAGCAAGTGAGGCATAGTTGTTTTTTGGGACAACAGAAGCAGTGGTATTTGTACGAGATATCCTGGTGTTGCATCTTTACTTCCAAAGGGCCAGCATGCATTGCATCTCTTCCATGTTCACAAACAACTCTTATGAGCATGTTTGACCTAAAGGGATGATGAGGCTAGGACTACGAGGTAGTAGGTTACTGATTAATGGTACAACATTTGATGCAGCAGGAACATCTTTTTGTTTTCCATTTACTATCACTAGGACTATTATAGTGAATGTGACACAGGCTTTATTGTACTGGCTGAACAAGCCAGACCAGAACCTAACTTATGTGAACAACATCTTGAAATTTGACTTCCTCCATTGACTGAATGAACTTACAGATATGCTAAAAGGATGTATTACCATGGAACACACACACCAACACATATAACAGTACCATGAGGACAATGCAGTAAAGTCATGACAATGAGTATCTCAGTGTCTTTTACCGTTGTGGTTGTAACTCTTCTTTGTGTAACCTGTGTCTAGTTTAGGCAGAAAAATGCCTGAACACTCTTTGTGCATCAACTGCCAGTAAGCTGGGTTAGTATTACAAAGTAGTATGTAAATAAATAAGCTGCCAGTGAACTTTGTGTTCACACTGAATTACAGTAAAAGAGGAATGGAAAATGTTGTGTATATTTGCCAAACTATGGAACATGTAGTTGCAATTTTTACAGAAATGTAAACAGGTTGGAATCCAGTGGACTGAATCTCTCAAAAGGGAGAGGAGTGTTGCACCATGGTTTGAGCTGGTGTAATGAACAGCTCTTGCACTGATTCAGCAGAACGACATCACAGGGAGGGTATCGTATCTGCTCAATAACTAAGTGCCATGACACAACACCATGTATTCAGCATGCAAGAACATGTATTCAATATACTGATCTTTGTCCTGCCCAGTACTTCTCAAAGTTGAAGTTGTAACGTATTGAAATGCCAACAGGGCTTCTGAAGGAGCTGACGGTACAGTAAAGAAAGAGCAGATGATGTCACGATTTCCAAATAATTAGTCCCAGCAGCTCCAGCCTGTTATGACTTAGTGGACAGGAATGTTGCTGTTCGATAAACACAGAGCCAGCCTGGCTCAGTCTCAGTCAATACTCAGTATGGTCAGTTACTCAGTCAATGCCAGCTGCCAGTCATGGGAAGAAGTCTACTTGTAGTCTGAGGTGAACCAGCTAGCCAACACCATCAGACTTTGCAGTCAGTAGCTGCAGGATGATGCCTGATCTGAGTCAGAACACTTATGGCACCTATGCATTGTCGGGCCACCAGCTGGGTGATTATCATCTGTTGCTGGCCATGGGTTCAAGTGTGGGCCAATTAGCTGCCCACTTACCACTGCCCAGGTGAACACACTGTTCTGTTCATCACCCTGGGCCGCTATATACAGTTGCAGTCCACTGCCTGGCACGGTTACACACCATCATCATCAGCCATGCCAGACATCATAGTTCGATCCCCCGTCCCCAGTGTACTTCCTACTGAGCTGCATGAAGAGTCCATCAGCTCTGGCCACTTTCTGCTGTCTATTAGGTGCTGCCACCACCTTGCGTCATGCCTTTGGACAACAGCTGGCACCTGTAGGTACATGTCACTTGATGTCCTCCTGGCAGCCTCTTTCTGACATCAGCCCACTACTTGGCCTGTGGCTACCTACATCATGGAGGCCACTGACCACATCAGAGCTCTCTGACTCCACCACTGTACTTAAATGGAATAAAAACCTTTCTCAACTATCCAGTCATGCTCTGTTGCAGGGCGGGGGGTGGAGTGTGTGCTGCTCGACACATCGACAGCCCAAGTCAAAGATCACAAATGCAACTTACTCTACAATCTTTAATGGAGGTTCATCTTACCTGTTTACTTGCAAAATGAAGCTAAAGGCCGTAATACAGGGTGTTTATAAATGACTATCAGGGCTTTAACACTTTATAATATTTATTATATTAAACTTATAGTTATAAATGATATGCCAAATGAAAAAGAGCATCTCAAAGAATTTTACCAAGAACCTTATAAATGTTCAATGTGAGCACCATTTGTCACATGGCACACATCAAGTCTATAGCCGAACGCTGGATAGGCCGCAAGGGGCCCAATGACGGGGCTTGCTTTGCATGGCCTCCACGTTCACCCGACCTAATGTCATGTGATTCTTTCCTTTGGGGCTTCATAAAGGATCGTGTGTACATGCCTCCGCTACCAGCAGACCTCCTTCAATTAAGAAACTGGATTGAAGCAGCTGTTGCTACAATCACTGAAGACACACTTAACAACGTTTGGAAAGAACTCGGCTATAGACTTGATGTGTGCCATGTGACAAATGGTGTTCACATTGAACATTTATAAGGCTCTTGGTGAAACTGTTTGATTTGCTCTTTCATTTGACATATCATTTATAACCGTAAGTTTAAAACAATAAATATTACAAAGTGTTACAACCCCGATATTCATTTATAAACACCCTGTATATAGAAGGTCATAATATACAGATACACAACAGAGTAGATAGTTGTCAGTGTTAACAAGCGAACACATTTGGAACAAGATGAGTCATAGTAAAAGCACCTGGAAATATGTTGTCATTATTGGATTCGTGTAGCAGACAGAAGAGTAACGATGTGTGTGAGAAATTTAGGGAAGCTGAAAATTCAGTGAGTGATATTTAAAGCAACCACCAACAGAAAGAAGTTTTTGTTAACTCTCCACAAAGATGTGCTCAGAATGAATTACAAGAAAGAGAATCTTGAAGGGAATCTCAACAGGAAGAGGAGTGGTGAAATAGGAAAACAAAAAGCAGCAAACCATGAAGTAAATATGGCCACTAATCCCATTCTCAGTCATGAATTAATAAACTCTGACACAGTAAACAGTATGAGGTGGTGCAGTAGTAAAACACTGCATTTACATTTGGTAAGATGGCAACTCAAGTCCTGTTATAGCCATCCAATTTTAGGTTTTTTGTGGTTTCTTTAAATATATTACGTAGGTGCCAAAATGATTTCTTCAAAATGGACACCACCAATATCCTTCTCCACAGTTTCCCAATACGAACTGGTACTCCATCTTTATTGACATTTCTGTTGACTAGACACGAAACCCTAATTTTCCTTTCTTTCTTTCTTTCGATGCAGTAAATAGTGGTCACTAAAGATGGTACAAAATCAGAAAGAATGTAAAGATGGAAAGCTGTCAAAGAGCAGTAGAAGGCAATAAGGAAGATGACATGGGATGGAAGAAGAGTGTAAATTATGTTCTTAGTAGATAACAAAGAGTGTAGTTCTGAGCACTAATTACATGTGATGATGCTAGGCAAAACAGCATTGCATAGATGTGTTTAGTTTATGTTGTGGGGCTGGAAAAGATTCTTCCATGAATTGTAAAATAATAGCAGACAATAAGTATGCAGGAGCTAATAAGTGTTCTTTAGTGAGTAAAGAGGGATGAGATTGGTGTGTGCAATTAAGTTCACATCTATAGATTAAGCCAAAAGAACTGTGAAGGAAAGAGTAGGACAAGTAAAATATTATTTGAGGTACAGAATGTTACACTAAAGAACTGGCTGAAATTTATATTTCTCTTACCTGAACTCTTCATTGAACCAACTCAGCATGGGAATACACATTCTACATGACTAAACGGAAGCAGCACATGCAGTGGAATGATGGTGTCTCTTTGTTTCCTCCCCTGCATTTTGGTGTCAGCAGGTCACAACCTTGATGACTGTAAACATTAGAATAGTTACTTGAACATGACATTCCAGAGATCAATTACATGATCCAGCAGTGACAGAGATATGACTAAATGTGTTCACTGATAGTGAGGGGAGTGAAAATAAAAAGCACTCATTTCTTTCTCTACATTTTGGTGTCAGCAGGTTGCAACTGTAATCATTGTAAACATTAGAACATATAATTAAACATGACATTCCAAGGATTGGTTAGATGATTCAGCAGCAACAAAATGTACTCAGTGATAGAGTGTGAAGTGAAAATAAAAAGGAGGAAATTAACAGAAAATTTAAATGAAAAGAGGAATAAAATAAACTATGATTTGTATTTTCATGTACTTTACTTTCATGTAAGATATGCAAAAATTTCTGAAGAAAGCAGGCCGTAACAACTCTTGCCTATTTAAATAATGTAAATCATTTTCCACGTAAAGGAAAAAACTCTATAAAATGTATCTATCTGAATTGTCTGGGGGTGTTTGATTCTCATACACTCCCTCACATGAGGGCCGTACTGATAAGTAAGTCATCTTCAAGAAATTCCAGGTGGTTGACACAGCAAGCCATCTTTCCTTGAGAATTTTCAAATAAATTGGGCTGAGAACTTTCTGCTGTTGTAACTGACTACTATTTTCAAAATGTGGTTGGATGTAAATTTGGAAAGACATTGTATAATGGTGTTTGGGACTCATGTGAAACTTTTGTTTCTGCTGTATAGTAGAGCCTGCATAAAATACCACAGTAAAAGTTCAGTCATGGGCTCTCCATTACAAGAAAATTAATTTTATTAAACAGGAATGCTGGGATAGTGGTAGAAGTGTTAAAAGATTAGACATAAATAGTAAAGTAAAAATATAATTTCGCTAGCTTCATGTCACATTGTCTTACCCCCAAAACACAGTCAACTTACATAAGGCTGAAAGTAAACATGTTCAGAAATGCTGTTGGTGAGTAAATCTCAGGAAGCACATGCAGAATTCTTCTATTCATGTTTCTTTGCCAGGTGTAAATGTGCCTGTTGAAATTATTCTTCCATGTGAGCCTCCATGTGAGGATTATATCAGAGTAGGGTGACTGAACATATGGTTGTGGGTCTGAATGTCACTTTGAAGCCTCATTATGGGACAGAGTAGAGGAATTTTCTGTCATTTTGAGTTTGTGAATGTTGGCAATAGGAGGATGAGCATATCATTAAATACTGCTTATATCTAAGGAGGGATCTTCTATGCTGGAAGTAGTTCTGGGTCTCATCTCCCATCAGCAGATTTTCTGAACTCTGAAAATGAAATCTTTTTCTATCAATAAATACTGAGCTCATGGCATGCACTTTGTCTTAATGTACACATGTCTGTTCCATAGCAACTTACCACAAATTTCCAAATTTCATCTTCCACAGTGTAATGCATCTGGGAGATGTGTTATTTTCTACCAGATTTGTCGATACCAAATCTAATGAGGGTGGTTGTAAATGTTTTCTTATATTTTTGTCAGAATATTTTTTGTGGATTGTAATTTGCCTTATTTTATGATAATTTGCTTATATGTTTGAGAGTGACAGCATATTGATTGATATTAGTAGATGCGACAAATAATATCAAAGAGACTGGTTACAAGTGCCAGCTTGTGTGTTGTGTGAAATGTCTTTGATGCTGGAGTCATCTCTGGCTGTAGTCTGTCGGCAGTGAACACTCGGTGTGCGACGGTGGAACAATGTACAGGTCCCCGTTATAATAATTTGCAAGTGACCGGCAAAAATAAGTTATTCTACTACTTTTTTTATATAAACATCAAGAAGGAAGCACATTCGGAAAAATGGTATTTGAAGCTCCAAAAATGAGGTAAGTGCATTGAACCAGGACATTTCCGCAGCCGACAAAACAGCATTATGGAATCATACTCTCACTAGACGACTGAAGCCAGCACAAAAAAGTCAAATATCATCTTATAAACATCCACAGAAAAGTGAGTACTGTCACGAAATATGCTAAATTCAAGTACATAAAAATAGTGAGCATATTTCAACAGCCATCCTTTCTCCCACTTCCTATATGCGTTTTCATTCTCTCAGCCATTCTTTCATAATCTGTCTTCCCAATTAATTTATCCCAATTTTTTCTCTGTGTTTTACATTCATTATGGATTATGTTTTGAAGGCTGTGACTGTCAGAATGAAAAGCATCAGTCGCCAGGTTTTGTTTTTATCCACAGTGCATTTCAGCAGTTAAGTCATCATCAGGTGGAAGGCATCTTCCACATAACTTTTGTTAGTGGAAAATATTGCTAATTTTACTTCTTTGTGTTCTGTGGTTAATTTGCTCAGTTATCCACAGTGAAAGTAACGACGTAACGTCATGGCCACCTCACATGCTGCTGCATAAAATCACCAGCATTTTCCACCTGATAATGATGGTTAACCATTGAAAAGGGTAATGGATAAAACAAAACTTTGTGAACGATGCAGCATTATGTTTTTTCACTCCATTTTTTCTGTCTTCACTTTTTACTCCATTATTGGGGTTTTCTTTTTCCTTTCTTTCCACCTGTCTGTCTGTTGACCCCCCCCCCCCCCCCCCCCCCCCCCTCCCCCCAGGTTCGATTCCAGGCTGGGTTGGGGATTTCTCTGCCCGGGGACTGGATGTTTATGTTGTCATCACCACAACCACCACCACCACCACCACCATTCATGACAGTGGCTAGAATGGATTGTGAAAAAAATGGGACTGTGTAAAAATTGAGACTTTGTATGGGTGCTGATGACTGTGCAGTTGAGCACCCCAACCCCACAAACCAAACATCCCCCCCCCCCCCCAAGCCCCCTCCACTCTATCTTCTTTCATTTCGTTTGTTTATGCCCTGTTTATTGCTGTTGAGTTTAGCACTCATATTTATCTAGTTGGCTGCTACTGGCCTTTTTTTAGTGGTACTTTTAGAATTTGAATACTGATTGTTAGTTTGTTACCGCCCATTTGTTAAGATGAATAGCATAAATTTTGATCAAATTGGGTTCACAAAAGATAGAACATAATGAGTCTGATGTAAGTTGTTGATTAACAGATAGCGTGTCAAGGGAACCACATTTTTTCTTTTAAAGTATCTGATCAGATCAAAGACATTGTTGTGAGCGTAAAGACGATAGTGGGGAGAAGAACTTTAGAGGATAGGCCTGGCTGTGAACAAACTCTATAACTGAAACTTATCTTGTGACAAAATATTTGAGATGGAGCAAGATGACACAGTGATTAAGGAGGTGGAATCCAGAAGACCATCCAGATTTAGGTTTTCCGTGGTTTCTCTATAGTGAATGATGGGATAGTTCCTTTTAAAATCCAAGTATGTGTCCCATCTATAATGCTCATGTTATCAATGCAACATAAATCCTACCTGCCTTACACTATAACATATTTGAAAATGACCTTCAAAGTGTCTGTTGAAGTACTTCACGTTTTTAATGAACAAAAAAGTGCTGTGTAGATAAGAAGTTTCTACTTTAAATTTTTATGTGAAGCATTACAGAGGGTTATCAGAATAATAAAAACATCCGTTAGGTAGGAACTGCTTGCACACAAATGATGACCTGCTTCCAGACGGATTTTGCACCATTTGTGGTACTACACAGTGGTTTTCTGAAAGGTAAGGGAGATAATCTGGAGTGGATTACACGCAGTGTGGCAAACCAGAGTTGCACATAAATGTTCATTGCAGATAATAAGTAGGCTATGGGAGGCACTAAGTTTCCTTTGAATGTTCATCCGTGTGTAAATATACCTAGCGGTGTAAACTGGTCGCTATCATCGTGGATTACAGGGTACATACAGGAAGCATTATTTGCTTTACCGGATGCACTTAATGATCTAAAATATCTGCTAATCCATGGATATAGTACACCCTTGCAATGTAACAATGATACCAGCATAACAGTGAGGTCAGTTGCCTATGCAATCACAGTGCTACCACTATGTTTGGCTGTAGAAAATAAGCAGCATGACATACACAATTCTTGCCCTTAAAACTAGTACACCCTGAAGGTGGCATGGAACAAGTGTTGAATTGGCATGAAGTGCATTATGTGCTTGGATATACAAATGATTAGCATCTCAGAGCAATGGCATAAAGTATCTAGGACTAACACTATCTAATTCTGTATTTAAGGAAATATTATGCAGTAGGTTTCTCATTCAGAAATCACATTCGAACCTTGGCTGTGTGCGGTAATATCTGTTATACCTTGTGTAAGAAGGAGAAACTTCTGCAAACAGGTGACAGAATTGAGCAGCAGCAGGACCTTGGCAAATTGAGACTGCATTTTATCATTTGATGATATTGCTTCCCACATTGGCCGAGATCCCACAGCTGTCATGCAGATGTGGAATTGATGGTTTTAAGAGGGCCATAATAGACACCATGCAGGATCTTGACAGCCCTACATGACTCGTGCCCAAGAGCACAGACATATTGTTCACTGGCTGTACAGGATTGTACAGCTTCATAACATATCTCATGTCAAGAAATGAGTTTGTTTGCAGCCAGGAAAATACCCATACCAACAGTACGATGATTTTTGGAGCTCCACAGACTGTCAATAGGGCGACTGTTGTTGTAGACCATGTGAGGTTGAATATTAATCCGTGTGTAAATATACCTAGTGGTGTAAACTGGCATCACAGTGGACAACATTTCAAATATGTGTCGAGCAATCCAGATTTAGGTTTTCAATAGATTTCCCAAAGTTGCTCCTGGAAAATGTCCGGAGTGTTCCTTTGAAAGAGTGTGGCCAATTTCCTTATCCATCTTTGAAACATTCTGAGCTTGTGTAACATCTCTAATGACCTCAGCGTCCTAAATGTTCCTTCCTTCATCGTTGCAGCTTCTCTCATAGTGGCAGCAGATAGAGTCACACCAACAAGTAGTTCTCCCACTCATTGGCACCACAATGTCTTTCCAGATGAGTCCTGGTTCTCTGTAAGGCTTCTCCATATGTGTATCTATTTGAGATGGCTCAGAAGAAAACAAACATTACCAGATTGTATTTGTCATCATCCTATGGATGTGATGTTACAGGGTTGCCATTGAATACACAATACTATCACCTCTGGTTCCCACAGCTTGTAATTTAGACAACAGGCATTACTATTTTTGAGCTCTCCATGACATTAACTTTCAAAGATAGAAGCGACAGTGCATGTTGCCTGTGCTGTCCTGATCGACCCCTATTCAGAGTGTGTTCAACTGTTGTCCTGGCCACCACATTCTACAGTTCTCTAACCAGTTGCAAACATTGTGTCATGTTGCCGAGAGACTCTTTCCACTCTGATTGTCAATGCAGCTGGGAAAGACGTCATCTAAGTTCAGTGTGATAAGGTGCCTAGTTGGTTGAGACTCATGTTACTGCCAGGGGCGGCACTTTTGTGTACTAAATTTTACTCCCTTTATGTTCCAAGATCACCTCCAAATGTAATCATGTACTCTTCTGTATACAGTACACACAATAAGTAAAATCCCTTTATTTGCTGTCCTGCCTGGTGTTGCAGTTTTAATGGCCATTCATAAATCCAAGCTGTTGCTGTAAAGATGGTGAATGATGGCTTTGCAGCCCTTGACTCTTTTTTGATTGTTGTTAGTTCATACTGAAGAGTTTCTTCAGTGTATGTCATAACACTTTCTTCTTATTGGTGATCAGAAGTTTAGAATCAAAAAATGTTCACTGTAGACAAATGCACTTCATTGATTTCAGTTAGATGTTTCTGAATCCAAACACAGTTAGCTGATGGCTCCACAATCTATGAAGCCTCTGCCTACTGAGCCCGTACACCCTCACTAAACCACAACAATCACCTGGGAAACCAGAGAATGACTTATAATAATTCCATGTTTGTGAACAGGAATACAATTTTGAATTCTTGTGGGCTTTACATACTGGAAAAATAATTTTGTTGCTCACTAAAGGTCAGTAACTACCAACTTCCGAAATGTTGAACATTTTTAAAAATCACCTTCACCCCAGAGGACATACAATTTGCATCCTACATCCGGTTAAGCCTCCTAATAGACTCCCTGATCCTGTGAGCAGCCTATCACTCCTGAAAAGGTTTAAAAATTCAGGACTTTCATCCAGCAGCCTCAGGAGTAGATGGAAAGTATTCCCATTGGTAATTTCCTTCTCCTGTTAATAGCACTCTATTCAAAAGTAGTGCTTTCTACCAGGACTTTTTGCAAGTTTATTTCCAGCAAATGTTGTAAAACAGCATTCTTAAGCCAGATAAGTCGGCTCTGATGACAAGTAGCTTTAAGTGAATTAGGGGAAAAGCCATCCTGTCAGTTCCAGGATGGACAAACATCTAATGCATTGGATGTTGGATGCTAGTTCTTGCATCCTCAACAGCCAATAGAATGATCCCATGGTCTGGCTGGGAAAACTGTGATACAGTGTTTACAGTCTTTTGATAACCATCAACATTTTTCAGTTTTATATGTATCTGAACAAAGGAATGTATGTTTAAACAAGTTTTGCACTGTTTGTATTGTTTTCAGAACAGTTAGTCTTAGTGAAACATCACTGCCATCTCCCCCTGTGACAGAGCCGGATGAAACAGTGAAAACCATGGATCCTTCAGCAGATCCGCCTCGTATATTCTCTGAGTCTGTGACAGATGCTACTAGCAGCTCCAAACCATCAGATGCAACGAGCGATTCTGGTGACGAGAAACATATTGAGGATGGAGTGGTATGTTAGACTACATTTTATATAATTATTTTTGTTAGTTTTCTGGCTACTGGCATGTTTTGCTGTTTCAGTGCAGTGCTTAGCTTCACATTCTACTGTGTTTACCTGTGAGTACCTATTGCAACCAACAGCCAAGATAACCTGTAGTACTTTCCTACTTCATATGTAGTTAGCTTTTTTTCCCAGCATTTTTGCCATCTTCTCGTCAGCACTTTTCCCGTCTTCTCGTCTGACCCATCTTCAGTATAATAACTGTATGCAGTGAGGTAGTAATTAAGACACTTTAGTTGAGTTCCAGAGGACAGGGATGCAGTTCCCCTTCTCGCCATCCAGACTGAGCTCTTCCTCGGTATCCTCAAATCAAATGAGGCAAATGCTATAGTAGTTTCTTTAAAAGGATATGGCCAGTTTCCTTTCCCATCTTACTGCAGTCTGAGCTTGTGCTTTGTCTCTAATGATCAATTGCTGTCAATGGTATGTTAAACTGTAATTGTCACTCCCTTCATTGTAATTGTGCAATAAAGTTTGTTTACCAACCAGCCCATAGAACAGTAAGTGCCCTTCATACCTGCAGAATAAAATGTAAAAAAGTTGTATCTGGTTACTTTTATGGCTGTTACAATGAAATCAGTTTATGTATACTGATGTTCTGTATTTCACAAATTTATAGCATAGCTCATAGAAAATGCTATTCATCATGTGTCTATCATTTACTGCTAGATGAAGCCCTCCTCCATATTTCTTTGTGCACTGTAATCTTCAGCTACAAGCATCCTGAACTAGAGGCCATGCGTTGCAGAACTCTCCAACACTTAAGCTCTGTAACTTTTTTTGCTAGGAGTAAGATCAGATTTTGGAGGTGAAAATGTCAAAAAGTTGACTTACTTTTCCCATTTTCATTTACTGATGTCTTATGACATCATCTTCCGGGGTAATTCATCACTGAGGAAAAAAGTGTTTGTTGCATGTCACTGTGTAATAGGAGTAATATGTTGTGTCCACTTGAAAACCTCTTGTAGACAGCTCTGTAAACAGTTGGGCCTTCTGATAACAGCATTCCTTCAGGAGAAGTTCGTGGTCAACAATCAATCACAATTTGAAAAAGGCAGAAACATTTAACAGTATAGTAGTAGAAAGAGAAATAATGCTCATTATCAATTTCCCAGCCCTAGTGCGGCACAGATAGGAGTGAAGTATTCATCTATAAAAAAATTTGACTGTCTTCCTAGTGATGTAAATAACTTAAGAGGAAACAAAATTAACTGAAACAAAAACTGTAAGTATAACTGCATGACATCCCTCTGACTCTGCAGAATAATTTATGTAATAGTATGATTGTGTGTGTGTGTGTGTGTGTGTGTGTGTGTGTGTGTGTGTGTGTGTGTGTGTGTGTGTTTTAAGAGAAGGAAGGAGAGACATTAAACACAGTTAAATAAATATTACTGTATGCATAGGAAGAAAGAAGAACATTAAGAGATTGTGTAAATGGTCAGTATCTTGCCATGTTTTACACTGAAATGTTGTACTATAATTTTAAAACTGGCTCATTCCATGCCGTAGCGAGATGTTGCAATAACAATCCATGAAACTCATAACTGACAAAACTAACTAACTGCCCAACTTCCTAACTGTGTCTTATTATATGCATCTTTTCTATTGTCTTCTACCAGCCTTCCACCGGTGCACTATTTTGATCTTTTCTTATCTCTTGGAATTCAGCAAAGAATTTCCTTCATCTATTTGCCATTAGTTCCTCTGGCGACAGGTCTTGCCCATCCAAATTTCATTTTCATTACACTCATAACATACACCTTCCATTCTAGTCAGTTCTATGATCAGTTTGTTTGTTTTCCTATCTCTCCCATTTTCTATATAGTGTGCTTACTTTCTGAACATGCATTTAGTTTTGTACATTCAGTTCTTAGCTGTGGTGTTCTTTTCTGGGAGACCAATAGACAAAATATGAACACAATTTTCACACTCAGGAAAGGGCTATAAGAGTAATAATCAAAAACAGTAGTTGAGCTCATTGTAAGAGTCTGTTCAAAACACTGGGTATTTTGACTGTACCAGTGAATACATTTACCAGGCAGTTGCACACATCGAAAATAATTTTACTATACAAACAGCTCTGTCCATGATCATGGAATAAGGTCCAGACTGAACTTACATTACCCAAGAAAGAATGAACATAAAACTCAAATAGTGTTTTCTACCAAGGAATAAAACTGTACGGGAAATTGCCAAAGGAGACTGCTAAAATTGGTAAAACAAACTTATATAAAAAGGCAGGTAAAAAGTACCTGTTAACCCAAACATTCTACATGAGGTAGGTTACTTTGATAATACAGAGTAGGATTTTGGTAGAAAAAGGTAACACACGTAATAATAAAACATCTAACATTCTACATAACACTTTCTATTATTATTTTTCATTCTTTTTGTTACTTTTCTGGAGAAACTTATGCCCAGAAGTAAGAAATGTATAGCATGAACCCCAAGTCTTCTTTCTGAGCTCAACATCGCACTTGTTGTAAAGGGATGCTGACTCAGTTCTGCAGGCTAGCAAATGAATAGTTGCTGTGCACAAAATGGTCCTGACGTCAGCTGGAAGTGTGTGTAGTGCACAGTTTGTATTGTATGTGCAGTGACTGGGAGTAAGAAATGAGTGAATAGTGAAGTACTAGACTTTTCCATTATCACGTAACTAATTTCTAAAACAGTGTTGTATGCTAGGGTAAACTGAATGAGGTAGCATTGTTTTAAACAGAATGGCCATGTATTTGGAGGGCTGGAGGCTCCAATTTTCATCCAGCCATCCTGATTTAGGTCTCCTGTGGTTTCCCTAAATTATTTCAGTCAAATAACAGGGTGGTTCTTACTATAAGCCCACCACTGACTATCTGTCCCCTCCTTGTCATACTAGAACTGCAAGTCTGTAAATATCTGTATATGTGAATTACTTTGTTTTTGTTCTTCTTAAATTGTAATACCAAGACTTGTCCAATATACTTGGAAAATAGATCTGTAGATGAATAAAACAACAACAACAATTAAAATTTGTCATTTACATAATGTGTCACGTTTTCTGAGGTTGTAGTTGTGGTAACCACTATCTTCCATTTCCTCCTCTGTTTTGGACACATTAATTCAACATACATCTCTTAAATGAAATACACTCTGCACGTTTATACCATTTTGAAAAATCACAACTCTGCTGCATTTGTTTATTTATACATTCAGTTAGGAAATTGTCTAAGTGTGTTACGAGAGACATCTATAATCCATACACAAGTGTTATTTTTTCATGCAAACTTACAGGTTTGTACAAGTGCAGAGTCAGAAGCAGCCTCTGAGGTAACGAACAGTGAACCACGCCACCTGTATATTGTTCGTCATGGGGAGAGAATTGACTTTACATTTGGAACATGGATCCCATACTGTTTTGATGAACAAGGTACGT
Source organism: Schistocerca piceifrons (assembly GCF_021461385.2). Classification (NCBI taxonomy): domain Eukaryota; kingdom Metazoa; phylum Arthropoda; class Insecta; order Orthoptera; family Acrididae; genus Schistocerca; species Schistocerca piceifrons. Next base: position 660,226,913 of record NC_060138.1, read on the forward strand.
TATATTTTTATTTTGAGTTTGAAAGTATGAAACAGTAAAGTATTGCTGGCTGATGTAAATGATGGTAATGTCTCAGTGTTCTCTTGTTGTCACTGGTCATGGAACTATGGATCAGTGATTGAGATGTGTATATAGATTTTGATAGAATTAATAGAATGAGATTTGTAAAGTAAATGATCATGTTCCAGATATATTCCCACCTGTTTAGTGATTTCTGTGTAACTTGGCGTATTATACCATGTGTCATACATAAATTATTTAATGATAGCTCTCTACCTTTCTAGTTTTCCACAAAATTTGTTTCTTTAACTGTAGTACATTTCTTGTCCCATGCTGTGGGCATAGGTTACAATTTGGAATATAAATGTATGTATTTGGAATGGGAATGGGAAAAACTTGGTAACAATGGAAAGATGAATAGTGGATGTGTTAGGGGTGGCAGAAACAAGGTGAAGAGATGAAGAAAGGCATAAATTGAGAAACAAGTTTAGACTACTGGACAGACAATGACAGTGGCACTAGGAATGGAGTGGGTATAATTGTCGGAGTTTGACTTTAAGAAGAATTAACTATAATACACGAGAGAATGATGAGGACAAAAGTATCATTGATGGGGAAAACATTGATAATATTACTTGTATATGACCCCCCCCCCCCTCCCTTCCAGAAGTAGTGTATTTAGAGCAAAAAAGAGGGGTTTGTGGAAGAAGTGCAGAGACAGATGACTGGGCAGAACACACTTGTAATGATAGATAGTGATGTACATATTGGTAGAGAGAGACACAGACATAAAAATGTATCAATTGAAGACATAAAGTCTATGTGTGAGTCAGCAATCATATTTTTAACTTTATTAATAATTGTCTGTCTTGAAAACAAGATGGACAATTATTGATAAAGCATGAAAATATACTTGGAATAGATGGCTGGGGAGTGTGAGACAGTGAAGGTGATAGGTTATTGGACTTTTGAAAGAAGAATGAATTTAAAGTTGGAATGTCATGGGTTTGATGTGTGTGTGTGTGTGTGTGTGTGTGTGTGTGTGTGTGTGTGAGAGAGAGAGAGAGAGAGAGAGAGAGAGAGAGAGAGAGAGAGAGAGAGAGATCCATATTGTAACATGGTGTTGCAGTGATTGTTTTAAAAAGTCAGTAGTTGATTATATATATTAGTAGATGAAATGATGAGAAACATTGCAGTTAGCAAGATAATGCCATCAGATGCATCAGATGGTGACCATCACCTGTTAGTAATGAACATCAGAGAAAAGGGGGAGAAAACCAAGAAAGGCATATAAGTGTGTGGAATGTAAAAGAAGCAGAGTTAAAGGAACATTATCAGAAGAAAATAAGAAACAAAATCCTTCTGGGTGAGCTGCAAACCATGGAAAACGAATGGAGGAGCTTATGAGCACAATGATAGAAGCAGCAGAGGGAGATGTGTGCAAGAAATGGCAATAGAGTTACTTGGTGCCACCTTGGTGGGATTCTGAAATAAAAGGAGGAGTATTGGAGAATAAGATATTTAGATTAATATTTCAATAAAGCTTATTAAAGCATGGGAAGAATATGAAATGAGATAGGAGGTGGCACAGGAAAAGAGAAAGTGGATGGAAAAATGGACCACAGTGATGGAACAGTTAGTAAAGGAAATAAGAAAATACTGTATGGAATAATCAAGAATACTAGAGGAGAAATGGCAGAGAATGTGGTATAGATGGAAATGAGGTAGAGGTGGAGGAGGATCTGAAAGAACTGTGGTGGGCATATTTTGAGAATTTGCTGAATACGTATGTAGCAGTGGAGGAAGATACAGATGTAGAGAAGAATGCTACTGAACTATAAATGGATGAAGATCTAATGTGACTAGAGGTGGGAGAGTCACTGAAGAACATGAAAGAGGAAAGGCATTGGGGTTGTACGAGCCAAGTGCGGAAATTATCAGAACAGCAGAGGTGGGGGCACAGCAGCTGTTTAGACTTATCAGATCCTCTTACTTTGATTCACCGTCATGTAGCAGATACACCAGACAACCTGTTCCTGCTCACAGCACCCTTGCAGTTAAAGTATTGTATTGAAATGTCTCACTGTGGGCACAAGTTAGTGGCATAAAATGTATCTGAATGAATCTCTCACTCTGCAGTGGAAAACGCATTTTGTTGAGAACGCTCTTATAGCGCAACCTATCTGAGGATGACTCAGAACTGGCCCTTACAGCTTCAGCTTTACTTCTGTCAGTAATTTTCTACTGACTTCTGAACTTCACAGAAGTTCTCCTGCATATCTAGCAGTCTTTCACATTCATGGAAGAAAGGATATCACAGAATAATAGCTTAGCTTTAACTTAGGGGATTCTTTCAGGAATGAATCTTTCACACTGCAGCAGAGTGTAAGAGCTTAACCAAAAAAAAAAAGGCAAGTTTCTGGATTTGAGTCCTGGTTGGGCACACAGTCCTGGTCCGGCGCACAGTCCTAATCTGCCAGGAAGTTTTAGTATAAAATGGGTTCAGGTCTGACCCTTCTACAATTTTTATATGACCATTAAAATTAATGTCTAACTCCCGGTTTCAGCTGTCAGAGACTGTGGTCATGTATGTGTGAGTTGTTTTTGCGTGTGTATGTGCCTGTGTATGTTGTCTATTTTTGATGAAGGACTTGTTGGCCAAAAGCTCACTTTCTGGCAGTTTTTTTGTTGTGCCCATCTGCGACTCAACATCTCTGCTGTATGGTGAGTAGCAACTATGCTTTTCATAATAATTTCTAACTTTTTCAAAAAACATATTTGGACTTCTACAGAAGTTTGATTTATGGTTAAAGAATGTATCAGTATAATAGCTGATCATATTCCCAACAACACTTAAAAAGCTGTGATAGATATTCACTCTGATGCATAACCAGAAACTAGAAAAATAATTTCACAGCACCCATCAATGTGAATCCAGTGATGGTACAGCCAATAGAGACAGTAATATGATTCTTCTTGTCAGTTGATAGTAATGAAGAACCTGAACTGTATGTTCAGTCTTTGTCACTATTTTCAAGGCATAATAAATGAAAAGTGAAAAATAATGGAAGTGAAACATGGACGATAAATAGTTTGTACAAGAAGAGAAATGTGGTGTTACAGAAGAATGCTGAAGATTAGATGGATAGATCACACAACAAATGAGGAGGTATTGAATAGGATTGGGGAGAAGAGTAATTTGTGGCACAACTTGACTAGAAGAAGGGATTGGTTGGTAGGACATGTTCTGAGGCATCAAGGGATCACCAATTTAGTATTGGAGGGCAGCGTGGATTGTAAAAATCGTAGAGGGAGACCAAGAGATGAATACACTAAGCAGATTCAGAAGGATGTAGGCTGCAGTACGTACTGGGAGATGAAGAAGCTTGCACAGGATAAAGTAGCATGGAGAGCTGCATCAAACCAGTCTCAGGACTGAAGACCACAACAACAACAATAAATGGAAAACCAGTTGTTCTACTGCATCTGTGAATACTACTAGCAAAGCTTGCAGGGGCACTTTCTTCTCAAATGTAGACTTCTTGGTTTTTGTTGCAGGCCTTTTTTGTGAAGATTGGTTTGATACAGTCCTCTGCATTAGTGTAACCTATGTAAGAGGCATAACTGCTGCAACCTACATCCAGTTGAACTTTCTTGCTGTAGTCCAGCCTTGGCCTCCCTCCAAAAATTTTTACCGCCCCCCCCCCCCCCCCCCCTGCTGCACCCATTACTAAACTGACTATTACTTCTGTTACTTGATGCCTCAGGCTGTGTCACCAACCCATTTGTCCATTTAGTCATTTGTACCCTAAAGCTCATTTCTCCAGTACATTCTCATTAGTTGCTTGTTCAGAATTCTTGTACAGCACCTTCCAAAAGCTTCTAGTCTGTTCTTGTTTGTACTTTCTATCATCTACATTTCACATCATATGACACTGTAGTCCAGACAGCTATTTTCAGAAAAGATTCCCTAATACATATATTTATATTAGATGTTAACATAATTCTCTACACAAGTTATTTTGATACCAAAATGGCAAAGCTTATTTAATACTTTTTGTGTCTGATTTCCTTATCTGATCTGTCAGTGCCACCTGATTTAATTTTAGTACACCACATTAGCCTAATTTTGCTGTGGTTGATGTTGATCTTATAATCTCTTTCCAGGATGCTATTCTGCCCATTTAACTGCTCTTTCAAGCAACTGCTGTCTCTGCCAGAGTTATTGTGTAATCCAAATTCCTTCTTGTTTTCCTGTACTGTTTGTTCTATGCACAGTTAAGTGACATGGTGGTTAGTGTATTAACCCTTTCTCACCTCCTTCTCAACTGCCACTTTCTTTTAGTGTCCTTCAATACTACTAACTGCAATCTGGTTTCTGTCCAAGTTGTAGATTTCATTTTGCTCCCTTGGTTTGACCCCTGGATAACTTCAGAATTTCAAAGAAAGAATTCCAGTCAACATTGTCAAAAGCTTTTTTGAAGTTTTACATTGCTGTTATTTATGTATAATAGCACTCTTTTATTTTGTCGTACTCATGGAGTACACATTCCTTGCAGCTAGCATTCCAAATATTTTCCAGTTATACCTGGATTAACTAATATGAAGATTCATTGTTTTTAATTTTTTGTCAACTGTACAGACATTATTATTGTAAGTAGAGTAACAAACAACAGCAGTTCAATAAACTGCACAGCCTCTTTCTAACTCTACAAGATTAAGGGCTACAACAAATTCAGATTCTTAAAGGTGGTACTTTACTACATGGGGAACATCCTTCTTGTTGTTGTTGTTGTTGTCGTCTTCAGTCAGAGGACTGGATTTTCCAGCTTTCCACACTAGTCTATCCTATATAAGCCTCATCAGCTCTGCGTAAGTACTGCAACCTACACGCATTTGAACTTGCGTACTGCATTCAGCTCGTGGCCTCCAAAATTTTACCCCTCCCCCCTTCCATTACCAAATCAATGATACCTTCTTTTAGTCAAGTTATGCCACAAACTTTATTTTTTGCCAATTTGACTCAGTCCTCCTCATTAGATACTCAATCTGCCCATCTAATCTCCAAGATTCTACTGCAGCCCTATATTTTAAATACACATATTCTTTTCTTGGTGTAACTGTATATCATCCAGTGTAACTGTTTATCATCCACCTTTCATTTGTATGCAAAGCTACCCTCCACACAGATACCATTAGAAAATATGTTCTAATACTTAAATTCATACTAGATGTTAACAATTTTTTGGAAATGCTGTCCTTGCAGTAGCCAGTCTGTGTTTTATATGATTTCTACTTCAGCCATCATCAGTTATTTCAGTGTCCAAATTAAAATAAAAGTCATCCACTACTTTTACCGTCTCATTTCCTTCTATTTTCCTCATGATCTCTTGTTTAATTTGACTACAGTCAATTGCCGTTGTTTTACTTTTGGACATGATAATCTCATAACCTCTTTCCAAGACACTATCCATTCCATTCAGCTAGTCTTTCAAGTTCTTTGCTGTCTAGTTTTTTGGACCTTTGAATAGAATTACAGTGTTGTCGACAGAACTCAAAGCTTTAACTGCCTCACTCCCTTTGTGACATTCACCTGCTTTACTTCTTCATTGAGAGTCCTTGGTGTTCTCGTCTGAAAATTGGCCATGGACTGACTGTCTTGGGACCAAAAATCGGGCCTTTATATATCCTCACAGTAATAGGCACTGAAACTATACATTGTTCGATGTTTACATTACAGAAATTACAATTAAAACATAATTCATTCAATTAATTGAATACATTGAAAAATGCCTTCTTCCTAATAGTTTCTTCTGCCCCAGAGGTTAGGCTGAATTATTTGTTTAAATAATGAAATTAACAGATATTTGAGGTGCTACAATAAAGTAATGAGACTGATGTGAAAAAAAATTGCGTACCGTTTTAGTCAAGTTTAGTGTTGTCTCCTACAAAGTAGTTCCCTTCTGATTGCACACACTTTTTCCAATGCATCTGCCATTGATGGTAACATTTCTGGAACTCATCTTCTGTAATATCCTCCAAGACCCTCGTCACAGCTTTTTGGACATCTTGTGTTGTTTGAAAATGGTGTCCCGTGACCGCTGTTTTGACTCTGGAAATAGAAAAAAGTCGCACGGAGTGATATCTGGTGAATAAGGTTGCTCTAACAGATTGGCTTCCACATTTTTCCGTGTTTCTCGCTGTTGTGGTGCGAGATTTTTGGGGACAATTTCTGCACAGCCAAGATCTTAAGTTATTATTAGATGAACCATTTCTCAATTGATGTTCAGTTCTTCTGCAATCATTTTCATGGATAATCTTCGATCATATCGTACGAGTTCACACACCCTGGCCAAGCTGAACTCCGTCCGTGAGGTTGTTGGTTGTCCACTGTGGTCTTCATCTTCAACATTCGTTCTGCCTTCACTAAACATTTTATGCGAACAAAAAACTTGAGCTCTTGACATAACCTCCTCTCCAAAAGCCTTCTGAAGCTTACTGTAAGTTGTTGTCGCGTTTTCACCCCCATTTAATGCTAAAATAAATGGCATACCATTGCGCAATATTATATGGTTCCATTTAAATGGCATACCGTTGCGCAATATTATACGGTTCCATTTCCTTGACGAGAGACACAAACACGTATTAACTTATTACAGCAAAACTCACAACTGAGCAGTTGCATCAATGTGCCGCTTGGACTAGAAGCAGCTTATAGACCAAGGTCAAAGATAATGTGCTTACGCAAGCCGAATTAATTAAGGGCTGGCTGTGCCAATATGTTTTCGAATGGGGCCAAATAAATACTTTAAGAATTCTAGTACTTCCTCTTCCAAAAGGCATCTAAGTCACGAAAAAACTGCTGATTTCACCCCATAACAAAAGATATTACCTAGGAATAGTCAAAATAAATTAGGAAATTGATGACATACACAAAACTAAGCACAAATTTGGATCTTAAGACTAAGGGTCAACATTTCTCATTTATAAAATGCAGATTATACTCATGTATGTTAATGGTAATTAGTCAAAAATGAAAAAAAAAAAAGAATGAATTTAAGGAGGCAGATGGCAAAACCAGAGAGGAAGTAAAGAGATCCCAGCTTGGTTTGTCATACCTTCTCAACTACTGCTTCTTTTTCAGATCCATTGACTCTTATAACTGCAGTCCTGTTTCTGTTCAAGTTGTAAATAATGTTTTGCTCCTTGTATTTTATCCCTCCTACCTCCAGAATTTCAAAGAGAGTGTTTCAGGCAACATTGTCAAAAACTTTCTCTGAATCTATAAATGCTATAAATTTAGATTTACTTTTTTCTAACCTATCTTCTAAGATAAGTTGCAGGGTCGGTATTGCCTTACATGTTCCTGAATTTCTCCAGAACTCAAGCTGATCTTCCCCACTGTTGGCTTCAACCTTTTTTCCATTATTCTGTAAATAATTCATGTTGGTATTTTGCAACAATGGCTTATTAAACTCATAGTCCAGTAATAACAACTGTTGGCATGTGCCTTCTTTGGAATTGGAATTGTTGAATTCTTCCTTAAGTCTGGGGGTATTTTGCTTGTTTCATATAACTTACACAATAGGTGAAATAGTTTTGCATTGCTGGCTCTCCCAAAGATATAAGTAGTTCTGAGGGAATGTCACCTTATTCCAGGAGCCTTCTTTTAACTTAGGTCTTTCAGTGTGCAACGTACAGGGATATAATGATTAAGAAACTTTTTGTTTCATTACTGCTATCTGACCTCAGCTCTGTGTAAATGTGGGAATATACCCCCAGTATCGTTTGCATCAAATTAATATGATAATTTATTTTATTAATAAAGCTCTTATTCTATCAGTAGTTTGCCACCTACAGAAATGATAATGCTTCGATTATGGTCTGTTATTAAATCTTACATTTATTCATTAAAAACAGGATGAGCAATATTTCTAACCTAAAACATTACAATCAAATTAATTCTCTAAACTAACTATCCTACCATTGGCACAATGGAGACTCTATCCCTAATCATCCCTTTCCCTAACTCACGTAGGTTAATACTGGCCATGCAAGTGGTTTTACTGAAGTTCCACCTAGACAGACACAGAATCAGAGGGCTCAAGCAAAGAGCTAGTGGAACGCATACGCAATTTCAATTACAATGCCCTACTTTGCCAACTGTTTGCTCTAATGACACCATAATTCAGCACGTAGCTTATGACAGTCGTCTCAGGCACCAGCATGATGTCACCTTTCCCCTGGGAGAGCTCTTGAGGAGCTGACCCTCAGCATCCACCTAGCATCACCACCGACACCAGAGTTCCCATCATGTTGCCGCCAAACTTTGCTGTTCCTCGCACATGTATCCATATGTGTTTTTTGGCCAATCAGAACTCTGAGTTTTTACGTGGTTCTTGTTGCCGCCAAACTTTACTACTCCTCTCACATGTATCCCAATGCTTTTCGGCCAATCAGGACTCTAAAATTTCGTGCAGATCTCCCACCTTTCATGGGCATGCCATATTTATATCCCATTAGCTGCAACGGCAGGAAACATCTCTCTGTCTCACACGTATGCGCTCTCTCTCTCTTCTTCCACCTGTGAGGTCTCAGGCACCTGTGGTCACAAGTGCCACACAACTGACAAAGCAGCTGCCGTGTGAAGCACCAGCCAGCTGCCGGCCACCTCGCTTGTTCGACATGACAAACAACTCTTTCCTGTGTCCATCCAAACCACCTTCCCAATGATAATACGCACAGTTCTAAAATCTTATGTACCAGTATTAACCTTGATATGTTAATACTAGTATAATTCTGTCAAATGGCTATCTCTGTCCATGTGGCATTTGTCATATATTATTTTCTGAATAAATGTCATGTAAGGTGCAAATATCTACCACCTTACAAGTGCTTGGTCAAATACTTCTTACACTATCATATCTCCTATCTCATCTTTACCTACTTCCTTTTTTGTTTGTATAATACAGTCCTAATCTTTGTTTTGTATAATACAGTCCTCATCTTTGTTTCCCCATATAGACACTATATAAATTTCTTTCACCTTTCAGCTTTTCCATCTTTGCTTAGTACCAGTTTCCCTTATGAGCTCTTGATATTCATACAGCCGCTTCTCTTTCCCCCAAAGGCTTCTTTAATTTTCCTATAGACATTATCTATCTTCCACTAGTCATTCATGCTTCTACAGCTGTGTGTCCACCCTCTAGCTGTTCCAGCTTAGCGATTTTGCATTTCCTGTCAACTTAGTTTTTTAGACACCTATATCCCCTTTTGCTTCATTTGGTGCATTTTTATATTTTTTCCTTTGCTCAGTTAAATTCAGTATCTCCTGCATTATCCAAGGACATTTGCTAGGCATTGTCTTTTTACCTACACGATCCTCTAATGCCTTCAGTATTTCGTATCTCAAAGCTATCCATTAGTCTTGTATTGTATTTGTAGTTTCTTATTCTTATTACACCTATTCCTGTATTACCTATATTTGATTTAGTGTTTCTAACTCTTTAGCCATCACACTACACTATTTCCCACTATATCTAATTTCAACATGACCATTTTCATTTTCAAATTCTATTGTTTACCTACCTGATTAAGGGATCTAACATTCCTTGCTCCAGCATGTAGAATGCCAGTTTTTTCTGTTGATGATATCCTTCTGTGTAGTCCTTGCCTGGAGATCTGAATGAGGGACTATTTTACTCCCACAACATTTTACCCAAGATGGTGTCATTATTGTTTAACCATGCAGTAGACCTACATGCCCTCAGAAAAATAACAGCTGCAATTTCCTCTTGCTTTCATCCATTATCGGTATCAGAACAGCAAGGCCATGATGGCTAATGTTATAAAGCTAGATTATTCAGTATCCAAAATGTTGCCCCTGCAACTGCTGGAAAGATCGCGGCCCCCTTGAGGAATCATATGTTTTCTCCACAGATTTCCTCCATTGTGATTATACATACAGTACTGCTGCCTGTACCATTGAGGCTCGCAAGGTGCTCCACCTCAAGTTCCATGGTTTCTGAGAGGGAGATCCTTCATAGCTAAGAAACTCTTTCTGCTGAACGTTACCTGGGGGCAATTGATAAAATACACAGTCTCTGTAACTGTAGCAGATTACATTCTCTTCTGGGGAAGATCAGTTATTATAAAAAACATATTACCAAAGTAGAATATTATCATACACCTTCTAAATTTTTGTTTTTGGACAACGGCTGTGTTGTCACTTTATGAAACAGCCAGTTTCAATCAGAAAGGGGTACATCCTCAGGTACAGTGTGTCATCACTAACCAGAAGCAATCAATCCCGTCTCCGGCCATCCTGATTTAGGTTTTCCGTGATTTCCCTAAATCGTTTCAGGCAAATGCCGGGATGGTTCCTTTGAAAGGGCACGGCCGATTTCCTTCCCAATCCTTCCCTAACCCGAGCTTGCGCTCCGTCTCTAATGACCTCGTTGTCGACGGGACGTTAAACACTAACCACCACCACCACCACCACCAGAAGCATGGCATATTGTAACTATTAACAAGCATCATGCCTTAACCAATATGTTAAACCCAACTATAATACTGGAATACATGCAGCACACTGTAGGTAATGTGACAAAGCATATGGCAGAATCGTATCATGTGCTTTGTCATGTTACCGATTGTTTACTGTGTGTACACCAGTGTTACAGTTGGATTTAACTCATTGGTTTGTATCACAAAGCTTGTTAATAGCTAAGATTTGTCATGTATTTGATTAAAGATGTTGCATTATACCTGAGGATTTCCCATTTTTGACTGAAACTTATTTCTTAATAATGTGACACTAAAGCTATGCGTGAACTATGATTTTTCCAAAAATTTCTAGAAACAGGAAATCATCATGTCCCTCAAAATTAACTTTGTAAAAAAGTGTCCCTCCTGACAGATAAGTTTGTTGCATGCAGTGCAGCCTCATGTCTAGCCAATTATGCCCTGATGGAACTGTTCATTTTAGTTTTCACTTGTTTTAATATGGTATTGGGACCATCATGATGCTACAGTATGCTCAGCTGTTCTTGTATTCAAAACTCTTCCTGCACCTCAAGCAAAATTACACAGTAGTCAAGAAAGAATGTTGGCCAGCATGCATTTAACCAAGATGTTCCCCCACACATCTTTATATGGACCCCTGTTCATCTGATAGCAAATCACACACCTCATAGCATTATTCGGGTCACACTGTACAATGAGGTATCCAAAAATGGAATTATTTTTTAAAAGATATATATTCTCAAATTATTTACAAAACAACCTTTTCCCCTTCAAAATACTTTCCATTACAAGCAATACATTTGTCTCACCAGTGTTTCCACTGCTCAAAATGTTCTTTGTAGTCATCTTTAGAAATAGCTGACAGCTTCTTCCCCTCTTCTTCTTCTCCCCCCCCCCCATTTTTTTCCCTTCAAATCAGTGTCCCTTCATGCCCTTTTCATGCATGGAAATAAGAAAAAGTTGCATGGAGCCAGGTCATGCGAGTAAAGTGCATGGGGCAGTGGAACCATGCCATTTTTAATCAAAAACTGCATAACAGAGATGGCTGTCTGTGCAGTTGTGTTGTCATGGTGGAAGAACCAGTCTGCTATCTGCCACATATTGGGTCTTTTTCGGTGAACATTTTTGCGCAATTGTCTTCAAACTTCCAAATAAAATGTTTGATTGATGTCCTGACCTGGAAGAACAAACTCTGAATGAATTATGTCTTTGGCATCAAAGAACCAAATCAGCATTGTTTTGATGTCTAATTTGACTTGATGACTTTTTTTGGAGGAGTGACGATGTCTTCCATTGGCTTGACTATACAGAATTTTTTCAATATTTTCGGCAATTCGGGCAGTTGATTGACATCCAGAATGAGGTTCGTCATCAGTCGCCATTTGTAAATTGAGAAAACAACTCGTACACTTGAGGTTTTCCCATAGCTTCATATTGGTAAGATGTTATGAACATTAAAACAGTTTCAGGAGCTTTTTTTACTGAGTAGAAAATAAAATCTCACAGCTGCATGTTACTCGCTTAAACTTGTCAAAATAAATAAATAAAAGCACTAGCAAAAAACGATCACTCTGCAGATGAACAAAATAAGCCAGGTCAACAACACAGGTGACACTGTACTAGCAAAGAGTTGCGTTTCTGAGTTTAGGAGGAGAACACCATTGTAAAGTGAGAGCCATTACTTTAGTGAAAAATAAGCATGGAGGCCACAACTGGCTGAAGCTGGAAGCCACATGAACAAATCCTCCCAAATGAAATTTACCATAGATTACAGTGTGACTGGCAGAAATGTATACTATGTAAGCTCTGCCCACAGCAGTGTTATTCCAGTTTTGTTTTGGGTACCCCCTCAGAAGCTCTTAGTGAAGACCACTCAGAACTAGTAACATAGGATACTCTAAGTTCCCATAACTACAAAATCCACCTAAGCACAATCAGTAATTGAAGTGATGTGGATGCACTGTCATAGTTTCCTATAGAGCCCAACATGACCTTTGCTGAGTAGAAGGGACTGTTATTCCTGCATAATATGGTGATACAAACCCAATAGAAACTTTCCTGTTAATGTGGTAAAAGTTATCATGCTACATGGCAAGATGTCACACTGTAATCTGTGGTAAATTTCATTTGGGAGGATTTGTTCATGTGGCTTCCAGCTTCAGCCAGTTGTGGCCTCCACGCTTATTTTTCACTTAAGTAATGGCTCTCACTTTTCAATGGTGTTCTCCTCCAAACTCAGAAGATGATGATTGAGGAGTCAACATTCCTCAGTTTCATCAGACATGTAATACCGGACACACGAGGGGATGACTTACTGAGCACCACACACACAATGTCTTGTCTGTAGGCCAGACTGCAATATCAAGTCAGTGGTTCAAGTATATGATACCACATTTCACAATATAACCATGCCTAGTCCATTTACAATGCACCATGGTTTCTTTGAAGGGGGATCCACCTGTAGGACATCATCCTGGTTGTAAAAAATGAGGCAAGCCATCAGAACCAGATATGTTTCCTCCATCCACAAGAAATACTGGGACATTCACCAGGTTCAAGCTGGTGTCCACTGTGATTCCTAAAGGTTGATTCAGCTGCCCAACACACCTCAGAGCTGTAAAATGGATTGATGTCCAATTATTTTCAACCAGCACTAGCACCATCACTAAGCATCCTAACTGTCAGTGGTTCTCAAGTTGCTACCTAATGGCACCTGTCAAGGCTGTCACCAATAGTCTCTTCACTCAGTGCAGCAAAGATAGAGTTGAATATTTGTTGCCCTTTGCGCCAGCTTCATTTATCATCATTCACAATAAAAGTGGTTCCTGCTTGCTAAGGATAGCATCGCTGGTTACAATTGGTGGCTTATTTTGACACACACACCAGAACTTGGCCCATGGCATACATTTACAGTTTACGCTTACTTTAACATAGAAGGTGTCACAGGAAGAATGGTCAAAATTGTGGGATATCACAGGAACAGTCACTCGAAGCAAAATCTCTAGTAAAAATGGCTCTAAAATGCACATCTTTAAAGTTATGAGCACTTGTTCATCTTCACTAATCTGTACACATATCTCCTACTGAACAGGCACTCATAACTCTGTAGATGCGCATTTTACAGCCAATGTTTACTAGACTTTTTTTGGTCCGAATGATGGTTGTGTCATGTCCCCAAATACACCCTGTGTATCCAGAAACGACTATTTGAAAACCCCAGCAATACCAAAGTTTTTATAAAGGCTGTGCATTGAAATTTTCATAGGGACAGTTTAACGTAGCTCCTGCTCCAGTGAGAGGACCCTCCAATGTGGTTGAGTACCCATAACACCATATCCATCCACATCCTCCAATGTGTGGTACTTGTGGCGTCCAGGTCACTGTGCGCCACATTTTATTGGATTGCTTTTTATTTTCTGACCAGGGGTCCGCGGCTGACTTGCCGGCAGACCTGCCATCTCTTTTAGGAAACACTCGAATGAATGTGGTTATAGTTTTAAAGTTCTGTGACCTGTCAAATGTTTTTACAAAGATTTTAGGGAGAGGGTCTTTATTTGCTCACTCTGTGACAAGTTCACCCATATTTTATGTCAGTGGCCAGCCAATGACAATTTCCTGTGGCATTCTTGCTGCTTCATTTTCGTTTTCCTTACATTTTACTTTCTTATACAGCATTTTCCTTGTTTTCCTGCTTTCTTTGCCTGTGTGCTTCGGTTTTGCTAAGTCTGTCCAGATTCATTTGTTTTAATGTGTGTCAGGGTGCTGATGACCTCGACATTGAGCGCCCGTAAGCCCCAAAACACACACACACACACACACACACACACACACACACACACACACACAGTTTAACGTTGCCTGTCTATTCATACTATTTCATTTATTTGCAAATCATTATATTTCTTATAGACCTGCCAGACATCATTTATTGTAAACCAAACAATTTACACACAGTCTGCAAGATTGCTGGGTCGTCATAACATAAAGACAACTTTTCCAAATATTATTTACACAAGTCATTGTTGTAGCCAGTCCATTGACAGTATGAGCATTATTGAAGCTAGTAAACAATCTAGTCAGTGACCCTAAAAAAATATGGAATTCTTTGGCTGGTTCAAAAAGTGCTGATACATAGACACAAGCTGTTTGTGTGAGTCAAGTATATGATGATGCAAGCTGTTGTTGTGTGGTTTTAGGATATTCAGAACTGTGTTTTCTTTTTTTAAGTCATCAGTCTTCTGGCTGGTTTGATGTGGCCCATCACGAATTCCTCTCCTGTGCCAACCTCTTTATCTCAGAGTAGCACTTGCAACCTACATCCTCAATTATTTTCTTGGTGTATTCCAATCTCTGCATCCCTCTAGTACCATGGAAGTCATTCCCTGAGGGATTAATAGATGTCCTATCATCCTGTCCCCTCCCCTTTTCAGTGTTTTCCACATGTTCCTTTCCTCTCCGATTCTGCGCAGAACCTCCTCATTCCATATCTTATTCAGTCCAGCTAATTTTCAACATTTATCTGTAGCACCACATCTCAAATGCTTTGATTCTCTTCTGTTCCAGTTTCCCCACAGTCCATGTTTCACTACCATACAATGCTGTGCTCTAAATGTACATTCTCAGAAATTACTTCCTCAAATTAAGGCCAATGTTTGATACTAGTAAACTTCTCTTGGCCGGGAATGCCCCTTTTTGCCAGTGCTCGTCTGCTTTTGATGTCCTCCTTGCTCTGTCCAACAGTGGTTATTTTGCTGGCTAGGTAATAGAATTCCTTAATTTCATTTATTTCATGAGTTTCCTGATGTTAACTTTCTTGCTGTTCTCATTTCTGCTACTTCTCATTACCTTTATCTTTCCTTGATTTACTCTCAATCCATATTCTGCAGTCATTGGACTGTGCTTTCCATTCCGTGCTTTCCATGTAATTCTTCTTCACTTTCACTCAGGATATCTAGCGTTATCAGTGAATTGTATCATTGATATCCTTTCAACTTGAATTTTAATTCCACTCCTGAACCTTTCCTTTATTTCCATCACTGCTTCTTCAGTGTACAGATTGAACAGTAGGGGCAAAAGACTACACCTGTCTTACACCTTTTCTAATCTGAGCACTTCGTTTTCAGTCATCCACTCTTATTATTCCCTGTTGGCTCTTGTACATGTTTTATATTAATCATCTATCCCTACAGCTCATCCCTATTTTTCTCAGAATTTCGAAGATCTTACACCATTTTACATTGTCTAATGCTTTCTCCAGGTCGACAGTTCCTATGAACATGTCTCACTTTTGCTTTAGTCATTCTTCCATTGTCAACTGCAACGTCAGAATTGCCTCTCTGGTGCCTTTACCTTTCGTAAAGCCAAACTGATCGTCATCTAACACATCTTCAATTTTCTTTTCCATTCATCTGTATATTATTCTTGTCAGCAACTTGGATGTATGAACTGTTAAGATGATTGTGCGATAATTCTTGCACTTCTCAGCTCTTGCAGACTTCAGAATTGTGTGGATGACATTTTTCCAAATGTCATATGGTATTTCACCAGATGCATACACTCTACACAGCAATGTGAATAGTCGTTGTGTTGCAACTTCCCCCAATGATTTAGAAATTCTGATAAAATGTTATCCATCCCCTCAGCCTTGTTTAATTCAAGTCCTCCAAAGCTCTCTTAAATTCTCATTCTAATACTGGATCCCCTATCTCTTCTTAATCGACACCTGTTTCTTCTTCTATCACATCAGACAAATCTTCTCCCTCACAGAGGCCTTGAGTGTACTCTTTCCACCTATCTGCTCTCTCATTTAACAGTGGAATCCCCGTTGCACTCTTAATGTTACCACTCTCGCTTTTAATTTCACCAAAGGTTATTTTGACTTTCCTATATGCTGAGTCAGTCCTTCGACAATCATTTCTTTTTCAATTTCTTCACATTTTTCATGCAGCTATTTTGTCTTAGCTTCCCTGCACTTCTTGTTTATTTCATTCCTCAGTGACTTGTATTTTTGTATTCCAGAATTTCTCTGAATATTTTTGCACTTTCTTCTTTCATCGATCAACTGAATTATTTCTTGTGTTACCCATGGTTTCTTCGAAGTTACCTTCTTTGTATCTATGTTTTTCTTTCCACCTTGTGATTTCCCTTTTTAGATATGTCCATTCCTCTTCAACTGTGCTGCCTACTGGGCTATTCCTTACTGCTGTGTCTATAACATTGGAGAACTTCAAGCAAATCTCGTCATTCCTTAGTACTTCCGTATGCCACTTCTTTGCATATTGATTCTTCCTGACTAATCTCCTAGACTTCAACCAACTCTTCATCGCTAGCACATTGTCATCTGAGTCTGTACCCACTCCTGGGTATGCCTTACAAACCAGTATCTGATTTCAGAATCTCTGCCTGGCCATTATGTAATCTTATTGAAATCTTCCTTTATCATCCAGTCTTTTCCAAGTATACCTCCTCCTCTTGGGATTTTTGAACAAAGTATTCACTGTTACTAGCTGAAATCTATTACAGAACTCAATTAGTCTTTCTCCTATCCCATTCTTTGTCCCAAGCCCATACTCTCCTGTAACCTTTTCATCTGTTCCTTCCCCTGCAACTGCATTCCAGTCCTCCATGACTATTAGATTTTCTTCCTCCTTTACACACTGTATTGCCCTTTAAATATACTCATATACTTTCTCCATCTCTTCATCTTCAGCTTGTGATGTCGGCATTTATACCTGAACTATCATTGTCAGTGTTGGTTTGCTGTCGATTCTGATAAGAACAACCCTATCACTGAAGTGTTCACAGTAAAACACTCTCTGCCCTACCTTCCTATTCGTAATTAATCCTACTCCAGTTATACCATTTTATGCTGCTATTCTATACTCATCTGACCAGAAATCCTTGTCTTCTTTCCATTTCACTTCACTACACCTATTATTACTAGATCGAACCTTTGCATTTCCCTTTTCAGATTTTCTAGCTTCCCTAACATGTTCAAGCTTCTGACATTCCTTGCCCTGACTCATAGAACATTGTTCTTTTGTTGGTTATCCAACCTTTTTCCCGTGGTCACCTCCCCCTTAGCAGTCCCCTCCCAGAGACTTGAATGGGGGACTATTCCAGAATCTTTTGCCAATGGAGAGATGGTTATGACACTTTTTCATTTATGGGCCACATGTCCTGTGGATACATCTTGTGTGTCTTTAATGCTGTGGTTTCCATTGCCTTCTGCACACTCATACTGTTGATCATGGCTGATTCTTCTGCCTTTAGGGACAGTTTCCACCCCAAGGACAAGAGGGTAACCTGACCCTCTGTCCGCTCCTCCACCCTCTTTGATAAGGCCGTTGGCAGAAAGAGAGTGACTTCTTATGCTGGAAGTCTTTGCCCGCCAATGCTGATTATTACTAAAAAATTTAGGGTGTGGCAGGTTTCGAACTTGGCACCAAGAATGTTTTGATTTCCAAACAAAGATGCTACCCCTTTTTTTTATCTCATTTTGTTTGATTTCGTTCGTTGCATCTGCTCGGGGCGGACGTCGTAAGACACCCGTTTAAGTTCGTTGTTGATCGATTAACTCAGTTTTTTTATTACAGAGGGCAGCTAACCCTCTGACCGAACACGCTGAGCCACCGTGCCAGATACCCCTAGACCATAGGTACATCTGAGATAATAGGTGCATGTAAAAAGTCTTCATTGATGAGTGAGCATTAAGACAGGTAAAACCTTTCCATCGAATATGTTACAGCAACAACAGTCTTGTAGTCATAAGGTAAAGTGTTGTAAGATTGATCACATGTTTATTGGGGTGGCTGGTGCCCCATTTCTGGCATGATGAAAGTTTTACTCTCTGACACATCTGTGAGGCTTGCAACTATAACATATCTAGCAAATTTTCTGCTGCACCAACATGATCAGAAAATGAATGTTTGGTTGTAATATTGTCTGTTGTAGGTTTAAAATGCTGGCAATGACAGTTTTTTTGACAGAAACCATGTACGGTTCAAATTTCGTTGTATCCGCAAATCAATAACTGCTTGCTTATATTTACTTGATGATATTACAATTTATTTGAATTATAGTGTCTTGTTAGAATATTTGTTACAACAAATTTCAACAATGTGCTACTGTGTCAGTTGGTAATTTTTTGTTGCATGATTAACACTAAATAATGGAGCACAGCTTGTATTAACATGTATATAAAATCAAAAGTTTTTGATTTTATATACAAAATATATGTTATTGTGAAACATAAATTATCCAGTAATTTATGTTTCACAATACTATGGCTGAAACCAAAAGTGTTTATCTTTTAACTGCCCACAGAGCTAAATCCTAGAAACTTTCGAATCAACAACCTATGCATAACAGTATTATGTTTATGTCATATCTTTGATATTACTTCTAATAGCCTCCCAGTTTTGAAATCTGGTATTAGAAGAATTCACAGAATAAAAGTAATAAATAATGGTATGTACCAGCTATCATATAATTTTCCCTAAAATATTTATTCACTTGGCAAAGAACCTCATTCTCGTCTGTTACGCACGTTAGTGTGTGCATGTTCTATCTTTATTTTTTTAGATTTAATGTGAGAAATGAGTAGTGTTGTTATGTTAATGCAGTTTTTTTCCTCTCTTGCCACAGGTTCTCACATCAGTTGATAACTTTCACATATTAATGTTTGATACAACTGTCTAAACTTTTTGAATTCACTCACATTATTGGGAATTTATTCTAGAACTATAGGCAGTTTGTAAGTCTCCATCTTTTATGCTTTCTACCTTTATTTCTTTATGTTGGTATTCCTGCCCATTCAAAATCCTGAGAAGATTAACATTTGTTTCAATTGGCTGCCATTTTATGACATAATTCTACATGTGACATTTGATACAGATAACAGTTCAGGTGTTTATTTCAGTCTAAATTCATTCACTAGAATAAAAGTTTATTTATTTTAACACGTTTTTATCAGGCCTTTTACTTGCCTGTTTGTTCAGTACATGTTTTTCAATTAATTTTAACCCTTTCAGACCTGAATTTTTTCTGGAGTGTAGAAAATTTTTATTTATGTGGCAATGCCTGTAACAGGGTGTATACACCCCGGGAAGATTGGGAAATCCAGGAAAAACCTGGAAATTTTTTCATCCGGGAGAAAGCCAGGAAAAACCCAGGAATTTTTCGGAATTCCGGAAATTTTTCATTGTTATCATTTTCAGTTAAATTTTTGTAATTTTGACTGGTACAAACTGATACCCTAACAGAAAATATTACTCTGTTGTACTACTGCAGAATAGTGCTGCAGCAATAAAACATAAACAAGAGAAAAAACCAAAACAAAATGTTAGTTGCAAAGGAAATGCGCCATTTACAACAACAAAACGCCTTGCACCCACAAGCATCTGCAAACAGCAAAATGTGCAAAGACCTTAGGATGAAGAGTATGCAATATTTCATAACAACAAACTGCTTCCGATGAGCATGACGTCACAACTGTTTACATTAGGTTCATTTGAGCAGTTGCCAATGAGATCACAGACATGCACAGTTGAGTCGTGTACGAGCAGTACCCTCTCTCACTTCTGGCTATTTGGAAGTGTGGTGTTAGCTGTGTCAGCAGTAGCAGCAAGAATGCTGATGCTAACTGGAGAAATTTTTCTGGCGTACCCAAGCTGCCAGATTCAGACTTCGGCATAGCCGTCAGAGTTGGCATGGGGAGGGGGTAGTCTCCACGTGACCTGTGTTTATTACAGCCAGCTTTATTCACATGATCACAAGATACCGTGAATAACACAGAGTATAAACCTTACAGCTAGTGCACTAGCGTCCTCTCAAGGGGGAGCTTACTGTGGACGCTGGTTACTGGTGGTGTGTATCCACCAATGATACTCTTATGCTAAACACAAAGCAGAAATAATTACAAGAATTAGCATAATTACTGTCAAAGAGAAATTTAGGTGAACAAGGCCAGTATTGCTCCCGAATGTTTGAAGCCTCAGGAGTCAGGGCAAACTAAACATTAAAAACTGGCTCCCTAATCAACGACCTCCCTGTACATCAGCCTAGTGATAGTCATTTTTTCAAAAAGGCTGAAGATCCAAGAAGTTCCACACAGCACCCATGTAGCAATGACTCTTAGCTCCTTAACATGGAAGCCAAGACAAAGGAACTGGCGGGCAGATGATGGTGCCCATATTCCCCTCTAGTTAAATGTAACGGTTGAGAATTCCATGCTGTGGGCTGCCAGCTGGAGAGTGCTGACCGCACGCCTGACCAACAGCATGTCGTACTTAGTCGGCTGCTGCTGGTGGCACCAGTTGTTGTACAGACATTTGCAGTTGTATTGTGTATGAGCAGTACCTTCTCCCGCTTCTGGCTACTTGGAAGTGTGGCATTAGCTGTGTCAGCAGTAGCAGCAAGCGTCTAGATTCTAACCAGAAAAATTTTTCTGGCACGCTCAAGATGTCTGCGCACGCACAGAGCAGTCTGATTTGGTGTGGCGAGGGGTTACTCTCCCTGTCACCCATGCTTACGTTTAGTGATTTTGCTGTTTCCTCTTTGTTTACAGCTCCCACGTCAAATGAAAAGAAATCAGTTTTCTGTGGCCGGGAGCTATCAAGTGACTTAAAATATGTTCACATAATTACAGAAGCCTAAAATATATTATTTGTTTGTTTTCTGATTTGATTTGATTTCCATGTTTTTGGCAGTCAAGCATTTATTGCCTTGCAGCACAATGAAGTTATTTTTGTCAGTTTGCTAAGGAAATTTGGCCATTATTAATCTTTCCTGCTGAGGTAATTAGTTTATTTGAAACGAAGTGTTTCATTCTACAGTATTGGCTAGTTCATTATGTTGCTGGATTTCAAGTACGCGTTTTCATCTTCTGGCACATATGACATTATGCCACAATAAAGATCCAGACATTAGATAGTGCAGTGCTGATACTCCAAGAAAATTTACATCCTGAAAACCACACTAAAATGCTTAATATCAGGTTTGGGCCTACTTCGTTGCGAATCTGGACATACGAATGTGCACTTAAAGTCGAATTATGCATTTTGGTATGGTTTATGAAATTCTGATGCTCTTGGAGTATCTTCTGATGTCCTATTTCTTTTACGATGTAATGTGAGATATCTTAATGCTTTATATGTATGAACATATGGGCTTTCTATGTTCTTGTAACTGCCGATGTGCAGCAACTCCTGTTTTCCGGCACTCTCTGTCAACTGTTGAAATGAACCTATTTCTAACAACACTCGGAAAAATATTGTGCCTCTTGGTTTGAAAAGCGTTACTTTCAAAGTAAATTACCTTTTATGCAAGGTAATTATGTTTCAAGCAAGAGTCTGATTCTCATTTAAAACTTCGAGACCAGCCACTTAGAAGAATTTTGAACTGAAAAGACTAGACGTTTATGTTATCATTGTTTTAAATTTTTCTAGAACATTTGTGTGATGTATCTTAAAGTGTAACATAAGCAAAAAAGACCAATATTACATGCGAAAGCTTAGCTTCTCTTGTAGTTTATGAATCTTAGAGACCAATATTATATGTGAAAGCTTAGCTTTTCTTGTAGCTACACTATGCATATTAATTTAAGCCATTAACTTTTTCTGTTTGTGTGTTCGCACTATTTTACAGTGATGTTGCTATTGACTCTGAATATCTGCTGTCATCAGCTGATGAGATCACTTGATGTGAGTTATGATTGACGTACAAAAGTGCATCACAATCTCAATTTCAATTCTTCGGAAACTGGCTTGTTGTGCTTGGTGGAATTTGAATTTATACTTTCGTAATACGAAAATATGGAGCATTCGTGTTGCTGCATATCAAAGAGCTTTCCGAAACTTTTTTCCTGGATTTTGTTTTCTAAAGTGCTCGAAAGTTTCAAGCTGGAGTATAAAACATTTTACTGTCACGTAACAAGAAAAAAGTATATTTTCACCCGTGAAAAAGTGTATTTTTTAACAATGACATCTGGGAAAAACCCGGAAATATCTTTTCGTTGTACGCACTTATACCCTGTCTTAAGTGATTTTTTTAATGATGTTAGAAGCAAGATTTATACAAAAATTTGTACCTATTTGCAAAAACATAATTTGTGTACTTGGCTTTGTTTTATGGCCTAACATAACTAACTACAAAATATTCTCTATTGTAAAAAATAGTAAAATGATCACTCAATAATTACCATGCAAAATAAGAATATTGAATTATACAATGAAGTGTAGTGAACCAGTCACATCCATGTACTTTGGTGGTCATGAGCTGCTGCGCACTGCTTCATTAACTTGCTGATATTTTCATAGTGATGCCCAAAAATTGGCAGCACTTGTGAATGATGAAACGGCTGAACATTTACAAACGTATGCCTCAGGTTTCCATTTTCTGTTGCAGCTAAGACACAATAAAAGTTAATGTACACAATTGTACCCAGCGATTCCGAAAGGGTTACACTAACTTCCTGATGAGCTAGACATTGAAACTTTAATTATGGTTCAGAAGCGTATGACATTGCAGTATGAACTTTCTTTCTTGTTTGATGTTTGGTAGAGGGTATTTTATTGACTGCTGTCATTTCCCAATGAGATAGATTTGAAACTTTCAACATATCTCTGAACTTGGTGACAAGACAGTATTAACCTGCTTTCATGTCTGATGTGGTGGAGCATACTTTGTGTATCACTACTATTTCCCCATTTTCTTATTCCATTTGCAAATGTTTCATGGCAAGAACAGTTGTTGGTAAGTCTCCGTGTGAGCTCGATTCCCTCTAATTTTTACCTCTGAAGTCGTTTTGTGCAGTAATCCATTGGAGGAAGAAATGTATTGGTTGACTCAGGCAAAGAGAAACTGAAATAAACCTAAAAATTACATCATCATCATCTCTCTCTCTCTCTCTCTCTCTCTCTCTGTCTCTCTCCCTCTCTCCTGCCCCCCCTCCCTCCCCCCCTCCCCCTCCCTTTCAGTGTGCTCCATTGCAGTGTTTGTAATACTGTGTGTGTGTGTGTGTGTGTGTGTGTGAGAGAGAGAGAGAGAGAGAGAGAGAGAGAGAGAGAGAGAGAGAGGGGGGGGGGTGGTGGTGGTGGTGGTGGTGGTGGTGGTGGTGGTGGTGGTGACGAGAGAAGGGAGATAGTGAAAGCTGGTACCAGCACACAGCCTACACCTCATGAATAGCACCAAGGGGGGCTGCCTAGCTTAATTTCCCCATCTGACACACGGATCACCATCAACAGTGCCACATGTCCTCACTTCATGAGACACTGTGAGGAGGTTTGGCATTTAAACCAGTACATTGGTGGTGATCAGGAACTTAATGCCACCATCTCTCCTCCACTTGCTAGCCAAATACTGACAGAGAAAATTTTTCCACAAATGACATCCGAACCACCTTATCCCCGAGTTGAGCACCACTGCACAAACATACATTAGTGACCTCGGGCATGGAGGCAGATTCACATGTCTCTGTTGTAAACTCATCAAAATGTTTAAAATTGATTGTAAAGATGCTGAGTCACGATAGGCACAACACAAAGATTCACACAATTACAGCTTTTGGCCAAAAGGCCTTTGTCAGCAGTAGACACACACACACACACACACACACACACACACGCAAACGCAACTTGCACATGCATCTACAGTCTCAGAGAACTGAAACCACGGTTTCAGTTCTCTGAGACTGCAGACGTGTATGCAAGTTGTGTTTGAGTGTGTGTGCGCGTGCCCGGGTTTCAGTTCTCTGAGACTGCAGTCGTGTGCAATGTGCAAGCTGTGTGTGTGTGTGTGTGTGTGTGTGTGTGTGTGTGTGTGTGTGTGTGTGTGTGAGCGCGCGCGTGCGTGCGTGGGTGTGCGTGGCGTGTGTGCGTGCGCATGTACTTGCACTTGTGCATGTGTGTGTCTACTGCTGACACAGGCCTAATGGCGGAAAGCTACAATTGTGTGAATCTTTTTGTTGTGCCTATCGTGACTCAGCATCTCCACTATATGGTGAGTAGCAACTTTGCTTCTCTGGTATTGTTACATTCCACCCTGGATTTTCCATTGTTTGATTAAAACTGATTGTAAAGTTTCACACACTCAAGACTACACTGCAGAAAATAATTATTTAAATACATTTTTAAAGATGTTTTCAAATGAGATGAAAACGTATAAAATAATTTTTGCTGGCACCATACAGTTTTATAACCCCATAGAGATGGTCCTGAAAATTTGTGCTTTTGAATTTTTTAATAGTAATGAAAATACTAGTTGAATTTAAAATGAAAAATGTGGGGTGCATGCAATACATAATTTATGTATAATAGTTACCTTTTGCATGTGCCCCAATTTTTCTTTTCTTATTTTGAATTCTACATGTATTTTCATAGCTATTAAACATTAACAGCCACAAATTTTCAGGATTATCTGTTTGCGGTTAGGAACCTGTAGGTGCTAGGACAAATTATTTGATACTTTCTAGTCCATCTTAAAAATCTGTTATATTAAAAAGATTTTTATGTAAAAAATTTATGTATTTGCTCTCCATAGGCCAATAAAAGATTTATTTTTTGATTGTGAAAACATATTACAGAACAATTACAGAAATGTAATATACGAGGGTCACTCCAAAAGAAATGCACAATATATATATTTTTTTTAAGCCATCTTTTATTCTGTATGTTTGAAAGTTTTACAGTGTGTAGATACATTCTTTAGGAACAATATTTTCATTTCTCCACATAATTTCCATCCTTCTCAACTGCCTTACACCATCTTGGAACCAGCGCCTGTATACCCGCACGGTAAAATTCTGCACCAACCTGTTGGAGCCACTGTTTGGCAGCGTGCACAAGGGAGTCATCATCTTCGAACCTTGTTCCACGAAGAGAGTCTTTCAGTTTCCCAAAGAGATGATAGTCACATGGAGCCAGGTGAGGACTGTAAGGCAGTCTGACATGTGGCCGTGGATTGTCATGCAACAGCAAAACATCCTGCTTTTGCCAATGTGGTCGAACACGACTCAGTCGAGCTTGAAGTTTCTTCAGTGTCGTCACATATGCATCAGAGTTTATGGTGGTTCCACTTGGCATGATGTCCACCAGCAAGAGTCCTTCGGAATCGAAAAACACCATAGCCATAACTTTTTCAGCAGAAGGTGTGGTTTTGAATTTTTTTTTCTTGGGTGAATTTGCATGATGCCACTCCATTGATTGCCTCTTCTTCTCTGGTGAAAAATGATGGAGCCATGTTTCATCACCTGTCACAGTTCTTCCAAGAAATTCATCTCCACCATTCTCATACTGTTCCAAAAGTTCGCTGCATACCGTTTCTCTTGTTTCTTTGTGAGCCACTGTCAAGATCCTGGGAACCCACCTGGCACAAACCTTTTTTAACGCCAACACTTTCAGTATTCTGCAAACAGTTCCTTCCCCTATCCCAATGTAGTGTGACAATTCGTTCACTGTGATGCATCTGTCAGTAGTCACCAATTTGTTAACTCTCTGCACATTGTCTGGAGTGTGTGCAGTATGAGGCCTGCCGCTGCGAGGACAATCCTCAATATTGCCATGCCCACTTTCATCACGTAACCTGCTTGACCACCGACTAACTGTACTGCGATTGACAGCAGCATCTCCATAAACCTTTTTCAACCTCTTGTGGATGTTTCCCACTGTCTCGTTTTCACAGCACAGGAATTCTATGACAGCATGTTGCTTGTGGCAAATGTCAAGTGTAGCAGCCATCTTGAAGACATGCTGTGACAGCACCAATCACTGGAACTGGTTGAACTAAGTTCAAAAACAAGCAGGAAGGATGTACCTACACACTGTAAAACTTTCACACATGCAGAATGAAAACTGTATTTTTACAAAAATAGTGTGCATTTCTTTTGGAGTGACCCTTGTATATGAATTACTCATTGTGGCAAGAATGAAGATAATCTACTCATCTGAGAGGCCCTTTTTAATACTATAGAAGAAAATTATTATTAAGAGTAGTTGAGAAATTCAGCATTTCCAGCTTTGTACACACGGAATTTACTTTTGACTTACAAAGCTTTTTGATTGGCGATGTGAACGAAGAGCTCATTTGTGTCACTAACATGGGAGAGAACCACATAGAGCTGGCTGTGCGAAAAGGATCTGACATAAGGGTCATGCCCGCAACATGCAGCATCTGGCTTTGTGCTTTATTTATGGGCATGGCAAAACATAAGCTTACTGGAAGTTGTACATGTTTAAAGCAAAATGCTAAATAAGTTGGAATAGGCAAGATGCAGGGCTCAAAGACTCACTTGCCTACACCATTTCCCATCAAAATTTCCACTTCTGTGATGTCATGTTGTAGAGAAGTAACTTTAACACATTGGAGCTGACGGATGTACTAGAGACATTCACTATTTTTAACCATAAAATCCGACGGATGTAGGCACCTCGTACATTCTCCACTTTCAACTTATTTATTTGTGATTTAAATGTGTGTTTTACATTTGTAAGTGGTGAGACTAATTGTTTGGCTTGTTGTAAGTGTATTATTGATGGTAGTGCATGCCAGTCTCTCGTGAGTGGTACCAGCATTACATGAACTGCATGTGCGCTCGAAATATTGTTGAAGGTTGTTTTGTTCTATGTGGGCTGCCATATTGTGCTATTGTGTGCATCCGTCCTATGTATAAAAATATATAAATAGTTAATATGGCTAACATACATCACTTGTCAAACTTAGAGACTGAAGAACTCTTGAACAATGGCTCAGAACTTGGCGATCATTCTGACGACATCGGCGATTTTTCAGAAGACGACAATGACTCATGTGAGCTGGAGAGCGAAACCTATGCTGCTGATAAAAACGATGGTAGTGAGCATGAAGAAGCAAATGTACAACTTTCTATTAGGTTTGTCATTCAGTTCAACAGCCTGCCCTTCATAATGAACGGTGTCATTTTGATGCATTCCCTGAATTACCTCTTTTAAAGAAAGAATAGGTATTCAGGTTCCTGTTGATACCTTATCAACAGAACTAGACCATTTGTTGCAATTTTTTGATCACAGCATGTTCCTTAAAGTAAAGTCAGAGACAAATATATAGTCTACTGATACTATTTCTGAACTTTGCTGTTATAACAGAATAAAACCAAAATCTTTATGGAAGATATGGAGAGCAGTGAGGATACATGAAGTATATCAATTTTTTGCAATTGTTTTGCATGTTTGTGTTGTAAAGAAACCTAAGCTTAGGGATTATTGGTCTGAAGACCCTGTGCTTGCTTCACCATTTGCTTCTCAGCTAATGTTATGAGACAGATTTTTTTGCCGTATTCAGGATGCTGCATGTGAACAATAATGCACGATGGATACCTCAACAAGAACCAGGCCATGACCCTCTGCATAAATAAGACATGTTTGGGACTTTTTCACAGAAAGATGCAGAAAAGTCTTTTATCCATCACAAAATCTGACTGTGAATGAAGCAATATGTCCTTTTTGTGGAAGAATTGGATTCCGTGTTTATATGAAAGACAAATCTGAGAAATATGGGATAAAACTGTATGTTGTAAGTGTTGCTCAAACAGGTTACATGTGCAATGCTGAAGTTTATACTGGAGGAAAAGGAAATGTTGACAATTCTGTCAAATCCCTGCTGCTTAGGCTATGTTCCTCTTACTTGGGAAAAGAACATGTGGTATACATGGTCAGATTTTATACAAGTCCTGCAGTCCTTGAAGAACTATGGGAAAGAAATACATTGGAAGTTGGAACAGTGATGAAGAACCTGATAGGTTTGCCTAGAGACCTTTTAAATCAAAAACTAAAGAAAGGAGAAATGACATTTCGTCACAGAGGACACCTTTTCTATTTGAAATGAAAGACAAACGTGATGTGTACAGGTTGTCAACACAGCATAAGATGACTGCTTCACATGTCAGTGTAAAATCCAGGAGTGGATATGCTGAGGTGGTAAAGCAAGACATTATTCTAGACTACAACTTGTCTAAAACAGGTTTTGACAGAGGAGACCAGTTGATGAGTTACTATGCCTTCCAGCAAAAGACTGTAAAATGATGGAAAAAAGATTTTCTTCCATATTTTTATGAGGGCAGTTGTGAATGCAAACATTATTCATAATATAAAAAAAGAATGCATTAGCAGAGTTTATCTGTAATTAGCAAAGCAGTTGTATACACTTGTTATGTAGGTATTGAATGTTTTGGTCCAGCACTTCGGAACCTATTTTATTTTTCCATAGGCGATATTTAGGTTTACCATTTTTGTAATAAGACGCCTCTTAGTTTCACATATTAGTAACTTACATTCAGTTCAATAAAAATATGTGAGAAAATACAGTTTTACAAAAAAAAAATTGGATTGTAATTTATTTACATGTAAACCTCCCTTACCTAGGCCCTTAGTTCTTAAGAACTTACTCAGTTATGTAGTCACTGCATCTAAACTATTACAGTTTTTACGGATGTTCACAGTTTCCCCTCTCTGTGTATTGATCACTAACAGATCTTCTGTAAGGAAATGCTACTCACTGCAATTTTAGATGTTTTGTTGAAGCTTCTAGTAGACTGAATTAAGTTTTCTCATTTAACTAACAATTTTCTGTTCACTACTTCTTTGAAGTGAATTAGTACCTTGACGTGTGAAGACTCCTTCATAGTTCCTGCTAGATTCATCTGCTGAACTATTCTGCAAACTTAACTTGTTGTTAAAATGTTAGTTCAACTGGTGTGTCCTTATTTCTGGGCAAACATCTACTGTGGAATTTGGCACTACGATTACCATGGGATCACTTATTACAAGAAATTAATTCTTTATCGTAAAGGGCACCCATACTATAATTCCAGTTTCAAAACACTATAGAAAGAGAACACTGCTCAGAATGGTATCAGATTTGAACAGCATATTATCAACGTAGAGGGAAACGTCAAAACATCATGGGGAGGGGGGAATTAACAAATGGTTGACCAGTAGATGGCACTGTAAGTATCAGAATATGCACACCAACACAGTCACAGCCCACAGCTTTTGCTCAGTTTGCATCTGAGATGCCTAAAAAGACTGTATCCATAATGGATCTTGCACTGCTCATAAAGCTCTTTTTCAAGAATGATTACTGTGTGCCACTAGCCCTGCAGAAGGTCTGGACACTCAAGAGTGTGAAAGAAGGCATTGGTATGATGTCTGTCGAGGGTATGGAGAAGATGATTACAAAATAAAAATAAAAAATTTCTTCTGCAGTGCAGTTTTGCAGAGGGAAGAAATAAGTTGATCTGACACGTGTTGAAGATGTGATCACAGCACTGCAGGAGGGGTCGAGCGGTGGTGTGCAAACATGCAGTGCATGGAGAATTGCCTGAATGTTGGACATGACTGCATGCAAGGTGCATAAAATCCTAAAAAACTCCCTTCATTGCTATACATGATTGATTGACAATTCATACAGTGAACAGTTGTTTAAATACAGGTGTTAGAAGTATTAAAATATAAAACTGAATGAAAAATCCAATAGTCTGCTTTAACTGTATTTATTTAAGTCAATAAGAGACCCACACAACAGGTTTCACAACTTTTAAGTTGTGCCTTCTGGTGTATGCCTTTACAAATTTTTTTGTTTTTATTTTATTTTATTTTATTTTTAATTAATGCTTTGACAATCAGGAACTGAAGTTACCTGAGATATCTTAAAGTACTGATGGAATAGACTTAAAATGGAAGAAAATATTATGCATCTAGTCAGGGAACTAGATGTGAATCACATAAGCACCACAATTGAATGGACCTACACGTATTTAATAAATAAAATTTGTAATTTCATACCAAAAGAAGGTTACTCGCATATGCTGTGTTATACATTAGATTGAGTAGTTACAGATTGGTACAGAGTGACAATTGTCATTGCTAATCAAAGTTCTCAGCCCTCCTCAGTTGATAAAAACCATCATCAATGATGAATGTCATGTCTAAAAATTGAAAGAGTAGAATTTGGGATGATAATAAACAGTTAGATCTCCTTGAACCTTAATATATTTTGTCAATGGACCATCAATTTTGATCCAAATATTAATCCTCTCATTAGCATTAACACGTCTTCTATTTTTTGTGTACAATAAAAATGGCTTGTCTGTTAAGACAACAGCTGTACCACAATTCCTATCGCCCTTCACTCCTATAGAGAAGGTACGATAAGCTACAATGTCTCTGTCATAGTAAGCCTCCAATCCTTCCAAAGGCTTATCACTACCACGTACTAGAGCAACAGTTAACCAACCATTACCAGTAATGACAATTACAGATGGATGTCATTTTGCTTTTTATCTGGTTTTTGGCCTCAGGACAGTTGGAAGTGATTTTTCCCATCCAATGTGGTACAAGCCTTCCTGTCGTGAATGAAAGATTTATGTAACTAATAGTGCCACAAGTGTTGATTGCTGAACTTGAGCAGTCTCACACATTGAACAATACAAGTGGTGTAATATGCAACTCAAGCCACAGCTGTCATATTGCAGTTCATGTGTCATTTTTATCCAAATCCATTTATGTTACGACGCTTAAGATGTTTCCCCTTGGATCAATAATGTGCTTTTCACATTTGACGTCATTCTGAGCAGTTGTTATCTTTCTACAGCGTTTTGAAACTGGAACTTTAACTATGGACATACTATATTTTTCAGTGCTGTTATGTTGTATTTGTCCAATTATATTTATATTTTAAATCTGAAACTATTAGGTTGGTACATAAGTTCATAGCATTTTTGTTTTGGATGTTGGTATTCCAGTTGCTATAGGTTTATTTATGCGGATATGTGGTGCTCAGTGAGAGTGCAGATCGGCCTTGAGGTGTGCCGAGATAGCCCATGCAGTTGTGGTAATGCTGTGTGCCGGATGGTGCAGTGGTTACCACTCCTGTCTAGTAAGCAGGAGATCCCAGTTTGGAATCTCTGTCTGGTACACATTTTCGCCCGTTGCCACTGTTTCTGCTTAATGTCCTGCTGCAGCTGACAGCAGTGATCCCCTTCAGTTTACGCGTATAAGGTTTATTTATCATTTGCCATTTTCATTTGTAGTACATTGTTGCTGTTTGAGTTTAAATATTGTCATTTTGTCATTTGGAGATAGTGATTGGGGTGGTGGGCACTAGAAAATCGAATGTCAAGTGGAGAAATCAGAAAAACATGTTCAACATATTCTGCTGTTTGAGTTCAGTGGAGGGGTGACAGCAGCTAAGGCAGCCAGAAGCATTTGTGCAGATATGAGGATAATGCCATTGGACAGTGCATGGCAAGAAAATGGTTTTCTCATTTTAAGGAGACTAATTTTGACATTAATGACTCCCCATGTTCAGAAAGACCTTCAGGGTTTGATGAAGATCATTTGAACACATTAATCTGCAGTGATCAACATAAGTGAACTTGAGAACTGGCAAATGTGATGAACTGTGCTCATTTCACCATCATGCAACATTTGCATGTTGTGGGCAAGGTTCAAAAATTAGATGTATGGGTACCACATGCAGTAAGCCAAAATTGCAAAAATCATTGGGTGCCGATATGTGCATCTCTGCTTGCTCGTCATCAGCTGCCTCATGAACAACAGTGACCATTCCTATGCTGTGTCGTTACTGTGACAAGAAATGGTTGCTTTGTTCTTGAGCTCAAAAAAAGCAGCAACTCCCTGTACAAAGATCTGTATGCATCCACAAAAGATAGTGTTATTCATCTGGTGGAACAGCGATTGTGTGGTGTATTATGAATTGCTTTCAATGAGGTGTAACCATCACTGCTGACAGTTATTGTCAACAGCTGAGATGTCTGGCAGATAGAATCTAAACACAATGATCAGAAAGACTGTGTGAAGTGATGCTACTCCATGATAATGCCCACCTGCATTCTGCTAAACTGACAAAAAACATTATACAGGAGGGGTTGAGAAATCCTTCCACACCCACCTTATTCTTCTGATCTTGTGCCTTCAGATTTTCACCTTTTCCACTCTCTATCGAACAGTCTTCAAGGAAGTTCCTTTCCAGATGAAAATGTACTCCAAACATGGCTCAATGAGTTCTTCCCCTCAAAACCTGTTGATTTCTACAGTTGCGGAATTGAAAAGTTCCCTGGCAGACTGTGGAAATATGAAGGAGAATATATTATTGATAACTAAAGTCTTTATTATGCGCATCTGTTTTATTTATTAAACATACAGAAAGATGCTGTGAATTTATTCACCAACCCATAACAGGAGGTTGTATAGGTGCAATGGGCTCATTATATGGATGACCAAAGTTATCTCTCCATCTGTTAATGTTGTTTTGATAATCTGTACCCTTAGTTATCGTACAAAAACAATATTTTTCACACCGCAGATCACAATTTTCTCATATTGACAATGTTATTTCTGCTTTTAAAGTGTCAATGTACTAAATAGCACTTTTTTAATTTCGTCTCATGACTCACAATCGATGTAAGTTTCAGTGATAACGCATAGTAGAGAGCACATGAAAGTTAGCTTGACATCACATCAATATTTATACTCCTATTAAAATTACTTTGTGATTAAGAAATTGTAGTGGGGGAGGTTGCAGGGAGAGGGGTTCAGGGAGAGCGCAGTGATGCCAATGTGCAGCCAGCCACATTTCACAAGGTTCTGCAAAACAGGCCAAACAGGCCATGCGCCAAGCATGTGGCACTCGAGTAAGAGGTATGATTGGATAGCAGCTAGCTCTTACCACTCGACTTGCTGAAATGTCAGTTGCAAAGTAATGTTAATCAGAGTATAACTAGACACACACTGTCCTGTTGGTTACTTGCTGACTGTGTGTGCAAAGCAGAAATGTTTAGGTCAAGTTGTTGACAACACTGGAAGAGTTATTCCAGAATAAACCAAGATCCTTAATATGTGCTTGCAATGCACATAAAAGAAAACAAAGCCAAATTAGTGTATTTACCAATACAAGGCAACATATGTTTTGGTGTGTTAAGATGTTTAACTGTACGCATCTTGTAGAGATGAAATTAAATCTTTTCAAAAAATGATGTGCACTGATTCACAACTTAATTTTAATTCGTGAGTATGTCTTCTTGTGGATAACCTTGGCCTCCGAATCATTGCTTCTCTTACCTTCTCAATGTTTTCCAAGTCCTTACAGTCATATTCAGATAAGGTGGCTTCTTCTTTAGAGCACCTCCTGTTCTCAGATTGCGAAATGCCTAAGAATTGTGCTGTAGCTGTGAATGTTGTCTCGATGCCCAAAGCTCAAATTCAAAAAAGCCACTGAGGTGCCATGGCAGACTCAGACTCACTATTGTGTGCACATGCATCATATGGAAACACAAAGTGCTCTACTGCCCATTTTCCCCATCTCTACTTAAATGGCTGTGTATAGTGAGGGCACCTGCTCAATCTAAGCCGCCCGAAGTGGCCGTGCGGTTCTAGGCGCTGCAGTCTGGAACCGCGAGACCGCTACGGTCGCAGGTTCGAATCCTGCCTCGGGCATGGATATGTGTGATGTCCTTAGGTTAGTTAGGTTTAACTAGTTCTAAGTTCTAGGGGACTAATGACCATAGAAGTTAAGTCCCATAGTGCTCAGAGCCATTTGCTCAATCTATCACCCTATTTGCCTAGGTGCTGCACATTAGCAGCATGAAAAATTTCCAGTTCCCTTTGGTCACCATGTGCTAAAAATGATAGTCATGAAGTTTTAATGAAATCCTCTTGGCACAGATCCCTAGAAAGCCACTTGTGGAGACAAAACAAAACGGCACAATGTTGACTGTCTGTGCTGAGTTGTTGGATGTGTACTGTAGCAATGCACCATCATCTGACAGTGTGGTTAGGTACTGCAGATGTTACCTGTGTAGACAAACAAATCCTGACTGTGAAGAACAGTGTGGCACATTCCCTCTCATCCACGTCTACTTCTACATGATTATTCTGCAATTCACAATTAAGTGCCTGGCAGAGGGTTCATCAAACCACCTTTAAGCTACTTCTCTACCATTTCACTCTCAAATAGCATGCGGAAAAATGAACATTTAAATCTTTGTGTGTGAGCACAGATTTTTCTTATTTTGTTATGATGATCATTTCGAAGGTCCTGCCACAGTGAAAAATACCTTTGTTTTTGGGTGTTGTGTGATGTCCTTAGGTTAGTTAGGTTTAAGTAGTTCTAAGTTCTAGGGGACTGATGACCACAGATGTTAAGTCCCATAGTGCTCAGAGCCATACCTTTGTTTTAATGATTGCCATCTCGATTTGTGTATCATATGCATGACATTTTCTCCCTTATTTTGTGATGGTATAAAATTGGCTGTCCTCCTTTGAATTTTGTGGTGTCTTCCATCAATCCTATCTGCTGTGGATTCCACTCCACACAGCAGTACACGAGAAGAGGGCAAACAGGCTTAGTGTAAGCAGTCTCTGTAGTAGATCTGTTACGTTTTAGAAAACATTCTTCCAATAAATTACAGTCTTGGGTTTGCTTTCCCCACAACATTATCTATGTGATAAATATCATTCATAATTGTTATCACTAAGTATTTAGGTGAGTTTAGAGCCTTTTGATTTGTGTGATTTTTCGTATAACTGAAATTTAGTTGATTCTTTTTAGTGCTCATGTGGATGAGTTCACACTTTCCATGATTTAAAGTCAACTGCCACTTTTTACACCATACAGATATCTTGTCTAAATCATATTGCAATTCACTTTGATCAATGATGACTAAACATAATGGCAAATGACATCATCATTTACAAATAATGTAAGAGGACTGTTCAGATTATATCCTAAATTGTTTAGGTTAGGCACAACAGAGGGCCTGTAAAACTTCCTTGGGGAACACCAGATATTACTTGTGTTTTACCCAGTGACTTTCCGACAGTTATTACGAACTGTGACCTTTCTGGCAGGAAATCACGAGTCCAATCACACAACTGACATGATACTCCATAGGCATGCAATTTAATTAGGAGTCGCTTGTGAAGAACTGTGTTAAAAGCCTTCTGGAAATTTAAAAACATGGACTCAATTTGACGCCCCTATTGGGAGGACTCATTACTTCGTGAGAACAAGAATGGTGTTTTCTGAATTGTACTGTCTGTTGCTCAACAAATCGTTTCCTTCAAGGTGATTCATAATGCTTGAGCAGAGTATATGTTCCAAAATCCTACTACAAATTGACATTGATGATATTGATCTGTAGTTCAGCAGATTACTCTTATTTCTTTTCTTGGATAGTGGTGTGACTTGTGCAACTTTTCATTCTCTGAGTATGGATCTTTCTACAAATTAGTGGTTGTGTGAGTGGTTGTATATGATTGCTAAGTATGGAGCTATTGTATCAGCATAATCTGAAAGGAACCTGACTGGTATATGATCTGGACTGGAAGCCTTGCCTTTATCAAGTGTTTTAAGCTGGTTCACTGCACCAAGGATATCTACTTCTATGTTCCTCATGTTGGCCGTTGTTCTTGATTTGAATTGTGGAACATTTTCTTTGTTGTCTTTTGTCAATGAATTTTGGAAAACCATGTTTTGTAACTCTGCTTTAGTTGCACTGTCATCAACAACACCATCATTGCTATCATGCAGTGAAGGTATTGATTGCATCTTGGTGCTGGTGTACTTTACATACAACCAGAGTTTCTTTGGGTTTTCTGCCAGATTTTGAGACAGAGTTTCATTATTGACACTATTAAAAGCATCTTGCATTGAAGTTTGCACTAAATTTCAAGCTGCCGTCAAATTTTACCAAACTTGGGGAATTAGTGTTCTTTTAAATTTGGCATGCTTTTTTCGTTGCTTTTGCAATAGTATTCTGACCTGTTTTATGTATGATGGGGAATCAGCATCACCCCTTATTAATTTATTTCATACATATCTCTCAAGTCTCATTGATACTATTTCTTTGAATTTAAACCACATCTGGTCTGCACTTACATAGGCAGATTATAAGGATTGGAGACTGTCTCTTAGAAAGGTGTCAAACAAAATTTTATCTGATTTTTAAGTATATATATTTTGAATTTATTTTTGGTGGTTTTGGATGTTACGACATTCAGGCTAGCTGCAACAACCTAATCCCTGTGTGATCACTAATCCCTGTACCTGTCATGATGCTCCTTGTTTGGTCAGGATCATTTGTTGCTAAGAGGTGAAGTATTATTTTGCAACTATTTACACTTCTCGAGTGGGCTCCTGAATTAGTTGTCTAAAATAATTTTCTGCAAAGGCATTCAGTATGATTTCAGATGATTTTTATGCCTACCATTGACTTTAAACACGTATTTTTGCCAACGTGTAGTGGGTACATTGAACTGACCACCAACTATAATTTTATGAAATGACACTCAAATTTTCATTGAACTGTTCAGAAACTGTATTATCTGAGTCAAGGGGTCATAAAAGGAACCAATTATTAATTTGTTCTGGTTGTCAAGTATAACTTCTAACCATACTAAACCACAGGAACTGTCAACTTCAATTTCACTAAAAGCGAAGTTACACTATGTGATCAAAAGTATCCAGACACCCCGAAAGCATACATTTTACATATTAGTTGCATTGTGCTGCCACCTACTGCCAGGTGCTCCATATCAGCAACCTCAGTAGTCATTAGACATCGTGAGAGAGCGGAATGGGGTGCTCTGCGGAACTCACGGACTTTGAGTGTGGTTAAGTGATTGGGTGTCACTTGCCTCATAAGTCTGTACGTGAGATTTCCACACTCCTAAACATCCCTAGGACCACTGTTTCTGATGTGATAGAGAAGTGGAAATTTGAAGGGACACGTACATCACAAAAGCGTACAGGCTGACCTCGTCTGTTGACTGACAGAGACTGCCGACAGTTGAAGAGGGTTGTAATGTGTAATTGGCAGACATCTATCCAGACCATCACACAGGAATTCCAAACTGCACCAGGATCCACTACAAGTACTACGACAGTTAGGCAGCAAGTGAGAAAACTTGTATTTCATGGTCAAGCAGCTGCTCATAAGCCACACATCACGCTGGTAACTGCCAAACGGCACCTCGCTTGGTGAAAGGAGCGTAAACATTGGACAATTGAACAGTGGAAAAATGTTGTGTGGAGAGACAAATCATGGTACACAATGTGGCGATCTGATGGCAGGGTGTAGGTATGGCAAATGCCCAGTAAATGTTATCTGCCAGTGTGTGTAGTGCTAACAGCAAAATTCGGAGATGGTAGTGTTATGGTGTGGTCATGTTTTTCATAGAGGGGGCTTGCCCCCATTGTTGTTTTGCGTGGCACTATCACAGCACAGGTCTACATTGATGTTTTGAGCACCTTCTTGCTTCCCACTGTTGAAGAGCAATTCGGGGATGGCGCTACATCTTTCAACATGATCGAACACTTGTTCATAATGCACAGCCTGTGGCGGATTGGTTATACAACAATAACATCCCTGTAATGGACTGGCCTGAACAGAGTCCTGACCTGAATCCTATAGAACACATTTGGGATGTTTTGTAACACCGCCTTCGTGCCAGGCCTCACCAACCGACATTGATACCTCTCCTCAATGCAGCACTCCATGAAGAATGGGCTGCCAAGAAACCTTCCAGCATGTGATTGAACATATGCCTGCGAGGAGAGTGGAAGCTGTAATCAAGGCTAAGGGTGGGCCAACACAATATTGAATTCCAGCATTACTGATGGAGGTCTCAAAATTTGTCAGGGAAAAATGCTAAAACTTGTTTGTAAATCAGGGAAATATCAGGGAATTTCACTTGGGGAAACTTGTGGCAACCCTGGATGCTAACAGATTATTATCCAAAGAGGCAAATTGTTACAAAAGCAAAACAACATTATCTTCTAATGAGGTTACAGGAGGATCTGAAGATAGCATTACACGAAACTGTCCCAGCTGGTCACTTTGCTCCAGCAGTGCCACAGCTCATTCTACACAGTACTCACTGTTAGCCACACATGCTACTTCTTTGGGATCTCAAATTTTGCCCCAACCACTTATTTTTGTGACTTGATACCCAGTGACTTCCTTGTCTTTCCTTGCGTGAAGAAATAATTGATTACAGGATTTCCAGAATCATGACAAGATGGTTTTCAAAGTGTAACATTTCCTGAACATCCAAAGTGTGGATTTCACCACTACCCAAGGTCCCTACCAAGTTGACTATCATTGGGAAAAATGTGTCACATTGAAAGGTGAATCAGAGTAGAAGAACTAACAGCGTCACCAAGTTTCTTGATTGCAGTAGGATATTTTTGAGGCGATAATTAAAGCTTCATGACTTCCCCTTGTACAAATAAAAAACTGTGCTTTAGACTGGGACTCTGACCTGGCACTGGGCTTCCATATGCTGTACTCAAATTCCAGATTGCCACATTCACCTCCACATTTCATTCAAACATTACAAAAGGAAGATACTCTATATAGTACCCCAGTTACAGCAATGAAACTACAATTTATCCATTTTCTTTGGAATGATAGGCCTACAGCATTGTGGGAGGAGAACATGTGTTGACTTTGCAAGAAATGGAGAGAGGGCCATTCTGTAGTTGAGCCTTTGAATCAATCAGTGAGGCATGCTCACATACCTTAGTCGGAAGAGCTGCTTTCCAAAACCGCGTGTCAGGTCTCTGTCCAGCACACAGTTTTAATTTGCTATCACATTGTGAAAAGAATCTTATCTCAGTTGGTTTATGCCACTCATAACCAACTTTACTAGTATATGTACTGTCTGTAAGTCCCAAAGCAAGTACTGATGGAATTATTAGTTGTTGTTACTCTTCATATTTTGTAGGTAAATATATTCGCAAAGATCTCAACATGCCACAGTTAGTCCCAGCTCGAAGGGGCGGACCACAATCGTTCTTCAAAGACTGTCCCCTTACATGTGTTGGGGAACTACAAGCTAAGCTAGTAGGAGAGGCATTACGAGGTTCTGGAGTTCAAATGAAGCATGCATTCTCATCACCTTCCCTCCGCTGTGTGCAGACTTGTGCTGGTGTATTAAGAGGTAAGTCCAGCTTGTTATTCTCAAATTAGTACCATTTTGAAGGGCTGATAATCCCTGTGTTAAATTTAGATTCTGATTATTCTGATACTCTGGTACTAACTAAAGTGTAATTCTTATAAGGAACTGGTGAGCTGAATTTGATCTTGTGGCATGTGCAAAGCTATTGAATTTTTGGGTGGAGATCAGCTAATAGTAAAACCAGAGTATTGATCCTGGAATTTGAGTTATTGGGAACAGATTACATTTCCGTGAAGAAAACAGGGAAAGAAAAGGTAAGCAGATAGTGGAAACTAGAGACAGTGATGTGAAAACAAAGGGGGAGAAGCTATATCAAAACTAACAAAAAAGAAAAAGGACAGAACACACAATTGAAAATATTTCATACACTGGTCGTTTGAAAATCATGAAATTTGAGTGTGCACAAAGTAGTAAGAGACTGTACCTCAACTCAACCATGCACTATGGTGTGACCTTATTGGAATTGGCCAGTGATCAGTTTGGGGTCCAGGTGATAGTGTTTCCCATGTCAGAAGAGGGTAGTTAGATTGGTGTGGGATCAAAACAAAAAATGGTAAAAAAGCTGAATTGTGAAACAAAAAAAAGTCATGTTCTTTATGTTGCACGGAGAATTGTGTAATTAAAGAACTGAAATACATTAATGAGGAGTAGTAATTGTGACATAAGTGTAGGATGCCTTATTCAACCAATGGAAAATTCAGGATGGAATGCTTTATTCTTTGCATACAAATGAGGCATCATTTGGGAGGTGAGAAAAGTATGATTAATATAACCAACCAACCTAAGACTGTGCATAAATTTAAAGACAAACTTTGAAACTAGGATGAAACAGTAATTAAATAATTATAAATTATGAGCACATTACTCAGGGCATCAGTTGTTACATACACGGATGAGCAAAAACATTATGACCACCTGTTGAATAGAGTGTTGTTCCACTTCTCAAACACAATACAACAGAAATTCTGCTTGACAAGGATTCTACAAGTCCGTGATAGGACTCCAGAAGTATGTGGCACCAGATGCATATGCACAGGTCAAGCAATTTCAGCTAACTTTGGGATGGTGGTTTATGGGCAAGTGCCTGACACCCAAAGTGTGTTCCAAAGGGTACAGATCACGAACATTTGCTGGCCAAGACATCAAGCCCCTCAAACAACTGCACCGTGATTCTGACCTTGAAACATAGTTATCCTGCTGGAAGATGTCATTGCCATAGGGGGAGACTTCAAGCATGAAGTGATGCAGTTGGCCCACAGTAATGTTCATGTAGTTCACTGCTGTCATGATGCCTTCGATTATCACCACAGGTTCTGTGGAAGCCCAACTCAGAGTACCCCATAGCATAATTCTGCCCTCACTGGCCTGCATCTGTGGTGCGGTGCATGTTTTGTGCAACTGTTTGCCTGGATGACAGCATGTTAGTACCCAACCATTGACCTGGTATAACAGGAAATGCGATTCATTCGAAAGGCAACATTTTTCTACTGATACACAGTGAAAACTCAGTGATGTTGTGCCCACTGCAATCATAACTCATGATGTTGCTGGATCAAAATAGGAACGTATAGGGGTTGTGTGATGTGGAGCTCCATGTTCAACAGTGGCCTTTGAACAGTGTGCTATGAAACACTTGTGCCTGCTTCAGCACTGTGCTCTGTTGTCAGGTCTGCCACAGATTGCTGCCTATCCTGGGTTATACAGTGGGGATCCTCCAACCTCCACATTTTGTGTTGAGATGTTGTATCCAACACCATACAGCTAATGCAGTATTCCACCATCCTTAAGCCAATTTCCACAGGTGCTCACAGGAGTAGTGAGAACAACAGGAGACCAGCATCACCATTTCAGAGATTCTCCTTTCCAA
Organism: Schistocerca piceifrons; assembly: GCF_021461385.2. Taxonomy (NCBI): domain Eukaryota; kingdom Metazoa; phylum Arthropoda; class Insecta; order Orthoptera; family Acrididae; genus Schistocerca; species Schistocerca piceifrons. The sequence continues at coordinate 660,268,316 of NC_060138.1, forward strand.
ACACAGTGCCACAACAATGTGCCCTTTGTCAAAACCACTTATATCAGTGGATTTCTGCATTTGCAGCCCATATCTTCACTATAATGACTGCCTGTTCAACTCACTCCTGCTTACACTCTTTCCTTACTGTGTCACGTGCCTGTAACACCCAGGAGCCATTCAGCCTTGTGGTGGGAAGTGGTCATAATATTCTGGCTGAGCAGTGTAATTTGACAAAGTTGAAAAGTAAATTTTGACCAAGAACATTTCTAGTACTACTTAAGACTTGGATGACCATGAGGCATCATCCAGTATTAATCAGCTTGTAAGTGCACTTCTATATCTATCAACATCTGCTCCATTTTCATACATAGTCCACAAGCCACAGTATGGTGCACAACATAGGGTAACCCATGCCATTAAGAGTTGTCTTCCTTTCTATTCCACTCATAAAAAAGAAACAACTGTCTATAAGCCTCCATATGAGCCCTATTATTTTTGTGGTCCTTATGCGAAATGTATGTTGGTGGCAGTAGAATTGTTCAGCAGTCAGCTTCAAATGCTGGTTCACCAAATTTTCCAAATAGTATTCCTCAAAAAGAACATCACCTTCCCTCCAGGGATTCCCATTTAAGTTGCCAAAGCATCTCCATAATGCTTGCATATTATTCAAACCTCCTGGTAACAAATCTAGCAGCCTGCCTCTGAATTTCTTCAATGCCTTCCTTTAATCCAACCTGGTACATATTTGAGACATTCAAGCAGTACTCCAGAATAGGTCACACTTGCAGGATATGTGAGGTCTTCTTTAAAAATGAACCACACTTTCCTAAAATTTGCCCAATAAGCTGAAGTCAACCATTCGTCATGCCTACCACAGTCCTCACATGCTTGTTCATTTCATATCACTCTGCTATGTTATGCCAAGATGATTGAATGGTGGGACTGTACCAAGCAGCACACTACTGATGCTGTATCTGAACATTAGGGGTCTGTTTTTCCCCCACATTCACATTAACTTGCTTTTTACAACATTTAGATCTAGCTGCCATTCATCACACAAACTAGAAACTTCATGTAAGTCATCATGTATCCTCATTTAGTCACTCAGCTTTGACACCTTCCTGTACACCACAACACCGTGAACCATACGCGAATGCGAACCATACGCGACTGGAACAGGAAAGGGAGGTAATGACAGTGGCACGTAAAGTGCCCTCCGCCACACACCGTTGGGTGGCTTGCGGAGTATAAATGTAGATGTAGATGTAGATCATCAGCAAGCAACCACAGATTGCTGCGCATCCTGTCTTCCAGATCATTTATGTATATAGAAAATAGTAAAATAGTAGTGGTCCTACCACACTTCCTTGGGGCACTCTTGATTATACCCTTGATTCTGATGAACACCTGAATTTACTTATAAGTTTTGTGATTTAGTCAATACAATGAGAAGTTAAGGCATGTGCTACAAATATAATTATAAACTTTTGGTCATTAATGATGGAGTAAGGAACATGCACAAACTTCACTGTAGTTAGTAGTTTCTGGACAATTTTGTGGCAGGATGTGTGTAAGGATCCTGGGGATTTTCAAGCTCCCAATAACTTATGTAAGCTAATAGCTTTCCTTTATATAGACTATCCAACATTCTTTTCACAATTACAGGAACTTCTATAAAATAAATTAATTAGTTTGATTGTTTTTATAGCAAAATTTTTTTATAAATTCTGTTTCAAAATAACTTATATTTCTTTGAATATTTGATTAATAATTTGGAAATTTATGTGAATATGTGGTCATATCCAAACACATCTGAATTTAATTGGCTCTTTATAACCCTTGCTTTGTGTAGCAGGCAGTTTCACAGCAACAAAATCCCCTCCATGGAAAAAAGCTTAATGTTACAAGAGTAATGCAGCATTTCACCTTTTTTACCACTTCCACCTGCTGTTGCAACTGGGCAATGCAGACTGGATCACATGTCATTCCATCACATTGCACAGGTGCTCATTGTGATACATCTAATGACGGTGTGAACCAAAGAATGACTCACATCTTGGAGAACACATTGAGTTTGTATGCCAACTTTTCCTGCCAGAAAAATATATGGCTCTGATATAGGAATGGTTACAAATAGGCTGCAAGATGATCTGTGTCTATTCTGCAGTTTTTCCATATTCTTTCAAACACCACCACTCATTGCAAGAACTGTCCACATCCTGAAGTCTGGAGTTTGTCCTGCATGTCATTACCTGATGTAGGCCTGCTTGTAGTAGTTTGTACTGTAGACACTACTGCATTTGGAAGTGCCTATCAGTATTGCCAGGGCAGACTCTGTTCTTATTACTAAACACAACTTTACACCATTCTTCACTCCAGTTACATCGTTCACTAAATGACATCGTTCACTAAATGACATCGTTCACTAAATGACATCGTTCACTAAATGACATCGTTCACTAAATGACATCATTCACTAAATGATTGGAGGCAGGTTACTTGGTGACAAGCGGTGAGAGGGTAAACTGTTGCAGAGTGCCCACACTTGTAGCTCAGCTTGCTGCATAGTAGTCCCTGTTGATCATATAACATATTGTAAATGCAATATGATCCTAATTTGTGCTGCAGTGTCTGGGCTATCAGCACTGGCTGCTCCTCTGATGTGACATTCCAGGTGTGATTTTGTGTCCTGCTGTCATTGAGGATTATGTACACCATTCTTGGGCCACTGCTTCGCTGCTGATACACAGCTGACACCTCAGACCCATTATGCTAAGCAGATCTTCAAAAGAACCAGTCATTCGCAATAAAATGTTGCTGAAATTCTGTTAATTGCATGACTAGTGCTCATTTGTGCTCACCTGGCAGCATAAAAATATTTGCTAATATAGTAAGATGATCAAAGCAGCAAGTAACACTTTCAGCAAGGCACATTAATTTTTTTATGTGCTCAACATTTTCTTGTGATATTGTCAATGGTCAGCAGTCAGTGGTCTGTAGGATTGGGACATGAACTTAACCTTCTTCGTGGTGTTGGTTTAATCCTCCCCCTTCTCTGTTGGGTTATTAAAAGCACAAATATATCATGCCAGTTTGCAGTTCACTGTGTAACTGATTCAGCTAGATGGCAAATTGTCACTCTTACTCCTTCCTTTTTCTAGGCTAAATGTTTACACCTAAGATACCTGATGTGATAGTACTTACCTTCAGCAGGTGAAATTTGTAGTACTGCCGATAGACACACACACAGAAGCGTAAGTGACACACAATCCTAGGTTTCAGAACTAATAGTGGCTTCTGTGGGGAGGAGAGAAGGATAAGTTGGGGAAGAATAATGGGGGGGGGGGGGGGGGGAGGGGGGGCGCACCCAAACCCTAACCCTGGGGGAACCCACCTCGCTACGGGTTGTACAGTTCAAGCTGTTCAGAATGTGTTGAATTGAGGATAGCAACACAGGCCTCTGCTTGGGCCACCATGATGAGAGGGACACCATGGGTGCACAAGTGCAAGTTCTAGTGTGTATCAAAGTAGCGGAAATTGATGTGGCTGAAAGTGTGTAAGGGAAAAGGGGGTAGGGGGCACTAAATGAGGAATCATTTATGTCGAAAAGTGTTCTCAAACCAGCCCTCGCCAAGGTGTAGGTATCGGATCAGTACTAACATGGAGTTATAGCATTACTGTTTCAAATATGTTACAGTGATATGACTCATTTTGTGACTTACATTACTAGCTTTTCATTTCACAGTACACTCAACAGTTCCATCACTTTCATTATTTGATACCAAATATTTGTATATTCCTAAATATACTGTATTTTTAGTATCTACTAATGAATGGATGTTGTAAGATTTAGTTTAATAATTTAGCTGATGTGTTGGAATATATATGTATTAGTAACTCTCCTGTGCAGGGCTTGGACAAGAAGATAAATTGCCTATAGCAATTGAACCTGGTCTCTTTGAGTGGTTAGCATGGTATCCCGATTCTCTTCCTGACTGGATGACTATCGAGGAATTACAAGCAGCAGGTTTTAATATATGTGCAAACTATAAGCCACTTATACGTGTAGAGGAACTGCATGACCGACAAGAGAGTGTTGAACAGTTTTATATGAGAAGTTTTTATGTAGCACAAAGTATCGTGAAAAGCACTGCTGATGTTGGTATGTATGAAACAACTTATAGCTTTAAAATGTAATCATTGTATCTTCATTATAGAAATTATTGTATTATGTTTTTCTGATTTTTGTAGGAGGAAATGTTTTGCTAGTAGGACATGCAGCAACACTTGATGTCTGTTCCCGTCAGCTGACAGGATGTGCACCTAGAAATCGTGCTGATATGACTCGTTTGATACAGAAGATACCATATTGTAGTACAGCTACAGTTCGTGAGGTCAGCTCTGGAAAATGGGAACTAGATGAACCACCAATACCACCTGTTACACATTCAAATAATATGCGCTTTGATTGGAAGGCACTTCTTTCATAACAGTCACGTAAGTATATGATTTCATCTGAATATAACATCTAAACAAAAAACTGGAAAATTAGAGTTGCCATTTTGAATGAACATGTATAAATAAAAGACAATCTTTATTACTAGAAATGTAAATTGAAATTAAACAAAATAAAAATTTAATTGGTCAAATTTAAAGTACTGATGTCATCAGCACTGTGGGTTCTTTGGGGAAAAGGGAGGGGGGAATACGATGTTCATAGGTATGGACTAGACAAGCATAAGAAACAGGAAAGCACCAGGGTTAAAATAATAAAGAAGATGGTAATAATGAACAACTGTAAGGAAAAATTCATTTGCTGGCAGAATCAAGGCTATTGGTGAAGATACATTGACTGGAGATGGATTTAAAAGAAGTTACAGAAGCTGAATAAAGTGGCATAGAAAGGGAAAATGATTAGTTGCTTGGAGAACTGTGACTATATTGATGTGAAGATTTACTGAATATTGGCTAATGGAATATCAATTAAAGAAACCAGTGAAAGACTGATTAAACTGGTGGACAACATGAACAATAATCTCAGCTCAGGAAGTAGGGGCACAAGTAAAAGGAAAGTAGTGGCTGTATTTGTCAGCCAGACATCTAAAAACAGTATGTTTTTTGCCATCAGAGATGATTTGCTTGTATGGCTTAATGCATGTCATGCCAGACTGTTTTTTATGAATATGAAGATAATGATTTTCACTGAGGTGAATTGGGATGAAATCTATGAAAATGAAATTATGTGGAATGATTTCAGTAAAGTAGTGCTCAGAAATGATTAACTCCACTGTGTTAATCATGTTGTGATCAATGAAGATTTGTAGCATATTAATCAGTGGTCATATTTCAGAATGGAGAACTATTTTTGTAGGTTTTGACATAATAATAGGAAAATCATTGACAATGAAGGTTTAAGTCAGGTGGGGAGAGTTGTTGAGATTGCTTAATTGCCTAATATGTTAAGCTATTGCTTACAAAGAACAGGTAACCAGGGTTTGGGTATTGATCTAGTATAAATTATAATTATTAAGGACATGTCATAGAAAGATGAAACCTGCTGAGACTGAATCTATACACCAAATTAATTATTAGTTTATAGGCAATTTCTTCACACCTCTGTAGATAAATACTGTGCTGATAGCTCTCCATTGCAAATAAGTGCCCATTATTTGTGTATTCTGAAAATGGGATTGCTTTGAGGAAAAGCAAAAGTATATGAATATCTGAGTACCCCCACCAGTGATCATATCTATGGCCATAGATGAGCTGGTGAAGGTCTCATGGCATACTGTAGGAAGATATCGCAGATGGTACATGTGGAGTATAGTATGGACAGACCCACTAACCCAAGTGTTTACTTGCTGAACGCACTAGACTGGGCCAGTCAGTTCTCATGCTGAGATCAACCAACATGGTCCTAGCTTCAGCACTGCACTGTGCTCTTGGTTCCGTGTGCTTTTTGCTTTGATCATTCGTGCTGGTTGCATTTGTTCTTACTCTGTGCCAGTCTCTTTATGATGTTTGAACTCTCTGTTCCCCCAAGGATTGACCCATACAATATGTTTTCTATCTCTCATTGTTCGACTCCCTGGTTTCCCAGTCAAGTACCCACCATCAACTATATTAGTGACATTTGTGCCAACTGGACAATTTAGTGAGATTGTCATGCCTATGCAGATAAAAAAGCAGTGACAGAGGACATCCGTACATGTGTGATACTTTTTTCACCCTCATAGTGTTAAATTGTAGCCACCATGGTTCCTACATTAGCCACCATGGTTCCTACATTTATGCAATGCTGACAGCAACAGTTGTGGCTCTCAGCTGCTCAGACAGAATGTGGAACTGATGCATTCCCAATACTGTACTAATGGCAAACCAGGCACCTGCAGAGAAGCTTCCTCCCCCACTGCGCCCAACACTGTTCACTGTTTTTGAGGAGTCTACTGGAAGGTGGAAGAATTGCCTGTACTAGTCCCTGCTGCACTGCCATGTAAGGTCACCTTGTTATTGTCCAGAAGTATGGAGTTGTACAAAATTGTGCTTAATTTGAAGCCCTGTAGCTACTCTGAGAAACTTAACTTTGAGGAGCTCTGTCAGTTACTCACACAGCATTTTGGACATCAAACACATGTGGTGGCAGTACATTGCAGTTTGACAAGCACTGCAAGTGCCCCAATCAGTCATCTGTGGCTTAGTTGCCAATTTGCAAGGTCTCTTGTGTAAGTGTTAGTTTCAGTGTCCCCATTGAGCTACCTGACATGCAGACTCAATGATTATAAATGTCATCGTCTAATTAGAACCTGACATTGATATCCAGACTCAATGATTAGAAATGTCATCGTCTGATTAGAACCTGACCTTGAGATCCAGACTTGAGGTATTAGCCTCTCTGACCCTTCTTTATCCAAAGTTGCCAAAATTGCTGAAACACATTAAGTTAACGGCAGTGGCAAATGATGTACTTTCAGACATATGGCAGATAGCAAGGTTAGATATGCATGGTAAACAGAATTAACTGTCCCATCAGGTTGGCCCAGTGATATTCCCTCTGCTGATCCATCATGTGATGACACCATTAATTATTTGAGTGGGATGATGTCACAGCACTGCCTGTCTTCACCTGGTGGTGAACTTGATAGTGCAAGTGAGTCGAAGAGTCAGGGTCACTGCTTGCAATGTTTTCGGGCTCTCAGCATCTCTCCCCTTCCTAATCTGTTTCCACTCAATGGGAAAGTCAGTGGTCCTGCCCCAATTGTCATTCTGTGCACATTAGACAGGATTGCCTGTCTAATGTGTGAGATATGCCAAGAGATAGACCATTTGGTATCAGTTTGTGATAGTCGGCGAGTCGCATGATGGTCGTCAGAGACCCAGTATTTTCCCAAGACTCAGAAGCTGTCCCTGATGCCCCATGAGCCTTGTCCCACTGTATTCTACTACTGTGGTTAGGCGACCGATTGCATTTCAAGCCAACATGAGGGCAGTGGTTAGCCTAATTAACTTACACATGTACAGGCTCCTGGGCTGCCCTGTGTTCCAGCAACCACATTTTCAAGTAGCGTTTTATAGTAAACAATGTATTTCACTGTGAGACAGTACTTCATCTCAGCACTTTATAAGAATGTGGGATGGCAACTTTCATTGTTATTGGTAAATTTACCATTGGTGCAAAATATTTTTGTGCTAGATGGATTTCCTGTTTTTGGATTCTAGATAGTTGACAAAAGTCCATTTAGTGTCCCAATCAGTCCCCTTTCAAGATTTTTACCCTTGACTATGGAAATTCAGCCAACAGTTTTAGAATACCTTTGGTCATGCAGAAAATTTGAGACCCGTGTTTCTCTCTTAAGCCATCAGCAATACATAAATGTATTCATTGCTGCCCCATTCCATTTTCCATGTGTGATGAGTTCAAAGCCAAGTTGCAGCATTGACAGGAACTCATCATCATCTTTCCTATTTCATCTAGTCAATGGACCACTGCTTTATTGGTGATTCAGAAGCCATATGGCATTGTGTACCTTTGCAACGATTTTAGCCAAGCAACCAGCACACACTGTGTCATGGGTTAGTATTCCATTCCATGTCTGGAGGAGTTATTGGTGAAGTTGTCAGGGGGGCAAACTAATTATTTGTAGGTGAAAAAGGGTGCCCTGTGTATCATTTTTGACATTACAAAGTTTAACTTTTTTTTTGTGTGGAGCTAAGTTTCTTCTCATTCCTGACAACAAACCACTTGTTTTGTTTGTCAGACCTCATTCTAAGCTACTGGATAGGATTAACCATTGATTGCAGATGTGGGCACTTTTTCTCAATAATTATTGCTATGACATTCATTACAGTCCACTGCCCTGAAAGCCAATGCAGATGCACTATCGTGGTTGCTGGAAGGACCAGATTCAGAGTTCGATCACAAGAGACTCTTGTTTTTGCCTTGGATGATACCTTGCAGCAGACATTGCTGATTTTTCTGTTGACCGTGCAAGAGGATGCAGCTGCCGTGCCCACCTACCCACTTTTCTGAAAAATCATCTCAGCCATCAGGGATGGCTCAAGTTTCCTCATAGGGAGTGGATTCAGAGTGGTATACATTTTACTTACTATGAGGTCAACTCAACATTGTCCAGTGTGTCCTCAAGCTTGCCACAGTGGAGCAAAGCTGTTGACTTATCATCCTTCCAGCACTCTGTCCTCTCATATTCCAACTGCTGTATGTAATGCACTCAGGTATGTCCCATGTGTTGGCTCTGGCATGGTGTCGTGTTTACTGGCCAGCAATCGATCATAACACTGAACGTTTTGTGTGGGATTGTGCAGTCTGTGTGCAGAACCAGACTGCACCATGTCAGTTTTCCCCTTGTTCAGTACCAGAGCACTCTTGGCACATGGTAGCTTTGCAGACTACTTTTCTGGGAAGCATGTGGTTGTTATTGGTGGATGGTGGATGTGTTGTCCAATTTCCTGTATGTAGGCAGAATGCAGAATTTATGAAACAGACAACATACCATCAGACTTTTGGAAAAATATCATCCACAAAGTTCTGAAGCTAGCATGAGAAGTTAAGTGCAAGCACTATTGCACAGTTAGCTTAACAGCTTGTGCATCCACATTGCTGACAACAATAATATACAGAAAAATGAAAAAGAAAATTGAGGATCTGTAAGATGTTTGGCTTTAGGAGAGCCAATTCTGATGTTGCACTTGATAATGGAAATAAGAGTGAAGAAAAATCCAGACATGTCATAAGCTTTGTTGAACTGGAAAAAGTGTTCAACAGTCTAAAATGGTGCAACTTGTTCAGAATTCTGAGGAAAATAGGAGTAAGGTATAGGGCATGACAGGTAATATAAAATATGTACAAGACCCAAGAGGGAACAATGAGACTGGAAGAGCAAGAAAGAAGTTCTCAGATTAGAAAGGATATAAAACAGGGATGCAGTCTTTCTACTCCTCCTGTTCAGTCTGTGCTATAAGCAGCAATGATGGAAATAAAAGAATGGTTCAAGAGTGGGATTAAAATTCAGGGTGAAAGGATATCAGTGATAAGATTTGCTGTTGACATTGCTGCTTCAGTGATGGTGAAGAATTGTTACAGAATCTGCTGAATGGAAATAACATGCTAATGAGTCCCGAAATATGGACTGAGAGACAATAGTAATGAGAAGTAGCAGGAATGAGAATAGCAAGAATCTTCACATCAAAACTGATGATCACAAAGTAGATGAAGTTAAGGAATTCTGCTGCCTTGGAAGCAAAATAACCAATGACAGATGAAGCAAGGATGACATAAAAAGCAGACTAGCACAGACAAAGAGGGTGTTCCTGGCCAAAAGATATGTGTTAGTATCAAACATAGGCCTTAATTTTAGGAAGAAATAAATTGTATGGAGGTGAACCATGGTCTGTGGTAAAACAGAAACAGAAGAGAACTGAAGAATTTGAGATGTGGTACTACAGAAAAATGTTTGAAATAAGGTGGACTGATAAGTTAAGGAATAAGGACGTTCACCAAAGAATCAGCGAAGAAGGGAACAATTGGAAAACCATAATTTCTTCATGTATGGATTCACAGCCACATTGTATCATCTAAATGATATGGTAGTTAAAATGGTTCTGTCATTTAGACAATGTGGGAAAAACAGACAAAAAGAAGGGACAGGATTATAGGACAGGTTTTACAATGTCAGGGAATTACTTCCATGGTACTATACAGAGTTCCAGAGAGTAAAAACTATAGAGGAAGAGAGCGACTGGAATACATGCAACAAGATTTTAGCATAGGATGTTATGTCACAGATTTTCGCATTTTCAATGGTATCCAGGATCTAACTACCACTCAGTTTCACCTGGGTTCTTACTTAGAGGTCGAAGAGTTCATTGAACTTTCAAGCCCCAAATGATGAAGTCTGTTTGACTCATGCCACGATGATGCACTGTCTGGCTTTCTGGCCATGGATGTGGTACAGCCGATTAATGAGTGCAGGCTGGCAGAATGTTTGCATGGGTGTGAGCCACTGGGCTTCATGGATTTGTGTGGATTTGTTACACCCTGAGTTGTACGCCCTGGAACATTGCAGCGCAATACATTTTCCTTGCAGGGCTCCATTTTGGCCCTGTCTTTCAGCTGGAAGCAAGTATGGCTTCCAGGTGTAGTGGTGGGCCATAAAGGTCTGCCTTCATTTGTGATGGATGTTGGCAAGGAGCAGGTGACCCATCATTCAAATCAGTTGTGTCTGTGTCCCATTGGACATGTGAGGCCACTGTCTCTGCTCCATCTGGGTGACAGGGTTGGTCACAGAATTTCCTTGGTTGCAGCCTCCCAACTGCAGCAGCATGCACACCATGTTCTCGTCCTCACTGCGCCCATCCATACTGCACATGCCACCGTCCTAATTTTGTCCGCAGACTAGGGTGCCAGCGGCAAATGCTCCTGTGGCTCCCAGTGGCTGAGACATGGACTTGAAAACTGCACGCTCCTTTCCCGACTTGCCTGTGGATGAGTTGTCACCCGCACCATTGTAGACAGAACAGCTTTCTGCCAGCCTTCACATCTTGGCTATGTGTGGACATTGCCTACTCAGTGGTAGACCCACTGCTGGGAAATCTTATGCCTCAGCTCTGGGTTTGTGATGAAGTTTTCGACAGAAATCAGGCCATTTTCAGCCCTGAAACCCCTTTTCAGGGTGGAGGGATTTAGAATCCCTACCAGTGGGCATACATATTGACACAAATGAGCTGGCATGGGCCTCATAGAGGAGTACTACAGGCAGCTATCACAAACAGCACACAGAGCACAGACCCAGTTATACAGATGTTTACCTGCAGTGGTTATAGACCAGGCCAATCCATTCTTATGCTGGGATCAATCATTGCGGATCTGGCTTCAGCATTTCATTGTGTCCTGGGTTCTGCATTCTAGCTGATTTGATCATTCATGCTGATTGTATTTCTTCTACACATTGTGTGGACACACTGCTCTGTGTACATTGGTTTACAAGTTGTGTTTTCCCTCTTCCGGTGTTCAGCTACCTGGTCGAGCACCCATTGTTGGTTAGAATAATGGCATTTGTGCCAGCAAGGTGGTTTACCATCATTATAACACCTGTGCAGGTACAAAAAATTTAAATCAGATACATGTGTCGCAACAAAGTTATTATGCAGAGTACATTTACAATTTATGGAAAATGCTTTGAACTATACAGAGATATTTAAAAGTTTTAAATCTCTTGTGAGGCAGAATTGCATTAGTTGAATTTAATGGACAGATTGTACCTAGAATGTTTTCAAAAACATCACAATTTTTTATCTTTAGGTAGTAAACTGTTAGCTAATTGAAAGTGCAAATAGTGGAAGAGAAAGTGAAAGAAAATTCTAGAATATTCATTTTAGACTATGTCCTTCAACAGATGAAGAACGCTCACACATATTCACAAATCACACACAATTGGTCACTGTCTTTTGCAGGCACTAATGCCCAAGTGCAACTACATGTGAGGCAAGCAGCATCCTGGGAGGGGATGGGTAGTGTGTGTACCGAAGAAGAGTGTGTGTGTGTGTGTGTGTGTGTGTGTGTGGGGGGGGGGGGGGGGGAGGATACTATTGCTGCCTTTGGGAGCATGCAGGACCATGGTGAGGGTAGGACAGGGCTTATGTGGTTGTGTATTATTTTTTGGATTTTAACCATCATCTTAAGGCAGTTTTTTCTGCTTAGCTTTTGTATCCTGCTGTGAGAGACATATTCAAGGCTGTGTAGAATGTCAGAGTGATTCTCTTCACATTTACCACTTGAAAAAGTGAATATTCAGCATCTTTATTCATACAAAAAACTTGTGCAGCCAAGCTGCAGTTATATAATGATTGTAATAATTGAAACACTGTTGAAAGTTGAGTGGAGGCAAAGTTGGTGCTGGAGACTGATTGATGTGCGACTTAAGTGCTGCTAGCTGTGGAAGGGTTTTCAGAAGTAAGCTGGTTCTGCCTCAGTGCCAGTTATGGGTGTGTGTTGATTAGGAGGAGGGCATTTGAGGGCCTGCTACCAGTCAATCTGCATGCTGGACATACAGCTGGATTTATGGTCGGGGTATGATTTTGTATGACAGTAGGGGCACTCTTACCGTGACTTGCAGATTTGTACATCAGTCTGGTGATTTGCCTTGTTGTGCTGCTATTCGTGGGCAGCATTGGGGGTGGTGTTTTCCAACAGGATAACACTTGCCCACGTACCGCTATTGTAGCACAACGTGCTCTACAGAATGACCACATGTTGCCTTGGCCTGCTCAATCAGCAGATCTGTCTCCAGTCAATCACATATGGGGCATAATCAGATGATAACTCCAGTATCATTCACAGACAGCATTGTTGTTGTTGTTGTTGTGGTCTTCAGTCCTGAGACTGGTTTGATGCAGCTCTCCATGCTACTGTATCCTGTGCAAGCTTCTTCATCTCCCAGTACCTACTGCAACCTACATCCTTCTGAATCTGCTTAGTTTATTCATCTCTTGGTCTCCCTCTACGATTTTTACCCTCCACGCTGCCCTCCAATGCTAAATTTGTGATCCCTTGATGCCTCAAAACATGTCCTACCAACCGATCCCTTCTTCTAGTCAAGTTGTGCCACAAACTTCTCTTCTCCCCAATCCTATTCAATACCTCCTCATTAGTTACGTGATCTACCCACCTTATCCTCAGCATTCTTCTGTAGCACCACATTTCAAAAGCTTCTATTCTCTTCTTGTCCAAACTAGTTATCGTCCATGTTTCACTTCCATACATGGCTACACTCCATACAAATACTTTCAGAAACGACTTCCTGACACTTAAATCTATACTCGATGTTAACAAATTTCTCTTCTTCAGAAACGATTTCCTTGCCATTGCCAGTCTACATTTTATATCCTCTCTACTTCGACCATCATCTGTTATTTTACTCCCTAAATAGCAAAACTCCTTTACTACTTTAAGTGTCTCATTTCCTAATCTAATTCCCTCAGCATCACCCGATTTAATTTGACTACATTCCATTATCCTTGTTTTGCTTTTGTTGATGTTCATCTTATATCCTTCTTTCAAGACACTGTTCATTCCGTTCAACTGCTCTTCCAAGTCCTTTGCTGTCTCTGACAGAATTACAATGTCATCGGCGAACCTCAAAGTTTTTACTTCTTCTCCATGAATTTTAATACCTACTCCGAATTTTTCTTTTGTTTCCTTTACTGCTTGCTCAATATACAGATTGAATAACATTGGGGACAGGCTACAATCCTGTCTCACTCCTTTCCCAACCACTGCTTCCCTTTCATGCCCCTCGACTCTTATAACTGCCATCTGGTTTCTGTACAAATTGTAAATAGCCTTTTGCTCCCTGTATTTTACCCCTGCCACCTTCAGAATTTGAAAGAGAGTATTCCAGTTAACATTGTCAAAAGCTTTCTCTAAGTCTACAAATGCTAGAAACGTAGGTTTGCCTTTTCTTAATCTTTCTTCTAAGATAAGTCGTAAGGTTAGTATTGCCTCACGTGTTCCAACATTTCTACGGAATCCAAACTGATCTTCCCCGAGGTCCGCTTCTACCAGTTTTTCCATTCGTCTGTAAAGAATTTGCGTTAGTATTTTGCAGCTGTGACTTATTAAACTGATAGTTCGGTAATTTTCACATCTGTCAACACCTGCTTTCTTTGGGATTGGAATTATTATATTCTTCTTGAAGTCTGAGGGTATTTCGCCTGTCTGATACATCTTGCTCACCAGATGGTAGAGTTTTGTCATGACTGGCTCTCCCAAGGACATCAGTAGTTCTAATGGAATGTTGTCTATTCCCGGGGCCTTGTTTCGACTCAGGTCTTTCAGTGCTCTGTCAAACTCTTCACGCAGTATCTTATCTCCCATTTCGTCTTCATCTACATCCTCTTCCATTTCCAAAATATTGTCCTCGAGTACATAGCCCTTGTATAAACCCTCTATATACTCCTTCCACCTTTCTGCTTTCCCTTCTTTGCTTAGAACTGGGTTTCCATCTGAGCTCTTGATATTCATACAAGTGGTTCTCTTTTCTCCGAAGGTCTCTTTAATTTTCCTGTAGGCAGTATCTATCTTACCCCTGGTGAGACAAGCCTCTACATCCTTACATTTGTCCTCTAGCCATCCCTGCTTAGCCATTTTGCACTTCCTGTCGATCTCATTTTTGAGACGTTTGTATTCCTTTTTGCCTGTTTCACTTACTGCATTTTTATATTTTCTCCTTGCATCAATTAAATTCAATATTTCTTCTGTTACCCAAGGATTTCTACTAGCCCTCGTCTTTTTACCTACTTGATCCTCTGCTGCCTTCACTACTTCATCCCTCAGAGCTACCCATTCTTCTTCTACTGTATTTCTTTCCCCCATTCCTGTCAATTGTTCCCTTATGCTGTCCCTCAACCTCTCTACAGCCTCTGGTTCTTTCAGTTTATCCAGGTCCCATCTCCTTAAATTCCCACCTTTTTGCAGTTTCTTCAGTTTCAATCTGCAGTTCATAACCAATAGATTGTGGTCAGAGTCCACATCTGCCCCTGGAAATGTCTTACAATTTAAAACCTGGTTCCTAAATCTGTGTCTTACCATTATATAATCTATCTGATACCTTTTAGTATCTCCAGGATTCTTCCAGGTATACAACCTTCTTTTATGATTCTTGAACCAAGTGTTAGCTATGATTAAGTTATGCTCAGTGCAAAATTCTACAAGGCGGCTTCCTCTTTCATTTCTTCCCCCCAATCCATATTCACCTACTATGTTTCCTTCTCTCCCTTTTCCTACTGACGAATTCCAGTCGCCCAAGACTATTAAATTTTCGTATCCCTTCACTACCTGAATAATTTCTTTTATCTCGTCATACATTTCATCAATTTCTTCATCATCTGCAGAGCTAGTTGGCATATAAACTTGTACTACTGTAGTAGGCATGGGCTTTGTGTCTATCTTGGCCACAATAATGCGTTCACTATGCTGTTTGTAGTAGCTTACCTGCACTCCTATTTTTTTATTCATTATTAAACCTACTCCTGCATTACCCCTATTTGATTTTGTATTTATAACCCTGTAATCACCTGACCAAAAGTCTTGTTCCTCCTTCCACCGAACGTCACTAATTCCCACTATATCTAACTTTAACCTATCCATTTCCCTTTTTAAATTTTCTAACCTACCTGCCCGATTAAGGGATCTGACATTCCACGCTCCGATCCGTAGAACGCCAGTTTTCTTTCTCCTGATAACGACGTCCTCTTGAGTAGTCCCCGCCCGGAGATCCGAATGGGGGACTATTTTACCTCCGGAATATTTTACCCAAGAGGACGCCATCATCATTTAATCATACAGTAAAGCTGTATGTCCTCGGGAAAAATTACGGCTGTAGTTTCCCCTTGCTTTCAGCCGTTCACAGTACCAACACAGCAAGGCCGTTTTGGTTAATGTTACAAGGCCAGATCAATCAATCATCCAGACTGTTGCCCCTGCAACTACTGAAAAGGCTGCTGCCCCTCTTCAGGAACCACACGTTTGTCTGGCCTCTCAACAGATACCCCTCCGTTGTGGTTGCACCTACGGTACGGCCATCTGTATCGCTGAGGCACGCAAGCATCCCCACCAACGGCAAGGTCCATATTCCTATATTGACAGACCAAGTGCAATAGGCATGGACCTCCATCCCACAATTTGACATCTGACACTTGTGCAACGGAATGCATGCATGTTTGCAAACTTGCATTCAACATTCTGGTGGTTACACCAGTTATTAATGGACCAGCATTTCACACATGCAATGGTGTATCTCATGCTTACATTAAACTGTGTTCTTACAGTGTTAACCACTTGAATAAACTGAAGAGCCAAAGAAACTGGTACACCTGCCTAATATCATGTAGGGTCCCATGAGCACACGGAAGTGCCATGACACAACGTGGCATGGACTCGACTAATGTCTGAAGTAGTGCTGGAGGGAATTGACACCATTAATCCTACATGGCTGTCCGTAAATCCATAAGAATACGAGGGGGTGGAGATCTTACGTTGCAAGACATCCCAGGTATGCTCAATAATGTTTACGTCTTGAGAGTTTGGTGGCCAGGGGAAATGTCTAAACTCAGAGTAGTGTTCCTGGAGCCACTCTGTAGCAATTCTGGACATATGGTGTGTTGCATTGTCCTGCTGGAATTGCCCAAGTCCATGGGAATGCACAGTGGACATGAATGGATGCAGGTGATCAGATAGGATGCTTATGAATATGTCACCTAATAGAGTCATATCTAGACCTATCAGGGATCCCATATCACTCCAATTGCACACACTGCACACCATTACAGAGCCTCAACCAGCTTGAACCATCCCCTGTTGACATTAAGGGTCCATGGATTCATGAGGTTGTCTCCATACCTGTACATGTCCATCCGGTTGATACAGTTTGAAATGAGACTTGTCCACCAGGCAGCATTTTTCCAGTCATCAACAGTCCAATGTTTGTGTCGATAGGCCTAGGCGAGGTGTAAAGCTTTGTGTCATGCATTCATCAAGGGTACACGAGTGGGCCTTCGGCTCCGAAAGCCCATGATGTTTTGTTGAATGGTTCTCATGCTGACATTTATTGATGGCCCCACATTGAAATATGCAACAATTTGCAGAAGGGTTGCATTTCTGTCATGTTGAATGATTCTCTTCAGTCGTTGTCAGTCCCATTCTTGCAGGATCTTTTTCCAGGCACAGAAATGTCAGAGATTTGATGTTTTACCGAATTCCTAATGTTTACAGTACACTCTCAAAACGGTCATAAAGGAAAATCTCCACTTCATTGCTACCTCAGAAATACTGTGCACCATTGCTCATGCACCGGCTATAACACCACATTCAAACTCACTTAAATCTTGATAATCTGCAATTTTAGCAGCAGTAACTGATCTAACAACTATGCCAGATGCTTGTTGTCTTGTAAAGGCATTGCCAACTGCAGTGCTGTATTCTGCCTGTTTACATATTTCTCTATTTGAATACGCATGCCTATACCAGTTTACTTGGCGCTTTAGTGTATATTACCTAGAAAAATGTATTACGAAAATTTTGTTACTCTACATTAATTAATGTTTGATGTTGTGATACTTTTTCCATCAGTGTGATTACTGTTACATCATTCAGTATCACTGGTGAAATGCCACAGTTTTTTTTTTTTTTTTCATAATTTTTGCTCATTCAAACACTTCGTTGTTTATGTGATGGAATCAACTCATGCCAATCAACACCAGGCTGTCTGTGTCCCCCAGCCTCACACAGAGTAAAATTGTCGTTAGGACAAATGTCACCATTATCATTAGCTGTTAAGGCTCACCCTCATCTGCATCACGCTCATAACCATATTAAACTTTTTTTTTTTATAGACAGGGTGTAAATAAGAAAGGCATGGTGCAGAGTGAAGTATATACAAGAAGTGGTGGGAAAAGGGGTGAGAGTTTTCAAAGGGAGGAAAAGGATATCTATTGCAAGAGAATGTGACTCAAGGGCATAATATCAATAATTAATAAATAAAGATCAAGGGGAAACAGGTAGCTTTGGAGTCTCCAAGAAGAGAGAATGTAATAAGAAATGAATGTTTAGAAGAAAAAGGCTAGATAAGACAAGAGATGAACTCACTTAAAGCCAGGGTTTCTTGGGAACTATAGCATGTATTGGAAGAACACTTACCGTTACTGTGGCTCACAGGAGTTAAGTTTGTGGGACACAAAAGAGAGAGACAATCTGTATGATAAAAGATGTGAAATGATTTCACACTAAGGAATATATTGTAACATTTGTGATAACTGGAAGACCAATAATGTTATAAGCTCACCAGACAAAAAACTGGTTACCTCAGTGTGCATTGCACAGATGAATCGTTAAGTCTTTGTAGATGGCACAGAAATCGAGTCACGTGCTCAGCCACACACATTGCCTCTGTGAGTATAAGACAGTGGTGATTAATGAGACATTTATGTTTCAAGCGGACATTGTTCATAAACATGAGTAAATGTAAGGACATGACAGATTGGCAAAAAGGGATAATTGTGTTTGGCCATGTCCTTGCCATACAGTGTGTGAAGTTGCTAGATTTACTGGTGTTTCATGGTAGATTATTCAATGTGCTTACAAGCAGTAGCGTAACACATGTGGTGATGGAACATGATATCAGAACTGTGGCCGGAAAAACATCCTGACTGAGAGGGACCAGACACACGTTTCGTAGCTTGTGAATTAAAATCGCTTCCAGATCCACACATACAACAGGAACTGCTGCAGGCAGTGAATGAAGGTCCATTCCCATCTTTTAGTGAAAGAATATTGCACTGAGAACTGCATACAATGAGCATTTGGAGTCAGTCACCTCACAGTGGGACATTGATACCCCTATTTTTCAAGACGGCAACAGCAGTGTTCATTGAGTTGGAAGACTGTGGAATAAAGATAATGAAGGGATGTTGTCGGTATGAGTCCAAGACATGAAGACAGCATTACTACATTTGAGCCAGATGGATGGATTGTGTTAGTGGACTAGAAAGCTTATACCATGTCAATTGTAAACACATTCATAGAGAAAAAAGTGTGCTTAAGTTTTGTTTGTACATCAGACCTGCAAAAGAAAATAAATTGTATGGACCATGCCATGGTGAGGTGGCCTGTATGCCTCAATGATATAGCCAGCCTTAACCTAAGATATAACCACATTGAAGGGGTATCTTTGTAGAGGCTAGCCTAACATATGGTTCCTGAAGAGGGGCAACAGCCTTTCCAGTGGTTGCAGAGGCACCAGTCAGAATGATAGAATGAACTGGCTCAGAATTAGCAAAACATGGCTTTATTATGTTGGTATTGTAAAGGACTGAAAACAAAGAGAAACTGCAGCTTATTTTTCCCAAATGTGTGTAGCTTTACTGAACAGCTTAATAATGATGAAATCATCTTAAGAACAGTATTCTGGAGGTAAAACAATCATCCATTCAGATCTCCATACAGGGACTACTCTGGAGGATGTTGTCATCTAGGGGGGGGGAAAGTAGGTTTGTGGGTGTGGAATGTTAGATCCCTTAATCAGGATTTAAAAAGATAATGTGATAGGTAGAAATTAAATGTGGTGTGGTGGTAGGAACAACAGGACTTCTGGTTGGGTGAGTAAAGGATTATGAACGCAAAATGAAATAGGGATAATGTAGGTTTATAGCAAATAATGACTATATCTACATCTACACCTATACTCTGCAAACCACTGTGAAGTGCAAGGCATGGGGTACATCCCATTGTATCAGTTCTTAGGGTTTCTTCCCGTTCCAGTCACATAAGGAGAACACGAAGAATGATTGTCTGAATGCGTCTGTGTGTGCTGTAATTATTTTAATCTTATCCCCCATGATCCCTAATGAGTGATATGTAAGAGTTGTATTATATTCCTGGAGTGATCAGTTAAAGCTGGTTCACGAAACTTTGTTAATAGACTTTCTTGGGATAGTTTGCCTCTGTCCTCAAGAGTCTGCTGGTTCAGTATCTCTGTAACAATCCCCCATGGCTCAAACAAACCTGTGACTATTTGTGCTGCCTTTCTCGGTATACTTTCAATAACCCCTGTTAGTCCTCTTTGGTACAGGTCCCCACTCTTCAGAAGTATTCTAGAACTGGTCCCATGAGTGATTTGTAAGCAATCTCCTTTGTGGACTGATTGCACTTCCGCAGTATTCTAACTATAAACATAAGTCTACCACCTGCTTTACCCATGACTGAGCCTACTGACCTTCCATTTCATACTCCCTACAAAGTGTTATACAAGGTATTTGTATGAGTTGGATGATTCCACCATTGACTCATTGGTATTATTGTCATAGGATACTACATTTTTTTCATTGTGTGGAGTGCACAATTTTACATTACTGAACACTTAAAGCAAGTTGCCAATCTTTGCACCACTTTGAAACCTTATCAAGAATTGACTGAATATTTATGCGGCTTCTTTCGGGTAGTACTCCATTATGGATAACTGCATCATCTGCAAAAGGTCTGAGGTTACTCTTAATATTGCCTGCAAGGTCATTAACATACGACATGAACAGCAGGTGTCCCAACATACTTCCCTGGGGCATACCTGAAGTTAGTTGTACATCTGAAGATGACTCTCCATCCAAGAACACATGATGCATCTTCGCTTCCAAAAAGTCCTCAATCCAGTTGCAAATTTCACTTGATACCCCATATGATTATACTTTTAACAATAACCAAAGGTGTTGACTGAGTCAGATTCTTTTTGGAAATAAAGAAACACTGTGTCTGTCCCGCTGCCTTGTTCCAAAGCATTCAGTACGTCATGTGAGAAAAGAGTGAGTTGATTTTCACATGATTGATGTTTTCAGAATCCATGCTGGTTGCCATTGAGGAAGTTATTCTATTCAAAATGCCTCATTATGTTTGAGTGCAGAATATGTTCTAAGATTGTAAAACAAATCGATGTTAAGGATATTGGACGGTTGTTTTGTGTATCACTTCTACTACCATTTTTGTAGACTGGTGTGACATGATTTTTTCCAAGAACTGGGCACAGTTTTTTGTTCGAGTGATCTACGAAGGATTATAGTTAGAAGAGAGGCTAACTCAGGCACAAATTCTGTATAGAATCTGACAGGGATTCCATCGGGCCCTGGAGCTTTGTTCAGATTTAATGATTTCAGCTGTTTCTCAACACCACTGACACTAATACTTACTTCATTTATCACTTCAGTGGTACAAGGATTAAATTGCGACAATTTCCTGGACTTTCCTTTGTGAAGGAACATTTAAAAATGGAGATAAGCATTTCAGCTTTTACTTTGCTACCCTCAATCTCAGTTCCTGTCTCATTTGCAAGAGACTGGGTTTTGTGAAAGATCAATTTACAGTATTCTGCTATGGTAGTCATTGAAGGCATCATGTGTTGCTCTCTTGACAGCTAATCACGTTTCATTCAGCATCTCTCTGTCCGTAGCCCTATACTTTGTTTTACACCTATTATGCAGTAATCTCTATTTGTTTAGAAGTTTGTTTACAATTACTGTATGCCATGGAGTGTCACCCCATTATGAACTGTTCTCCTTGGTACATATCTATCGAATGTAAAGTCAATTAGTTTTTTAAACTTGAGCCATATTGCCTGTACTTGCTCATGCCCCGTGTTGAAAGTTTCAAGTTCTTCATTGAGATATGACACTACTGATTTTTTGTCTAGATTACTGAACATTTATATCTTTCTGCTTGGTTTTGTTGCCCTTTGTATTTTGCTAATTATTATTGCCAACAACTCTGTCATGGTCACTGATACCAGGTTCGATGTGGACATCCTCAAAGAGGTCAGGTCTATTTGTTGCCATAAGGTCCAGTATATTTTCATCATGAATTGGGTTCATAACTAATTGTTCTATGTAGTTTTCAGAGAAGGCATTTAGTAAAGTTTCACAGGATGTCTTATCATGTCCACCACTTAAAAATCTGTGATTTTTCCAGTTTATTGTTGGATGATTAAATTCTCCTCCAATTATTAAAGTATGATTGGGGAACGAATGTATCAAGTGAACTGAGGTGTTCTCTAAAGTTTTTGATTACATTAGGAGACAGTCTGGTGGGCAATAGAAGGATCGAGTAATCATTTTATGCCTATGCCTGATATTGTACCCTACCCAAACTATCTCAACATACATCTTCAGTTTCTATCTCGGTGGATTTGAGTTTTTTGTCTTCTGCGCCAAATACACCACCTTCATTTCTCATTTGTGTATCCTTTTGATATACACTTAAATTTCCCCCAAAACTTGCACTGCAATCAATTTCGGTTTTTAACCAGCTTTCTGTACCTCGTATTACATGAGCTTTACTGCTTTTCATGAGCGCTTCAAACTCTGTCACTTTGTTGCGAATGCTTCAGCAGTTAACCATTAGAATTTTAATACTCTCACCAGTGGGAGGCATTTGTTTTTTTTTTATCTTACACTTTTGAGATTCCTACAGCTGTCGTTATCTGGATTGGATGGAAAGTCGCCTAATCTAAAAAACTCTTGTGTGCACCCCACACACAGTCAGCTACCTGAGTAGCAGCCTCTGACTGTGCACCCCGTAACTATTTAGTGGGACCCTACAGTTCTGAACCATATGGTGCAAGTCTAGGAAATCACAGTCAAGCTTGTCAAAGAACCTTCAAATTCTCTGGTTCAGTCCTTCCACTTCACTTGGAACCAAAGGGCCATGATCAGTTCTGGGGACAATGGTGCAAACTGTGTGCTTCAATGAACCTCCATGCACAAGGCTGGTCTTCTCAACCTTTTCTGCCAGGCACTGGACTGACCCAAGTATGATCTCAGAGCCCAAAAAGACAGGCATCATTTGTTCCAATGTGTGCCACAATCTGCAGTTTGTTGCACCCTGTTCCCTCAGTGTCTGTTGGAATAGCCCCTTCAACATGTTGAATGAGGCCCCCAGGCATACACACCTAGTGCGTCTAGTGTCATTTCCTGTCCCTTGCTGCCATTTCTGTAAGAGTTACCATCATTCACTGCATGTTTGAACTGCCGATGATTAATAGACATCCTTTTGCTTTTGCTTCCTTTTGATACCAGACAGAACAGGTTTCCCCAAAAATAGATGAAGTGAGCTCACTGGCTCAATTTCAGTTTCAGCAAAAGACAGCATCTCGAACTTGTTGATTAGGGGGATCAATGCAACACTGTGGTCCCTGTCCACTCTGTAAAGGACGCCACCTACATCTACCATTGACACACCACTTGCATTCAAATAGATGAGTAATAATAGATCGCGTACTTTCTGCAGAGGAGTCAGGATCCACACAAGAGGACAGGACTTGGACTTGATGCATCTCTGGTACCAGTATCACATGTACATGACTCTCCGGAGCTCTTCGAATTCGCAATAGCTGCCAATAATTTGAGAGTAGTTGGGGCTGTTTCCAGCTACTTACGAACATCAACAAACTTATCCCGTGTTCAAGGATGGCATTCACAGTGGGGCTGAATTTTGACTGGTGCAGTGTCACAAAAACCAATTTACTACAAAATACTCATAGATTATACAGCGACAGTGGTAGCGTACAGAAATTCTCGAACTGCACATTTACTTGCCTCAGTATATAATGAAATTCAGGTGTGATGTATTCTGTGGCAGTAACTGTGAACCACAAACACTGATTTGCTATGGAATAAGTTACATATCCCGAACACTTGTACTGCTAACATATGAAAATATAGTTTTGTAAGCATCCAAAAATCCTCAAAAATAACCTGTTTCTCATGTAATTATACAATGAAGTTAGAGAACAGTTGTTTTGAATGACGATAGGCCCACTGTTCTCAAATAGTTTAAAAGGGCACAATTTATGTTTAAGCCTACAGTTGACAACAACACTAGCAGATTACACAATATATCACAATACAAATGGATATTGGTACAGTCAATGAAAGATTATGCAGAAGCAACACAAACAGTAAAATATGTGAATCTAGAATTTCCAATCTGCAGATGAATCTTGTAGAGATGGTCTTATACGAAGGAAAGTTCTGAAATTGGTTTTTATATATAAATAAACGTTCAAATTGCATGGATTTTTCACTTAGCTGTTTTTGTGCCAACTTCTACACTGGCATATCGAAGAAGAACAGTGCAGCATGAGTTTACCTCAGTCAAAATCGCTATAATATGCGGCACCAACAAAGCACAACTTCTGCCTGTTGCAGTTAAGAAAATAGGAATGAGAGTAAGCTACTATGAATGGCATAGCGAATGCTTTAGACTGGCGAATATAGGTATAAAACCAATGCCTGTAATAGCAGTAAAGGTTTATATTCCTTCTAGCTCCATAGATGATGAAGTGATTGAAAGAATGATAAAATAAGAAATTATACTGATTGTTACACAAGACAAAACTTTAATTGAGATGGAGGACTAGAATTCAGTAGTGGGGAAAGGAAGACAAGGACAAATAGTAGAACAATATGTATTGTGGGAAAGAAATGAAAGAGAAAGCCACCTCACAAAACTTTGCGCAAAGCCAAATTTAACATTGTTAACACTTTAGATTTCTACAAGGGTCGGAACTTTAACAGTGGCAACTATTTATTTACAGCCCATTCGAAAGAGACACGTGTTTCAAAGTTTTACTGGACTTCAAAGTAGTCATCAGCATTGCATATAACCTGTTGCCAGCGATGTGGAAGTCATAGGATACTCTTAGCAGTGCCAGTTTTGTGAGACAGTTCGAGCATTGTCGTCTGTTGCCCGACAAATTTGTAGCAGTTCTGAAGCAAATGATGTGAAGTGTTTCCTTCAGTTTAGAAATCGAGTTGAACTGACGAGGGCTAAGTCGGGAGTGCAGTAGGTGGTATAGCACTTAGCAGCGCCATCAGTCAAACAAATCAGTAACAGCTTGCTCAGTATGTGCTTGAGCATTGTCCTGCTAAATGATGATCAGGTCCTGCAGAAAGTGTCATCACTTATGTCTCTATGCTGTTCATTTTTGGAATACAACCTACAACCCGCTCAGAGACAGTAGTTCTTGGTATTTGAAACATAACTTTTTTTGTTGAAATGTGTTGCTACAGGAGAATGCCGAGGATAGGCAGATAGATTGAATAACTTTTGCATGGATACTGAATTAAATTGGGAAACAATATATGGTGGAATTTGACTAAATGAAGTGGTTGGTTGACAGAACACATCTTGTCACATCAAGGAATTGCTAATTTGTTAAAGGAGGGGAGTGTGGGAGGAGGTGTAAAACTGTTGAGGGAGAACAAAGCGTACCTACAGTAAGCAGATTTCAAATGCATATAGGTTGCACTTGTTAGGCAGAGATATGAAGATGCTTGTGGTTGGACAGGGTAGAGAGTAGTGCAGAGAGCTGCATCAAATGAGTCTTCAAGTTAATACAGCCGCAGCAGCAACTAGTATGCAAACCAGCAATGGGTCAAGTTATAGTGTGGATTTTTTTTATTTATGACCAGCAGTATCTTTCGAGTGGTATTGTTTACACAGTGAATTTTGTGGCATTGCTGCTAACATCTCAGCCTTGCTTCCATATCCATTCCAGAGGATGTATACAGTAGCTTACAACAAATGCATTTGAATATGAAATTGTACATTACAGAACAAATTATGATCTAGATGTTGAGACAATAAAGGTAATTCTTTGGAAAGTAATGTCTCCTGTATAGCCAAGTTTATGTAGCTATGGACCTAGCCCTTTGGAAGGTAATGTTTCCCGTATAGTAAAAAATTTATGTAGCTATGGACCTACACCACTCAATAACCATTCAGATTTGAGTCTAAGGTTTTTAAGTTCTTGCTGGAATCTCCTACATTAAAAAGCAGTTGTCTGTTAGCAGGAAGGTGGGAATAGATAGGTACCATTATTTACATTGAAATAAAGTACCAAGTGGCAAAAAGGTCCACAAACTGTGAAGACAGACAGTCGTGTTTTTTCCTCTTCAGATCTTGAATGCTTATGGTTGTAACAGTTATTAAACTATGTAATATTTTCTTCCAATTTAATCTTAACATTGACTTCTTCTGTACTGGATCACCTTATATAAACTTCTACAACATAATTCTGTTGTCAAAATTATGTTTAATATGGTGCATCTGCTCCTGAACATAAAAAGTTTTGCATATATAGAATCACATAGAAACATGTAAGAGCGATATCTGTCAGTGGCAATTTATATTTTGAAATGCATTATTTTGTATGCAAATTCATAAATAACAACAGATTGTTATATGCAAATAAAAATGGACCCATCTACGAGCACAGAAATTAGTACTAGAAAAGATGAAGGGGCAAAGTATCGATTAATCTTGGTGATACAGAAAAATAAATGAATGGCTACCTCATGTGCTAATCCATTCATTTATTTATCATACAGATAAATAAATGAATGGCTACCTTATGTGCTACTTGATTCATTTATTTATCTGTATCACCAAGATGAATCAACACTTTGCCCCTACATCTTTTCTAGTACTGATTTCTGTGCTCATAGACAGGTCCATTTTTATTTCAAATGCATTATTTATATCATGTCTGATGACTAACACTAATGTAACTAATATCGCGCTTTATTGTAAAGAAGACACGTCAATCGAAGACGGGCACAATTAAAAAGACACTCGCAGTGTTCAGTTAATTTAACATATATTTCATGGCATTGTGATCACTTCACCTAAAGTTTCTCTTCCACCTTTGTAAATTGTAATTTCTTCAATTTGTTGCAGGGATACTGTTCTAGTTCCTGGTGATAAAAGCATTGTGTATGATGCATGTATTAAGAGGTTTGGACTCTCTTTTGTGAGCATACTCTGCATATGTTTCGGCAGCTAGCACTACCAAAGTTTTACCCCCTGAAGTCATATGGTAATGTGAACTAGTCTGTTTTGCTGACAAGGCACGCAAGCACCATGCCAAAGGTGTTCCCAAATACAAGACCATTTGTGTATTATTTATATAATT
Organism: Schistocerca piceifrons; assembly: GCF_021461385.2. NCBI lineage: Eukaryota > Metazoa > Arthropoda > Insecta > Orthoptera > Acrididae > Schistocerca > Schistocerca piceifrons. The sequence goes on from NC_060138.1 coordinate 660,295,321, forward strand.
TCTTGGACAGTATTAATAAAACATTATTTTTTAAATAATATTCTGTTAAACTTAATTAATATATTTTAATATTACAGTTACATATCTGTTACTTATGGATACAGGATTTTTGAAATATTAGTGGGCTGGCTATTTAAGATTCAATATATTTTTATACATGTTGTTTGTTCATATTGTTTAGATATGTAGCAGGTACTGTAGCTTGACAGAAGGTTATATCCAGTAGTTAGTGACTTCTGGTGATTAATGTCACTGAGATATGGGAATTGAATCGCTGCATCTCCACCCTTAAATTTTTGTGGCTAAACGGTCTTGGTTCTCCTTATGCCAGTCAAGAAGCTGCTTGAATAAAGAGCCAGGTGCATTAACACACATGTAGCAGAAGAGAGGTTAGACACGTACATTTTTCATTCTCTTTTTAATTATCTTTTGTAATTGAACAAGTGAACATTATGGAAAGTCATTGTGACAGCTCAGTTTTAAACAAAGGCACAACTCGCTTGAAGGTAAATTTTATAGCTGTTTTCAAATGTAGCCTGCCCCACTGGTGTCAAAGAGGCTTTTAGTTCTCATTTTTAGTGGATTAATATCATAAAGTTCTCTCAGAACACTACATCTTATAACCTAACAGTACCAATCAGCTTGTTATAAATAGTAATGATACAGCTTCTCCAGTTTTGTTTCTACACACTTACGTGGCAGCATTTTAAAGTCAGGAAGTTTTTAAGATAATATATGTATATATTTATTTTACACTTGTAAATTGAAATCTCGGAGTACTTAATATTTTACTATTAATGAATGAAATATCTTCAAGACATCTATCGGTATTACATGTCAGTGATGGAATTATTGATGATTTAATTTGTCACTTTCACTTTACTTGTTGTCCACTTAATGACCTTTTGGGTTTGGTAAGGCAATTGTGGACTGAATATGTGCTGCAGTACACCATTTAGTTTGTGTAGCAACTACTTCTTGGATATATGTGGACTTCGTGAAAAGATTCTGCCAAAAAGCCATTTGTAAGCACTAAACTTTCTGTCACTCCATTAATGTAGACTGAGGCCATTGATGAGCTGATTTGCACAGAAATAAATTTGGAAGACACCATATTCTAAAAGGCAGTGGAACATGAAAAAAGTGAAGTTGAATTTCTTCCGTTACATGTTTGTGCAGTGAAATTCAGAGGCACTAGTTTCTGATATTTAAAGTGACATTTTGTTGTTACAAACAGTGTTGCACTGGGGTACCGAAGAAAATTTTTGATTGTGTTGATTTCCTAGCAGTTATTCTTTAATTTTAATTAAAATTGCTCATGCTTTAGTACAACACACAAATATTTATTTATTAATGTTGTCACAACAGTATTTTAGTTGTCAAAAGAAATTTGAAATAGGTTTCTGTAAGTACAAATTTAGTTGAAGTAACACTTATTTTAAGAATTCTGTGATTGTCTGTTAAGAAGGGATTTAAGTGTGCAATGCAGTTATATTTCAGGAATGCCATTAAATGTGATGGGATGTACGGTCTGACAAAGATTTGAACAGGATAAAACTGTGTGCTGGACTGGGATCTTTGCCTTCTGTAGCCAAGTGCTGCTCAGGTTGAGCTATACAGAAGTATGATTCACAACCTGCCCTTGTAGCTCCACATCCCCCACTACCTCGTCTCCTATCTTCCAGACTCACTGCTGTGAAAATTTTTGATTAATCATGTTGCTTTATTAAGGAGTAGGTGCTACAGAAATAGTAAGACTGGTAATAAATGAACAGTCAACTGCTAAATTTTTCATACAACTGGACACAGCGCATTAATAAATAATCTTCAGTTATTAATGGCATTCCTCATGAACTTAATTTTTAATTTGCATACACCAACTCCTTCACTAAATGTCTTGATACTTACCTTTTTTCATTATATGATTTGTACAATAACTTAGCACATTCCGTTGAGAGTAATAAGTGTCTTGATAAGATTTCTTTTAACTAGAGAATAAACTTTAATTCTTGTCTGTGTGGGAAATGGAACTTACCTGTCCAGGCACAAGTTACATTTCTGTGACTCTTGTAAGCAGCTGAATAATGGTTATGCCCTATTGACCATGTTATCCCTTATTAAGTACATGTTTGAGATGTAGTAAATTTGAACAAAAATGACAGATTAAACGGAAAGGAACATGTATGACAGTATGTATATGTAATTACCAAAATTTCTTGTAACTCCATTTTAATTTTCTTTGATGGAATGTTGTCATGCAGAGTTTCAAGAAATATGTACTGGAGTCAGGTTCTTATGACTGGTACAGCATTGTATGATTTTTAAATGAATATTTTACTTCTAATTAATATTTTGAAGAGAGAATGGATTTTCTATTGCTCAGCTATTAAAGATTTTTCTTGTATCAATGAATATTTTACAATACAATGTGAAAAATCATGGCTGTGTTGCAAGTTATTGCTGTAATTGCTTTCTATCTTAACATACCATTAATAGTGGTAATATATTATTCATGTTGTGCTCAATATTGTATAATTCAGACTGACATCCTCCCAAAGATGAAATATATGTATATTTTAACAGTTGTTACCTGTACGTATACACAATGTTTTACAGATGTGTTCAATAAATGCTACTTCCATTGAATTCTGCATTAACAATTATGTTACCTCCTTTCTGCTTCAGTTTTTTTTTCTCCTTCAGAACATTAAAGAGAAAGACAAGTCCATGATTTCTCTTGAAATGTATAGAATGACTCTGGTTAAATGCTGGCCATTTGTGGGTTACTAAGCAGATCTATATGTTAATTAAAAAAAAAAAAAAAAAAAAAAAAGAAATGCTTGCTACGGGTGAGACAGCTAAATTTAACAACAATAATAAATACCTTGTACAGCAGAATTTCTACTAGTTTTCATGGAAGAATTAGTTGATAGAAGAGACGGTTTCAATGGCTGCATATTTAACAGTTTTAGTCAGCTAATAACACATATCAATTTTTTGCTCTCTTGCATAGCTGTGAATATCAATTTTTTTTAAAAAATTTTTTTCCCTCCAAACTTTGATGGATAACTTATGACAAATTTTATTAGTGAACTGTGCAGGTGCAGTCAGAATGTCTACCTCCTTGAAGAGACTCTGGCAAGACAATTGACTTACTCAGAGTATTATGGGAGAAGGAGTGGAAACATGCACAGTATGTTAGAGAACTTGATCCCTCCGAAAGTTAACTACACGAGGAAGATTTTCTTTGCAGCTTTAAATATAATTATTTTTTTTTTTTCAATTAAGGAAAAAGCCCATTTGCTGAGAAAATGATTACTTAAAATTTCTTCTGTTGCTGTCTAAGAGGATTGATTACAAAGCTTGTGTAATCTTCAGAAAGTGCCACTTTGTGTGATGTATGTTGAGTAGAGGAGCATTCATATATTAAGACAAATGAGGGGGCCCAAAATCAGGGAGAAATTATAGCCCATCACAGGGGTTAGTCACTAAAATTTTGTCATCTGCCTATATTGTTTTTTAGGTAGCACATATCCTTTTTTGTAAGTAATACCATTACTCTCCAAACTAAACCTTTTTGAAGAGAATATCATGATCTGTGCTCTCAAATGTCTGTTCTTCAAAGTTAGTTTAAGGGTTGTGCAGATAATGAACAATATAGGATTCCAGTTTCTTTGATTAATTTTTGTGTGCTTCCATTTAAGTAGATAAGACTGAACTACTTTTAGATAGTAACATTATCTATTTCAAATCTCATCACAGTTCTGCTGCACTATAACGGTTACGAAAAGCTCAAAGAGATAGTCATACTCTGGTTAAATGCTGGCCATTTGTGGGTTACTAAGCAGATCTATATGTTAATTAAAAAAAATAAAAAAATAAAAAAAAAGGCTTGCTACCGGTGAGGCAGTTAAATTTAACAACGGTAATAAATACCTTCTACAGCAGAATTACTACTAGTTTTCATGGAAGAATTAGTTGCTAGAAGAGACAATTTGGCAGAGGATACTTTCCATTTCACTACATGTCACACTGTATACAGACCATGGAAAGAATGACTGCTCAAATGCCTCTGTGTGCTGCAATTAGTCTAATTTTGTTTTTGTAATCCCTATAAGAGCCAAATGAGGGAAAAGAGATAAGGTGCCCTACTGATAAAATTTTGGCATTACATACTACATATGACAGGTTATGTTGGAATTTGTGCCCAAAAATGTGCAGCAAAGATGGTATGACTCTGTCCTCTATACCACTAGAATATTGTTTGCTACCAGCCCAATAAAGCACACAATATTCCATGCAGAAATGTACTGGCTGCATATGCAACCATCATTTAATGCAAATGAGACATACTTCCATCCCTAACACACACAAATCATTTGAATTCTTACATTCAGTGCATCCTGAATGGTTAACTGTCAGTGTTATGTTCCCCATACAGTTGTGAACACTGCACTGAACAAATGATGCTGCATGCACTATTGGTACCCACAGATACCCTTTGTAGTGAACACTGTGAATAACAACCACTTGGCCAACAAAGCTCTAATTGTCATACTCCAGCAAAGAACTTAGTCTCTATTTAAACAATAAAACCATACCATGCTCAAGGTAATAGTCTTCCTCACAATACAGCGAAAACACACTTTTCGCTTAGTACAAACTATGGGTTTGGAAAAAAGCAGCCTGGCAAATGATCCAAAAACCGCATCAAATGCCAGTTTGATTTCATGGTGTATGAGAGCCATTAATTATGTTTGTAATTGCTGAAAGAATACCAATTTTTTACACTAATCTGGTTACATTGTTCTACAACATAAATGAAGATTACAATAATTCCTGACATAAGTTTCTTGCCCTCCTTATACTTCAATGTGTTGGGAAGAGAGAGAACACCTCTTCTATCCACATCTGCCGTATTTACTTGAATCTAAGCTGCACTTTTTTTCCTGTTTTTGTAATCCAAAAAACCGCCTGCGGCTTAGAATCGAGTGCAAAGTAAGTGGAAGTTCTGAAAAATGTTGGTAGGTGTCGCCACAACTAACTTCTGCCATCTAATATATGTAAGCACTACACAAGTATGCTTTGCAGGCACAAAGATAAATACTGGCGCCAAAACCTCTGTGTCAGTAAATAAATTAAAAGAAAAGGTAGAAGAATGTAAACATTATGCCATTTATTCTTTAATGTTTGCTGCTATCTCATTTAAATCCTGTCTGCCTAATAAACTACGAAACTAGAGTGAAACGACAGCAAACGCGGAAGAATATACATATCATGTCATGTTTATATTCGTATTATTCGTATGCTGAATAGTGATACAGTCAGAAATGAAGCATGGCAGCTGACTATATTTTTAAATCTAAGATGACTAATTTCCGTGCAGAATGTAATGTACTAAAGAGGTGTCTGCAGAGATTTCCAAACGGAGAAAATTTTTCGCTATACTCTCGTTCACAACATTTTCTATCATGCGCAGTCTATTATTTGGTTCTTGTTGATCATTATCAAAGAAAGCAGCAGTGTAAGTAACAACAAATAGCAGTCTCTTGCCATTGTTTCTCTTATGAGACAATTCCTCTCTCTTTTTTTTAATTGTAAGCAGCGGTAGCGCGCACAAAAGCAAGGCATGCCGCGAGCGGCGACAGGTCGTAAACACTCATTATCAGAATGTGTCAAACAATGCGTGACACAGTACAATAATGCATTTTCAGCTTAGAGTGACGTAAATCCCTATAACAAAGTGAACGGCACTTATTAGATCAAACTAAAATAAGCAATCGATTCAAACCAGACAAAGCACGCGAAAAAGGAAGGGTACCCATACAAATACGGACGGAGCGCCTGACACATAGCAATGGCTACTTGGTAAAGCTTAACTGTTAAGCTTTTGACTCGAACCAAACTACAGTAGCTGTATCTTCATCCATTCGACCTCAATTGTGTTTACCGTTACAATGGACCAACTTTGTTTCGATTTGGAGGGGCGGTCTAAAACTTTTCTCTCACCTTGAATTTCGAGCCTCAAATTTCAGGAGCGGCTTAGATTCGGGAAAATTTTTTTTCCTTGATTTCGAGTCTCATTTTTCAGGTGCGGCTTAGATTCGAGTAAATACGCTATACTGTGCACACCTGGAGCATGGCAGAGGATACTTTCCATTTCACTACATGTCACACTGTATACAGACCATGGAAAGAATGACTGCTCAAATGCCTGTGTGTGCTGCAATTAGTCTAATTTTGTTTTTGTAATACCTATCAGAGACATACATAGAGGGATGTGGTATGTTCCTGGTTCTTGAAACTTTATAAGCTTGCACAGTATATTTGACATATATATTCAAGTGTCTGCCAGTTCAGGTTATTCCACATTTCCATGAATCAAACAAACCCAAGTCTATTCAGGCTGCCCTTCACTGTATATGTTCAATATCCCTTGTTAGTCCTGTTTGGTACGAGTCTCACACACTTGAGCAACATTCTAAAGATGGCTCTCACTTGTGTTTTGTAAGCAATTTCCTTTGAAAAGTGACAGCATTTTCACAGTACCTCACCAATGAACCACAGTCTGACACTTGATTCGTATCACCACAAATTGTTACATCCAGGTATCTGGATTAGTTAGTTGATTCCAGCAGTGACTCATTAACATTTCAGTCAAAGGATACTAAATTTCTTCTGAACATTTACCTCAAGCTGACAAACTTTGCACTATTTTGTGGTCTTGTCAAGATCTGACTAAATGTGTGTGCTATATTTTCAGGCAGTAACAATAGTTCACTGCATCATTTGCAAAAAATCTCTTAATGCTGTTTGCTAGGTCATTAATATACAGTATAGACAGTGAGAATTCCAACTCACTCTGCCAGGGCATACCATAAGTTACTGCCGCTAACGTACTACTACTACTACTACTACTACTACTACTACTACTGCACCAATTGATAACCCTATATCCAAGGTAATGTAGTCACAAGTTTTGCCTGATACCCCATACGATTGTGCATTAGTGTGGTATTGAGTGGAATGCTTTTTAAGATGCCAAGAAACAGTGCATTTACCTGCCTGTGTCACTACCACAGTGGTAACACTGGTTCCCATCAGATCACCAAAGTTAAGTGCTGTTGGGCTTGACTAGAACTTGGATGGGCGACTGTTGATGTCTGCGGAGTGCTGTTGGGACATGGGGTGCACTTAGTCCTTATGAGGCCAATTTAGGGCAACAGTCAGAAAAGCGATGTGCTGGCTATGTGCCCCTCTGTATCCACATCCAGTGTCACCTGATGGCTAAGGATGATACAGCAGTCAGTCAGTATCTTTCGGCCTGACTAAATGGAGGGGAGAGCCATTCTTAGTAAGAGATCTTTTGATAAGGTTCAGCTACAGTACTAGTTGATGGCTTCATGCATTACCCTCTTGTCTGCTAAATGGGTTTCATTTAGCATTTATCTTGGTATAAAGCAAATTATTTAACAGGTTGTTGGAGTACAATGAAAAATTGTATTAAATTGATATTTAATGAAAGAAAAAGGCATACTGCATTAAGTCAGACAAATTAACTTCACTTTCTAACAAAACAAAGGCTTCTTGACTTTTTATTGTCTATTTAAACAACAGCAACATCAAACATAATTCAGTCACAATAACAGAATAAAAAAGTTTTTATCTACTTGGTTAAGTTTAACTCTCAACAGAGATGCTGAGATCTTTCTTCCACAATCATTCCAAATTTTCATGGTAAAATTGCAAAAAAATCCCCAGTCAGGAAATAATAGAGGAAATGCTGCAGAAAAAAAGAGCTGAAAACCGTAGACCGCCATAGGCTAGTTCAGCAGTAACCATTTCAAAATGTAAATAAAAGCTGATTTTTAAAGCGACATACCAAACATTCTTAGGAAATTACTTGTAGAAAGCACCAACACTTTACTGTGAGATAGTATGTTGTACACTGCTGCAATAACTATGAAAAGACCTCTAGGTTTTTTCCAAAGAAGAATTAACTTTTTTGGGTGTTAGTAGTTTACAAACAAACAAAAAGGAGAGGAAAAAAGGAAAAGAATATGCCAGGCAAGTACCTTGAAAAATCCACCAATGGGAATAAAGAACTACAGAAACAAAATATATATGCATTTTTTCCATCTTGGAAGACCAAGCAACTTTAACAGGAGCCACAGCAGTTAGTGTGATTAAAATTACTTGTTGTGCCTTAAACAGATTTTCTCCTATCCGAGCTTTCACATCACATGCCAACTGTCTGCTGTTAACAGTGGACCAGCTCACTTACAGTGTCACAAAGACACACTTCTGGCCAAGGAAGTGTGAGTTTGAATGGCTGTATGTGTGACTGTGTTTACTATTGCTAGAAAAACAACTATTGCTCAAAAGCTGGTGTGAATGCTGTTTTCTATTATGTGTTTTTGTGCTCCATGCATCAATCCACTATAGGTGTGTGGTTGTCTTTCCTTTATTTTACACATGCATTAACCCAGAGACAATGGTTATAAGTGGAATTAAACCATTTTAATAATGAAAAATACTTGAAGGAAGGCAGTGAAGTAGGTGTGTGGAAGCATTTGTATTTAATCACTTACAACAGATGCAGCATAGCAAAAAGAGCCAGAGAGAGATTGACTCCCTTTTCTCTCCCCCTCCTCCACTGGGCCAAATGTGTGAACTGCCTGACTGTACATGCAAGATATTGCTCAACAACATATTAAGGGTTAATTAAGGAAGAAATTTCTGGGTATGAGCCTGTGGTCACTGTGAATACTTTTATGAATAAAACTGTCTAGATCATGTATTAAAATTTCCTTTTTTATTTCGATGTCTCAGCTACAGCCATAATCAAATATCTGCAGTAGAGATGAAAGAAATATAGAGAGAGACAGGCATTCGCTCCACACAGTGACAAGCTAAAAAAAATAATAAATTAGAAGTTAAAAAAAATATTTTTAAGGGTACACTCACCAAAATGCTTAAAAATAGTCAGTCAGTACTAAAACCTATGCCTAAGTGGGGTGTCAACTAACAGCTCCATTCAAAAAATTTTACAAAGATGTAAATTTTAGTCAACAGATGGTGCTAGTGTTGGGAATGTTGTCTTCATATTTAATTTTATTTTATTATTTATACATTTTTTTCTTTTCAGACCTATAACAAGAGAGATTGTAGTTAAAATATAAAAATCCAAAGTCAAATTATAAAACATGATTTAAATGTGTATACTTGTCAAATTAGCCACTCAGGTGGTGACAGTAAGCCCAAGTGGAGTTCTCCGAACTAACATTGATTCATTAAATCTGCTACACAATAATATCTATATCACGGCTCATGAACTTTAGTATTAAATGTGTTGTTTACATAAACATGATACAGAGATTATAAAACTAGTACCTCTGATACTTTTTCATCCGAGTGGACTTTTAAAAATATTTTTAACATTTCAATTTATTAACTTTTGGTAGCTTCTTGTGGTATGACAAACATCTGCCTCTGTCTGTTCCTTTCATGTTACAGCTCCCATTTGGATTTACACAATAAGAAGAAAATATAACTGTATGAACATGAGAAGCATCTAGCACTTGATCAGCATCCCAGTGAACTAAAATATAGCCAAACAATGCATTTAAATCTGTAAACTTATAAAACGCATTACGAAGAATACAACAATCAAGTCATTAAGTTAAAATATTTTGGAAGGCAGCTTCATCTTGCAGAAGCAGCAGCAACTTGCTCCCTGAGGTCTGTCATTTGGAGCACACCAGCGGGAGCACTGCTGGTCCACCAGATGTGAGGCAAGATGTGGCCCAGTTCACAGCAGGAGAGCACAGCAACAGTCATCATACATTACACTATCAAAAAGACAGTTAGGAATAAACTCACTCTATGCATTCAAAACTGTCTGTGAGCTCTGTTTTTGTGGATAAAAATTTCTAGATCTTCCAATATGTTTAAGCTATATCCCTCTGAAGCTCTCTGCAATGTTTCCTTGCTTTCACTTATTTGGCCTAGCTCATGCTTCTGAGTTTTTACAGGGTGTTTCAAAAATGACCGGTATATTTGAAATGGCAATAAAAACTAAATGAGCAGTGATAGAAATACACCGTTTGTTGCAATATGCTTGGGACAACAGTACATTTTCAGGCGGACAAACTTTCGAAATTACAGTAGTTACAATTTTCAACAACAGATGGCGCTGCAAGTGATGTGAAAGATATAGAAGACAACGCAGTCTGTGGGTGCGCCATTCTGTACGTCGTCTTTTTGCTGTAAGCGTGTGCTGTTCACAACGTGCAAGTGTGCTGTAGACAACATGGTTTATTCCTTAGAACAGAGGATTTTTCTGGTGTTGGAATTCCACCGCCTAGAACACAGTGTTGTTGCAACAAGACGAAGTTTTCAACGGAGGTTTAATGTAACCAAAGGACCGAAAAGCGATACAATAAAGGATCTGTTTGAAAAATTTCAACGGACTGGGAACGTGACGGATGAACGTGCTGGAAAGGTAGGGCGACCGCGTACAGCAACCACAGAGGGCAACGCGCAGCTAGTGCAGCAGGTGATCCAACAGCGGCCTCGGATTTCCGTTCGCCGTGTTGCAGCTGCGGTCCAAATGATGCCAACGTCCACGTATCGTCTCATGCGCCAGAGTTTACACCTCTACCCATACAAAATTCAAACGCGGCAACCCCTCAGCGCCGCTACCATTGCTGCACAAGAGACATTCGCTAACGATATAGTGCACAGGATTGATGACGGCGATATGCATGTGGGCAGCATTTGGTTTACTGACGAAGCTTATTTTTACCTGGACGGCTTCGTCAATAAACAGAACTGGCGCATATGGGGAACCGAAAAGCCCCATGTTGCAGTCCCATCGTCCCTGCATCCTCAAAAAGTACTGGTCTGGGCCGCCATTTCTTCCAAAGGAATCATTGGCCCATTTTTCAGATCCGAAACGATTACTGCATCACACTATCTGGACATTCTTCGTGAATTTGTGGCGGTACAAACTGCCTTAGACGACACTGCGAACATCTCGTGGTTTATGCAAGATGGTGCCCGGCCACATCGCACGGCCGACGTCTTTAATTTCCGGAATGAATATTTCGATGATCGTGTGATTGCTTTGGGCTATCCGAAACATACAGGAGGCGGCGTGGATTGGCCTCCCTATTCGTCAGACATGAACCCCTGTGTCTTCTTTCTGTGGGGACACTTGAAAGACCAGGTGTACCGCCAGAATCCAGAAACAATTGAACAGCTGAAGCAGTACATCTCATCTGCATGTGAAGCCATTCCGCCAGACACGTTGTCAAAGGTTTCGGGTAATTTCATTCAGAGACTACGCCATATTATTGCTACGCATGGTGGATCTGTGGAAAATATCGTACTATAGAGTTTCCCAGACCGCAGCGCCATCTGTTGTTGAAAATTGTAACTACTGTAATTTCGAAAGTTTGTCTGCCTGAAAATGTACTGTTGTCCCAAGCATATTGCAACAAACGGTGTATTTCTATCGCTGCTCGTTTAGTTTTTATTGCCGTTTCAAATATACCGGTCATTTTTGAAACACCCTGTAAGTGTGTTATCAATGTGCTACCATTCCCATCATAGGAGTGTTCCCTAAAGCTTGTCATGAATTTCCTTCCTGTTTGCCTTATATAAACCTTTCACAATCAGTGTAACTTATTTTATACACTCCTGAATCACTGTACTTGTCATGTCTGTTTCCACCTTTTTGGCATAACCCCCTTTCCCAGCCTCCCTATGGTTTGAAAGCCTGTAGTGGCATTAGGTTTCTTGAAGCTGTAAGCAATGCTTTCTGAATGTGAATCATTAAATGTTAACGATGCATAGGTTTTGTTATTATGATGCCTCCCCCATTAAGTACTTTTTCTGTATTTAATTTTCTTGTACATTTTGATGATGTCAGTCTTCTCCCACCCACCTGTATGATCTGTTTGCATAATTATTTGAAGCTCTTTCTCAATTTCATCCTCATCCTAAGGTAATTTCAAGATTCTGTGTATCAGGTGCCTGAAGAAGACATACTCATATCTTTGGAAATAATGTTATTTCACCTTTGTGGGCAGATCAGTGTTTGTTGGTTTCTCTATATACCTGTTTTGTACCTTCCATCATTGTTAGTTAATACCAGGTCCAGAAAGGTTATACTTTTATCTTTTTGTAGCTTGAACATGAAATAATTTTAGGGGTGCATGGTGCTCAACTTACTTCAGATTTCTTGTCTTTCATCGGCACTACCCTTGTATACTAAAATAATGTCTTTGACATACCTCCTATAATATAAGACTTTCTGTTCTGTTTTCTCGTTTGCTCAAAAGAATTTGTCCTCTAGGTCACTTATAAAAATTTCTGCTATTATTTCAGACAGAGTATTGCTCATTGCTAATCCACCTGTCTGCTGATATGTATAATTGTTAAAGTTGAAGGAGCAGAAACAGAGCACTAACTCCAGAAATTCTGTTAATTTCACACATACTGCTATAGTAATCCTCTGATACTTTTCTTCCAGAGTGTACTTTTAAAAATATTTTTAACCTTTCAATTTATTAACTTTTGGTAGCTTCTTGTGGTGTGACAAACATCTGTCTCTGTCTGTTCCTTTCATGTTACAGCTCCCATTTGGATTTACACAATAAGAAGAAAATATAACTGTATGAACGTGGGAAGCATCTAGCACTTGATCAGCATTGAGACTGCTAAGACGTACAGAATGGCATCTACTGACCTTTGTGCACTCTAACATGTCTTACAGAATAATTTTTAAACTACAGGCAATAGCTGAAGAACATGAAAATAATAAAAACTGAATAAACAGCCCACTCTAGGGATTGATCAATGAGAGGATATAGATAAAAAAGATCTAATGAACATATGTCCAGAAATGCATGTTCTCCATGCTAGAGACCATTTATTCAATCATACACTGTCACAGGGACTTGTGGTCTGTACCATGCAGCCACAGTTACAGTATGTGCTGAAATTGGTTTCCATGTGCTTCAACATATGCTTGTACGTGCTGCAGCATGTTCTGTCTCACACGTTCACATTGGCCAGGCTGCGTCTGAACAATGTCAAAGGCAGCCTGAATACACTGCTCCAGTGTCTCCACACCTGGAATGGACTCTGCCTACACGATACTATTGAGATAGCCCCATAACCAGAAACTGCATGGGTTGAGATCTGGTGAATGAGCAGGCCACACAACTGGAAACCCTCCCCCCCTCCCCATCTGATCCATTGACCAGGGAAGACACGACTGAAATGCGTCCGAAGATTAATAGTGAATTGGGCTGGAGCATCATCATGCAGCAGCCACATAACCCTTTGAATCACCAGTAGCACTTCTTCCAGCAAGGCAGGCAAAATCACCTGTAAGAAAAGTTGATAGTTCCAGCCTTTTAGGTGACGTGAAAGGAGGACCAATCCCAAAATACGGTTGTCAATTATCCTGGCCCACACATTCTGGCTGCACTGATGCTGATCATTCACCGTCACTGTACCATGCAGGTTCTACATACTACCCCACAGATGACTATTATGGAAGTTGAAGATACTATTCTGTGTAATGGTGGCCCTGTCTGTGAATAGGGTGAATGAAACAAATCCCGAAATCATTATTGCCTGGTGAAGAAACCATTGACAAAACTGCTCACAATGTGGAAAGTCTGTAGCTAGCAAGCTCTGCACATACTGTAAGTGATAAGGGTAGTAACAATTGTCATGGAGAATGTTTCGCAACGTTGTCTGGTTTACTCTGTACTGGCGAGCCAACTGCCTGGTACTGACACAGCAATTGCCTTCCACAGTGTTAATCACATTTTCCTCCAAGTCTGGTCCTTCACGATTTCCTGCTTCCTGAAACAACCCTGTCTCAGACAAATGGCAAAACACCATTGCAATGCTATGATTGTTGTCAATGGGGTAGTGTGGGGCGGCGGATAGAAGTTTGTAAAAATATAATTTTCTGTATAAATGCTTGCATATTGAATCAGTTTCTAGCTTTTAGAATGTTGTTATTGCTGTCTTTTGCCGTTCTCAACACTGGCTCTCTATTTACTCCGTGACCCCCAGAAAGTGATTTAATAAAACTTGGAGCCAGTAAATAGATATCCTAGTGCCCACTTTACCTGAGAATGTTCTTATAGCTGCAGCTTATAGCTCTGAGGAATTAGGAGATTGTCCGGGATTTCTAATCAAAAACGGTTTTCCAAAATAGTTGAGTATATTCTGAAATTCACTGATATAAAACACAAGTATCCCTACAACCTAACTAACAGAACAGTTCAGAGTCTTATGCGCTGATGCAACTATAAATGTCCGAATTAAATGTTAAAAAGAATGCTCGCCATAATTTGATGAAAATATTTCATCAAACGCCACGCTAAATATTTGGTAGAATGTCTGTCCCGCGACGGCACGTGAAAATACGACAGTACGCAAACTGAAGCTAGATAATGAAAATCATCCCAGAATTAACACTTCACATGAAATGTTTTCATGGTTCCGCGTATCTCTAGTAACTTAATACGGCACCCGAGGCTGTTTGTAGCAGATACACTGATGCGACGCGACTACCGACACAGATGGCGTGTCATTCAGCGTCTGGAGAGAACTGGGGCCTTTCTTCCTCGCGCAGTGTTCTTATATATAAAGCCGCGGTGCGGACGGCTGAGGGAACGTCTGATCAAATCCGCTCTCCCGACTAGTCGCTGGGCTAGTAACGCACCACTTCAAGTTACATAATAATTTATAGCTTCTTTTGCTTATGGCCGATGAAGTTCTTAATTTAAACGTGCATTCAGCACGCAGGTAAGTATTGATAATAAAATTTTGACGTGGCTAAGTTAAATACTTTGAGCGAGAGAATTAATTAAATTACACTGCACGCAGCAGATGAGCTCTGAACTGTCCCTTTTGAGATCCGCTATCGCTATAATTTCATAGGTATTCAAAAGAAACTTTTCACATTTTCATAGTCATAGCGGACCTCCAACCTATTTAAATCTAAACATCCTAGCCTTATTTACTAGCCTACTTAATCTATCTTGCTTCCTTCAGTTTTGAGACGAAAACCAGAAAATCATGAATTCCCACTAAAGTCTTAATTTGTGAAATCCAAAGTACTGTTTTTATTAAATCATTATGAAAGATGAATCTAAATATAAATTTTGAAGTCTCTAGCTCTTTTCTGTTGCGCCAATGATTTTTCCAGAAAAACGTCCAAATCTCGGAAATGGCTGAAGTTATCGAACTGATATTTAACACACATTAATTTAGTATTATTTCTGACATGCTGGAAAAGTTTTAGTTCATTTGCTTGATTTTTAAGGTATTGCGCAACATTTATGACGTCAGAGCTAGTTACAGCAGACTGGCTGGCACATAATGGAAACTGATGTGAATTTACTACAGCGTGAGTAGGCTGCTTCCCTACATCACCCTCTACTTAAATTTTTTGTTTATGAATGTTAATGAATGAAAAAAAAAATTAATTACAAAAAGGGAAGCAAGAGTACAGTTTAACTCCCTATGAAAAATCAAAATTGAAATATAAACCTGTAGAAACATTAAAGAAAACTTATTACCTACATTACTTATTTAAATTGTAGGCATATTCACTGCCTTTCAACCAATGTCATTACTCAAATTTTTAAGCAAAGTCAATGAATTATTTTGGCATACATATTGCCTTAGACAAACAAACACATATAAATTAAAAAAATTATGAAAATCTTAACTACATTTTTACATACACAAATTCAAAGAAAATAAACTGATACATAAACAGATGATTATCTCTTAGCAGTCTTTTCTAAACCTGGAAGAAAAGTTCACAAATAATTTTTACACACGTGGTTGTAGCCGCTTTGGCTGGCGTCCTACACTTCCATTCACAAGGGTAGAGGAGGGGAAGTTGCTATGGTGTGCGTCCTTCACGTTCTCTCTAAATTACATAGGGGAAAGGGGAGGGGTCACTGTGAGTTGTGTCCAAGTCAGTCCACGCTTTCACGCAGCTACCAGGCTGCCATTATCTGGTTTGTCCTGTAGAACAAACAAAAAGAGTGCCTCAGACTCTGTTCACTTAAAATCTAAGGGAGGGTCACAATGAAATGGGGATATATACATTTTATCCTTCAGTATGTTGCTGGAACAAAGTTAACAGAACTTTTTCAGTATTACTCTCGCAGTTACTTAACTGTCATAAAATCGTTAAACAAATGGCTCAAAACGCCTTTAGTCATGTACTAGAGAAAATCTATGCTCAAGGCATACAATCATGAATCATATTTAATCTGAATTTATTATTTCTGGGCCAGAACATTGAACCAATGCTCGGTAAATTCCTGACAAATCTGCATCTTATTTACTTAACTGACTCATCTTTGATTACTTTATTCTTAGAGATAGTATGAGTATGATTAGTGGTTGTTTTCTCAGCTTCCATGTACATGTGAGTAACTTTTGGTAATAGTACAGTTGTAAGTGTTCAAAACACACTACGTTTAGTTGACTACAAAATCCACTTATTGGTCCTCTGCTGTTGTCAGTTCCACATCTGCAATTAGGTACTTACTTACTTTGAAGTGTATTCATGCTGAGCTAAAATATGGTTTCACGTCTGTCATTATGTTACTTATTTACTTTGCTAGTGTATGAACTTATTTAACACTCACTCCATTTTAAAGCATAGGAAAGCACATTTATTTCATATTCATAGTGTACTGCAGCTGATTAGTTTGCTCACGTGGCAATCCATTTCCACTCGATCGGACGCTGAAACCTCAGGTAGTCTCTCTCGGACCTACCACTAAAGTGCATCAAGTAATTATGGACGAGCGTAATGCTAAATTCCTTAAACCTATAGGACACCATGAGCTGCTCTGTCTCATTTAACATAAGGGTACCTATGGTCGCATTCACGCCTCCAACTCATAACCTCAATACGTGTAGGTGTATCCTGTCACACACTACACTAAAATAATGGCCAGCTCCAACCTTATAAATACTTCAGGGACGTGTCCTTCACGTCTCAACCACAAACACTACTCAATTCTATTACACTGCCATTCCTTGCTACACCAGGTGAGTTTAATCTTACAACTTATCTGCATATTTTTCATAACACTAAGCAATCTCTTTCTTACTATTTATTAGTTAGCTCTAATGCATACACTAGGTTTCACTACCACTTCAGATCTTGCTTGTACATGAATTCATATATCTTTTTAAATTACTGTTGGTGGACCATTTCCAATAAAACAACACTTTGTACTTATTATATTACCAGGGTACTACACATAATTGTTACACAAATACATTTGTATCTTCATTACGTCATACTTCTCTATTGTTTGTCACTATTAGGTTTGTCACATTAGGTATTTTTCTTCACTAATCGGTGGATAGAATGGTTCCATAACTCATGGCTTGTTAGCCATGACGGAAAATTTTCATGTCTGGAAAGAAGGGGTTGAAATTTTTGTGGATAGGAAAGAGGAAGAATGAGTGAGACCTGAAATGGGAAAGAAGATCTCACACAGCTGGGACTGCACAGCTGCCACACTGTGTAGAGGTTACAGAACAACCTCCTCCCTACAGCATTCATTAGCTTATTATTGACGTGATAATCATACCAGAAAATTTTGTGTTGGAAAGTAGAGGTCGAAATTTTTGGGGATAGGAAAGATGAAGATTGAGTGAGACCTGAAATGGGAAAGAAGATCTCACACAGCTGGGACTGCACAGCTGCCACACTGTGTAGAGGTTACAGAACAACCTCCTCCCTACAGCATTCAGTGGCTACCTATGAATCTGCCAGGTCGATCTGAAAATACTTTATGATGCCTTTTTAGAACCTGTCTCAGTTCTTCCTCCTGATTGGCTGAAATCTTATCGATTTCCTGCAATTTAGTTTCTGTTTTGTCTAAAATAATTGCTTCTTCTTCTTCTTCTGTATTCAGCTTATTGTTATTAAGATTAACACCTTCGTCCCAATACCTCCTATTTTTCAGAACTCGTATAGGCAGCTCCCAAGTTCCATCATCAGTTACTACATGTTTATCACTAAAAGGGACTGTAATTACTCCGGTTATTGGCAAGACCATTTTTAACTGGCTTCTTTCAAAGTCAACAACACTCTGATATTTTGACAAGAAATCTATGCCAATTAAAACCTCAATACTGAGATTGTTTACAATTAAACATGGATGATCAATTAAATTACCATTAATGTTAAAGGGCAGTAAAGCTTCTTGCTTTACCGTTTTTGACACCTTGCCAGTAGCACCAATTATTCTTAGTCCTGATACCCTCATTACTGTAAGCTTGTCTTTACCAGGTAATGCATCAAAGAAGGACTGAGATATTGCACTCACCTCACTTCCACTGTCTAAGAGACAACGTACATTGATACCCAACATATTCACTATTATTATAGGGTGGCTTATTCTAGGTTGTACAGGTGGTTCCTCAAATTCATCTAATAGTTCCTTTTGGATTTGTCTCCAACTAAAGTGATCAACATCTGTCTTCATTACATTTAGGTCACAGTGTGTAGGGGTTTCCTGAATTACATTTTCAGCTGCTTTTTCCAGTCGGTCTATTAATTTTAAATCGAAACACCGCACGACTTCATTACATTTAGTTTGCTGAACATAACCCAAATTACTGTAGTCTGAGCGATTCTGCGCCTCCAGACCGGGCATAACATTAGTTGCAGCTAAACCACTTTCACCATTATCGTCGGTTTCCTTCTCAAGTGACAACTGGTCACAGCTACTGGGTTCATCGACCCCAAACAGCCTACCCTCTACATTCCCACTTATCTCCTGTCCTAAATCTATTAGTACATTATCAACATCCTGCACAGGCACTTTAGATAAGAGCACATCATCCTCATCGTAAATATAAGCATGAATTTCTTCTGCTTCTTCACCTGACAATTCAGTATTTTGCAGCTCATCCCTACTGTTACACTGCTGCGCCTTCTCTTTCTCTTCCCACTTAGAAAGCGTCTCTAACACGGTATCTATCAAATACTGTGAGTGATCTAATATTTCTGTAGTATCCTTAGGTGCTACCGACATTTCATCCATCTGTTCAGTTTGAGTATTCTGATCTGTCTTACCAATTCCCTTAACTACTGGCTTAGGAAAAGTAACCGCCTGGTGAGCGCCAGTGTCCTCATAGACGGGAACTAGTTTTCCTGCCTAGGTCTACTACTGTTTCCTTTATTTTCATTATAGTTAGCTGGCATAGCCTTACTTTCCGTACTGTTGTTTACATGCATATTTCTGTTTGGAACAAAATTATTATCCCTTGGACGCCATTGTTGGTTCTGATAATTATTTCCCCAATTCCTATCTCTCTTAGGATGACGAACACCTACTGTTCTGATGTTTACATTGCCATTTTGCTCGTTCCTAAAATTACTATTATTATTATTGGCATTACGGTTATTACGTGCTTGCTCCTCATTGGCAGCAACACGTTCTACACGTTCCAAATATTCAATGAAACGATCCAGATTGTCTCTAGGGGCTGATATAATTCTAGTTTGCCAGTACCATGGCAGTTGGGCTTCCAGACCTAGTATAATCATTTCTGGTTTTAGCTTTTCCGCCAAATGTGACAAACGTGAAATCCATGACCTAGCAAACTCTTTAATAGATTCCTTGCCTGCATTGAAGCGTTTTCCATTCCAAAATTCTCTCAACACTTCATTTTGCTTATTGCTAGACCAATATTCATTAATAAAAGCTGTCTTAAATTCCGCTAATGTTTTACATTTCAACGTAACATCAGCTGACCAACGCATGGCGTCACCTGCTAAATGGCTTCTAATAAATGAGATTTTCTCTCGCTCAGACCAAGTTGGTGGAATCACATCTTCAAAATCGTTCCAGAAATCTAGTGGGTGGATATTTTTATCTGGATCGAACCGCAAGAACTGCCGACACCCGATAAAAGCGGCGTTTGCAGCTACAACTTGTTGTATACTACCATTACCAGAAGTTACTGAAGCTACTTTACTCTCAATGTTAGCAATGTTAGTACTGATATTTTCTACTTTCATTTCAACATTATCTATTCTTTGCACAATATGAGTAGTGTCAGTTTTGATTGCTTCTACTTCTGCTTGACATATGTTTACTTTTATATTAACATCTTTAAATCTATCTGAACACAGTTCAGATTCCGCCTCGATCTTTTCTCTTAACTTGTGCTCCAGCTTCGCGTCTTCCATTTGGAAGTCTTTGCGAACCTCAGCAACTTCGGATTTTATTGTCTTATACATTTCAGAAAATTGTTGAGCAACCTTTTTCTTAATATCCTCATGATTGCAATCAATTTTACAATTCAAACTGTCTAGATCCTCTTTCAACTTATTGCAACCAGCCTTGAAGGTATCGTCCATTACCTCCAATCGTTTATTAAAATTTGTTTGGCTGGCCAAAATTTCAGACTTTAATTCAGCGTTCATTCTAGCATTACTGGCTGACATTTCAGCATTATTGGATTCTAATTTATTGTTCATTGCCTCAAACCGCATATTAAAATTTGTTTGACTGGCCACCATTTCAGACTTTAATTCAGCTGTCATTTGTGCATTACTGGCAGCTATTGCTTGTAATATAACATTTAGATCAACAGCCCCAGCATCTTTGGGCTGCTCACGAGCTGACTTTTTATCACACTCAGGTGACGAAAAACTAGCTCCAATACCAGAACCATCAAAATTAAATGAAACTTCTGATTGATTAGTCATCTCTAACTTCTCCTTCTTAAACTCTACCATCTCTGATGACTGTTTCACTTTTAATTCATCAGAGAAACTATCATCCAATAAATTTATCATTTCTACTTTCCGCTTTACTACAGGGGTCTCTATTATTGAATCATTGCCCCTTCGCACACTACTGTCAGGAGACAATACTTCATTTTTCACTTTAACATTACTACTTTCATGTATATTTACACTTGAACCGTTGTCTGGATTTACAGTTCCCTCAACAGACATAGGTTCTAATTTAAGTTTAAACTCAGTTTCTTTTGGCGGTTCCATCGCCGACAGTCTTTTAGTACAGGTTAGTAAAATTTTTAACAGCTTTTCACTTAACTTAGTTCCTTCCGCACGACGTATGGCGTTGCCGGCGCGGCGTACCAGGATTCCTGATGCAACGTGGCACGTTGAACTGCAGACGGCTCTCCGACGGCTGTTGTGTGTTTGCGTGGCCCGCAATTGCAGGCTCTGCGCCGGCTGCTCCAGCGGACGACTGTGATGCGGCGAGACTGGCTTCTCGCGATGCCGGCAGCACCGCTAGACTCAGTGCCAGCTCCGTCAATCCAGATGTGTTGTTAATCCAATAGCGTCGTCCACATGCACACGTAACACATTCACTGTTCTATACTCAGTTGCGTGTCGCATTTCACTCGCGAATCCGAAATGTTAAAATCACTTTCACTTAGTCGATTTTCCCGGCCGATGCACCATATGTGGGGCGGCGGATAAAAGTTTGTAATAATAAATCTACTATTGCTGTATAAACGCTTGCGTGTTGAATCAGTTTCTAGCTTTTAGAATGTTGTTATTGCTGTCTTTTGCCGTTCTCAACACTGGCTCTCTATTTACTCCGTGACCCCCAGAAAGTGATTTAATAAAACTTGGAGCCAGTAAATAGATATCCTAGTGCCCACTTTACCTGAGAATGTTCTTATAGCTGCAGCTTATAGCTCTGAGGAATTAGGAGAGTGTCCGGGATTTCTAATCAAAAACGGTTTTCCAAAATAGTTGAGTATATTCTGAAATTCACTGATATAAAACACAAGTATCCCTACAACCTAACTAACAGAACAGTTCAGAGTCTAATGCGCTGATGCAACTATAAATGTCCGAATTAAATGTTAAAAAGAATGCTCGCCATAATTTGATGAAAATATTTCATCAAACGCCACGCTAAATATTTGGTAGAATGTCTGTCGCGCGACGGCACGTGAAAATACGACAGTACGCAAACTGAAGCTAGATAATGAAAATCATCCCAGAATTAACACTTCACATGAAATGTTTTCATGGTTCCGCGTATCTCTAGTAACTTAATACGGCACCCGAGGCTGTTTGTAGCAGATACACTGATGCGACGCGACTACCGACACAGATGGCGTGTCATTCAGCGTCTGGAGAGAACTGGGGCCTTTCTTCCTCGCGCAGTGTTCTTATATATAAAGCCGCGGTGCGGACGGCTGAGGGAACGTCTGATCAAATCCGCTCTCCCGACTAGTCGCTGGGCTAGTAACGCACCACTTCAAGTTACATAATAATTTATAGCTTCTTTTGCTTATGGCCGATGAAGTTCTTAATTTAAACGTGCATTCAGCACGCAGGTAAG
Source organism: Schistocerca piceifrons (assembly GCF_021461385.2). Lineage (NCBI taxonomy): Eukaryota > Metazoa > Arthropoda > Insecta > Orthoptera > Acrididae > Schistocerca > Schistocerca piceifrons. The sequence goes on from NC_060138.1 coordinate 660,317,739, forward strand.
TATTGATAATAAAATTTTGACGTGGCTAAGTTAAATACTTTGAGCGAGAGAATTAATTAAATTACACTGCACGCAGCAGATGAGCTCTGAACTGTCCCTTTTGAGATCCGCTATCGCTATAATTTCATAGGTATTCAAAAGAAACTTTTCACATTTTCATAGTCATAGCGGACCTCCAACCTATTTAAATCTAAACATCCTAGCCTTATTTACTAGCCTACTTAATCTATCTTGCTTCCTTCAGTTTTGAGACGAAAACCAGAAAATCATGAATTCCCACTAAAGTCTTAATTTGTGAAATCCAAAGTACTGTTTTTATTAAATCATTATGAAAGATGAATCTAAATATAAATTTTGAAGTCTCTAGCTCTTTTCTGTTGCGCCAATGATTTTTCCAGAAAAACGTCCAAATCTCGGAAATGGCTGAAGTTATCGAACTGATATTTAACACACATTAATTTAGTATTATTTCTGACATGCTGGAAAAGTTTTAGTTCATTTGCTTGATTTTTAAGGTATTGCGCAACATTTATGACGTCAGAGCTAGTTACAGCAGACTGGCTGGCACATAATGGAAACTGATGTGAATTTACTACAGCGTGAGTAGGCTGCTTCCCTACAGTAGGTCTCCTGATCCAGCCTTGCTGTGTGCCACCAGTTGCCATTTGCCTTTCCATAAGTAAACACCATGTCTGCAAGCCCTCAATTTGAATACAGAACCATTGTGTACAACTCTGTATGTACAACTCAAGGTGAGTCAGCAAGGGAAGTGAATCAGATGGAACATTACCAATTACTACGGCAGGAGAGGGCGCTAGGACATGACATAACGAACAGTACCAACCTCTAGGAGGAAACCATGCATACTGTAACTGTGGTTGCATGGTACAGTGTGTATTAGATTGCAGTCTCTGTAACAAGGTGTGATAGAATAAATGGTTTCTAGCATGGAAACCATGCATTTTTAGACATAAGTTCATTAGATCTTTTTTGTTCCGTATCCTCTCATTGATCAATCCCTAGAGTTTGTACATGGTGGAAAAAAATCACCCTCTACAACCACTAATTTCGATTACAAACTGTGGCCTCATCTGGCAAGGACAGTAACTTCAGAAGAAAATTACAAGCTCAAGAAATATCTGACAGAATTTTATAATGATGTGAGTTATTCGTAGAACAAAACAGGTTCAGGAGTGGCAATAATCATTAATAGCACACCTGTCCATGAGTTGACGTACACACTAAAGAATGGTCGCATCATTAACCAAGCAGAACAATTAGCAATCTTGTGAGCCTTAGAGAAAGGCTATTGAAATGCGAGACTCGCAGATATGAGTAGACTAGTGAATCAAAAGTTATTGTTGTATTCTTTTGTGTGTGTCGCAACGACGTCAGTACCAGCAGTGTGTTGGGAGATTTAATTTGTGAAAATGCGCTACTCAAAGAAAAAGAAATTTTAACAGGAGTACGAAAAATATGGATGCATGGAGTAGTGATAAGGAAACAGAACCTGAGCCTGAGGGTGAGGCACCATAGCTGGTGGTCCAAGTGAGGTAGAGATGTCCACTAGCATGATAACGGACAGGGATGCCAAGATATTGGATTTGTTGGTGGTATTAAACACAAACGTGCTTTCACTGAACACAGATAAGAGTTCATTGAAAACAGACATGCATTCACCGAACACAGACATAGGTTCATTGAAAGCGGAAATGGGTTTCCTAAAGGAGAAATTTGAGAAATTACAACTGGGAGGAACAATTAAATGCTAAGTTTGAAGAATTTGAAACAAAAGTATGTAAGGATATTAATGATTTACATTCTGAAGTTAAAGGAAAAATAAATGAAGTAGACAGTAAATGTGATATTATTTCACAAGGGCATACCGATTTATCAAACAGAGTCAGTAGTTGTGAAAGTAGTTGTCTGAAAACCGGTGTGCAGAGCGAAGATCTGCCCACAAAAATGACAGATTTCAAAAAGGATACATGTAAGGGTATTGAAAAGTATTTAAAGGAACAAACTTCAAAATCAGAGGAAGATCTTAACGAATGGATTGTGGTTAAGAATAAGGATAGAGGAGAAATTTAATAACGCTTTCGAAGTGAAGTGATCCGAACTTATTGAAAGGACACAATCGGAAAACGACAGACTTGTCAAATTGTTTATTGATGAATTTCAGGCAATTAAAGGAAGGACAATTGAAGAACTGCTGAATGGGCAAAGGGACACGAATTTTAAAATGTCTGATTTAGGTCAGAGGTCATCACAAAATGCTTTGACTGACGATAATCATTCAATGGACAAATCGAAAAGCAATCGACACTGTAGTGGGAGTAAATGTAAGTAGCACAGTACCTGATAAATCTAATGAACATTATGAGAATGATCATGATCTGTTTGTACAGAGATCAATCATCTCTAAAAGTTGAAGCTAGCATATTTAAAAGCAGGCAATTTTCGTCAGAGAAGGACAACATCCATCCCAAAATTTTCATAAATAACTTCAAGGGTATTTTTCAACATAGTTGGTCGGAACAAGATAAGCTTCAGTTCATTGTATCCAAAATTACAGGCGAAGCAGCACTGTGGGCTGCAGAAGCAAGCGAGAACTGTAGTACTTGTGCAGAATTTGAGCAGCTTTTTCTGTCAAAATACTGGTCTAAGAGCAAACAGGAACAGTTGCGTAAGGAAGTGTACCAACCCAAATATTATAACAGTAAGCGAAGTTAATTGCGACAGTATTTCGAAAAATACATTAACAAAACGATATACTGGAGCGAGCCCATCTCCCATTGGGAAGTAATACGCCTTATAAAGGGAAGATTTCCAATTCATATTCGGGAAAAACTGATAAATGTACCTGATTGTGATGTGGAACAGTTTTTGTCTGTAGTTGATTCTATAGATCTGATTATGGAAGATGCCAGAATTTGGAATAATAATCAATAGTCTATTACACAGCGTAATAATACTGGTATTAATAATCGTGGTGGTGGTGGTTGTAATGACAACAACAGAGATGGAATGCTAAACCTACACTAACAGAAGGAAAGCACATGACGCATTATGACTATCATAAAATTAACAATGAAAGAGATCAATATAAATGCAGACATGATAGATATCCGTCAGAAGACCCTGTGGCGGCAGCACCGTCCAACGCACGAAGGGCTGAACTACGGCACTGCCGACACAAGTATGGGCAGCTGTACCGTTACGCACAATTTCGGCAACGGTGCGCCGCACACCGGACCGCACGGGAACAAAGCAGGCGGTCAGTGCAAGCTAGTCGACGCGACGCGAAACACGTCTCCCAGTTCTTCCGCCGCGGACCACGTGCGTCGAGTCAACGTGACTCCGCCGTAAATGCATACGCGCGGTCGTAAGCGCAGTCGCCGTTAAAGTGTCTTTCGCTCCTTCGCGGACGTTACGGCGCCTCCGGTCGCGCCAGGAGCAGAACACTCAGTGACGCGGCCTTTTGCCTCGCTCGGTCCACGCGGTCGCGCCACGGCTCGTCACTGGAGTGTACACCCTCCGGGATCGGCGATCGAGCCGTGCCGCCAGTGCAACGCACCTGTATAGACGGACATTAGCGAAGAATGTTATTTGTCATTTATTGTAACGGTAGGAAGAATAAATGTGTCCTGTCCCGAAACTGCTCTAGTCGTTTATTGCCACAAAGAAGCCTCTCCCTTGAGCATAGTGCGTGGGTGTGGCGATAAAGCCGGTTCACTGCACATGAGTGACTGTAAGCGGAGATACAACACGTTCCCGCTTCAACCCTGATAGGATACAACCGTGGGTAGATTATCCGCAAGGTACTGCCCCAGCATCATAACTTCAATGACCGATACCATTGAATGACAAACCTATAATGAACTCTGAACACAATATTCATATAGTGGAAGTTCATGAACCACCGATGAAGACATCCACCAAAAGGTTAAACTAAATACGGTCTCCAAAAGTCTTCCTAGGATAACTGGGATGGAAAGGAGGGCAAGCATCATTTTTCAGTAGATGTATTGAGATATAATAATGATTTGGACTTAAGGGAAGAGCTGAGTGAAGAAGCGCCGAATATTTCCAATAAATGTGGACGAATTTTACAAGCTGTTGTGCAAGCAGCAGTAAACGGTATCGAACGATATTGAGATCTTGATCGACACAGGCGCAAACATTAGCGTAATGACGCAAGATTGTTATAAACAGATCAGCAGAGGAGAGAGAGTATTAACATTTCCTGTTACTGGATGCACTGTATCAGGCACATTTGGTGTGAAAGCACAGAAATCTCAAAACAGGCACGAGTCGACATTATAATGCGGGGGGCTGCTATAGACAGTAACTTCCTTATTGTACCCTGTGTTTTTTGGGTCTTGATTTTATGTGTAGAGCCGGAGCAGTAATTAATTTGAAAGAATGGACGTGTACTTTGAACTTCGGAAGCGAGATTGTGACAATTCCTATGATGAAGGGCCAAGTAGTCACAGAGTAATGTTGTATAAAGCTAATGGTTAGCTATATTGGTGTTAAGTGTGATTCAGCAAATGAAATTTATTTTATCGAATCTTCTGAAGAAGAGAGAGATCAAGACACAATATGAGACAAAGTCTTTGAATCCGAATATCTGACGTCAGATCAGAGGGAAGACTTACTACTATGTTTGTTAACTAATTATGCACGAGTATTTAGTAAACAAACATAAAAGAGTTCGAGTTTCATATTCAAACCTATCCTCATGAAGCCTTTTGTCACACTTCATACTCTATACCATGGTCTAAGATAGAGGCAGTGAAAAAAGAAATCACTAAGATGTTAGAGTAGGGAATAATAGAACCCTCTAATTCTCAATATTCAAGCCCTCTCTTGGCTGTCATAAAATCGAATGGTGATGTAAGACTAGTTCTTGGCACTAGGGAAATTAACAAAATTATTATTCCAGTACAAATGAGACCCAAGAATTTAGAAGAACTTATTAAGAAGTTTAATTGAGCACGCTTTTTGACAACCGTGGAAATGAGGAGTTCCAATTGGCAGACGAGAATATCACATGAATCATGGAAGTACACTGCTTATATCTTTCTTGGAAGAAGCTATCAATTCACGGTTACGCTATTTGGTTTAAACAACAGCGGAGGAGTGTTTATTTCCGCATTAGATACCGTACTAGGACAAGATCTCCTTGACAAAGTTACTTTGTATGTAGATAACCTTATGATCGCGACTACGATGTGGGAGGAGCATCTCGATTTGTTAGAGAAAGTATTAATGAAATTATCAGAGTATGGAGTGACAGGGAATCTGTGAAGTCAAAATTCGCCAAGAATCAAATAAAGATTCTCAGACAGATAACTACGCCGAACGGAATTATGACCGACCCCAAGAAGATGAATATTATCAAAAAGTGCCCGTATCCTCAGAGTAAAAAAGAATTAAAGTCCTTTTTGGGGCTTGCTTCATTCTTCCACCGATTTCTACCTGGCCAAATAATTAGCCAAGACTGTTTACTACAACTATTGCGAAAGAACATTACTTGGAAATGGGCCCAGGAATGCAGCCAAGCATTTGATAAAATCTGGCATGCTTTGATTAATGCACAACTTCTGCGCCATCCGAATCTTGAATAAGACTTTTGTATTGCAACGGTTGCTTCAGATACAGGGTTCGCAAGCAAAACATTGTCTAAATGCGAGAGAGTGTATTGTACCCCTGAATTAGAGGTTCTGGCTGTCATTTGGGCACTCAAGAAGTTCAGATATTTTGTTTATGGCAAGAGGACTACCATATTCTGTGACCATAAGGCTTTATCAATTATCTTGACAGATCGAATGTTTCATTCACGATTAACCTGATGGGCCTTGTTGTTACAAGAATACAACATTTTGGTGCAATACCTAAAGGGAAAAGACAACGTAATAATGATTTGGACTTACGGGAAGAGTTGAGTGAAGAAGTGCCGAATATTTCCGATAAAGATGGACAAATCGTACAAGCTGTTGTGCAAGCAGTAGTAAATGGTATCGATATATCGACTACCAAAAGTGAGAACGAATGAAGAGGATGATGAACTACCTTTAAATTTTAAAATAATGGACGTATCAGTAAATTATTATGAAGAACAAGTTTCAGAGCTGTGTCAAAAGCTGCCACAGTTGCAAGAAGAAGATCTACATTGGAAGTCTATAAGGAACAAGATTAAGCACAAAAATCCTACTAATACTAAATATCAATATACTGTACAATCTGAGGTATTATTTAGGAAAGAATCTACCAATACCATGTGGAAAGTTTGTGTCTCACACGGTTATATAGAGCCATTACTTTGGTATTTTCATTTGAAATGGGGACATTTTGGGCCTTCTAAATGTAAAGCCAAGTTGGGTGAATATTGCTATTATCCGAACCTAGAACGACTAGCGAATAATATTCTGAAAAAATGCAAAATATGCCAACAATCCAAACCCATAAATTATTGTTGAAGAATTGAACTACATCCTGTAATTCCTCACCAACCTTTAACACTAATAGCTTGCGATGTGTGGTCCGTGTCCGACTGCAAGAGGAAGATTTAAGTATATACTGGCTTTTCATGACTTTTTTTCAAATTATGTCAAATTATATTTGTTATGGAGTCTGCATGTCCGAACAATATTAAGGACATTTATCATCAGTTATATTACTCATTATGGGAAACCAAAAATGATTCTGACTGACAATGCAACATATTTTACTTGTGGATTGTGGAAAAGGACTATGAAGGAACATAACATCAAACATATATACATATCCCAGTTTTATCCTTGTGGGAATCGATCGAGAGACTATTATGGGAATTAAACCGCTTTCTACGGGCACATAAACCACAGCGACAACACCAATGGATTGATTGGTTGGCAGAATTCGAGAGGATCTACAATGTCCTACCAGATGGTTCTACTGGATATTCACCGAACCAGATAATGCATGGAAGGAACGAATTTCAAGATTGGTTAGGGAATTGGCCCAGAATTCAAGAAGATGATCGTACGCAAGGGTATATTCTGCAAAAAAGTTTATGAGAACCTACATCAGACTAAACTACAGAAAGCAATGTTTGACAAAAGTGTAAAGAAAGTAATCACATATACAGTTGGTGAAAAAATGCTATTAAGAAATCATCCAAAACCATCCAGCAAGAAGAAACTTCCCCCCAGGGGCTCAGCATTCATTTGTTGAGTACAGGCTTGGCGACCCCGGGGTCCTGAGCTGGGGACTGGTCAGCGCTGCCAGTCTCCTGTCACCGTAAACCCCGGACAAGCTTCAGTGACCACCGCATGGCGCAGCGGTGGAATGTTGTGTGCTGCGGGGAATGGTAATCTTGGCTTGACCGCCTGGATTGCGAGGAAGGTAAACCTCTATAAAAAACCCTCAATCTTACGGTGTGCTGCACGCCTATAAGATGCATGGCTGTTGGGGTGGAACAGTCGCAAGCGGGCAACCTCTGGGGCACCTGCTGCACCCCAGTTGTATAAGGCTTACCTAGGCACGTGGGGCTCTGTCTAGGTGGACTTCTAGTTCCCTAGCTGCTCGTGGGACCGAGATGGAACCCTCGAACTTTTATTCTTCTCCTGCCAGCGGAAAGGGTGGACCGCTGGTGGGTTCTAACACCCAATCCAACAAGAGGGCTCATGTAGCCAGTCCTCCTGATTCAGGTAGTAGTAACAGAACGCATGCTGCTTCGCAGAATGTGTTTTTCATAATTAAAAGAAAAGATGGGAGTTTTGAAAAAGTTTCGCCATTTTATATACAGAAGGGCTTAGAAGGTATTGCTGGCACATTAAAATCTGTAAAGCGCTTGCGAAATGGCACCTTGTTGGTTGAAACATCTAGCTTCCAGCAAGTCCAGAACCTTCAGAAGGCACAATTTCTTGGGGAGTTTGCGATAGAGACTGAATTTCACAACACCTTGAACTACAGCAAGGGTGTTGTGACTTGCAGAGATCTCGTTGACATTCCCCAAGACGAACTGAAGGCTGAATGGTCCCGGGAAGGAATTGTTGATGTGCAACACATTATGAAACGGGTGGATGGTGCTCTCATAAAGACTGACTCATTTATCCTTACATTTAACACCACCAAATTGCCAGAGCATGTGAAGGCAGGTTTCCTACGTCTCAGTGTACGCCCTTATTACCCCAGCCCCATGCGGAGTTTTAAATGCCAACACTTTGGACACACTACTCTCGGCTGTAGAGGGGAAGCCACTTGCGGGAATTGTGGTAAAGCCGCCCATGAGGGAGTTGGTTGCTCCTCTCCTCCCAAGTGTGTCAACTGCTCTGGGGATCACCCTGTGTGGAGTAGGGAATGCAGAGTTTTCCTTGAGGAACAGAAGATCCAGGAACTAAAATCTACAAAATGCACCCCGTATGGTAAAGCGAAGAAAATCTACAAGTCCATGCAGCCGCCCACGTTCGCTGCTTCCTTTTCTTCCGTTATCAAACAACCAGTCTTGAAAACCGATGCCGCTACACAAATGGAGGTTGCTACTGTCAGCACTAGCACCTGCGCTTGTCAATGTACGTGTGCTGCTGCTGTTCCTGTGAAGCCAGCTGCTCCCCCCCAGCCTTCTGACCAGTCTGTGGTAGCTGACATCATGGAACTTCCTGCCCTTTCCCGGGTCCAGTCTTGTGCACTGCCCAGCACTGCTACACCCCCTACTGCTTCTGAGGTTTTGGCTCCAATGCCACCTCAGGCCAGAACATCGAAGTCAAAGACAAAGGTGAAGACTCGCCCACTAAAGGAGACTGCAGTTATACAGTCTCCTGATGTGGATGTCATTCTCTCTGACGTCTCTCTCGACTCCTCTTCTGAGGCGATGGAGGTTGATGTCAGACTGGGGCAATCATCTCGCCCCAAAACTGAGCCTCCACCTGTTGTGGGCTCTCCTCCCCGACAAAAAGTGAGAATGAAGGTACTCCCATCCTGATAGATGGCTCCCATTATACAGTGGAACATGAATGGATTCCGGGCACATGTGGAGGAACTGAACCTCCTAGCACGGCAACGCCCCCTGTGCTTGTGTTTACAGGAAACGCATTTAAAACCATCTGATGCTCCTGTACTAGGGGGCTATACGTCATATCGCAAAGATGACCTGACTGGAGAAAGGGCCAAAGGCGGAGTCGCTGTGTTTGTCAATAATGACCACCACTCCTCTGCTCTCCCCTTGGATACTGACCTGCAAGCAGTTGCAGTTGAAATTCATTCACCTCGGAGGCTTACCGTTTGCTCCCTTTATTTACCCCCTCTGGATGCAATGACCTTAGACACTCTCACAGATCTTATCGACCAACTCCCTCGCCCATTTCTCCTCATGGGAGACTTCATTGCCCATCATGTCCTGTGGGGCTCCACTTCTCTTTGCGCTCGAGGTCGAATTTTGGAGAGCCTCCTAACATCTCAAGTGTTGTGCATCCTCAACACAGGTACTCCGACTCATTTCTCTACTGCTACAGGGTCATTCTCAGCCATTGACCTATCTTTCTGCTCTCCAATCCTCACCGACTCTGTTCACTGGGAGGTCATTGACGACCTTCATTCCAGCGATCACTTCCCTATCCGCATTCATCTCCTGGATGGTGTATTGCTGGAGCAGCGGCCACCATCATGGATGATTGGCAGGGCTAACTGGCCACTGTTCACTCGGTTGGCTGTCTTTGACCGCCACAATAACGTACAGGAATGGGTGGATCACATCACGCTTGTGGTCCATCATGCTGCTGACCTGTCCATACCACAGTCTTCTGGCACTCTTAAGCGGCGCCTTGTGCCTTGGTGGACAGAAGAGTGCCGTTCAGCCATCCGGGACAGGTGTGTGGCTCTTCGCCAATTTAAATGCTGCCCAACAGTGGTCAATCTTACCGCCTTTCGAATCGCGAGAGCCAGGGCATGCCGTGTCATTAAAGAGAGCAAGAAAAGGTCATGGCAGGAGTTCCTGGACTCCATCAACCGTTCCACTTGCTCCACAAGAGTATGGGAAGCCATCCGGAGGATTTCCGGTAAACATAGCAGTTTACCAATAACTGCTGTCCTGAACCAGGGATGCCTCCAAACGACACCCAGAGCCATTGCTCAGACGCTGGCAGAGCATTTTGCACAAAGTACTGCCACTGCAAATCAGGATCCAGCATTTCGTCGCTACCGTGCGACTGTCGAAAGAGCGACCTTGGACTTTCGGTCGAACAGTTCTGAGGCCTACAATTCCCCTTTCTCCATGTGGGAACTTGAATTGGCACTTACTGAGACTTCTGACACTGCACCAGGTTACGACCGCATCCGGTACTCCATGCTTCGACATCTGCCAGCAGCGTCAAAGGAAATCCTCCTCGAATGTTTTAATCTCATGTGGCAGACAGGAGTGTTCCCCACCTCGTGGAGGGAGGCAATTCTCATCCCTCTCCTCAATCCAGGAAAGGACCGCACATGTCCCGGTAGTTATCGTAGTATCACCTTGACAAGCTGTGTCGGAAAGACCCTGGAACGGATGGTTAACTGGCGTCTGGTCTGGCTGTTAGAGATCAGACAGCTCCTTAGCCACTTTCAGTATGGATTCCGAAAATTTCGGTCCACGGTCGACAACCTGACCCTCCTAGAGGCGGCTATTCAGCAGGCTTTTCTCCGTCAGCATCACTGTATCGGTATCTTCTTTGATATCAGTAAGGCATATGATACTACTTGGAGACACTGTATTCTTGCACAAATGCATCAATGGGGCTTTCGTGGCCGCCTCCCGATTTTCATTCGGTCTTTCCTGTCTCAGCGGTTTTTTCGGACCCGCGTTGGTAACACACTGTCTGATCGCTTTGAGCAAGAGAACGGTGTCCCCCAGGGCAGTGTTTTAAGCGTTACCCTCTTTGCCATAGCCATCAACAGTATAACATCTACAGTGAGGAGTCCAGTACAGTGCTCCTTATTTGTGGACGACTTTGCTGTTTTCTGTTCCTCCTCCAGTGTTGCAACCATGAGCCGTCAGTTGCAGCTAACAGTGCGGCGGCTAGAGGAGTGAGCTGCAAAGACGGGTTTTCGGTTTTCTGCCGAAAAGTGTGTTTGTGTTCATTTTAATCATTCTTGTCATCTTTTTACTTTGCCAGCCTTGCATATGGGGGATACTGTCCTACATTCTAGAGACACAGTGCGGTTTCTGGGCCTAATTTTTGACTCCAGGTTGTCATGGCTGCCACACCTACGTGACTTGAAAGCCAGAACGCTGAAGGCACTGAAGATCCTCAAGTGCCTCAGCCACAGGTCTTGGGGCGCGGACAGGGCGCGTCTCCTTCAGTTTTATGGAGCTTTTGTGCGTTCACGGCTGGACTATGTGTGCACAGTATATGGGTCAGCGAGGCCATCTTATTTGCGGATCCTTGACGCTGTTCACCATGCTGGGATCCGACTGGCCACGGGTGCTTATCGGACCAGTCCCGTACCCAGCCTCTGTGCTGAGTCTGGCGAACCACCACTTACCATCTGGCGGCAGCTCCTGCTGGTGCACCAGGCTTGTAAGTTTCTTGCAGCTCCCAGATCGCCTGCTCACCATCTTGTTGCTCATCCACCTCTGGACCGCCTTTTTTCCCGCCGTCCCTGGGCTACGTTGCCGTTTGGGATCCGTGTGCAACGTGTACTAGAGTCCCTCGGTGTGGAGTCTGTACAACCCCAAATCCAAGGTTTTAACCGCCTGCCACCCTGGTTACTGAAGAGGCCCGGAGTGATTTTAGATTTATTGCAGTACAAGAGAGATAGCACTCCTGCCACCGTTTTTAATGCAGCATTTTCTGCCATTTTATCTGAGCACCACGACTATGTAGCTGTTTTTACGGATGGGTCGAAACAAGGGGATTCTGTTGGTTGCTCAGTTGTTTTTCCATATCGTGTCCTCAAGGTCCGACTGCCTCAGACTTTTACTGTCTTTGATGCAGAATTGTCTGCGATCTTGCGGGCACTGGAGCACATGAGACATTCTTCCTCTCCTAAATTTCTTGTCTGTTCCGATTCACTCAGTGCCCTTCACTCATTGCAACGTTTGTATCCGGCAGACAAAATCGTCCAGACCATCCAGGATGCCCTCCTCCGACTACAGCGACTGGGGAAGGTTGTAGCTTTCTGCTGGGTTCCGGGGCATGTTGGCATTGCTGGGAATGAAAGGGCAGATCTTGCAGCCAAGGAGGCGTGTCTCGCCCCACAAGTATCTCAGTGTGCTATCCCCTTGCATGCACTCACCTCACTGTTGAGCTCACGGGTCATGCGTCGGTGGGAGGATGAGTGGCTGGAAGTGACTGACAATAAGCTCCGTATAGTCAAGCCCACAACGTGTGTGTGGTGTACTTCCTTTCAGCCCCATCGACGGGACGAGGTTCTCCTCACTCGACTTCGAATAGGCCACAGCCCTATGACGCATGGCTTCCTTCTCCGACGAGAGGACCCTCCAATGTGTGGTGCTTGCGGCTTCCAGGTCACTGTGTGCCACGTTTTATTGGATTGCATTTTATTTTCTGACCAGCGGGTCGCGGCTGACTTGCCAGCGGACCTGCCATCTCTTTTAGGCAACACTCGGATGAATGTGGCTAAAGTTTTGAAGTTCTGTGCCCTGTCAAATGTTTTTACAAAGATTTTAGGGAGAGGATTTTAATTTGCTTACTGTGTGACAAGCTCGCCCATATTTTATGAAGTGGCCAGCCAATAACAATTTCCTGTGACATTCTTGTTGCTATGTTTCCCCTTTCCTTAGGTTTTACTTTCTTAGGTAGCATTTTCCTTCTTTTCCTGCTTTCTTTGAGTGTGTGCTTTAGTTTTCTTAGGTCTGTCCACATTCGTTCCTTTTAATGTGTGTCAGGGCGCTGATGACCTCGATGTTGAGCGCCCATAAGCCCCAACACACCACCAGGAAGAAACTTAACAAAAAGTGGCAGTATTTGTATACCAGGCCTTACAAGATAATTCAAATACCACATGAAGGAAGTTACGTATCAGCTGATTGTGACTCAGATACCATAAAGGGATTGTTTCGCCATACAGAAATTAAGAAATACTTTCAGTAAGAAGAGAAGGATGTTGATGTTGTTGTTGTTTTTGTTGTTGTTGTTGTTCATCGCCCAGTACCTACTGCAACCTACATCCTTCTGAATCTGCTTAGTGTATTCATCTCTTGGTCTCCCTTCACGATTTTTAACATCCAAGCTGCCCTACAATACTAACTTGGTGATCCCTTGATGCCTCAGAACATGTCCTGCGAACCAGTCCCTTCTTCTAGTCAAGTTGTGCCAGAAAATCCTCTTCTCCCCAATTCTATTCAATACCTCCTCATTAGTTATGTGATCTACCCATCTAATCTTCAGCATTCTTCTGTAGCACCACATTTCGAAAGCTTCTATTCTCTTCTTGTCCAAACTATTTATTGTCAATGTTTCACTTCCATACATGGCTACACTCCATACAAATACTTTCAGAAACGAATTTCCTGACACTTAAATCTATACTCGATGTTAACAAATTTCTCTTCTTCAGAAACTCTTTCCTTGCCATTGCCAGTCTACATTTTGTATCCTCTCTACTTTGACCATCATCAGTTATTTTGCTCCCCAAATAGCAAAACTCCTTTACTACTTTAAGTGCCTCATTTCCTAATCTAATTCCCTCAGCTTAGCCCGACTTAATTCGATTACATTCCATTATCCTCGTTTTGCTTTTGTTGATGTTCGTCTTATATCCTCCTTTCAAGACAATGTCCATTCCATTCAACTGCTCTTCCAAGTCCTTTGCTGTCTCTAACAGAATTACAATGTTATCGGCAAACCTCAAAGTTTTTATTTCTTCTCCATGGATTTTAATACCTACTCCGAATTTTTCTTTTGTTTCCTTCACTGCTTGCTCAATATACAGATTGAATAACATCGGGGATAGGTTACAACCCTGTCGCACTCTCTTCCCAACCACTGCTTCCCTTTCATGTCCCTCGACTCTTATAACCGCCATCTGGTTTCTGTACAAATTGTAAACAGCCTTTCGCTCCCTGTATTTTACCCCTGCCACCTCCAGAATTTGAAAGAGAGTATTCCAGTTAACATTGTCAAAAGATTTTTCTAAGTCTACAAATGCTAGAAATGTAGGTTTGCTTTTCCTTAATCTATCTTCTAAGGTAAGTCATAGAGTCAGTATTGCCTCACGTGTTCCAATATTTCTACGGAATCCAAACTGATCTTCCCCAAGTTCGGCTTCTACCAGTTTTTCCATTAGTCTGTATGGAATTCGCTTTAGTATTTTGCAGTCGAGACTTATTAAACTGATAGTTCGGTAATTTTCACATCTGTCAACACCTGCTTTCTTTGGGATTGGAATTACTATATTTTTATTGAGGTCTGAGGGCATTTCGCCTGTCTCATACATCTTGCTTACCAGATGGTAGAGTTTCGTCAGGACTGGCTCTCCCAAGACTGTCAGTAGATCTAATGGAATGTTGTCTACTCCCAGGCCTTGTTCCGACTTAGGTCCTTCAGTACTTTGTCAAACTCTCCACACAGTATCGTATCTCCCAGTTCATCTTCATCTGCATCCTCTTCCATTTCCATAATATTGTCCTCAAGTACATCGCCCTTTTATAAACCCTCTATATACTCCTTCCACCTTTCTGCCTTCCCTTCTTTGCTTAGAACTGGGTTGCCATCTGAGCTCTTGATATTCATACAAGTGGTTCTCTTTTCTCCGAAGGTCTCTTTAATTTTCCTGTAGGCAGTATCTATCTTACCCCTAGTGAGACAAGCCTCTACATCCTTACATTTGTCCTCTAGCCATCCCTGCTTAGCCATTTTGCACTTCCTGTCGATCTCATTTTTGAGACGTTTGTATTCCTTTTTGCCTGCTTCATTTACTGCATTTTTATATTTTCTCCTTTCATCAATTAAATTCAATATTTCTTCTGTTACCCAAGGATTTCTATTAGCCCTCGTCTTTTTACGTACTTGATCGTCTGCTGCCTTCACTACTTCATCCCTCAGAGCTACCCATTCTTCTTCTACTGTATTTCTTTCCCCCATTCCTGTCAATTGTTCCCTTATGCTCTCCCTGAAACTCTGTAAAACCTCTGGTTTAGTCAGTTTATCCAGGTCCCATCTCCTTAAATTCCCACCTTTTTGCAGTTTCTTCAGTTTTAATCTACAGTTCATAACCAATAGATTGTGGTCAGAGTCCACATCTGCCCCTGGAAATGTCTTACAATTTAAAACCTGGTTCCTAAATCTCTGTGTTACCGTTATATAATCTATCTGACACCTACCAGTATCTCCAGGCTTCTTCCATGTATACAACCTTCTTTTATGATTCTTGAACCAAATATTAGCTATGATTAACTTATGCTCTGTGCAGAATTCTACCAGGCGGCTTCCTCTTTCAATTCTTACCCCCAGTCCATATTCACCTACTACGTTTCCTTCTCTTCCTTTTCCTACTATTGAATTCCAGTCACCCATGACTATTAAATTTTCGTCTCCCTTCACTATCTGAATTATTTGTTTTAACTCATCATACATTTCATCAATCTCTTCGTCATCTGTGGAGCTAGTTGGCATATGAACTTGTCCCACTGTGGTAGGTGTGGGCTTTGTGTCTATCTTGGCCACAATAATGCATTCATTATGCTGTTTGTAGTAGCTTACCTGCATGCCTATTGTTTTATTCATTATTAAACCTACTCTTGCATTACCCCTATTTGATTTTGTATTTATAACCCTGTATTTACCTTACCAAAAGTCTTGTTCTTCCTGCCACCAAACTTCGCTGATTCCGACTATATCTAACTTTAACCTGTCCATTTCCCTTTTTAAATTTTCTAACCTACCTGCCCGATTAAGTGATCTGACATTCCACACTCTGATCCGTAGAATGCCAGTTTTCTTTCTCCTGATAATGACGTCCTCTTGAGTAGTCCCCACCCGGAGATCCGAATGGGGGACTATTTTACCTCCGGAATATTTTACCCAAGAGAACGCCATCATCATTTAACCATACAGTAAAGCTGCATGCCCTCAGGAAAAGTTACGGCTGTAGTTTGCCCTTGCTTTCAGCCGTTCGCAGTACGAGAACAGCAAGGCCGTTTTGTTTTGTGATACAAGGCTATATCAGTCAATCATCCAGATTGTTGCCCCTGCAACTACTGAAAAGGCTGCTGCCCCTCTTCAGGAACCACACGTTTGTCTGGCCTCTCAACAGATACTCCTCCATTTTGGTTGCGGCTACAGTACGGCTATCTGTATCTCTGAGGCACGTAAGCCTCCCCGCCAAAGGCAAGGTCCATGGTTCATGGGGAAAGACGAGAAGGATAATAGTATGGAAATCAACTGCAGGAAAGAAAAAGAAAGAAATAATTTGATAGTGAGATACCATTAATGGAATGAAGCCTTATGAATATACAAAGGCATATCATGAATGCTATTGCGTGTTGGTAACATACAGTTAAGAAGAGTATTTTTTTTTCTTTGTTATGAAACTAGTATATGTACATAGTAGAAAGTATATATAGAGGAGATGGAATGAAGAATGTCATAAGAAGCAAAAAGAGGTATCCAAATTGGAAAAAAATAATTGGATAAGAGATTTTCTGTTAAGAGAGAGGGAATGCTAACGGATTCCAAAAGTGTTATACAGGGGAATGAAGAATTGATTCATATTTGTAAATATTTTTCTTACATTTTTGTGTGTTATGAAGAATATGTGATTAATAATAGTACTAACAAGGGGAGGCCGCCAATTGTGAAATTCAGATTCGATTCATACTGAGCATAATAAAAGCTCATGGCCAGAGGTGTAATGTGGCAAAGCACCAAGATGCACTTCTCAGGCGTTGTCGAGAAAATCGACAGTTAAAAGAAACCGTTGCGGTGAAATACTCTCTACGATTAGTAATTTTCTACAGCGTTGTGGTGCAGCGGTAAGCGCTCGGGTTGGTAATCCGAAGGTCGCCGGATCAAATCTCGCTCCATGCAACCTTTTTTTTTTTTAGTATTTGTTTTTTGTAATTCATATATATATACACAATTCCCGGCAATCAGTTGCAACAATTATGCATATAATAAGTTGTTGAAAGTCGTTTGTCGTGGAAAAACTGGCGACATCGAACATCATTATGTTTTCCGCAAACAAAGTTGTATTTCACAAATGTTATTAATTGTCTTCATAATGTTAACCACGTATAGTTAACGGAAGACGTAGAAATGAATACGTATAGCGTAAGTCAAACGTTCGAATTAGAATAGAGACCCCACGAACACAAATTTGCTGTGGCAGGTATGAAATATATACTCCGTTACTCGCTCGTTACACTTTAAGGACAGATGTTGAATGGGCCGAAACGAGCCGCCCCATAACAGCGTAGTTGCCTGCTAACTTCGAAAGAAGGTAGATGCGGTCCCTAGTGCAACTTATAACATCGTCGAAAATCAGTGCGGACGGGACAGCTTTGGTACACCCTGTTAAACAAACGGAAAAATGGAGGCGGTACAATTGGAGAGCGATCCACCTTCACCAACATGCATAAGCAATTCATTAATAGTTTATATATACTTGAATTGCAAAAAACTAATAATAAAAAAATATTGCATGGCGCGAGATTCGATCCGGCGACCTTCGGATTACGAGCCCCAGCGCTTACCGCTGCGCTATGGCGCTGTAGAAAATCGTTAATCGTAGAGAGTATTTTACCGTAACGGTTTCTTTTAACTGTCGATTTTCTCGACAACGGCTGAGAAGTGCATCTTGGTGCTTTGCCACATTACACCTCTGGCCATGAGCTTTTATTATGCGCAGTATGAATCGAATCTGAATTTCACAATTGGCGGCCTCCCCTTGTAAGATGAAAAATAATTTCATCTGTGTGTGTGTGTGTGTGTGTGTGTGTGTGTGTGTGTGTGTAGTGGGTATGAGAAAGAAGAAAGACAGGACTTGATAAGAAGGAACATGTCTATGGAAAAGGAAAAGGAGATCATCATTGTCAAGAAGATGACCTGCAATAGATCACATTGGAGAATTCATTGTCAATTAGAGTAAATCTGAACACAAGATATATTAAAATAATTTTATGACGAACATCGTGTGAAAATGAAAATGATGGAAACACTGGAATGGTCCACCGAAGTAATTTAGAAGCAACAGTAGATAGGAAAGGATTTTAATATAAAATGTTAGAGAATTATGACACAATGTAATGTGACTTGCAAGTACTCACTGTATCAATGAACGACAAACCAATTCAACATTGAAGAGAACTCAAAACAGATTCGTCGATTGTATCACACGATAGTGAAGTCTGTATTCAACAATACGCACCAGTGCTAAGATGTATTAATAATGATAATATCTCATATTAAATTAAAGTTGAAATCATTCGCTGTATAATTGTAGGTGAAAGCTAGTACAGATTACGTTACCACATGCAACATGTTGATAAACATGAAATGTCAAGGATACAATGCTAACGCCAAAGAAGATCGAAAGACACACTGTTGAGAAACAGAGATGACCCTATCAGCTGAACTATTAAATAACCTGGCAGTAGAGCGGCCTGTTTGAAATCTGGAATTGCCGATCGACGAGCAGCAGTACCGGGATCGTCGAACAACGAAGAGCCGAAGAAGCTGACTGAAATGGCTCTGAGCACTATGGGACTCAACATCTTAGGTCATAAGTCCCCTAGAACTTAGAACTACTTAACCTAACCAACCTAAGTACATCACACACACCCATGCCCGAGGCAGGATTCGAACCTGCGACCGTAGCAGTCCCGCGATTCCGGACTGCAGCGCCAGAACCGCTAGACCACCGCGGCCGGCCGAAGCTGACTGAACTGTCTTTAGCAGACTGAACAGCTCGGTGGCAGCTGCTGCCTTGGTCACTTCCCCATAGAAACTGGCTGCAATCCCTGCTTTGTTCAGCCATTTAAGAAGGGCTTCTCAAGTAATAGTGTTGTGAAGTTAGTGCGGTGAAGTGAAAGTGTAATATTTGTGTGAAAAAGTGCTTAAAAATTTAGACAAATATTATGACATTTATGGTTTATTTATTGGGGGAATCCTGTTAGGCCCTACATTTAATCAATGTTGTAAAGATTGATGTACGATGTTCATAACTTGTAGTATGAGTCCGGAAATGACTGGTTCAAAAACAACACTACACAACACCATATTACCATCGTTCAGAGAAACCTCCAATATCTGTGACTTTTCAAAGATATTAAGATTTGGGGGGGGGGGGGGCGATGTAACATTATGTAAGTATGTCCAATGTAGTGGATCTACTTTGCATCACATGAGTGACTTGAGTGTCTACAGAGCGACAAGCAACTACAGCACTGGAGCCGAGCGACCTTTCACGGAAAGAACCGAAGATGCACGAGGTAGCAGTTGATATGCAACTGCGGCTGACAAGCGAGCCACTTTGTGAAAAGGAGACCCTTTACTTACTGTATTGTAAATTTTTACTGTTTTAATCAGGAATGTAGCAGAAAATAAAACTATTAAACAAGAAAGCCAAACATACAGCACTGATTTAAATTAATTTCTTCATATTTAATAAGGGATGATAAGTCATTCTTATGCCACAGACTGAAGTTTAATAGCAACAGCATAATTACAATGCGAGCTGCAAAATACTAAGAAACGTAATAAACAAAGGAATTAGGTAAGGTAAATTTTCACTGTATACACGTCAAAATCTATTGACTTTCTTTTAATAGAGAAACAGTAATGTCTTGTGCCTCAGCTGTACTTGGTTTCTCGAAACGGTTTCCTCCTATTCTTTGTAGAGAACAACCGTCTCTGAGACTGTGTGGTTCAAATGGCTCTGAGCACTATGGGACTTAACATCTAAGGTCATCAGTTCCCTAGAACTTAGAACTACTTAAACCTAACCAACCTAAGCACATCACACACATCCACGCCCGAGGTAGGATTCGAACCTGTGACCGTAGCGGTCGCGCAGTTCCAGACTGTAGCGCCTAGAACCGCTTAGCCACCCCAGCCAGCTCTGAGACTGTATATTTTGTTACCTTCTTGATGAAGCAGTGCAGGGGCCAATTGCTTTATGATCTTTATTGGAGTCAACAGCAGCTAATGTAGCTTTCAAGCTTGACAGCTGGCATTTTAAAACTTCCAGTTGCCCTGGAGAAGATATTGTGTCAATCACTTCAGCAAATTTTCTCTTCATTTTCTCCTTCTCCTGAGTTAAATCTGAAGATTCAATATTTCCTCTGCTGAGTTCGACCAATGTTCTTTCTTTTTCACTTACTACTGATTCCCCTTCTTCATAAATATGTAATATATCCTCGTCATCATTAACATCACGAAAATTACTGACGTTCACTGAACTGGATGACTGTTTTGTTTTGTATAGGCAGACAGAGTGAATATGTTTACACATGTTCCATCTGATACTCGAATCTATGCACGTGCCTGTATACTGATGTATGTAGGCCTGACAGTCAATACAAATTTTACAGCTGCAGTCTTGCACATTTTGCTGTACAAAATAAGTGACACTTACCTTAGAAGTAGATGGTACAAGCCAGCCTTTGCCTTCTTCAACTATGCGTTCCTGAACCACCTCAGAACTTAAGTCATGCTTTGAGCAAATATACTGGAGTTTGCTTGTCAGTTTTCCCTTGGTCAGAATAATGCAAATATATGTATTTTATTGTTCGATGCATCCTTTCAATATGCATGTTTGTATTGATATTACTGTTGGCTCTGTAACAAAATCCCCAGCACCTGGTGCTTTTAGCATAATGTTCTTGGAGGTAGAACTCAAACTCAGCTGTTACAGAATCTGAAGCCAGGTGTTCCAGAGCTAAAGGAAGTACGTGCTCAAATGTTAGGACGTATCTTTCCTGCATTAAACTCCTCATTGGCTTATAAGTTTCAACCTGTCTTTCCTTTGATTTGATTTTAATACATATATTTTTCCTCCATGCCCTGTCTGTATGCCACAGGCAATAAAGTCTTCTCACAGGTTCTTCCATCTGTGAATGCCAAGCATTGTAAAAAGACTCGACTAAATCTGACATGAACACTTGAGGACATACTTTTCCTACTTTAGTCTTTATTTCATTAAAAAATAATGACAGCACATCTTGATCAGTCCTGTTTGAGATAATAAAAGCACAAGGAAAACCTTGTCTCACGTCGTCAAGCACAAGAAGTGTAATTAACAGCTGCACGGGATTAGCTGAGTGGTCTAGGGCGCTGCAGTCATGGACTGTGCGGCTGGTCCTGGCGGAGGTTCGAGTCCTCCCTCAGGCATGGGTGTGTGTGTTTGTCCTTTAGGTTAAGTAGTGTGTAAGCTTAGGGACTGATGACCTTAGCAGTTAAGTCCCATAAGATTTCACACACATTTGAACATTTTTTTGTAATTAACTCAAGATGATAACCGTTACTTCCACGAGTTCCATCGATGCAAATACAGTCACTGCCGTACTTCTCCAGAATTTTACATTGAGCATTGTTCATAATGATGAGGACAAAGTCTTCACTTCTCAGGAGAGGATGACTTTGGCTGCTTGTATCTTGTGGTTTGTAGAATAAAACACAGGGATTATCACTAGCATTAATTTCATTTACCCACGCTTCTATGCTGACGCCATCGTTTTTATGTCTCATGACCTCGGAACATCAATTATTACACAGCTCAATGTTGTATAAATCTTTTTTTGTCAGTAGATGGATACGCTCTAGCATGGAATCAGATAAAGTGTCTCTTACTTTGTCGAGTGTCGCTTGCAAATGGTACCTTGTTTGTGATGTCAAACGGTTAATGTGTTCCTTTCTTCTTCTGTCAAATCTAAATGTCTAACACCATTCTGATGATGCACATGAGTAACCACATATTTTACTTTGCAGCTACCATCTTCAGCTTTGCTGGAAGGACATACACCTCCTAGTTTGTTAGTGCCTTGGATTTTCATGCGGTGAATACCTTTACTCTTAGATACATATTGTCCTGAACGATGGCATACTAAGGAATGCTGAGTGACATCATCCATAGTACGATACGACCCACACTTTTTGACGTAAAGTGACAACGTTTTTCTCTCAGTCTGCTTCTTCCACTCACTGAATTTCTGGAAAGATGCAAATTCAGTCTCTTTAGATGCTATCGACACAGCAGGTTTCATTGACAAGTTATAATAATCGTTTTTCTTCGAAAGAACTGAAATATCGCACAATGGGCATTTAACTTTCATAAAACTATTTTCCAATCCATGTTCCTTTCTTATGTGGCACATTACATTGCACTCATGATTGAACTGTTTGCCACATAAACTACACAAATATTTATAAAACTTTTGCACTTTTAATTGTTGAGCGATATTATTTAACTTTTCTGGATGTACCTGTGATACGTGTTTCCTCAGAGTCTTGTTATAGCTATAGCTTTCCCACACTCTGAACATGTGTATCTATCTATTTTCTGGATTGATCATATTTCTGATGGCGTTGTCCTAGTTCAAGAAGGAGAAAACCTTCACACTTTGACAATACCTCGAAGATTTCACACGACGACAATGAAAACTACACACACGACACATACACAATGGACCACATAGGCTACTAGCATCAGGCCGCTGTACAGGATGGCGTCAGACCCTGGCGCGTCGGTGACAGCGGCGCGGCGGCGGATGACGGTGGCCCGGCCGGTCACGCAGCGCAAGCACCTCGAACTCAGGCAGCGGGCAGCGCGGCGGCGTCCGGCTCACGTGGCTGACTAGTGTGGGCTGCCTCGCTGCAGCGCGCGCCCTGTGCGTGTTCACTGGCGCAGCCACGGCCCACGTGCAGCAAACGTGGCGGCCGGTTGGCGCATTCCATGCACGAAGTTCACGGCGTCTCGCCGGGAAAAATTTTGTGTAGCGACAAAGTCACTACGGGAACGCATCCCACTTCTGACATCAATTGTACAGGATGGCGGGTATGGGCAGGTGGTGGGCGTTATGGATTAATAGAGTAATTTTTAGAGAAAGGCCATTTATTGGCTAAAGCATGTTGAAAGGGGATTCATAGGCCTAGGGAGGTGAGGGTGAGCCAGAGCTTACAATTTGGCGAACATTGTTCGCGAAGCTACCGAAAGTGGTTGTCTGCCAAAACTAAGTCCACAGTGCCGCAGCACCGGGAGAAGCGGGAGATGTTCAATGCTACAGGGCGCGCATCCGACTCGCGGGTGAGCAAGAATACAAGAGAGCGAGCCCGGCGACGGGCGGCCGGGTATGTTCGACGCAACGGCTTCCTCCGCCCTGATTGGTCACGACCGAGCAAACCGTGCGGGCGGCATGGAACTTTCCAGAGCGTTGCCTGCTAAGCGACGCCTGGGGCGGCGTTACCTCGTCAGCACATGAGAGAGGTGCTGACTTCCTGTTACTAAACCGTGGGACGAAAGAATTTACAGGCAGCTAACGCTGCCGGCCGTGGCTTGGCCGCAATGGAAAAATGAAGTTACTGGTTGGAGGCTCATATAATAAAGTAAAATCTCCTACTGTCTGGCTCATCCTTTACACTCCTCCCCCTTCCGTGGGAGCAGAGAACGGACGTGAATTCGCTCAATGTAATTATTATTTAAATGTAAACAAATTTAGCTTGTAAAACAAAGTAAACATTACTTGATTAAGAATGGCCCTCACGGAAGATGGCAGGGGTCTTAATCTATGGGAGGGTATAGAGACTCTAAAGACCTCCTAGGGGTCGCAAAGGAACTTACACATGTCAACAACATTGTGTGTATACAAGAATCATCATAAAACATCAAAATAAAATTAGAACAAAACATAACAGTGTGAATTAGGTAAACATGCTAAGTGTTCTTGTTGCTAAGATGAGGTAAAAATGTCTTTTTTTTGCTTTTGTTTGAATAAGTTGAAAATATCACCACTGGTGAGTCACTGCGGGGGCGCCTGGCGCGAGGCGGCGCGGTGTGTTGTCCTCAGCGGGCAGCGCGCAGGCTGCCGGCGGGAAGAGGGCGTGGCCGTGGCCGGGTCCGTGCACTGGAACTCAGCGCAGGGTAGGGGGGTATGAGGGGAGGTCCACATGTTTCAAAACACAGTTGAAAAGGGAGTTATCACTAAGGGAACACTTCACTACACTACACTAGTTTTTCCACATTAGCTGACATCTCAGTTTCACTCTTAAAACTAAGGGAGGGCACATGCCTGATAGGTTTTTGTTTTCTACTTTTTGTTTAGTTCGTGGCTGTTTGCCATTAATTTAAGTGTGCCAACAGGCGAACGTAAGAAATTTGTCCTTTTTTCATTTTTTAGCATATCATCAATTGACGTTAGGATGTGATTATTTGATTTATTAGATAAAACTTGAACGTTAGCTGACAAGGGAATCATGAATGAGCTTTCAGGTATAAAAAACATAATTAAAGGGGTGCGAATACTAAGTAATGCGTAGTGGCATGAAAGGTTATAAGTGGTGTTCCAACAGGAACCGTTTGCTAAAGATCTGCGCGGAGGCTACGTCAGAGTGGCAGCTGACTGCAAGGCCGAATCTCGCGCTAAGTCAGAAAGGCGCGCGGCAGATAATTTCCAAGGCCAGCGCGGCATCAGGGCTGCACGCGGCAGCTGAGGGGTCTACGACTGTCAAATGCAACAAAATAGAAGTGGGATTACGCGTGACATAAAGCTAGATGAGCTGTTACAGTGGGTTCTGTTTAAAATTACATTATGCATTAGTAAGTTGGTTCGTAACCAAGTTCCTATGAAATCCATTTTAGCCCAAACATAATTGTTATAAAAACATGAAAATATAAAAACAAAGCATTCAAATATCACATTAAATTTACTGCATATTCCACATCACTAAACAAACAAGGTTAAATGCCTCTTTGAGCTAACCATCCAAATGCAATAACATTCACATTGTGAGAGGAAGTTTCTCATGCATCAATATATTTGCAAAACACCATAAAGTGAGAATGACAAAGAAAAGTGACACCAGTTTGGTGCAGGTGGGACATAGATTGTGCCGTAGGATGTCAACGCTGTTGCTAACAAGAGGAGAAAAACAAAACTCGACAAGAATCTAGAGATTTCCATAGTGGGAACAGAAAGTGTAAGGATTTGAATTAGAGACAACTAAGTTGAGCGTAATTTCTGAAGGACTTTCCCTTTATGAAGGTTTAGAGCACGGCGCATCATTGACACGACATTATCGCCTACTTAACTGTGTAAATGATAATTCTGCGACTCCAAGATAGCTGCTACTTACTTCTTCCTAAAACACGACTTCTCTCACTTAAAACAAAACTTTACTGTGCGACAAAATTCACCGTCTTTATCCTCTCAACATCTTGCGACTAACTTTACTTTGCGACCAAATTCGCCGTCTTCATCCTCTCAACATTTTGCGACTAAACTCGCCGTCTCTGTAACCTCCTCGGGCCCAGCTGGTTGCTTAAAACTCCGTCTATCCTTGGTTATATCGCAGTGTCCTGGGACACGTCATACAGTTAAATGCTACTACTTCAATAGTCGGTATTCCTTCGGAAAATACAATGGGGAAACAAAGAAGGCTCAAGGTTTTGAACAGAGATTTCCGCTTACTGGCGTTTAGCTGCGGGCTAGACGCGGTTAGCGTCTGATGTTGCCTCATCAGCTGTCGTCAGAGAGCACGGAACACTGTTCTCGTGAACTCTTCTTCGAGATGGAAGATCGAAGTCTGGGCTGAATAGTTTTGTGTCTGTTGAAAGTTGACAGATCAAAGTGGGTAGGATGGACTATGCCGCGAAACTGAAAAGTGAAGAAACGTCACAGACAGCTAAGGGTCCGCGCGGGAGCCAACAGCGTCATGTAAGGTACGTGCCCCTGCGGGTGGTGTATGACCCTTCATGTGTTGTGTTGAGAGAGGAAAGATGAAAGTGGGTAGGATGGACTATGTCGCGAAACTGAAAAGTGAAGAAACGACACAGACAGCTAAAGGACCGCGCGGGTGCCAGCCGCGTCACGTAAGGTACGTGCCCTTGCGGGTGGTGCATGACTCTTCAAGGGTTGTTCTGTTGATAGTGGAAAGATGAAAGTGAGTAGAACAGACTATGTCGCGGAACGGAAAAAGTGAAGAAACGACACAGACAGCTAGGGGCCGCGCGGGTGCCAACCGCGTCACGTAAGGTACGTGCCCTTGCGGGTGTGGTTCTCTTGTTTGTCCAACAGACTAGGTATATGGCCAAAGCTTGCTCGTTCTGTGGGCGTGATTCACTCTGTTTATGTTACCTATCACGGCGGCAGGCATGTGGTATATCCCTCCAGATAAACATTCAGATACAAATGAAAATAAAGCATGGTTACATCCTAAATTACTCTTCCAAAACAATTTATCACCTAAGACATCATTATTATTAAACAAATAATTGGCAGTACTCGGGAACTTACTCTAGCATACTTGAAATCCTACAAAATGATTATCCTCACCAATATAGTAACACAGTGACACATGGAAACACTAGGTTGATACAAATACTAAATTACTGGTGCTGGCAAACTCTAGTTAAGACTCTCTTAACATTTGATAATAGCATAAATGAGACATGGACAAAATGAACAATAGTAAAAATAATACATCGACAAAAGTAATTGGACACAAGTAATTAGACATAAGTAATTGGCAACTCGTCATAGTGATACAAGACATGGCAAAACCGCAACAAAAGCAAAAGTTCAAAATAATATTTCCTTCAAACAAAACTTCCTTATCCTCCAGTTACATTTCGTAGCAAAATGAATGTAAGCATCCCCTGGTATTCCTTTATGCTCTCGTTTGCATCTCCATACCAACTGATCTTTGGTACTTCTACCCACAAGAAAACTGTCATTAAGTAATGGCAATGTTGTGTGTAATGCTGTGGAATAGTGTGATGTCACGTTAATACTTCCTTTAACAAGATTCAGATGAAAAGTGGTTTTGTGCCGCCTTCAATGAACAGACCAATAATTGTTAAACATGTGATACACTGTTTGCTGTGTTAATTTGTTTTTGCAAATATTTGTGATTATCAGTCACCCAGTCAATCGTTCCGGTGTCTATATGTTGTTCCTTTTGTTCATTCTCTCACCTACCTGCTTCCATATAATCATTATCGGCGGCTCGACGAAGCTAGTTGCATCTCGGAAGACGTCGATATGACTTACCTGTCGGTGCTTTGGTTTATAATAAAATTTGAGTCCATTTGTCATATAAATAGTGTGTAGGGAGCAAAGTAAGTTCCTCACTATTGAAAATGTGCATAAAGTTATTCAAAGGGTTCGTTATATAATGGTTAAGAACTTCTGTGTTGAGATTCAGTGCAGCTTGAGGTGCTAAGGTGCGACACGCGTCCCGCTCGTGAGATTGTAAGTTGCTGACAGCACAGCTGACAGTACAGCTGCGTCTGGTTTCACTGGCTCGGCGGCATAACTGGCGTTTACGCTGGGTCCGTCCTCTAGCTACGCGTGGAGTTAATCTCTCGGTACAGTCACAAAATTTCCTTGCAGAGTTATCTTATGTTGTTCACGACAGTTATGCATGGAGGATGTTCTTTTCTAACGGACTCTAATAACTTAAATCGCTAGAGGTCACAAAACTATCGAGTTCCAATTATTTTACTTAAACACTCTGTTCTTCTAAAATTTAGGTAACTGGCAGGTGTCAGGCTTCTAGATAAACTGTATTTTGCGATGGCATTCCAAACCCAACTCCTTGGCTAACGCGTTTCCCACACAGCGGTCGTTTACAGGACAGATATAGCGGCAAGTGCCGGCTTCCTTGACGCCATATAGATCCGTTTATTAATCACGGTGGTGATACAATAAAGCCGGAGATCGATCTGAAATTCCAACGTTTACTAATCCTGATGGTTTAGACAATGCGTACCAGGAAAAGTTCTCTCTCACGATTTTTGTTCCATACTGAAAATTCAAATAGACAATACACATAGATTCCCGTCTTTAGATAAGACTAATAAAATCTGTAGGGCAATATTAAGCTCGTGATTTTATTTCTATAACCATCCCTTTAGGTTTGCTGTTTAAACTGCAACGTACGAATGTACGAATGTGTAGCGTGGCTGAGGCACGTGGCCTGCAGGGCAAGGGTAGGGTGTTAAGGAGGGGCGAGGGGAGAGGTGCAGAGGCGGTAGGTGGGGAAGGGGTAACTGCAATGGCCGCTCTCTCTCTGTGCAGGCTGTTGGGTGGGGAGGGAAGGAAAGGAGAGAGAAGGGGACCGCATCGCCAGCTGACAGGGAGGGGCGGGGCTCGGCGCATGTGAACAGCTGTAGACAACAGCGGCGGTATTTACGCGACTCCTTCCGTGGCATTTGATAAACAGAAATACGTGGTACCAAAAAACTTACCTTCCTGTCTGTTCAACATCGCATCATGAAAACAATAAAACAGCACTTGAGGAAGACTCCTTTTACTTTAGAGTAACATATTGGTTGTTTAACTTGGACGTATTTATTCATGTTATTATCGTTGTGTGATCATTTAGCAAAACATACATGTAATAGGGCGTATTTCAAAGGACAGGTAGACGGCAGCATGTAGTCATTGCTCTACTGGTGTTAGTATCATGTTTTTATGGTCAAGCTTTAATACCTGTGTTCGTGCACTATCCACTAAATTAACAGGTGAAATGTGAATCCCTTTGATATATTCTAGATTAACTGATTCTTTGTCTAAGTGTTCTGTTGACAAGGACAACTTTCCCCTTAATTCCATGATTAAAGAATATTTGTGGTTTTAATTCTCGACTGCTACGATAACATTACTGGAGACGTTAAATGACAAAATGATTACATAACTTCAATCACTTCCATTAACATGTGACGTCATAAATTCTATTACCAGTTACCAATGGTTGCCAATTCTTATGTCTACTTATAACTAACATGCACAACTTAATTAAAGGTATAGTAACGACGGTGTTTTCTGTCAATTGATTCTCTTGCTTCATGCAGGACTTTTTCAACTGTTTACATACCATTTCAGACCTACTTTCTGGAACGCAAATCATAGGGGTTTGACCTTAGAGCATATCTACGTTGCTGTCTAGGCGGTTGTATTACCTTCTTTCTTGCTTTTTTGGGTGGAACTACTGGCGTAATAGGCCGAGCTTCTCCGGTCGGAATTTCGTGCTGAACCAAATCCGTAGCCGGTAGAAACTGCCTCTCTTCAAATAACCACGAAAATTCCTCTAATACGGGCTGCAACATCCTTTTCTCTTCACTATTTAAATGACCTAACTTCTCTGCTAACTGACTCCTTATCGTCGACGCGACATATCGCACTTCTCTAACTGAACATTTCGTTCTTCTCCTTCCTTTCTCATCTTTATCTCGCTGCTTCTCAGCTCCTCTTATTTCCTCAAAAATTTCTTGTCCACTGGCAACAATAGTACCCTTCGGTATCACAACATCCTTTACACCAAAATTATCCATACTTACGGGTATCCCAAAACCCTTCTGTCTTCTTTCCGGTCGGCAGATACTTCTCTTTGTATGGACTGACTGACGATCTAAAACATCATTGTGGGTGAGCGGGTCAACCAGAATGTCTGTCTTAGGCTGTTCTTGACTTTTGACATCTATCCAGAGAATCTTTCCACTTCCGCCTTTTATCCTCACAGGGTCAGTGGTTTTTATCGCCCACATCTGCGGTTTTATGGGAGACTGTGAACGGCGCCTTTCGCAGCTCCCTCGCGTCTGACGGGGGTGCGCACTGCCAAATCGGTGAATTGCTTCGCCGAACTGCACAGTTCGCGTTCGATAATCCACTATCCCCTGATAACGGTGCAGGAAGTCATTCCCTAATATGATGTCGAATTCACCCTTCTTTAGCCTTACTACTTCCATCCTCTGACTGTATTTACCATCGTCTATTTGCAGATTCACTACACACGAACCTGCAGGGACAATTACTTCCTCTCCAAGGCCACTGATATGGTACCGGGGTGGCTGTAACGCCCTTTGATCATTTTTCTCCACAAACAGTACACTAACTTGAGCACCAGTATCAACTAAAATTCTAACTGATTTGTTCCCGAGTACGCCAACTAGACTAACATGTTCCACCTCTTTACATTTTTCGGTCCTAACCGGGTGTATTACTTTTGTCGGGGGAGCGGGTGGGTGGCGGAACCTGCCCCCCGGGTGGCCGCGCATCTGATGAGAAAATGGTGACTTTGTGGGGCAAACATTATTAGCATGGCCTACTGTCTGGCAAATAGTGCAATACGGCACGCGACAGCGCATTGCCGTATGGCTGGGCTTCCCGCAACGCTGACAAAATACTTCTTTTGCTGGGACCGGTACTGGGTCCGATGAGCGTGGTGCCGCAGCGCAAAAACGCAACACCTCTTCGCGTACCATTGCCAAATGAACAGCTTCAAACAGAGAAGTGGGGGAGGCTGCTTTGACTTCTCCTCCGATGCGGGGGTCAATACCGCGAACAAATGCATCAATTGCACGCGCTTCGGCTTCTGAGCGCAAAATTCTGTTCTCACTGGCATTTTCACCTAGCTTGTAGGTACGACAAGATACTGCTCGTATGCGATCTGCAAAGGCATCAAAATCCTCATTAGGCTTCTGCCTAAGGGTTGATAATTGATCTCTGTAATATCCGGTACCTCTGACATCGGAATAACGCGTAGTCAATCCGCGGGCCAATACTTCAAATTCGTGCGTGTCACGCAATTCGTCCACCGTTTCTATAAACATTCGGGCTTCACTGTCAACTTGTCTGGCTACATCGGCCAATAGATCGTGCGGCCAGGCACACGTGCGACCCACATCACGAATATTTTGTAAGAACATAGCCACATTTTCGTGGGACTTCCCAGAAAAGGTGGGAATGAAATCAGCCGCAGGAAAATTGCTTACAGTCGCCATGTTAGCAGAAATTGTGGCGTTTGTATTAGATACAGAATTAGTGTTGGTTGCCTCTGAGCATTAGTTACCGGAGTGGAGCTAGCCACAGGTATGGAAGTTCGCGCACTAGCTTCCAGCGTCTGTTTCAAGACGCGGTTTTGCTCAAGTAGCTCCTGATTTTGTGCGAATAACTGGCGCATTTGTGCATTTATGGCCTCGAGCGGGTCTTGCGAGGCGGGTGCCTCTACGGGGGTATCCCGTTCCATCGCTCGTGTTCCTATCGGCATGTTTACAATTTTATGGGACGCTAGTGACCAGAAAAAAGTAATGATTGTTACAAAAAAAAGGACGGCCACAAAGATTCTCAATCCAGCGGCGGAAGATTGTCCAAGCTGTTGCTGAAAGCATCGCGGCGACTTACATGGCGGTGGAGGTGGTGCGACGCATTGTTGGCGGTGACGGCGTGGTGCAGTGGCTGCGGCGGGGGGCGGCGGCGGCGTCCGGACCCTCGGGCAGCGGCAAATGTGTTGGCGGCAGACGGCGCTGGCTCGGCCGGTCGGCGATGGCGCAGCGCAGGCCCCTCGAACTCAGGCAGCGCGGCGGCGTCCGGCTCACGTGGCTGACTAGCGTGGGCTGCCTCGCTGCAGCGCGCGCCCTGTGCGTGTTTAGTGGAGCAGCCACGGCCCACGTGGAGCAAACGTGGCGGCCGGTTGGCGCATTCCATGCGCGAAGTTCACGGCGTCTCGCCGGGAAAAATTTTGTGTAGCGACAAAGTCACTACGGGAACGCATCCCACTTCTGACACCAATTGTACAGGATGGCGGGTATGGGCAGGCGGTGGGCATTATGGAATAATAGAGTAATTTTTAGAGAAAGGCCATTTATTGGCTAAAGCATGTTGAAAGGGGATTCATAGGCCTAGGGAGGTGAGGGTGAGCCAGAGCTTACAATTTGGCGAACATTGTTCGCGAAGCTACCGAAAGTGGTTGTCTGCCAAAACTAAGTCCACAGTGCCGCAGCACCGGGAGAAGCGGGAGATGTTCAATGCTACAGGGCGCGCATCCGACTCGCGGGTGAGCAAGAATACAAGAGAGCGAGCCCGGCGACAGGCGGCGGGGTATGTTCGACGCACCACGCGGCTTCCTCCGCTCTGATTGGTCAGGACCGAGCAAACCGTGCGGGCGGCATGGAACTTTCCAGAGCGTTGCCTGCTAAACGATGCCTGGGGCGGCGTTACCTCGTCAGCACATGAGAGAGGCGCGTGAACAAGGTGCCCTTCATCGGTGCTGACTTCCTGTTACTAAACCGTGGGACGAAAGAATTTACAGGCAGCTAACGCTGCCGGCCGTGGCTTGGCCGCAATGGGAAAATGAAGTTACTGGTTGGAGGCTCATATAATAAAGTAAAATCTCCTAGTGTCTGGCTCATCCTTTACACCGCTATTCGCCGAACATGCCATTTTCCATGTCGTCTGCTGCTGCAACGGCTCTTTTCGCTGACGCTCGGCTCCGGTGCCACAGTTAATGCATCGTTCAGCATCGGCTCTTTTTGCGAATGCTTGGCTCTGGTGCCGCAGTTGCTTGCCACCCTGTAGACACAAGTCATGAGTGGAGGGGAGTCGAAACCAATAGTGACCCACGACGTTATGTCAACTTGAGATTTTTTTATACCTGTCATTCATTTCTAAATTTTATTGATTATTTACAGAGTAAAGAATTTAATTATGTACAACATTTAATAGGTAACGAGTTTTAATGAGAAAGATATAAATATGTTTTGACATATCAAATAGCTTGTTGCATTATGCATGGTATGTTTTCTCTTTGTAAGAAAAAAAACTTCCGTGTTGCTTGAGTGCGGATCTGCTGTAACTTTCATGAATGGGCATAGAATTGTTCATTTACTGTCGGGATACGACAAATATTAATCACTGTATAGTCAGCTTGTTGATACGTTGCTTACAAGGGAACCTCCTCATCGCACCCCCCTCAGATTTAGTTATAAGTTGGCACAGTGGATAGGTCTTGAATAACTGAACACAGATCAATCGAGAAAACAGGAAGAAATTGTGTGGAACTATGAAAAAAATAAGCAAAATATACAAACTGAGTAGTCCATGCTTAAGATATGTAACATTAAGGAAAGAACTACTTCAGTAGCGCCGTGGTCCTGTGGTAGCGTAAGCAGCTGTGGAACCAGAGGTCCTGGGTTCGAATATTCCCCGAGTGAAATTTTAATTTTTTATTTTCAGACAATTATCAAAGTTTAGGCGCGCGCACACACACACACACACACACACACACACACACACACACACACACACAAAATCAACATCGTTCTCCAAAATTCCAGGACATGTTCAGATTTGCTTGGACATATGCAGGATTTGACGGTCTACACACACAAAAATTTGAAAACGTTAAAAACATATGTTTTGACAGAGCACAGGGAAAACTGTGCGACTGTTGCAGTCATTTGTTGCAGTTTATGTGACAAACTCTTATGTTTTCATCACTTTTTTGGAAGTGATCATCACATCCACAAGAAAACCTAAATCGGGCAAGGTAGAAGAATCTTTTTACCTATTCGCCAAGTGTACAAGTTAGGTGGGTCGACAACATATTCCTGTCATGTGACGCACATGCCGTCACCAGTGTCGTATAGAATATATATCAGACGTGTTTTCCTGTGGATGAATCGGTTGACTTATGACCTTGCGATCAAATGTTTTCGGTTCCCATTGGAGAGGCACGTCCTTTCGTCTACTAATCACACGGTTTTGCGGTGCGGTCGCAAAACACAGACACTAAACTTATTACAGTGAACAAAGACGTCAATGAACGAACGGACAGATCATAACCGCGAAAATAAAGAAATTAAAATTTTCACTCAAGGGAGGACTTGAACCAAGGATCTCTTGTTCCACTGCTGCTCACGCTAACCACGGGACCACGGCGCTCCTTATCCCATACTGTCCTCGATGTTGCACATAGACTACTCAGTTTGTATATTTTGCTTATTTTTTTTCATAGTTCCACACAACTTCTTCCTGTTTTCTTGATTGATCTGTGTTCAGTTTTTCAAGGCCTATCCACTGTGCCAACTGAGGGGGATGCGATGGGGAGGTTCCCTTGTTAGCAACTCATAAATGGACAGTGACAGAATTACTGAAATGATAAAAAGTATCAATGACCACTACACACACATCAGAAACTAATTACTCTGAGTGACTTCTGGATTGGATGAGTTTTATTTATTTCAGTTAATTGGTATTAATAAACTACTTTTGACATTGAAACTTCATCAATGGTGTCGTGCTCATTCAGTTTAGTAGAATGCTAGATAGTACTAGCTACTCTACTATTTATAGTTTTAAAATAAAAGAGAGCACATACCGTACCTGTTTTTTTTCTTTTGAGAAATGTTCGTACTTCAGTCATCAGTCTTCTCAAACCAGAGGCACGAGTGATGCTCCCTCACAGCACTACGATATTGTGAACCACCACACACGTGCCCAGTTTTCACTACATTTCTGCATTGAAAACACTGAGATACAGCCGCGGTACGAAGAAGGAAGAAAGAAGAGGAAAGATCAGCGAAAGAAATGGAGCAAAGAGAGAAGGGGAGGTCACGGTCTACCGCCACAGAAATCAGATATGGTGGGACTGATCAATATCTTGGTTAGTTTTGCCTTTAATACAAGTACACATGAGTATCACAGAACTATGCCAATGAAATAGATGCCAGCATAGGTGCCTAACTCTCCTCTTTCCAACTTGTGGTTCATCAGCAATTTACTTGCCAAGGATAGAAACCCTAAGCTCTTTAAGGAGAATTAGAAAAGTCCAAAGGTCAATGCCCCTATCGCACACTGGAGAGAAGAACGCAAATGTAACACAGGCAGCCTGATAAGCTCAATTCTGATATTTTTATAAAAAACTTCCAATTTGCCTAATAGGGCCAAAGACAATTGCGCAGGAAATGTTGCCCCACTTTACTGGGCCATGGGAGGTCCTGAGTTTCATGACACTGGTAATGCTCGGTTTACACTAGCAAGTTATTGCAGCAATTTACTTGCGCGGAGGAACTCGCCGCGCGATTTGCGAGTGTAAACATATCGCCAAGTCGACTTGCGACCGTAGCAATTTATTGCAGAAGTGACTTGCTGTACGTTTTCCGCTTCCAGTGTGAACGCCACGCAAGAAGTATCTGCAAGTAACTTGCAGCTTTTAGGATTTATTTCTATTTCCTGCAAGTAGGAAGCGCAAGTTAGAGTATGTATGTCGTCTGCATAACACTCATATTTAACATTTTACTTACTGTGGTGACTTAATTTTATGCAACCATCTTACGTATTATATGCAAACAAATTTCAGAAATGGAGGAGAAACGGGAATGGATGAAGCAGGATGCAGAACATTTTACTGACGCCGTGGAGAGCTACCCCGAAATACAGAACGTGCATAACCGAGACTTTAAGGATAGAGTGAAGAAGATGAGCGCATTAAATGAAATCTCGTCGATATTCGACACATCTATAAAAGAAGTACATAGAAAGTAGCATAACTTGAAGACACAACCCATTTGCCACCTGCATCCACTCGCTTGTTGTTTTAGGAGTCTAGAAAAAGATGATGTGTAATCATTATATGTTCTATTTACTTAGCTTGTCACTTTCCATTTTATGAGCATTAGAAAAAAAAAAAAAACAATTTTATAAGCATATCATTCTGTAAAATTCAGTTTATTTCAATAAAAATTTAATTTCATTGTTGTGTTTTCACATATACCTTCAAATAATTTTCCCTTTTCAAAACGTTAAAAATGGCTCTACATACATCGGGTACGATCAGAAAAATCGTGCTGACGGGAGTACGAAACAAGTACATTAGGGACTTGTATGAGTCTCCTACAAAGAAAAGATTTCAAAATTCAAACTTTTTTTGGTTGTGTGTTTCACATAAATAAATGAAATTCCTATTTTATTCGTAGCTCACCGGTGGCTATAAATCATAGAGTCAGTAGCAAACGTTCCTTTGCTGAAATAGCATTACCGAAGTTTGATATGACGGGCACTATTAACACCAACAAATACTCCAGATCATTTGAGGACATTCTGCAAAAGTTTTCAAAAGTATCCATGCTCTCGATACTCAGTTCTTGCAAAAGGTTATTACAGGCACCATTTTGCGATCTTCTCATTATCTACTCTCTAACCCAAATACTTCTCTTTCTTTTTCACGTTTTGCATTAAAATTACAAGAGCTGCAGCATATCTCACCCGCCTACTTGTCATTTTACACTTTGGCTGACACTCGTAGTGGTACTGAAAACATATGTAAACAGTATCAGCAAGTTATTGACGCAAGTTTCTTACCAAAGAACTTGTGGAAGAATCTTGCTTAATTCTTGAGCTGCTGTGTAAACACAGCTGCAAGCAGCTAGCAATAACTTGCAGCAATAACTTCTGCAAGCGACTTGCTGGTCTAAACCCACCTTAACTCTCCTGGTTGAAAATCTGAAAAAAACAGGAGCTCAGTACTGTGCATTTGTCTCAAGTCTAGCTAAGAGGGTGGGCACTTGTGTTTTGTGGTCGCCCTCTAAGCTCTAATTGGTAATGATATTATGAGATATAATATTGTAGTGATGCAACCTCCTGTTAAGTTACCGCTGAGAAATGTAGTCCTTTTCTGAATATATATTTCGAGTATCTTACATTCCATTGCGATTATTTTAGGCTTCTTGGCCTTCATTCTTTGTGCTGAGGCCCAACTGGAGACTGGTTCTGTGCTTTGTTATCCTGTTCCAGTTCTTGGATTGCTTTATTCTGGACCAGGCAGAGGAGGATGGGCCTTTACTGCAACGGCTGCAGCTGTCGATCCCAGAGAGGTCTTACTGCTGGCACTGGGACTTCTCTCACCAGTGGCTAAGTGAAGAGTTCACACTGCACTGGAGTGAGCAGACAGTGAAGGCCTCACAAGAAAGCAATATTGTGGAGCATACTCTCTCTCTCTCTCTTTCTCTCTCTCTCCCCTGCCCTCATCATTTGCTGTCTACCCAGGACAGTGTGCTATATTGGTCACTTTCAATAAGTTTGCATGTAGAAGTGACGGTTACATGCAGGTTGGAGTGGCAGTGGGTTGAAGAGAACAGAGCTATTAGCAGAGGTTGTTGGAAACTTTAAAGGCCATTTCAGATGGTTTCCTTTTGCTGTGATGAGGTACAGGAGTATGTTGAAGTACTGTTGGAACAATTTTATTTTGCAGATACTTCGGTTTGGTCACAATATTGAGTTTCTTAGCTGCAGTTATGTGATGATGATGATGATGAGGCCCATACTTCTTTACAGAGCATAGGGGAATGACGCGGGAGACCCGTGCCGCCGTACTAGGCAAGGTCCTAGTGGAGGTGGTTTGCCATTGCCTTCCTCTGACTGTAATGGGAATGAATGGTGATGATGAAGACAACACAACAACACCCAGTCATCTCGAAGCAGGAAAAATCCCTGATCCCGCCGGGAATCGAAACCGGGACCCTGTGCTCGGGGCTAACGCGAGACCACGAGCTGCGGACTGCAGTTATGTATTATACCATAATACATTGCATCCTACCAGTTGTGACCATTGCGTTTTATGATGAAACATGTTGTTCATCCAGGAAAACCAGTTCCACCTCTTTCTAAGACGAGAGATATTCATATGAAAATGTCATTTAGGTAGTTAGCATGTAGAGAACTTTCCACTGTGCATGCACTGGTTTGACAGATGCACAGGGTTCGAGTCAGACACATGGGCACAGAACATCATCAAAGTGTTGTGGTGACTGAGCGTCTCCACCTGTTGCAAAGGGGTCACTTATGCAATGGCGTCGTTGTGTTTTGGAAGCGAGAGGACAAGATGTGGTACTGACAATGACAATGTCCGGGAAAAACAGTTGAAAGAACTTTAAGAGACATGTCATTCTATTCTGCTTCAAGATCTGTTCAGAGATGATGTTATAATGCATTGATTAATAAGAGATCTGTTCACCTAACATTGTACTTGTTGTATCACAGCAACAAAATAGGGAAGAGTGTTGAAAGACTTTTATGTCTTTTAGTAGCTTGTATATTTTGAAGCTGTCTTCCAGCTCTTGACCCTCTGCAGAAAGAGAAGAAATCACAAAGCTTGAGTTGGTGGTACTGCATAGCAGGTCCTATGCATCAAGAGAATTCAGGAAACAAGAATGTACAAGAAAATAATTAAGGTAAACAGTATCCAAGATAGCATCAGGATGACAGATCATTTGGAAGGTGACATCTTCTGGGCTTAGTCCCACTACAGAACAGTGAAGTTACATTCCAATTTGGTGCCAAAAAGTATAGGATGCAGATAAGGGGGGGGGGGCATAGAGAAGAGAGAGTTATCAAAAATAAGCAGAATTTTCAAAAAGTAACACAAGAAAATATTATGTTGCCTAAAGCAACCAAGATAAACAGTGAAGAATATATGGGTGAGCCTTTAAGTGTCATTGAAAGTAATTAAAATATTTCAGAAAAAATAATTTCTGTTTGGAGAGAACCAGATGAATTTAAATTCTTGCAAGGAATTTAATAAAGGAAATAGTTGACTATCACAACAAGGTCAACAGTAACATATATTTGCATACCTGAGTAAAAACTTTCGACATGAAAATCAAGAAGCAGTACACCAACAATATGGAAGAATTCAGATTGCCAATTTCGGGGCTACAAGTGCAGCAGCAATCTCCGAGAGCATCTCTGTGCCAGCTGACTAATGCAACAGCAGTACTGTTTCACTTCACAGTGGGGCTGGTCAGCTAACTACATGATAAGCGCATAGTGGCTCATTGTAACTTTGCTTCCCCCACGCATGATGCAGCAGCAACACAATACTGTTTGCTGTCCACTCAATTAGGTGAGCTGTAAACAGCCCCAAGCTAACTTTTTTTTTTTAGTTATCTGTTTCTTTGTAGTGATCTCAAAACAAAATCACAGGATTTCAGTGTTCTTGAGTGTATATGTTGTTATCACTATATATCGGTTATCACCAGTAAAATGGAAAGCAGTTTAGCCAAAATATTAGCAAAATTAAAGAAATTAGAAGAGACAGATGATTTAAAAAGACAAGGGGAGGAACTGTAAAGTAGTATTACCCACAGACAAGCATCAGAGGAAGCGTCTACGGAAGTAGGTAAGTTTTCCACGATAGAAGCTACCCTTGTAAAGTTATCTAAGGAGTTACAGAACACAGTCAAAAAGCAATGTGTTTTAGTAATAAGGCAGGTGGAAGAGTGGTTTAAAGAGGTACACAATAGATTTAAGGCCTTAAATGATCAAATCTCTGATACACAATGCTGGGTAAAGGTGTTAGAATGTAGAAGAGAATTGGTTGATGTAACTAGTGTCACACATGCTACTGACCAATTTGGAAGGATGGTTACAAGAATTTGTAGATACAAGAAAGCTACACTCTGCCAAAGCTACATCAAAGTCTGTGGGTGGTACAGTAGAAAACTGACATACGGATCTAAAGTTACGGACAGAATTGGAAAAGATCCCATGCGAACTTTGTAAAAGATCAGTTACAAGCAATAATGGGATGGCAGGTGACTGATAAGTAAAAGTTATGTTAAGAGCAGACACGACTATTGAAACAATTTCCTAAATCCACATCTGATGGGAAGAACATCCTATCTATGTTTTAAGAGTATCCTCCAGAAATGGGAGAGCTCAAAGAAAATAGATTTCGCCCTCAGTTACCTAATAGGTGATGCTCTGGAGTGGGGAACTGCCTATTCAGAATTTAAATTCTTGGACGATTTTGAGAAAAAATTCAAAAGGAAATATTGATCACCTAGCACACAGAAGAAGTTGAGATTAGAATTAATAGATCCTAATAACAACAGTTCATGGGATAGCTATGAGAAGTATGTTGAGTGGCACCTCACAAGATCAAAATATTTAGATAATCCTGTAGAAGAGATAACTCTTGTAAAGGTATTAATCCATGGACTACCATATTATGTGAGAAAAGAGACCTGGTATTGAGGATGGATCACTGTTCATTTGTTAACCTTTACTGAAGGCCTGGATATACATAAGGGTAGTAGGCTCAGGGAGAAAACTGTAATGCAGACAATAATGAAGAAAATCAATATCCACCAAAATTTCACAAGATAAAAGAGAGTAACTTCTGTTGTGTAGGCCTTGGGAATCTGTCTTGAGGATCATCTTTATTTCTTCAGTCCTAAACACACTTATTCTTATGTTTCATTTCATTAATCTCCAACAGAAGAACTGATTCTCCCATCCCTCTGTCCACACTCATATGTTTCTATCATCGAAAAACTTATTTTATTTGTGCCACTGTGGTAACTACAACGTGTTTCCACAGGTGAAGCCAAGAGATGATTCAGGTAATCCAGAGAAACAAATGTGTGTGATATCAACAATGACGTAGGGCACCGACTATACTTAGTCAAAAATGCACAAGGTAGGAAATGGTTTGCAAAGTGCCACAGCAGGCTGGCGTGGGTGTTATGCCTTACAAAATAGAACACAGCTGTTGTAGCATTGCAAGGTAAGGGTCTCGCGAGGTGTGGAAGCAGATGACGCAGCAGTACCTAAGTTAAAGAGTGCAGAAGACTTCCCACATCGGTGGCCACAGAAATGTTTAATACACATGCCACATGGCACAGCAATGCCCAAGCAAGCACATCTCAGAAATCTATACATACCTAGCCATTTTACACTAATGTGACTTCTGTTAGTCTCGCAGCTCTATCACCATAGGGTTATGATCCTCAGACTCCATCTTGAGTGCTGTTCGTGGACTGCAGTTCGACCCTGCATCAGGGGAGTGCCCTGAAACCCCAGGACTTGGAATTGCCACCATATTGCACCAGCACCAGCCATGGGAAGGAGCTTGCTGGCGATCAACACAGAGCACTGGGTTACTGCCGTTGTGTCACCTGCCTGCCACCTGCTGGCCAGCTGAGAGTGTGCAGGCCTGCCACAATGCCCATGGCCACAGCTAGCTGAGGCCACCCAGACTGAGTGCTGCCGATGGAGGTGGTTGTGTTAGGAGCCATTGCACTACCGACACTGCACTCCGTCAGCATTGCGAAGCAACACACAGGAGGCCACTGGATGCCTCAGCCATGCTGCTGCTTTATATATTGAGCCATGGAGAGAAGCCGTAACAAAGAAATTTATAATTTCATGCTATTCGATTGGCACCCCAAATCTGCCAGTCTAATACATAGTCTTTCCTTTTTTTTTCTTTTTTTTCCATGGGAAGCTAAAGGATCATTGGTATTGGAAGGAAGGAAGGAGTGAAGACTGGATTTAACATCGCATTGGCATTGAGGTCATTAGAGATCGAGCACAGGCTTGGATTGTGTCAAGGATGGGTGAAGGAAATTGGCTGTGTCCCTTGAAAGGAACCATCCCAGCACTTACCTGGAGCGATTTAGGGAAATCATGGAGAACGTAAGCTGAATGGCCAGATGTGGGTCTGAGCCATCGTCGTCCTGAACGTGAGTCCAGTGTGCTAACCACTGCACAGCCTTGGTGCAGATTAAAATTGGCCGTAATATTGATGGTTTATTGATAGCAAAATCGCGTCTCAGTTTTGGTTACTGATAACTTTATACCAGTGTCTATGAGTTTAATTTGTACACCACAGCACTGAAGATGATCACTATGTGATTGAAAATCGATTTTGCTATCAATAAACCATCAATATTATGGCCAACACTGACCCTCCTTTTAATTTAACATATATGGTCATTGTGCAAACAGCATTCCATGGAGTCGCCAATCAATAAAGTCATCTCAGATGTTGTTGTTGTTGTTGTTGTTGTTGTGGTCTTCAGTCCTGAGACTGGTTTGATGCAGCTCTCCATGCTACTCTATCCTGTGCAAGCTTCTTCATCTCCCAGTACCTGCTGCAGCCTACATCCTTCTGAATCTGCTCAGTGTATTCATCTCTTGGTCTCCCTCTACGATTTTTACCCTCCACCTTTCCCTCCAGTACTAAATTGGTGATCCCTTGATGCCTCAGAACATGTCCTACCAACTGATCCCTTCTTCTAGTCAAGTTGTGCCACAAACTCCTCTTCTCCCCAATTCTATTCAATACCTTCTCATTAGTTATGTGATCTATCCATCTAATTTTCAGCATTCTTCTGTAGCACCACATTTCGAAAGCTTCTATTCTCTTCTTTTCCAAACTATTTATCGTCCATGTTTCACTTCCGTACATGGCTACACTCCATACAAATACTTTCAGAAATGACTTCCTGACACTTAAATCAATACTTGATGTTAACAAATTTCTCTTCTTCAGAAAGGCTTCCCTTGCCACCGCCAGTCTACATTTTATATCCTCTCTACTTCGACCATCATCAGTTATTTTGCTCACCAAATAACAAAACTCATTTACTACTTTACACGTCTCATTTCCAAATCTAATTCCCTCAGCATCACTCGACTTAATTCTACT
Organism: Schistocerca piceifrons; assembly: GCF_021461385.2. Lineage (NCBI taxonomy): Eukaryota > Metazoa > Arthropoda > Insecta > Orthoptera > Acrididae > Schistocerca > Schistocerca piceifrons. The sequence continues at coordinate 660,360,146 of NC_060138.1, forward strand.
ACATTCCATTATCCTCGTTTTGCTTTTGTTGATGTTCATCTTATACCCTCCTTTCAAGACACTGTCCATTCCATTCAGCTGCTCTTCCAGGTCCTTTGCTGTCTCTGATAGAATTACAGTGTAATCAGCGAACCTCAAAGTTTTTATTTCTTCTCCATGGATTTTAATATCTACTCCGAACTTTTCTTTTGTTTCCTTTACTGCTTGCTCAATATACAGATTGAATAGCATCGGGGAGAGGCTACAACGCTGTCTCACTCCCTTCCCAACCACTGCTTCCCTTTCATGCCCCTCGACTCTTATAACTGCCATCTGGTTTCTGTACAAATCGTAAATAGCCTTTCGCTCCCTGTATTTTACCTCTGCCACCTTCAGAATTTGAAAGAGAGTATTCCAGTTAACATTGTCAAAAGCTTTCTCTAAGTCTACAAATTCTAGAAACACAGGTTTGCCTTTCCTTAATCTTTCTTCTAAGATAAGTCGTAGGGTCCGTATTTCCTCGCGTGTTCCAACATTTCTACGGAATCCAAACTGATCTTCCACGAGGTCGACTTCTACAAGTTTTTCCATTCGTCTGTAAAGAATTCGTGTTAGTATTTTGCGGCTGTGACTTATTGAACTGATAGTTCGGTAATTTTCGCATCTGTCAACACCTGCTTTCTTTGGGATTGGAATTATTATATTCTTCTTGAAGTCTGAGAGAATTTTGCCTGTCTCATACATCTTGCTCACCAGATGGTAGAGTTTTGTCAGGACTGGCTCTCCCAAGGCTATCAGTAGTTCTAATGGAATGTTGTCTACTCCTGGGGCCTTGTTTCGACTTAGGTCTTTCAGTGTTCTGTCGAACTCTTCACGCAGTATGGTATCTCCCATTTCATCTTCATCTACATCCTCTTGCATTTCCACAATATTGTCCTCAAGAATATCGCCCCTGTATAGACCCTCTATATACTCCTTCCACCTTTCTGCTTTCCCTTCTTTGCTTAGAACTGGGTTTCCATCTGAGCTCTTGATATTCATGCAAGTGGTTCTCTTTTCTTCAAAAATCTCTTTAATTTTCCTGTAGGCAGTATCAATCTTACCCCTCGTGAGATAAGCCTCTACATCCTTACATTTGTCCTCTAGCCACCGCTGCTTAACCATTTTGCACATCCTGTCGATCTCATTTTTGAGACATTTGTATTCCTTTTTGCCTGCTTCACTTACTGCATTTTTGTATTTCCTCCTTTCATCAATTAAATCTCGTCTGTTACCCATGGATTTCTACTAGCCCTCATCTTTTTACCAACTTGATCCTCTGCTGCCTTCACTATTTCATCCCTCAAAGCTACCCATTCTTCTTCTACTGTATTTCTTTCCCCCATTCCTGTCAATCGTTCCCTTATGCTCTCCCTAAAACTCACTACAACCTCTGGTTCTGTCAGTTTATCCAGGTCCCATCTCCTTAAATTCCCACCTTTTTGCAGTTTTTTTAGTTTTAATCTACAGTTTATAACCAATAGATTGTGGTCAGAGTCCACATCTGCCCCTCGAAATGTCTTACAATTTAAAACCTGGTTCCTAAATCTGTGTCTTACCATTATATAATCTATCTGAAACCTTCTAGTATCTCCAGAGTTCTTCCATGTATACAACTCATCTCAGATATCTGTTAGTAACGGCAAATAGACAGGAGGGGAAATGGGCATAAAGGATAAAGGAAGGAAGTTAGTAGTAGTCCCAAAAGGAGATGCTGATGCACTAACATGTCATAGCAAACAAAATAATGTAACACAAAGCTTTTGGGGTTCAGCATATAAAATTTGGCTTGCTGCTAGCAAGAGTGTGTTGAGCACTGATCACTTGTTAAACAAATGAGAAGCAAAATTTGAGAATGGAGAAATTAAAGCACTATTAATGAAAGGTTTTGTAACTTGTATCTATTAGAAGAGAAGAAGTACAAATTAACAACGAAATAGGAGCAAAACTTCCTGGTACTTTAAAACTGTGTGCCAGACTGATACTCGAACTCAAGACCTTTGCCTTTTGTGGGCAAGTGCTCTACCATCTGAGCTAGCCAAGCATGACTCACAACCTGTCCTCACAGCTTTACTTCCACCAATGCCTCACCTCCTGCCTTCCAAACTTCACAGAAGCTCTTCTGTGTTGCTCAGTTGAAAGGTAAAGGTCCCGAGTTTGTGTCTCGGTCCAGCACACAGTTTTAATCGGCCAGGGAGTTTCATGTCAGCACACACACCACTGCATAGTGAAAGTTTCATTCTAGAAAAGTAGTAGTATTCTCAACAGCAGGTGAGCAGCTAGCTTCTCGTGGGAAACATTCCACGTGGGAAAAATATATCTAAAAACAAAGATGATGTGACTTACCAAACGAAAGGGCTGGCAGGTCGATAGACACACAAACAAACACAAACATACACACAAAATTCAAGCTTTGTGTTTGTTTGTGTGTCTATCGACATATATATATATAGCAAGTATTGGTATAAAAATACGTCCTGCCGGATGTTCGAGTCCTCCCTTGGGCATGGGTGTGTGTGTTGTTCTTACCAAAAGTTACTTTATGTAGTGTGTAAGTCTAGGGACCAGTGACCTCATTTTTATAAAAACACGAAGAATGAGAAAGATTAGAACCATTGGGTCCCAGTCATCACAAACTGCACCTTTTCATGTTTTTTTAGGGAAATGCGAATGATTCGATGATCAACAAATATAAACATAGTAGTTTGGTAACAATAAACAGATCTTTGGTGAATTGCCTTCGACAACAATTGCAAGAAATAGAATGATGCATAATAAATGGGGAAAATAAAAACAGAAAGGATAACACGAAACAAGACTCAGTACTGCAGAATTCAAAAGAAGGAATTAGGAAATACATGTTTGAAGAGACCAGGTAGAGCCATTAGTCTACAGAGAAATTTCACTATTGGAAGCTATAAAAGAAAAGGTCAGAAGCTGAGCATACAGTAAAAAATGTTAAGATGGGGTGGACCCAATTATATGTAGATATGTGAGAGAGGAAAGATTGATGAACCCAGAGAATGGGTGATCTAACCCTTTGTCAGTTGAATTCATGGAAGAAATAACCTGTATCATATAAAGAATGTGGTGGAGAATAAAGGGTACATGGCTCTGTGGAGGGGATGGCTTATGTCTCGGTCAAGTGAATCCATAGAGGGAATGACCAGAACTGTTTTTGTGTGAATGGAAAAAAGAAATGGACATGCAAAATGCCAAGATGACAATGTGTGTACACAGTATCAGCCTACTGAGGAAGGTGTAAGTGAAGCATTTGCAAAGCCAAGATGCTGTAATGTAACTATGAGTAACACTAAAGAATTATTATCCAAAATAGTCAAAAGCAAATAGACTTACCTGGACAATGATCCTTTAAATTTTCATTTCCATATATGTTCACTTACCGCAAATCAGATTTGAAATTAGGGAAAGTGGCGTAGAGTGAAATGAAATGTCAGCTTGCAACTCCTCATGGCAAATAAAGATTTAAAAGTTTTCTATTTTAATAAATTTGAGAACCTTGTGCTGTTACAGGCAATGATTTAATAACAGTGAAAAGCAAATCACCTTTGAGTAAAAGTCACGAAATAATGATCAAGCCCAATCAAATAGGACAAATATTTCTCACAAGTCTTCTTACCTACAAAAATATAACAATGTATATACAAAGCAATTGGATGGTTGTAAGGTGTAAGAAAAGGCGAAACAGTTAAGTGGGTATTTGCTAGTAATTTGAACAAGTTATGTTGAAAGAGAAATGAACTTATTGAAAAGACACGATACCTTACTCTCAGGTAACCTGAAATGGGTCTTTCTAATAAAAAAAATAAAAAAAACTACTTAGTATGGTGTTTACTACTGGAAATTCACAATAATTAGAAAGTGAAATCTGGGACAAGGGGTATTATCAATTTTTTTATTTGATTATGTGACTGGAAAAGGAGCTTTGTCTTAAGAGATCTTAATGTGGATAACAGCAAAATTTTAACAAATAGTCGAAGGTTATAAAAGGATTGTATTAGCTAAATAGGTTATTTCACATGGCATCTTTTGTCTTAGTGGAGGTCTGTGGTGAAACTGGTTGTTTACCCAGAAAAGCATGTTACACCTCTTCCTTGCAATCAGATGAAAGATGTTCATGTGAAAACATTGTTTAGGTAGATAATGCGTAGAGAACTTCCCACTGTGTACAAGCTGGTTTGATGGATGTACAGAGTCAGAGTGAGACACACAATTACGGAACACCATCAAAGTGCGATTGTGATTGAGTGTCTCCTCCTGCTGTGGACGGGTCCCTTATGCTTTGGTGTTGCGTTGTTTTGGAAGCCAGAGAATGCGTGCTGACAATGACAGTGCCTGGGGAAAATAGCTGAAAGATCTGTTCAGAGGTGATGCTCTGATGTACTGATTAACAAGAGATCTGTTCACTCTATGTTGTAATTATTGTAACAAATCAACAAAATTACAAGAGTTACTGAAAGATGTTTACGTTATTTAATAGCTTGAATAATTTGAAGCTCTCGTCCAGCCATTGACCCTCTGCACGCAGAGAAGTCACACAGCAAGAGTGGGTGGTACCGTGTAGCAGGTCCACTGCATCACGAGAATTCAAGACAAGAATTCAAGACCGGTGACCACATGAGAAAATAATTAAGATACAAGGTATCCAGGATAAGATCAGGGTGACAGATCGTTTGGAAGGTACCATGTCTTCTGGACTTAGTCCCACCGCAGAACAGCAAGGTTACATTCTAATTTCTGTCTGCGTAAGTTGATTAACTCTGCTTCTCTATGACAAACAGGCTTTGCTCTGTTATGGTTGTCAGCAGTATAGCATTAAGACTTATTTAAATGGTTGAGGATAAGGGATATTCTATAAGTAATGCAAGACTCTTTTCTGAAAGCAGGTTGGGTTTATTCAGGCTTCCAATACATAATATTATTCCCACTTTTTTGGCTACAAAACCCTATTTTTCAACTTCATCTCCTTTCAGTTTGACAGCATATGCCACCTTACTGAGAGGGCCCATATGCCCGCATAGTAACACACTACTGGTCAACAATGGAGCCAATGTTTTGGTGCATCAACAACCTCCCCATCATCCATGTACTGCTTCCCACAGAGTGCATCCTTCAGTAGGCCAAACAGATGGAGGTTGGAAGGTGCGAAATCTGGGCTGTAGGGTGGAGAAGGAAGAACAGTGTAATGGAGTTTTGTACAATTGTGATGTAACATTCAATTAGTTTCAGAGGTCTTGCATAGTCATGGAGAAGGAGACATTAAGTTGTTTCATCAGTTTCTTGAGGGTTGCACACCACACTTCAGAGTAGATCATTGCACCATGAGGAAGGAGATCAAACAGAATATTGTCTTCAGAGTCCTTGAAGACCCTCACCATGATTTTACTGGGTAAGGGTGCAGCTTTTACTTTTTCTTCGGAGGAGAGGCACTGTGGCACCACTCAATGGATTGCCGTTTTGTTTATGGTTTACGTCCACAGGAGACACACAGCCCACTCAGTCACAACAGAATAATGCACAAAAAGTGGTACTTGGTGTCTGATGATTCTAGTGTTGAGGGTTTTACTGTATCTGTGATAGGCTAATAGCCCTTTTTTGAACTTGCAGAAGCAGTTAGTCCATCTATGACTGCTGGTTTGAAATCCTCTTCTTAGAATCATACTTGTGCAACTGAGAGGTTGAGCAAAGGATATGCAAGAATGACATAAGCCAATGAACTGGGCAAAGACAGCTGAGCCAGAGATCAGCTGTTATGTGTAGCCTGCCTACACCAGTACAACTGAACATTCGCTGTTCCTATCTCATACCATTATTTTCATCACCAATGTCCACTGTGACCAAGCCTCACCCCCACTGAGCAAGTCATCACAACAAATCGCCATGAGTAAACAAACTGCCACGTAAAAATGAAGCAGATATCAATGACACAGGATGGTGTAGGCAGTTTATCCCTAGTGCAGAAGCCCTTAAACTAAATACCCCATCTTTTAACAGCAGTAAAGACAAGCTGAATGAATTCTTTGATAATAGTGATGGACTGTTGAATATGTTCCAGAGCAGAGCGCAGTGTTCTGTTGAAGCTTGTCAAAAACTAAAATAGTTGGCCCAGCTTGAAGTAAATTACTTAATAGGGACTTAACAGCACTTGGCATCATGTTAGAACATAGTGGGGACTTCTATAGATTCCTTGCAGCAAATTTGGAGAAGCAATTCATGGGATGATGCAATCATCAGAGCTAGTAGGAAGCTTAGCATTTGTCTGGAAGTTGAGTTGTGCAGTTTTCATTTAAGGGATATACAATGAGAGAATCAAGACAATAGTGCTTGCTAGAGGGGAACACATTATGCTAAACGAAGCAATAGATTGCACTCACTGAGAAATCGGCAATCATAACACAAATGAAAAAGAATTCTGGCTATAAACCTGTGGGATGTCAGGCCACATCGCGAGAGACTGCTGAAACATCAGCAGATATGCTAAGTGTGTCCAAACTAACCACAGTGCCTGATACTGGATATGAGAAATAGATACACACAATCTTTTCAGTACCACCACACAAAGAATCCCAGAGGGAATATGAAGAAATGTGCAAGGAAATAAATGAATTGAGAGAGGGAGTCAGAAGAATTGGAAAGAGAGATGAGAGAGGTAAGAGGAAATTCTATGGGGACTGTTAACAGACACCTGTGAGGAGTGAAACTTGCAACTTACCAGGGCACAGTGGTTTCTGCACAAAATTGGTACCAGTCGTATGCTACAAATGTAGGAGATCAGGACACTTAGTGAAACACTTTATAAAGTGCATCTGGTTGGTGCTAAAACAGATGCAAAAGAACCAACCCAGGTGACGTGCTAAGCAATATACTGTGAGAATAAAAATGAATTTATTGATTAGAGTGTTCACAAAGCAACACCAAAAGACTGACTGTTCATAGACAGTGGAGCACAAATTAGCCTTATGCACAAGAAGTGCTTGATGAGGGTACAATATAACCGAAAAAGGAGTATGCAAATTAAAGGCATAGCATGCCAAGTGGTGAATACTGAGGGAACAGTGTACTCAAAATTAAACATTGGTGGTGGCCTAGAAATGCCTCACAAATTTAACTTTCTGGGAGAAAGCTCTATCTCCTATATAGTGGATTAAAATGAATAGATTTATTTAAGAAATACAAGGTAGGTGAGAGTTTGTGGATCAGAAATACATGGGTGAAGTCACATACAGAAATGCAGCTGAAACTGCAAAGCCAGCAAGTAAAGAGAAACAGTTTGCTGAGAGAAGAGCAGAGAATGAGCAAAGTAATCAAGTGTTATAGTCAAGCGGGAACGAAGTTCAGCAACGGAACCACTGGGTCAAAGCACAGCGAGTCATGGAAGATAGGGAAGCATGAGGGTTAAGTGAAGCTGCAGTCTCAAAATGAGAATTTCAGGAAGGTGTATATGAGGGTAAATTAATTACTATCTGCAATTTAGTTATATCTTTGTTTATTTTGGTAGTACTGTCGCTTTACATTGATGACACATGCTTTGTTTATTTGTTGTTATATCTTTGCAATTTTCAAGCTGCTAGGTTAGTTTCGTTATCGCTGGCATGCTATTAACCATGACTGCTCCGCTGTCTATTTGCACCACAGAAGAGTAATGTTCAGTGATCCGTTTTTCATGGTCGGAAGGTGATCAGGGACCGAAACTCATCAAAGACTTTTGGTACAGTACAGGAACAGTGTTTTGCCACAACAGAGTGTCTACGAATGGATTGAAAAATTCCAAAATGGGTTGCACAAGTGTTATGTATGATGAAGGAGCCAGACGACCGTTTACCGCCACAAATGAAGAAACCATTGAGCGTTCACATGAAATGATTCTCTTAGACAGACGATTAACTATTGACAAAGTGGCACATTGTCTGTAAATTATTTACAGTTCTGCCTGTGAAATCATCCACAACAGACTTAGGTTTCATAAAGTTTGTGCAAGATGGGTCCCAAAACAACTCACACAGTTGCATAAACAAATTTGCTTGGGCATCTGCAGAAAACATTTGGATCACTATGGTAATGAAGGGGACAACTTCTTAGACAGGATCATTATGAGCCGGAGAGTAAATGGCAGAGTATGGAATGGAAACATCCAAATTCGCCGTGCAAGAAAAAGCTCAACACCCAACCATCTGCAGGAAAACTGATGCTTACGGGTTTCTGGGACGCACAAGTTCCAGTACTGGAACATTATGGGGAAAGGGGCACAACAATAAACAGTGTACATTACAGTGTGATGCTTACTGCAAGGCTAAAGCCTGCAATTCAGAGCAAATGCCAAGGATTACTGTCAAAAGGTATTGTGTTGTTGCTCGACAATGCCCGTCTGCATACTGCTGCCCACACTGCTGAAATGCTCCAGAAACTCAAATTTGAAGTACTGGATCATATTCCACATAGTCCCGATCTTGCCCCTTCTGACTATCACTTGTTTGGTGCACTCAAACAAGCATTAAGTGGCCATCGGTTTGCCTCGGACAAAGCAGTGAAAGAAGCAGTGCATTCCTGGCTCGCAGCTCAACTGAGAACCTTCTTTTATGAGGGCATCAGGAAGCTCGTACAACGATGGACCAATTGCGTCAAAACGCAAGGAGACTACGTCGAAAAATGATGTTCTTATCAGTTTCCTATTTGACTACAATAAAATTTTATAACTACTTTGCAGATAATAATTGACTTAGCCTTGTATCTTCCAGAGGCTTTAGCAACCAAATGGTACCTGTGTAACCGTAGTATTAAATATGATGTCCCAACTGGTCACAGTGAAGTATCCAGCAATTGGGGTTGAAGCAGTGCCAATGTAAATTGTGCATACAAAATCCTGCACAAAGAACATAGAGGAAAATGTCCCAGGTGAGGAAATCGCTTGTTGCCAGATTAAAGGAAAACATGAAGATAAAACATTAGAATGCATTGGAGAAACAGTTGATCACTGAGTTGTGCACCACTGACAGTGGCTTATTTTATTCATCAGATTATGTAACCCATACAAATAGTATCAAGTATAAGATAGAGTTATTATCAGAAGCCAAGGGATGTGTAATATATTCTTACTGGATACTGCTAGCACAAAAGCAAGCATTGCAGCAAGAGAGAGACAAAACGTTAGATGATATAATAATTTCAAGTAGCAACAAATGTAATTTTTCACTTATAATGATCCCAAAGAAAATGCCTGCTACTGGTAAAAAAAAGGCAGGTAGCGGCTGATTACTGCCGCTTAAGTAATTGCTGTGTCATCACGGTTTTTCCTCTTCCACACATAGATGAAGTTCTAGATAGTTCGGAGAAGGAAAAGTACTTCTTGAACTTGGGGCAAAAGGACACTAGTGGGTGTCACTAGATGAGAAAGACTGACAGAAATTGGCTTTAATTACACCTCACGGGCATTATGAATTCAAGTAATTGCCCAGGGGATTAAAGGCTACCCCCAGTGCACCTCAAAAGTTAACGAATTCTTTCATTATGAATTTGCAATGTAAAACTGCCCATTTACTCAAGATGATGTCATTTTCAGAGGCCTACATTAGAGAAGCATAATGCCAGGTCAGCGGAAGCATTTAAAAAATTGAGGCTCCATAATTTGGAAATATAGACTGATAAATACAAGTTCCTACACATGGAAGTCATTTATTTGGGACATGTTGTCCAGAGATGGAAATGAGACCCGAGAAAGATTAGTGCTGTAAAATATGAACCAAAGCCATGCATCACAAAACAATTAAAATAATTTCTTGGATTAATAAGATTCTACCAACAGTTCATAAACAATTTCAGCAGGATAGCTAGACTGCAGCATGAAATTTTTGACAAGAGTAAAATCTGAGTGGGGTAACAAGCACAAAAATGCATTTCAGATGTTATATAGAAAGATAAAAGATCCACCCTTATTGCAGTATCTGAATTTTATGAAACAGTTAGTTATAACCACTGACAGAGCTGTTCTGAGTCAAGGTAAGGTAAGGTAAGGTAAGAAAGGACCTACCTGTCCCATATGCCTCCATAATACTTATAAAGTGGAGCAAAATTAAAGTACTATAGTATGGAAATTGTTGGGTGTAGTATGGGTTATGACATATTTCTGGCCGAATGTTTGTGGGATAAAGTTCACAATATGTATGGATAATAACCCACTTAAATGGATGGCAAGTACGACCGATCCATTGTCCTGCCCAATGAAGTTTAAACTGATGCTTGAAACACGAGATTATGAGATTGTATACAAAAGTGGCAAAGTAGCTGACGCCCTGTAACGTATAACAGAGAGACAGACTGCAAACAAGACTTAACACTGTGCCAGTTCTGACGGCACTTGAAGAGCCAGAGGTAAGTGTGGAAGAGAAAGAATTTTGTAGGTAAGCGTGGAAGAGAGAGAATTTTGTAGTTATTCCATAATTCACCTCTAGCCAATCACCAAGAAATAAGTAATGAAATATGAAATGTGGCTGAATATGAAGTAAATCAAACAATGAAAAATCCAGGATGGAATGTAACAATGTTATGAAAAGGATAGTTGCTACTCACCATACAGCGGAGATGCTGAGTTGCAGATAGGCACAACAAAAAGACTGTCACAAAATAAGCTTTCAGCCAACAAGGCCTTTGTCAAAAGTAGTGCTGCTGTGGAATGTGCAGGGACAGGGTGGAGAGAGGTTAGGACGGCTAGGCACAGTCAGGTTATTAGTCGGAGGGCAGGGGAGAGGTGGGTGTAGTGGGAAAGGAGAGAAGTAAAAAGACTGGGTACTTTGGTGGAATGAGGGCTGTGTAGTGCTCGAATGGGAACAGGGAAGGGGCTGGATGGGTGAGGACAATGACTAACGAAGGTTGAGTCTAGGAGGTTTATGGCAACATAGGGTATATTGCAAGGAAAGTTCCCATCTGCTCAATTCAGAAAAAGCTGGTGTTGGTGGGAAGGTAGCATATGGCACAGGCTGTGAAGCAGTCATTGAAATGAAGATTGTCATACTGGGTGGTGTGCTCAGCAACAGGATGGTCCAGTCGTTTCTCGGTCACAGTTTCTCGGTGGCCATTCATGTGGACATACAGCTTGTTGGTTATCATGCCCACATAGAATGCAGCACAGTGGTTGCAGATCACATGATTGGTTTCACAGGTAGCTCTGCCTTTTATGGGATAGGTAATGTTCTCAAGCGCCTCACTGAGGCCTTCAAGACCGTAAGTATCCTTCCAACCTTCCACAAAAACAAATCTCCAATGCCTTATCTTTACAATCTCACAACACCTCCCAATGTCTCACCATCCAGCCACAGTGGAGCACTCCTCTCGTAACTCAGTACCACCCAGGACTGGAACAACTGAATTACATTCTCCACTATGGTTTTGATTACCTCTCGTTGTGTCTTGAAATGAAAAATGTCCTGCCCACTGTCCTCCTTACCCCTCCTACAGTGGTATTCTGCCGTCCACCAAACCTATACATTATACTTATCCATCCAACACAGCACCTGTTCACAACTCCTTACCTCATGGCTCATATGCCTGACAGACTACTCTAGTCCGGTTACAAACATCACCTATCCCATCAAAGGCAGAGTTATCTGTGAAACCAGTCATGTGATCTACAAGTTAAGCTGCAACCACTTCATATGGAACCTTCCCACCAATACCAGCTTTTCTGAAATGTGCAGGTGGAACTCTCCTGCAATATATCCTATGTTTCCATAACCCTTCTGGCCTCAACCTAATTTGGTCATTGTCCCCACCCAGCCAGCCCCTTCCTTGTTCTCATTCCAGCACTACACAGGCCTCATTCCACCAATGCACCCAGCCTTTTTCTTTTCTCCTTTTCCACCCCCCCCTCCCCCTCCGACTGCATCTAGCTGCCCTACCCTCTCTCCAACCGTCCCTGCACACTCCCCAGCAGTACCTCACTATCCCCAACTTTGCCCTGCTATTCCACCCCCTCCCCTCCCCAGCCTCCTCCTTACCCCCAGCCAGTCGCCTCTCCCACCATGCACTGCTCCTGCTCGCAGTGTGGCTTCAGCTACCAGAGACTGCAGTTGTGCGTGTGGTGTGTGTGTGTGTGTGTGGGGGGGGGGGGGGGGGGGAGGGGTTGACAAAGGCCTTGTTGGCTGAAAGCTTATTTTATGACAGTATTTTCGTTGTGCCTATCTCAGACTCAGCATCTCCACTATATGGTGAGTTGCAACTATCTTTTTCGTAATATTGTTATAGGTATGAAGTAAGATATTGCAGAATACATTCAAAAGTGTGAGAGCTGTCAAAAGAAAGTCACGAAGCACCAAATAAAGATACCACTACAATTAACAATGAATCTTCAACAAATATTTGAGACATGCAAAATTGGCTTTGTGGGGGACCTCAATCAGATGGACATCTAGTCAAGGATGCATTGACAAAATTCTTTGTTGCAGAACAAATTGAAAATCAAGACACCAAAACAGTGGACTGCGTCTTAGTGGAGAAGTTTATTTTACAACTTGCAATCCTGTCCATTTTATTAAGTGACCAAGGATGTAACTTCGTAGGTGGCACTATGAAAAGATTGTGCAAATTACTTAAAACTGAGAATCCTACCGCTGCTGCACTGCAGGATCATGGGACAAATCCAGAACCTTCAGCTTGAGAAATTCTGCTCATCACCATAATGAGGCAAGGTACAGATTTATAGAGTAACTTGGAAAACTTTGAGATATTTAAACTTAATGGACTATCAAAAAATTGTTGGACAACCACTGATGCACTTGGTCATAGGATTCTGTAAACAAAAACTAACCCTCATAGACACTGATAACACAAAGTAATAATGTACAAGAAGCCGTAAGTTGGCATGTAAGAAAAATTCACAATTCGCAAAGCCTAATTGGGCATTTATCGTAATGAGAGTGAGACAGAAACGTTGTACACTCAATTTTGTGAGAGAAATTAATAAGCTACTATTTGGCACACTGGAAGAGCAAGAACTTTGCATTTTAAAACTAAAATAGATCCAGTGGAAGAACAGGGGCAATTGCTAAAACTAAGGAACATATCACAGTAGTTAAGGCAGTGTTAACTGGCTCTAATCACACAGTAGCTAGCCTGGCATGAAATGAACTAATTGCAGCTGGAATGGAAAAGTTCCAAAAATACATAAATAAATATACCAACTGTACGAAGCGAACAGCAGTTAACTGTACTGATTGTAATGAATTAAAAACTGATTCAATTAATCACAATATTTAGTGAACTGAGTGCCACACACAATTAGGTGGCTTGTGGAGTATGATATTGATGTAGTAATCTCCGCACTAGTAAACGTGCAGAAGGAATATTAGAATATAGGGCAAGTTGTATGCCGTTCACAACTGATACAGGATGATTTGAATGTTAAGAAATTCCCCTAAGCACTCTCAGGAGAATGAGTATCAGTTGCTTAGAATTCTTGATACAGATATTTGTTTAGGACATATATTGAGCTATGTCCCGAATGTACCACTGGTGGAAAATCATGTTTGAAATGTATATGGAGAGTTACTGTTGGACACAGAAATTAGTGCCTCAAAACATTTATATCCGTACGTAGCTCCAGAAAGAGACTTACGTATCACTGACAAAGCTAAACTGTTTGTGCCAAGTTGGGAAGAGAACAATCACATTGTATGGAAATAGACAAAAACAGTAAAATATGTGAGAAAACCTTTGTGTTAATGTCTACCTACAAACACAAAACCTTTGAAGGCAGAATGTTGCAGCCCATATGACATTCCAGCAGACTGTGTACAGAAAATTGTCACTTAAAATGAGATCATTTGGACATGCATACATAACGACAAATGGCTATTTGTAGCAACTAAAGGGAAGGTCTTACCATCTCATGCAATGATAACAAACCAGTAGACATGTTAATTCAAGGTACAAGTGAACTGAAGTTTACAGGAAAATGCAAGGGTTTTGGAACCCATGTTTTCATTCAGCCTGGAAAAATAATTAGGATGAACATAGTAAGTGAAGATATCTTACCTCACTTTAACATGGTCACTGATACTGTATCAGACTAGGAGAAAAGGAATACTTCTGAGTTTAAATTGCATTTACCATTGGGGCCCATAGCACGACAATCTCAAGACAGCAGGACATAAATTAAGTGAAGAGGAAATGTCATTCAAATAAAACCACTATTTTACAGATTTTCATTTCTCGCCTTATTCTTTTGCCACCTACATTGCAATCTAATTTGTTGTCTTTGTGTTTACACAAATACTAAAAGCACTCTCAAGACTGTTTTAGATTTTTTGGAGGTATGTACCAGGTAACTATTGAGAAAAATATGAGTTTCCCACTACTAAATGAACCCAATGCAGAAACTACTGAGGGTTCACATATTCTGTGTAGATGGGGCTTGCGTACAGATTCACATGAGGGTGGTTTAGCAACCCTTCAGAACCAAATGAACCCATACATTTTTGCAGAGTGAAAGTCGAGAACTTATGTTAGCCACCAGAAGAGAAAGAAGATAAGCTGTAACCAAAGAAATGTAAATCATTAAGGACATTTCCTTTAACAATAAGTGGAAAGAGGAAATATGGTGAATCAGATCTACACTTCCATGTAGACAATGGAAAATCCAGGAGAGCAGAGATTCTCTGAATGGAGATTCAGTAACCAGCCACAATGGGGCATTCTGGCTAGATGGGTTTCTGGACGTTAAGAAAGTAATAAAAGGTAGAGTGCAATGAGTAGTAGGGGTACGGAAAGAGGCTGACTAAGGGGAGAGTTTCTGAGATGGGCCTAATGATTTTAGGAGGGACTGGAGAGCCTGTTGGATTGCTGGAATGGGGTCACTGGGTCTGTAGTGGATCAATCTGACAGCTGGCAGAATCCCTCCATCAAGTACTCTCTATGGTTCAAAATGGCAGTGGTGGTGCCTTTGTTGGCAGGTAGGATCACAATTTTAAGTGGCGGATAGCAGTTCTTTCTGTGAATCAAAGGTTAATTTCCATATTGTGGAATTTGGGGAATGGGGTGAGCTAAGGTTTGAGGCTAAGAAATTCTGGAACATTAACAAGGGGTGATTTGGGAGCAATGGGAGTGGATCCTGGTTAGATGGAGGAGTAAACTGAGTCAGGCAGGGTTCAGCTTTGATCTTGGTGAGAGTCTGCAGGGACCAAGAGAAGGTTGTTAATAAGCCCAACATGGCTGAATCTGTAAGCTGGGCAAAGGGTAAGGCTTTTGGAAAGGACTGGTACTTTTATGGGACTAAAGCTTTTGGAGGAAAGGCTCATAACTGTGTCTTGGATCTGTTAAGGTTCTGGATTCAGTATGATGGTGGGAGGGAATTTGTGAGGGTGTGGTAAATGTAGTACATCTGCAAAGCAGGAGTTGTGGCTATGAGAGGATGTGTGGGAGGTTTGGAGGCTGTTGCTGAAGTGGTAGACTGGTTATCTAAGACGGGAGTAGCAGGTTATCACATAGGAGAATTTTTTGGCATGGTTTTGTGCATGCTACTCTAGTTCCTGGAGGGTAAGATTTTCAATGTGGGAGATGCGATACACACATTTTGGATTGCAGAATAGGAGTTTTACAGATGGGCAGGAGGTATTGCAAGATTATTTGGTTGGGCCCGATTTAAAAAGTTTTGCAGGACTAGGTTGGTGAGGCTACGGAATAACAGAATTTGAACAGACAGAGGTAATTGTTGGAGGAGGGATTACAACTGTAGCTGGAAAATTTGATAGTAAAGCCATCTGGGGAGATTACATCAATTAGAAATGCAGGAACAGTTTGTGGGACTGGGTTCTGTATAGGAATAATGAAACTTTTCTGTGTTGGTGCAGATGGAAGGAGCAAAGATCCATGTTTGAGGACAAACTGGTAAAAATTCACAGGAAAAATAACAAAAAGAATATAAATACGGGTGAGAAGGTGAAACCCAATGGGGAGGGGCCAATAGTGAAAGGTGAAAATGAACTAAAATCAACATGAAAACACAATGAGATCAAACAGAAAAATAAATAGAAATAAGATAACATGTGACGCATGTCAGTGCGTGGATATGTGAGAAGAGAGGGGACAGCAGTTGTAAATGGATTAGGCAAGGTTAGTTTGTGCATGCTGGAATAAGGGAGGAGAAAGGGGGCATGGGAAGGTTGGTAGGTCGAGCTTCAATAAGTTTGTGTGGCACAGGAAGGTACAGAAAATACATACAAAAGTATGTGAGATGAGACAGGGAGAGTGATCTATGATTATCGGCAGGGATAATGTGGAATGAGAGATGCTGCATCAGTAGTCATTGCAGTAAAATAACTGTGTGTTGTGTACGGACAAGACAATTGATACATTATGGCTTCTAAGTCAGAGCATGTGCGGTCTGGAAGATGATTGGTGAAACACAGGAAAGAAAAGGTGGACACTGAGTAAAGTTTTGCATAAGATATTAGTAGCAAAGGATTTGCAGGCTGGAAGAAAACCCGATATGCAAGGTCAAACAATGGAAAAACCATTATGGAACAATGACAATATTATGAAAAGGATAAACTGCTACTCACCATGTAGAGACGTTGAGGGACACACACACACACACACACACACACACACACACACACACACACACACACACACACACAGCACAACTCGCACACATGACTACTGTCTCTGGCCATTGAGGCCGAATTGCATACAGCAACTACACCTGACAGAAAAAGCAATCTGCAGGTAGTAGGGGTAAATCCGAAAGACACAGTCCCACAGAAATGTAGGCCCTTCCCAAAAGCCTTACATTTTGCCCCACTCACATATTCAATAGTGCTGGACTTCTGACAGACCACCTCTTGTTCCCTATAGAGGAAATATGTTTTTGCCACCAACCCTACCAGACTCAACATGAAGCCAACATCAAAACTGGCTTGACTCAGTTCACTCCTCCCTCCGACTGTGATCCATCCCTGTTGCCCTCAAATCACCCTCTTAACATCCCAGAATTTCTTAACCTCAAACCTTGCCTCATCATCATCATCATCATCATCATCATCTCCTCTCAATATAGAAACTAATTCTTCATCTGCAAAAAGAACATCATTGCACCTAAAAACTGATCTCAACATTATAATCCTACATGCCTACAAAGCCTCTGCTACTGGTTCTGCATAACAGAGATTACTTGCTGGAGGGACTGCACCAGCTGGCTGTCATTCGTCCACCAACAAACCCTGCCACTGTGACGCTACTCCAGAAATCCAATAGGCTCTCCAGTCCCTCCTCAAATAAAGGTACATCCCAGAATCCCCCCCCCCCCTTCTCTCTCTCTCTCTCTCTCTCTCTCTCTCTCTCTCTCTCTCTCTCCCCCCCTCTCCTACCATATACATACTTCCTGAAGTCCAGAGTCCTATCCATGAGATCTCACTGTAGCCTGTTACTGTGCACTCAGAGAATCTCTTTTTCTTACAGAACAACACCTTCAGCCTATTACCCTTAACCTACTTTATTCATCACTACCTTTTCCAACACCCAACTGACTCCCTGACTCCACACCTAAAACCTCATTCCTGGTCACTAGGACCAACTATATCCTCGCCCACAATTACTTTACCTTTGAACGTGTTTCCTACAGACAAATCCGTGGTAAGCAATGGGCACAAACACATGGCACCATCCTATGCCAAACTATTCATGGGCCATTTAGAGGAATCCTTTGCTAACTACCCAGGATCCCCAACACTTCACCTGGTTCAATTTATGGATGACACCTTCGTGATCTGGACTGAGGATGAGGACATCCTAGTCATATTCCTCCAGAACCTCAACACTTTCTCCCACATTTGCTTCACCTGGTCCTCCTCAACCCAACAAGCCCCCTTCTTCGATGTTAACCTCCACCTCAAAGGCACCTGTGTGTGTCAAACATAACAACCACCAGCGATACCTCTACTTTGACATCTGCCTTGTTCCATACCAAGAAGTCCCTTTCATAAAGCCTAGCTACATGTGGCTGTCATATCTGTGGTGACAAGCAGTCCGCATCAAAATTACCAAGGGTCTCACTGACGCCTTCACAGACTGAATTACCTTCCCAACTGCATACAGAAACAGACCTCCTGTGCCTTCTCTCTCTGGTCACCATCACCTCCCACATTCCCACCATGTGGCCACAAAGGAGCACTCACTCCATAGTTCAGTACCATACAGGATTGGGCCAACTGGATCACATTCTCCACCAAGGTTTTGGCTACCTCATTATCCTTCCCACCCCTTGCTCAGGGGTTTTCTGCTGGCCCACTGAACCTATGCAAGATCTTTGTCTGTCCCTATCCCTTGTCTCATGGTGCATATCCCTGCAGTAGACCTAGATGCAAGACATGTCACATACATCCTCCCTCCACAATCTACTCCAGTCCTGTCACAGGTGTCACCTATTCCATCGAAGGTGAAAGCAAACTAGGCTGCAACAACTGTGCTATCTCTCCACATGAATGACCACTGACAGACTGTGGCCAAGAGACAGTTGGACCACTCAGTTGTTGAACATACAGCCCAACACAACATGCTTCACTTCAGTGATTGTTCCACAGCCTTCTCCCCCTCGATACTTTCTACTAACATCAGTTTTTTTTAATTTTACAGGTGGGAACTCTCCCTGCAATATATATCCTATGTTCCTGTAAGCCTCAACCTTGAATGGTCTGTCATTCACCCAACTATCCCCCTCCCTGCTCCCACTGCAGCACTACACAGCTTTCTATTCCACAATCACATCCACTAGTCTTTTTCCCCTTCTACTTCTCTTCTTGTCCACTCTTGCCCCTCACCCTCGTGTATGTGTGTGTGTGTTTTTTTGTTTTGCTTTAGGGCACAAAAAACAACTGGAGCCATATGCGCCCAAGTCAAAACTACAGAACACAAAAATTGAGAGGAGTTAAAAAACGATTATATGTTAGTCCCAACTGACATCAGAGAAGACAGCTAAAAACAGGGACGTGGAGAAAGGGCTACAAAAGACACCATACAGAAATGGAGGTCCAAAACTAAAAATTAAATGGCCTTTGCCATATTGCTCTGGCGGATAAAAAGTAAAATGCAGTCGACAGCTCGTGTGTCATTTGCTAAAACAGCGGATAATTGAGATGGCAAATCCAAGCAGGAACCTAAATGGTTAAAAAAAATTGACATTCTGCCAAGAAGTGGCGAACAATTAAAAGTAGGGAACGGTGTGTACAAAGTGGTAGGGTAGTGCCACTTATCAAATGACGATGGCTAAAAAGACAGTGCCCAATATGCAGCCCAGTTAAAACGACCTCCTCTTGGCAAGAGGGCCGAGAGGAGGTTGTCCAAGCTGCTGGGAGAGGCTTAAGAAGGAGCTTATTCCCATGAAGGGAGGACCATTGGCGATGTCAAAGGGAAACCACCACCTGACAGACAGCAACACAGTGATCAACAGAAGGAATATAGGAACTAGTTGGCTGAGGTACGAGGACTGCAGCCTTGGCAGCAGTGTCTGCAGCCTGATTCCTGGCAGACTGACATGACCAGGAACCAACATAAAAATCACAGTGGCTCCACCAAGAGTGAGCAAGTGGCAGTTTTATTGGACCTGCTGCACTAAGGGATGGGTGGAGTACAGTGCACATAGACTTTGAAGGGTGCTGAGTGAGTCTGAGCAGAAGACACAATTGAAAAGTCTGTGACGCCGGATGTACCCTGTGGTCTGATACAGGGCAAAGAGCTTGGCTGTAAATACTGAACAGTGTGCCAGAAACATATATTGAAAGGCACGGGTGCCAATGACAAAGGCCCACCCGACCCCACGGTCAATCCAAGAGCTATCAGTGCATATGAAGGTACTACTGCATAGTTCTACGTGAAGGTTGTGAAACTGAAGGGGATAGAGCAAGGCTAGAGTAGTGTCCTTAGGAAGTGAATGAAGGACAAGGTTAACATGGGCCGCTTCATAAAGCCAAGGTGGTGAAGGATCCCCACCCAATGGGAAACTTGCAGGTAGTGTGAAGTTAAGCCACCGTAACAAGTGCCGAAAGCGGACTCCAGGAGCTAAGAGGGAAGAGGGATGTGCCCCATACTTACGATCAAAGGAATCATCGAAAAAGGAGGCATAGGATGGGTGGCCGAGCATGGCAGACAAACGGCATGCATACCTGCTGAGGAGAGAGTCACGACAGTAGGACAGTAGTAGTTCAGCAGCTTCACCATATAGACACTCAACCAGGCTAGTGTAAAAGGCGCCAGTGGCCAAATGGATGCCATGATGGTGGATAGCGTTGAGATGGTGTAAGAGGGATGGATGAGCAGATGCATAAACAAGCACCCATAGTCGAGTTTTGAACATACAAGGGACCAGTACAAACGGAGGAAGGTGGTTTGATCGGCACCCCAGGAAGTACCATTGAGGACACATAGAACATTGAGGAACTGTGGACAGTGGAATACCAGGTAAGACACACAGGAGGACCAAGAGTGTTTCCTATCAAGCATGAGCTGCAGGAATTTCGTAGTTGCAGTGAATGGAAGGGCAACAGGCCCAAGACGTCAAGATGGTGGGAGAACCCATTTGCACTGCCAGAAATTCATACAGACAAAAGTCAATGGAAAAATGAAAGCCTTTGTCGATGTTCCAGGAGTAGATATGATCAAGACAGCACTGAAGATGGCACTCAGTGAGATAGGGCCATGGAGAACTGCAGTAGATGGCAAAATCATCAACAAAAAGGGAGCTGGAACTACCTGGTGGGAGACAGGCCATTATAGGGTTAGTTGCAATAGCAACGAGAACGACGCTCAAGACGGAACCCTGAGGCCCACCATTTTCCTGGATAAAGGTGTCCGACAAGGCAGAACCCACATGCACCTCACTCGGTCTTTTAAAAATTCCTGAAGGAAACAGAAGGCCATGATGGTGGATAGCGTTGAGATGGTGTAAGAGGGATGGATGAGCAGATGCATAAACAAGCACCCATAGTCGAGTTTTGAACATACAAGGGACCAGTACAAACGGAGGAAGGTGGTTTGATTGGCACCCCAGGAAGTACCATTGAGGACACATAGAACATTGAGGAACTGTGGACAGTGGAATACCAGGTAAGACACACAGGAGAACCAAGAGAGTTTCCTATCAAGCATGAGCTGCAGGAATTTCGTAGTTGCAGTGAATGGAAGGGCAACAGGCCCAAGACGTCAAGATGGTGGGAGAACCCATTTGCACTGCCAGAAATTCATACAGACAAAAGTCAATGGAAAAATGAAAGCCTTTGTCGATGTTCCAGGAGTAGATATGATCAAGACAGCACTGAAGATGGCACTCAGTGAGATAGGGCCATGGAGAACTGCAGTAGATGGCAAAATCATCAACAAAAAGGGAGCTGGAACTACCTGGTGGGAGACAGGCCATTATAGGGTTAGTTGCAATAGCAACGAGAACGACGCTCAAGACGGAACCCTGACGCCCACCATTTTCCTGGATAAAGGTGTCCGACAAGGCAGAACCCACATGCACCTCACTCGGTCTTTTAAAAATTCCTGAAGGAAACAGAAGGCCATGATGGTGGATAGCGTTGAGATGGTGTAAGAGGGATGGATGAGCAGATGCATAAACAAGCACCCATAGTCGAGTTTTGAACATACAAGGGACCAGTACAAACGGAGGAAGGTGGTTTGATCGGCACCCCAGGAAGTACCATTGAGGACACGTAGAA
Organism: Schistocerca piceifrons; assembly: GCF_021461385.2. Taxonomy (NCBI): domain Eukaryota; kingdom Metazoa; phylum Arthropoda; class Insecta; order Orthoptera; family Acrididae; genus Schistocerca; species Schistocerca piceifrons. Next base: position 660,381,883 of record NC_060138.1, read on the forward strand.
CATTGAGGAACTGTGGACAGTGGAATACCAGGTAAGACACACAGGAGAACCAAGAGAGTTTCCTATCAAGCATGAGCTGCAGGAATTTCGTAGTTGCAGTGAATGGAAGGGCAACAGGCCCAAGACGTCAAGATGGTGGGAGAACCCATTTGCACTGCCAGAAATTCATACAGACAAAAGTCAATGGAAAAATGAAAGCCTTTGTCGATGTTCCAGGAGTAGATATGATCAAGACAGCACTGAAGATGGCACTCAGTGAGATAGGGCCATGGAGAACTGCAGTAGATGGCAAAATCATCAACAAAAAGGGAGCTGGAACTACCTGGTGGGAGACAGGCCATTATAGGGTTAGTTGCAATAGCAACGAGAACGACGCTCAAGACGGAACCCTGAGGCCCACCATTTTCCTGGATAAAGGTGTCCGACAAGGCAGAACCCACATGCACCTCACTCGGTCTTTTAAAAATTCCTGAAGGAAACAGAAGGCGGCCACGGAAGCCCAATGTGTAAAGAGTACAGAGGATACCAGTTCTCCAGCAGGTATCTTACACCTTCTCCAAATCGAAAAACACGGCCACAGTCTGGGATTTCTGCAGAAAACCATCCATGACTTGGGTGGATAAAGTAATAAGATGGTCAACTGCAGAATGCTGCACTCTAAATCCACACTGTGCATTCATTAGTAAATTGCGATACTCAAGCCACCATACCAGCTGGGCATGAATCATACAGTATATCACCTTGCAAATGAAGCTGGTGAGAGAGATGGGGTGGTAACTAAAAGGAAGGTTATTGTCCTTACTGGGCTTAGGTATGGTATGACGGTGGCTTCACACCAAAGTCCAGGAAATGTGCCCTCTTCCCACATGCGGCTGTACATGTCAAGCAGAAAGTGCTTGCCCGCAAGAGAAAGGTGCTGCAACCTCTTGCATGTGGACAGCATCTGGCCCTAGGGTGGAGGATCGGGAGGAATTGAGAGCATGATCCAGCTCCCTCATAGTAAAGGCGGCATTATAGCACTCGCGATTCTGAGAAGAGAAGGGTATCGCCGAAGCCTCCTCTGCTCCTTTCTGATGGAGGAAGGCAGGGTGATAATGGGAAGAGCTTGATACTTCCACAAAATGGCAGTCCAAGGTGTTGGAGATAGAATAGGGTCCACGGTCCACAATAACATCGTCAGTTACTGTCTGGCTGGAAATTGGTGAACGGATCTTGGTCCCAGAGAGCTGTTGGAAGTTGGCCCACACGACAGAGGAAGGGGTGGAGCAGTTAAAAGCACTAATGAATGAAATCCAGCTAGCTTTTTTGCTATCCCAAAGAAAGCAATGACACTTCACACACATCTATTTATAATTAATGCAGTTTTCCATCGTACGATGATGATTAAAAATGCGTAGAGCACTTCTCCGTGCGCGAATTGCATCGTGGCACACCTCAGTCCACCAAGGGACTGGGACACGGCGTGTTAAAGAGGAAGTGTGAGGAATGAAACGTTCTGCAGCAATAAGGATAATGAAACTTCCTAGCAGATTAAAACTGTGTGCTGGACCGAGACTCGAACTTGGGACCTTTGCCTTTTGCTGGCAAGTGCTCTACCAACCGAGCTACGGCAGACAGTTTTAATCTGCCAGGAAGTTTCATATCAGCGCACATTCCACTGTAGAGTGAAAATTTAATTCCAGGAATAAGGATAATGTTTGTAAGATATTCCACCTGGTCCTCACAACTGGGGAAATCTTGTTCTTCAAAAGCCGCCAGGGAGGAGTAAAGCCACCAGTCAGCCTTAGTAAGCTGCCATTTGGTTGTGCATGCAGGTGGGGTAGGAGTCAGCAAAGGGATAGCACCTGGGAAATGGTCGCTCGAGTAGGTGTCAGAAAGAAAGGACCATTCAAGACGATGGGCAAGCAGGGCAGTGCAGAAGGATAGGTCCAAATGGGAATAGGTGTGCGAGGTGTTGGAAAGGAAAGTGGGTGCTCCAGTGTTAAGGCAGAAAAGGTTAAGTGGGTTAAGAATCAGCCAAGAGGGGCACCTCTCTGACAGGTTCTGGGAAAACCTCAAAGGGGATGATGCGCATTAAAGTCACCAACTAGCAGAATGTGGGACGTACCTGCGGGACACTGTGATGCTAAAAGCAGCCGTAAATCCTCTTTGTGGGACCCAAGGCCTCTAATGTTCCATTGGAGGAGAGTCATGATGATGAGGAGATGTAGGGGTATCACCTCGCTGGCTGCCGAGTAACAGCCTGAGAAGAATTGCTGCTACAGGGTACAGAAGCAAGAGGATCCTGTTCCATGTGGTCCATAGCAGCATTGGCTTCCTTGTTCTGTCGGTCTGTGCAGTTCAATGCAGAAAAATGGTTGGTGGTGCGCACTGGTGACAAGGAGGTTGGCCGGGCTAAGGTATCATGTGGCAATACCGACGAAGAGGATCTTCGAGTCAGCGAAGGAGAAGACCGTTTGCCTTTGGTGACTTCTTCGAGCCTTTTCGGTTAACGGAGTCTTCACGGGAGTACTCCTCCTGTCCTTTCTGGCTTACTGGTTGCTTTGCCCCTTGAGGCGAGAGTTTGACGGTTTGTTGCACAGCTAACGGGGGGATGGTGATGCTACCTTGACACTGGGCGATTTCACAATCTCAGAGCTGAATCTGAGGTCGCATGTCTGTGAGGCCATGTCCTCCATGGAGCGAGGGTAACACAAACAGAACTATAAGTGCCATACGGGAGAATGCAGAGTTTGCGACTAGCCAACAACTTGCAAGTTACTGGGCAAGGCACTTTTTCCTTTACCTAGATCTCTTGGTCAGCTTGCTCATCAAGATACATGAGGCAATCCTGAGAGGAGGCAGCATGGCTGCCACTGCCGTTGATAAAGTGTGGAGGAGGAAGCGGACAACTGCCCTCTTGCGCATCCCTACCACAGGTTACACAATTATCTGGGTGTCGAAAATTTGTTCTAGTGTGGTTGAAATGATGACGCTGGTAGCAGTGCATTGGGTTCAGAATGTACAGCCGATCTGTGATAATTTCATAGCCTGCTTTGATCTTGGACAGAAGCACCACTCTACCTAAGGTGAGAAAAAGATTGCGGGTGGTCACTGAGAAAGAATCTGCTTTTTTCATCACCCGATGGACGGCAATGACACCCTGATTGGAGGGGTAGGATTGGATTTCAGCCTCGATTAGACTATCGTGCAGCCTAATGTAAATAACACCATGGGAAGAATTCAAAGTTCTATGGGCCTCGACACAAACAGGGTAGCCATGGAGAAGTGAGGCAGCAAACAGTTGTGCTTGAGAATCAGAAGTAGTCTCCAAAAGTAAAGTGCCATTCCATAAACGTGAGCAGGATTTCACAGGGCCAGCAATTGCATCAACACCTTCCTGAATAATAAACAGATTTACTGAGATGAGGGATTGACTATCTTCAGTACGTGAGACCACGAGGAACTGTGGTAGATCAGGAAGGGTCTTTGAATCATTAGCCTCATTACGTTTATTTTTCATAGTGAAGATGATTGGCTCATTGCGAGAAAATCCCCATGATTGCCAGCATCTCTAATGGCGTGCTCCTTCCAACTGGGGGGGGGCCCTTCACCAGGGGGTGTACCTGCCTTAACTGATTGTTCACACCTCAGGTCACACCCCTCGAATGTCAGCAATTTGAGAAGGTTGCAGCTCAGGCAATCACCCCTCCCTGCAGCTGGCCTGTACCAGAGGGTACGTGCAGACCCTACCTGTCGACGTATGGCTGGGAATTACGCGTTACCCAGTCAACTGTTATGCATCAGATGTGGGGGACAGCCTTCAGGAGCACACAGGGAGGAAGATGAAAAATAGGAACCTCAAATGCAGAAGCGGAGGATTGAGAGAAGGGAAACAAAGAAAGGAATATGGAGCAAAATAACAGTGGTGAGAGTGTTCTAACATCAGCGACAGACAAATGCAGAACATTCCCAACAACACCCCAGACTTGTGTGTGTTTCTACCTTTGAAGAAGACCTCATGTCAAAAGGTTAATATGTATAGCAATCTTTTTGTTGAGTCTGTCTGCAACTTACTCTTTTCATTACATTTCCTGGATTTTCCATTACATACATATAAGTGTAGATTCGATTTACATTTTCTCTTCCCAATTCTTAGTGTTAAAACGAATGTCCTTAATTAAAGGTTTACATAAAATTATTTACTTAATATGTGCCTTTGGTTACATCTTACCTTCTGTCTCTTCTGGTGGCTAATGTACATTTTGGACATTCATTTTACCCTTCAGCTGGTTCTGATGAGGGCACCCAACTCTCATGTTAGTTGCTAAGTGAGAGTCATCTACATTCGATTGGTAGTTTCTGTATTGTTCACTGTAGCAGTGGTAAACATGTTTCTACATTAGTCCATCTGGTACATACTTCAACAAAATCTGAAAGTCCTGAGAGCACTTAGTATTTGTGTAAATACAAAGACAACAAATTAGACTCCAATGTAGGTGGCAAAAGAACAGGGTGAGAAGTGAAAGTCTTTAAAATAGTGCTTTTCTTTGAATGAAATTTCCTCTACAGTTTCACTTACTTTATGCCCTGTTCGTCTCACCATGGCCTCCATCGGAAAATTCAATTTAAGCTCAGAAATATTATTTTCATCTGGCCTATGATACAATAATCGACATCCATGTTCAAGCCAGGCATATTATTTTCACTTATGTTCAACTTAATTACTTTTTCAGATTGAATGGAAACATGGGTTCTGTAGCTCTTGCATTTTCCTATAAACTGCACTTCATCTGTACCTTGAATTAATTATTTCAGGTCAAATGGATACAATTGTGTCAGGTAATTTTTACTGCCTTAGCTGCAAAAGAAGCATTTTTTCTAATGGAATCCTGATGTACACATTTGTCAATATTCCGCATTTCCATCATGCACAAGTGATGCCAACTCTTTGGCATCACTATTAAAAAAATATCAGAAAGTCAAGGTAGCAGTGTGCAGGCAGCTCGTGACTGTCAGAATACGTAAGTGTGGTTGGTTCACTATATTCCACTTTATAATTGAGTACTATTATTTTGCATAGTAATTACTGAATGATAATTTTACTATTTACTACAGAATATTTCTTAATGAGTTATTTTAATCCATAAATTGAGGCCAAATGTATAAAGTATGTTTGGAAAACGGGTACATAGTTTTGTATAAATCTTGCAGCTAAAAAACATTTAAATCATCATCTAAGGGTGTTACCACATAAAGAAACATTTTCATCCCTCCAGAAAAAAAAAAATCAGGTCTTAAAGCATTAATTTGTCTACTGGTTTCTTATCATTGCATAAAATAGTAAGACTCTCCCTTTAGGTGCTACAAATAGCCATTTGTTATTAGGTAGGGATGTTGAAATGCTCTCATTTTAAGTGACAATTTTCTGTATACAATCTGCTGGAATGTCGTATGGGCTGCAACATTCTGCCTTCAAAGGTTTTGTGGTTGTGCAGACATTAGCACAAAGGTTTTCTCACATATTTTACTGTTTTCGTCTATTTCCATAGACTGTGATTGATCTCTTCCCAACTTGGCATATTGTTGTTTAGCTTTGTCAGTGATATGTAAGTCTATCTATGCACAGATATAAATGTTTTCAGGCATTGATTTCTGAGAGAAATACATATACTCTCCATATACATTTCAAACATGATTTTCCACCAGGAGTACATTCGGGACATAGCTCAATATATGTGCTGAACAAACATCTGCATCAAGAATTATGAGCAACCAATACTCTTTCTCCTGGAGTGCTTAGGGGAATTTCTTAACACTGAAATCATCCTGTATCAGTTGTGAATGGCACACAACCTGCACTATATTTGGTTCTAATAGTCCCCTTATGCATTTACTAAAGTGGAGAGAGTAGCTACAAAGGCGGGTGAGGGTTGGTTGCGCAGAAGCAAGTGGAAGTGTACCACACGACTCACAGCCAACTGCGCGCCAGTGACATTCTTGTCTTCGTTCTGTGCAGGTCATACTGCAGAGACACTAGTTTCACGTATGAAACAAGCTGAAAATTGTAATGGAAGCAAATGGACCATGTTGAGGATACTGAAAGACATGGGATTCAGGTATCAGAAAACAAACGATGGTAGGATATTATTAATGGAACGAAGCAATATTGCAGCTGCAATGACTGTTTTTGAGAACAATGCAGGAGATCAGAAAAGCTGGCACATTTTGAATTTATTACTTAAATGAAACTTTCGTTAATCAGAACCACACAAGGGCTACGTGCTGGAAAATGAGTGATGGGTACGGTGGATTAAAAGTTCCTGTTGGTAAGGGTAACAGAATTATAGTGCTTCATGTCTAGTCAGCAGATACTAGCTTTATTCCCCAGGGTAAGCTGATTTTTAAGGCATCTAAAGCTAAGAATTCCGAAGATTACCACTGAAATGATGTACGGCATCTTCAAAAAGCGGTCTACACAACAATTATTGCCACATATTCCTGCGTCTTCAGTTATAGTCATGGACAATACAAGCATCCACTCGGTGCAAAAGTGAACAAAGTTCCTAATACAAACTCCAAAAAGGCAGACATTATTGCATGGCTGTCATCTAATGGAATACATCATAACTTGTCGCATACTACAGCAGAGTTGCTGGTTCTCGTCAATCAACACAAGCTTGCATACAGAGTTTATACGATAGACGAAATTGCAAAGCAGTAGGGCCACACTGTATCTTTAGATTACCCCCACACCATTGCAACCCAATTGAGCTGGTATGGACTCAAGTGAAAGCATATATTGCGGAAAAGAACAGTACATTCAAAGTTGCAGATGAGGCAATAGACAGCATCTCAACATCTGCTTGGGCAGCTTGCGTAAGACACGCAGAGAAACTGCAGAATGAAGATTACAACAGGGAAATTGGCAGGGACATGGTTATGGAACCATTTGTCATAAATCTTGCAGAGTCTGATTCACCTACTCAGGACAGCGAAGACGATGGCATGGATTTCTTGCTCTGAAGTATGTAAATATCAATTACTGCTACTTATGAATGTTCCAGCAGCAGCATAAAAAAAATTATAAGTAGCTCAAGTTTCATCTTTGACCTCATAACAATGCCATTTTCTTTGTAAAACATATTTTGTTGAATGAAGTACACGTACTACCAGTAACACATTAAATGACCTGTTTCTGATATCCTTAGGTCACAAATTATTAAAACTTGAAAATGCTTAAAATGTAGTCAATCACTGCGGGGGCTTAATGCAAGCAATGCAAAAATTCGTTTGATTAACGAAATGAATCTCTGTCATTCAAAAGATGGAACATTAAACATTGACAGTATTTAAAGAAAGAATGAAGTTATATCATGATTACTGAAAAAAATAGTGTGTGTCTCGGGGTTAGTACTGCGTAACTACTGTGACCTGTTCCTTAGTTTCAGCAGTTGCCTCTGTTCTTCCAATGGAACTATTTTAGTTTTAAAATATGAAGCACCACATGCCAACTTAACGCTTCTTGGACATAACAACACTGTGTTATCAGTACCTAAACTGGTGAGTTTTTGTTTACAGAATCTTATGACCAACTGTGTTAATGGTCTGTTCCATAAATTTGTAGTTAATAAAATTCCATCATGATTCACATTACAGACTAACTCAGGACAGGTGTAGTCTGAAAAGGACAGGTTGAAGGGGCATGGCTCTGGAAACTGAGTCCTTGTTAGAATAGTATGATAAACTGCAGTTCTGGGTAATTATTAATGAGTTACATGATTAGCAACTGAATCATGTGTGTCTGCTAGTACTGAAAACAAAAGTCATCAGGAGCCATGACTTAAGTAAAGCACCTCTGGAGCAGTAACTCAGCAAGTGCTTTACATACAGCTATAATGCACAGAGCCTGCAAAAATGTAATAATAATAATAATAATAATAATAATACCACGAATATTGTTGATGGCTCATATTTCTGTTAGTTCTATGATGATTAGTGAAAAAAATGGAAATATCACCTACAGATCTTTTATTTAACAAAAATAGTACAATGGTATAAAATTTATAAACATGATAAATCCCATTGATTCCATATACAAACATTCATGTATATACTTGAGCACCACAGAACCTGAACATATAACCAACACCTCAGTTGTGAACAGTGTTGACTAGTTCAGGAACTTCAGACATTAAGAAAACAGTAAGAAATATATGTGTAAAGCTTTAATTATATAATGAAATAAACATGTTATAATATTGATGCTACTCTTTTAGTTTTAAGAAAACATGCTCCTGCATAGCTTCCTGAGTTTGCTGTGGTCTCTGAATTGCTTCTAGTATGAACCTCCAATTTCAGTGAAGTTTATGCAGTTATGAAACTTTGCCAGGCAGCCAGACCCTTCCTTTTGCAAGAGTGCTCAATAGGTATGATGGGTGTACTGACAGGTTGAGGCTATTCAGATATGCTGACAGTGACTAAGAAACCACTTCAACCAATGGTCCAATGATAATGATTAACCTTTAAATCAGCTGGCCTTCAGTAAGACAAACCACAACATAAAATACAATAATGAGGAACAATTACTGATGTATAGCAGACAGAGAAAACCGATTACAAAGACTTTCAGCCATGACTTTAGAATGCACTATAAACAGCAATGTTAAACTATACTACAGAGACAAAATGTGGATTTTGTAAGCATTTCTCAATTCAAGAAATTAAGCTGTTACAGAGCAAGAAATATTAAACAGTATCTGCCAAATGCCATGTAGGTTGACATAATGTCCAATGAAATACCTGCACAAAATGTCAAACCAGAAACTAACATCTTTTTCAGTTACGAAAATTGGACATTTCTAGACAACAGATGACAGGGAGGAGGGGGAGGAGGTTAGTGTTTAACATCCCATCGACAACGAGGTCATTAGAGATGGAGCGCAAGCTGGGGTAGGGAAGGATGAGGAAGGAAATTGGCCGTGCCCTTTCAGAGGAACCATCCCGGCATTTGCCTGAAGCGATTTTATGGAAATCACAGAAAACCTAAATCAGGATGGCCGGAAGAAGGGACTGAACCATCATCCTCCCGAATACGAGTCCAGTGTGCTAACCACTGCGCCACCTCCCTCGGTGATGACAGGGACAGTGATAAGATGCAAACAAGATACTTTTACACTGTGCTTATGAATACACAACTCATAGCAAAATTACATTTTTGACACCAGAACAGAAGTAGGAGAGAATATATACACAACATTTTTGTACAATGACTGAAACATTCTACAAATACTGACTTTATGGTGTCTATACAACAAATAATACATGAAAAACTAAAGAAAAAGAACTTTTGACTTAGACCACATCAACTACAGGACTAAATCAACTTCTGTATTTGATGAACTTTCTATTAATTCTTACTGATTTTATATGTTCCAGCTTTTTTTAAGGACAGAATGTCCCCAAATTTAGCTTTACTGAACATGTTTTTCTATATTTTAACTGTAAAAGCATTTTCAACATAAATGTAAACACACAGAATGACATTGTGCAGAATGCAGTAATTGCTACAGTACTGCCACATTTGCATTGCAGGTTCATTCACATAATAATAATGAAACAGCCTAGACATGTCCTCCCTCCTTAAGTTTTGTGACCAATTCATCAACATCAGCTAGGATGGAACCTGCCTGTCTAACTGGTGGGTCTTCCACACTCACAACCTCAATTCGTGCTGCAGTATCAACGCCCAGATCCTTTGGTGATAATTTCTTAATAGGTTTCTTTTTTGCTTTCTGAAAACAAACATTTGTTTACAACAACAAAACTAAAAGATTAATATTATTAAACACTAAAATACATGAACAGTACATATCAGCTTTCCCATCCTTTATAATTATTGTAATAAATATTTCGATTTGCATTTAAGTATTATGAACTTTAAGTATGTTGTAACAATTGACAAACCATGAAATACAAGAACTGTTACACACCATAATGTTTGGCAGTGTGGCGTATCTTGGTTCATTTAACCTCAAATCAGCACTGAGGACAGCTGGCATCTTTATTTTGATCATTTCAAGACCACCATCAATTTCTCTGGTCAGTTTCAATTCACCATTTGTCTTTTCAATCTGAAAAAGTGGCAACCATGTTAAATGTTTTGAAGATATATTTTCATCAAGGGATTGAAGATCATTTTTAACATCTTTAGAAAGAACAACACTGCAGAGCTTACAGCCCAAAGTGTGAATATAGCACTTAGAAAGGGTCTGACAAGTTCAGTGGATCCCACAGGTAGAATTATCAGTGGATACAATAGTTTATTTACCAATGTTTCAATTTGATATATACTGTCACAAATAAATAAGACAGCCTCACTATTATGAAATTACAATGTAAATACTTATATTATGGTGTGTAGCATTGGGTGATAATGTAGAAAATGTCTAATACTTGATCAGGCACAAAAATTCGATGTTGGCTAATCACTGTCTAAATTGAAGTACGTTACGCAGAATAATAAAATGCCAAATTACTGGCATTATCATACATAAGTAAAAGTACATACAACAAAGGAACTAATCAATTATTTAATCAGAAGAACAGAAATGGGTGCAGAAAGACTTCACCTATTACAGAGGAATAAAGTTGGTAACAATTCACCAATGAGAGCTACATCCAGGCAGAGTCCCTAAGTAACACTGCCATCATACATCACTTCGAAGCATCTGTGTTTTTAGCTGTTTATCATAGCTGACTTGTCATAACAACTATTTACATTCATCCGTTTTGTTATGTTCAGACACTGCTGCTGATCAGCAACTGTTCATTCTATTAATGAAAGATCGCTCCAGTTGCTGAAGTGTACTTCATTTAAGTTCATGACCAATTTCAATTTCAGCCATCACATCCATGCCATTTTCAAATGGATCTGGAACTGCCATTGTTAATGCATAATGTATGGATGTATGAATATCTTACATAAAAGGACACAAAAAACTAAGCTCATACTTTTGCAGCGAAGGTACGGTTGGACATAAGTGATATGCCTGATGATATTGTAGGAGAAATGGTTATGTAAAGATTATTATAATTGTACAATTCAATAAACAAAGTATTGTCATGCTTTAGATTTAAAAAAGAAATTACATTCTGACATGTTCAATATTTCAAAGTCTCATGTTTCACCAGTGAAAAGCTAAAAATAATTTTTTAGTTTTAATAGATTTCTAAAATAGTTGCAATGGACAGCACATCGACATCAAGTGGAAAGTTATGCCCTCTAGTTTAGCAAGCAAAAGTTAAACTGGTAACTGTCGGGGGCACTGTGTGTCTGATGTGATATTAACTGTTAACAGAAACATGCTTACTGAGATCTAGTCACACCTTTGAAAGTGTGGAGTACTTTTAAAGTAAAGGATGTTGTCAATAATGAAGCAGCCCATGTCTAGAAAACTGGTCTCTCTCTCTCTCTCTCTCTCTCTCTCTCTCTCTCTCTCTCTCTCTCTCTCTCACACACACACACACACACACACACACACACACACACACACACACGGGAGAGAGAGAGAGAGAGAGAGAGAGAGAGAGAGAGAGAGAGAGAGAGAGAGAGAGAGAGAGATCTACAAGTAGTGCACACTAAGAATTACCAGTTTCCTGGATATATGTCACCCCTTTATTGACAATTTCCTTCAAAAGTAATCTGCAATTTCACAGCTGCATATAAACATGTTTTTGGAAGCAGTTCACAACTAGTGCCCTCTACAGTTCCTTGTTTTAACTTCTTCTGCTCACACTAGATGATGTAGCTTTGTACTCTATCTGAACACACATCTACTGCGACTATTCTGGAATTTCATTAAATCTATAAAATGCATGTTTCACCATCAGCTGCTTTTATTTTAAACCCAAAATATGACTGGTGTCAGGTCTTTAAGGATTCTATCCAAAGATACAAAAAAATTACATTTAATATATACGAAATGTTACAAGGTTAAAACACGAAATGTTACAAGGTTAAAACAGTTTAAGCCACAACATCACATCTGTCATTACTTAAATAATTGCATCTCATATGTAGGGCAGCTTATGAATTCCAGTTTATAACACAGGACTTTTAGACGCAAACCCACTAATAAGAAGCGTAAACAGAGCAGTACTGAAGAGAAGGAGTAAGTATTAGAGTTGTACAAAATATTGAGTAGTTGGCCAAAGATTTTTAAAAGTATTTTCAACATATCTTGGTGAACATCTTTGGTGTAGATTCATGTGTAAACAGAAAACGAAGTTGCTATCCCCAAACAAAGTAAAATCAATTTTACAATACAAGGTAGACAACATTATAACCTTGATGAACAGCATCATAATTATTGTATACACTCAAATGTACATTAACAAACATCAATTATGTCATGAATGTAATGAAAATAGTATCCATAACATAAAAACAAACTACAATACAGTGTTCAGAAATAGGTTGAATGCCACTCAGCATTCATATGAATGTAAGTTATAGTAGTGAACAATCACTGTAAAATATTGACTACATTTAATGAAAAAGATTATATGCAAATGAAGTTTCATTAAAGTGCTTAAGCACACTTCATTAAAGTGCTTAGAAGCCTAGTATGTCTGTAATACTAATACCATAAAGAAGGGGATGGGGATAAATAACCACAGTACAATCAATCATGTGCTCAAATTTGGCTTTAAGGAATATTGACAAAACGTGTGTATAAACTTTTAGCTAAAAGGCATTAGAGGCTAAGCCACTGAGTATGTATTTTGAGAGGCAAATAGAAAAAAAAATTCTTTACCTAATCCAGGCAACAAAATATGTACTTGCATATGTGAAGAATTAAAAGAACATTAAACGGAATGTAGACCTTGGGCTACAGATGACTAATATAACAATACATTAAGGTTGTGTAGACAACAAAAATGATCTATTGCTCATTAAAATGAGAAATACATCTTAGGAGTAAGACCATACTTCAAGCAAAAGATAACTTATTGACCTGAAGTCCATGTCAGATACAATAAAGTTAAAAATAGAATTACTGTGTGTGCAACATACTAAATGAAATATAACAAGAGAGAAGTTATAAACATTTAATAAATGATTATGATGGACAACAATAGTTCCACATGAAGTGGGTAAACTATAATACAATCCACCTGTACTGCAGTTGCATAATGAGGAAACCTAACAGGGGCTATAAGAAAATTGTGTGCAATAATAGTGTCATTAGCATCAATTGTTGAAAATTTACTAGATAAAACTTGTCCCATTTATGTCAGGCAATCTTTTAGTATTATAAAACTAAGCTATAAGGTTTATCAGGAAGACTAGCTTGAGGGGGTGACAGGGAGGGGAGTAGTAGTAGAATTGGAGGAGACGGACTATATAATAGAACCAGGTAAGTGAAAAACATGAGAAAAATTCTCTAAGAAAGCCTTATTTTTCAAATATTGTTAATTGAGAACATCATTTGAATGTTATTTAAAAGTTACAAAAGATATCAATTTCCTACAGAAGGTTCATACTTAACACTTTTTTGCTTGATGTAGCATTTTCATTTTCTCATCAGCGGTACCTATTGTGCGATTACAAGCTTTAACGTGGAAACCTAGAGCTGAAGTGTTTAACCCTTTTAGTGCCAAATACGATCTGATCGTGATCCAGATTTTCGGCGAAAAATGCCAGTAACGATCTGATCGTGATGCCTTTCTCATTCGCTAGGAAATACTAACAACTTTGCCTTCAAGCGCGGAAAAAATGAATGAGAAAGGCATCACAATCAGATCGTTACTGGCATTTTTCACCGAAAATCTGGATCACGATCAGATCGTATTTGGCACTAAAAGGGTTAAAAGATTATTGTGTGTGTTTAAGAAACCTTGTCTTTAGTTTCTGCCCAGTTTGGCCTATGTAAAACTTTTCACATTGTTGGCAGTTAATTCTGTAAACACATGGCCTGTCATACACTGACTGTTTTACATCTAAGTTCTTCTGTAGTATTGTTGCAATCCTATTATGAGTTTGGAAGGCCAAAGTCAATTTACTTTTCCTAAATACATCGCTTATTTTGTCCGAGATACTACTACATACAGAAAACTTAATTTACCTTTTTTTAAATTCTTTTCGCTTTAGTTAGGGTAATTTTTGGGATTCACTCTACATGCTTTAGCTGCTTCTTTTTCCATAAGATTTTGTCAACTAGCTGTGCTTGGTATCCATTACCTACTGCTAGCAATTTCCATGTATTTACTTCATTGTTAAAGTTTACAGCAGACATGGTTCTTAGCAACCTGCAAATCACAATATGGAAGTATGCATGTTTATAACTTATGGGGTAGCAGGATGTTTCATGAATAATAGTATCTGTGGAAGTTTGCTTCCTGTATACGTAAAAAGGTTAGTTTGTTGTCTGCTTTCGAGTTCTCTAGGTCCAGTAAGTAATTTTGTTATCTTTTCCTCTTTCTATAATGAATTTTAAATTAAGATGGGCATTATTAAAAAGGCTGTAGATCTCATTGCTTACTTTGTCATTACCATTGACTAGTATAATGGTGTCATCTGCATATCTTTTACAGATAATAATCCTGCCTGTCACCTCTGATTCACTGTTTAGGATCTTGTTCTACATCTACATGGATACTCTGCAAATCACCTTTGAAAGCCTGGCAGAGGGTTTATCAAACCACCTTCACAATTCTCTATTATTCCAATCTCGTATAGTGCACAGAAAGAACGAACATCTATATCTTTCTATATGAGCTCTGATTTCCCTTATTTTATTGTCTTGATCATTTCTCCCTATGCAGGTTGTGTCAACAAAATATTTTCGCATTTGGAGGAGAAAGTTGGCGACTGGAATTTTGTGAGAAGATTCCCTCACAACGGAAAACGACTTTCTTTTAATGCTGTTCAGCCCAAATCCTGTATAATTTCTGTGACACTCACTCTCCCCTATTTACAAAACATGCTGCCCTTCTTTGAACTTTTTCTATGTACTCCATCAGTCCTATCTGGTAAGGATCCCACACCACACAGTAGTATTCTAAAAGAGGACAGACAAGTGTAGTGTAAGCAGTCTCTTTAGTAGATCCAATACATTTTCTAAGTGTCCTGCCAATAAAACATAAGTGTTTATTTAGCCTTCCCCACAACATTTTCTGAATGTTCCTTACAATTTAAGTTGTTTGTAATTTAATTCCTAGGTATTTAGTTGAATTTATGGCCTCTAGATTTGACTGATTTATCATATAACCGAAGTTAAATGAACTCCTTTTAGCACTCAAGTGGATGACTTCACACCTTTCATTAATTAGGGTCAACTACCAATTTTCACACCATTCAGATATCTTTTCTAAATCTGTTTTGCAATTTATTTTGATCTTCTGATGACTTTATTAGTTGATTAACGACAGCATCATCTGCAAACAACCAAAGACGGCTACTCAGAGTGTCTCCCAAATTGTTTATGTAGATAAGGAACAGCAAAGGGCTTATAACACTACCTTGGGGAACGCCAGAAATCACTTCTGTTTTACTTGATCACTTTCCATCTAATTACTACAAACTATGACCCCTCTGACAGGAAATCACAAATCCAGTCACATAACTAAGATAATATTCCATACCACCAGTCGACGTGCAGGCAGGGAAATCAGGATGCGCTCAGTGTAAAGACACTTCAGCTATCAATATATTAGCAGCAAATTTTCAGAGTGTTCGGAATAAAGTTCCTGAATTTACTGCCCTCCAGGAAGCGTGTGGCGAGCAAATTATTCTCGGGACTGAGACCTGGCTGAAACCCGAGATATTTAGTGAGGATTGGAACGTGTATCGGAAAGACAGATTAGACACCGTAGGAGGTGGTTTCTTCATTGCAGTTGACAAAAATGTTGTGTCTACTGAGGTCGAAGTAGAGTGTGATTGTGAAGTTATCTGGACATGTTTAACAGGCCTAGGGGAAATAAAGTTAATTGTTGGGCGTTATTACCGGCCACCAGGTTCCACCGCGACAGTTCTAGAATCATGCAAAGGGAGTCTACATTCTGTATCACAGAAGTACCTGGATCATACTATATTAGTCGGAGGCGACTTCAACCTACCTAGTATAGACTGGGATGTCTGGATTCATTACAGGTGGTACAGACAAGCCGTCGTGTGAATTACTTTTGAACACATTATCCGAAAACTGTTTTTCGTTTATTTTTGGAGCATTTGGGGGGTTAGAATATTCAATCTCACTATGACAGCCCTGTGTTCACTAATCCCTGTATCCGTTTTGATGCTTATTATTTGTTGCTAAGAGGTCAAGAGTGTTTTCACAATCGTTCACTATTTGCATGGGCTCATAAACTGCCCCAAATTTTCATAGAATGCGTTTAGCACAATTTCGGATGATGTTTTATGCATACCTCCGGAATTAAACACGTATTTTCGCCAACGTATTAAGGGTAAATTAAAGTCACCACCAACTATAATCGTATTAGTCAGGTACGTGTTTGAAATCAAACTCATGTTTTCTTTGAACCTTTCGGCAACTGTATCATCTGAATTGGGAGGTCGGTAAAAGGATCCAATTATTATTTTATTCCAGTTGCCAACAATGACCTCTGCCTATACTAACTCAAAGGCAGTATCTACTTCAATTTTGCGACAAGATGAACTACTACTGATAGCAACAAACACCACCACCAACTGTTTTTAGTGTATCCTTTTGGAACACCATTAGGTCCTCAGCAAAAATTTTGGCTGAGCTTGTATCCGGCCTTAGCCAGCTTTCAGTACCTATAACAATTTGAGCATCAGTGCTTCCTATTAGCACTTTGAGCTCTGGTACTTTCCCAACACAGCTACGACAATTTACAACTGTCATACTGATGGTTCCTGTATCTATGTTCTTCCTATGTTCAGCCCTTTGTGACTGAAGCCCTTCTTGTGTTTTCCCCAGAGACCCTCTAACCTAAAAAACCACCCAGTGCACACCACACGGCCCCTGCTACTCGTGTAGCCACCTCCTGCGTATAGTGGACACCCTGACCTATTCAGCAGAATCCCAAACCCAACCACAATCTGACGCAAGTGGAGGAATCTGCAGCCTACACGGTCACAGAAATGTCAGCCTCTGAGTCAGACCCTCCACTTGGCTCTGTACCAAAGGTCCGTAATTGGTCCTGTCGACTATGCTGCAAATGGTCAGCTCTGCTTTCATCTTGCAAGCATGACTGGCAGCCTTTACTACTTCTGTTAGCTGCTCTAAACCAGAGGAAAATCTCTTCTGATCCAAAGTGATACACATCATTGGTACCAACGTGAGCAACCACCTGCAGTTGGCTGCACCCCATGCTGTTTGTGGCATCTGGGAGGACCTGTTCCACATCTGGAATGACGCCACCATGTACGGACACAAAGTGCACATTAGCTTCCTTTCCTTCTTGGCAGTCATGTCCCTAAAGGCCCTGTAAAGTCCCTAATGTTGGAGTTCCCAACTATCAATAATCCAACTATCTGTGATTGTCCGGATCTTGCGGGCTGAGAGGTTTCCTCTCGAACAGGACAGGCGACAGCATCTGGCTCAGTGACAGTGTCAGCTACATACAGTACCTGGAACCTGTTTGTTAGACAAAGCATGGAAGCCTTACGTGCAGCCGCCTGGGAAGTCTCACCGCCTACCTCCCACTCTATCACAGGTGAGGGGTCAACCTCAGTGTGAGCAATAACTGGGCTGGTCACCACTCAGAACTGATCGGAGGACTCTGACGTGCTGGATGTCCGTTGGATCCCCACGGCCGGCCCACATCAGTGGTGCCCATCCACTGCAGTCCTAAGCTGTGTAACCGAAGCCATCACTGACTGAAGCTGAGAGTGAAGTGTCACCAACTCTGCTCACATTCGCACACAACAATCGCAGTCTGTGTCCATACTAAAGACTGTGGAAAACTAAACTATGCAGACAAATGGACTATTGGCATGTGTTGCAGTTCTCTGCCATAGACCCCGATGAAAACGCAGGAACTGTGTCTAATAAATTAGATTAATACACAGAGGTTCAAAAATCAAACTACCGAAGCACTCAGGTGAAACTAAATAATTGGCCCTCGATTGTGGACTTTTAATATATCACAAAATCTGTTCACTTTCTGACACAAATGGGAGAACTGTGGCCGTTAGATATTAAATTAACACACTAAAACTCTAGAAACTAAACTATAAAGCACACAGATATTATACAATTTGCTCCTGGTTAGGAACTCTTAAAGGTCACAATATCAGTTACTTCCTAGTCGCTGTTTGTGTCTCGGCTGACTACTACTGCCTGACTCCATGAAGATATCGGCTTATTTTCCAGCTACGCAACACCCCATTGAAAACCCTTGGGCTTGTTTATAGAATCTACCATTAAAAGTAGAATAAAGTAACTGTGTGACAACTCAAGTTTTAACTTAAATTCTTCCTGATCAGTTCAGTAGTTCCACCAACTGGGACGTTGGCATACAAGATACCAGATGTGATGTGATGTGGCTTGAACTGTCTAATCTTGTAAGTACTTATGTATATTTTGCCCTTCTTTGGAAAAGAATTTGTAACATTTCCTGTACACTACATGTAATTTTTTTGTGTCTTTGGTAGAAGCCATGGAGACTGTCTGTGACTGAAACCTGTATAATTTTAGTTATAAAATAAAAGCAACCAATGGTGAAACAGACATTTTATACATTACTTGACAACTGTTGACAGTCAGCTTCCAATAATACTCATTTAAAACATGCCAGAACTTAACTCCTTTTATGCTGAAACATAACAATACCTTTAATGTACCTGCACGGTACTGTAATGTCACTGAAGTAGTAGTTCTGGGTTTGACTGGATCAAACAATACTTAGAGCAAGAAATATTGGTAACATTCCAAATATCAAGAATAACAGGTCTACAATCCATGTTAGTAGTAGCCAATACCAATTTATCAGTGTTATTGGGCACGGAATGAATGAGTCATAATGTGGTCCTGGACATACTCTGGGGAATGATGCGACTCCAAATATATTAGTAACTGGAAGGAAAAAAGATGAAATACAAGTAGAAATCATTAGCAGTGAGGAACTGAATGGAACTGTCAAGGAAGAATTAGAAAATATATGGAAAGATCAAGTTAAAACTAAGTAGTGTAACACTAGGATTAAAACACAATGAAAGAAGGCAATTAAAACAGGTTTCAACGAAAAACGCTGAAGTATTTCATGAAAAACCAGGGGTAATTAAAGGTTAATTAAAAATCATGCACGGTCGTGCGATTCTAGGTGCTTCAGTCTGGAACCGCGTGACCGCTACAGTCGCACGTTCGAATCCTGCCTCGGGCATGGATGTGTGTGATGTCCTTAGGTTAGTTAGGTTTAAGTAGTTCTAAGTTCTAGGGGACTAATGACCACAGATGTTAAGTCCCATTGTGCTCAGAGCCATTTGAACCAAAAATCATGCAACATTCATTAAACTACCTTATACTATTGCATTGAGTGTTCGAAAGACAGCGCACAGGAAAACAAATCAAATGTTAAATTGGGGTATTATTGCAATGTCAGATAGTCATTACTTTAACCCATGAGTAGCAGTTAAAAAGCCAAATGGTGAAATTAGATTGGTACTGGACACACAACCTGGCAAAATAATTGAAATAGAAAGAGAGGACCATTCCTATGGAAAAATATTAGCTAGATTCTATAATGTCAAATACTTGAGTATGCTTGATTTAACTGGAGGTTACTGGCAGGTACCTTCAGCGGTGAAGTTTAGGAAACCCTGGCTTTCTTTTCTGAAAGCAAATGTTGTCATTTTGAAGTCCTAACTTTTGCGCTAAATGCATGAACTGGTAACTGACCAAGATCTTGCCTCTGGAGACGAGTCATTAGGAAAAGTACCTGTCTATACGGAAGATTTACTGGTTCTATCCTGAGATTAGAAGGACCATATACCACTTTTAGACAAATCTGCTGGAAAAGTTAACTGAGAAAATTCTCCAACACACATTTCAGCTGCGCCAAGATTAAATTTATGGGGTTCACACTTAATTAAACATGTATTTGGCCGGACTCAACTACGATACAACCCACATATACACGTCCAACTATTTTACAGATCATGTTCCAAGCAGTATAATTAATGCTGCTATACTTCATTCATTACTATAATTAAAGACTCATTGATATTTGAGAGGAAAATGTCAAGGAGTTTACAAATTTAACAGGAGCTTAATAGACCACAGGTATTAGGATACCCAGAGAATAAAGAATTCTGTATTATGGTAGACGCTTTGGAGTATGGTTTGTGGTGTGAGCTGTTTCTACCAGTAAGGGAAAAAGCAAAAGAATTGAAGTTCCAATGGTAGAATGAGTAAATGCAGGTAGAAAGTAAAGGAAAAACTGCACACTCAAGTTTTCACATACGAGTAGTGTGCTGCAATGAGGGCAACGAAGCACTCCCAATCTACTTTTCACCCTGTTAGCACTTTCCACTCTAACAACAATGGCATCATGGTCACTGGATGTCATTTACTGGAGTACTTGCCACCCTTCAATCTTAGCTGCTGCCATCTGGCTTTGTTACAGTCATCTCCATTGTAGCAACATCTGCTCGTCCCTTGAACATACTTGGCTGGCCCTCTAGATTCAAAACAATTAAGTCCAGTTCCTGGATTACATCCACATCTGTTGACACAAGGACACATGCATACCGAAGTAGTCACACAGCTTCCATTTAAGAGGATGGCTGGCACTTAATCTGCAGCTCAGGAAACTGGGCCCATCAAACATGTACGAAGCTAACACACACCTAGTTCTCTTAGGCACTTACCATCTGGCATGACCTAATGGCACAGGTGGTTGATCAAATGCCGAAGGCACAGCGAGTTAAGAACCCCGTCCTCTCCCTACTGCTACTCATGTTCTATATCAATAACTTACATGATAACTTTAGTTGCCATCTGACACCTTTTGCAGGTGATTCTGCTATCTATGAAAAATTCTACCTTTTGCAGGTGATTCTGCTATCTATGAAAAATTCTAACTGGTAAAAATTTTAATACACTCTCAATAAAATATCAATCCAGTGCAACAGGCTGGGTATCAGCTTAATGTATTTCTGCATCCTACAGTGTGATTGCATGTGTATTAGTTTCCATGTGACCAACTATACTGCAACTGTATTTCTGGATCAGAAGACTAAATGCCTGACACACACACACACACACACACACACACACACACACACACACACACACGGCAAATACTTGTCCCTGGTTAGAAACGCAGCAACTTACCGTCAAGTTCATAAATTCCTAACAAACATGGCACTCAACATACTCGCTCACCAGATCATAAAAGTGAAAACTTTATCACTGTATGCTGCAATGGGTGCCAATATGGTGACAATGACCAACTGAATTTCCTTGTCATATCCATAACTAATACAAATGTGAAGTACACTTTAAATACTGAACCATTAACACCCCAAACTAACAACTCCAAAGCAGACTACAAATCTGTAGCCAATATTTACCAGCACTACAATAACTCATTGACAAAGCTCCAACACAAAACCGCAGTACAAGAAAACAAGTAATATTAACACCTGGCAACACTGCACCAGTCCAATCAGACAATAACAACACTCAAAAGCAACTAAAACATTGAGATTCTACACTAGAGAGCACACCACATAATACTAAAGGATACAGTTCAAGGATGCCATGACAATGCAACAATCAACCTGTACCACAAATCTCAGTTTACTTGTTCAACCTCCCTCAATGGTTTCCTTCAGAATACAATCCACAAAACATACAAAAAATTATAATTATCCTTGTGTTATTCAGGCTGTTGTGTTATTAGGCTAGTTCACTGTTACTCCGTGATCATTCTCTGAAACATTTGTAATTTCTAAGTCAGATTGATTGTCCTGCTCCCATTGAGATATGTATTCCAACACAAAAATGTTGGAATTCTGAAGAGACCACTATTAGTACTGAAAATGCAGCTTCTGAAAATATGGCTTGATATTTTGTAACTAAACAGCACAGAATGAGAAAAGCTGGTCAACTGATTCCACCAGTCAGGTCACTTCCGTTGACAATGTATTGTATTTGGTGCCCCTCCCGTGTGCTGCTTCTCTATGTTTCAAAGTTGTCTGTTAGATATTTCAGAGAATGATTTGATGCAAGCTGTGTCAGGATGTTATTGGAAGAGTAGGTGCCAAAATGCTAGCGAGTTATTTCGATGTTGGGTATTGTGGCTGATTAATTCAAGTTTATCTTTGGAATTATTAGTTCTGTGTGTTTCTTATCATCAGAGATTTAATATTTTTTTCAGTTGGCAGTCACAGATACGACAAATTTTTGTGTAGATCACTGCTTGCTGCAGTGGGTGAATACAGGCTGTCTACAATCAAGTTACTACAGTCATTTTGATCAGGTGTGTGTGTTTACAGCTGTTTGTGCATACTGATACTGCTGATGCATGTTTTCATGAATTTTGGGGTTTTTCATTTTATTATTTGGCAGCTCTGTAGGACTGATGGGAAGGTATCATGGACATTGGTTTACCATTGTTGACGAGGGTACTTTTTGGTATTAGTAATGGAAGTTTTGATTTGTTCTGTTGCGGACTGTTTTCAACAGACAGGGTAAGTGAAGGTTAGGATAACTGGTTTGATGCTTTGAGTGTGTTTTTTTGGTGCTGAAGGCTTTGTTTTAGATGCCATACAGATCAAGTAAAATCTGCAGTATCAGGTTCCGGAGCTGTGTATGAGTTCATGGTACAGAGCACTTCATACCAGCTATATAGGTCAAGTGAAATTTATGACACCGATGGTTTTTTACTCCTGCATTTTGTTGCCTTTGTTGTTTTTGTTGTGCTGAGTGTTGAAAATCTTGTGTGCTTGATTTTTTGGACAAGTATTTGTTCTGAAATGGTATTATTCTGACTGTCCTGTATTTAGTTTGGTGCAACACAAAATTCATTGTACTGCTGGAGTTAAATATTTTACAAGTTATTTATATTCATTCACAAGTGTAGTGAGTGATATCATTGCCATATCATATGCTTGAAACAGGGGTGCCTACCTCCTCATTAAAAACGATCTCCTTCTGTCAGTGAAATATCATTTATACCCAATAATAGTGTGCTGATATTCTCTGTCCATACCAACATCAGTTAATAAACAGATATACTAATGAACAACTGAATTAAGCACAAGTCCTAATACCTGGCAGTAACCACTTCCTGTGATTTCACTACAACATCTCACATTTTAAGTGAATTATTCCAAAAGGCAGAGCTACAGAATACATAAAGTTATAGTTGAAAATGCGATTGGTATGATTTGAGAACAGTTTTGAAGTATAATACTGAACAGTTATTTGAATACTATGCTAGAATAGTGGATATGAGAATCCAACCTACTACTGCGTGTTCAGCCCTAGCAAAGAGAAATAATGCCTGTATCAAGGAACTGTATTAGTAGCCTACGATTATTCAGACTCAATTGGAGAATAATTTATTGTGGAGAATTTATTTCTGGTTTTCTTTCAGGCAACAGGTTAACTAGTAATCAAGGACAACCAGAGTAACATATGTAGTTTTGGATTATTTTCTATATAAACATTTGTCGTAAGGATTAAAAAATACAATGAAACAGCTATAGTTTTAGTCCCACATAGCCTTCAGCAATTTACATATAGATTACCAAATCATCAACGAATAATTAGTCTAATCATGACATTTAACCACACCGGAATCAACTAACAATTGTGTTTACAGCAAATGAATGAGAGGTTATGCATGAAATATATGATGTTGCACATAAACATCAATTTGAAAAACATCCCAGGGAAGGGAAAGGTGTTACCTCTACCTTGGATATGAAGGTTCCCTGTGGCCAGTCCAAGAAAGCTGCTGTCATTTGTGCTGTCTGGTT
Source organism: Schistocerca piceifrons (assembly GCF_021461385.2). NCBI lineage: Eukaryota > Metazoa > Arthropoda > Insecta > Orthoptera > Acrididae > Schistocerca > Schistocerca piceifrons. Next base: position 660,405,842 of record NC_060138.1, read on the forward strand.
TGAGTCATCATCAATTGCCTGTAACATTTGTGCTTTTTATCTTTCTGATACATTACAAAACAAAATAAAGGTCAGTATTGGAAATCAATATAGGGTGAAAAAAGTCTGTAGTGCCAAGAAATGGCACTTTATTTAAAGATGTCATTCTCTGTTGACATTACCTATAACCTGTATATTTACATAGTACATTAGCAGTACAGTTTTCATGTTTACTAAGGTGATCCTGAAAGTAGACACCTAATGAGGCTAACTTTCAGTCAAAAGCAGAATCGAATTCAGTGTCAAGTCAGGACCATGTCCACATACCTACTTGCCCCACAGATAGATTTAACTACAAGTTAAATACTTGATTGTCAACTAAAGTATAGTTTGCGTAAAGGCTAGAAAACTCCGTTATTTCAGTACAAGAAGAAAAAGTCTTTTACATATTTCCTAAATGAAACTTACCTGTTTTCCAACAATAACTAGATCAGCTTTCTCATCTTTTGCGATTTTGGCAAGAATCTGGGACACATGAATGGGTTGCAGGGTCTCATATTCAGGACCTGAGATTTCAACGTGGATACCACGGTCCACTCCCATCGCAAGAGCAGTTCTCAAGGTTTCCTGTAAAGAAAAATACTGTTTTGGCTACGATTTATTATGGGAATTAACTGCAATGTAGATACTTTTGTGCTAGCGGAATGTCACCTGTGTATTTGTAGGATTATCAGCTTCAAGACATTTTCACTATTCCTATAACAATGTACAATTTACTTTATATTGATGGAACTACAAAGAATGGAAACATACATGCACATGGGAAAGGTGTTAATCTTTTATGCACTAACTGCAGTTTCTTTTTAATAAAATATTCAAAATCTTTGGCCAAAATTTGTAATAGACTACTTTATTCCTAGGAGGGATACCTGATTGATAATAGAAGCCAAAACAGTACATTCTTCGGCAGTCCACAGATAAATTTTCAAAATACAAATGCAGTTTAAATTATCATCAGACTCTGTTGGCAGCAAGTCTCTATGATCTGCATAAGACTTCAAATCAAGGGGTTCTTTCTGAACTACAGCAAGTTGTCAACATATTACGTCTACAAAATTCGAAATGAGTGGGCCTAGGTGCAAGAAAAGTTCATGAAGAAACCATCAGAACTTAGATCCCTAAACACTTTTGCTGTTTTGAGTCGCATATTCTTACAAGAAATTTACGAATTATTTTACTTGCGCTTGGGCTGGTCCACAAGAAACAGCAACTATTTCTGAGGCTAATTTTTTTTCTTTCATTCGAACCGCCTCCTCCACGGCGATTTCATCAAATGGATTCATGGAGTGTTTGACTCCATCTGTAACAACGCCTGTTTTATCTGGTTTCACACGAATCTGAAAATGTAAAATAGAAAGGCTTTTAATATGTGTGAGGTGACTGATTATGTAAGTTTCTTTCTTTTCGTATATTCGGAGAACTTAAAGATTTAGAAATTTTCTCCAAACATTTCGATTAAAGAAATTGAGAACAGAAATGTTAATTACATACCTTAACAGCATAATCTATAACGCGCTTCACACCAACCAAAACTCGTGCCATTTTACTACAAAAGTACCAACTACTTAAGGACTTAAAACCTTTAACCCCAAAGCTCCTCACCACTGCTCACTGTTTTAGCACGCCTCTCACAGATGTTCCGCCTGTTTACGTTGCAGCATGTGAAACAAAGATCGCATGCGACTTGTTGTTCGAGCATTGCGCATTTACCACAAGCATAGTATTTACAAATGACAGCCATTTAACATGTAGTAGTTGGAGTAGTAGTAGTGGTGGTAGTAGCTTTATTCATCCGTAGATCTCTTTTTACAAGGATATAGGACATGTCAAAGTATTTACAAATTTAGATCAATTTAAAAGAAGCTAATTCGTATACACATATATTTACAGACTTCTAGTTAGAGACAATCATTAGATTTACTCCTGGTATACAATACTTTTTTTCACAAATAACTTATTAAATAATGTAATGCCACATTGTTCACTCATATCTCACTATCAGTCACTGCACACACTATACACACATTGTTTCATACCACACACACACACACACACACACACACACACACACACACACACACACACACAAATACACTGGTGATCACTGAGTCATTTCTGTACTGCAAATCCCATTTGCTATCCTGAAAAACTGAGTCAGCATCCTTCCGTAATGAGTGAGATGTTGAGCTCAGAAAGAGGAAGTGGTGTTAGTATTGTGCTATGCATAGCTTGGGGGTAAGTATTTCTAAAAAAGGAAAAAAAACATAAAGTGAAGGTGTTATGTGGAATGTTGGATATTTTATAGTCATTATTACTATTATTTATTTGTATAACATTTTTTATTAAACCCCTACTCTGTTTTAGCTATCCTTCAATGTATAAAATGTATTGCATAACATGTAATTTTTAGCTGCCTTTTTAAATAAGTGTATTTTGGCAATTTCTTTAATCTCTTTTGGCAATTTATTGTACAGTTTTATTCCTTGGTAGAAAATTCTGTTTTGAGTTTTATGTTTATTTTTTTCTTGGTAAATGTATGTTGAGTCTATCTCTTGTTGCATGGTCATGGACAGAGCTGATCGTACAGTTAGTACCAATGTTATTTTTGATGTGTGCAACTGACTGGTAAATGTATTCACATGGAGCACTTAAAATCCTGAGTGTTCTGAACAGATTTTTACAATGAGCTCAACTAGTATTTTTGGTAATTATTCTTATGGCTCTTTTCTGTAGTCTGAAAATTGTGTTCATATTTTGTGCATTTGTTCCCCAAAAAGAATTCCATAGCTAAGAACTGAGTGTACATAAGAATAATATGTAACTAAAAGACACTGTATGTTACACACTGAAGAGAGGATTCTAAGGGCATAACATACTGATGATATTCTGTTGTACCTTTGCGTGTTCACACCACTTCAACTGAGAGTCAATATTCATTCCTAGAAATTTTGTTACACAGTCTTTAGAGGTGCCATCTACATTTAATTTATCATTGTCATTTGTCCTCTTCAAACTGAAATTCATTGCATTAGTTTTTGTTATGTTCAGTGTCACTTTATTACTTATTGACCAATCATAAACTTTCTTGAGAGTTTCATTTGCTTTCTTGGCAGGGTGTTCTCTTGTTTTCTCAGTAACTATAATATTGCTGTCATCAGCGAAGAGGATTTTTTCAACATGAGTAACACTACTCGGAAAGTTATTGATGTATAACAGAACAGTATTGGTCCTAACATGCTACCTTGTGGAACCCCTATATTAATGTACTTTGGTTCTGATAATTGTTTTACTAAATATTTAGATCTATTTGAAGTATGTGTTATCTCTACTCTTTGTGTCCTATCTGTTAGGTATGATCGAAACCAGTCGTTAGCTACCCCTCTTATTCCTAATGCTTCTAATTTATTTAATAGAAATAATCAACTATCTTTACTCTGCACAACGATGAAAAGCTGCGCCAGTCTATGGATGTGGTTGATTTTGATTGACTAATTTATATTTGCTCTCATTTGACTACATTTTGTACTTGTAAAGATCGATTCACACTAGATGTCAATGGACCGTCACATCACATCACCGTCACTTAAGGGTGCGTACACACTGGATGTCACATAACATCAATTCATAATCCAGTGCGAATGGTGTAAATGATTTTATGCCATGTATGATACAAATACTTGTATCAGAATTGAGAAACTAACAACATTGAATCCCTGATGCACTAATGTAACCCTGGAGAATTGCGTATTGTTTTACTACCTGCCACAATATGGGCACAAAGACTCTGTACATCTTCTACCGCAGTTTCGTACACAAGAGCCTCCAACCCTCCCACAGATAAGTCTTATGGATCTGGGTCTGGACAGTGTGTGTGACGTCGCAACTAGTGCGCGAACGCCCATTTGTCTATTAAAAGCTTTACTTCAGAATGTATGTGGGCTGCAATGTAAGCCTGTAGAGTATTATACGGTCAGTAACGGACGAGTTGTTTCCTGCACACTGACGTCACGACCATCTGTTGCAGCTGTGCGTGTGAAAGCAGTGGAGTAGCGCTGGCAGGCCACTAACATTATACGAAGCTAAAAATATTAATAACTAATAAAGGAATACAAACAGCACAGTGAACGCATTGTTGTGGCCAAGATAGACACGAAGCCTACGCCTATGACAGTAGTACAAGTCTATATGCCTACTAGCTCCGCAGATGACGAAGAAATTGAAGAAATGTATGATGACATAAAAGAAATTATTCAGATAGTGAAGGGAGACGAAAATTTAATAGTCATGGGTGACTGGAATTCGGCAGTAGGAAAAGGAAGAGAAGGAAACGTAGTAGGTGAATATGGATTGGGGCTAAGAAATGAAAGAGGAAGCCGCCTGATAGAATTTTGCACAGAGCACAACTTAATCATAGCTAACACTTGGTTCAAGAATCATGAAAGAAGGTTGTATACATGGAAGAACCCTGGAGATACTAAAAGGTTTCAGATAGATTATATAATGGTAAGACAGAGATTTAGGAACCAGGTTTTAAATTGTAAAGCATTTCCAGGGGCAGATGTGGACTCTGACCACAATCTATTGGTTATGAATTGCAGATTAAAACTGAAGAAACTGCAAAAAGGTGGGAATCTAAGGAGATGGGACCTGGATAAACTGAAAGAACCAGAGGTTGTACAGAGTTTCAGGGAGAGAATAAGGGAACAATTGACAAGAATGGGGGAAAGAAATACAGTAGAGGAAGAATGGGTAGCTTTGAGGGATGAAGTAGTTAAGGCAGCAGCGGATCAAGTAGGTAAAAAGACGAGGGCTATTAGAAATCCTTGGGTGACAGAAGAAATATTGAATTTAATTGACGAAAGGAGAAAATGAAGCAGGCAAAAAGGAGTACAAACGCCTCAAAAATGAGATCGACAGGAAGTGCAAAATGGCTAAGCAGGCATGGCTAGAGGACAAATGTAAGGATGTAGAGGCTTATCTCACGAGGGGTAAGATAGATACTGCCTACAGGAAATTTAAAGAGACCTTTGGAGAAAAGAGAACCACTTGTATGAATATCAAGAGCTCACATAACTAATGAGGAGGTATTGAACAGAATTGGGGAGAAGAGGAGTTTGTGGCACAACTTGACTAGAAGAAGGGATCGGTTGGTAGGACATGTTCTGAGGCATCAAGGGATCACCAATTTAGTATTGGAGGGCAGAGTGGAGGGTAAAAATCGTAGAGGGAGACCAAGAGATGAATACACTAAGCAGATTCAGAAGGATGTAGGCTGCAGTACGTACTGGGAGATGAAGAAGCTTGCACAGGATAGAGTAGCATGGAGAGCTGCATCAAACCAGTCTCAGGACTGAAGACCACAGCAACAACAACAATAAAGGAATAACCTGAGGTACGTCATATTTGATGTACATCCTTCTGTTCTGAAAGCAAACAACATGTCAAAGTCTGAGATCAAAAATAGTTTTATTTTAGAAGTTAGTAAAATTCCCCCCCAAAAAAACGTAATTTCCGACAGTCAAGAATTTAAATAAATGCAGTGATGTAATAGTTCACCCTCAGTGACTATGTACGATGATCTGAGAACACTTTCAGTGTTCATATATAAATTTGGAAAGTTTTTAGTTTCAGAAAGCCTCTGTAACTTTTTTATAATAATAATTTCAAGAATTCTAAGTAAATACGTGTATTGTGTGTTAGGGTGTGTGTGAATGAGAATGTGTACATGAGAGTATGTGGGACGTTCGGCATTATTAAAAATCATTCATGTAATTCTCTACAGGAACTGCCAAGTGTTCCAACTCTGTAACGTGGGAACGAATCCACTAGTGATTCCCCTACTAGTGAATGTCGGATGTCCAAATATGTATCCTGTAGTTCATTTTGTTTTGTTTATTTAATTAGAGAGTTTTGTGTTACTTAATTTGACGACGTCAATGAGCCTAGAGAAGTGGTTGTTGCTTGCTAGATTTTGGCACGAGCCGCGCCCTAGAAGTGAGCTGTCATTGGTCGTAAGTGCTGACAGCCAATGAGAAGCGAGACGGTTGGCCGCCTAGCGAAGAGATATAGTTTGAGTAGTGGGAGAGTGAGAAGGGGAGTCGCGAGCTAGCTTTGATTGGAGGCTGTTATGTTGGATGTGACTTTTCACATTATGTGTAAGATGAAGTCTTGGGATGACTTCCGCGTTATGGTCCAGTGTTAATGGTATCTAGTAGTGACCAGAAACTGTTTATGAAAACTTTAGAGTGTTGTGATAATTTACTTATAGCGGCCTCTGGCGTGCAGCTATGAGGTTACGGTTTCCTCAACACTGCTTTTCTGTGATCTCGTAAGTAGCTGCAGTCAGGAGTTTACGTGCGAAGATCTACCGCTGTAAAGAGGTAGGTGAAAAAAAAAGTTATAAAAGAAATTGCATTGCAGCAGCAACATATAATCAGTCGCAATTGGTGCATCGCACGCACGCACGAAAAAAAAATCCGTCGCAATTGGTGCATCGGCCGGGAAAGATAATGAAACATTTCATTAAAGGCAGTAGTGTGTGTGTAACCCGACGATAAGAAAGTGCTCGCGAATAAATAGGAACTGGGGAAAGGACAAATATTAAGAGTGAACTATCGCCACGTGGACAGAAAGACAGTGATAGCCCATGAACTGTGAACGTGTTTGATGTGCTTGGCGGATGAATTTTGCGGTTATATCGCGCCGACTGAAGTAGCTAATAATGGCGACATCTGGCAGACTACTAGCTACGAGACGACGCGACGGCGGCAGCGGAAGCAGTTGGCAGCGCTGACCGGAGTGGTGGCCCGTAAACTGGTACGGCGGCCCAGTGCATGGTGATCGGACCCGCAGCCTCAGCTAGCCGTGTTGGAGACATCAGAAGCGCAAAGTTAAGTAGTGTGGTTTTTAAAACTTTGTGTGCATGTGTGTGAAAAAAAAACTGAATAAAATGGCTGAGTGTAAGCAAACAAATGTAGAGGATGAACTGAGGGTAGATAGGGGGAAAGAACAAGGGGAAGAGATTTTTGATGCCATGAACTTTAGCTTGGGTGTGTCCCAACTCAATTTCAGTAGTAGTTTGACAGAGTCATTAAGTGTTAATTATGGATCGGAGGTGGAACGGGCCGGCCGCGGTGGTCTAGCGGTTCTAGACGCTCAGTCCAGAGCCGCGCGACTGCTACGGTCGCAGGTTCGAATGCTGCCTCGGGCATGGATGTGTGTGATGTCCTTAGGTTAGTTAGGTTTAAGTAGTTCTAAGTTCTAGGGGACTGATGACCACAGATGTTAAGTCCCATAGTGCTCAGAGCCATTTGAACCATTTTTTTGGAGGTGGAACAGAATGTGCCAGATCCCAGTGTTTCAGATCTATCTGTGGCAGTAGCTAATATTAATCGAGACATTGTAGCAGTAAATGATGGGGTGATGCGCAAAACTATAGACCTATATCTCTGACGTCGATCTCTTGTAGAATTTTAGAACATGTTTTTTGCTCGCGTATCATGTCATTTCTGGAAACCCAGAATCTACTCTGTAGGAATCAACATGGATTCCGGAAACAGCGATCGTGTGAGACCCAACTCGCTTTATTTGTTCATGAGACCCAGAAAATATTAGATACAGGCTCCCAGGTAGATGCTATTTTTCTTGACTTCCGGAAGGCGTTCGATACAGTTCCGCACTGTCGCCTGATAAACAAAGTAAGAGCCTACAGAATATCAGACCAGCTGTGTGGCTGGATTGAAGAGTTTTTAGCAAACAGAACACAGCATGTTGTTATCAATGGAGAGACGTCTACAGACGTTAAAGTAACCTCTGGCGTGCCACAGGGGAGTGTTATGGGACCATTGCTTTTCACAATATATATAAATGACCTAGTAGATAGTGTCGGAAGTTCCATGCGGCTTTTCGCGGATGATGCTGTAGTATACAGAGAAGTTGCAGCATTAGAAAATTGTAGCGAAATGCAGGAAGATCTGCAGCGGATAGGCACTTGGTGCAGGGAGTGGCAACTGTCCCTCAACATAGACAAATGTAATGTATTGCGAATACATAGAAAGAAGGATCCTTTATTGTATGATTATATGATAGCGGAACAAACATTGGTAGCAGTTACTTCTGTAAAATATCTGGGAGTATGGGTGCGGAACGATTTGAAGTGGAATGATCATATAAAATTAATTGTTGGTAAGGCGGGTACCAGGTTGAGATTCATTGGGAGAGTGCTTAGAAAATGTAGTCCATCAACAAAGGAGGTGGCTTACAAAACACTCGTTCGATCTATACTTGAGTATTGCTCATCAGTGTGGGATCCGTACCAGATCGGGTTGACGGAGGACGTAGAGAAGATCCAAAGAAGAGCGGCGCGTTTCGTCACAGGGTTATTTGGTACCTGTGATAGCGTTACGGAGATGTTTAGCAAACTCAAGTGGCAGACTCTGCAAGAGAGGCGCTCTGCATCGCGGTGTAGCTTGCTCGCCAGGTTTCGAGAGGGTGCATTTCTGGATGAGGTATCGAATATATTGCTTCCCCTTACTTATACCTCCCGAGGAGATCACGAATGTAAAATTAGAGAGATTAGAGCGCGCACGGAGGCTTTCAGACAGTCGTTCTTCCCGCGAACCATACGCGACTGGAACAGGAAAGGGAGGTTATGACAGTGGCACGTAAAGTGCTCTCCGCCACACACCATTGGGTGGCTTGCGGAGTATCAATGTAGATGTAGATGTAGATGTAGATGTAGAAAGATATTGTGGCAGGTATGTTAATGAGTCTATTGGCAAAATTGAATGGTTTAGATGCTAATATGACGAAAATGGATTCTAATATGACGAAAATGGGTACCTCATTAAGTGAGGAGATGGAAGCTAATATGACCAAATTATGTTCTGATATGACAAAAATGGGTTCTGAGATAGGTTCAGAAATGAGTGGGTTAGAGTCAAAAATGAGTAATATGGGTGAGGAAACAGAATCTAAACTGGATTCAAAAATTTCAGATCTAAGAGATTGTTGGAAGCACGACATGGCAGTGCTTAGTAATAATGTAAAAATTGAAATAAATCAGGTTAAACAGGAATGTACGCAAACTATTGTTCAAGTTAAAAGTGAATTAACTACACACATCGAACAAGTTACTGATGACCAACAGGAATTTAAAGTGCGTGTAAATACAGAAATAGTCAAGGCTCGTGAATATATCAAAGAGGTAGAAATAAATCCCGCTGCCCTAGAATGTAAATTGAAGGAAAATAAAGATAAGTGTGACAAACTTGGGCCTCAGGTAATAAATGAAGTCACTGGCTTGGAAACTCATATTAATCAATTCAGTGAAAGTATGAATGAGTAATTGTGTGAGCATGACTGTTGGCTAACAAAAGTAGGGCAATGTGTTACTAACAATAGTGGTAGCATTATGTCTAGTGGAATAGTAGAATCCACTGAGATTGCTTATGTCACGCATCGACAGTTTCTCAAGTTTGATCCCAATAAAAGTGTACATCAACGTGAGTTTTGGAATGACTTTGAGGATATCTTGCCTAAAGTGTGGAGTGATAAGCAGACTATCGGATTTATTACTTCAAACTTAATGGGGGAGGCAAGAATCTGGGGGAACTTGGCCTCAGAAAAATATACTAAATTACAGGAATTTAAACATGCTTTCTTTGAGGAGTACTGGGGTAAGCGAAAGCAAATGGATGTACTTAACCGTTTCTGGTCTGGGGAAAAATACGACCCCAAGAAAGAAGGAATAAAAAGATTTGTACAAAGGTGGGTAACTACTCTATCCTATCTTAGTAATAAAGTAGAAACGGAGCAAATCATTTTGGGGGTAGAAAATAAGTTACCCTGGAATTGGAAGAATAAAATAATATCTGCACCTAGAGACATTGTAGATAAATTTGCACAATATCTAGAACGCGTTGAATCAGTACTCAAAGAGGGGGAAAGCGCGAGAAGAGAGTATCGCCCTCCTGTTAGGCAGAATGACAATCGCACTGATGTGAACATAAGCAGAATGAGTCTGCAGAGAGGAGGCGGATATCGAGGCAGGTCACAAGGGAGAGGCAGGACATATGATAATCGGTTCAGTGACCAGGGGCAGTATGGAGACGGCCGACAGATGTCAGGAGGTGACGCAACCAGCTGGCGAAGGACGTCAGTTAGCGGTGACGCACCGCGGTCGGAAAACATGTGGCTGTCTACGATTATGCTAGCGTTCGTAGACAACGGCATTCCCAGTTAAACCCGCTGACAAAACCATTCATAAGAAAGGCACCAGTAAAACCACCTAGCATTAATATAGTTGCTACGAAAGAAGGGAAGAATAACGGGGAGCAACAAGAGACAGCAGAATTAATTAAAGTAGAGTTAATGGGGCACAGTAATATTAACAATAAGAAAAAGAACACACTTGTCGAAGAAGTAAGTACTGATAATAAGGTTTTGAATCAGGAGGTGAAGGCAAATCTGCACAGTGAAACAGATGAGGATCTGTCTGACAGTGGTGGAAAGAGAAATGAAGCAGAGGTCAAAGATGTGCTTAATAGGTTACTTGAAGTAGTTGAGGGTCGTGAAGAAGAAGAGAAGAAGGAAGAAGTGGAGGATATATATATTGCTGACAACACCGGGGTAGGGTCGCAGAAACAGAGGTGAGTAAAGGAAGAGAAACACTAGAGAGATGTTTCGATTTAGCACTAGTGGAGAGACTGGTAGAAGCTGCTACTAATAATAGGGATAATATTAAGCATGAGGGAGACCCTGTAAGCGTGAATGTGATATCCACCCAGAAGACAGGTTTTGACAGAAGGGAAACGGTGCAGGATTTATTAGATGAAGTAAAACCTGAAATCAAAAAAGTACTTAGGACAGCCAATAATAGAATTAAGTGTATTAAATGAAAAGGTAAAGTGTTTAATAGATACAGGATCAGAGGTGTGTGCTATGTCAGAAAATTTTGTGAATGGACTCCCAGATAATAAACAAGTAGTAAAGATGCCAGTAAGTGGCTTAAATATAATTGTAGCAACAGGAAAAACCAAGAAGGTGGTAAAGCAAGAAGTATTCCTACCCATAGTTGTAAAGGGGGTAGTAATTAAGCAGAACTTCTTAGTAATAAGTGGACTAAGCGTAGACATGCTGGTGGGTGCTGATTTTCTTAGTAAATATGAAGGATGGGTAAATTTCGAAACAAATGATGTAATGGTTAGAATTAGTGGTAGCCTTATAACAATACCCTTTATAGGTAAGAGACGATGTGACGATACAGAACTGAATGACTTTCCAATCCGTATTTGCAAGTCCACAAAACTGATGGAAGGCTACAATGAGTACGGTGGAGGTAAAGAAGTGGATCCGTCTGAGCTGGATAGTGTCAGAGAAAGGATTGATGACAAATTACAGGAATTAAGCGAAATAGATGAGGGACAAGGGAATGACTTAAGACAAATTGTAACTAAGCATGTAGAAGTATTTTAAGATCCCCCAGGGCTAGTTAAAGATTTCGAGTGTTTTTTGACAGTGCAAAAGGATGCCCATTTCTTCAAAAACCCGTTTGCAGTTCCTGAAGTGCACAAGGAAGCGGTACATGACCTGATTCAGAATATGCTAGAGTGGGGAATCATTGAAAGAGCAATAAGTGTTTACAACAACCTGCTGGTAATAGTACCAAAGAAGGATGGTTCGATTAGATTAGTATTAGATGCTAGAGCGTTGAATAAAATAGTATTACCTGAGAGTGACAGATCAGAAAATATAGAAGAACTGCTGCAGAAGTTTAAAGGCGCAAATTACTTCACATCTATAGACGTAACCTGTGGGTATTCGAATGTTCCCTTAGCCAAACAGTCAAGAAAGTAAACGGCGTTTTTATTTGAAGGTAGATGTTATCAATACAAGGTGGTGCCGTTTGGACTAAATATAAGTGTATGTGCCTTTGTAAGAGCTATATCACAAGTGTTAGCGGACCATTTGTTAAGAAGGGTAACAGTGTATGTGGATGACGTTATAATGTCAACACCAACGTGGGAAGAACATTGTGTATTGTTAGATAAGGTATTGAAAGCAATAAAAGTCGGGGGCATGAAATTAAAATTGGATAAAACTGATTTTGCAAAGAAGGAGATAAAATTCTTGGGGCATGTAGTGAGCAGAGAAGGTATCATGCCTGACCCAGAGAAGATTAGAGCTATCCAAGACTATGCTGCACCAACAACACGCAAAGCACTGAAGGGGATGTTTGGTCTGTTTGATTTTTACAGAAAATTTGAGTCTGGCCAATTGTTTAATGCTCCCTGCCTAATAGAACTATTAAAGAAGAATGTAGTATACAAGTGGACTACTGAATGTCAGAAGGCTTTCGAAGATCTAAAGGAAACCTTAGTTAATAATAAAATCTTAAACCACACAGAATTTTCGAAACCATTCTGTTTAGGATCTGATGCATGTGGATATGGATTGGGAGTTGAACTGTTTCAAATTGAGAAAGAAGGAGAAGAAGAAGTACACAAAACCATTGCTTTTGCAAGTAGGTCCCTTCAACAAGCAGAAAAGAATTGTAGTATATCTGAGCTAGCGGTATTAGCTTTCTATTTTTGGCTCTTAGGACATGAGGTTTTAATCTTCACTGACTATAGTGCCTTCACCTATCTAGACTCCTGTCAACTTAAGCATACTAGACTAAGGAGATGGTCCCTGTATGTACAACAATTTAAGTATAAGATGATCTATATTAAGGGTTCGGAGAACATTGTGACGGGTGCCTTATCAAGAAGTGTGAAAGACAACGGACCAGAGGGGAATTCCATCTGTAATAAAGAATGTAATGAAGTATTGTTGGCAATCATGCAGTTGCAGGATGATGGTTCAATCAAACGTATTTGTAAGAATCTGCGAAGGGAGCAAAACCAAGATGACAGTATTAAATTAGTGAAAAGCAGATTAGGTCATACTGACTTTCCAAAATTATCTGTACACTGCAAGGTGCATAAAGATGTCTTATTTAGGCATAGAAAAATTCCTGAGGAGAACTGGAAAATCTATTTTCCAGAACAGCATGTTGATGCATTAATTGACTATATACACTGTAAGTACAGACACTATGGAGCTCGTAAGTGTATTGCTAAGTTAAATGAAGTAGTGATCTTTACTAATATGTGGAGAAGGGTGCAACGGCGATTACAATCATGTGACCAGTGTCAGAAAGTAAGAGCCAACAATAAAATTATTCAAGGTCAGATGTATTCTGTAGGACCACAGAATCGACTGGATTTAGTAGCTGTGGACTTATTTGGACCACTACCAGTGTCACGAGGTGGTTGTGAATATTGTTTCGTAAAGGTAGATGGTTTCTCCAAGTACATTAGATTTTACCACATTAAGAAAGATAATTCTAAAGTAATAGTAACCAAATTGGAAAAGGATTACTTTGTAAATATAGGAGTGCCCAAAGCTATATTATTGGACAATGGGCCTCAGTTTATTTCTACGAAATTTGAGGAGTGCCTAAAACAACATGGGGTAGAGCATATTAAAATTTCAGCTTATTTTCCTCAAGGCAATATGTGTGAGAGAATTATGAAGGAACTAAACAGGTTATGTAGGACTTACTGTCACAAGAAACATTCTGAGTGGACCAACTATATCGAATATTTTGAGGAGGTCATTAACCATCTTAAGCATGAAGCCACAGGGTTTGCACCTGTAGAACTAATGTGTGGAATTAGGCCAAATAATATCTTGTTCGATCTTGTAGACTTCCCTAGTCTTACTGATTCAGCTATGGAAGAAAAGAAGAAACTGGCATGTGCTAACATAAGGAAGAAGGCACTGGAAAGAAAGAGAAGACTCGATGCTAGAGCCAATCCTACTAACTTCCAAATAGGTGATTTAGCACTAATAAAGACCAAGGAGAAGTCCAAAAAACTTACCTCGGAAACAAAAAAGTGACGAGTAAGTGGGACCATTTACAATAATAGAGAAGCCCCACCCTAATGCTTACAGGTTGGAAATTGCAAAGTCTCATTAGCTGCTAGGCTTAAGAAATATCATGGACCTGAAGAAGTATGTACAAAGAGAGGAGAGTCGAGAGCTAAGTGCGTGACAAACACTAGGTCTCGAGTCGTATGACAATACTATTTCTTTTCATTTCGTATTGTCAACCTTCCCCTTATTTCATTCAGAACTTTTTACTATCTTCTTTCTTTTTTCACTATCTAGCGTTAGAGAGAGTACCAGGAGGTTGTTTTGGGAAGAGAGGCAGAGTGTGGCCTGCATAATGTCAGTAAAGGAGTGAGAGTTTAGTAGTTGCGTGCTCAATCGTAGTATTAAGTATGTGAATAAATGGCGTGAGAACCTTGGGAGGTTGTTTTGGTAAGGGAGGTTAAGGTATGATACAGAGCAGGAGGGCTGTCTTTAAAATAATGGTAATATGTTGTAAGAAGAATATTTGTGTAAGGTAATGAGAAAATGTTTCAATAAGAATGTATGTGAAGAAATAATTACAGAGCAGCAAGCCTGGCTGTAAAACGATGGTAGTGTAACAGAGCAGTAAAAGTGCTGCCTGCTAAATAATAATAAACAAAGGAGTGAGAGGCAAGGTGTTGCCTGCTCAATGTTGGTAAAAGAAGGAGATGCTATGTTTGTAAACAGAGTGAGGTAATGTAAGTAAACGAAAACGGGATCAAAGCTTAAAAACAGGTGGATGTACAAATGAGAGAAGGGAGAAGGAACCTGACGTAACCCAGAGTAAATTGAGACGTTATTAACCATTACTAACCTGAGTGAGTGTAGTATGGATATGACTATGTAACAAATACTGAATGTGACTAGAGAAACCTGGTGTTGAATTTTGTGAAACCTGAGTTGGAGATTATTGTAACAGAGCAGCAAACGGCTGGCTTGAGAAACCCTAGGTTGACTTTAGCCAAGACGAGAACCCATATATGAATCTGAACCATTCAAGTGCCCCAGAAGTAAATAGAACAATGCTAAGATTAGTAGTTTTAAGGAATGTGTAGTGTTTATGTGTTTTCAGATGTTGTTTTTCCTGTGCAGGACTGCAGGAGATTGCCTGGAGAAAAATTGTATATATATGAATAATTTTTTGTTTTGTAAGGTTACGTGGTGTACCGGATTTGGAGAGCCATAAGCACTGGCTGAAATTTGAAGTGTATTTGTGTACTATTTGTTAGAAATAATTTGTATTTATTTATATGTAACAGTAACTTGTTTCATTCACTGCGATGAAAAAAATTGAAGAAAAATTAATAGTAAATGTGCCACTTTGGTACTGCTTGTAGGAAAGTTAGTTCACGTTTAACTAAAAAAAGGGTATTTGTAAATGGAAATATTGGAAAGAAAATTTTGCATGATGACTTGGAAAAGTAGAGTTATTAAGTAAGAGTCATGAAAACTATGATTAAAATAATTTTGAGAGAGTTATTATGTTAGGTTAAGACGCAGCATTTAAGGATGGAAACTGAGGCCAGCTGAATTTTTCAGGTGCGCTGGCATAAGGTTGTAGTAGCATGAGACTCATATGGACCTCCAAAGCAGGACCGAGTCGGACAACGAGTGCTAGCAGAAGTGAAAAGTGTAAGTGTTCAGAGGTGACGTTCACCAAAGCGATTATGTTGTTAGTGTGCGTGTGATGTAAAAATATTGTATTATAGTTTTGTTTCTTTTTCAGCAACTTGTAAAAAAAACCATATGAAGATTGTAACTTTTTTATTTTAGTATTGACAATTTAACATATATGTCTAAAGTTAACTGATTGCAGGTCATCAGCCCTAGATATTGATGAATGAAATGTATACAGAACCAGAAATGACAAATAATAACAGTTAAAGTAAATCTTTAATAGAAAAATATTAAGAAACAAAAATTTGTTAAGATATTAAAAATGTTAGTTCCTCAGGACGTGTGTGGCGTCGCAACTAGTGCGCGATCGCCCATTTGTCTATTAAAAGCTTTACTTCAGAACGTATGTGGGCTGCAATGTAAGCCGGTAGAGTGCTATACGGTCAGTAACGGACGAGTTGTGTCCTGCAGACTGACATCATGACCATCTGTTGCAGCTGCGCGTGTGAAATCAGTGGAGTAGCGCTGGCAGGCCACTTACATTATACGAAACTAAAAATATTAATAACTAATAAAGGAATAACCTGAGGAACGTCATATTTGATGTACATCCTTCTGTTGTGTAAACAAACAGTATGTCAAAGTCTGAGATCAAAAATAGTTGTATTTTGGAAGTTAGTAAAATTTCAAAAAAAAAGAAAACAATTTTCCGACAGTCAAGAATTTAAATAAATACAGTGATGTAATAGTTCACCTTCAATGACTATGTACGGTGATCTGTGAATACTTTCAGTGTTCATATATAAATTTGGAAAGTTTTTAGTTTCAGAAAACCTCTGTAACTTTTTTATAATAATAATTTCAAGAATTCGAAGTAAATATGTGTATTGTGTGTTAGGGTGCATGTGAATGAGAATGCATGCGTGAGAGTATGTGGGACGTTCCGCATTATTAAAAATCATTCATGTAATTCTCTACAGGAACTGCCAAGTGTTCCAACTCTGTAACGTGGGAACGAATCCACTAGTGGTTTCCCTACTAGTGAATGTCGGATGTCCAAGTATGTATGCTTATGCAAAGACAGCCAGAACATTTGTGACTCCATAATAAATTTCCAGATGTAGAGTAAAGCTTGTAGTTCATTTTGTTTTGTTTATTTAATTACAGAGTTTTGTGTTACTTAATTTGATGACGTCAATGAGCCTAGAGAAGTGGTTGGTGCTTGCTAGATTTTGGCGCGAGCCGCGCCCTAGAAGTGAGTTCTCATTGGTCGTAAATGCTGACAGCCAATGAGAAGCGAGACGGTTGGCCGCCTAGTGAAGAGATATAGTTTGAGTAGTGGGAGAGTGAGAAGGGGAGTCGCGAGCTAGCTTTGATTGGAGGCGGTTATGTTGGATGTAACTTTTCACATTATGTGTAAGATGAAGTCTTGAGATGACTTCCGTGTTATGGTCCAGTGTTAATGGTATCTGGTAGTGACCAGAAACTGTTTATGAAAACTTTAGAGTGTTGCGACAATTCGTTCCGACGAAAATCGGGAGTGAACTTTGAATTATATAGCGTGGCAGTACTGAGTATATTCTTACTGAGTATTTTATGGCGAGCATAAACTTTAACTAAAGACAACCACTGAATATGGTGTGCAGAAGTAATTGGCCGATCATTGACTGGGTTACAAGCAATTGGTTTCGGACGTTGGGAAGGTAAAAGTTCTGGCTGTTTTAGGTATGGTAAATGTGGGCTGATGATCTTGCTTAACGGCAATAAAGATCTATTGAAGGCTTAAATTTGAACTTCATGTTTAAAGTACGAGTGACATCCCCTTTCCGAATCATTTCTTTAAAGTACATAAACAATTTTCAGCAAATTTTACTTATAGCGGCCTTTGGCGTGTAGCTATGAGGTTACATTTTCCTCAACACTGCTTTTCTGTGATCTCGTAAGTAGCTGCAGTCAGGAGTTTACGTGCGAAGGTCTACCGCTGTAAAGAGGTAGGTGAAAAAAAAGTTATAAAAGGAATTGCATTGCAGCAGCAACATATAATCCGTCGCAATTGGTGCATCGCACGCACACACGAAAAAAAAAAATAAATCCGTCGCACTTGGACGCCAAGGAACTAGTCAATCTCTACCAATATCTCTGTGACAGAATCTGTGGACCAATTCCTTAGCCTCTACACTTTCCAGACTTGAACCCATTAAATTTTTATTTGAGGCGGCATTTGGAAGGTATTGTGTATGGAAACCTTATGCAAGATGTACAGAGGCATTGTGCCTCTGTCACAGTCTGGTCTAACAGTCGCGACTCTTCACGTTGATTTTGTTGCCTGCTGCGGCAGCAATGCGCCAAACGGCCAGTAAGTAAAAATGTCGAGGTCGGTGCGATAGTGAAAGCGAATAGTAATTGTTTATTTTCGTTTGTACAATGGTTTTTACAAACGGGAGCGTCTGCAGCGCAATGAATTGCAGCAACAAGAAGATGGAGACACCATATCTGTCTCATTATTTTTTTCTAGGTGTCTAAGGACCCTCAGAGGTATATACTAATATACTATCATGTTACTAAACTGTATCGTCAGGATTTGCTGGCAAACTATGTGTGTATTAACGATTAATGTTTCATTTTATGAGTAGAAAATGGCTATTGAATAGCAGACGAGGAGATCTTATGAAAAAATACCCTGTTTATCTTTTAAATTTTGTTCGCTACACTTCGAAACAAAACAGTTCATAAATGCAATCAATAATAAACTCGTGTGCAATGCAGTACCCACACTGTTTGACATCCCAAATAAGCGACCTCAACTGACAATGAAGAGGAAACTGCCACATAGGTTCGACAATCCGTCTAAAACTATAAAACACTTCTATGGCACAGAAGCAGCCAGTTCAACACCCCATATGTCAGTGCCAGACTGATCTGAATCATCAACACAGATCTACTTTGATGATGAAGTGATTAGATGAAGTGCCATTATTCATGTCTTGCAAAAGCATGTGAAGTGTCATGCAAAAATATTGCAGGACAAGGAAAGTGCCTATCATTTTAAGCACAGACAGTAACAGAAACTGTATCAGATGGATCAAGTGAAGAAGGACAAACAAATTTTTAAGACAATAGGATCCAGATATTTAAAAAAGATGCCCTTGACTTATTGTTAAGCCAGATTGCCATGCCACTGAAGGAGAAATGAGTTGCAAGATGAAAAGACGAAAATAAACTGCTTACTCTGCATTTTTTATGTTGCAGCACTCAGGCGTACAGGTTTTGTCAGGATGTCTTATACTTCCATCAGTGCATGCATTACTGGGGTATGTGGAAGTTATACAAAAAAAGCGTGGGATAAGTGACAATATATTCCACCTTTAAAGTAGAAGATACAGCATTTCTCCTATACTGATAAATTAGTGAATATTTCATTGGATGAAATGTCTCTAATGGGAAATTTAACATATGACAGCACTCCTGACAATGTCATTGGCTTTGAGTACTTGGGGTTTATACACAAAGCATGTTTCTCCCACTATCTTGCAGTTGTCCATCCCACTCAGGATAATATAAAGACGGAGGTCGTACTTGTGTCAATAGGCGACAATGACTAAAACACAGTAGGCCTATAGAACGATAAATGAGGCATCGATACCTTTTGCACATAGAGGTACATGTCAGTGCTTCTTATGTGTGAATCTGTGTGTTTATATTCTTTCGATATCAATGAGGTAATCTGCAGTTCTATCCCATGACACAACTGTTTCTTCACGACTATGTTGTAGCTTGCTACTCGATTTATGATTTTTATCCCTACTTGCTCTTATTTTAGAATAATTTTTAGAAACATCTATGTCTTCTGATGTTACACAAACTCTTGGATCAAAAAAATATTCAAATATTTTGTAAATCACTTAGGGAAGGAATGCAAACCAAACACTGTGCTTATGCAGCATCTGACGTTCTCTTTTCTCGTCACTTGGAGCCCTGGTGTCACTCCAGCTGCTAAACGGTAACAACTTTTACAGCAGTAAGTGTTGCGACTGTTATGATCGACTGTGTCTATATTGTGGGAGGCTGTGAAACAATATGCAGTTCTCCAGGGATACATCAGTGTGTTAGGGATTCAATGCCATGACAGACTGATGCATGTATCCTTGCTAATGGAGTGCATTTCCTAAATTTCTTTTAGGAATGTTTTTATACTGTGCTGATATGTTCTTTTCCTGCATGTCTCCCATGATTAATGTATTGAAGGTTTGTAGAAATTGAGCAGTAACACGGAAATAAAATATTTCGCGATACATGTCCATGTAACACGTTTTCTCTGCTTGTGTGGAATGTTTTGTGAAAGATTGGACATGCCTTTTTTATTATATTCATGACGTTATTTTCTTACATAGCAAGGAACGTCATAAACAACAGTATTTTTTCCTTTTATACAGCTGACTTTTTCACATAGGAAAGGTATTAACTGAAAATTGTTTCATCAACTTATGTTCTTATTTTTGTATAAATAGGGTAGTCGTCTGCTCTGTTTTGTTATGGCAGAACCAGGATCAGTTCTCATTTTCAGATATCTGGCCTCACTTATGGAAGCTCACTCAATGGAAAAAATATTCAAGTCATCATGGGACAGTTGCAATTTGCCACATAATAAAGCAAAGTAATAAAATAAATGTCAGCAGTTGAGAAGGTATGAAGGAAGGTTCAGAAAAGAATGATCATGTGTGGGACAAATTTGAAATCTGAAGTTTATGATCATGTGTAGAAGAATGAGATCCAGAAGCATTTCCATAATATTTAAAGACTTCCAATAAGTGTGTGGTTCGGCTAACAGAGAAAAATTATTCAAACCTTTGGAGCTGACGACGTATCAGTGGCAACCATAAAAAACACACAAACAAATACAGAATTCGAAATCAAATTTTTATGTGAAACCTCCAAGGCTTCTGAGATCAAAACTGATGAGATGGATAGACCCCACTGCTGTTCAGTTGTGTACTAGAAGAGATAATCAGGGAATGGAGGAAAAGAACACAATAAGAAAGAATTTTAAGTATTATAATTAGGAAATAAGGAGATAATCTGAGAAATGATTGTTTAGCTGTTGCAGACGATCTTCCCATCTTAACTGAATCTATAGAAAATGTAGCAGTACAGATAAAACTCCCACAAGTGACAGATTCAATAGCAGGCCTATGTATATCTTTTTTTAAAAAAATAGAATATGTGACAGAGGCGAAGGAGGCACTAGAGTGCATGGCACCTCATTAGGGAAGAGTAAAAAAAGCTACAAAATTTGAATATCTAAAAAAGTAATACAACCAAAAGCTTCGGATAAAGAATCTAACTTAGCTAGGGCAAGGAAAATGGAAGTGTCTTTTAAATTAACAAAAACATATATAACAAGAAATGTATTTCCATAATTGCTAAACACCAGCACCAGAGCAATGTCATTAGACACCTTTATGTTTCAAAATGCCTCTTTTGAATACAGCAAAACATAAGGTGGAATATAAAAGAACGAAAGGAAAATAACCAGGAAAATTTCGAGACCAAAATGCTACAACAATAAAAGCAAACGAAGAAGTAATAATGAGGTTTATAAAAGGTGAAAAAAGAGTAAAAAAAGAATTTTTAACTTTTGTAAAAGAAACCCAAAAATATCATTGAATACCGCCAAAGAAGTTAAAACAGATTTAAGGGAGTTGGAAATAATGGGTAAGAAATATGGGAAAGAGAAATGCGATATTGACACTAGAAAGAATAAAAAAAACGTAGGGAAATCATGAAAAACTATTGGAAAGAAAGAAAGGAGAAAATTTCATGTTTTCCTCAGTAGTTCAAACCAATTACAGATAGGAAGCTACAAAAGTACAAACATCACAACTGTAACTCGAATGAGCATAGCTAAACTGGGTTCCCTTTTAATGTTTACAAACATCACAACTGTAACACGAATGAGCATAGCTAAAGTGGGTTACCTTTTAATGTCCCCTCCCCCTACCTAACACCATCACTGTCAAAACTTCCTTCCCGAGAAACCTTGATGCATTCTGAAACATAAAGGCGTCGAATGATGTACATGTTGTGATGTGAAAGTCTATGTGGAGTATATATGGAGTATATTGCTATGAAGAACTCTGTTACTTTTATTGAAGTAGCTTTGTCAGTGTTGAATTTTCGTCTTACTGTTCAATGTTGTCCAACGTTTAATTAATTTTTCCAATGAAATGCTCGTGTTTTTGACGATTTTTGCGTTTCTGATGTAGTGGGGCAGAAACTGCAATGTTAATTTTGTTTTCAAGTTCTCATCATCACTGTTTTATGAGCCCTAAACAAACTCTAAGATGTCTTTCATGTAGGTTCTTTAAATGACATACACATATAAATAAATATTCTCGCCGTCCCCGTGTGGGAAAGATATCATACGGAGGTATCTCAGTAAGCTAACAGAAAATTGAAGATCAAAATAGCAATTATGTTATGTAAGTCTGTTGTTTTTTCACCGATCTCGGTGTCTGTTGGTCTGTTGAGCTGGTGGGAGAAAGACATATGTAATTGCGTTCTCTTAGTATTGTGTTAAATGAAATTTATGATATGTGGAAGTCGCAAGTTTTCATTCCGCTACCAAACTAGTTACAAATTTCCTTCTCCTGGTGCTATGAGGATTTGTATTTTTGAATGGACATTTTCAGAGTGAAGTCAACACAAATAGAGAATACCTGCCTCAACCACGCTGGCATTGTTGTACTTCGTTGGGGAGAAAAGATAATTACGAAGTTGCACACCGAAACTAAAAGGTATTAACATTTATTCAGTATTCCAGGACCGATACAACATTCCTAACTTGCATGCATCTATGCCTGTATGCATTTCTGGGCAGAAAACTTTTGGTGTGGCTAGACAATAATTACTGCAGCTGTGGACGATCCACATTATCTCTCTCCCCAACCGCTATATCTGGCGACCTACACTATGGCGTCGCGATCGCGAGAGATTTAGCACATTTGCAATAGTTTAAAATAATTATATAATTTGTAAATTTGCTATTATACTAATAGTTGTCTTTCTCTGTTTCATGAATAGGACACTATGTTATTGCAACGAGGATGGAAATCACTCGATGTGCGAAACATGAAATGTGATAAATTGGAGAATTAATTCTGGGAGGACCAGGAAAGCCAACGAAAAAGTTGGAAAATTCTTGATCAATTGCATGCATGATTGGGCTTAGTAGCATCTCTGCAAATAGGGATCGTAGTATTTTTTCTAATCCAATTCCCAAATTAAAGCATTCTCGTAAAATAAATAACCATTTGGATAGAAAAATAATTTCAGGGAGGAAAATGTGTGTACACAGTTGAATTACGCCAAATGTTTTTTGATTCATGTTAGTGAGGCACCACTGAATAGATTTCGTGGTAATATCCTCACTATTACAAATAGAATATTTCATTTTCGAAAGTATTGATTTATTTTGTCATTTTGTAAAAGGATTAGAAAATGAGTACACACAACAGGCACATTGTTGCCATTTCACTGTCAGATAGCCAGGCACAAGATGTTGCTGAAATGGTTGTGGTAACAAATGAAATCGAAACTGAGAATGTCGGTCGCAGTGACGAAGATCAATCACCTTTCTCAATTAACATGTACACAGATGGCAATAATATTATCATTCGAAATTATACAATGATGATAGTAGATGAGACAGTGCAGGCTTTCAAATCATGGTGAAATGAGGTAGTGTGAGGTGGCCCTCAATGAAGTACCCTCAGACTCAGAGATGGAATATTAAAAGTTTCGTTGTTTAGGGGCTGGGATACATAGTTGCCACATTACAAGCCAAATACTGCTGTGTCTACAGTATACAATAAGAATATACACATGAATCGATTGGTCAAAGCTTCCTTCCTATCATTCGGAAATTGCCAATGTAACGTAGAAATTTATAAATGAAAGATATTCACTTCTAAACGCATACTACGTCTTCACAGTAGAAACCTCGGAAATCTCACAAGTCCGCACTCCAAAGTATTTCTAGCTCGTGACCACACGCAAACCGCTCCAGACTCTCCAAGTCTCCCTCGCGACCCTGTGTCCGCCGCGCCGTACTGTCCTGGACTCCCCGTGCCCTCTGCGACTGTCTCTCAAACCGCACTCCGAACTCCCCATCCATTCGCTTCGGTAGTCGCCTCCCTTAGTAACGAGCGCTGTGATTGGCGATAGCGCTCCCGTCATGTCTCCAAGCCAACACACAGTCACAAACATTTTGAAAGACATTCGGAATGCTGGATTTACATTTAAATAACTTGAAATTAAATAATTATTCCTACGACTGGACCATAAAAACGCTCTAACAGACATTATTAAGTACATAAACAAATCAAATAAACATATATCAAAAGAACAACAAGCAAAAGGTAGGCCATAGCCTAACGTCTCTGTGATTTCTAAAACACAGTAAATATTTAACCAGTTTCTTCATGCATAGTATATATCGCATATAAACAAAGACATAGATGAATAAATATCTTTATAAGCATGCTGCTACCGTTTTTTCGTGTACTGTGGAGTACTTATGGCCTGACGTGGTCGATAGTAATCGGCCACTTTGATCTCCAATAACTCATGTACTATTCAAATTACATGCCTGTAATTTATACCAATTTAGGTCTACACTAATAGCTTTCTAAAGACACGTCCATCGACAAAATCGGATTAGCCGTTTAGACTTTGGAAATTCGTTACTGGGTGTTAGTTTTATAATTTATCATCAGATACTAAACTTTAAACTAATAAAGATACTGAAAGTCTGATTACGCCATCAGAATCGTCGTGCAAATAATGGTAATGTACATGTTTCCTTTTGAGGTATCAGGATTCATCTGACTACTATTAATTTCTATACGAACTGTGAAATGTCTGCCATTAATGTTTCACGAAGTCCACCATCTTTGGCACTCCCAGCATGTCTCCTTCATATTTCCAGGGTGCCACAACTCGCCTGTTACCTCACAATAGGGTCACTATTTTCTCCAGGGAGTATTTTTTCCCCTGGTGAAAATGTAAAGCGCGACAGCGTCTGATTTATTAAATCATTATTTGCCTGCCAAACTTATACCAAATGCTAACATGATTGGACAGGGTGCATTGAGCATGATGCAAATGTTACAACTATTATTTAAACAAAGCTTCGATGATTTTATGAACAAGTTTAAGGAAGAGCAAAAACAAACACTCAAGCGAAATATTAACGAAAAATTTAATGAGTTTTCAAAGTAAAACATAGATACACAAAGGAAATTACTTGAACAGCAAAAGCAAACTCTTGATGCTTTCAAAACCGAAATAATACAACAGTTCAATGACTTGGTAAAAGATCTCCATTCTGATCTTTCAAATGAATTATCAGATAAACTTGTAAGTGTGGTGGAAGACCTAAAACACAATTGCTCAGTGATTTGTCACAAGATATAAATAATTTAAGCCAAAAGTGTTGTCAGTAGGTGAGATGCAAGAACAGTTCTCGAAAATGGTGAAGGAGGTATCTGAGGTTCAGGCAAAAATGCGGCTGGAGCGATCACAATTGTGCGAGAATACAAACAGACTCGCTAGTACCGCTTACAGGTTGGAAACAGCTCACCAAGGTCTACCTGAACAGTCGCAGGAGCTCTCATTGCAACCGAGTAGCGTAATTTTAAAAACTCAGTTCATCAGAAAGGAGCAGGAAGGGATAGATAAAGACATTAAGAAAAAAGGATAGAGCCAAAGCAGGTATCATAGACCAAGGCAGTACCCTGGCACAGAAAGTAGTCCACGAACTTTTATTGCTCGATTTGTATGCTACTTCCATATACATTGTTTCCCTTTTGTTGCAAAGAATATGGGAAATAGGAAGTCTGCTTATCCACACTATGTCTTAGTTACTCCGATGTAGCTGTCTTTTTGTACTTTTTCAGTATTAACCATAAGAACACAAGTTTCGCAGATCTATTGAAGTAGAAAAAATTCCGATTGGTTTCATCTTTACCATAAGGATTTATATGCTGACATTTTGAAGTACAAACGTCTTTACAACTTCAAAGCTCAGACTTGTGGTAAGTCACCATGTGTGGAAACAAGAATACAAAGAATCATCAGTGTCCAGGCACGTTTATTATACTTTAACTATTTTGGAGAACACTTCAACAGCGTGACTAACTGTCTCAGCAAGAGCTGCACTCATTTTATTCTATGGCCAGATACTGTGAACTACTTTTTAGTATCTCTGATGTGAGTGTCCCTTGTGTCATCCCCCTCCATTAAAGAAATCGTATAGGTCATTCCTTCTATGGATTCGCCTAATTGTTAATTACTGATTTCCCAAGATGTACTCATGACTACTAAATTATATGATTTATCTTTCTCTATTGCCTCTGTGGGAACATTCTGCTGACACAAAAACTATCCCAGAGGATAGAGTTCAATAATAATATACCCTATCCTTCACCTCTTGAGACTTAAACCTGCATATATATTAAAAGCCTCATCTCAAGTACTAGTAAGAATAAACTGAAGTTGTTCTTACACTGCATTTACTCTTCTCCATAATTGTAAGGTATGACACATCTACTTAATATCTCAGCAGTTCATTGATATCAGGTTAAAAGACATAATGTATTAATAACTATTGCCTTTTTATTGGATTTTTCAAGTCACTTATGTACTAGTGCTATATTTACATAAATAACTCGAGTCTCCTATATTACATTTGCTGCTAATCTATTGATCAGTGTTACTGTTCTTCCTCTAGAGATAATTATGTACTCAGATACAGTCACCACTTAGGGAATGAATTCCATTCCCATGCTTCCTACTGTTTTGTGACATGGCTATCATAAGTGATACTGCCAAATACATTGTTAGTGTCAGTTGAGTTATGTGTGTCTTGTCATCTTATGTATCATATAGAGTAACTGTAATGGTTTCTGTAGTATTGTACATATTTCGTATGCTTGTGAGAGGATTACTTTAAGTCTCTCTGTGAGATGTCACTCAGTGACTAAAATTAGGCTGGCCGGAGTGGCCGAGCGATTCTAGGCGCTTCAGTCTATGGTCGCAGGTTCGAATCCTGCCTCAGGCATGGATATGTGTATCGTCCTTAGGTTAGTTAGGTTTAAGTAGTTCTAAGTTCTAGGGGACTGATGACCTCAGATGTTAAGTCCCATAGTGCTCAGAGCCATTTTCTGAACTAAAATTAGGATAGGATAGTGAGAGATACATTCGAGTGAAAGATGGAGATGGCAAGAGTAAAAGAAACTGATTCATACAAAGCTTCAGAAAAGTGAAATACTGAAACAGCTGATTTGGACACGTCATGTACGTCAACCTTAAAAGCCCACTGACTCTCTTGGGGATTCTAAATTTCTTTAATACGTCGGTGTTATACAAACACTTGCATAAGCTTGAAGTATAAGTCAGTCATAAAATACTTACCAGTAGATGTAAGCTAAAATATTAAAAAACTTGTATATGCATATTATCCCAACTGGACTATTCATATCAGCTGTTTAGTTCACACTGAGGCCACTACTTACAGTTGGAACGCAGCTGTCTTCAGTGTACATCATACTAATCTATAGTGCCCTCCTTACATGTAAGATACATTGACAACATGTTTTAACTTTATTTTGCAATTCGTGTGCATTAGCGTCTTATTTCTTATTTTATACTATTTAAAAACTTGTGTCATAAAACAAAAACGTGGTTACAACTAAAACCAGTGGCTAGTGTTTTACAGTTATACATAGTGGTGAGTGTGTGAACTAGCCAGTAGCCCCAGTTACTACAGCACATCTTACAAATGTGTATAGTTTAAAAAATCAACATCTTGTTCAAATACATACACTAATAAAATTTTTATTGAAACCATGCTACATAATAAGTACAGTTAAAGTAATTAGCTCTCAGTGGTGTATAAGGTGTTGTATGATCAGCAGTATGTCAAAGGGCCAGAAATCTTTCTTCTTCAAAAGTCCTCTCTTATGAGTGTCATACACAAATCCATTGTAATTTAGATAATTTGGTGTTAAAACTAATAAACTGCAAACTACGCTAGTGTATGTAACAATGTGAGAAATACATTACATTCACCTTCAGAAACTTTGTACTCATATGTGATCTATGAGGAGTGTAATCATGATTAGGTCATTATATATGACCAGTGCATCTATTGGGATTGGCGCTTAACAGCCGAATCCAAATGATGTTCAAACAGTACCTGAAGCTGGCAGCTTCTCAAGGCCACCTGCTCATTGATTAGTGTCACATGAGACTAAGCCTAATGTCAGAAGACTTCAAACACCTTCTCCCATGGATGGTGCATTCTCATATGTGAGGACAAAAGTGATGCATCGTGCCCCTTTTCAAGAAAGTACAAAGTTAGATTTTTTGCAACCTTTTTACAATGTAATGCGACATGTTCACTGAACCTGGCATCCCACTATCTGTAGTTTGTCCCACATAGCAAGCATTTCATTCAGGACATCCATTCTATAGACACCTGACCTGTGGAAAAGATTTATTTTTTCAATACTATTTTTTTAAAATTCTACCCAAGTTTCCCTTGTCAGAAAATGCCACATTTGCTTTTTGTTTTCTAAAAACTGAGGGCCGCCATGTCTCTAATTGTACCATATTATGGTAAAGAAATATGCTGCTCTTGGTGTCTTGTCCTATTTGGAACTATTTTCTTTCTGCCTTTTGTTTACAATATTGTTATACACATCATCAGCGTAATTATGCTCAGTTTCATGCTCTCTACTTGAAAGTGGTATAGGGGGCTTTCCATACTTAAGCCATGTTTCTGTAAAAATATATCCCCCTTGAATTTATACTCCAAAATTAATCTAAGCAACTTTGTGTATTCACTGCTTTCTTCAGTACATAATCTTTAGACTAATACACTACTTCAGATAATAATGTCCTACTAATATACTACTTGAGATACATTGATGACACCTTATTATTAGTTAGAGTTAATGATGATGTTAAAAAATTGTCAACAAGTTCGATGGCCTATGTATTAAAATCGAATTCACTTGTGAGATGGAGTCAAATAGATCAATTAACTTTTTAGATTTGAACATAACTGTTTTAGATGAGATGCATGATTTTGGGATTTACAGAAAAAGTACATTTCCGGACAGTATGAAAAATGGCAACACAAAGCATCCCAGTCTGCCCAAGGAAGTGTTCTGTAATTTCATTACCAGTCAATTGTTAAAAATGCCACTTCCAAGTACAAGGCATGGAGCTGAGCATAATTACATCGACAACATGTGTAACAACATAGTAAACGACAAATAGAAAGAAAATAGCTTGAATGTAGGTGATGATAGCAATAATAAGTACATTTCTTTTACCATACTACAACAAAATTGGTAACAGGGTGATCTCAGTTTTCAGAAAACAAAAAGTAAATGTGGCGTTTCCTAACATGGCAACTTGGTTAGAATTTTAAAAAATAGTATTGAAAAAGAAATCTTTTTCATAGGCCAGGTATCTATAGAATTGGATGTCCCAACTGCAATGCTGGTAACAGCTGGGAGCCAGGTTTAGCAAACATGTTGCATTAGACCATAAAAATACAACAGAAATATCAAACATCACTGTGCACTTTCTTGAGAGTGGGCACAGAGCACAAGTTTTGTCCTCACATTTGAGAATGCTCGATCCATGCGAGAAGAGAAAACATGTGGACCTGTTGGAGGGGTTTGAAATCTTCTGCCATTAGGTTCAAAAAATGGTTCAAATGGCTCTGAGCACTGACTTAACTGCTGAGGTCATCAGTCCCCTAGAACTTACAACTACTTAAACCTAACTAACCTAAGGACATCACACACATCCATGCCCGAGGCAGGATTCGAACCTGCGACTACAGCGGTCGCGCGGTTCCAGACTGTAGTGCCTAGAACGGCTTGGCCACTCTGGCCGACTCTGCCATTAGGCATTGTCTCATGTGACACTGATTAATGAACAGGTGGTCACAAGAAGCTTTCGGTTTTGAGAACTGTTTAAAATTCATTGAGATTCGGCTGCTAAGCATCGATCCCAGCAGATGCACTGATTTGATTTTTTTCTGTATTGTTATATCATCCCCTTGCCCAATATGGGCGTGGTACAGGCTGTCGGTGGATACAATTTGCCACTCTTGAACTGCAAGCAAATAAAAATTTGAAAACACTGTATAGAAATTGGACATGGCTGTTGACAAAAATGTTTTACACAGCAAAACGACAGATCATCAGCTGCATAAATTAAAATATTCAAGGCTGATTTGTCGATTAGTTAAAATATAGACCCAGATGGATGTAAAATGAGTGTTGCACACGAATATATAAAACAGATGAACAGCTGCATAAATTAAAAGGTAAAAGGCTGGAGTATTGACAGATTAAAATAGGTACATATGTGAGTGAGGTGATATATGGATGTAGACTGCCAGGGATAAGGGTACCATGGGAACATAGCATTCAGGGTAGCATGTAGGATGGTGTTTTGTTGATGGATGTTTGTAGGAGAGATTTGGGAAGAGTGAAGAGAGTTGGAGTTTTGAATGGAAACTTAGGAAATGGATGGAGAGGAGTGGTTGCATTAAGTGAAGAAGATTAAAGTTTCGTTGGTAGTGGACGTGGAGGGTGTTGAGGTGTAGTGTTGAGGGAATATGGTGGTTGAGGTACAGCAGAGTAACACAGTCAGTGAGGAGGAGGGAAACTAGGGGTGGGTAATGTCGAGTTTACAGGTAATGTAGGATACTCGAAGGTGTTCAAGAAGAAAGAGTTGAGTGGAGAATTTTATAGGTTAGTAGAGGATGTGAGTGGGGGAGGGTAAGTGGATTCTAAAGGCTAGGAGGCATGCGTGGCATTGAAGGATCTATAGTGCGTGATAAAAGGAGTGAAAAATGGAAATCCATGTCACATTTGCATAGCAGAGGACGGGTCAGATCAGGGTTTTACTGGTGTGGAGGATCGTGGAAGAGTGAAATACCCATGTTTGGCCAGTTAGTAGTTCTAGTAATTTTATTCTGTTGTGGGCTTTCTATTGAATGATTATTAGATGGGTCTTCCATGTCAGTCAGCCATCAAGTGGTAGCCCGAGGTACTTTAGTTTATTACTTAATAGGATAGGATGGTCATAAGTGATAATGCGAAAGTCATGGGACAGAAGCTGTGGGTGGTTCAGCCTATAACTATTGCCGAGATTGTGATAGGGCTGATTATCAGTTGCCACTGGTTGCACCAGGAGGTGAAGTAATTGAGATGGATCTGGAGGAACCGTTGGTATTTCTGGAGGGTAGGGTAGAGGGTGAGGTAGGGAGTGTCAGCTGCATGCTGCAGGATGTGAACAGAAGGAAGAGACTTTGACCTATTGGTGGTGTAGAGAACATATGGGAAAGAAGAGATGACAGATCCTCGGGGCACAGCTGCAGTGGGATGGAAGACACGGGAGTTAGTGTCGTTGATGTTGACATAAGTGGGTTGTTAGAGAGAAAAGGTTCTATTAGGCTGACATAATTTATGGGAAGCACATTGGTATAGAGCTCAAAGGGGTGGCTGGAATGCCATAAACTGTTACATGCTTTTTTGAGATCAAGGGAGACAAAACTAGTGGATTTGTGGTTGTTGATTTGGTGGGACTGGAGATGAGTAAGATACAATAATTGGTCACTGGAGATTGGGATGGAAACCACATTGATGGACAGGAATGGGTAGGTGTTGTTGTAGGTGTTTATGGATACATTGGAATAGGTTGTACTCAGAAATCTTGCTAAACATGGAGGTAAGGCTGATGGGGTGGTAGGAGGAAGTGTCTGTGGTAAGTTTATTAGATTTGAGGAAGACGAGGATTCGAGAGATTTTCCATGACTCAGGACAGAAACCCAGGAATAGGATTATATTGTAAAGGGTGGCTAGATTTCCAGGAAGGAGAGTGGGCGTTCTTTCAGGTGTCTTTGGGTTATGCAGTCATGACTGGGAGCAGTGTTGCATTTCTTTACAGTATCTGTTGAATGTCTTACATTGTTATTGGACGTTGTATAGATAGTGGAAACTGGGAGCGAGGGACGAGAGGGAGGTATCAGTGCGCTTATGGACTGTCGGGAATAAGGAGTAATCGAAACTGGGAGCTTCTGAAGTGGTGAAGGTGTCAGAGAGGTAGGACGCAAAGTCATTGGCTTTGCTTAACTGGTCGGGTAGAGGGTGATTATCTTGCAGGAGGGAGTAGGACAGAGTATAACTGTGCCAGTAAGGCGGTGAAATGCCTTCCAGTACCTGAAAGAGATTATGGACTGTGTGGTGTTGAGGGTTGTGCATGTTTGGCGCCAAACTAGGCGATTCTTTGCATTTGGCAGATTTAGGATGTGTCGTTGTTGTTGTCAGTGGCATGTAAGTGTTCTTGGCCATGGGTGTGCAGGAAGAATCTGTAAAGGAGACAGGATTCATGGAGGAGCAGGAGATCACGTGGAACAGTGTGGATCGATTGTCATGGGAATGTGGTGAGTTATGGCGTTTGACAAGGTCTGTTGTACGAAGGTGCCAGCATAGTGGAGCTCATTGGGGTGTTGGAAGGATAAACGATGAGCTCTGAGTTGCGTATCACTGGATTCCCTGTTGGCATTCTAGTTGGTGCAGGAGTAGTCCTGAAAGTGTTTGGGAAAGGTAGGGGAAATGGATGCACAGGTAGGCTGTGTAGTGTAGAATGGGGAGGTGCTCGCTTCCAGTTGGATTGGAGTGGGTGGGTATGCAGTGGAAAAGGGGCAAAATCGCCAAGGAGGGAGTCAGTAAACTGACGTCACCACTGAAGACCAACACAGGAGCGGATATAGATGTTAAGCACAGCGTCAATGATGGAGGTCGAAAGGTATGGTCCATGGATACAAAAATACACGCTAGTGGCCACGCGCACGCGGATTGTGAGTTGTGACGTCACAATGAATCCTCCCACCAAGCCGCACTGCATTGAAGCTTACAGGCACATAGCACACACATGTCTCATACGCAAGTATGAATGTAATCGAACTTTTCCACGTTTTAGTGATATTGTTATTAAGCTTTATGTTGGTTAGACTAGTTTTTCCTCTAGTTAACGAATGTTAGTGTAAAGCTTCCAAACTATGTCTTTTTTAAAGTTTGTTAATAACTTTGAGTTTTCAAAACATCCAAGGTTAAATCAATAAAAACTGATGGAATGCTAAATTATCTGAGTCTTCTTTTTAATAGTGACTTCACTGGGATGAGGATATTTCAGTACATCTATGACAAAAGATAACGCTTTATAAGATAGGCAACATATTGTAACTGAAACGCTTTCTAAGCTAGGCAACATAAAGTAGCAAACTTTGCAATATCTTCAGATGACCGGTCAGTACACCGTCCTTCCGCAAGTACTTGTTGTTGACAGAAAAAAAAACCCTGAGTCACTTTATGAACATGTTTTGATTTCTTGTAACAAAGCCCTCCTTCGAAATAGACGATCCTGTAAATCTGCATTGTTTTGCCTAAGGTCTTTTACCAGATGTAGAAGTATGAAACCGGAATTTCCCTGTAGATGTTGCTAGCTGTCAGTGTAGGTGTAGTGGACTGACAAGGCAGCCAGTCCACAGTGACGGGTAGCCGAAAGAAAGGCACGCGTACACACACGCCGACTGGCGTGAAGTCTGGAACAGGATAACTATTGAATGCTAATAAGAAAAGTATGCAGCTCCTCGAATACTTAACTTTATTCTTTGTTGGTTTACAACGTTCTTCTTGAGACATTTATACGATAACTATCAAACTATGTAAGGCTAATGGCGCCTTGCTAGGTCGTAGCTATGGACTTAGCTGAAGGCTATTCTAACTGTCTCTCGGCAAATGAGAGAAAGGCTTCGTCAGTGTAGTCGCTAGCAAAGTCGTCCTACAACTGGGGCGAGTGCTATCCCGTATCGCGAGACCTGCCTTGTGGTGGCGCTCGGTCTGCGATCATACAGTGGCGACACGCGGGTCCGGCATGTACTAAATGGACCGCGGCCGATTTAAGCTACCACCTAACAAGTGTGGTGTCTGGCGGTGACACCACAGTAGGGCCCGTGAGACCTCATCTGCAGCGCCATTTGCTTCCTGTAACGGCTGACAATGAATGTCAACACACAGTAATCCAAGTTTCACACAACAGCATCTGTTTCAAACATGTCGAGATCTACGCCTGCGAACTACAATTTGCAGACAGCATTGGTTTTCTGCTACCATTTGAAGAAAACTGCTGCAGAATCGCATCGAATGCTCGTCGAAGCTTTCGGCGAACACGCGCTTGGAAGAACACAGTGTTTCGAGTGGTTCAAAAAGTTCAGAAGTGATGATTTTGACGTGAGAAACGACGAGCGTGGAAAACCGTCAAACAAGTTCGAAGACAAAGAATTGCAGGCTTCATTGGCTGAAAATGATACTGAAACTCAACAGGAATTCGCGAAACAATTGAATGTGACGCATAAAGCCATTCTCTTCTGTTGAAAGCTATGGGAAAGATGCATAAAGTGGGAAAATGGGTTCAGCATGAACTGAATGAAAGACAACAAGCAAATAGGAAGAATACTTGTGAAATACTGCTTGCCAGATAAAAAAGAAAGTCTTTTATCCATCGAATAGTGACATGTGATGAGAAATGGATATATTTTGAGAATCCTAAGCGTCGTAAATCATGATCTGCAAATGATAGATTTAAATCGAGCATTACATGAAAAATGACCAGAATATGGAAAATAGCAACACACATTCATATTGCTCCATGATAATGTTCCCATCACACACAGCAGAACGGGTCAGGGAAGTGATCGAGGCATTCATTTGGGAGATACTAGGGCATGCGGCTTACTCTCCAGTCTTGGCTCCGTCCGATTATCATCTATTTGCTTAACTGGGACACGCTCTCGTTGAACAACGCTTCAATTCGTATGAAAATGTGCGATAATGGCTCGTTGACTGATCTTTTCTATCTGTACTTGGAAAATATGATTGACCAATTATCATTAGATGACAAAGGAGTAGAAATTGGAGGAAGAAGAGTAGGGTGCTTGAGATTTGCTGATGACATGGTCCTTCTAGCCACAGGGGAAAAAGACTTACAGGATTTGGTGGACACCATTGCAACTAACGGAAAAAAATATGGAATGAAAATTAACACAAATAAAACAAAAGTATTGGCAATAGGAGGAAATAAGGAAACAAAAATTGTGCTGAATGGAGAAACACTAGAACAGGTGTAAAATTTTAAGTATCTTGGAAGCAGGATGGACACCGACTGGAAGTGCACCACAGAAATTAAAACAAGGATAGCAATGGCAAAAGAGGCGTTTTATAAGAAAAGGAGACTCTTCTGCAGCGGTCTGGACAGAGAACTCAGAAAGACACTCATAAAAGGTCTTGTATGGAGTGTTCTTCTATATGGCGCTGAAACATGGACTATGAGGAAAAAAGACAGAGAAAGGCTGGAGGCTTTTGAGATCTGGACATGGCGGAAGATGGAAAGAATAAGTTGGATGGACAGAGTAAAAAATGAAGAGGTACTGAGAAGAGTGGGAGAGAAAAGACAGTTACTAGATGTAATAAAGAGAAGAAAAAGAAACTGGATTGGGCATATACTAAGAAAGAATGACGGACTGATAAAAACAGTTTTAGAAGGTTATGTAGAAGGGAAAAGGAAGCGAGGAAGGAAGAGATTCCAGATACTGGATGACATGATGGACGGTACAACATACAGCAGCCTTAAGAAGGAAGCAATGGATCGCAGAAAATGGAGAGGCAAAGGACCTGCTAATATAGCAGATAACTGATGATGATGAACTGCTAATTGTTGATGTCAGCACGAAGGTCGTATAAACGAGAACATTCTCCAGAGTTAATACTGAGAGCAAAAGCACATTCTCAAATAAAGTTCTCGGTTTCGTATGAATAAAAACTAGGAAGCATAATCTCTGCCCCGGGAGTACTTTATCCCCCTCCTTATTGAGTAAGTTCTCAGCAAAGAGATTAAAATCCAACACCTTTGGTTCTCTGTTTCATTTTGCGTGTGTTTTGTGATACCGAAAGTTTTTCTCACGTTGCTTCTGTGCCAAAATGGAAGATCCAGAATCAGCCTTCGTAAACATTATAAAAGATTATCCAGCAATCATCAACAAATCGCAACCTCTGGCTGCAAGAAGAGAGAAGACAGATTGTATTAAAGAAATACAATACCGTTACAGGGTTAGTTTTGGGAAAGAAATTATAGACGGGCATATTATGAAGAAACTGCACAACATGAAGTCCCGCATCAAGGCCAAGACGTATATAAATAAGATAACATTAACATGAAAAATTGGGAACATACGTTTTTGAAGTTTTTGGACGGACATGACTGCAACCCAACTATCCACAGAGCTCCTGGTAAATCACATACTTTCCGTTTTTTTAATTATGTGCTTAATGCTTTGAAATTGTGATTCAGAAAAATATTTATTTTTAACGTGTAAAAAATGAAACAATGTTTGGTAAAATTCGTCTAATATATGACCACTTTTCTGTAAAAGTATCACAGTGTACTATGCATGAAATTGTACAAACCCCTCCCACATTTCTGCGTAAACTTGATTGCTGTATACACACACTACTGTTACTTGTTTTTATTTTTATTTTTTATTTTTATTCTGAGCTTGTGCAGTAGGTTGTTCCACCTCTATCATCTCTTCGCCAGGGAGTTCGGAGGTAACTGATACAGACTGCAGAATCAGTTTTGCAGCTACCGCAAATTGTTGCAGCCGACCGTACGGATCTCATTGGCCCAGAAGCTGTCTTACCTGCTTAGTCGCCTGTTTGGGGCATGAAAGAGGGTCTAAACGGCGGAGATCGCGTATAGAAACCGATGAGACAGTTAATTTGTTCAAATGGTTAAAATGGCTCTGAGCACTATGGGACTTAAAATCTGAGGTCATCAGTCCCCTAGAACTTACAACTACTTAAACCTAACTAACCTAAGGACATCACACACATCCATGTCTGAGGCAAGATTCGAACCTACGACCGTAGCAGTCGCGCGGTTACGGACTGACGCGTCTAGAACTGCTCGGTCACCGCGGCCGGCTAGTTAATTTGTCCAATTCAGAGCTGCAAAGGCTGGTGCTATTATACCAGTCAGATATACTGAAAAGAAAGCAGCAGAAATTGATACTTGAAGATAAACAATGGAACAAATTGTGTGGTGTCGTATTGCAGCACCGATCATTATTAATAAAAACATGTTTTTAAGTGAATGTTCATTCACATTCCTCACTTACCAAATTCCATATCCTCTTACAAAAATTATTCAGTACAAATTTATTTTCAATGAAACAATAAGAGTAACATAATCCAACCTGAAATGTTAAAAAGTGTATGCACTTATTTATTGTTGTGTCAGGCCAATAGATTCACAACATCCTTGAAACAGTTTTTGGTAAAGTAATGCAAAAAGAGTAACTTGTTTCTATTTTAAATGCTGCAGGTTAGACAGTTGTGCACTTATTTACTGTAGCACCTGGCAGATACCTTCACCACATCCTTGAAACAATTTTTGGTAAAGTAAAATAAAAAAATTGTGGCCATCAATTTGCTGAAGTTACAGTACAAAAATGACATTAAGGTTCCAGCAATGTAAGTTAACCTGTTGTGTCCAAAGCTATTTACTGTAGTATCTGAAAATTCTGTTCCAGTTTGAATAGTTACATGTTAAACAATTTTTGTTGAAAGTAAAAGCGATGGTAGAGAATGAAAAAAAACACTAAACAGCATTTTATTATGGAACATGAGAGCACTGTATTTTATTTTCATCAGGAAAATTATTGCACTTACAAAAAATGCACAAATTGGCTTTAATTATGCAATGTTTTGACAGACTCACATACACTACAGTTGACGTTTTACATTAAAAATTTCCTGTCTTCTATTTGTTCCACCTACACGTACGTTTGCTGCTTCCTCTTCTCCCAGTACTGGAAGATTGTCATCATCACTAGGTGCCTCAAAATCCGTATCCCCTATATGTTTTGCTACGTTGTGCAAAACAAAACATGCTATTATCACACTGGGGATTTTTGTTTGGGCACGACTTATTTTATTTTGCAGAATTGGGAAACACCTTTTTACCTGTCCAAAGCACCGTTCGATTATCACCCTTTCCTTAGAGTGAAGTCTGTTGTATGCCGTCTCATCAGGTGTTTCGAGATTTTGAAACGGTCTCATTAACCACAGTGCTATACCATATCCTTCGTCTCCTAAAATGAGGGCATTGCATTGCAATATAAGGTACACATCTGAGTTTCTCCGTATCCTAGCGTCATGTACAGACCCCGGCCATGAAGCATCAACACTTGTAAACATTTCACTGTTATCACACGTCGCCTGCACATCTATAGATGGAAAGCCCTTTCGATGAACGTATTCGTCTCCATGTGCAGAAGGTTTCATAATAGGTATGGAGTGCAGTCTAGGGCCCGTGCCGCACATGGAAGCTTATAT
Organism: Schistocerca piceifrons; assembly: GCF_021461385.2. Taxonomy (NCBI): domain Eukaryota; kingdom Metazoa; phylum Arthropoda; class Insecta; order Orthoptera; family Acrididae; genus Schistocerca; species Schistocerca piceifrons. The sequence continues at coordinate 660,443,998 of NC_060138.1, forward strand.
CTCGATTGCCATTTAACTTTTGCTGTTTCTAGTTCGTTAACGTTTCTCGGAAATCGGATCCACAACGGTGCTTTTCTGTTAACCTGTTGCAGAACATATGAAAATGTTAGTGATACTGTATTGTGGTGTATTCCCAAGTCTTCACCTACACCAAACTGAAAGACTGCATCCGCTAAATAGCGCAAAAATGTTTTCATTTTGTATTCATTGGAAAGGGCGCCTCTTCTTTCGTGATTTTCCAGAAGAAAGTGATTCACCAGCCAAATAATGTTTTCACTGTTAAATCTATATAAACATCTACAGTTCCTTTCTTCTGTGTTCCTTCTTACTGCTTATATCTTTTTTTGCCTTTCAAGGAACATAAATTCCGCCATTTCCACTGAAAACACTCGGTAACGCTTAACCACAACACAACTTACTCAGCTCGAAGTATGCTACGGAGTTCACTCACAAGAACAGAGAATGTTCTCCACTTGTGAGAAACTTCTCTGGTTTTATTCATACGAAATCGGAGAATATTCTTTGCTTTGAGTATCTTCCCGCATCCTTCAACCCAGACTGAGAACATACTCGGGTGAAGTATATTCTCAGACTCGCTTTATTCATGCCAAACAGAGAACTTTCTCCGAACTTCTGAGTAGAAAGTATATTCTCCGTTTTATTCATACGACTCATTGTCGCCTTTACTGCAATGGTTGTTTCACGATTAATGTTTTGTCCAGTAATAATTCTTTTTTACCTGTGAAACATCTTCTACTTCTTTACTGTAGCTTCATTTTTGTGCTTGAATATTTCTTCCATTATTAGGCTCATTACTACGCCCTAAATCAGCAGTGGAAGATGGTAGATTCAGAGTTGGGACAGCATCAGTCTTCATTTTGAGTTCCGGAGCAATATTAAACAGTTGACTTTTCAAATCCCTTTCATAATACGAATCAGTTAAATGTATTCAGCAGACGAGCATTTGCAACTCAAAACTAAGCCCGCACGTTTACAAGCATTTACTTATTTTCGTTTCATCTCATTGTTTTTAGGAACTATACGAAACTTAATTCCTAACTTCTCAGTTGTCTGCTGTGGTTAGTATAACTGGTGATGGCGCACCAAACCGTTGTTTTTCATTTAAAAACTTACTCGAAGAAATCCCTCAGTACACTAATAATTACAGCATAACTCAGAACACAATCTCCGCCACTAATAAAAATTCACACTGCTGTAAACAGCCTTCGTTCCGCTCGTAAACACAGTCACAACACAATATGTTATGGCAGTTGCGAGCAACTGAGCGTTAGTTGAGTTCATTCTGATGTCAGTGGCCCACCTTTCTGCTGCACACACGTGTCGTGATTCCTACCGTCTATTCTAGTATTCAAGAAGTCATGTGGGAGGGGATGATGCAGTCAGATATAGATAGTGACACAGGTAATAGTTATGGTTTTGAGGAGGAGAGTGAGAATGAAGTGTTTCGGAGGAGTGTGAGGATGAGTGAGATAGTAGCCCGATAGTAGGGGATTTTATTTTACTTTTTATTCACTTTCAAAAGTCACTTTCTTCTCAAGCCGTAGCTGGCAGCGCCCACTGCCTGTAATTTTTCCATCCCAAGGTCTGGCAACAGCAAGTCAGCAAGCACCTCGATCAAGCGCCTCCCTCATGTGCTCACAAGGTAACGCCGCCCTGGCATTGATGCTGAGCAGGTCACGCTCTGCCCCCGAGGGTTTCTCAGCTTCCGACCAATCAGGGCTGAGGAAGCTGCGTGGCCGTGCTGGATGTACCCGGCCGCCTGCCACTGGGCTCTCTCTCTCGATCACACGCCCTGTAGCAGTCGACATCTCCTGCCCTTCCCGGTGCTGCGGCACCGCGGACTTTGTCTTTCCAAACACTGATTTTCCTTAACTATGCGAACTACGGTTCGCCCTTGACTGCACTCTGGCTCACTCTCGCCTGCCTAGGCCTGACTATGTGACCCTTTAAGAGGCAAAAGTGGCCAATAAAAGACTTATTACTTAAAATCTACCTAATGGTTCTTTCACGCTCACTGCCTTCCAATCTTACTGACCTGAACAGGAGTATTGTAGAGGGGTTCTGGTCGAAAAGGCATGTTTATTGTGGTGGCCAATAGCAGCTCCACCTCAGACCATGGGTGGTGGGTTATCTGTGCAGTGGAGGATGTAAGGTGAGGTGCGGAAAGTAGAATGATGGGCTTGGAGAAAAGTTTCAGTCAGGATGAAAGCATCAATATGATGTTGGGATAGGATGTGCATGAAGAGATGTTTGTTTGCTGATAAAGAGTCGATCTTGTGGAATAGGATAGTATACTGTCATTGCACCTTGATTTAGAGACAGAAGGGTTGGTGTGGATGGGTGGCTGGTGTGTGTTTAAACTCAGGTTGGATGAAAAGAAAGTGGAAATGGCTGCAGGAATAGGTGGCCTGTGTGTTGAGGTGGAAGATGGAGTGGTCAACAAGGGATTTTTGTTGGAAAAGTTGCATGTGATGTCTTTAGTCATGGGAATGGGTGGAGGGATTGTCAATAGCTTTGATAGGAACTGTCAGCTTAGGTTTGAAAGGTGGAGGTTGAGTCTTGCAATTGGAAGAGTAGGTTGGGTGAGGCAGTTTACACGTATCATGTGAGAAAGGGGAAGTGATATTTGTAAAGGGATTGCAAGGGGTAGTTGTAATCAATGGTAGTGGTGTGAGAAGGCATGGTGGCAATGGATTTAACAGGTGATAGATGGGTCATGCCATCGATGGTGGAGGTGGCGGCAGCTTTGGTGGTGCCAGGTGGGGCAGTGACGGCGACGGCGACGGCGACGGCGGAACAGCGATGAGACAGTGGTGACATGGAAATGCCTACAGTGACAATTAACATGCACACACACAGAAACCTCGAAGGCACAATGAACTACACAGGTGAACAAGGACAGATGCAGAGCATAGGGGAGTGACCTCTACCAGTCTATGCAAGAAAGATAGCACAACAAGCGAACTAGTGCTACTTGTAAACAGTACCCTAGACCGTTGGTGCTGTGGAAGGATGCACTGGTCTGACAATAATGACCTAGTTATGATGACACACCCCCTGTATCACATATAAGCACAAAATTTCTAGAGACAAATGCAATATATTTACCACATTATTACATACTGAATATAGTTGATAGTTTATTAATTTTAACACCAAATTATTTAAATTGGGATGGCTTTGTATACAAAACTCATAAGACATTTTAAATGAGAAAGATTCCTGGGCTTTCTACATACCACTGATGATGTGTCGACTTAAAGCACCACTCTTGTCTGTTCCAATTCATTTAACTGTATTTAGTATGTAGCACAGTTTCAATAAAACATTTGTTGATGTAGGTATTTGAAGATATGTTGTATTTTTTCAGCTATGCTCAGTTTTAAAATTAGCAAGTAGTGACACTACTGGCTAGTTAACACAGTTACCACCATATATGACTGTAAAACATTAGTCACTGTTGGTATTAGTCAAAACCACCTTATTTGTCTAAGTACAAGAGTATTTAAAAAGAATAAATAAGATGGCGAAACATATGAACTGTAAATTAAAGTTCATGCATGTCGTCAGTGAATCATACATGTAACAAGGGCGCTGTAGATTTATATGATGTACACTAATGCCAGATATGTTGTACTTGTAAACAGCAGCGTCAGTGTGAACTAAACCTCTGACATGAGTAGCCCAGTTGGGGTTATTTGCATAAACAAGTGGTTTTAATGTTTTAACTCTCAGTTACTGGTTGTATTTCATGACTGACTTATATTGAAAGCTCGTGAAATTGTACATTAAATAAGGCATGCACATTACCTTATTGTAGCTGGTTCTTTACATGCTTTTTTAGCACTGATGATGACCACACAGTGACCAAAATCTAGATACCCAATAAACATAATTTGTTACTGATTGTTGTACAATTTTCTATTTGAAGCGAATACAGTTGCTGGACAGAACTGTTTCTCATGGAATCAGACCTGATAAAACTTTTCTGTTTCTACTAACCATAGATGACATGACAACTTATGTAATATGTATTCATAACTTAATACTCCATTCATACATGCATTCATGTTCATGTTTTAATTACCATCAAAATTAAAAGGATATATGCTTTAGTATTTGCGTGTGAGTGGTCCAACTTTTGTGACTACACACAATTACATTTATGATGGTTTTAGGCTGAAAGAAGAGATTGCACTTGTTTGTATTTTACGTTTTATTTCACATTTGTGAACCATATGTTCAAACACTAAGGCGCAAAGACACACAGTAAACATTACATCGTTCAGTTCACCAAAGACTCTAATTAAATACAAACAGAGATAACTGCAACACCTTCCCTTATTTAATTAAGAAACAATGAGAAACACAAACATATCAACATGAAAGACCCAATTTTTGATATAAAACTAATAGTCTTGGTTTTGCAAGTGGCTTTGTCAGTATATCTGCCAACTGATCCTCAGTTGAAATATGCTGAATGCCCAACTTTCCTTACAACACTTTTTCTCTAACGAATAAAATACTTTACCTTTAGACGTTTTGTCCGATGATGGAATTCCGGATTTTGTGCGAGTTTCACTGTTGCCTGATTATCGACCTTAAGAACTGTCTTTGACTGAGCCAGGAGATGATTTTACCTGCATGTGTGTTAACTACACCCAGATGTTGACCATTCAGTTTTGTTGCACCTCCCAAAGCCCACATCACTGTAACAATCTAATACCCAACTACACAAATTTGTATGACGGATTATGCCTAGGTCACATATATCTTCTACATAGAAGAGTAACAGCTTCAACCTCACTACATCTTCTGTTGGTGCTGAGTCCAGGATTCGAGACAGGAAGATCACACCATATGCTAGGTCAGGTCTCGTTCCAGGCATCAGGTACATCAGTGCTCCAACCACTTGTCGACAGGGGAAAGTTGCACTTCTCTGCACATTCACTTTCTGTCTGTAATGTATCTGCTTCTTTCACAATTGGTGTTGAGACATGTTTGCAGTCCTGAAAATTGAAACGCTCAAGATATTTGCATAGGCTTCTTGACTTATCTTGATAGCACCATCATCAACATAAAGGGTGGTTAACAGTTTCTTGTCACCGTCTTCTCTGATATTAGGTAAGGGTCTGCGTCACAAGCCTTGAAACCTGCAAACAAAAGAAATGCTCCAAAACATTTATTGCTAAAGTCCATAAAGACTTCTCTTTGGTTTACAAACTTTCTCTGTACCCTACTGGCTGTTGCATACATACACTACTGGCTATTAAAATTGCTATACCAAGAAGAAATGCAGATGATAAACGGGTATTCATTGGACAAATATATTATGCTAGAACTGACATGTGATTACATTTTCACGCAATTTGGGTGCATAGATCCTGAGAAATCAGTACCCAGAACAACCACCTCTGGCCGTAATAACGGCCTTGGTACGCCTGGGCATTGAGTCAAACAGAGCTTGGATGGTGTGTACAGGTACAGCTACCCATGCAGCTTCAACACGATACCACAGTTTATCAAGAGTAGTGACTGGCCTACTGTGATGAGCCAGTTGCTCGGCCACCATTGACCAGACGTTTCCAATTGGTGAGAGATCTGGAGAATGTGCTGGCCAGGGCAGCAGTCGAACATTTTCTGTATCCAGAAAGGCCCGTACAGGACCTGCAACATGCGGTCGTGCATTATCCTGCTGAAATGTAGGGTTTCACAGGTATTAAATGAAGAGTAGAGCCATGGGAAGTAATAAATCTGAAATGTAACGCCCACTGTTCAAAGTGCCATCAATGTGAACAAGAGGTGACCGAGACGTGTAACCAATGGCACCCCATACCATCACGCCAGGTGATACGCCAGTGTGGCGATGATGAATACACGCTTCCAATGTGCGTTCACCGCGATGTCACCAGACACGGATGCGACCATCATGATGCTGTAAACAGAACCTGGATTCATCCGAAAAAATGACGTTTTGCCAATCGTGCACCCAGGTTCGTCGTTGAGTACACTGTCGCAGGTGCTCCTGTCTGCGATGCAGCGTCAAGGGTAACCGCAGCCATGGTCTCCGAGCTGATAGCCCATGATGCTGCAAACGTCGTCGAACTGTTCGTGCAGATGGTTGTTGTCTTGCAAACGTCCCCATCTGTTGACTCAGGGATCGAGGCGTGGCTGCACGATCCATTACAGCCATGCGGATGCGGTGCCTGTCATCTCGACTGCTTGCGATACGAGGCCATTGGGATCCAGCACGGCATTCCGTATTACCCTCCTGAACCCACCAATTCCATATTCTGCAAACAGTCATTGGATCTATACCAACGCGAGCAGCAATGTCACGATACGATAAACCGCAATCGCGATAAGCTACAATCCGACCTTTAACAAAGTCGTAACGTGACGGTACGCATTTCTCATTTCTCCTCCTTACACGAGGAATCACAACAACGTTTCACCAGGCAACGCCGGTCAACTGCTGTTTGTGTATGAGAAATCGGTTGGAAACTTTGCTCATGTCAACACGTTGTAGGTGTCGCCACCGGCGCCAACCTTGTGTGAATGCTCTGAAAAGCTAATCATTTGCATATCACAGCATCTTCTTCCTGTCGGTTAAATTTCGCATCTGTAGCACGTCATCTTCGTGGTGCAGCAATTTTAATGGCCAGTAGTGTATTACAAGAATGCTCTGAAACGTCAGATTGTATGAGATGCATCTTCTCAGCTGCAGCAACACTTAAAATTGAACGAATTGTGCTCAACTTAGCTACAGAACTGAATGTTTCACTGTAATCTACAGCATATCGTTGATCAAAACCTTTCACAACAAGCCTTGCTTAATACTTCTCAATACATCAATAGAGATTAATCTTCACACGAAGAACCCACTTACCTGGTATAACTCTAGCACCTCCTGGTAGAGTAGTCAGTTCCCATGTTTGATTGTCTTGTAATGACAGCCACGAGGGTTGCACTAATGTTGAGCAGTTTTACAGCTGACGATGAGGCTGAGCAGGGAGTTCCTCTTCTCTGGTATCAGCTCTTCAGTCTACGATTCTTCACATTCTATTCTGCTGCTTTTTAACTTCTATGTCTGTTGCACCGTCTTCCAGTGGTTTGGACTTCACTAATTTCTTATCAGTGACATTCAATGCACCTTCATGGTAATCCAGCAAGTCTCTTATTTTCTTTTCCACATCGGCCAATCCACTACTCCCATTAGTGGTTTAATATTTTTTGACATATCCATTTCTGCAGAGCTTTACCTCAGAATACACTTTACTACCTATAAGTTACTTCTGAATGCAGATCTTTCAACCTAAAGCTCAGATGTCGATGTTTCTTACCTCCAAACGCAGCTGCCTGTACTTTACTCAGAACCCAGCTGACGAAACTTTAGCCTGTAATTCTCACTACTGTATTTGCTGGAGGGCGCAAAATCACTCTCTTATCCCTAACTTGCACCACTCAGTTCAGAGTAAGGTTTCACAACACAGTTTTCACTCAAAGCACCTGTCGTATTTTCACTTACTTTTCGTCACTGTTTCAAGTCGTTAATTAACTTGAGGCACTTTAACGAAACTGGGCCCATAACCTGTCGCATTTATGATAGTTCTAGGTTGAAAAAAGAAATTGCACTTGTCTACATTTTACGTTTTATTTCACATTTGTAAACCACATGTTCAAACACTAAGACACAAATACAAACAGTAAAGTTTACATCGCTCAGTTTACCAAAGAGTCTACAGCAGCAATGCTGCCAACCTCATTTTAAGACTTAATTTAATACAAACAAAGATAATTGCAGCACACACTACATTAGAAGCTTAAATCTTTGTATAATACTCTATACAGCTTAAATATTTTCTGAAATGAGGTTTATGAATATTGCATACTTTTGTGTAATCACTAGGACACAAAAATTCCTCATGGTTTTCGATTATATTGTTCATATAGCTAGATAATAGTCGCCAAAATGGGGTGTCTCGCGGTTGGTTTAGAATTGCACTTCATTTACAGTCTGCTACCTAATGCATGTCTGTCAACTTTACCTCGTATTTAATTTCCAGTCGCTGTTCTCAAAGTTAATTACTGCTATGCAGTGTCGAAGTTCCGTGCCATTGGACTTCTTTACATTGTTGTGATGTGCAGATGCTGGAAGAGATATTCAGTCTGTCCAAGCTACTAAATGGAGTACACAATTTTGTGGCAACTCTACTGCATTACATACACAATGTTTCTCTTGTACAACTTCACTTACAATAATGGGCGAACAGATCTATTTTATCTCCTAGCTCATAACAGATCAAAATACGTAAATGGTTTGTTTTGAAACTGGCAATCGATAGAGAGTAGCAGTTTTTATAAGGATTCTTCAGTTATTTAAGAACCTTTGCATTCTTGCATGCATCTTTTTGCTCCTTGATCTCCAAGGCACTATCAGTCTGCGACGTCCGAATAACTAGCGTTCTGCGACAGCAGGTGGAGATATTTAATTATTTGTCACTGCATGGCGATGTCTGGAGCTGACGTGACTTACACTTCATCTGCACAAACATAAAGCAAGAGCGGGCGCAGTGGAACGTTCTGCACTTAACAACGACCTACACTATGTTTTCACTTCTCACAAGCATCTTTCGTCGGCCTAAGACGATAGAACATTCTATCCCTAAGAATCCCATGCTGCATCATAATGTCTTTTAACGCCATAACATACATATTAAATTCTCTTAAGTCCTCTATGAGCTTTCTCTCATGTTATTCCTCCTACATTTATTTTACCATGTGTTGCTAATAGTATTCATGCACACTCCTCCAAAAAGATCTTCACTTTCCAATAAATACTTGTTGTCAGTATCTTCCCACTAGAGATCTATTTATTGCTACTGAATCATACGATTTATCTTTATTTCATATTATCAAAGCGATCACATTTCGCTCAGATAAAAAAAAAATTCGAAAATACAGTACTGAGTGTTTACATACACAAAAAGTACGTTTTTTGTCATTTCTATAGACGAATACTCCCTATATATATTAAAAAGTTGTTATGCATTAAAAGGTTTTCTCCTGAGTTCTCCTAATTTTTATTTATTCTTTCCAATATCAATAAGATAAGACACATCTACTTAGTAACTCATCAATCCTTTGACTTTATGCCTTTTAACGTGATTTATTAATAACTACAGCCTATTTATTTCGCTTCTATCATTTGTTCATTAGCGTTCTCTCATCAGAGATAACTCTAGTCTTTTATTTTCACGCATCAGCTGTTAAACAGTACATTAGCGCTCATTCAGCAGAGATAACAATAGTCTTCGCTATGGCGGCAAACAATTGACTCGCCAAACTATTGCTTTTTTGCTTGTATGTTAGCACTTCATACACAACTTAGGGGAAGGTTTCCCTTCTCTTCCTCTTCCCCCTGTTCACGTGATATGCCTAGCATGTACTTTAACATCAACCATTTGTCTGAATTGCAGAACACACAGAGTTATTCTTCAAAACAGTCTCTTAAACATTTTATTACTGTAACTGCCACAAGGTCACATAGGGATGTATTACGTATCGTTAAAATACGTTTTCAATACTTATAACATTCTTTTCATATTCAATTCCAATAACAAACAATCCTGTCAGAGGAACATCTGCAACTAAGAATTATACCAGAGGCAGAAAATATCGCTACAGTTTCGGGCTTTTATAACCTGTTATCAGATATTATACTGAAAATAACATATGCAATGAATACCAGGACACTTACTCTTCATGCTTTGACCCCGAGCGCCACAGTGGACGAGTACAGGACATGATGTTTTACCAGCGAGCACAGAGCACGGAGTAGCGCACATGAAGGGGGAAGCAAACTGGTAAACCAGAGTGGAAGAAGTACCGTCATCAGTTGAGAGGAAGAAGAATGCGGTGCCACTAGCCTGGCTGTCCACAATTTGAATTGTTACAAAATATTCATCGATGACATCATACTTTTTATAATGGGACCGACGCCCAGCTGCAACATTTTCAACATGGACTCCAAGATTCAGTGTATGATATGTATGATAGAATACCACTCTGGCTTTACACTTCCATTTTTGGATTTCGAAATTTCGTTACAGGACAGTAAAGTCCACTTTAATATATTTAGGGAACCAACCACGACTTGTACTACTATTCAGTGCTTTTCAGTTCATCCAAAACAGCAAAAAATGGCAGCTCTTCATGCAATGCTTTTCTTCACGGCTAGAGTCTCTCACTCAAAACAGCGTGAGTTGGGTATCATTAAATTTATAGCACATGCTAATGGCTACCAGCCAAATGTTGTTGATGTTCTTCACCAGCACATACAATTGAAAGCCGCTCCTAAAAAATTGGCGCTGGGCTACCCAGTCATCTACTAGTAATGATAACAATAAAAATATTTTTTACAAGATCCCATTCGTACATGTTAATTCTAAATTTCCTCTCACTAGCCACCCGAAGGATCATAACCATTTGTAACGGAACTGAAATGATGGTGGGCTGACAGTAATTTGGAGCCTACGCGTCGGAAACGGGCACGCTGGTGTGAGACTGCCAGGGAGTGCACCCTGATGCCATCTATTGGCGAAACTGGGAATTAGCGCTGCCTCTCAGACAATGCACTGAGCTCTCGGAGTCAAATGTATTCTTTTTCTTGGTAATTATAAGTTATTACTGTATGATTTAATGTTATAAAGCGCTAGTAGTAAATTATTATGACTGGTATGAACTCCAGGGTAATAAATATAAATATTCTTAAATACTAAATGATTTCGGTGAAAAGGTGGTAGGGGAACGCCCCCACTCTTGGTGATACGAGCGTAGCTAGAGGTAGCTGGAGACACAGGGACTGAACAATGGAATGGCCTGGGGAGTGTTGACGTGACCGGACGTGCGTAACTGTGCTCACGCAAAAGTGATTGTGCAACAGCAAAGAGGAGAATATCGTCGCCGTTTGTGGAGTAGAACGCGACGAATGGTTGTCGAAGCCGTCTCTATGCCACTGGGGCTGATTGTAAGAGTTCCTGCGCCCAGATTTTATGGCGGACGTGCAGTAGCTTATACGAGTGCTACAGCTCGTAGTTCCAGCCGCCATTGAGGGCATGAGGCGGGAAGAGCTGCGTTAGCCACATGCATCTCACCACCAGCACCGACACGTCTACCCAAAGCAAGACTGCTTGCAATTGTTAAGTCGAACTTTGTATACATGTAAAAGGAGAATACCAGTTTTCTTTTGTGCAAGTGCAGAAGACAGAATATAGTAATGAGTAAAATTACGACGCATGTTGTTCATTGTAAAGTGTAGTAACCTGAAACATAGTGTAGTGAAATCAGACTGAGGCCACCATCGCCTCTTTCATTTACAATTCTTTTGGGTGTAGAATACTTTAGCGTATAAGAATGTTGAAAAGAGCAATGGTCACACCAGAATGAGTCGCCTATTTATAGTTACTTAAATTTTTCTGAGTAACCTTTCAAGTAAAGACACTTAACTAATTCTATATCAATTGTCCAAAGAGTAATATCCAAAATCATTAAATAAGTTGAAGGATAGAATTTTGTTAACCTAAGTGGCATAAGTTGTCTTGGTGGTAATTACCAAGCCAACTCACAGAAATTGAGAGAGTATTTGCTTTGTAGAATCACCTAGAATGATCAGAAATAGTAATATTCAGAATTAAGTTTAAATTCAACTCAAGCCATTTCACTTTGAAACGAGCCAAAGAACTGATTTATTCTTTTGCTCCTTCAGAGCTGGAGACCGTAGTTATAAGTATTTTCAGGAGGATTCGACGGCAAGTCTGCTGCTCTCGTCGTGCTGATAGGATTACCCACTGCTGCTAGCAGTGGTGATTGGATACATAAGCTCACTACCAAGTTAAGTGGGTCAGGTAGGCAGTGTTACCGTGTGAACTGTAGGGCACTGTAGGCCGTGGATCGAACCCGTTCAATCATCACAGCTCTTTGGGAAATAGTCCGGTTAGGAGTGTACTAATCATTAGGTAAATACTGGCGAGTATCGGTCAAAAATGTATACGCAAGTGAATTTAGCAAGGTCCATGTAGCACCTAGTTAATGTGGTGCAATGGCGAGGGTAGGAGTGGAGTAAAAGTGAGCTGAGCTTGTGGCAGCTGTGCTGTCTTCAAAGATTAATAACGTGAATTCACTACTACCTCTTACCATTAGGGCTGAGCTATTTACGGTTAAGATACGTAGCAGTAAGCGCAAAGGCGTGACAGCTGCAAGTCCGTATCGGCTTTATACATACGGAAGTAGGAAGCGGGTCATTCTGTCAGTGGAGGGGGTTAAAACAACCGAGTCAGTTGAGAACATACCCCATTTACTGATGGAAAGATTCGGAGGTTCGGTCGCACATTCCATTTCAAATATAAACACAAATTGCAGCATTCTACATATTCAACATAAGGTCCCGGTTTTAAACATTTTAGAAGAAATAGAAATTATCTGCAGCATTTGCCATGATCTGTTGGGCATTTTGCATGAGCAAACAGCGCTTAAGTACAGAGTCCTGCTCAATAACTTTTCTTTTTTGAAGCAGCACCCATCCTCATTTGCTTCTCTTTGTAATTTCTGATTATTGTACACCATACATGTATATTTGTTAGTTGGGTCAGTGTTTTTCGCCATTACTTCTGCGGCCTTAATTAGGCTTAACGAATGTAAGGCATATGCCTGTATCCTATAGTGAGGTCTGCAAGGTCGACCCAGTATATTTTACAGAGCTGTAAAATGTCCTCTTTTAGTAGAAGTTTGCATGTTTTTCATTTCTTGTCCTAAGACTATGGTGCATTACTGTGCTGCATCATTATCTATGTCCTCACTAATTTAAAATTTACCTGCCTTTCATGATGTAAATTTTGTATCAGGTCTTATCTTATGTAAGCCTCAATTATATGTCAACATTTAGTTAGCTGGTTTTTGACCCCACTTTTAATGTGGCTTTTTAGTGCTGTTGTTGCTAGCTATTAATTGACATAATAGTTTTGGCAGCGTGGACTATAAGGTTTTGATACCTTCCATTTTGTTCAGCAGCAAGATGATTTTAAATAGAAGTGGCACATGTGTATGTTTGAGAGATTGCAGGGCACTCTCACTTCCAATACGGTGTTACGCTGTGTAATGTTCTTAGGGAAGTTGATCTTTATTACTTGGTTGCTATACCTGGATCGATATTACTTCATACATCACGATGAAATGGTGGGCAGTAGTTAATGCTCTTGTTTGTGTGATCTAGCCAAGAAATAGCGGTAAGCTTTACTTGCGTTCAAAGGAATAGGGTGCTGATTTAAACGACTGCAGTAAAGTGTACAGCGGCTGAGGTCCAAGGGAGGCGTTTTTTCTGCAGAACCTGGGTGAAATGATTTGTGGACTGTCGAGTTCCGCGGTCTCATTGTGCAGACACGTTGAATGGCGCCGGTCGGTTGGCGGCCGCATCCAGGTAGGCTGATTAGCGCTGAGAAGTCGCCACTGCAATGGGCAGAGCATTGAAGACCGGCAATAAAGCACAGGATGGGCCCTTGTTAGGTAGAAAGCCGTTGAGACGACTGTGAGCTTTCTGCGAATTTCCGTGGGACAGGTCACTGGCACCCAGACGTCCAGACTCTGTTACAAAACATATTTGTGGAGGTACGAGGTTTTTAGCGAGTTTATGGCCATTCTTTGGAAAGTGCTAAATGGAAGCAACAGGGGAGATAACGATCTTTTTATGGAGGGCTGTGGTTCCATCCAGGTGATGTTGGTAGCAAAAGACATGGAATAAACACGTGGGAAAGAGGCCGCGAAGCAGAATCTTTTTCTCCTTTTCTCCCAATTAACTTTAAAACTGTCTGATTGGTCAAATCTGTGTATGCAGAGCCAGGGGCAGTCTCCCATCTTCGAATGCTGCGCTCCAGCTAGTGATTGGCTTGTGCTAAAGTAGGAGTAGTCTAAGATGTAAATGTGCTTTGCTACCAAGCTGGCGAGGAAAGCAGAGAGCAAGAAGAGATGACACTCTTGTACTGGCACTTCGCTAGTAAAGACCTGCAGGTCTTTACCTAAACGGTGAGACTAGTGTCCTTTGCTAATGTGCCACTTAGAGCCTGTGCCAAACACCTTCTGAACCATGAGAGAGACTGCTTCCAGCATCAAGCACACAACGAGTGATGCGTGGGTATACTTATTTATTTTGAGTCAGCCGTCTAAACATTTGACATATTCCGTCACGCATAGTCGTGGGACGGAATCAAATTGGTTTGGCAGACCAGCAAACGGGTTCACCTGCACACTGGAATCCACTGGGGTTTCAGAGGCTCATAGCGAAGTACCTGCATTCCGAATTAGCCGAACGCGAGACCGCATACTTGCATTTTTCGAGCGCGCGCCATTAATAACAGGTTGCTGCCGTCCATGACTTCAGTCGCCGAACGCCTCGTGGTGTGCCGTCCTGACCAGAAGGAGGGTAAAGTATTCGCTGGTACGGCGTAGGGCTCCAATATATGCTTCTCAGCACCCTGTTATTTGGAACCATATTTTTCTTTATGGAATTGTAGATTATAGATGCTTGATTGTGACGTAGTTTTTGTGCCATACCCCAGATTCACTTGTACGAAGTCAGATAAAGCGATTAGTGTTCTGGTTAGTGTCAAGAGTCGATCCCCAGCTGATCACTTTGTCCACCATAGAACCTATATTAGTGAAAGCGTTTGTCAAATAAAAATGTTTGTGTGACGTTTCTGTAGCCATTTTTTTTTTGTCTAGCGATGGTAAGAATTGGTAATTGTTATTTAGATCACAACTCTCCCTGTCTTCTGATTAACATTACCTTTGCCATTTTTATTGAAGTCTTGATTGCAAAAGAAAGTAGGAAGCTTGCAATTGGCGAACCGCTGCCAGGATCTAGGTCCTTAACACTTCTGTCACGATGCCATTTAGTGTCCTTGTCATACAGGTCCACATTACGATGAAATAAAAAACAAAAAACGAAAAATATGGTTCATTAGCATGTTGTAGATACTTAATTCTCTGATTGTGTTGTTTATGTGTTTATTCGTTTTATTTACAGCGTATTTGTGTCAGTGATTTCTGTGTCACATGTCGACCGCTTACCCGTCGTTGCTAACGGCGTTGTCGTATTATTTTTGTGGTGTTTACTATTGTATTTGTTTTGTATTTGGTTGTTTTTGATTCTGAATCTAGTGTGCTATTGTCGTTGTCTCGGACTACGTACTGCTTTACTAATTTTTTTGATGTCATTGCATGGTACTGCGTGTATATTGTGAGTTAGATGACATGGCTGTCCACATTTTGCACGGATAATTAAAGTTTGTTGTTGATAGAGAATTTGAATGATAACGAGAAGCAGGGCAAGACAAGTGCACTGGGAGTGGCAAAATAAAGCGTACGTCGTGAAGGAAGAGAGGAATGAAACTTTGGAGACACCGTTTGAATGTAGAGAGGCGTTGATGTTGAACGGTGTTAGCAACAACGATGACGTGCAACAAGGAAATCAGGGAGACGGAAGCGGTATGGCTTTTCTTGAGGGAGCCTACAGTGTCAGATCGCGTGTGATAGAAGATGTGAGCGTACCACAACATATGAAACGCTTATTTCAATAGTGGCACAAGTCCATTACCTCCACTATTCTGTCTATAATGTTTCTGAAATTAATGAGCCAAGCAAACAGAAAGAAAGGTTCATCTCTAGCAAGAAGCCATATGCTTGAATATTTCAGGTACCTCAACTGCAGATTTTTCAAAGCTCATTCAACTTTAGGACTCTGTATCTCAATATAAACAAAAATGGACTTGTACCACTATTGAAATAAGCCCTTCATATCGAAGCAGGGGTGATTAGTAGAAATCCAGACAGAGAAGACAGGACGGTATCAGAACGCAATGATGCGGATACAACACCATAGAAATCAAGTATGTGTTCGGTCGATCGCGATACTGAGGGAAAGGAAGAGGCCTTGAATCTGGTGGCATTTTTAATGAGTATGGAGAAGAAATTGGAGGAAAAATTAATGAGACGAGGACGGACATCAAAAATATCGGTGCTCAGGTATCTCAGATGCAAGCGGAACACAAGTCAAGGGCAAATAAACTCCAGGAAAACCTATGTAAAGTAAACAACAAAGCAATGAAAGGTTTAAAGATTGCACATGATGCTAAGAAGGCAGAGAGCGCCAAGACAGTAGCAAGTTTCGCCAGACGACTAGCACCTGAAGCATCGAAAGCGAGTAAACACAGAACAGCAAGGACGAGAGGCAGTAGTGAATTTGAACAAGAAGATCGAAAGCTTGGAAAAGCGGCAAAATGACGCGGAACAGCGCATCGGCACGAAAATACGTGAAGCCTCTTCATGCGACAGAGGCCATGGACAAATCAGAGTCAGAGCTGCGCAAATTAGGGACTGGTTCGGACGTGACAATTGCAGCTCCAGTGAGCAAGAGATCCGGACTCTCTTTTCGTTCAGATCTCAACAGGAAGCGATCAACACGCGTATGCAGAAGAAATTGGAGGAGGCGCTAAGGAAACAATTTCAAATGCGGCCAAGCGCGAACGCAACGGAACCAGAAACAAATTCGGACGGGACGGGTAACTGTATACCGTTAGCAGCGAGCAGAGGACACGGCGAGATGTACGTCGCGTTTTCTCGAAGACGTAGAGGGAGCGCAAATGAGGGGACGTTGAACGAGGACATCCAAAGGACTGATATTTTCCGTAGGACGGAAGTTGTCGACGAAACGCTATTTGATTTTCAACGCTTATTACAAGTCCGAAAATTCGAAATTTTCCGAGATGAGGGTAACTTTACCTTCCAACGCACTTGGATATCACAATATGACCTCTCTTTACCTCCAAATTGGCCTTTAAAATATAAATTAGACTTTATTTGCAGACACTTGCAAGGGTCAGTTTCGAAGGAACTTCGTGGAATATCAGCGACGTGTAGAATTTACCATGAGTTCTAGGACAGCTTCTTAAATATCTACTGGCTCAAGGAGACGCAAGAGCGCATAAAATACGAGATGATTGTTGGCAAAGATTTCGGGAATTCTGGATACAAAAGCCCAGTCAAGTTCCTTGATGCAATGATTGACAAGAACCAGTGTTTTGACGCACCATGCTCTACCGGTGGAATCATAAGTCACTGTTACACCAAACTTCCATCAGAATATAAAGTATTGGCTGCCAGGTGTTACGCATTCCGAGCAGAGAATATCAGAGAACACTGAGGATAGTCTGACAGATAAGTCGCAGGCCCTATGTCGCGTTCACAACATAATGCAATAATAGGAACGGAAATGTACGAAATGGAACGCCTTACGGAAACCATTCACGGTCGGGAAATTTTGGGAGCAATGAATTTGAACAACGGAGAGACTGGAATGTACTACGCAGCAGACGCTGGAATGGAAGGAGGAATGAAGGCTACGGACCGCAAAACAACGAGTGGCGCAACCATGAATCCGGTATCAATGAAAATAGAAGATGGATGCGAATAAACAACGCTGGAAACAGAAGTAGATGTCAAGCCGAGGACAATGAGATTCGGGGACCGAACCCAGGACGAGGGGCTCGAGGAAAAGTCAACCAACGTCAGTGACTAGTAGAATATGCAGAAGAGGCACAAAACGCATCTGTAATTGAACTCGGACCTAGCCTCATCAATGGTATTACATGTAGATATGAAGATCTAGGAGAAACGTTGTTGGAAGATATTTATTCTGTACAAGCCACAGATAGTTTAATGGTCGGTGACAGCCGAACATAAGCATAGTAGCATAAGTTTTGTTTAGTTATAATAGTTTTACACAACAATCATTTCTTTAGATTTTTTTAAGTTTCCACCATAGTAATTAGTATAGGAACTTCTCCCATTACTGCGAGTCGTAAGAGTGAGGCACTGTTAGAATTTCACTGTGCAAGTAGTTCTTCGTAACATGTATCAAGTTTGTAGATGTACAGTTGGTCATCCCAGAGCTGACTAATTACAATTGTTTAGAGTAGAAATGTGCCGATTTCACGAAGGAAACTTCGTTGTTTATTTGAGTCCTATTTCGCTTGAGTTAGTATGTTCTCATAGCAGTTTTGCAGCTTACGCGGAACGACAGAATCAGGTGTCACAACAACTATAGAATTTTATGTCTTCGAGTCCGAAACAAGTGCACAAGTATTGGGGACGGAATTCTTCTCGTAACATCTTATAGCTACAATCATATTTCTTCTGTTTATTGTGTCTCCATTGCAGTAAACGCCCTTGTAGGATCCGGTATATAAGTCGTGGTATAGTGTGTGAGAGGGGCGTCGTTGAGATTAGTTTGAGAGACCCACGAAGGTATTTTGCAGGATGGTCGAGAGGCGTGTTGACTTTCTTGTGTGTTTCGTGGTGGTTTGTCACCATTGCCCAGTAGAATGTGTCTTCGCTGTGGGCTGATTATTGTCATCACCAGTGGCGCGATGTATTTGTGGTGTGTTTTTTGTCTATGGATGTCGCCTTTGGTGCGATGTTCTTCGCGTATGGGATATTTTATTCGAGTGTGGTTACACAGATGACATATCGCGTCTTATGCGATTGTTGTTAATTGTGGTTATTCACTTGTGGTTTTCGCATGTGGTTTTCCGTACTATTGTGCGATGATATTCGTGTGCGCTTTCGCGAGTAGTTCGCGAGCGCCTGAGTGGTAGATCTTGGGCGATAGTTTGTACTTGTAACGTTAGAACGGAATGTGCGAGTCACTTGGGTACGTTTTTACAGAGTGAGCGAGGCACACCATCAATTTGTGAGAAAGAGAAGGACGGAATAAATGTAGCTTTGCAGTCAAATGTCGATAATATCTTGTGCTTTTTTATGTTTGTTTCAGGAGCTGGAGTGGAAAATTTATACACCAACCTGAGAAAATTTTGTGTCAGTTTGAGCAAAAAGAGAGTTTTGCAGCGGTTGTTTTGTCACATAGTAGAGACCTCGGCACTCAGTGAGATTCAGGCCATACACCAGCGTTAGTGTCACCATAATGAAAAAAAGTAATGGGAAGTCTAGTAGTTCGAATATCTTTTATAGTAGTTGGGTTGCAAATATATATATATATATATATATATATATATATATATATATATATATATATATATATATATGTATTGTGTTTCATACTAGAGTGTCGTGTTCCCAGTTTGGCACAGCTTTGCCACAGGAAACACGAAAGCGGTCGAAGACGTCCGTCTTCTGTTCGGCTCCTGATCGTTATCAGGAGGCTAGTTTTTGATTACGCAAAGACTTTTATTATTTGGAAAAGAACTACCCGGATTTCTTTACGTAATCAGTATGAAATTTATAATCACCTAAGGGACCCTTAACAATGAACAAAAAAAATTGCATTTGCAAATGAAATCATTGATAAAAGGGGCAACTATGAGTTGTATAGAACACAAGGAGCGGCCTTCTGTCTACGACCAGGATGCCGCAGAATTCTCTGCTGTAGTAAAGGCTGTTTGATATTTACAAAATAATATGACATGGAGATAAAAAAAACAAAGGAAAAGAATAAAATAAGAAATCTGGTAAACACTAAATATATTCAAACAATTCTCACAAGCAATTAAGGCTTATTCATAAACAGTGTAACTTACATAAATACTTTTCTAACTGTATGGTGCGATCAGATTTCAGTCTGTCCTGTGCTAGCTCCTTGGTTCACGTTTTTTGTCACAAATTACAGTCATTACTTTTCTCCTTCCTTCAAGACAATTCTTGCACCGTTCAACACCTTCACAACAATAACTCGCTGGTTTACAGTATCGAACGTAAATTACTCGAATTTTATTAATTAATAATCTTGTCTGCACGCTGGCAAGACCGCTCACTTTTATGGCTTAAAGTCGACCTTCTCTACGCTTTCACATTACAAGTAGAAGTACGATAAAATCTGGAGATCTACAAAAGTTTTTACTATCATCTTTTATTTAGATCGAAGCGGAACGTTCAGTTCAGCTTCTGTTAAAATGTTTCTTTGACTGCGCAATCGATGTATTAGCGTCCGCGCTAGATGCGCATCTTTACAGTTACGTAAATTAATAAAACAAATGTCTTGCAAAGAATAGGTCTCATCTCATAAGTTGATCATTTAATATACAGACAGGTGAATGCCTTTCCAAGGGTACTCACAGCTTTCATACGACGGAAATCCCAATAATATTACAAAGTGAATGTGTAGTCTGTGCCGGATTAGTACTTTGAATGCATGATAGGTTGTGGGAAATTAACACTGCTCTATCATACATTACCACACCTCACCACAACTTAAGATTATTGGTGCAATAAAATCAAATAAGAATTGTAGAATAGAATAAAATTTTATTTTTGTCAAAAGAGTTCTGTAAACCATTTTAATATTTTTTTGTTTTCTTGGAGTAATCGCGTAAAGCAATCCTTTACAATTTCATTGTAATTTTATCTGTATTTATGTTGTAAACATATTTGTAAACACATGGCACTAAAGTCGCTATGTAAGCATTGTGCCGACTATGGGAGCTGAGTTGATGGCAACATATCAGGCAGTTTGTAAAAACATGGCACTAAAGTCACTATGTAAGCATTGTGCCGACTATGGGAGCTGAGTTGATGACAACATACCAGGCAGTTTGTAAAAACATGGCACTAAAGTCACTATGTAAGCATTGTGGAGACTGTAGGAGCTGAGTTGATGGCAACATATCAGGGAGTTGGAGAGGTCGCTGACACAGGAGCGGCCGTAGCAGCTGGACAGATGGGGCGCCAGGCAGACAAGACAGTCAAGGTCGTCTGCCAGCCCTCTGAGATGGGGGAGACGCAGCTTTCTCCAGGGGGCGGTGGCCCACATACCGACCGTAGCGCAGTTGGTCGACATGACGTCCTCGAGCTCCGTGGATGGAGGCAGGTGTGGACGAGCCTTCACACCACGAGCTGTCAACAAAGAGCTGGTGCCTTGCCGCCACGCGAACACTTTCGCCGCCAGCAGGCAAAAAGGAATCCGATGTCTTAAAAATGAGATTGGCAGGAAGTGCAAAATGGCTAAGCGAGGATGGCTAGAGGACAAATGTAAGGAGGTACAGGCATGTATCGCTAGGTGTGAGATAGATACCGCCCACAGGAAAATTAAAGGGACCTTTGGAGAAAAGAGAACCACCTGTTTGAATATCAAGAGCTCAGATGGAAAACCAGTCCTAAGAAAAGATGGGAAAGCAGAAACATGGAAGGAGTATATAGAGGGTTTATACAAGGGCGATGTACTTGAGGGCAGTATTATAGAAATGGAAGAGGATGTAGATGAAGATGAAATGGGAGATACGATACTACTGCGTGAAGAATTTGACAGAGCACTGAAAGACCTAAGTCAAAAAAAGGCCCCGGGAATGGACAACATTCCACTAGAGCTACAGATAGCCTTAGGAGAGCCAGCCATGAGAAAACTATGACATCTGGTGAGCAAGGTGTATGAGACAGGCCAAATATCCTCAGACTTCAAGAAGAATATAATAATTCCAATTCCAAAGAAAGCAAGTGTCGCCAGATGTGAAAATTACTGCACTATCACTTTAATAAGTCACGGGTGCAAAATACTAACACGAATTCTTTACAGGCAAATGGAAGAACTGGTAGAAGCCGAACTCGGGGAAGATCAGTTTGGATTCCGTAGAAATGGTGGAACACACGAGGCAATACTGACTCTACGACTTATCTTGGAAGACAGATTGTTGTTGTTGTTTTTGTAGCTTTCCATGCTTCTCTATCCTGAGCAGGCTATCATTTCCCAGTACCTACTGCAACCTACATCCATCTGAATCTGCTTAGTGTATTCATCTCTTGGTCTCCCTCTACGATTTTTACCCTCCACGCTGCCCTCCAATATTAAATGGATGACCCCTTGATGCCTCAGAACGTGTCCTACAAACCGATCCCTTCTTCTAGTCAAGTTGTGCCACAAATTCCTCTTCTCCCCAATTCTAGTCAATACCTCTTCATTAGTTATGTGATCTACCCATCTAATCTTCAGCATTCTTCTGTAGCACCACATTTCGAAAGCTTCTATTCTCTTCGTGTCCAAACTATTTATCGTCCATGTTTCACTTCCATACATGGCTACACTCCATACAAATACTTTCAGAAACGACTTCCTGACCCTTTAATCTATACTCGATGTTAACAAATTTCTCTTCCTCAGAAACGCTTTCCTTGTCATTACCAGTCTACATTTTGTATCCTGTCTACTTCGCCCGTCGTCAGTTATTTTGCTCCCCAAATAGCAAAACTCTTCTACTACCTTAAGTGTCTCATTTCCTAATCTAATCCCCTCAGCATCACCTGAATTCATTCGACTACATTACATTATCCTCGTTTTGCTTTTGTTGATGTTCATCTTATATCCTCCTTTCAAGGCACTGTCCATTCCATTCAACTGCTCTTCCAGGTCCTTTGATGTTTCTGACAGAATGACAGTGTCATCGGCGAACCTCAAACTTTCTATTCCTTCTCTATGGATTTTAATACCTACTCCGAATATTTCTTTTGTCTCCTTTACAGCCTGCTCAATATACAGATTGAATAACATCAGGGATAGGCTACAACCCTGTCTCACTCTCTTCCAACCACTCCTCTCTTTTCATGTCCCTCGACTCTTATAACGGCCTTCTGGTTCCTGTGCAAATTGTAAATAGCCTTTCGTTCCCTGTATTTTATCCCCGCCACCTTCAGAATTCGAAAGAGAGTATTCCAGTCAACATTGTCAAAAGCTTTCTCTAAGTCTACAAATGCTAGAAACGTAGGTTTGCCTTTCCTTAATCTTTCTTCTAAGATAAGTCGTAGGGTCAGTATTGCCTCACGTGTTCCAACATTTCTACGGAATCCAAACTGATCTTCGCCGAGGTCGGCATCTACCAGTTTTTCCATTCGTCTGTAAAGAATTCATGTTAGTATTTTGCAGCTGTGACTTATTACACTGATAGTTCGGTAATTTTCACATCTATCAACACCTGCTTTCTTTGGGATTGTAATTATTATATTATTCTTGAAGTCTGTGGGTATTTCGCCTGTCTCATACATCTTGCTCACCAGATCATAGAGTTTTGTCAGGACTGGCTCTCCCAAGGCTGTCAGTAATTCTAATGGAATGTTGTCTACTCCTGGGGCATTGTTTCGACTCAGGTCCTTCAGTGTTCTGTCAAAATCTTCACGCAGTGTCGTATCTCCCATTTCATCTTCATCTACTTCCTCTTCCGTTTCCGTAGTATTGTCCTCAAGTACATCGCCCTTGAATAGATTCTCTATATACTCCTTGTATCTTTCTGCTTTCCCCTCCTTGTTTAGAACTGGGTTTCCATCTGAGCCCTTGATATTCATACAAGTGGTTCTCTTTTCTCCAAAGGTCTCTTTAATTTTCCTGTAGGCAGTATCTATCTTACCCCTAGTGATGTATGTCACTACAGCCTTACATTTGTCCTCTACCCATCCCTGCTTAGCCATTTTGCACTTCCTGTCGATCTCATTTTTGAGACGTTTGTATTCCTTTTTGCCTGCTTCATTTACTGCATTTTTGTATTTTCTCCTTTCATCAATTAAATTCAATATTTCTTCTGTTACCCAACGATTTCTATTAGCCCTCGTCTTTTTACCTACTTGGTCCTCTGCTGCCTTCACTACTTCATCCCTCAAAGTTACCCATTCTTCTTGTACTGTATTTCTTTCACCCATTCCTGTCAGTCGTTCGCTTATGCTCTCCCTGAAGCACTGTACAACCTCTGGCTTAGTCAGTTTATCCAGGTCCCATCTCCTTAAATTCCCACCTTTTTGCAGTTTCTTCAGTTTTAATCTACAGTTTATAACCAATAAATTGTGGTCAGAGTCCACATCTGCCCCTGGAAATGTCTTACAATTCAAAACCTGGTTCCTAAATCTCTGTCTTACCATTTTGTAATCTATCCGACACCTTCCAGTATCTCCAGGGTTCTTCCATGTATTCAACCTTCTTTCAGGATTCTTGAACCATGTGTTTGCTATGATTAAGTTATGCTCTGTGCAGAATTCTACCAGGCGGCTTCCTCTTTCATTTCTTACTCCCAATCCATATTCACCTACTACGTTTCCTTCTCTCCCTTATCCTACTGTCGAATTCCAGTCACCTATGACAAATAAATTTTCGTCTCCTTTCACTATCTGAATAATTTCTTTTATGTCATCATACATTTCGTCAATGTCTTCGTCATCAGCAGAGCTAGTTGGCATATAAATTTATACTACTGTTGTAGGCGTGGGTTTCGTGCCTATCTTGACCACAATAAAGCGTTCACTATGCTGTTTGTAGTAGCTTACCCGCACTCCTATTTTTTTATTTATTATAAAACCTACTCCAGCATTTCCTCTATTTGATTTTGTATTTATAACCCTGTATTCACCTGACCAGAAGTCTTGTTCCTCCTGCCACCGAACTTCACTAATTCCCAATACATCTAACTTTAACCTTTCCATTTCCCTTTTTAAATTTTCTAATCTACCTGCCCGATTAAGAGACCTGACATTCCACACTCCGACCCGTAGAACGCCAGTTTCCTTTCCCCTGATAATGATGTCCTCTTGAGTAGTCCCCGCCCGGAGATCCGAATGGGGGACTATTTTACCTCCGGTATATTTTACCCAAGAGGACGCCATCATCATTTAACCATACAGTAAAGCTGCATGCCTTCGGGAAAAATTACGGCTGTAGTTTCCCCTTGCTTTCAGCCGTTCGCAGCACCAGCACAGCAAGGCCGTTTTGGTTAGGGTTACAAGGCCAGATCAGTCAATCATCCAGACTGTTGCCCGTGCAACCGTGCAACTACTGAAAAGGCTGCTGCCCCTCTTCAGAAACCACACGTTTGTCTGGCCTCTCAACAGATACCCCTGCATTGTTGTTGTACCTACGGTACGGCTATCTGTATCGCTGAGGCACGCAAGCCTCCCCACCAACGGCAAGGTCCATGGTTCATGGTGGGGAAAAAGCTTTTGACAATGTTGACTGGAATACTCTCTTTAAAATTCTGAAGGTGGCAGGGGTAAAATACAGGGAGTGAAAGGCTATTTACAGTTTATACAGAAACCAGATGGCAGTTATAAAAGTAGAGGGACATGAAAGGGAAGCGGTGGTTGAGAAGGGAGTGAGACAGGGTTGTATCCTGTCCCCAATGTTATTCAGTCTGTATATTGAGCAAGCAGTAAAGGAAAAAAAAGAGGGGCAGGAATTAAAATCCATGGAGAAGAAACAAACACTTTAATGTCTGCTGATGACATTGTGATTCTGTCAGAGACATCAAAGGATCTGGAAGTGCAGCTGAACGGAATGGAGAGTGTCTTGAAAGGAGGATATAAGATGAACATCAACAAAAGCAAAACGAGGATAATGTAATGTAGTCGAATGAATTCAGGTGATGCTGAGGGGATTAGATTAGGAAATGAGACACTTAAGGTAGTAGAAGAGTTTTGCTATTTGGGGAGCAAAATAACTGACGACGGGCGAAGTAGAGAGGATATAAAATGTAAACTGGCGATGGCAAGGAAAGCCTTTCTGAAGAAGAGAACTTTGTTAACATCTAGTATAGATTTAAGTATCAGGATGTCTTCTCTGAAAATATTTGTATGGAGTGTAGCCATGTATGGAAGTGAAACATGGACGATAAATAGTTTAGACAAGAAGAGAAGAGAAGCTTTTGAAATGTGGTGCTACAGAAGAATGCTGAAGATTAGATGGGTAGATCACGTAAGTAATGTGGAGGTACTGAATAGAACTGGGGAGAAGAGTAAATTGTGGCACAACCTGACTAAAAGAAGGGACTGGTTGGTAGGACACGTTCTGAGGCATCAAGAGATCACCAATTTAGTATTGGAGGGTATCGTGGAGGGTAAAAATAGTAGAGGTAGACCAAGAGATGAATACATTATGCAGATTCAGAAGGATGTAGGTTGCAGTAGTTACTCAGAGATGGAGAAGCTTGCGCAGGATAGAGTAGCATGGAGAGCTGGATCAAACCAGTCTCTGGACTGAAGACCACCACAACAACAACAACAGCCATATTATTTGCTCAGGATGATGCATATCAGGGATTTTTTTATGAGATCAGTAAGACAGTTACCTAATTGTAACTCTCTAAGTCATGTTGTTTCTATTTAAAAATTTTGTTATGGTGTTACCGCTTTTGTATGTAGTGTGATGGGGATGTAGGCTAACATTTTATACTAGGATTAAGGCAATGTTTTACTTATTTCGATATTGTATTTCAGTTACGCGAATGTCTGCAGTAACAAGATCGATCGCTACACCCAGTATCACGTCAACAGATACGGCACGCAGAGCTGTGATGTGGCGTCTATTTCTCCATCAATGACAGTCACTGTCTAAGTAGTCCAGCTGCAAGGGCGTAGTCCTGTGATGGACATCATGAGAGGCTGCCCTACCACAGCAAACACTTCATACCACTGCACTTTGCGTGGAACAGTATGGTTCTAAGAAAACGCTCCCTGTTAGAACACAGAAGCATTTCTAAAGCCATTGATGATTGCACTTCTAAGGAAAAAACAGCAAATTCTGTGCTGAAATCAGTATCATTGTTCCGAAAGAAACGAATTATGTGCCAAAATATATTAGAACAACAAATTCTTTTCGGATTTTTGACAGTATTCTCGATCACAGATAAGTAAACAAAATTGTGAGAATTTACTTCATGCATCACTGTTACAGCAAAACTATTGTAGCAAAATATACTGCAGTTCACATACATGTACTCGGCATAGGATTCAAACACTATTTCTCGGTCGTTCCTCCCTCAAATAGCACATGGGAAAAAATGGTTCAAATGGCTCTGAGCACTATGGGACTTAACATCTGTGGTCATCAGTCCCCTAGAACTTAGAACTACTTAAACCTAACTAACCTAAGGACATCACACACATCCATGCCCGAGGCAGGATTCGAACCTGCGACCGTAGCAGTCGCGCATGGGAAAAAGTGAGTCCCCAAATTCTCTGGTGTGAACTCTGATTTCTCTTATTTTACTGCGATGACCATTTTTCCCTGTGTAGGATAAGATTAGGTCTCGTACAGTGCTATAAGAAGCAGAATAGCTCAAGATTCTTTTGGGAACAGCTGAGTGGAGTACAGCAGAGACAAAACGAGTCAG
The DNA here is from genome assembly GCF_021461385.2 of Schistocerca piceifrons. Classification (NCBI taxonomy): domain Eukaryota; kingdom Metazoa; phylum Arthropoda; class Insecta; order Orthoptera; family Acrididae; genus Schistocerca; species Schistocerca piceifrons. The sequence goes on from NC_060138.1 coordinate 660,471,213, forward strand.
TAGATAATTTTGTCGACAGAATAAGGGAAATTAATGCAAATACATATGAAATGATGGAGAGTGATGGGACAAACAATAGTATTCTTCAGGAGGCGAGACATAAGGTCTTACATGCGATTCTAATGAGACTGCGACCTGATATATCTAGGAGGGTATGGGATGGAAACCAAGCAAGCTGGCTGCTGCCATTGGGTTAGCTACGGAGCTTAAGAGATAGATGTAGTAACAGGAGTAAGGGATAACATAAGTGTCTTCTCTACTGATGTGAAGTGTTGTAGATGTGGATGTTCGGTCCACACCCTAAGTTAGTGTCGCCAGCCAAAATGTAGGAAATGTGGTGTGCTTGGGAACCAGCAGCAGGATTGCAGGAATGAACGACGAAATAGGCACAAGTGGAATAGTCAGGCGTTAAACGCCATGGGAACACCAAATTCACTGGTGGGAATTTCCAGTAAGAGCCAGTGCTATGAAAACATATGCAGATGTGGAATGTTGCTTGGTAGACGTTGTAAATGGCAAGAAGCACAAATTCTTATTGAACACATGGATGCATATGTCAGGAAAAAGGCATGTGAACCTACCATGGCATACATTACGTGGGGTGTGGGGCAGTGGTGTGTCATCATTAGGTTCAACATTACTGAGATTTTCAGGTTGGGGCAGAATGTTTCTGGAGAATGTAGAAGTTGTGTCCCATTTAGGGAAAGGGCGCTGCATAATCCTTGGGACATATTTTCTATTTAATCGTCGTGCTAAAATTGACCTAGGACGACGCATATAGAACTTGGTGAGACACTGTTTCAGCTGTTGGAAACTGTCGCCAGTGACGTACTGTCACAAGGTGTGTACGTCATGAAGAACAAACCAATTAAACGACAGCAAAATCAGTACGTCTCATTTCACATGATAAAGTGATGCAGGGCAACGCAAAATGCATTTGGTGAGCATGTGGATGGATCTGCCTGTTGACATGTAGTATGTAGCAGAATCACCAGGTAAGAACGATGCGTTAGATGCACCTTGGTTTTTGTATGTAGAAGTATCATACACGTGTTGGATATAGATGGTGAGGTAAGAGTTCCGGTCAGTATGCATAACACAATAAAGTAAGCTTGCTTAAGGAGTTGTTAGTTACTAAGGTAGACATGCATGACAAGTCAACTATGGACTGTACCCAAAAGCAGGTCGCTAGTAGAGCTGCATTACATGCAATAAGTGGAGCATTTGAAAGGGGATGAGAGAGTAACTATGGAGAACTTGTTGTTGGAATTCAAGGACTTGTCTAATCCTTGCCGGTGATAACTGTAACACAACATAGAATTGTGACTGGAGATAAGCCACCGTTGTATCAAAGACTGTATGGAGTTCCCAAAGGCGTACAACCGATTGTGGAAGAATTCATAAACCAGCAATTAAACGATGGCATGGCAGAGGAAATTACTAGATCTTAGGGAGTTATTGTGGACATTGTACAAAAGAAGTCATCAGACAGAATAAGGAAGTCTAGATCTTGTTCCAATTAGCAGTACTTAAGTAGTAGGCGAGTGACATGGATATCTCATACCTAACTTTACAGAAACTTTGGATAATTTAGAGCAGCGTAAGACTTTTCCACAATAGACCAAAAGAGTGGCTATCATGAACTAGAAGTGGTGCCAGAGAACCTAAATTCAGCATACGTATCTGCCAGTAGGCACATCCTGCACCACTGGTAGCTGACCAGCTAGTTCTGATCAGGAAGTGTACGCACAATGTAGATTACACAGCTCTCCACCCGCAACTAACAGAGCAGCAAGTTCATTCATACACAGTGCTCAAGTGGCAGGATGCATATGGTACCCCAGCTGAATACTTTTATCAGTGCACTAAAGTAAAGTGTGGGAATTGCTGCACAAATCATGATTGGTTACTGATGTGGTAATATCTAACACAGTTTGGTGAGAGTTACTTTGTTTTTCTTCCATGGAATCCTATTTAACTCCTATAACACACATGCAGGTTTCTTGTCGTAATACACTAGAGTGATTTTACACTGAAGCGCCGAAGAAACTTGTATAGGCATGCATATTCAAATACAGAGATATGTAAACAGGTAGAATACGGCGCTGTGGTCGGCAACGCCTATATATGACGACACAGTTGTTAGATCGGTTGCTGCTGCTAAAATGACAGGTTATCAAGAGTTAAGTGAGTTTGAACGTGATGTTGATAGTCGGCCCACGAGCATTGGGACACTCCATCTCCACGGTAGCGATGAAGTGGGGATTTTCCCGTACGACCATTTCACGAGTGTACCATGAATATCAGGAATCCGATAAAACATCAAATCTCAAACATTGCTGAGGCCGGAAAAAGATCCTGGAAGCACGGGACCAGCGACGACTAAAGAGAATCGTTCAGCGTGACAGAAGTGCAGCCCTTCTGCAAATTCCTGCAGATTTCAATGCTGGGCCATCAACAAGTGTCAGCGTGCGAACCATTCAACGAAACATCGATACGGGCTTTCGGAGACGAAGGTCCACTCGTGCACTCCACCCCTGTTCTTGAGTTTATTCAGAGTCTTGGCGTATGCCTCTGAATTGATGGTTGACCCTCTTAGCTTCACATCCACAGAATGACGCCGTCACAATCCTAGAAGGTTGTCACCATAACTTTTCTGGCAGAGGGGGTTGTCTTGAATTTATTCTTTTGTGGGGAACGAAGGTGATGCCACTCCATTGACTGCCTTTTTGTTTCCGGCGCAAAGTGGTCCAACCAGCTTTCGTCCCCTATAACGATCTGTGCCAGAAAGCCCTCTCTGTTGGTATCAAAACGCTCCAACAAAGATGAAATGGCTTTTCTTTGAATCTTATGGTCCACTGTGAGCATTCATGCACCCATCGTGAGCACCTCTTTGGATATCCTAGAGTGTCGGTCTTTGCAGACGCACTTCCAATGCAGACCGACAACTGTAGAGCCAACTGTCGGGTTGTGATGCGCCGGTCAGCACGAATAATGGCATCCACAAGATTCAGCATGTCTGGAGCAGTGGCTGTGACAGGACGTCCCGAGCGTGGCTGATCATGGAGCTCTGTTTCTGCATTTCCTGAGTCTGTAACTTTTTTTACACATCGCCAAACTGTACTCCTACCGCCATACGCTGCACACAAACGTTTATGGATGTTCACCACGGTTACTTTTTCTGCACACAAGAGTTCAATAACAGCACGCTGCTTGTAACGTGAGTTGTATGTAGAAGCTATTTTGACGCTGTACTACAGCTCTGCCATCTACCGGAACAGGCGCACAGAACAAACATCAAATGTGAAGTACCAACAAGGACGTTTGTCTATGGATATTAATAGCTTTTTATAAAAAAATGTGGAGCATTACTTATTGAACGACCCTCGTAATTCGACTTCATTTCGTGTGCATCGAAATATTTACTTTTCTTCATGCACTAACTTCAGAAGCGTTCGAGATTTCAGAGTTACCTGTCACATAAGAAATCACATGTCCACACAAATCTATTATTTCTAAGGAGCACATGTATCAGTGAAAAGATGAATTGTGAAGTGGTGTCCTGGATGATAATACGTTCAAAGTCTCACAATTGATTGCGTTTATCAGATAGACTGACTCTGAACCCAAATCATATACAAATTAAGCTCAGATGTGGGACAGAGAGATCTCAACTCTAGAAAATCATTCAATTATTGTCCAAACAGTACCATTTCACCTCTGCCTCGATACAGAATACCTCCCTCTCTTCCACACCCAGGCCCGATATCTAGAAACAAGTACGTATGTTCTTGGAGAAGGATTGGGATTGCAGAGTGTAGAGTACATCATACTCAATCTCACAGAACTATATTCATACTTGTATCAAGCTTCTTGTGCTTTCATAACAAAATTACAACAACAAATCACGTAAGATCCCAACACATTCACAGTGATTGGAATCAAACTGATCATTACCAATCGTGCTGTCGTATGTTTCACAGTAAGGCGATTAATGATCCGAATTTTACAGGGGGGACATATTCTGTCAAAAATGGCTTTCAACCCTGCTCTTTGATGGTTCACAAGGCAGAGGCAAGATCATCAGCAAGGAGTGATAGGTAAGAACATTACATAACAGTGTTAATTCCATTCACTACATACACATATAGAAGAATTACTTAGTGTCTTTGTGCCCATTACAATATGTCCATGTTACTCTGTTGAACAATTAACTGCTCAAGACCAAAAACTTAGAGTGTTTGTGTGCATATATGTAAGGGTGATTCATGAAGATACGCAAATATTTTAATATTTTACTATGCAACTAAAACTAAAGAAAAAATTTCGCAAATGTTTAGTTACAGAGGTACAGCTAATAAAAGAGTTTGCCTGAAATTTGGCAGATTCGCTAATATGAAGCCATCACAAAACTGTACGAGGTTAAAGTAAAGCACTCTAATAAAACATGTCCCAGACGTGTCTGTGCATTAGTTTTCCGCCTGAAATTTGGCAGATTCGCTAACATGAAGCCATCACAAAACTGTATGAGGTTAAAGTAAAGCACTCTAATAAAACATGTCCCAGATGTGTCTGTGCATTAGTTTTCCAGAAAATCTAGAGAAGCAAAGATTATTATACAAGTAAATTTGTTTACTTTACATTGAGAATGTGGAAACGTTTATGTCATTGTTGGCAACTGTTAGTGAGCTGTTTTAGTCGTTTCCTAACCTTGAAAAAAATTATTTTTTTGTACTGTTCAGTGAAAGAACATAATAACTACAGTGTATTTAAGTGAAACCACATAGTAACTGTTGTAGTTTGTAGATTATTTATGAAATAGTGATGCCTTCAGTTTTATGACAGAGGAATATGCCAATATGTTGTTTATTTATGGCAAATGCGATGGTAACCGTACTTCTGCAGTTAACAAATATCGCGTATGTTATCAAACTCGGAGGATTCCGAATGCACGAACCATTAGTGTAGTATTTCGAATGTTACAGGAGACTGGTTCTCTACCTAGCGTTTATAATCAGTACGAGCGCTCAGTACGTGAAGATGACAAAGGGGATATTATGGATGCTGTTCAGTGTAGCCCAGGTACCAGTACATGACGTTTCTCTCAACGATTAGGCGTACACTGAAGTACAATAATCTGTATCCTTAACATAAACAAAAAGTGCGTCATTTACATCCGGGAGATCCTATCGTTCGCTTGGAGTTGTGCAACTGGTTAAAAACTAAACGGCAGTAACACAAATACATTTTATTTACTCATGAGGCACAGATTACTGGAGATGGTATAAACAATTTACATAACGAGCATGTATGGCCTGAAGCAAACCCACATGCAACAGTGCAACGCAATTTCCTGTAGTGATTTAGCATAAATTGTGTGATATAATCAATACACACTTTATTGGACCATTCATTATCCCAGGATGTCTAATTGGCGAGACGTACAAGAAGAAGTGCTCCGCTTTTTCGAAGATGTTCCACTTTCTACGTGATTGCAAATGTATTTTCAACATGATGGCGCACCGCCACATTTCACCAACGCCGTTACTACACATTCAAATGAACATTTTCCCCAGAAGTGGTTTGGTTGTGGTGTCTGTGGCCACCCGGATCGGCAGATTTAACACCAATGGATTTTTGTGTATGGGGATGGATGAAAGACAGAGTTTATAAGGATGAAGTCAAGACGCATGAGGCATTACTTGCTCGCATCGTGAATGCAATAGATGAAATTAAAAACAACCCTGTGAAACTGAAACAAGCAACAAATTCTATTCATACACGTGCAGCTAAATGCATTGAACTTGGTGGAGACATTTTTGAACATTTATTGTGAATGTATTGTGAAATTGTATGTATACTGTACAACTTCCTGAAAACTGAGCTTTGTTTTTTCTGGTTTCACATGAATTCACGTGCGCTATGGTACTAATAAAAGCAGATTACTTGACACATTCATACCGTTTCAGTAACCTCTATTACCATCATTTTTCCAAAATTAAATTCTCTACAACTTCTGTTGAAAATTATGTGCAGTTGCCTGGAATTAAAAAAAAAAAACAAACTGGCCCAAATAGTTAATAAATTATAAATTTTACGAAATTGCTTCTTTGATTCTCTGGATGTTCTGGAAAACTACTGCAGATACACGTCTGGGACATGTTTTATTAGATTCACCAGATCAATAACAACAAAATAAATGGAAAGCGTGCTTTACTTTAACCTCATACAGTTTTGGGAAGGCTTGATAATAGCAAAATTGCTAAATTTCAGGCAAAATCTTTTATTAGCTGTACCTCCGTAACTAAACATTTGCGGACCTATGTTTAGACAAACTTTTTGCTTCTATATTTTACTTGTAGAATAACATATATATATATATATATATATATATATATATATATATATATATATAAAGGTGATTCATGAATATATGACCTCCAATAGGAATTCAACCTTTTAATCCTATACAAATTCCATTACTTAATAAGCTATTCTTTTAGCCTCAGGAGTAACCGTAACATGAGCACATCATAGTTTAACAGAATCTAACCATACTCAAGCATTACAATGATTATTTTTTACAGTATTATTAGGACTATATTTCACAATACTTCAAGCATATGAATATTGAGAAGCACCTTTCACTATTGCAAACGCAGTTTATGGGTCAACATTCTTTGTTGCAACAGGGTTCCATGGTCTCCATGTCATTATTGGAACAATCTTCTTAACAACATGTCTACTTCGACACTCAATAAATCAATTCTCACCAAGACACCACTTTGGATTTGAAGCAGCAGCATGATACTGACACTTCGTAGACATAGTATGATTATTCTTATACATCTCTATTTATTGATAAGGTAGATAATTGTTTTTCTAGTATAAATAGTACATTTGACTTCCAATCAGAAAGCTTGATCTAAATTAAGTAAAACAATCCTAATTCTATCTACAAGAGTTTTTATTAGATTTATTATTCCAATAATTGTTATAATCCTTGCAATAACATTATCAAAGAAATTAATCAATGATCGAGAAAAAAGATCTCCATTTGAATGTGGGTTTGATCCAAAAAGATCAGCACGAATACCATTCTCCCTACGATTTTTCCTAATCGCAGTAATTTTTTTAATTTTTGATGTAGAAATTGCACTAATTCTTCCAATTGTAATTATTTTCAAAACCTCAGACATTATAATCTGAACAGTATCAACAATATTTTTTTATTCTAGTCCTATTAGGTGGACTATACCATGTATGAAATCAAGGAGCTTTACAATGAGCAGAATAAAGGGTTGTAGTTAACTATAACATTTGGGTTGCATTCAAAAAGTATTGATATAATCAATCAACCTTAAATAGAATAAGAAGCGAAATATTGCAGTCAGTTTCGACCTGGAAGATTGGTAAATAAAATACATTCATTCTTATTAATTGAAGCCAAAAAGAGGTGTATTACTGTTAATAATATAATTGAACTAAAATGTTTCAATTAAGGAAATGTAAAGCCAATATGAAAGCTGCTAACTTTTTATATTAGCAATTAAACTCCGTTAACATTTCTAAAATTTATATAGTTTAAATAAAACATTACATTTTCACTGTAAAAATAATGTATATATGTCTATAAATACCTAAAAGTAAAAATACTTCCTTAACATCTTCAGTGTCATGCTCTAATTATAAGCTATTTAAGTACACAAAAAACAATAACAGTAAAATAAATATTCAAAAAATAAAAGTTAAAAGATAAATCTTGAAATTATAATCATATCAACCCTGAATATATGCAATTAAATAAATAAATAATCTATATAAACCTTGACCACCAAATAATTCACCTCAACCATAATCAAATGATTTCGATGAATAATAACCTAACTTTAAAGGAATATATCTAACAAACTTAGTTGAAAGAAAAGGTATAAACCATATAGAACCAGCAAATCTAACAAAAGAAAGCATACTTAAAGAAAACAAATTATGAGAAAAATCAAACTTAGAAATAACATAACCCAAATAAGCTACTAAAACAACAACAGTAATAGTTAAAAACTTTAAATAATAAGGTAAAGCAATCATATGAAGAATAGGAAAAATTAACCAAGACAAAAGACTACCACCAAAAACAGCAACACACAAGAAACCAATTATACCAAATGAAATATAACAACCCTTATCATCAAAAGAAAATCTAGAATAAAAATTATTATCCGCAGATATTGAATAATAAAATAAACGAAAAGAATAAGAAGCAGTTAAACCAGTAGAAAAAAATAATGAAAAAATTAAACAATTAATTAATCTTAAACAAAACATTTCAAGAATCAAGTCCTTTGAATAAAAACCTGCCAAAAAGGTATACCACACAAAGACAAACTAGAAACATTAAAACAAACAGAAGTCAAAGGTATAAAATTAACAATTGAGCCTATAAAACGAATATCCAGAGAATCCTTTAAATTATGACTTATTGAACCTGCACACATAAATAACAATGTCTTAAATAAAGCATGGGCAAATAAGTGAAAAAATGCAAGTTCTGTATAACCTATAGCCAAAATTCTTATTATTAAACCAAGTTGTCTTAAAGTAGAAAGAGCAATAATCTTCTTCAAATCTAATTCAAAATTAGCCCCCAATCCAGCCATAAATATAGTTATACAACCAATTAAAAGTAAAAATCAACCACGATTATAAGTATCTAATATTGGTCTAAAATGATCTAATAAATAAACTCCAGCAGTAACAAGACTAGAAGAATGAACTAAAGCAGAAACAGGAGTAGGAGCAGCCATAGCAGCAGGAAGTCAAGAAGAAAACGGAATTTGAGCTCTCTTAATTATAGCTGCCAAAACAATTAATATAGTAATAAGCTTTATTTCAAAGGAGTTAGAAATAAAATCATAATATTAAATGTAATTTCAACCACCAAAGTTTAATATTCAAACAATAGAAATTAAAATAGCAATATCATGAATACGATTAGAAAGTGCAGTTAATATACCAGCACTATAAGATTTTACATTTTGGTAATAAATAACTAATCAATAAGAAACCAAACCTAAACCATCTCATCCTAACAAAATTCTAATCAAATTAGGACTACTAATTAAAAAACCTATAGAAAGAACAAATATTAAAACAATAACAATAAAACGATTTATATTCTTTTTGCCCGATATATAATCCTCTCTATAATAAATCACCAAAGAAGAAATATATATAACAAAAGACATAAAAAGAAGAGACATTCAATCCAAAATTAAAGTTATAACAACAATAGAACCATTTAAATAAAAAAGTTCTCACTCAACAAAAACTCTATAATCATTTATTAAATAATAAATACCTAAAATTAAAATTATAGTTCTAGAAAAGAATAAAGAAAAAAAAACTCAAAGAACAAATAGAAAATAAATTCATGGCCTAAGATGAAAAACTTCATATCATTGATTCCGCAAAACAATATTTTAAATTAAAATACTTAAGCAACTTAAACAAAGAAATATTCACCCTTTAAACAAAGAATACTTAAAGGCAATCAATGCAAAAGTAAAAGATGAAATTCTGAAAAATTACCAAGAGAAGAAGTATAAACACCAGAATAATAATTACCATACTGAGAATAAGAATATATATATATATATATATATATATATATATATATATATATATATATATATATATATATAGTATAAAGAGCTCTAAAAACGATAAAAAAATTAAAGCAAAAAATCTAAAATAAGATCAAGACATAATTCTATTTAATAATCTAAGTTCACCTACCAAGGAAATCACCATAAAGCCATTCTAGGTATCAAATTAATTATACCCTTGTTAATTAATAATCTTCATCTACCTAAACGTACATAAATAATATTAGATAAACATAACAATCCAGAAGAACATAAACCATGACCAACCATTAAAGAAAGAGAACCCATACAACCCAACCAACTTATAGTTATCAATCCACCAAGAACCATTCTTATATGAGCAACAGAAGAATATGCAATTAAAGACTTTTAATCAACCTGACGAAAACAAATATATCTAACAATAACCCCACCAGATAAACTTAAAGATAATAAAAAATAATTAAACTTTAAACCCAAATAAGAAATAATCTTATAACACGAAAAATACCATAACCACCTAACTTCAATAAAACACCAGCATGAATTATTCTACCTGAAATAGGGGCCCCTACATGAGCCTTAGGAAGCCATAAATGAACCAAAAATATTGGCATCTTAACTAAAAAAGCTAAAATTATAAATACATAAAACATAAAATAACAAGAACCAAAACCAACCAATAAAGGGAAATATAAAGTGTTAGAAAAATCATGAACCTTAAATAAAACCAATAATAAAGGTAATCTAGCAACCAAAGTATAAAAAATTAAATAAACACCAGCCTGTAAACGTTCAGGCTGGTAACCTCAACTCAAAATCAAAAGTAAAGTAGGAGCTAATCCAACCTAAAAAAATATAAAAAGAAAGAAGACTTGATCTAGCAAATGAACAATAAAGCATAATCATTAAAGTTAAAACCATAAAGACAAAAAATTAGATGATAAGAACTTAAATAAACTGAACCTCAGCAAAATCAAACTAAAAGAAAAATAATCAATACCAAAATAATATTTAATTATATACAAATCTGCATATGAATAAACACAAATTATAAAAACAAAACTCGACAGAGACATTAAAGAATGAACCAACCATCAACAATTATTCAGCAAACAAAGAGGGATAAAAAAATTGTTATAAATAAATACTTTAACATAAAGACAAACCAAAAGGATTAAAAAAATCATTACCATGAGAACGAATTATTGAAATTAAAATAGAAAGACCTAAAGCACCTTTACAAACAGAAAAAACTAAAAAAAATAACAGGAAAGAAATAATCATAATCAAACACAAAAGAAAAACAATAATTATTACAAACAAAGAAAGAACAATATACTCTAATCTCAGAAGAACCATCAATAAATGATTATGTTTTGAAGAATAAACATAAACACCAGTAAAATAAACTAACAAAGAATTAAAAACAGAGAATATAAACATTAGTTTTAATAGTTAAAAAAAAACACCAGTCTTGTAAACCGGAAATATGTCTAGCCCCCAGTTTTAAACCTTCAGAGGTGGAAAAGCTTCCGTCATCGGTCCCCAAAACCGATATTTTAAATAAACTAACCCCTGAAATGAATAAAATAATAATTATATCACTATCAGACGTAATGAAGATTAATTTTATTAAATTAAGACACCCAATATCAATAATGCTTTTCATTATTCTAGAAACTTTTTTAGTTGGACTAATAACTGGAACAATAATATGAAAGACATGATTATCATATATTTTATTTTTAACGTTTCTTGGTGGTATATTAGTTCTATTTATTTATATTACAAGAGTTGCATCAAACGAAATATTTCAACCTAAAACAATTACCAGAATTATTAGTTTAACAATGTGGGTATTCATTATATCAAGATCCTAGATATAACAATATTTATAGTTTTTCAAAAATACTGAAACTATAAATATTGATAATTCAATCAATTACCAAGAAATAACAATATCTTTAGAAAAATTGTATATGAGACCAACATTCATTATTACTATAATATTAACAATTTATTTATTTTTAGCACTATTAGCAGTAGTTAAAATCACTATTATTAACCATGGGCCTAATTCATAAAATAAGATAATTTTACTAATGAATAAACCCTTATGATTAATTATTAATAACTTTTTTAGTTGATTTACCTGCACCAACAAATATTTCATTTTCATGAAATTTTGAGTCCCTGCTAGGGTTATGCTTGGTAATTCAAATCGTAACTGGACTATTTTTAGCTATACTTTATGCATCAAATATTGAAATAGCATTTAGTGGTGTAGTACACACCTGCCGAGACGTAAATAATGGTTGAATTATTCGAACTTTACATGCAAATGGAGCATCTATATTTTTAATTTGTATTTATTTGCATGTAGGACGAGGAATTTACTATGAATCTTACATATACATACACACCTGAATAATTGGTACAGTAATTCTATTCTTAATTATAGGAACTGCATTTATAGGATACGTTCTTACCTTGAGGTCACATATCATTTTGAGGTGCAACAGTAATTACTGATTTATTATCAGCAATTCCAAACTTAGGAACAGATTTAGTTCAATGGGTGTGGGAGGATTTGCTGTCGATAACACAACATTAAATCGATTTTTCACATTTCATTTTGTATCACCATTTATTATTGCAGCTATGGCAGCAATTCATTTATTCTTTCTTCGCCAAACAGCATCTAATAACCCGTTAGGACTAAACGGATAAATCTGAAAATATTCCATTGCATCCATACTTTACTTTCAAGGATTCTATTACATATGTATTAATAACATCATTATTAATTATATTACGCTTAATTAATCCTTACCTCCTAGGGAGATCCAGATAATTTTGTACCTGCTAATCCATTAGTAACACCAGTTCATATTCCAACCAGATTGATATTTCTTATTTGCATATGCAATTCTATGATCAATTCCTAATAAGTTAGGAGGTGTTATTGCATTATTCTTATCAATTAGAATCTTAATAATTTTACCATTTTACAATAAATTACCATTCTGAGGTATCCAATTCTATCCTATTAATCAGATTCTATTCTGAATCATAGTAGTTGTTGTATGTTTATTAACATGAATTGGTAAACGACCTGTTGAAGAGCCTTACATTATAACAGGGCAAATCTTAACAATTATCTACTTTACATACTACTTAATTAATGTCCATGTTGCAAATGCTTGAGATAAGCTGATTAAGGAATAATAAGTTAATTAGCTTAGGAAAAGCACATGTTTTGAAAACATAAAACTATAAGTTTAACTCTTCTATTATCTTTTCTTAAAAAATTTCACTAAATAAATGAGATAAATAAAATCTTTAAACCAACAAAGAAAATAAAAAATTCAAAGATAAAGGTAAAAAACTTTTTCAAGCTAGTATATTAACTTATAATGGAACCGTGGTAATGTACCCTGAACTCAAATAAAGCCAAAGGATATAATAGCAAGGCTAATAAAAAGTATAAAAGAATAAAAAACACCACCTAAAAAAATTAAAGCTAATAATATTCTTATAAAAACAATTCTAGTATACTCAGCTAAAAAAATTAAAGTAAAACCACCTGCACCATATTCAATATTAAAACCTGAAACTAACTCAGATTCACCTTTGGTAAAGTCAAAAGGAGAACGGTTAGTTTCGGCTAAACAAGAAGCAAATGAAGCTGAAGCTAAAGGAGAAGAAATAATAAAAAATCAACAATAAAGCTGATAATTTATAAAATCAAACATGTTAAAACTACCAATAAAATTATTAAAGGTAATAAAATCAAAGCCAAACTAACTTCATATGAAATTGTTTGAGCAACAGAATGAAGAGGACCTAATAAAGAATAATTTGAATTAGAAGATCAACTAGCGATTATAACGGTATAAACACCTAATCTAGTGCTACATAAAAAAAACAAAAATCCATAAGAAAAAGAACATATATAAGTTAAGTAAGGGAAAATTACTCAAACAGCCAAAGAAATCATTAAATTAAAAACAGGAGAAAAATAATAAAGTAAATAATTAGATATAATAGGAATTGGCTGCTCCTGACAAATCAACTTAATAGCATCACTAAAGGGCTGTGGGATTCCTACAAATCCTACTTTATTTGGACCCTTACAAATCTGAATATATCCTAAAACCTTATTCTCCAAGAAAGTTAGAAAAGCGACACTAATTAAAACACAAATAACTAATAAATGAAAATTTGAAATAAACATAAATAAATCATGAAGTATCAATACTATTTGTAGAAAAAATCTACATAAATGAATTCTAAATTCATGACATTAATCTGTCAAAATAGTAAATCAATTAATATTAATGAATATAATAAAAATATTTTAACCATATGGTCCTTTCATACTAATATGGATTAATAGTCTTAGGATAGAAATCGATCTGGCTCACGCCGGTCTGAACCCAGATCATGTAAGAATCACTGGGCTCCTGCACCCAAAATTTTTCTTAATCCAACATCGAGGTCGTAATGTGCTTTGTCAATATGAGCTCTCAAAAACAATTACGCTGTTAACCCTAAGGTAACTTAATCTTATGATCATAAATTATGGATCAAAACAACAAACATAAATCAGTGATATAATAATGAAGAGTTTATTTATTCTTCATGTCACCCCCAACAAAACACCATCATTAAATATAGAAAGACATACAAAAAACTATATAAAAGTAAAATGTTTAACTCTATAGTGTCTTCTCGTCCTAAAGAAGAATTTAAGCCTTTTTACTCAAAAGTTAGATTAAAAAATTTATTAAGAGACAGTTAATTTCTCATCAAGCCATTCATTCCAGTCACTAATTAAGAGACAAATGATTATGCTACCTTTGCACGGCCAAAATACCGCAGCTCTTTAAAAATCTGGTCAGTGAGCAGGCCAGACCTCAAAATATGTTCAAGAGGACGTGTTTTTGATAAACAGGCGGAAATCAATTTTGCCTAGTTCCTTATAATAAGTTTACAAGGTAAAAATTTTATACAAATAAATATATTAAATCTATCATTATTATAAAAATTATAAAATTAAATTAATAATCTTAATAAAAAACCTAAAATATTTATAAAATCAAAATAAAAAATAATGAACTAAAACGTAATCTTAAAGATAGCTGGTTTAAATCTTACTATTATATTTTTAGAAAAAAAATTATAGGTTATTAACTTAAAAGCTTATCCCTTAAAGAATAAATAAGTTGATATTTATACTTAAAAAATTAAATAAAAACAATTAACTTCAAAAAATAAAATTTTTTCTTAAGAAACTAGATATCTTAGGAAACGATTAACATCTCATTTCTATAAATAATTTAGTAATAATTATGATACATTAACTACAAATTATTTATAAATCAACCCAAATCGAGACAAGAAAAGTAAATACTAAAATTTTGATAAACCCTGATACAAAAGGTACAATAAAAAAATCTACTTTAAAAAATTTAGAATAATATTTCATAAAACACTTACATTACCAATACACTATAATTTAAAATATCAATTCTATAAAATATACTAAGACAAAATTCAACAAAATTGTTTACATTAAATAATTAAACAAAAAACAAGTTTAATAAAATAAATAATCAAGATAACGTGATTTGCACAGAAAAATTTTCAGTGTAAGTCAAACACTTGACTAATAAGTTATATCTTGAACCTCTTCCTAGATACACTTTCCAGTACATCTACTATGTTATGACTTATCTAAATTTAAGCTACATTAAAATAATAGAAACATAATAATCAATAATGAGAGCGACGAGTGATGTGTACACACCTCAGAGCCAATATCAGTTAAATTAAATAAATTAAATTACTATCAAATCCACCTTCATTAACAGTATTTCACCATCAAATCCTTTATAAACAAAAATCTATTGAAACCCACCTCCTCGTAACTATAAGCTGGACCTTTACCTGAAATATTTTATAATTATAGATCTTGATAATTATAACTCTACAAAGATTCTCTGATAATGGAGATATACAAACAAATTAATTAAGTAGAGTAAATCATGTATTATCAATCACAGGGTAGGTTCCTCTGAATGCAATGAGATACCGCCAAATTCCTTGGGTTTAAAGACCTTAACTAATAGTACTCTGGTAAATATAATTAACATTTAAAATAATAGGGTATGTAATCTTAGTTTATTATTTACATTTCACAGATTCATAAAAAGAGCTAGAAATAAATTTTAACATTTCACCTTAAAAATTAATATTTTAACCCTAATAATATAAACAAATGTTTTAACCAATAATATTAATTTGTATCAATCGTATAACCGTGGCTGCTGGCACGAATTATGCCGATACTAAATCAATTGTTAAATCCAAAATCACTTGATCATTAAATCAAATTACTGCAAAAAGTACATTTGGTCTAACAAAACTTTCAAATAATATAAAGGAAAAGTGAATAAAGTAGCAAGAATAAAACTTTTAATAACAAAAATTAAGAAATTTAAAAATTAATCAAATCAAGAAATAATAAAAGATTCAAATATTTAAAGAAAAAAAAGAAAAAATCACAAACACTAACAAAAAAAACGCACCCCCTGTATGTCCACAACAACTACTCTATTGTATATAAACAAAGATTAATCAGGAACATGTATACCGATAAATGTATTATTATACTCTTTCTTATTTAATCTTACTTTTCACTTATAATAAAGAAAGATAAAATAATATAATAAATATATTTTATACATTTATGTAAATTGATGTAATATGTTATTAATATAAAATTAACTTTATATTAAGTTAACTTTAATATTCAATAGTTAAATAATCTAATTATAGATAATTTAATATTTACATTATTATAATCAAAGTAATTTTTTTTATTAATATAATATTTTATACTTTAAGTAATTAATTTTATTTATTATATCCTATTATAGTAATATTTAATATTAATTTACATATTATTATATATATTATAATACAATAACTTATTTTAAGCTAAAAACATAAGTAGCTATATTCCTCATTAAATAAATGTTTTAAAATAATCCTTTAATAATAATAAAATAAATTTATAAATATTTAAATTTTATTAAATGTAAGGTATTAATATAAATTATTTATTATATATGTATTTACTATATATATATAAATATATATATATATATATAAACAAAAAAATTAACCGAATTGAGATAAATTAATTCGAAATTACCAAAATAATACACAACCAAATTTTAAAAAAAACTTTTAATTTGTATATTAAATAAATGAAGTGCCTGATTAAAGGGTTACCTTGATAAGGTAAATTAAGTAAATAAAAATTACCTTCATTAAACAAATTACATAAGATAATTAAACTACCTCCTTTAGTATAAAAAACTAATGTGCATCATACACCTTAATGTAAAAAGGTAAGCTTAACAAGCTAATGGGTTCATACCCGATTTATAGAGGTATCAATCCTCTCCCTTTTAATGACCAACAACTCTACGAAACTTCTCTTCCTTTCAACATTAACGATAGGAACGATCTTGTCCATTTCATCAAATTCCTGATTTGGAGTTTGAATAGGAATTGAGATCAACTTACTTTCATTTATTCCACTCCTAACTAGAAATAAAAATATAATAATAAATGAGTCATCAATTAAATATTTTATTGTCCAAGCAATAGCATTGGCACTATTATTATTTTCAATTTTGTTGATTCAAATAAAGTATCCAATAGGATGTGAAACTGAATTTATTCCATCAATAATAATCAGATCTAGGTTGTTATTAAAGATTGGAGCTGCTCCTTTTCATTTCTGATTTCCGGAATAATAGGAGCTTCGACTTGAGATAACTGCCTAACATTAATAACATGACAAAAAATTGCTCCAATAATGGTATTATCATATTGTATTCAACTAAGAACTTTCATTTGAACAATTATCATTTTAAGAATCATTGTTGGAGCAATAGGGGTCTAAATCAAACATCTCTACGTCAACTTCTAGCATATTCTTCAATTAGAAATTTAGGGTGAATAATTAGATCCCTAAAAGTCAGAGAAAACATCTGAGAACTATATTTTATTATTTACTCACTACTAAGATTAATCATGGTTTTATTATTTAAGCAAATAAACGTATTTTTCATGAACCAAATTTATTCAGCCAGAAATATAAAAACTGAAATTAAATTCATAATATTTTTATCTCTCCTATCTCTAGGTGGTTTACCACCATTTCTTGGATTTCTACCAAAATGAATTGTAATACAATCGTTATGGAAAACAACATAACAACTATTATAACTATTATAGTCATATTAACTACAATTACACTTTATTATTACAAACGTATTAGATTCTCAGCTTTAATTATGTCATACACAGAAAATTCATGATCTATAAAGATAAAGTCTCAAAAATCAAGAATTATTCTTCCTATAACAGTAATAATTTCAACAATGGGATTGATTTCAACATCAACCCTAATCGCATTATACTAAGGACTTAAGTTAATTAAACTAATAACCTTCAAAGTTATGTTTAAAAGAATAATCTTTTAGGCCTTAGTAAAATTTTACACCTCTAGAATTGCAGTCTAGAATCATACTTGAATATAAGACCAAAATATGGTAAGAGGGAAAATATCTCATAAGTAGATCTACAGTCTACCAACTAAAATTCAGCCATCTTACCACAAAATTGATTATTCTCAACAAACCATAAGGACATTGGTACTTTATACTTCTTATTTGGAGCATGAGCAGGAATAGTAGGAACATCAATAAGAATACTTATTTGTACTGAACTTGGTCAACCAGGATCTCTAATTGGAGATGACCAGATTTATAATGTTATTATTACAGCCCAAGCATTTGTAATAATTTTCTTTATAGTAATACCTATCGTAATTGGTGGATTTGGTAATTGACTTGTACCATTAATAATTGGTGCACCAGATATAGCATTCCTACGAATAAATAATATAAGTTTTTGATTGCTATCACCTTCATTAACCCTTCTTCTTACATCTTCTATAGTAGATAACGGTGCTGTTACAGGATGAACAGTTTACCCCCCTCTAGCAGGAGCTATTCCACATGGGGGTGCATCTGTAGATCTAGCTATTTTCTCACTCCACTTAGCAGGTGTATCATTTATTCTTGATGCAGTAAACTTCATTACAACAGCAATTAATAAACGATCAGAAAGTATTACTTTAGATCAAACACCTTTATTTGTTTGATCTGTAGCTATTACAGCCCTTCTTCTCCTTCTTTCACTTCCAGTTTTAGCAGGAGCTATTACAATACTATTAACAGATCGAAATTTAAATACATCATTCTTTGACCCTGCGGGAGGAGCGGACCCAATTTTATACCAACACCTATTCTGATTCTTTGGGCACCCAGAAGATTACATTCTAATTCTACCCGGATTTGGTATTATTTCACACATTGTATGTCAAGAAAGAGGAAAAATTGAATCATTTGGAACATTAGGTATAATTTACGCCATGTTGTCAATTGGATTAATGGGATTTATTTTATGAGCACATCATATATTTACAGTAGGAATGGATGTTGACACACGGGCATACTTCACATCAGCAACAATAGTTATTGCCGTACCTACAGGAATTAAGGTATTCAGATGACTAGCTACACTATATGGAACTAAATTCAAGTTCAATCCACCATTATTATGAGCTCTAGGATTCATTTTCTTATTCACAATTGCTGGATTAACAGGATTAGTATTAGCAAATTCATCACTTGATATTGTATTACATATTACATATTATGTAGTAGCCCACTTCGACTATTTATTATCTATAGGGGCAGTATTCGCAATTATAGGAGGTGTTATTCAATGATACTCACTATTCACAGGATTAACCATAAACAACACATGATTAAAAATCCAATTTACAATTATATTTATTGGAGTAAACTTAACATTCTTCCCCCAACACTTCTTAGGGTTAGCAAGAATACCACAACGATATTCAGACTACCCAGACGCATATACATCATGAAATGTAGTATCAAGAATTGGATCTACAATTTCTATTGTAGGAATTATTATATTCATTGTAATTATATGAGAAAAAATGGTTACAAACCGAGCAATTATATTTAGAGCTAATATAAGAAGATCAACAGAATGGCTACAAAATAACCCACCTGCAGAACATAGTTACTCAGAATTACCATTAATTTCTATATTCTAATATGGCAGATTAGTGCAGTAGATTTAAGCTCTACAAATAAAGATTTGACCTTTTATTAGAAAAATATTCATAATGGCAACGTGATCAAATTTATCTCTTCAAGATGGAGCTTCACCATTAATGGAGCAACTATCATTCTTTCATGATCATACTATGGTCATATTATTATTAATTACAGTAATTGTAGGTTATGCCCTAAGTTATATTTTATTTATTGCCTATACAAACCGAAACATACTTCATGGACATTTAATTGAAACAATCTGAACAGCATTACCAGCAATTACCCTAATTTTTATTGCTTTACCATCATTACAACTATTATACTGTACTTACTTGATGATTCAGTAGACACAATAATTACAATTAAAACCATTGGAGGATAATGACACTAAAGATACGAATATTCAGACTTTATAGACGTAGAATTCGACGCTTATATAACACCAGAAGATCTAGAAAATGATGGATTTCAACTTCTAGACGTAGATAACCGAACAATTCTCCCAATAAATACAAAAGTACGAGTATTAACAAGAGCATAAGATGTTCTCCACTCATGAGCAGTTCCTGCGTTAGGAGTTAAAATTGATGCAACACCAGGTCGACTAAATCAAGGAACATTTACAATATACCGCCCTGGATTATTTTTCGGACAATGTTCAGAAATCTGTGGAGAAAAACCACAGATTTATACCAATTGTAATTGAAAGAACTTCAGTAAATTTATTTATCAAGTGATTATCTAAGATAATCTAAGGAGTTAGTTAAAATATATAACATTAGAGTGTCAATCAAAAATAACTAAACAATTAGTACACCTTGAAACATCAGATGACTGAAAGTAAGTAATGGTCTCTTAAACCAAACAATAGTAAATTAACAACTACTTCTGATGGGGAAGTTAAATCTAAATCCCTCAAATATCTCCTCTCATATGGTTCTTCCTATTCAGTATATTTTCAGCTACATTAATCCTATTTAATCAAATAAACTTTTTCTCATTTAAACCTAACCTTATTAAAAGAGCAGAAAAATGAGCAATTGAGATAAAAAACTTAAATTGAAAATGATAACAAACTTATTCTCAACATTTGACCTATCAACTAACATCTTCACTTTATCATTAAATTGAACTAAAACATTTTTAGGACTATTATTAATCCCATCAATGTTCTGACTTACACCATCACGAATTAATATTATCTGAAATAAACTAAACCTAACCTTACACAACAAATTCAGAACACTACTAGGACCAAAATCCTGTAATGGAACAACATTCATCTTTATCTCAATTTTTATTATAATACTATTTTATAATTTTATAGGACTATTCCCTTACATCTTTACTAGAACAAGACATATAGCATTAACATTTGCAATTGCCCTACCTATATGATAAAGATTCATATTATTTGGATGAATTAATCATACTAATCATATATTTACACACCTTGTTCCACAAGGAACACCACCTGCATTAATATCATTTATAGTATTAATTGAAACAATTAGAAATGTCATTCGACCAGGTACACTAGCAGTACGACTAGCAGCAAATATAATTGCAGGACATTTACTATTAACCTTACTAGGAAACACAGGACCATCTATAGCAATAAACTTAATCTCACTACTAATTATTGGACAAATACTTCTATTAATTCTAGAATTAGCAGTGGCAATAATTCAAACTTATGTTTTCTCAATTTTAAGAACTTTATATTCTAGAGAAGTATATTAAACCTATGTTAACAACTCACTCAAATCACCCATTCCACTTAGTAGACTATAGGCCTTGACCACTAACAGGAGCAATTGCAGCAATAGTCCTAGTATCAGGATTAGCAAAATGATTTCACCTATTTAACATTAACTTAGTTATAACTGGATTTGGAATTACCTTACTAACTATAATTCAATGATGATGAGATGTAGTACGAGAAGGGACATACCAAGGACTACATACAGTGTTTGTATCAATTGGACTACGATGAGGAATAATCCTATTTATTGCATCAGAAGTATTATTCTTCGTTTCATTCTTCTAAGCCTTCTTCAGAAGAAGACTAGCACCAACAATTGAACTAGGAATATTATGACCTCCAATAGGAATTCAACCTTTTAATCCTATATAACTTCCATTACTTAATACAGCTATTCTTTTAGCCTCAGGAGTAACTGTAACATGAGCACATCATAGTTTAATAGAATCAAACCATACTCAAGCATTACAAGGATTATTTTTTACAATATTATTAGGACTATATTTCATAATACTTCAAGCATATGAATATTGAGAAGCACCTTTTACTATTGCAGACACAGTTTATGGATCAACATTCTTTGTTGCACCTGTAAAATTTAAGGGAGCCAAGTTCTTTTCATCAAAAGACGTAACCAGACGAATTTAAATATTTGCCACTCCTAGGCAAAAAAAAAGACTCCCGCCCCTCATTTCGACATGAATGTACCACCAAGTAACTTACTTATATACAAAACTGAATACTACAACTGCTGCTGGTAATGATAGTAATAACAATAATAAATACGTGCATACTCTGCTCACCACACTCAAATCAAACAAAATTTTTTGCACGGTGCATTCTCTGTAGCTAATTCTTCAATCACATCTTCATAATCTAGTTGCTGTGTTATGCCAGAATCCATGGAGTGAAGGGCAAGATTGTTGACTTGCTCCTGCAGCATTGATGACAGCAAATAACTCTTGATTCTTTCGAGGAGTGAGAAAGTGCACTCGGCCAAACAACTGGTTGAAGCAATTGACAAAAATGTGCGTTGTGAAGTCTCCAAATTAGGAAACAGTTTTTGGACGTGGTTTTCACGCTATACTCTGTACCAACTACTTAGGGAGGCGATTGTTATCTTTGCTCCTCACGTACGCTTAAAAACGAATAATCTTATCACCCAAAAGTTCCTCCAAGTTCTCTTTACAACGATTTTGCAGTTTACTAAAACATTTCAACTGTTCAGTGTTGTCTCGATCAGAAACATTATTTAGCAACTCAAAACTGCTATAAACCCTTCCAATGATTTTTTGCTTTTTCTGATTCAGATATGAAGCTGTCTATAGTAACAAGAAATGTATTCGTCCGAAAATATTCCTTTCCTTCAAAAGTAGTTGGCTGTTTCGTTCACTTTCAGTTTTCTTGATTTTTTCCTTTTTGTGGCTTGTTTGTACGTATTTAACTTTTTCTTTTCGGTGCCAGCATCTTCATGTTTGACGTACATAGAACGATTCTCTCGAATACATTCAAGTGAGAAATCGTACAACTTTATTACAGTCCCAATATTGGTATCAACACTTCGCAACAATTTATTTGTAGCATTAAATTTCTTCAGTATGGTTGTCCAAAAAGTTTCCATATTCTGTAGACTGCTCAGCATTCCAGTCACTTCACATCTTAGTGAAGCCTTCTGAGTTTCATTATCATTAATAATTTACAAATTTGATATTATTTCTCCCCAGTTATAATGGAAAGTATAAAGGCATCGTGATGCACTGACCAGCGTGTTTCGAAAGACCGTTTTACAGAGACTGAAGTATTTAATTTGGGTGCAAAATATTGCAATGGTTCGTTGATGCTTGAAAGTGTACATCTATCGCAACAAACGGAAAAATGAAGCCGCTTGAGGACAACGCATTGCTGCACATGGTCCCAATAAGTTAAGGGAGTTCGCTGCACATGGAGTATACAAAGCAAGAGGGCCGATGTTTTAAATTATGGCTTGGAGAGCAGTAAAAGTACCAGCCATACTGCTTCATTTGTCTTGTGACTAATTTCTCCGTAAGCGAATGTCCATATCATATTTACTTAATAAGTTTATGCGTGAATAACCTAAATGTCCTGAATTAGGAATAAAACAGATAAATCTTTCAACAGGAAATCCATCTTTCGACAAAAACCTTATAACAAAAGACAGCTGATCCACATGATATTATCGGAAGTGGAGTCTCATACGGTGGAAAAATATTTAGTTTACTTCACTTCATCTGCACTCTACACCATGTTCAGAGAAATTAGAACAGATTGAACGACTAGAGATAGGACGTACATGTTCACAGGACATGTGCATTAGTATGTTCTGCAGAAATGATTAACATTTCAGTCACCTCGGTTCAAAATGTTTCCTGTTGCCTAGTAGGCACACAGTCTGCCATTGGTCCAGATAATTACTCCGTGCGTGATGGCGGTGAATCGTGTAAGGCGTGAATGGCGCCGTGTGGTATATCCATCTATGCTGCAATCATCTGGTTCCAAAGTTCATCTGTATTGGTTGATACTGGATCACAGTACTGCACCCGTCGTTTCATATATGAGACACATTTTCGATTGGCGACAAGTTTAGTGCTTTGAGAGGGGGAGGAGACAGGGCAAAAGGCTGACGTCCTGTGACATCTCGAGGGCACGTGTTCATGCAGCAACACGTGGTCTTGCATCGAGTTACTAAAAAGTGGCGTCTGCGGTGTTGTGCAGAAAGGGTATGGCTACGGGTCGCCCAACTGTGATTTGTGGTTGTACCCAACAGCACCCCACACCTTAAAGTCTTGAGCTGGAGCTGTATGTTTTGTGTGAATACAGTCATTGTGATGCTGCTCCTGCTGTCTGCGCCGAACCAAAATGACGCCATCATTTTCAAACGAACAGTCCAGGTATAATCAGTGATTCTCGCCGGGTTTTCATCTGGCGTGAACCAGGAACCAGATAACAACCCCTTAACGCCCTTGAAAGGGACCTGTATGGAGGTTGTGGTTTGATGGTATGGGGTGGGATTACGATTGGTGCACGTACAACCCTGCAAGTCTTTGACAGAGGAACCGTAACAGGTCAGGTGTATCGGGACGTCATTTTGCACCAGCATGTCCGCTTTTTCAGGGGTGCAGCGGGTCCCACCTTCCTCCTGATGGATAATAACGCATGGCCCCACCGAGCTGCCGTCGTGGAGTACCTTGAAACAGAAGATAACTGGCGAATGAAGTGGCCTGCCTGTTCTACAGACCTAAACCCCATTGATCACGTCTGGGATGCTCTCGGTCGACGTATCACTGCACGTCTTCAAATCCTGAGGACACTTCAGGGGCTCCAACAGGCACTGGTGCGAGAATGGGAGGCTATACCCCAGCAGCTGCTCGACCACCTGATCCAGAGTATGCCAACCCATTGTGTGACCTGTGTACGTGTGCATGGTGATCATATTCCATATTGATGTCTGGGTACATGCGCAGGAAACAGTGACGTTTTGTAGCATATGTGTTTCGGGACGGTTTTCTCAACTTATAACCCACACCATGGACTTACAGATCTGTGTCGTGTGTGTTCCCTAGGTGCCTACGCTATTAGCGCAGTTTTGTGTAGTGCCACGTTTTGTGGCACCACGTTCTGCAATTATCCTTAATTTATGTACGTGAGTGTATTTGTACTGCAATGATGAAAACAGATGAGGCAGTTCACCTGAAAAAGGAATGCAAAGAATTTCGGCGGGAGCATTATCAGGATAACAATCTTAAACTGGTTAAAAGTTATGTAGGTGGTGCAATGCGCCCCAAAGTAGTTGAGTGCAATCAGAGACACAAAAGCGTTTTGTTCAGAAAGAGAAAGAAAATCGAAAGCCAATAGAAAATTGGCTTTTCAAAGAAGTGTGTGGATTTACTGTGACTTTTGAATTAGTCAAAATCAGCGTGGTGTACTATACAAGTCGTGACCGCGAACTGAACATTCGTAGTGATCAGTTTGTGTAATATATGAGCAATCATGCTGTCACAGATAATCCGTTTTGTAATATTCTTTGGTATTAGATTTGGTTCGATATCGTAAGCTGGCTATTAAGAGTGGCGAATTGCGTGTGAGTGTCGATACTGTAACTTAAGACAAGCAGGAGATTGGAAGTATTTTTATATCAAACAAGAGACAATATATTGAAGTTTTCACTCACAAACTATCTATCCTTTAACAGCTCCGCTAACCTAACGCTAGAAAACATTTGGTGTAACCCGTAGAGGCGTGCAGTGTAGCTAGTTTCTGCTAGTTTTCTCCAGCTGACGAACACCCCAAATGTTCTAACGGCTCAGCCGTGTGGACTGGGTTGGAGAAGAAGAAATTCACCGCAAGGTGAGTGAACATTTCTTTAGCATGAACAATTAACATCGCCGCTGCAGGTACATCTACACTTTCATATGTCTTCTCCAAAAAACTGTAAGAAACAAGATTTCCAGCTGTGTCTGTGTCTCTAAATAACAGTAACTTGTAATTTGTCGAGTGCTGCATTTATTGCAGATTGAGTACTGTTATATATTCTGTAATGCATGAATTTATATCTGAGCAAAGATCATCTGGGATTTATATCTGAGTAAACTTAATCCTGGATTCATATTTGAGCAACGCTCACCCTGTACGCCCGTACCGTTGTTGTATCATACACTGAAGCGCTAAAGAACCTGGTATAAGTATGTGTATTCAAATACAGAGATATGTAAACAGGCAGAATACAGCCCTACGGTCGGCAATGCCTATATAAGGCAACAAATGTCTGGCGCAGTTGTTAGATAGGTTACTGCTGCTAAAATGGCAGGTTATCAAGATTTAAGTGTATTTGAGCGTGGAGTTATAGTCGGCCCACGAGCGATGGGACACCATCTCCGAGGTAGCGATGAAGTGAGGATTTTCCCGTATGACCATTTCACAAGTGTACCTGGAATATGAGGAATCCGGTAAAACATCAAATCTCTGACATAGCTGCGGCTGGAAAAAGATTCTGCAAGAACAGAACCAGCGACGATTGTAGAGAATCGTTCAACGTAACAGAGGTGCAACCCTTCCACATATTGTTGCAGATTTTAATTCTGGACCATCATCAAGTGTCAGCATACGAACCATCCAACAAAACATCATTGATATGGGATTTCGGAGCTGAAGGCCCACTCGCTGAAGGCCCTAGATGACTGCAGGACACAAAGCTTAACGCCTCGACTGGGCCCAGTAACACCGACATTGGACTATTGATGACTGGAAAAATGTTGCCTGGTCTCGTTTCAAATTTTATCGAATGGATGGACGTGTACAGGTATGGTGTGGGGCATGTGTAGTTGGAGTGATATTGGATCCCTGATAAGTCTAGATGCGACTCTGACAGGTGACACATACATAGGCATCCAGTCTTTAGTGGCACTACCATTTGGGATAGGAAAAGTCAGTTTTTGTGCAGTATTTCTGAGCGCGCAAGTTACTGCCAGGTGCAGGCCTGTTTACAGTGAGTTACGCTCACCAACAGTTGCGAAGTAAAACAGAAGCCACAGGGGCATAGAACCGCCAGAAAAAGTACCCGCAGCGGTTTGCATGGCGCAAGTCACAGGCAGAAGGGGCCCACTGGCCAACCTAAGTGTTATGAGTAAGTGACACACAGCAGCATGTTTTGCAAAACAGAGGTGCACAGCCGCATATAAATAGGTGCCTCGATCCTCTGAGGCTGATGCAGGGTCCGTAGCCAGCCAGCTGTGGGCCACTTCACGGCTCGCTACCACAGACAGTCGTTTTGGCTTCCAACACACGCCAGAAGCATCACGAGGCGAGGGCCGCAGATTCGGACTGCGCATCATGAGCGCTTGTTGTCGCCGCGATCTTAACCACGACGACAAAGAAGAAACACAGTGGGCTGCCTGAGGATCAGACCGTGAGGCGCTGAGGCAATGGGGACATAGGCTGCTGAGTCGGCTGCTGGCGCATCCTGATGACGCCACAACTCCGTGGCCGTACAAGGCCGACACACAGCAGTGCGTGCACGGGTCACTGCGGCAGCCATTCCACGCCAAGCCATTTCACGGACAGCAAAGGGGTGTCCTCAGCATTGCGGGACCCAGTGATGCAGACTGAGGGGAACGCGGCACTGTAGATGGAAACGATAAATCACTTGAAAAGCTCGGATGAGTCTTAATACGGTGTCTTCTACCTCTTCCCACTACATTTGATATTGCTGTTACATTCGGTGTCAGAAGTCCCTACTACATATCTGATCACCTGCAACCATTCATGTCCATTGTGCATTGGGGGAATACCATCAGGACATTGCGACACCACAGACATTCGGAATTGCTACAGAGAGACTCCAGGAACACTCTTCTGAGTTTAAACACTTTTTCTGGCCACCGAACTCCCCAGACATGAACATTATTGAGTATATCTGGGATGCCTAGCAACGTGCTGTTAAGAAGAGATCTCCATCGCCTCGGACTCTTACAGATTAATGACAGCTCTGCAGGATGCATGGTGTCAGTTCCCTTCACCACACTTCAGACATCAGTCGAGTCCATGTCAATCGTGTTGCGTCACTTCTGCGTGCTCGCCGTTGGCCCTAGACGATGTTAAGAAGGTATAACAGTCTCTTTGACTCTTCAGTGTAGCATATAATAATTTTACACAGCCTCTATTCCATCCCGTGACCGACAATTCGAGGTATATGTGGCTGGTTTCAGTTCTGTCCTATGAGCAGTCGAATGATTGCTATTGTTAACTAGCTCACGGATGATCGATGGTTGTGCTCTCCAGTCACTGCTGTCTTGCAATTGCTTTTGAGTGTTCTGCCTCGGTTGTCTTCATGTACCAAATCGGCTGCATCTAACAACGGCATAAATTTTTCAGGGTTAGACTCCAATAGACGGAGAAGCTTTTCACGAATCTTTATTGGCAATTTTGAGTTGAAAATCTTTAAAATGTTACGGTGTGACATAGTTTCGCTGCAGTAACAGGTTTTGTTTATGTACATCTCAAATTATCTTCTTAAGCTACTGTTCCTGAAGTGAAAAGGTCGCAGGTTAAAAACTTCCTTTCACAATCTTTCTTACACACAGTCTGACCACAGGCAATGTCTTCTCGAAATCTACGAAGATGCGACGAGAATTGACTACATTCGTTTCTCACAAGACACTGTCACAGTGAATATAAACATTGACGAAGTTTCTGTGTCATTTCAAGACTATGGAAGTACTCCACGGAATCCACCTATATATTATTTTCTTGTCCCGAGAGTATGCTTGAAATTGTCGGTGCTTTTGTAACTTTTCCTCCCTCAGAAATGTGGCATAAATAACTTGACACTGTCCCCAGCGCACCATGCACATGAAGTGAAAACTTCGCAGCGTGTACTGGTGCGTTCTGATTCTGGAGCAGATACCTGAATCCGTTTAGAATCGTGGATCTCTGATTAACAATCGTACACCAGCCTCCAAACTACTGTTACCACTTTCTGCACTAATGACACTGCTCCATTACGCGAAATCAGTAGGGAACTAAACCTCTATCTCGTGCAGCTGTTGTTTAATGTTTTTTTCGACGGTATCCTTTTCGATTGAAATGTTACGAATAGTTGCTTGAAGTTTTTCATCAACATGCTTGACAGTTTTAGCATCCTTTTCCGCTGCTCACGACGCAAGTTCAGCAGCGAATTGTTCTTTCTGTACGATGAACTGTTCCTTAATTCTTTTATCTAGTTCTGATGACACTGGTCACATGTTCGGATAGTTGGCAAATGGTCTCTGACAGTGGGTATGATTCTTGTTTGATCTCACATTCATCAGTTGTTAATTTGGTAACTGCTTCAGGTAACAGTTACTTAGCTTTTCTCAGTTCTAGGAAACCGTCCGAAATTTGCTGTTGCCTATCGAAAATTTCCTTGCCGAAGCTGGCTTGTGACTTAGTAGTTTCTCCTCACAAGTATTGTTTTGTCGGAATATATAATATATGTTGCTTATTGGGCATATCAGCAAAGTCTTGCTTAATCGGCACGTCCGTTACATGGTAGAATACTGCGTCCAGTTATATGCCTAACACTTCAAATCCACAAGAAAGTCTTGGGATCGGATCTTTATTTTCTGGCCTTGGCGCACCTGGATTATAATTTTAGCAACTGGCTGAACTTTGCTTCCACTGATATGATCCATTTTCACCAGGTGTCTAGTTTTTACTATAACAAAGGAGAAACTACCACAAAGACTTGAAAGTGTTGAAGTCCGTCTTACATTGTTTTTGCCATAACAAAGGAGAGACTACTACAACGACTTGAAACTATCGAAGTCCGTGTTAAAATTATAAATAACTAAACACAATAAACATGTACTGAGTAACAGTTCCAGTAAAGAAGCACTATTACTACATTATAACTGAAAACAAACCTGTTAACACTTCGTCTTACTGCTGTGCGTCTCACAAGTTTTTGGTGGCAGAATTCAGTTTCATTACGACTATTTTTACTGCAATCCAAAGGCTCCCATATATGGAAGCAACGGAGGGTTTCGCAGCCTACCCATAGCTCTCAGGGAAAGGAAAGCATACTCTGTAGTCATGTGTTTGTCTTTCAAGAAAATGAATTAACAGTCGGTGTTACGCAGATTTTTAACTGAGTGGAACTGGAACTTTTTATGGATACTTGCAAGGCGCCATACGTCTCCCAAAATCGGTGTGCATGCGACAGCATGTTTACCAATATGTTCCAAAACACAGCTCATAAAAACGGGATTTTCTGGTGCTCATACCTCGGATTCTATTGGTGATAAATAGGTAGGGTCATGTGGTATTGATAGCCGTTGGCCTAGCGACCGTTTGTATACCCAATAGATGGATCCTCTTAGTGGCACTTTTGTACAGTACATGGACAAAATACAAAGATTACATATTTCTGTTGATTCTTTTTCCATTTGGTGTGGTCTACGGTGGCCTTGATGAATCTTATGGAAACACCATTAGTTCATGGACGACTCTACTACGTACTCGCCGTCACCTGCAGACCAAAACCTAGCCGAGGATTCCAAGCTGGCTATCCACAGACAATGGTTGCAATTTTTATGATATATTCCTAAGATCCCGATCTCGAACAATCTTGAAAATTTTCTTGATATCTTTATCCCTTCCCCAGATACAGAGGTTTAAAAATACACTACGTTTACAAGTAAAATACGCACGTAAAATTATTAAATAAACTGATTGATGATAGCGGCTATATCTTCGATATCCCCTGATTTAAATTGATGGGTCTATCCAAAATTAATGAATAAATGATGCATTTACAAGGCTCCCCCCGTCTCAACTGAGTGGTGTCAGTCAATCATTATGCAGTAATCGTTAGTGTACCCAGTGGACGGTTGGGATGGGAGAGACACCACTGATATGAGTCGATGTACTGTAATACACAGCGCAGTTGACAGCGGGATCAATTTTACCCAGCTATATCTACCACATTCTGCAACCTGTCTGGAAACAGAGTGAGCTGAGTTAATGCTACAGGACCGTGTTTTGACCAGTCGGTGGAAATGGGAACATGTTGTATCTCTGCCAACCATGAACGATGTGTAAGGTCAGCACCAAACGAAGCCTACTCCTGTAAGACGACGTTGTATGAAAGACAGTACGAACAGCTGTGGTGATATTTCTTATCAGGAAAATTAGGAAAACTTAGTATCATACAGGTACTGCATTTCCGAAGCAGATCGACGTCCATCAGGGTCCATTCACGTCTATCATCCAAACATTCTATCATCGTTATTCTGTACCATCCAACAGAGGAAAAATTACTAACTATAAAAACTCCGTCAACTTTACCCAATATATTTTTACCGTATCTCTCTCTTCTGATATATCGAATATAAATACAGTCTGCGTGCCGGAATCGAGCATGTGTGGCGACCCTACTAAATACACAGCTATTGATCCATTGGAACAGGCGGCCAGTGATCGACGTCGCTTGCACAGACCGGTGTAAAGTTTCGTATTCTGTGCTGTGCGAGGACCATCTCCCATAGATTATCAGTCGCAGGAGAAGGTCCCTGTTCGTTGTTTTACACACCAGTTATTCTGCTGTAACACGCTTTTTACACCACCATACATTTTGTTTTTTTCCGCCACGACTTCGACGCCTTATCAGGTTCTAAACTGACATTAACACGTTTTGGTCCAATGGCTCCCCTAGAAATCTAGACATCGCATGGTGTAAATCATGTTGGTGCTGCTGATCCCTCAACACACCCACACACGGGGTGATTGAAATAAAAGACAGTCACAACATAAGAAATCTGGAAGAGTTTTGAGGCATTGTGGAGCGTTTCCAAACTGCTATCCGAAGGTGATTGACGATCTTTACATTCAAACTCATCATTCACAGTGACGGGATAGCTGATGGCGCTGTGTTCCGTTTGATTCTTCATATTGCTGCCTTGCACGCGATCACTGTTTCATTGTTAGCCATCCTCAGAAAGTGTTGCTGCCTCCATCTCAAACAAGCGATGTCAGTCGATTAGTATGTGGTAATCAACAGCGTACCAGCGGACGGTTGGGATGGAAAAGACACCGTTGATATACTGTAATAATAACCACTGTAGTTTATTGTGCGACCAATTTTAGCGATTTTATCGTAATTTCAACACCGACCAATGACAAGGCAGCATTCTCACCGATTTCTGTAATATGGCTAAACAGGCCCTCCACTACTTTGCGAGTATCATCGCGAATGTAAATAGATGAGTCTGCATTAAATACATTCATTGCTAATTCTCTAATATATACGCCAAAGTATACGAGACAGTGACCTACATATCTATAACACTTCGATCATAGTGCGTAATTTACGATGTCTCTCTATGTGGATGGGAGCCACAGGGCATTCTTGCATTCTTAGGATAATGTTAGCAACCGAAAGATCTCCTCGCATTGTCTTTGACCAACGCTCTCTGCAGCACTGGCACCGATTTATCTGCAGTTGACCAGAAATAGACCGCTATGTTCCACGTTTCGTGTAGGAACAGTGAGAACTGAGGCTGTAACTGCTGTCCCGCACCCATCCAAGAACACAAGACTTCTCCATATGCGCTAGTGTCGAGGAGCTTAGCACCCCTTATCTGTGTATAGTAGGCATGAACCTGTTGTGACGGTATAACAGACGGTTAAGAACAAGAAATCGGTGGTTTTTATGATTGGGACGGAATTTGTAGTATTTTACGTAAATCAACTACGCTATCAATTCTAAAGTATTGTTCTAGTGTCTGAGGTCATTGTCAAGAAGGCGTTAGTAAGAGAGAACATAAACATACGCACTCTTAAGGCTACAAGGTTCTGCACGTAAAACACACTATAATGTCAGATCGTTGCTCTTTCCGACCTATTAGTCGTATGGAATGCAATGTAAGAAATATATTTCCAAAGCATTGATTACATTCTCCTTGCAGGTTTATCTACGATAAATTATGGCGATAAACTGTAAAATGAAAAACTACTTTCGTAAAACATCGATTCATTTTTATACATGTACAATATAGCTTTCCACAGGTGTATAGCCCCCACAATTCACATCCGATCACGGTTCAGAAATTATACCATGCTCGCATCAGTCCTGTATAAAATGATCGTTAGTATCGGAGAATGTCTCTTACAAAGAAAGAGACAAATGGATGGCAGCGGTGTTTGACATGTAAAAGTACACGTCATGCCGCCACTAAAGGTAAACAGCACATCTGTCAAGCAGACGTATACACGGGGATTGTAGTACCTCACAAACACCTGTCGCTAACTTATTATCACCGTAGTTATGAAACTGAAGACTCTATTTTATGCCCAAGATGCGGCAGATTAATGAAGTACGTCGCTCTAAATCTTCGTTCGTCCAGAGGAATGTGTCGAAACAGGATGGAAATCCTCTGATGACCGAGAGGTTTGCTGGTAACGATCGCACATACGCAGTGTTCTAAATCACACACAGAACACGCAGTCGTATACAAGTCGAACGCAGGTTATGTCACACAACTTATGCATCCCGACACACAACGGAAAAAATGGTCAAATGACCTGCAGCAACATGTCCCTCTCTCTCTCAAATGAATCATCAGTCTACCATTAAATCCTACCTCGTTAGAACTCCATCTCAGTCGATCACTCCATCCACTCTCTGTCATCCTTTAACGCACATGCAAGCAGGTTTAGAGACAGATGGTTCTCTTTTTTCCAGGATAGCATCTGTTTTGTGTAATTAATCGCACTACCAACTATCATGGTTATTATTACAGTATATCGACAGTGTCTTTTCCATCTCAACCGTCCACTGGTACGCTGTTGATTACCACATACTAATCGACTGACATCGCTTGTTTGAGATGGAGGCAGCAACACTTTCTGAGGATGGCTAACAATGAAACAGTGATCGCGTGCAAGGCAGCAATATGAAGAATCAAACGGAACACAGCGCCATCAGCTATCCCGTCACTGTGAATGATGAGTTTGAATGTAAAGATCGTCAATCACCTTCGGATAGCAGTTTGGAAACGCTCCACAATGCCTCAAAACTCTTCCAGATTTCTTATGTTGTGACTGTCTTTTATTTCAATCACCCCGTGTGTGGGTGTGTTGAGGGATCAGCAGCACCAACATGATTTACACCATGCGATGTCTAGATTTCTGGGGGAGCCATTGGACCAAAACGTGTTAATGTCAGTTTAGAACCTGATAAGGCGTCGAAGTCGTGGCGAAAAAAAACAAAATGTATGGTGGTGTAAAAAGCGTGTTACAGCATAATAACTGGTGTGTAAAACAACGAACAGGGACCTTCTCCTGCGACTGATAATCTATGGGAGATGGTCCTCGCACAGCACAGAATACGAAACTTTACACTGGTCTGTGCAAGCGACGTCGATCACTGGCCGCCTGTTCCAATGGATCAATAGCTGTGTATTTAGTAGGGTCGCCACACATGCTCGATTCCGGCACGCAGACTGTATTTATATTCGATATATCAGAAGAGAGAGATACGGTAAAAATATATTGGGTAAAGTTGACGGAGTTTTTATAGTTAGTAATTTTTCCTCTGTTGGATGGTACAGAATAACGATGATAGAATGTTTGGATGATAGACGTGAATGGACCCTGATGGACGTCGATCTGCTTCGGAAATGGAGTACCTGTGTGATACTAAGTTTTCCTAATTTTCCTGATAAGAAATATCACCACAGCTGTTCGTACTGTCTTTCATACAACTTCGTCTTACAGGAGCAGGCTTCGTTTGGTGCTGACCTTACACATCGTTCATGGTTGGCAGAGATACATGTTCCCATTTCCACCGACTGGTCAAAACACGGTCCTGTAACATTAACTCAGCTCACTCTGTTTCCAGACAGGTTGCAGAATGTGGTAGATATAGCTGGGTAAAATTGATCCCGCTGTCAACTGCGCTGTGTATTACAGTACATCGACTCATATCAGTGGTGTCTCTCCCATCCCAACCGTCCACTGGGTACACTAACGATTACTGCATAATGATTGACTGACACCACTCAGTTGAGACGGGGGGAGCCTTGTAAATGCATCATTTATTCATTAATTTTGGATAGGCCCGTCAATTTAAATCAGGGAATATCGAAGATATAGCCGTTATCATCAATCAGTTTATTTAATAACTTTACGTGCGTATTTTACTTGTAAATGTAGTGTATCTTTAAACCTCTGTATCTGAGGAAGGGATAAAAAATATCAAGAAAATTTTCAAGGTTGTTCGAGATCGGGATCTTAGGAATATATCATAAAAAATGCAACCATTGTCTGTGGATAGCCAGCTTGGAATCCTCGGCTAGGTTTTGGTCTGCAGGTGACGGCGAGTATGTAGTAGAGTCGTCCATGAACTAATGGTGTTTCCATAAGATCCATCAAGGCCACCGTAGACCACACCAAATGGAAAAAGAATCAACAGAAATGTGTAATATTTGTATTTTGTCCATGTACTGTACAAAAGTGCCACTAAGAGGATCCATCTATTGGGTATACAAACGGTCGCTAGGCCAACGGCTATCCATACCACATGACCCTACCTATTTATCACCAATAGAATCCGAGGTATGAGCACCAGAAAGTCCCGTTTTTATGAGCTGTGTTTTGGTACATGTTGGTAAACATGCTGTCGCATGCACACCGATTTTGGGAGACGTATGGCGCCTTGCAAGTATCCATAAAAAGTTCCAGTTCCACCCAGTTAAAAATCTGCGTAACACCGAATTTTAATTCACATTCTTAAAAGACAAACACATGACTACAGAGTATTCTTTCCTTTCCCTGAGAGCTAGGGGTAGGCTGCGAAACCCTCCCTTGCTTCCAGAAATGGGGCCCTTTGGATTGCAGTAAAAATAGTCGTAATGAAACTGAATTCTGCCACCAAAAACTTGTGAGACGCACAGCAGTAAGACGAAGTGTTAACAGGTTTGTTTTTAGTTATAACGTAGTAATAGTGCTTCTTTACTGGAACTGTTACTCAGTACATGTTTATTGTGTTTAGTTATTTATAGTTTTAAGTGTTTGTTTCATGTCTTTGTGGTAGTTTCTCCTTTGTTATGGCAAAAACAATTTAACACGCACTTCGACAGTTTCAAGTCTTTGTGGTAGTTTCTCCTTTGTTATAGTAAAAACTAGACACCAGGTCAAAATGGATCATATCAGTGGTAGTAAAGTTCAGCCAGTTGCTGAAATTATAATCCAGGCGTGTCAAGTCCAGAAAATAAAGTTCCGATCCCAAGACTTTGTCGTGGATTTGAAGTGTTAGGCGTAGAAATGGACGCAGTATTCTACCATGTAATGGACATGCCGGTTAATCAAGACTTAGCTGATATGCCCAATAAGGACAGCAAATGGCTGTATTTTTGCGATGTGTTCCTGGGATTCCCGTCTCGAACAACGTTGGAAATTTTGTAGATATCTTTATCTGTCCCGAGATGGAGAGGTTCAAACTTACCCTACTTGTGCACGTGAAATACGCACGTAGTAAACAGTGTGGGGTGAAAACGTAGAGTCACTTAGCAAAGAGAAATATCATCAAAGGATTTCTGGGAACTCCACGTTGTAGTACTTCTGTAACAACCCACCTGTCACTTATCTGGTTTTGGCGTGTGTTCACCACAGCTAATTGACTAACAGATCATCAGAGAGTGCAAAACGGCCGCAATATCGGATAACGCAAAGGAAATAATAAGGCCCTGTGACTCCTGATTGAACTGCAGTGACAGTGTTGACATTAATTGATTCAGAATTAATCACTTTTAATTAAAAAGGGTTGCACATTGATGTTATATTCAGCTATTGAACACCAGATGCAAATGTTGAACATAAAATTAACTAAGAAAGTGACTTGTGATTTCAACTACTTGATTGAAAACAGATGCAGCCGATTAGCACAAATTTTTTTAACTCCTGACCTCCAGTCATCACATTACATGACTCTTCTATCAGGCAGCGGTAATAAATTGCTTTTATGTGGAGTAAAGCGCGATAAATCAAAATTAATTCCTATCGACTGACCCAGACATAATTTGAAGTGCGAGAAGAATTCTCCAATACACGGCCCATGAAACCCTCATGGAAACTTTGCCGACATGATCCAACAAATTAATCAATGCCTAACTCAAGTTGGAGCGGGTGCAATATCACTGAATTCAGCGTGGCGGGGCGTCATCATTGTGAGAACGTCGGCCAGCCTCGTGGTGCTGAAAGGCTGAGCTCGTCTGTTCACTCCTAGCTATCTTGCTCAGTACATAGCTGAACCAAAACTTTCTATCTCCAAGCTCAATCGTTCCATTTCCTAAGTCCTAAACTGCAGAGATGCTTACTCTTTCTCAGGCAAGCTGAGTAAAGAACGCCATGTCCGCACTCTAGGCAAGCTGGGAACAGAAGACCCTTACAGAGACTTCTCCCAGTCCTCTCTTCGCCTCGGTTTCCCCTCCATCAAAGTCACTTACGCCAAATGCAGCGCAAGACACGTTAATTATTCGTTGCTTCTCAGCGCTGACCAATGCCTGCTCTGGGAAGAGAACAAATTCCCACAAAATTTGCCTTCCTCT
Organism: Schistocerca piceifrons; assembly: GCF_021461385.2. NCBI lineage: Eukaryota > Metazoa > Arthropoda > Insecta > Orthoptera > Acrididae > Schistocerca > Schistocerca piceifrons. The sequence goes on from NC_060138.1 coordinate 660,508,963, forward strand.
CAACTTCTGCTATTTAGCTCCTCCCAGGCCACCCATCAAGGTTAGCGTCTGCACAAAACACCAATTTTTCCGGAATTCTGACTCCCAGGAGAGTACTTCAAATTCCTTGGTCCTACATTCCCATTGGAAGCCAGCGTATTTCATTCTGTCGCTCTTTACCTGATTTACTTCAGACTCTGCAGACCGTGAATTCAGTGTGAAGTTGCTATAGTCACGAACAAGCATATTTTGGCCTTTGTTGACTGCTGCACCATAGCTTTGTGCGGCTTTGTTGCATGGTTTACTGGGGGACAATGAACATTTATCTACAGGCGTACAAGTTCTCCATCTGCTTCCTGGTACACCAGCATGGGGTCAACCACCCACTCACTGTCACTCATCTTAAGGCAGCTGGAGGCCGCGCCCCTTTACTGCTTTCTCAGAGCTTGAGCCACCCTAAGCTGCCTATTGTCGCTTCCCTTCGCCACTCCACAGCCAGCCACGGTCAACTCTGAATACTTCCCTGGGATAAACTAGCCTCCATAAATCGATGGGTTTCCGCAAAGTTTTCATGTCATGTGAATTACTTTAAAACCGTCACCTGACATTAATTATTCCAATACGTCCATACTGTACCCTCTACAAGATGCATTGTCTCTTGTCAGTCATTTTTGTTCAGCCCTACTGTTCGCTCAACATGAGTTAGGTGATCTTTAATGACTTCATGTAAGGGGCATAGTTCTTGCTATCTTACACTGCAGCACAAGTTAAATTTTTGTGCACATGTAATATGGTCTGAGATGTAAAATTAGTTTTGCGTTATTTCAGTTTCACGAAAGTGAACTACCAAATTTTACTGACCCAGCTAGTACTTTTCGTATGAGTGATATGCCCTGCTGTGTCAGGGAAAAGAGGGCAACTAGCGGAAAATGTTCCTATTGTACCACAAAGAAGGTGAATGTGCTCTTCTTTATTAAAAGTCTCTGACTGAAAATTGGGATACCAGCTGCCTCTTTCTAACTTAATTACGACATTTAAAAATTTTCTCAGAAATTTTGGCATGTCAACAAAATAAGACATTCACTCAAAAGTAAAAGCTCGCATGGAATAGATGGTATTCCCATTAGAGTACTAAAAGCTTGTTCTGAACGCTAAGTAGGATTCTCAGCTGCGTAATGTAGAAGCTCACTGAAGCATTGCGTTTTTCTGGATGGACTGAAATACGCTACTGTTAAACTATTGCATAAAAAGGAAGATAAAAACTACCGCCCAGTCATAATTTGGCAGCTTTAACCAAAATTCTTGAAAAGTAATGTATTCAAGTGTAACTTACATATTTGTAAAAATGAAGTACTAACTAAAATGTCAATTTTGGCTTTCAGAAAAGCATTTCAACAGAAAATACCATATATGCTTTCACTGATTAAATGTTAAATACTCTGAATAACTGAACATCATCCACTAGGATTTTTTTGTGATCCCTCAAAGCCTTTTACCTGTGTGGATCATGAAATTCTTTTAGATAAACTTAAGTATTGTGGTATAAGTGGGACAGTACACAAACAGTATATTCTTATTTAACTGGAAGAATGCAGAAGGTCGAAATTAACGATGTGATAGTCTGCAAAAATCAGCAGAGTCCTTTAACTGGGAGATATCAAGAGCAGTGTCCCACAGGATTCAGTCTCAGGTCCCTTATTGTTCTTAACATATATTAATTATGTGCCACTCTGTTTTCATGAAGATAAAAAGCTAGTGCTTTCTGCTGATGATACAAGTATAGTAATCACATACAACAGACAAGAATTAGGCGAGGAAGTTGTAGATAATACCCTTCAGTAAATTATTAAGTGGTTCACTGCAAATGGACTCTCACTAAATTTTGAGAAGACACAGTATGTACAGTTCTGTATAGTAAATGACATAACACCATTGATAAATATAGGCTTTGAACAGAAGTTTGCTCCTAAGTCAAAATATTCAAAATTTCTGGGTGTGTGCACTGAAGAGAAATTGAACTGGGAGAAACACATTGAAGATCTGTTGAAACGTTTCAGTAGAGCTGCTTATGGTATTAGCGTTATTGTAAATTTTGGTGATAAACATATCAGTAAATTAGCTTACTACGCCGATTTTCATTCACTGCTATCACTTTTGGGATAATTCATCGTTAAGAAAAAAAGTAGGCCTATTCATTGTTCAAAAGCATATAATCAGAATATCTGGAGTCCATCCAATATCACCTTGCTATCGTTTATTTACGTAACTAAGGATAGTAACAGTACCTTCGCAATACATATATTCACTCTTGAAATTTGTTACTAATAACCCATCCCAATTCAAAAACAATAGCCAAGTGCATAGCTACAACACTAGAAGAAAGGATGATCTTCATTGTTCTTGGTTAAATCTGACTTTGGCACATGAAGGGGTGGATTATTCTGCCGCAGAAGTCTTTGGGCATTTACTAAATGGCATTAAAAATCTGACAGATAGCCAATCAGCTTTTAAAAACAAATTAAAAGAATTTCTGAATCACAATAGATGAATTTTTAGATATGAAGTAGTAACTGTTAAAAAAATAATTGTGTCATATAAAGAAACTTTATGTTGAACTGACAAGTTCCACATGATTATGAAATATTATATTCATGATCTATGGGACAAGTATTAATGTAATGTAATGTAGCAGAACGAAGGTGACTGGGGCTGTTAAACAGGAGACAGTGACAGTTGCAGAGCCACAAGAGATAATGTCAGTCAGTTGGGCCAAATGAGTGAGTGAGAATGGGCAGTTGGGACTGGATGAGCAGGAGAGACATACAGCGATGGACTAGTGTTTGAAAGTAAGTTACAATTAGAGCAACATGTGAGGGTGAGAGGTGCATTGTGTGTTAAGGAGAACGTGAATGCACTCACATGCCAAAATATTTGGGATAATTTTAAAGGTGATGGGGGAAGGAAGAATGAGTCAGCTGGTACCCCACTTTCCAGTCAGTGGGTTTGAATAAAGAGGAGCATATTCACCTTTTTTGTGCTTCAAAACTGCATTTTTCCACTGGTATTAAAAATAGTCCATACTCCAGGTCTAGTTCTCCCCCCCCCTCCCTTTACAAACTATCAGATGGGCGCCTTTATTAGGTCATTGCCTGTAAATGCAATTGAGTTTAGCAATTGGTTTAAGACAGCTTGGTAAAAGCAAAGGAGAAAGCAGAGAGAAGTGCATTGTATATTTGACTTACTTATTGTCACAACAAGAAGTTCACGTATGTTGAGCTGCATCTTGGCATTAAACTGCAAGTATTCCTCTGCCCATGGATAAGTACCATAAAAAAGAAGAATAACAAACTCTTGTAACATAACAATAATATAATAAAATACAAAGTCATGTGACTCTCAGCACCATTTAATATGTTGTGATTAAAATATGTCTCTTCACAGACGAAAAGAATGAATTATTTCTGTATTACATTTATGTAAAATTTGCCTGTTAGGCGCCACACATATACCGCACTTTATATATTTGAAAATCTGCCTCATAAACGTCTTTCAAGTAATTTTTTTTGAATGTTAGAGCAGATGTTTATGTATGCCGCAGCTGAAAGAATATCGCACACTGTGTAATGCACGATAGTATTGCAAGTTAATGTTCAACAATCATATGTATTGGATTTATATTTGAATTTTATATTTGAATACAGTCCCCAAACCATGCTCCCCAATTGCAGGTTCTATATTGCTTGACCATTAACCAGCAAGAATTCCAGGTCATAGATGTTATATTAATATGAATGTAGGGAATTTGAACCATAATTGAAGAAATAAGAAAATCTAATGTTAAGATAGGACGTCTCACCGATTTACGTTTAATTACCAAATCTCCATACAAGTTAAATATACAGCACATCACAATTCCGTTGTCCAAAAATGGCTGATGCTGTAACACAAGAATTCGACTATTAGGAGCAAAAGAGTGGTAGCTGACTCATAGAGAATAACACATACATTGCATTCTAATCTTCTTCTGCTACAAATAGTTTCTCTGACCAACACCTAACACATGCAGTACTATCATGAAACATAACAGTGACCTGCAGTGCGTTTTTTAACATACACACATGTCTGTAGAAACGTTCATTTGTAGACAGAAGACAGATTTTTTAAAATTTTCCACCATGTTTACAAATCATACTTAACGTCATATTGCATCTCAGCTTAAGCAGACTGATAGTGACATCATAGAGTGTCGGCCATTTCTGGGTTATAAATTAGAGAGATAAAGATAAGGCAATGTAAATATATAGTGACAACTATGTTTTGATTGTGGCAGACGTAGTTTCTCCTTTGCAGATGAACTAGCTCTAAAATACATAAGACAGCGAATGTCCATACTACAGGAAGACATATAAAAAGAACATTAAATTACAGCTTAACAACTGTTTACTATTTACCGCAAAAAGTGGATTTGACATTAGATTACTGTAAGACAATAACTGAAAAAATAATACAAAACATATCTGCTTTCCTATTTAAAGTACCAAAAGGAACCGTAGTATTTATTTATTGACTAATTAGAGCAAGAATGATATAGTTCAAATACTATGCAAATTTGAAATACACAGTTCAGGTGTATGATGAAAATCATGATGTAAAACAAGTCTAATTTATAATTTATTAGAAATGATAAATTAACTAAGAAAATTCTGGAACAGAACATGATAAAGAGCGAATTATCTCTGCATGAAATAATATGGCTGGTATCTTGATAAAATTTAAGTGACAAGAGAAGGGTGGAAGGAACTTTCGCTGTAACTTACAGATGCACGAAAATTTAATTAACTAATCCATTAATCTGAAAATAACGAATGGAATACATTTATAGAACCTGAATATATAATCGAATGAATCAGAAGAATTATTATTTTTTCATAGCTATCAGGAAATGTGCTGAAGACATTAGTACATTTATATGATAATTTCAGACCAATAAACCATAGCATTTTGGCATAGCTTGAATTTGTTAATTATTGAGGAGAAGTAATATTGTTTTGTTTTGGTGCTTATAAGGATTCAATAGATAGGTAAATGTTATTCCATACTTCAGAAGAATTTAAAATGGACAGAAAAACAAAGGTAATCATCAGACAGACTTAAAAATGCAAAACTTCCAAAGTTAAATCATGGGAGAAACTTCAGAAGCGTTTCAAATCCACATCGGTGTTTGGCAAGGAGATGGACTCCCCTCCCCTCCCTCCCCACTTTCATTTAACTTAATTATGCAAAAAACTGTGAAGATATGGGAAAAGGAAATACAACTCAGGATTAAAAAAGAGCATTGAATCAAAAAAAATGTCTGGGTTTCGTGGGCGATCTCGCTGTTCTAACAAACAAAATAGGAAAAGCCAAAGTTGCCCTGGAGAAGCTTCAGGAAATCTCACAGAAAACTGGCCAGCAAATTTCATACGAGAAAACTCAATAAATGGAAAGGAAGCGTGCAGAGAATCTCTCCATTATAGTTCGATACTTGAATACAAAACTGAACACAATGGTCAATCAAGAAAGAATCTCAAAACTACTAAATACATATAATCTCACGTGGAGTAACGGCAATAAAAAATCTATCTCTGTCAACTTTAAACTGCGGTATTACAACACAGTAGTTCTACCAGAAGCACTCATCATCATCATGTTGAACAGTTTCCAGCCCCAGGGTGGGTCTGTTTGGAACATAAGCCTCGCCATCTAGCCCTGTTTTCCCGCCATCTTTCTGTACTCACTCTGGTCCAGTCCTTGCCTCTTTTTTTCAACACACTCCTCCACACCTTTCAGCAACCTATCACTTTGTCTTTCTCTGGTTGTTTCCTTCGCTTCTCCATTTCGTGTATTTTCTTGGGAATCCTTTTGTTTTACATTCTCTTTAAGTGCCCACAGCATTTTAGCCATGATGCTTCTATCCTTCTCTGCAAGGATTCTTCTTTCATTGTTTGCCTTACCCTTGCATTCCTCATCTTGTCTTTCCTTATTAATCCTATCCTACTTCTGGCGAATTTCATTTCACATACCTGCAATCTGCTTACATTTCTTTGATTCATTACCAATATTTAAGATGCGTAGGTCAATATTGGGAGGGAGTAGCTTCTATCAATAACTGCTTTGCTTTCTTGTGGGACGACTTTGTTCCAAACCAGGCTCCTAACACTTCTAAGGAATGCTTCTGACTGTCTGCCACGTTCACTGATTTCTTTCTCAGTTCTTCCACTGTCCTCTATCACACTGCTCCGGTACTTGACACTATCCACCTTCTCCAGCTGTTCACCTCCAGTCCTTAGTCCGTTAGTTGGTCTATCTATGTTTCTGGTTGTAACCAGGATCTCAAGTTTGTTCACATTAAATTTAGCTCACTGGACTCGCATTCGGGAGGACGACGGTTCAATCCCGTCTCCAGCCATCCTGATTTAGGTTTTCCGTGATTTCCCTAAATCGTTTCAGGTAAATGCCGGGATGGTTCCTTTCAAAGGGCGCGGCCGATTTCCTTCCCAATCCTTCCCTAACCCGAGCTTGCGCTCCGTCTCTAATGACCTCGTTGTCGATGGGACGTTAAACACTAACCACGACCACCACCACCACATTAAATTTCATCCCATACTGTCTCAAAGTTTCTTCCCAAGCATTCAGATTTTCCTTAATCTCCTCCTCCCTGTCTCTCCAGATCATCAAGTCATGCACGAACACTTTTACTTTCATCTTGTCTTCTCCAGTATTTTCTGCCACGTTAAAAATTATCTCATCTAAGACCACAATGAAGAGGAGAGCTAACAATGCACTGACCTGTTTCACACTACTTGTTTGTTGGAACCAATCCGTTCTTTCGAAAGTACTCGATGATGCTTAAAGTAAGGTGATTCATGGTCAAACAAAGAAATAAGAGAAATTTGAAAAGCAGGAAAGAAAAATTCTCATGAAAATATTCAAACGAGTTTTTCGTGAAGGAATTGGGAAAAAGAGGTTATTGAGAGACATCTACAAATAGAAACAATAACAGATATCTTTAGAAAAAGAAGGATGATATTTTGTGAATATATTAATTGGATGAACAAGAACAGGCTCGTAACACAAATCTTCGAGATAGCAAACCCTAGCGAAAGCAAGACAATATGCGTGACTGAAAGAGAAGCTGATGTTAAAGAAGTGGGGATCAACATGAGCAATCGAGAGTGGTTCAGAACATCATAAAAAAGCATGCACTTAAACGAAAACACACGGAAAAGAGAACAGGGAATAAATAGGCCGAATAACGCAAAAGAAATTACTTCGAACGTATTAAAAGAATTAAGGAAGAACGAAGGAACAAGAGACTCATGATTACTCAAGTTCAGATGTACTCTTGAAAGGAATTATTGAAAATTTTCATCAGTCTGAGGTTGTCATTTTCTTTTGGTTGCTTCTTTGAACATGATAAGCAAAGCAGAGGGGAGTTACAAATACTACGTCTTTCCTGTCGTAATCTACTTTCGCTGTCAATAAGTGTGCATATCACTTACGAGGATTCAGATCCTATTAGCGCCAGAGGACATCCCTGAAGGGTTACAAAGTGAAGCCACTAAATTACATTCGTTTCCGTGGAAGCTTGCAGAGTGGTTTTTGTGCTATCTTTATGTGTTGTCTTTCAACTATTTCATATTGTGTTGTTGCGTAGATGATCGGTGGGCCAGATGGAGACTGTGTATAAACTGTTGGCTACTGCATTTCCAGACCAGCGGTGGAATCTCGAGAACCTCCCGAAAGTGTTCTTCGACGTCCACTTTTCCGCTTCCATTCACCATTTTGTACATCAAAGTTCGTAGTAGCACGTCACATTAACTGTATGTGCCACCCAACACACACTGTCATCGCCTGAAGGGCGTCGGGCGCCAGTTTGTAGCGCGTATACGTCGTGCGTGCGCCGTGTGACTGTAGAAGGGGCCGTCGAAAGAGCGGATGCGGTCAGGAGGCAAACGAAGGGGGCGATCAACGCGCGTTTCGCGGTCGATAAGTGTTGTTGCAGGAATGATACAGTTGAAAGTGTACAGAGATGTAGAAGGGAGAGGCGTCATTTGTTTTGTGGTTGGCTTAGTCGTCTGTGGAGCGATGAGCGTAACTACCGGTTTCGTTGTTTGGTGTACCCAAGGTAGAGGTGTATGTGCGGCGGTGCATTGTTGTAGTTTGTGCCCGCCCACAAGAAAATATGGCTGCAGTTCACCAGAAAATGCTTCAGAGTCCTACCAAATCAACCCAACGCCTGTCGCAAGAGACTAGAATATCACGTCGCTCATGCTGACGAATATTCCACCTGGATCTACACGTGCATCCCTGCTGGGTGTTTGTTCTTCATGTATTAAAACCAGCAGATGTTCCTCAGCGTCTCCTGTTTTGTGAGTGGCTGTTCATTGAGATAATAATGAATGGCTTGGACATGGATCTGTTCTTTATGTCTGATGAAGTCTGGTTACACCTGAGTGGTTAGCAAAAAGAATCGCAGGTTCTGGGCAGCGGAGAATCCACGTAACTCCCACGAAACGCCAGTGTATGATCAGAAGGTTCGGGTTCGGTGTGCAGTGTCCGGACGCCGCATTATTGGTCCCATCTTCATTCATCAGACACTTAATTCGGAGCGTTACATTGCCAACATTTTAAAACCATTTGTGGCAACATTAACGGAGGAGGAAAAGACCTGCAGTTGCTTCCAACAGGATGGAGCAACTGCCCATATAGCCGGCCAAACCTTGAGGCACATTTACGCAATCTTCTCGCCTGACAGAGTTGTTAGCAGAGGCCAGTCTGGTCGCCGCGCTAGCTGGCCGCCCAGGTCACCTGATCTGTCAGTGTGCGATTCCTTTTGTGGGGAGACCTCAAGTTTAAGGTGCACCGCAACAACACTAGTAGTCTTCAAGAACTGCAGCAGAGCATTTTGTATGAGACTGCAGCAATTCCAGCTGTCCAGCATCGATCCGACTTCAACAACTTGCTGACCAGCGACCAGAAGTGCCAAGAGATGATTGGTGGACACATCTGTCGTAGTCAGGTTAGTACTGTATTTCTTTTTCTCTGCCGTGTTTCTTTGTACCCTGGAACTCTGTTCTCTGGGCCACTTTTATTTGCCCCACCCTGTATAACTGGTCTCGCGCATCGCGCATTGTTAAAATTCTGACCGTGGGTGCGTGTGGGAATTCGTGCAACGATACAGAGTTCCGAGGACGGACGAAAGGAACACACCATTTTGATCCAGCAGCCACTATGAATTAAGACACAAAGAAATTAGAGACATTGGCTCCAAGTAGGTATTGATTTAAATCAATGGGCAAACATGAAAGTTTGTGCAGGACCGGGATTCGAACCCATGTCTACATCTACATCTCCATCTACATGAATACTCCATGAATAACACTTAAGTGTGTGGCAAAGGGTTGATCGAACCACGTTCACAATAATTCTCTAGTATTCCAATCTCAAAGAGCGCCCAGAAAAAACGAACACCTATATCTTCATGTGCGAACTCTGATTTTTATTATTTTATTGTAACGATAGTTTCTCCCTATGTAAGTCGGCGTCAACAAAATATTTTCGAATTCGGAGGTGAAAGTTGGTGACTGCAATTCCGTGAGAAGATTCCGCTGCAACGAAAAACGCCTTTCTTTTAATAATGTCCATCCCAAATCCTGTATCATGTCAGTGACACTCTATCCCCTATTTCGGGATAATACAAAACGTGCTGCAGAGTGAAAATCGCATTCTGGAAACATCCCCCAGGCTGTGGCTAAGCCATGTCTCCGCAATATCCTTTCTTTCAGGAATGCTAGTTCTGCAAGGTTCGCAGGAGAGCTTCTGCAGTTTGGAAGGTAGGAGACGAGGTACTGGCAGAAGTACAGCTGTGAGGAGGGAGCGTGCGTCGTGCTTGGGTAGCTCAGTTGGTAGAGCACTTGCCCGCGAAAGGCAAAGGTCCCGAGTTCGAGTCTCGGTCCGGCACACAGTTTTAATCTGCCAGGAAGTTTCAATTTCAAGTTTCGTGCTGCTCTTCTTTGAAGTTTCTCGATGTACTCCGTTAATCCTATATGGTAATGATCCCAGATCTCGCAGCAGTACTCCAAACGAGGACGGACAAGCTGGTGTAGGTAGTCTCTTTAGTGTATCTGTTCTAAGTGTTCTGTCAATAAAACGCATTCTTTGGTTTGCTTTCCCCATATTTTCTATATGTTCTTTCCAATTTAAATTTTTCTTAAGTGTAGTTCCTAGGTATCTAGTTGAAATTACGGCCTTGAGATTTGACTTAGTTACCTTGTAACCGAAGTTTAATGGATTCCTTTTAGGACTCATGTGGATGACCTGACACTTTTTATTATTTAGGGTCAATTGTCAATTTTCGCACAATACAGGCATCTTTTCAAAATCGTTTTGCAATTTGGTTTGTTCTTTTGATGACTTTACTAGACGATAAACGACAGAATAATCTTGAAAAACAACGTAAGACGGCTGCTCAGATTGTCTCCTAAATTATTTATATAGATACAGAACAGCAGAGGGCCTATGGCACTATCTTGGGGAAAGCCAGAAAACACTTCTGTTTTACTCGATGACTCTCCGTCAGTTACTACGAACTGTGACCTACCTGACAGAAACTAACGAATCCAGTCACATAACTGAGACGATATTCCATAAGCACTCCATTTCACTACAAGCAGCCTGTGTGGTACAGTGTCTAAAGCCTTCTGGAAATCTAGAAATACGGAATCAATTCGAAATCCGTTGTCGATAGCACTCAACACTTAGTGTGTGTAAAGAGCTAGCTATGTTTCATAAGGACGAAGTTTACTAAATCCATGTTGATTGTGTGTCAATAGACCGTTCTCTTCGAGATAATTCATAATGTGCGAACACAATATATGTTCCTGCTGCATATCGACGTTAATGATATGGGCCTGTAATTAAGCGGATTGCTCCTAATACCTTTCTTGAATATTGGTGTGACCTGTGCAACTTTCCAGTCTTTGGGTACGGATCTTTCGTCGAGCGAACGGTTGTGTATGATTGTCAAGTATGGAGCTAATGCATCAGCATACTCTCAAAGGAACCTAATTGGTACACACCGGAAGACTTGCTTTTATTAAGTGATTTAAGTTGCTTCACTGCTCCGAGGATATTTACTTCTACGTTACTCATGTCAGCAGCTGCTCTTGATTCGAAATCTGGGATATTTACTTCGTCTTCTTTTGTGAAGGCATTTCGGAAGGCTGTGTTTAATAACTCTGCTTTGACAGTACTGTCTTCGATAGTATCTCCACTGCTATCGCGCAGAGAAGGCATAGTGATTGTGTCTTGCCGCTAGCATACTTTACGTACGACCAGAATCTCTTTCCATTTTTTGACAGGTTTCGACCCAAAGTGTCGTTGTGGAAACTGTTATATCTGCTGTTATATCTGCTTACTAGGCAGATGAGCTGATCATTTCACCATCCAGATTCAGTGGTCATCGCAACTACAAGGATTACCCTAGTATGCCTCCCGTCGGAGCCAAATTCGCAACTTATCCACGCAGTACTAATGTAGTGTCCCTTGTCCATGATCCTCATTACTCGCGGCATTTCACCGGTGCCCGTTAAGAGTTCGAGCCTGGTGTGCATCGACACTGAAGAGATAGTTGGCCGTATCGCCTCAACCGATACTAACATTATAAATGCGAAAGTAACTCTGTCTTTTACGCTTTCACGAGTAAGACGACAAACCGATTTTGATGTAATTTCGTGTGGAGATATCTTGAACGCTGAGGGAGAACATAGACCACTTTAGAAGGTATGTAGTACACGATAATAGTTGATTTGAAGAATATAACGTGAAATATCGAACAATAATTACACTCTGAAAAAGCTATTTACTTTTTGAGATTTGAAATTTATCATGTTTGTGTGTGTGATTCTTTGTTTTATGTTCTATACTGAAGAGCCAAAGAAACTGGTACACTTGCTTAACATCGTGTAGTGCCCCCACGAGCACGCAGAAGTGATACAACACGACATGGCATGGACTCGACTAATGTCTGGAGTAGTGATGGAAGGAACTGACACTATGAATCCTTCAGAGCTCGTCATAAATCCGTAAGAGTACGACGATGTGGAGATCTCTTCTGAACAGCGCGTTGCAAGACACCTCAGATATGCTCAATAATGTTCATGTCTGCGGAGTCTGGTGGCCAGCAGAAGTGTTTAAACTCAGGAAAATATTACTGGACCCACTCTGCAGCAATGCTGGGCGTGTGGGGTGTCACATTGGAATTTCCCAAGTCCGTTGGAATGCACAATGGCCGTGAATGGCTGCAGGTAGTCAGACAAGGACACATACATACGTGCAACCTGCCAGAATCGTATCTAGACGTATCAGGGGTCCCGCATCACTCCAACTGCATACGTCCCACACCATTACAGAGCCTCCACCAGTTTGAACAGCCCCATTCTGACATGCAAGGTCCATGTATTCATGAGGTTGTCTGCAACCGTACACGCCCATCCGCGCGACACTATTTGAAACGAGACTCGTGCGACCAGGGAACATGTTTCCAGTCATCAACAGTCTAATGGCGGTGAAGACGGGCCCAGGCGAGGCGTAAAACTTGGTGTGGTGCAGTCATTAAGGGTACACGAGTGGGCCTTCGGCTCCGAAATCCAATATTGATGACGTTTCGTTGAGTGGTTCGCACGCTGACACTTGTTGAGGGCCCAGCAGTGAAATCTGCAGCAACTTGCGGAAGGGTTGCACTTCTGTCACGTTGAATGATTATCTTCAGTCGTCGTCAGTCCCGTTCGTGCAGGATCTTTTTTCAGCCGCAACGACGTCGGAGATTTGGTGTTTTACCCGATTCCTGATATTCACGGTGTACTCTTGAAATGGTCGTACTGAGATGCTGCGTCCAATCGCTCGTGCGCCACTATAACACCACTTTGAAACTCACTTAAATCTTGATAACCTGCCATTGTAGCAGCAGTAACCGATCTAACAACTGCGCCAGACCAGCGTTGTCTTACATAGGCCTTGCCGACGGCAGCGCCGTATTCTGCCTGTTTGTATATCTCTGTAACTGAATGCACATACCTATACCAGTTTCTTTGGCGCTTCAGTGTATATAATACGATTCAACGTAATGAATACAAAACTTATACAATTATCAATGTGTTTAAGTCATAGTTCTGTACTAACATCAGTCACAGTCCTGTCGCATTTTAGCTGCTAAGCGTCAAGTATCTGTCATAGCTTCTGAGACGTAAGAAGACTCACAAAAACGACGAATTTTAAATGCTGTATGACAAAGATGGAGACTTCGTGCCTTTACATGTAAATCGTGGGAGGCTTTTAATGAGGCAGTTTTTGATTATGATATCCGAGCGCAGCAGTGGATAACAGGTAGCAACGTGAGCGGCACAGCATTAGTGCACGTACAAATGTTACAAAATTTGCCCTACACTGGACTTAAAATAATTTATTTTCTTTCTTCTTCACTTTAACGTTGTTTGATAATATTTGGAAGCCCACGTTTTATTTTAGTATCATAACCATTGTGGTGCTACAGAAGAATGGTGAAGATTAGATGGGTAGATCACATAACTAATGAGGAGGTATTGAATAGAATTGGGGAGAAGAGGAGTTTGTGGCATAACTTGACTAGAAGAAGGGCTCGGTTGGTGGGTCATATTCTGAGGCATCAAGGGATCACCAATTTAGTATTGGAGGGCAGCGTGGAGGGTAAAAATCGTAGAGGGAGACCAAGAGATGAATACACTAAGCAGATTCAGAAGGATGTAGGCTGCAGATGAAGTGGCTTGCACAGGATAGAGCAGCATGGAGAGCTGCATCAAACCAGTCTCAGGGCTGAAGACCACAACAACAACACAACAACAACATCATCACCATCAATCATCAAAACCAAAGTATCGTTTAGCTTCAACAGCTAATTGTCTTTTGGTTAGCCTTGCTGACCTTCGATCACGGGAGTCCCGGGCTAGCGTTACCGACCTTTGATCACGGGAGTCCCGGACTCGATCCGAACCGGGTAGGATGTTCGTCGCTGGGTACTGGTGTGTGTCTTGTTCTTATCATCGTTTAATCATTACCGACTCGTAATTCGCCAAAGTGGCGTTAACTAAAAAGACTTACAGCAAGTGGCCGAATATCCCGAACGGGGTCTCCTGGCCAATAAAACCGGACGCATATTTCATTTCACTTTGCTGATACGCGAGCGCAACTACGGGTAACAGCTAGTTAAATATAAATGGTGTCTGTTCTTTCGGACACAGGCAGTATAGTGCGGATACACACCACGCTCGGCCTCCTTAGGAATCGACGAAATGCTGGGAGTAATGAGGATAATGGGCAAGGGGCAGTACATTAGTAGTGCGTGGATAAGTTGAGATTTTGGCACTGACGGGGGGCGTGCTAGGTGGTCCGTCCAGCAGCAATCACCGAGTTGAAACTTCCTGGCAGATTAAAACTGTGTGCCGGACCGAGACTCGAACTCGGGACCTTTACCTTTCGCGGGCAAGTGCTCTACCAACTGAGCTACCCAAGCACGACTCACGCCTCGTCCTCACAGCTTCACTTCTACCCGTATCTCGTCTCTTACCTTCCAACTTTACAGAACCTCTCCTGCGAACCTTGCAGAACTAGCAGTGCTGAAAGAAAGGATATTGCGGAGACATGGCTTAGTCACAGCCTGGGGGATGTTTCCAGAATGAGATTTTCACTCTGCAGCGGAGTGTGCGCTGATATGAAACTCCCTGGGAAATTAAAACTGTGTGCCGGACCGAGACTCGAACTCGGTCTGCAAGGTTCGCAGGAGAGATTCTGTAAGGTTTGGAAGTTAGGAGACGAGGCACTGGCAGAAGTGAAGCTGTGAGGACGGGGCGTGCGTCGTGCTTGGGTAGCTCAGTTGGCAGAGCACTTGCCTGCGAAAGGCATAGGTCCTGAGTTCGCGTCTCGGTCCGGCACACAGTTTTAATCTGCCAGGAAGTTTCATATCAGCGCACACTCCGCTGCAGAGTGAAAATATCATTCTGGAATGACCGAGTTGTCCAGATGACGCAGTGGTCAGCGCATCTGCCTAATGAGCAGAAGACATAGGTTCGACCGAGCGAGGTGGCGCAGTGGTTAGCACACTGGACTCGCATTCGGGAGGACGACGGTTCAATCCCGTCTCCGGCCATCCTGATTTAGGTTTCCCGTGATTTCCCTAAATCGCTTCAGGCAAATGCCGGGATGGTTCCTTTGAAAGGGTACGGCCGATTTCCTTCCCCATCCTTCCCTCACCCGAGCTTGCACTCCGTCTCTAATGACCTCGTTGTCGACGGGACGTTAAACACTAATATCCTCCTCCTCCTCCTCCTCCATAGGTTCGAATCCTGGTCCATCACAAATTTCAACTTTCCCCGTCGATTTAAATCGATGCCCCCTCGCAGCGAATGTCTGTAAATCCTTTGTGTCTTAAAGGAACATTTCGTCTGCAGCTTGTACATCGCACTGTATCAGTAAATTTCTGCGTCATTCCATCCGCTCGGCGGTGACACTATTCGTCGTCCTCATGCTGCTTCAGTGCCACATTTCTCCCGAGGAGCTGGTACAGGAGCCGATCGGAGTCATTGAGGCGGCAGGTCGGGTGGTGGTGTGGCGTCACGGCCTTTGCGGCTCTAATCGATGAGGCGGCTGCAGCGCGGACGGTGGCGGTTATGGGCGCGCGCTGCCACGGGTGGCCGCCGCTTATCGGGCAGTTACGGCGCGAACTGCCCTTTGTTCGGCGCCGGCGATGCAGAGCACCGCCCCAGTGGCGCGCCGCCGCCGCCGCCGCCGCCGCCGCCACCACCCGCCCACCTTGTCGGACGCCGCCGCCGCAGCCCTCACCACACCGCTGGCACAGGTACCGGACCAGTCGCTCCTATGTCCAGGCTGATCGCGAGTAATTATCGCCTTCCTGGGCCACTATCGAGTCAGTTCCTCGCGGTAGGATGCTCTCAGTTCAAACTTAATACAGGTATGCTCACGGATAAAACACTAATCAACACTGTATAAGAGTACAATTGTCTTCGAAACGCTGCAGATCACTGGTCGTCAAACGTTTTCGTTTAAGAGCCAATACTGCATTGCAGGGCGACATCTCGTGTCGCATGAATAGGACAATGTTGGGTTGGAGGCGGGTGAAACAGGAAGGGGGGGGGGGGGGGGGGAGTGACGGGCGACGTTAAGTGGCCACTAAAACACAAATTCGATTTCGACAATATCACGGTTATTCGTAGAAGCTTACCACTCACACATTTTGGTTGGTTCAAATGGCTCTGAGCACTATGGGACTTAACTTCTGAGGTCATCAGTCCCCTAGAACTCAGAACTACTTAAACCTAACTAACCTAAGGACATCACACACATCCATGCCCTAGGCAGGATTCGGACCTGCGACCATAGCGGTCGCGCGGTTCCATACTGAAGCGCCTAGAACCGCTCGGCCACAATGGTTCAAATGGTTAAAATGGCTCTGAGCACTATGGGACTTAACATCTATGGTCATCAGTCCCCTAGAACTTAGAACTACTTAATCCTAACTAACCTAAGGACATCACACAACACCCAGTCATCACGAGGCAGAGGAAACCCCTGACCCCGCCGGGAATCGAACCGGGAACCCGAGCGTGGGAAGCAAGAACGCTACCGCACGACCACGAGCTGCGAACCGGCCACGCTGGCCGGCTCACACATTTTGAATACTATAAACTACAACACCAAACATTTGTAAGTGCAAAAGAAAATGATATACGAGGCATGTTTTTCAAGTAAGTACCGTTTTGAAATTAAAAAAAAAGACGTATTAAGATATCTCAATAATTTTATTTTAACTTGAAAGCCTGTACCTTAATCTACTTTTCTACATAATTTTCGGCAATATTGAGGCACTTGTCATTACGTTGTACCAGTTTTTGAATACCCTGCTCATAGAAGTGTGCCGCCTGACTTGTTAACCACTGCATCACCGCTGTTTTGACTTCGTCGTCGTCTTGAAGACGCTGACCGCCCAGGTGTTTCTTCAAGCGCAGGAACGGATGGTAGTCACTGAGCGCAAGATCGGGGCTGTACGGAGGATGATCTAGAGTTTCCCATTGAAAAGATGTGATGAGATCTTTGGTCTGATTCGCCACATGCGGACGGGCATTGTCTTGCAGCAAAACGAGGCCCTTGCTCAACTTGCCACGTCTTTCGTTCTGAATTGAACGGCGCAGATTGTGCAATGTCTTACAAAAATGGTTCAGATGGCTCTGAGCACTATGGGACTTAACATCTGAGGTCATCAGTCCCCTAGAACTTAGAACTACTTAAACCTAACTAACCTAAGGACATCATACACATCCATGCCCGAGGCAGGATTCGAACCTGCGACCGTAGCGGTCGCGCGGTTCCAGACTGAAGCGCCTACAACCGCTCGGCCACACCGGCCGGCGCAATGTCTTACAGTAAGCTGCTGCATTGATTGTCTCAATACGAGGCAAAAATTCCACAAGCAATACTCCTTTTCTGTCCCAATAAACTGTGCAGTTGTTGACAAGTCAGGCGTCAAACTCCTATGAGGAGGGTATTCAAAAACTGGTTCAACGTTATGACAAGTGCCTTAGTATTCACGGAAATTGTGTAGAAAAGTAGATTAAGGTACATACTTTCATGTAAAAATAAAATTATTGAGATATCTTAGCACGTCTTTTTTTAATTTCAAAACGGTACTTACTTAAAAAACACGCCTCGTACTAGAATTACATGCATTTTTCTGGAGGCTTGCGTTGTGACCAGTTTTCCGTACCCAAGCGAGAACTATGGTCAGTGCCATCGCAACTAGGTCCCGTGTTTGTTGCTCTGACTTCTGAACATATTTTATAGCCACCTTGATGTACTAGTATCTGATGGAATGACAAACGGCTGCAGCAGACCTTTTTCAATCGGACTTTTGTACCGGTCAGTAGTAATCAAACTGCAACTACTCACAGATATCCAATGCGGGCTGTAATTGTCGTATGGCAGCGAAACTTGATGCGTATTGTAATGCGTTATCAGGAACCGATTTACACTGGAAAACCAGGTGCAAGATCGTTGCTGTGAAGCAAGATTGTCGCTGTGAATGCAAGAAAGACATACAGAAATGTTTCCATATGTAATGGATTAGGAATGGGACGCGGGCAGGAACGGTGAAACAAGCCAGAAAGACATAATTTTGCTTTTATTATTAACCGCCACATCACAATTTGTTCATTATGGGCACTTAAGACGTCGACGAGAAATTGTAAAAATGGTTCAAATGGCTCTAAGCTGTATGGGACTTAACATCTGAGGTCATCAGTCCCCTAGACTAAGAACTACTTAAACCTACCTAACCTAAGGACGTCACACACATCCACGCCCGAGGCAGGATTCGAACCTGCGACCGTAGGAGCAGCGCGGTTTCGGACTGAAGCGTCTAGAATCGCTCGGCCACAGCAGACGGGTGAGATATTCTACAGCGTTCCATATTTACCGAATTTCGCTGGCATATGACAATTACGCTGGACCTCCCTGAGTAGCTACGCTTTAATTATAACACTCGATATTAGGCCAAACAGAACAGAGACAGTTTCAAATGATGCAACTTTATTTATTCAAACTGTCACAAAGGGATAGAATGGCGTATTATGGCTTTGCATATAAAAGAGTTTACAAGTCAGTGTTGTTTGTCATCTTATACAGGTTTCCTGGAAGTAATTAAGTCTCATTGGGGTGGGCACTTTGGCCAGTTTTCCCGACGACTAATGGGTCACTTTTTCCGGCCGGGCGTCGTGTCCGCCTTAGTAATTCACAGGAGAAATTATCACAGTGAAACAAATACCAGGGAACTACATTGTAGGCCAAAAGACAATGTCAACAAATTGATATAGGAAAAAAATTATTACCCTCCATGCAAGTGAGGTAGCGAGAATAATATAACTGACTTAACTTACATCAGACAACTGAAAAACAAATTTTTTGGGTAAAAAATAACAGAACAAGCTTCGTCTGTCAATGTCACTGACAACAGTGGCGATATACAGTACATTAGAACTAGTCTGACAACTTGTCGCGCCGGCCGGGGTGACTGAGCGGTTCTAGGCACTACAGTCTGGAACCGCGCGACCGCTACGGTCGCAGGTTTGAATCCTGCCTCGGGCATGGATGTGTGTGATGTCCTTAGGTTAGTTAGGTTTAAGTATTTCTAAGTTCTAGGGGACTGATGACCTCAGAAGTTAAGTCCCATAGTGCTCAGAGCCATTTGAACCATTTGAACAACTTATCGACAGACAACAGCGCTGTTCAGGGCAAAAACTATGTAATGGGCTCTGTTCCCCATCCTAGCCGCTTTACCATATTTCTTGATATTAATTGAGAACCTACATACATTAGTATGTTACACTAATTAATAACTAATTGCAATATAAGGACTGATCGCATGTGTTTAATCAATGTTCTGAATGTCATTTTTGTTTTACTCATTTCATTGTGTGACAATGACCTCAGTTTCATTTCTTATAACGTGCTACAAGTATGTACCACTTTTGAAGATGATCGTCTCTATAAAGAACATTCACGAATCCACGTTACTTCCGTTTCTCATTTATACTACAGCAGCAGATCGGTACTAGCTGCGCACGACCCTGTGTTGTCAGCGTTGGAAGACAAACAATATGATATTCCCCTCTGACGTAAGGAGAAAACCTTACTGAGTGAGCTCACCGCAGAATTCACCAATGTCACTTGAAATTAAGCATATTTTAAAATATTCCTGGCTCTGTAAGTATTTTTGTTTGGTATTGAGTATGAAAAATAAATTCTTAAGAAGCTCTTAATGCTTGTTGATGTTTATGGATTCGCCTTTTAGTTACTAGAAGCGTATTATTAGAAACAACAGCTAAGAATCGCGGGCCTCACGAACACTTGGTGTAGAGCTGGTATTAGGTGGTCATGTGGCTCTCCACCGCTGCCGTAAGTGATGACAGTGAAGTGGTGTGCGCCAGTCGGTTGTACGGAGTCAGTGAAATAAAGTGTGCCGATGTGACAGTGTGGCAGAAGCGAGCTGTCGTATTTGGACGTGCTTCGCAGTCTCACCGTGTCTGGAGTTGCCTGATTTGTTGCTGTATAAATGATGATTTTCCACGATGGCAACAAAGAAAGACGTACCGCTCAGAGCCGTGTATCGCGGCGTAAGAAGTGTTCGTAAAAAGTTTCTAATTGATTGGGATCAGAGGCGCTGTCAGTGACAATCGATTTCATTCCTGATAGGAACTGCTGCAGGCAATGGGAGCCTGTCCATCTGTCAGTTTCCCAGTGACGGCTGTGGAGTGAACGGCACGTAATGGACGTTTTGAGTCGTGCCACAGAACCTAACGGTTACTGCTAGTATAGTGCTCTTCGAAACAGCATCCCGTACGGGCAAACCTGTGGTTACTCGTTCTTTAGGTACCTTGGCTATGCACTTCTCCGTTTAAAAAGACTAGCTCGATGTAGTCATAGGGTCGAGCCACGCACGTGTGCTTTCCTGCCCCACAACTAATTCGCTACAAATAATAACCTGCAGCTGTGATCCTGCAGCGAAATAGTCTGTGCACTGGCTAGAACTAATGGAATTAACAGAAATACAAATGAAACTTAAATGAATAATTTAATAACTCGCATTCTGTTCTAGCGTGTGTAATTGATGTAGACGACAGATAATTATGTTGAATAATGCTTATTCAAGAAAGGATATCTCAGATAAACGGGATGTGATCCTACGATAGCCAGTTAAAATACAAACAGGAAATACACTTATCAAATGCAGTCAAGTTACATTGAGAGTGTTACGAGAATGGTAGCAAAATCCCCAAAACAAATAGTCATCAAACATACGCGGAAACTAAGACCATTTCGTGATCACAATACATGAAATATTGACCAGTTCAGAACAATTCAGAGTTCAACATGATGATTTACAAATTAACACATGCGACAGAAAGAATAGTAACACATATTCTGCCTGACCTCAGATCCGTAATACAAGCGGGAAATGTTAGAGTCCTAATCTATAGTCCACTCAGATCTCTTGAAATGTAAAGTCCCTTGAGAAAGTATGGTAGCGGCCGTTCACTGCCTAGAATCTATCAGATACTGCATCAAAAACCACACGGTGCCACAGACAGGTCTGCCTTTGTCCAGAACGAAGGTCCAAGCGTGCGCTTCAAGATCTAACCGTAAAGTGCCCTCAAAACTTAAAATCTCATAGCGGCTATTCACCACGCAGAATCCGTCACCTATACATCCCTGACTAAACTAAAATAGTGCAACAATATTTAAATAAAGTAATGTTATAAATATTCGGTCACACTCAAATCAATCACAATAATTACAGAGGTTTGTTCGTAGATAAATAAGCTAGCATTCTGCTAGTACGCTGCTCTGCACCAGAGGTCGCCTGGAATGGCCGCGCGACTTCCTCGTCCTACGGCCTCATAGCCAGCCAAGCAATCAAATGCAGCTCTCCTCGCACCAACTCCAAGTGGCTAAATCGCTCTCCTGCATACGCGTAAGGATCCAGGTGGATACCTTGCGAAAGGTCACTGCTGACGGTATTACAGAAAGCTGCAATGGACCAAACAACGCAGAAACTGGGTAATAGCTGAATAGAGGCGGGTAGCGTGGTCAGACGTATTGCGTTTTGCTTCTTATCAAACGATGCACCGCAACGAGTACACCGGAGATCCAATGACGTGTTTACCCGCAGTGTGTGGAGACTGTACTTTAAGCAGGAAGTAGTTCTGTGATATTTTGTGGTTGTTTATCCATACCATGACTTGGAATCACTCGTACAGGTTATCGTGAACTTGAAACAGGATGTATGTTTCAACATTATCGGTGACCAAGTGTTGCTGTTCCATTTTTTCCAAGATGGCATCAGCAGTTTTCATTGGACTGCATGCATACGTTTCTGGTTTGACGAATACCTTACTGCACCTAGACTGGTGCCCCAAATAGCCAATCTTAAAGTCGCAGAAAATGTCTAGTGTTGTTTGGAACAGCAGGTGAAAACTATGGACAGCCCAGTAATATGATAACTCTACAAGATCTAATCATGAGTGACTTCAGATGGCAATGGCAAACCTGAAGAGGATCGCGAAGTCTCTTCACCGCCGAAATCAGGCCATTATCTAAGACAGGCGCCGTGTTACACAGTATTAGCACGACACCTTCTGGAGGTAACAAATTTTTTGTTAAGTGTGCTTGCAGTCTATTGAGTGACTCCCTATGGACGTGAGGTAGAAATAGTAATGACTTTTTGACTTGACCTCAGGTAATGTTTCTTAACTTCAGTGGTATTTGCAGTGACATTCTCGAGGCGATGTAGCTTAGAGTGTAGAACGCCTTTGACGAAGAGATTATTTGAAATGATGTCCTCACCATCGTGCTAAGACGGCGAAGGAAGTCAGTAAAAGTATCGTCATTCGCCTAAAGTGATTTTAAAAAATTATGTAAATCAGCTCCTACGGGAAGTGTTTTAACCATTGTGTCACCTTGCTTTGTCAATCGAGACTCTGTAGCTACGAACTTAAGAACCTACAATCTAATTGTTTGAACGGAAAAAAAATTGTTTCTCATGGGCTTCGGTCGTTGGCCGCAGAGTAACTGGTACTAATATATTTCCCAGAGATGGATTAATTAGACCTACATTGGACGTCTATTTAAGCAGTGATGGTATTTGTTTAGCCTAACAATGAGAAGCTTGTTAAAGTTAGTTACAGTTATTAATTCTCAAGTAATAGCACATGAGTGTGGCATTTGCAGTTAAGGACAAATAAAAGCTAAGGATCTTCACCTGCAGCATAAACAGAATGTATTATAATTGCTTTCGTTTTCACACACTACAATTATTTTGAACCCTTGCTAGACTGATTGCACTTACTCTTTACAAAAGGCACTGTGATATGGCTAATATCGTTCTATCACATACTACAATAAGAAACAGCAGTATGCCTATTATATTAACGAAAATCTCAGCGTCGCTTTTTCTGAGCTTTAGTTATTACTTTAGGAAAAATTGAAAATCGGCATGTGGGTTTTCATTGGAGTGATACAGTGCTTGTCATTGCCCGATAATGTCTGGTTAGTAGGCAGCACCAGCCAATGGCGTGGTGTGCAATCTATGTTCCAGGGGAAGAGGGATCTTTGTCAAGAACAGTCAGGTGTGCAAGCCACGACCAAGTGGAATACGAAAAAAAAAAAATGGCTCTGATCACTATGGGACTTAACTTCTGAGGTCATCAGTCCCCTAGAACTTAGAACTACTTAAACGTAACTAACCTAAGGACATCACACACATCCATGCCCGAGGCAGGATTCGAAACTGCGACCGTAGCGGTCGCGCTGTTCCAGACTGTAGCGCCCAGAACCGCTCGGCTACCACGGCCGGCCAAGTGGAATGCGACCTCTGGAACTAGTAACAATAAAGGTCACTAACCGTTGTCGTCTGTGTCCGTGACCAAACACACGCACGATCTCTCTGGAAAAAGTGAAGTGCCTCGCAAGAGGTGATGCTGTCAAGTGTAAGCGTCTCTCACGAATCCCTGCATCCAAGTGTCCCTCACTGCGATCGTGTCTCCCCTAGCGTTGTGCTGATTTGGTTCGGGCATGTCCATCCATGTGATTTCCCACCTTGGTTTCTTTGGCTCGCTATTATAATTACTTGGTAGCAACTTTTGCTACTTTTCCTCAAAGCCCTTCCCCACGCTAAAAGACATAGACTCACCAAAAATGTTCGTTTCTACAAGTGGTCTTCGGTAATCTTCAGTATTTCTTAGTTGTTTGGAAGTTGTCATTTGTCAGGTTCATTCGACAGTCTCCATTGCATACCACTTTACACTGAGGTGACAAAAGTCATGGAATAGCAATGTGCACATGTACAGATGGCGGTGGTGTCGCGTACACAAGGTGTAACAGGGCAGTGCATTGGAGGAGCTGTCATTTGTACTCAGGTGATTCATGTAAGCAGGTTTCCGACGTGATTACGGCTGCATGACGGGAGTTAACAGACTTTGAATGCATTGTTGTTGTTGGAGCTAGAAGCATGAGATATTCCATTTCAGAAGTCGTTAGCGGATTCAATATTCCGAGATCCACATGGTAAAGAGTGTGCCGGGAATACCAAATTTCAGACATTACTTCTCAACACGGACGACACTATGACCGACGGCCTTCATTTGTAGACCGAGAGCAGCGGCGTTTGCGTAGAGTTGTCAGCGATAACAGACAAGCAACACTGCATGAAATAACCTCAGAAATCGATGTGAGATGTACGATGAAAGTATCCGTTAGGACAGTGCGGCGAAATCTGACGTTAATGGACTATGGTAGCAGCCATCCGACGCGAGGGCCTTTGCTAACAGCACAACATCAGCTGCAGCACCTCTCCTGCGCTTGTGACCGTATCGGTTGGACCGTGGTCTAGTATGATGAGTCCCGATTTCAGATGGTAAGATATGATGATAGGGTTCGAGTGTGGTGCGGATCCCATGAAGCCATGTACCCATGTTGTCAAGAAAGCGCTCTGAAAGCTGGTACTGGATCTATAACGGAACGGGCTGTGTTTATACGAAATGTAAAGGGTCCTATGGTTGAACTGAACCGATCGTTGACTGGAAACGGTTATGTCTGGCTATGTGGAGACCATTTGAAGCCATTCAACAACGAGTTTTTTATGGACGACACTGCGCCATGTCACCGCACCACCGTTAGAGTTGGTAGCGATTGGTTTGAAGAACATTCTGGATAGTTCGAGCGAATGATTTGGCTACCCAGATCGGTCTACATGAATGCCATCGCACTTTCATGGGACATAATCGAGAGGTGAGTTCGTGCACAAACTCCTGCACCGTCAATACATTGGCAGTTATGGATGGCTATAGGGGCAGCATGGCTCAATATCACTGCAGAGGACTTCCAACAATTTGTTGGGTCCATGACACGTCTAGTTGGTATACTAAGCCGGGCAAAAGGAGGTCCGAGAGGATATAGTTATGAGGTATGCAGTTCATCGTATCACATAACAGGGCAGCACAATGAACACTTGAGTACCGCACTGTGATTATTTAACAGCTCTGGCAGCGAATGCTACTCCCCACGTCGAAGTCCTAGGCCATGGACAGCGAGCTCATCTCGAGAGCAGCATACGGGAGAAAGTAACGCACAAGTTTTAGGCGTCCTAAAACTGCAACTTTTTGGCGAAGGCAGGCAAGCCCGACAGAAAGTCAGGCGTGCTGAGAGGATTTGAGGAGGTGGCCCCACCAGTTAAGTAGCTTATCAACAGGTCATTACGCTCTTGTGGGGGAAGATATAAAGACACCTACAAACTTCCACAGCAGCCACAGAACAGATCAGAAATCACAAATGACGACCAGGACAAGAAACAGTATAAAATATTTTGAGTAATTTCTGTATGGCAACAATGAGCGATCGCTGTTACAAGTTGCGCCAAAAAATAAAAAGGTTCAAATGGCTCTGAGCACTATGGGACTTAACATCAGAGGTCATCAGTCCCCTAGACGTAGAACTACTTAAACCTAACTAACCTAAGGACATCACACATATTCATGCCCGAGCAGGATTCGAACTTGCGACCGTAGCAACAGCGCGGTTCCGGACTGAAGCGCCTAGAGCCGCTCGGCCACAGCGGCCGGCCACGTTGTGCCCACATCAAAACAACGTGTAGAGCTGTTAGACATTCCAGGTATAATTTATGTGCTCGGAACAGCAGTTTATAATCAGCAGACTATTCTTTTCTTACAAAGGTGTGTGGAAAGCAAACTGTTGTGTCCATGACAACAAGACACGTTACGTCGATTGTGAGGGAACTCGATGAAGAGTGCTGCCTGTCTCGAGGGCTGGTTACTTTTTCGCTCCGTGCGCTGTGTCAGAACAGCTTCCTCGTGTCGACACAAAAGCGTACAGAGTCGTAAATTTGGAGTGGCAATAAAATTTGCGCGATGCTGTTTAGTGCAGGCTTAGTACCCAGCCGTGGCGATTGTCACAGATGTTCCACACTGCCGGCAGCTAGCGGCGCCTCCTGCCTCCTCACCACGAGGCAGTGCGCACTGCCATCGCCAGTGGAGAGAGACATACCAGCTGTCAGTTGCACTGTCCAACAAGACAGGCATCGCCGATCTCGAGAGTGCCTTTTTAAACTCTGAGGTACTTCAGGCTGTATGGAGCCCGGTAATCGAAATGTCAGTTTCAACGTAACGACTGTAGTGTATCTTTTAGTAGAAAAGAAGAGTCGTGTGGTATTATTGGATGGGAACCGAGGTGTAGGTTCAACCTAGGGATGGTGGTTATGGATGAAACAACCGATTTTCGGTTACATCGTTTTTTTTTTTTTTTTTTTTTTTTTTAGAAATGGAACAAAGATTGAAAATTTTTTGACTCCCTTAATTTCAATATACATAGGCTCAAAATACTAAAATTAAACAGGCGAATAAAAGAAAACTTGGTCAGTCCACCATTCACTGCTTTACACGAAAGTCATAAGTCGTTGAATACATCAAAAAATCACCATGACTTCCCACCGATTCTGCTTTCTTGAAACTTTGCTCAAAATTTATGTTCCAATGGAGGATCTTAACGCTATTTGGGCATTGGGAATAGAAAGTGTTAATTTGCCCGTTTTCAAGGGCTACAAGCACATAAAGACGTAATACGTAGACACAGGCAACAGATCAGCTCCTTTCAGTTTTTTTTTGTAAACTATGAATGAATTGGCAAGTTATAATTTTTCTCCTTATGCGATGTAACAAGTTTGTTGTGAATCGTCTCGTTCTGAATCTTCTAAAGGAAATGGAGCATTGTACTTCATTAGTACCATATTTCGTAAAATACTACCAGACTAGGGATTCTGCCGTTCTGTAATACAACTAAGGCCCGACAACGACAGCGTGAAACTGCGGTGGTGATCAGTGCTCAGTGCACGTACACGCATGCCATCCAATAGGCCACGCCATATGGTAGCAGGTTTATTACTATGTCAGCAATGCTGTACCAGTCTTTGTACCCTATGTTTGTTGCTGGTTTCTGTCGGCATAGTTATTAAAACAACACTGACTGCTTTTCCTATTTCCTATAATAACGTAATATTTAAAAAAAAATGGAAATTTTAACAATAAAAATTACTGTTTTTTTGAAAAGGTTTTCTTTAAAAATCAAAAATCTGCAGCAATGGCTCACTGATATTTCCATTTTTATCCGGTGATTAGTAAAAAAATAACAAAAGCACCTGTTATAACAGAGAGCAAACAGATACCGAAAAATACTGGTTATTCAGAACTAAAGAACCGGTATCGGCTTTAACCGGTCGGTTATTCCCATCCCTATTCAGCCGTCTAATTGAGAAGGGTTATATTTCTGCAAGCACAACGCCCCATTCCACGCAATACAGATTTTGCGTCCAAAGACCCACCTCCTATCTAAAGTGTGCCTGTTGAGTGAGTGTAATGGATATGTGTATTGTTTGGTATCATGTTCGCGTGGTATGATAATGAGAGAAAGGTGAGGGTGAAACCCGCTGCCGGCACACAGTCTACTTCTTTCGAAGACAACCAGCCCATGTGGCCGAGCGGTTCTAGGCGCTTCAGTCTGGAACCGCGCGACCGCTACTGTCGCAGGCTCGAATCCTGCCTCGGGTGTGGATGTGTGTGATGTCCTTAGGTTAGTTAGGTTTAAGTAGTTCTAAGTTCTAGGGAACTGATGACCTGAGATGTTAAGTCCCATAGTGCTCAGAGCCAGTTTGAACAACATGTAGTTCAGAAGATATGACGTCATAAACACTGAGATGGGTGAAAACTAGCTTTTACTTTGAATAGAGCGCATATTATCCATACTATATTAATCCAGTATTTCATAATGAGAGCATCTAGCGACTATCAACAAATTGTAAGCGTAATTTCAAACGTTTTCTAAATATTTCCTCGCTTACATGCTTAAAATGAATTATTTAACGCATTAACTTATTTCTAAAGGAATCAAACGTTTAAAGCTGTTTTATACATGAGAGTGGTAGTTTCTAAATAATCAGGTATTTGCTGGTATCTGTGTAATCGAATAGGAGGTGTGAAGTCGTGTCTACAAGCTCGCGTACGCAATTGTTTCCCATTCGCATGTAACTGTGTAAAACTCCAAAATGAACATGTTTGTAGGCTTTCAGTATGTCTTGTACACGTGCACAGTTTGATGTCCAAGCACAAACAGAAGCTTCTTTTCAAATGATAGACAGTTATTTAATGGCGTTTACTCAAATGCCAAGTTGATTTAATAAACAAGTTGTAAAACGTTCTCGCTTAAAGAGCCGCATCGTAACTTTAAACTGCTGCCAAAAAAAAATTTCGCACCAACACTCCAAACGTTTTTAACCATGATCACCCACAAGGTGACGCAGGAGGCAGTGTAAGGGTGGTCAGAAGCAGCCTGAAGAACTTGTAAGAGATTTGCGGGGTAGGTTGTGATGAGAAATAATTGTTAAGAAAAAAATTCGTTACGTTGCGCCGTTTCCCAATTAGTTAGCATTGAAGTTAGCTAACCAAGTCGTTGTGCGCGTAAATTCAAGCGGCCCGCCAGATACAATTATGGTGTGGTGAGGTGCTCAGACAGCGTGAAAGATTGTAGACGAGACAGCTTAGCTGTGGCTTGGGTTAGATGCTTACTACCACCCCATGTCCTATTTTTGTACAGCTCTCTTTTTCCTTTTTAGGAGCCCAAACGAAGAACGTATTTGGTGACAGTGTGTCCGACAGGCTGTTTGAATTTGCGCATGCGACAATCTGATTAACTAACTTCAACCCTATTTAACTCGGAAACGGCGCAACTTACCGATTTTCTTTTTGTCAACAGTTACATCTCAGCTTAACCTACTCTGCAACACCCTTGTAAGCTTTTCGGTCTGTTTCTGACCACCCTGTATATGAATAGTCGTTACCTCCAACCTATATATTTCCCCGGCGTGAAGTGTCCAGTGTGTATATGTTGCGCGGATGATTGTGAGGAGTGCATCTGCTATAGAGAGTATCGAGGCAGTAAGAGGGGGAGCGTGGACACGCAGCCCTCTCCTCTCAAGTAACAGCACCGGCTCTATGTAAGCAGCCGCTTCGTCTAACCTCCTACAGACGGACTAATATCAACTCTATGGGACATTGCGGAGAGATTCAGAGTTTAACGCGGGACACAACCTTCCAATCACCCTGCTGGCCAGGAAATGGTGATAAAAGTTTCTTCTGCAATCAATATTTGAACTGAGTACGTCCAAGCGGTTTACTGCAGTCAAAATGCGCTCTCTGCCCCCACTCTCCTTTCCTCTGTCCCTAATAACGAAGTACGCTTCAGCAAAATGAAATAAATTACTACTCAAAATAAACACAAAAGCCGGCCGGAGTGGCCGAGCGGTTCTAGGCGCTACAGTCTGGAACCGCGCGACAGCTACGGTCACAGGTTAGAATCCTGCCTCGGGCATGGATATGTGTGATGTCCTTAGGTTAGTTAGGTTTAAGTAGTTCTAAGTTCTAGGGGACTGATGACCTTAGAAGTAAAGTCCCATAGTGCTCAGACCCATTTGAACCATTTTTTTAAACACAAAATGAGCTGTATTATAGATAGATACTCCCCCCCCCCCAAAAAAAACAACATTGAAGCGCTATGACTTTAAACGATCTTTGAGATGGCTGTGAACGCAATACAAGGGCTATTCGGAAAGTAAATTCCGATCTGTCACGAAATGGAAACCATTGTGAAAATCCGCTGAAGCTTTACACATATGTGTTCGTCACTGTCTCTAGCAAGCCTGTCAATCGCGTCACGTCGCTCTTTTCAGTTCTGAGCGCACGGCGAGCACGCAGATATGCCTAGAGAATAGTGTTCCCGCCAAATATGACGATCTGGTGAGAGACTTCACCTGATGTCATGCAGCCCACACAATTGTCATAGGTTCCTTCTTCGTGACAGTCCGTAGGTCGTGGTCTCGCGGTCGCGTTCTCGCTTCCCGAGCACGGGGTCTCGGGTTCGATGAACGTGGCGAGATTGGGCTGAGCAAAGGTTGGGAATTTGTACGGGCGCAGATAACCGTGCAGTTGAGCGCACAAACCAAACATCATCATCATCATCATCATCATCATCATCATCATCTTCGTGGCACCCTGAACCCTGCAGGGACAATGAAAATGATCCTCCGGCGTTTTCGATGGGAAACATTTGATCAGCCACAATATATCCCGTAATTGGCTCCAGCCGAGTTTCATATCTGCTCACATGAATTGCTGGCTATGAAGACAACGTTCCGGCACAGACAACGACCTGTAGATCACCGTAGAGAATTGGAGGGAAGCACAGGCGGCTGCCACCTACGAAGATGGTACTGGAAAGTTGCTAAAACTTCACGACGAATTGATTGGCGACTCCATGGCGTGTTGTGTGCACCACGACCAAATAGTGGATAGAATTGGAAGGAAAATCAGCATTGGCCGTATTTTGTTGTTTTATTGTCAGCAAAATCGATTTACGGTCACTTAGTGACCATCCTCAGTGCTAGAAATTAAAAATTTTAACATAACGATCAGGGAGTATGAAACCGAAAATCACTATTACATCTGCGTATGAACATAACAGTTGGTAGGAACATACCTGTAATATACAATTAAAATTGGCAGGCACTGGTATCAAGCTATAACCACAAGCTTAGAGCCATTAAACAGCGGCCTCAGTTTATGTGATCGCTCTAAGCTTGTGGTTATAGCTTGATACCAGTGCCTGCCAATTTTAATTGTATATTACAGGTATGTTCCTACCAACTGTTATGTTCATACGCAGATGTAATAGTGATTTTCGGTTTCATACTCCCTGATCGTTATGTTAAAATTTTTAATTTCTAACACTGAGGATGGTCACTAAGTGACCGTAAATCGATTTTGCTGACAATAAAACAACAAAATGGTGCCAATGCTGATTTTCCTTCCAATTCTATTCACGACGAATGTCTAAGTCGGAGCGGTGACTATATAGAGAAGTTGCTGGAAGGTGTAGCTAATTGTCGCAAATAAAACATTTTTGATTTTCACAATGGTTTCCATTTCGCTATCGATCGGAACTTACTTTTCGAAAAGCTGTTGTATTTTACTTCAATAGACGCCGCAGACGAGACACTTCTCTCCGTAGCCTACTCGCAGCTCACTTTCAGCGCACTCTGCTGGCGCCTGGTTTATCTGAACTACGGCACTCAAGAAAGGCCTGTGAGAATACCTCTTCCTTACGACTTTGGAGACATAATACTGTGGGCCTGCGGTTCGGTGATTTCGGGTTTTCCGTGCTTTCCAGAAATGGATTGGGGCGTTTGTTGGCACGGTTCCGCTGAGGAGTTCAGCCTGTTTCCTTCATCATCCTAGTCTAATCCCAAGCTCTGTTGCGTCTCAAATTACCTCATCACTGGCGCGAGGCCAAAGTCTAACATGGATCTCGTTGAGTGCGAGGTCGCAAGTTCAGTCTTTAGTGAGGCTCATTTGAAAGTGTTGTGTTAACAACTATGACAGAAAAAATATTACCTACTAATGATTCTTCATGTCCATCTGGAGGGCGACAGACTTGAGTGTCCGGGAGATGCAGATATCAACCTTCTAGGGATTTAAGTGTTACAATTCACAAAAAGCACACCGTCGACCATCAGGAAATGTTCAAAACAAACTATTGGCTTGCACCATGAACACTAAATGCAACATAGCGCCACAGTGACCACAAGCTTTCTCTCCATCAAGATCGAAGGCGAATTCCTTGGGAATTACAAACCGTGCAAGACGTTTAGCTAGGTATCCACCACTAAAGAATGTATACAGAATCATATTGGCGTAACGAGATGATCAGAAGTGATGGGATATGATAGCATGCTGCCGAATGCGAAACAGTATGTCGTGGAGCTTATAGCGGAACTGGCTATCCTTAAAGGCGCAATCGCAGATAGTGCGATAACATGTCTTACAGGCACGAAAAGAAAAAAAAAACGTCTAGAAGCTGAATTTGTATAGCGTTTCCAGTGGTATGAACTGCAATGTCACACACTTTCCAGGAGGGATAGTTTGCTCTAAAGGAGTGTGATTTTTATACGCAGACCAGGAATCAAGCAAAAGCAAATTATTTTGACCAGCTATTGGCCAAAAACAGTGCTCATACCATAGCTGTTGTTCTCTTGTACCCATTTTCCCACTCTTGCTTGCTGTGACGTAAATATTCCCTATTGTCCTAGCAAGGTCACGCACACGAGAAAGAATCGTAGGGAACAGAGCACCTCCAACTTCTTGCAGCACTATAGATAACTCTCCAGCAAATTTACCATCCAGATTAACAGTCGTCACAATTGTATACGAATGAATTACGGCATTGATGTTAGTTGACCTTGATACAACTCCCTTGGCGTGCCACTAATTTCCAGGGTCCCTTCCATATGCATTTCCTTTTCAAATCCCCATTGGTCGGAGTTGAAAACAAATTCTTTACTGAATGGGATAGGTTTGTATCTGTCATATACAAATTTTCGGGCCGATTCTGTAGCTTGCTATGGATCGTCAATTTGATGCTTTGTTTGAATTTTCGTTATCTTATGTCTTCCAATTCTGTAGCACTGTTTAACGTTATACAGCCATCCACTGCCTCTCTTGAAATCACTGTAGTCTATGTCGCACGTAATTTGATGTGTTTAACGTAGTAGGTCAATATCATACCCATCCTGCATGTTGTACTGAGCATCCTTGGAGCGCACAGACACTAGTTTTTGTGACAATTGCGCCTTGTTCTCCCTTGAATATCCGTAGTTTTTCTTGTGCACTACTCAGTCATATTGCTGCAGACTTATTCAAACCCATTCATAATTGTTTTTTATTATGTGCTGCGGATGATCTTCCATGTACGTAATTACGTTTGGTATCCATTGTTTGGAGAACATTGTCCTTTACTAGGTTTCACTGGAGACCGGATTTGTGGCTCCCTATTCGACAAGCATATGAACTATATGGCTCGACAACTGTTTTAGTATCATTTTCACTTGTTAAGCACGTATCGTCATCATTTTACTCCTCATGTACATTGTCCGCATGATCTAGTGTATACGACACCTCACTTTCCACTGACTCAGCTGGTAGAAACACTAATATTTCATCTGCCACTTCTTCCCACACTCCGGAAGTCTCTGGTTCCTTTCTGACGAAAT
The DNA here is from genome assembly GCF_021461385.2 of Schistocerca piceifrons. Classification (NCBI taxonomy): domain Eukaryota; kingdom Metazoa; phylum Arthropoda; class Insecta; order Orthoptera; family Acrididae; genus Schistocerca; species Schistocerca piceifrons. The sequence continues at coordinate 660,542,246 of NC_060138.1, forward strand.
TGACGAAATCTCAACTTCGGCAACTGTTAATGTAAATATATATTGTTTGCTTTGTTTATCGTTGCCGTTGCTCTACTTTATATCAACACCACTAGCAGTGTTGCACTGTTGTGAGTTACACGTCCACGTCGGCTAAGCAGTTCAACTACGCTCCGTAGCATCGTGCTGTTTTCACCATTCCCGTCCCCTCTTGCCGTTAGGAGCCAATTTTGTGCTTGCCTGATAGGCAATAAGTGCGGCGTCGAATGGCTTAAACATCGTTGGCCTTTTGTGACTTCGCACTCAAGGGGTTGCTTGTAAACTTTGTTCCTTCTTTTCTCTGAGGTGTCAGCAATCAGTTATACTGCTTGTTCTCGATATTCAATGAACAGGCGTTGCACGAACATCACACAACCAGGTTCTACCGGCGTCACTGTGACGCGTGATGCCTTAATATACGAATCGGAGTGGTGTTAGAACTCTTACAATCGCACCAACATGTATTGGCACAAGTGCGTATTTATCGTTGCTGGTTACAAACACCACACCTTCCGGTACACAGCACATGTACGTGCTACCTCACATACCAGACATTACAATTCTGCCCACAGTGCCTACCATTAACAAAGAAATGCAGTGTTAAGGGCAAACACGTATCTCCTCTGCACACGAAAGGTATCGGCACAGAGCGTGGCTTCTCGGTATATTGCTGGGTTTTCAGGTACCAGAATGCCATCTGCTAACGCAATAGACACTGCATGTTGTTGACGGTCCAGTCGCTAGTATGTTGCTGTATTGCGCGATAGTGGTCACCATGGAGCCGAAGAAGAAGGAACATTCAGTGGCGTTGCGTGAGAGAGTGGTATTGCTCCATTCACAAGGGAGAAACTATCGACAAATCGGAGTAGAGGCGTCTGTTAGCTACACCACGGTACGAGCCATCATTCATAAATATAAAGAGACTGGAACAACAGTGAATAAGTGTCGTCCTGGACGTCCAAAAGTGTTTACAACCCGAGAGCGTCGCCGTATCATCGCACTTTCTCGGAAGAAACCTGCTACAAGTGCAGCAACTATTGCAGAGGTTGTTCAGACAACGTGCGACAAGACGGTTAGTGTTCAAACTATACAAAATGTGTTGAATGAGGCTGACATGCATGGACGTTCGCCGGCCGCGGTGGTCTCGCGGTTCTAGGCGCTCAGTCCGGAACCGCGCGAGTGCTACGGTCGCAGGTTCGAATCCTGCCTCGGGCATGGATGTGTGTGATGTCCTTAGGTTGGTTAGGTTTAAGTAGTTCTAAGTTCTAGGGGACTGATGATCGCAGCTGTTAAGTCCCATACTGCTCAGAGCCAGCCATGGACGTTCTTCCAGGAAAAAGCCATACATATCGGAAATTAACCGGCAGAAACGCCTGCAGTTTGCCAAGGACTACATCAGCAAGCCGATGGAGTTTTGGAACACTGTGATATTTAGCGACGAATCGAAGTTCAATGTGTTCGGAATTGATGCAAGAAAGAAAGTTTGGCGCAAGCCGAATACGCACCTCGACATCAAACACATGCATCCCACAGTCAAACACGGTGGGGGCGGTATCATGGTCTGGGGCTGTATGGCGGCGTCCGGCCTTGGGAATCTAGCTGTAATCACGGTACAATGGATCATATGAGATACATCGACGTGTTGCGAGGTAATTTACACGCTAGTGCACAGACATTGGGCCTTGCTGTGGTGTTTCATTTCCAGCAAGACAACGATCCAAAACATACCGCCATGAAAACCCGGGAGTGGTTACTGTACAATGCCCCAAGAAGGATTCTACCACCACCTAAGAGTCCTGATTTGAACCCCATTGAGAACCTGTGGGCTCATCTTGACACATGTCAGAAAAAGGCGTCCGTCCGGTAAAAGCGACTTGGAGAAAATTCTCCTGGAGGAATGGTCGAAAATTACCCCTGATATCACCCGGAATTTAATACAACGTATTCCTAGGCGTTTACGTGCTGTTATAGATGCTAAAGGGATGCACACTAGCTATTAGAAGGTGAACATAAACGAAGAAAACGAACACACTGTCTGATTCATACGCGTGTGGCAATATTTTTTAGGATGCAGAAGAGCTATGTTTATTTTCATTTTACTTTGCGGACAGGTGATTTGGACATATTTGTAATCTATGTAATGTAAGGTGGCACGTGTCTGGGTTCTGTTCTGAAATGTATGTTTAACCTACAACCACTAAAATGTAACTGTGCCAATACATTTGGTGCGATTGTAAGTCTACAACAGAGCAGTATTCCGTAAGTCAGCAGCATTCTCTAGTTCTCATTTGAATCAGTGGTCATTCTCTCAGCCATTTACAGAATGACTTACAGTTAAACGTGGACTCCGAACCACGGTGGCTGCAGACATTTTTCACATTAAGAAATTACTGCCGTGGTAAAAAAAGGAGCGATAGGGGAAAAAGTATTAACCTTGACAAAGTATTGGATGCGTACTCGTAAATGTCGTCATTTAGCCACCGAGCCATACGTGCAGCAATAAAATCAACTTTTTATAAATGTCTGCTATTATTAGCTTTTCGACAGCATTTAAAAGAACGTTCTTTTGTTTTGAAAGTTTCCTATTCATCAAGGAGAACAGCATTCATGGGAGAAAATGGCTCTGAGCACTATGGGACTTAACATCTCAGGTCATCAGTCCCCTAGAACTTAGAACTACTTAAACCTAACTAACCTAAGGACATCAAACACATCCACGTCCGAGGCAGGATTCGAACCTGCGACCGTAGAGGTCACGCAGTTCCAGACTGAAGCGCCTAGAACCGCTCGGACACACCGGCGGGCCGTGGGAGAAAGATGCAGAGAAGAACTTTTGTGAAGTTTAGAAGGTAGAAGATTACTTACTGGCGGGAGAAAAACTGTGAAGTTGGTTCGTGAGTCGCGTTTCTGTAGCTCATTGAGTAACGCAGCTGTCCGCGAAAGGCCCGGCGGAGTCTAACGGGACCGGATAGCATTAAAAATAAGCACGGATGATCAAAAGCGCCCCGGAAAGACGAGAGGCTACTGTTTATCGTTGGTCATTAAGAAAGGATTCGACGAGGATACGCAGGACATCTGGCAGTGTTTTTTTCATAGGGAACTGTACTGACGAACGCTTGAAATGATTGCAGCAAACTACGAAAAACTTTAATCGTAATATTAGGACGAAGATCTGAAACCTGTTTCTCTGTACTGACACATATTCCAAGGAACCTACTAGTGTATCTTTTTACTGTTTGAGTAATGATTTTTTAGTTGTGAAATATTAACAGAAGTTGATGACGTCTCTTAACCCGACTCACTGCTCACCTCCTTCTCAAAAGTACAGGAAAAGATCATGAATATATGAAGCATAACATTTCTGTCTCAAAATAAAATACTTAATCAGATTGCATGTACGAAATGTAGATGACAAAATACTACCAACTGCGAATTGTCGAAATAATTTAATTTGATTGTGCAGTTCCCAGTATTAAACTATGTAAGTTGCAGTATTATGCTGTCATAGATCTTGTTGCTAACTGGTTTTCATCGAACTGAAAGAATGCGGAGTAATGCTTTAAGAAACTCAGGGACTATACAGAATGGAAAATCATCTTTATAATGGATATTAATCACTATATATTTTCCGTAGCGATCGAATTGGATCTGCTCTTGTCTTGATATCTATATATAATTTCTCTTCCATAATACATCCAAGAAGCAGAACTATTTATCTTTGTTAAAGATACAAGTATTATAGTCAAGCCAAACGGAGTAAATTCAGTACTTCATCATGTACATAATATATTCTTGAACATTAATAACTTGTTATTTGCAATTTAGAAGAAACACAATTCGTGCCATCGGAAGTAATACACGACAGAAAATCAATAAATGAAGCAGAAAATTCTAGATTCCTAAGTGTTTACATTAGTATGAACGTCAAGCGAAAATCACACGTTACTGATCTTGTTAAACGTGTAAGCTCTGAAGCTTCTGTGTTACGGATAATATCAGATTTCGAGGACCAAAATGTCAAAAATTAGACTTACTTTTCTTACTTACATTCACTTTCCTACTTTTCCTACTTGCATTAACAATACATATTCTAGGTTAAGCAGCCGCTCTTTATAACAGCACGGTTCTAAGCGCTTCAGTCCGGAACCGCGCGACTGCTACGGTCGCAGGATCGAATCCTGCCTTGGGCATGGATGTGTGGGATGTCCTTACGTTAGTTAGGTTTAAGTAGTTCTAAGTTCTAGGGGACTGATGACCTCAGATGTTAAGTCCTATAGTGCTCAGAGCCGTTTTTGTTTTTATATAACAACAGGCATGCTGACAACAGCCTCACGGTACGTTTACTGCCTTATGAAATTTGTTGGCAACAATCAAAAATGTTCAGATGTTTGTGAAATCTTATGCGACTTAACTGCTAAGGTCATCAGTCCCTAAGCTTACACACTACTGAACCTAAATTATCCTAAGGACAAACACACACACCCATGCCCGAGGGAGGACTTGAACCTCCGCCGGGACCAGCCGCACAGCCTATGACTGCAGCGCCCTAGGCCGCTCGGATAATCCCACGTGGCTGTCAACAATCAATCACGATTCGAAAACAACAGTAACATTAGCAAATTTAATAGCAGAAGGAGCTATGGCTTACACTGTCCTTCACTCAGGCTTAATGTGACATAGAAACGAGTGAGGTATTCAGCGATAGAAATCATTGACCGCCTACGCAACGACATAAAGAAATTCACACACACACACACACACACACACACACACATATATATATATATATATATATATATATATATATATATATATATATATATATACAAACATGTGTCGGTCTGCCGGCTTAAGCGGCCGCCTGTGTAGCATGGACCTAAAACCGACCGCGATCAAACACAAACACACACACACACACACATATATATATATATATATATATATATATATATATATATATATATATATATATATATATAAAAAAAATCATTGACCGCCTACACAGAGACGTAAAGAAATTGATACACACACACACCCACACACACACACACACACACACACACACACAGACTCTGTGTAGGGGGTCAATGATTTTCTACATATATATATACACTCCTGGAAATGGAAAAAAGAACACATTGACACCGGTGTGTCAGACAAACCATACTTGCTCCGGACACTGCGAGAGGGCTGTACAAGCAATGATCACACGCACGGCACAGCGGACACACCAGGAACCGCGGTGTTGGCCGTCGAATGGCGCTAGCTGCGCAGCATTTGTGCACCGCCGCCGTCAGTGTCAGCCAGTTTGCCGTGGCATACGGAGCTCCATCGCAGTCTTTAACACTGGTAGCATGCCGCGACAGCGTGGACGTGAACCGTATGTGCAGTTGACGGACTTTGAGAGAGGGCGTATAGTGGGCATGCGGGAGGCCGTGTGGACGTACCGCCGAATTGCTCAACACGTGGGGCGTGAGGTCTCCACAGTACATCGATGTTGTCGCTAGTGGTCGGCGGAAGGTGCACGTGCCCGTCGACCTGGGACCGGACCGCAGCGACGCACGGATGCACGCCAAGACCATAGGATCCTACGCAGTGCCGTAGGGGACCGCACCGCCACTTCCCAGCAAATTAGGGACACTGTTGCTCCTGGGGTATCGGCGAGGACCATTCGCAACCGTCTCCATGAAGCTGGGCTACGGTCCCGCACACCGTTAGGCCGTCTTCCGCTCACGCCCCAACATCGTGCAGCCCGCCTCCAGTGGTGTCGCGACAGGCGTGAATGGAGGGACGAATGGAGACGTGTCGTCTTCAGCGATGAGAGTCGCTTCTGCCTTGGTGCCAATGATGGTCGTATGCGTGTTTGGCGCCGTGCAGGTGAGCGCCACAATCAGGACTGCATACGACCGAGGCACGCAGGGCCAACACCCGGCATCATGGTGTGGGGAGCGATCTCCTACACTGGCCGTACACCACTGGTGATCGTCGAGGGGACACTGAATAGTGCACGGTACATCCAAACCGTCATCGAACCCATCGTTCTACCATTCCTAGACCGGCAAGGGAACTTGCTGTTCCAACAGGACAATGCACGTCCGCATGTATCCCGTGCCACCCAACGTGCTCTAGAAGGTGTAAGTCAACTACCCTGGCCAGCAAGATCTCCGGATCTGTCCCCCATTGAGCATGTTTGGGACTGGATGAAGCGTCGTCTCACGCGGTCTGCACTTCCAGCACGAACGCTGGTCCAACTGAGGCGCCAGGTGGAAATGGCATGGCAAGCCGTTCCACAGGACTACATCCAGCATCTCTACGATCGTCTCCATGGGAGAATAGCAGCCTGCATTGCTGCGAAAGGTGGATATACACTGTACTAGTGCCGACATTGTGCATGCTCTGTTGCCTGTGTCTATGTGCCTGTGGTTCTGTCAGTGTGATCATGTGATGTATCTGACCCCAGGAATGTGTCAATAAAGTTTCCCCTTCCTGGGACAATGAATTCACGGTGTTCTTATTTCAATTTCCAGGAGTATATATATATATATATATATATATATATATGTGTGTGTGTGTGTGTTTGTGTTTGTGTTTGATCGCGGTCGGTCTTAGGCCCATGCTACACAGGCGGCCGCTTAAGTCGGCAGACCGACACATGTTTGTACGGTGCCTCGCAGTTAGTAGCAAAAACTGACACAGATGAAAGTATACGATAACGGAAGCAAAAACGTTGCAGAAAACATGGACCCGCAGACGAGCGATTTACGAGACAGCTGTGAACGTGTGCCTACGAGGCGCCAAAGACTTCAGTATCAAGGCCTGTTCTAGGTGGTATGTATGTAGCTGAAATTTGTCGTCCTCACTCGTCTCTGCAGTGAGTTACTAAATATTTCAGGCACCCACGTATCATCTCGTAAATCTTACAAGACTGCAATTAGTTTTTCCAGTCTTCAACCGTATCGATGGGAGTGATGTACTCTTCACTTCTGAGAGGATCCTAGACAGAAAAACGGAGAGTATAATGGTCAGCTGATCTTGGTGGAGAAGGTGCAGGATGTGGTCGAACTCGGCTCGTTAGATGTCGCCTTAACCTCAACAGCAGGCTGCATGCGTGAACTACATTCGCCAACGTTGTACAACGTAAGGTACGCCATGGGTGAAATGTGATCCCACTTAGATGCAGATTAATCATAAAAATTAAATTTAAACTGTGTTTGTGCTAGCTAGAGTTATATTTCGTATTGAAGTCAGTGGCGGTTCGTAGCCACAGCAAAACGCTCGTTCCTGTGTCCATGTTTCCTAGAGCATTGATCTGCAGCGTACCGTACTGTTTAATACCAAAGATCACGCGTAATCAGTGCATGTAAATTGCTGCAGAGTCATATTACAAATACACACATCAAAAAGAAGTTTTGCATTACCCCGGTTCACAGAACTCCTGAAGATAGACGTTGACTGTGGATATTGTATCACAGACACAGTCCCTTTGACTCTTCAGAGATGTCACTAAACCCGCCCAACGATGTTAATAACCATGCGTGAACAGCGCCTATTAGACGGAGGCCGATGAGTTCCAGTCATTCCACCAGGAAGGAGGTACACGGCTCGTGTTGCCTGTAGTTCAACCATGCCTAGACGGTCAATACTGCGGTTCGATTGCGTCCGCATTTTTACATTGTGCCAGGAAGGGCTCTCGGCAAGGGAAGTGTCCAGGCGCCTCGGAGTGAACCAAAGCGATGTTGTTCGGACCTGGAGGAGATACAGAGAGACAGGAACTGTTGATGACATGCCTCACTCAGGCCGCCCAAGGGTTAGTACTGCAGTGGATGACCGCTACCTCCGGATTATGGCTCGGAGGAATCCAGACACCAACGCCACCATGTTGAATAATGCTTTTCGTGCAGCCACAGGACGTCGTATTACGACTCAAACTGTGCGCAATAGGTTGCATGAGGCGCAACTTCACTCCCGACGTCCATGGCAAAGGTCCATCTTTGCAACCACGTCGTCATGCAGCGTGGTACAGATGGGCTCAACAACATGCCCTCAATGGACCCCTCAGGATTGGCATCACGTACTCTTCACCCGATGAGTGTCGCATATGCCTTCAACCAGACAATTGTCGGAGACGTGTTTGGAGACAACCCGGTCATGCTGAACACCTTAGACACACTGTCGATTGAGTGCAGCAAGGTGGAGGTTCCCCGCTGTTACGGGGTGGCATTATGTGGGGCCCACGTACGCGGCTGGTGGTTATGGAAGGCGCCGTAACGGCTGTACGATACGTGAATGTCATTCTCCGACAGATAGTACAACCATATCAGCAGCTTATTGGCGAGACATTCGTCTTCATGGACGACAATTCGCGCCCCCATCGTGCACATCTTGTGAATGACTTCCTTCAGAATAATGACATCACTCGACTAGAGTGGCCAGCATGTTCTCCAGACATGAACCCTATCGAACATGCCTGGGGTACATCGAAAAGGGATGTTTATGGACGACGTGACTCATCAGCCACTCTGAGGGATCTACGCCGAATCGCCGTTGAGGAGTGGGATAGTGTGTGGATAGTATGCCACAACGAATACAGACATGCGTCAATGGAAGACGACGTGCTACTGGGTATTAGAGGTACCGGTGTGTCCAGCAATGTGGTCCACCACCTCTGAAATTCCCGCTGTATGATGGTACAACATGCAATGTGTGGTTTTCATGAAAATAAAATGGGCAGAAATGATGTTTATGTTGCTCTGCCAATTTTCTGTATAGGTTCCGGAACTCTCGGAATCGAGGTGATGCGAAACTTTTTTTGATGTGTGTACTTACAGGTTTCGAAAACCTCATGACGCCTTATCATTCCTAGTACCAAACGCACAGAGTCTTCAAAACACCCCATACTGTTTAAGTGATATCCTGAATGTTATATGTTCCATAGCACTGTGCACAGTTCTATCGTAGCCAGTTCTGAACTTCTTCTGTTTCAGTCTTCAAGAACTTAAATATATCTGTCGGAAGACTGAACAGTATCCTCGAGTGTTAAGAACAATGAATGACGTTACTTTAGTTAGTTATTTATCTGCAGTTTTCTCAGTGAAACGTACGGCAACATGCTGACAATAGGAATGTAGTGGACATTCAGGACCAAATTGACGTTTGACCTTTGGGTTGCCTGCATGCAGGGGCAAGGGTAAACGCGAGACAACAAGCTGTACCCCTCCCTTCTGTCCCCTCTCTCCCCTCCGCCTGCCCCTCTTCTCCCCCTCCCTCCCCCTCCCATTCCGTCTAATAGGTACACCACTGTTTTGGAAATAGGCCAGTCAGGCAGTTTCTAAGCCAACGCAGACATCTTTTGCTCTCCCAGCCACAAACCAATATTTTATTCCCCTTAAAAATGAAACAGCCAGTTGGTAAGCATCCCAGAAACGGCCATCTTTTACTCTGTAACCCACTTGCTGCCCAAACACGACTGTTATTCGGCCTTCGTACCCACTTGGCACAGGGCATAATGTACCCTCGAATTAAATGTCAAAATGTTGTTCCCATGCCTAAATTGTTTGATTATTGTTCTATAACAATACAAAACACACATGCCCCACTTATTGGCACTGTTGATGTAACCTACAGGTTAAAGAACACTTGGCCACGACTGCGGTTCTGTCTTTGTACCAAAGTAAAATAACACTTCGAAGAAACAGAAAAAAATAGTCTGCATTATTTCTTTAAGTCTACGAAGCACACATGGCTTATTTCTTCGCGCGACTGTTCTAACTTACAGGTTTAGATACACTTTGTGATAACTGTGATTCGATACGTATACCGAAGTGAAATAGTAGTTCAAACAAAGCCAAGAATTATCTGTATTAGTTAGGAGAATAAGTGTAGCTTTGTGCTTTAACACTACAAAACATTTGTGGCTAATTTATTGACTTTACTGATGTAACTTAACGGTATAAGGTACATTTGACGCCAAAACCCAAATGTGATTTGATCTTTGAACCCACTTGATGTACGGCACAATATTTCCTCAGACTTAGTGTCACAATGTTATTTCCACATCTAAATTCTGCCTATTATTTGTTGAAAAGTCGTCTTAGTTAAGCTACAACGACATAGCAATGGCTGGAGTCTGATGATCAGAGTGCAGCGTATGTGGTAATTGATTCCTCCCTCCTCTGGTATTGGAACCTACACAATGCTGGAAACACATCTTGTGTATACCCTGTACAACTCTTCTGCTAGCTGAGAGCATTCAAGAATTAAATTTTTATTTAATATCGAGCTTAATTATATTACTTAGATGTTTCCCATTCTCGTGGGTGGGTGTAGCCAGCTCTTCCGTATATTGTAGTGGATTTTGCATACAGATGTTTAAGTTTACCACAGTAGCAAACAAATGGCCATTAAATGTGTTTAGACCATCAATTTTAAACTCTACGAATGGTATTTCTGTTGCTAGATACACAATGTCGAGACCACTACATTTAGATAGGATATGAACATCGTTTTACCATAAGCAGAATCAAGAGGGGATGGAGGATCAGAAACAGATTTTTCATGTATCCTCTAATATAAGAAATGATCTTGGGGGCCATCATTTTCTTTTAAGTACTCCAGCGTATGGCCATATGCCATTGGTATTTACAGTAAATTCTATGTTGTATCCCTCTCAGTCATATCCTGATGATTCCATAGACTGCATTTAAAGTAATTTGTTAGCCTTATCCAGTAGCAGATTATATTCTCCCCTCATGGCAAATATTTTCACCAAATATTCCAATTTATGTGTTTTGATTTCATCTTTTGCCATTTCCAATTTCCTTTTTGTGTGCTTAACACATCTACTGCACTTGGAGGAGTGATACCTCTAATAGGGAAAAGTTCAAGTCTGTTCGACAGATATGTTCTTTTGTCTTAAGACCCGAGGAATGAGATATTCATGGATACCAATTCTTATTTGGTAACATCTATATTTGATTGTATTGTGGAGAAGAATAATCTGGATGGTTGTCAGAATCTGCGGGCATACAATGACAACAGCAATAAAAAAAGAAGGTTTAACAGGTTAACTTCAGTTTTGTTTTCCAGTTCGGAGTAAAGTTGGGTGCGTCCTGAAGTTGGTGAACATACAATCACCTGGTCAGAAGGGTCATGGTAGACGATCAGTTATGGAACAGGGTCCGGAAGTCATTAGGAGAGAGAAGGGAAGGAGGGACATCGAGCTTCGGACAGAGCCGAGAACAGAGAGAGCGAATATCTCGACCGACGCTCTGCGCGCATCCCTGAGGCAAGAACGTGATTCGCTTCCCACACTCTCTATTGGTCAGTGAGAGTGGAGATACTTTGCCTGTCAGCATATATTTCTTGAACAATCTGCCTTTACGCTGAGATGATGATTCGAGCCACCACGTAGTGCACGAGAATTACTGTCAGTGACAATTTAAGTGTGATAATTTTTTAAGATTAATTACAAAATTGTCCTTTGGACAAAAGACAGTAAAAATACAGAGTAACTTTAAAAATGTGCTGGATAAGCGGACTCAGGACAATGTACAAGCATGGAAGAAGAGGTGTTTCGGAGTTCAATTGAACAGTGCGGTCGGGAACGAAGTGTTGCTACCACTTTCTTTGGATGTCAATGTCGGGTATGCAGTGGAGGAGGAGAAGAAAGAGGCGTCACAACTGGCTGGGATGCGTGATTCTCCGTCTGTGAATTTATTCCTCATCATGGAGCATTGGCAAAGAGTTCGGTAGTTTGCTGTGAAGAGCAGTTGCAATTTTTTAGGTCAAATACCCTGAGGTTAATAACATCTAATCACAAGTATTTTACTTACGTTGTAAATACAACATTAATCTCTGTATATGAATTGTAGTGTTCTCGCTTTTCGGTGGTCTTAAGTTCGATTACTGGTGATCATCACCATCTGAACTGAAACGCCTGGCGCTGAAATTGCGTCCCATGGAAGTATTTGGACCAATACGTGAGCTACATTAAACTTAGGACTTTTTTATCTATAAACATTACAGTAATATTTTTATTCTTATACTGGTTGGATCATAATTAGTAGTGAAAATTGACTCCAGTGGAAGTATGTGACAACACAAGAAAACACGTTCCAGTAAATATGGGTCTACAAAAGAGCCATGTGCTAGATAACTGCGAATGTGTGGTTACAAACCGCAACTGACTTCAGCATGAAATATTGTCCTACTTAGTACAAGTATACTTGAAATTCAAACTTTTCGATTAAGTTCTCATCTAGTTGGGCTAAAATTTCAGTCATGGCCTACCTTACTTTGTAAAATGTTGGGAAAGTAGTTTATGCAGGATTGGGAACAGACGCTTTTTTCTTCCGACGTTAGACGACGCCAAGATGGATAATTCGAGCATAACTTGTATCTTGACCATCAAGATCACCTCACCTCAGTGTTCTAGATAATATTGTCTGGGTTCATCTCAAAAATGAAGTGTACACAGCACTCCCACTCATATGGTTGCACAACTGTAAAAGGGAGCTGTTCCGCTTTGTCAACATTTACGACATCCGGGGGAGTCCAGTATTCCCGTCAAATGTGAGGAGGACACGTGGAACAACTCCTAACCTACGAGTGGACAGTAAATTGTAACATGCAATGTGCTGAAACAGTATTTTATTTTTTGTTAAGGTATCCCGTAGATGAAGTACGTTTGGAGGAAGTATGAAGCAGTTAGATGGGAAATTAATCGAAAAGTTTACATTTCAGATACAGTTGTACCAATCAGGACAATACTTCACATTGAAGTGTGTGGTGCCTCGTAAACATATATTCGCAGTTATCTAGCGAATGGCTCTTTTCCAGGTCCTTATTCACTGGAAAGTTTTTGTTTCTATTATCTCGTAGTTTCCTCCATATCAGTCTTCGATACTAATTAAGACACACCCTATTTACAAATTTTGCACTTGGGCGCACGTGGCCCCCGTCAGTTTTGTGCCCCAAGCGGCCGATTGTGTCGCACGGCACCCAAACAGGCTCTGCACAAACATCTCCCCCCCCCCCCCCCCACACCCTCACCACACACACACACACACACACACACACACACACCATGTTATTAGCCGTTCAGAAAGTCTTATAAGGAGCAGAACGAATATTCAAGAGGACACGATTTCAGTTTATGTTTGAAATTAATTTTATTATCTATCAGTTTATTGACACCGTTTTCCAGGTGGTCAAAGATTTTTTCGCCGAATACCCCGCTCCTTTCTGTCCCGTATTAAGGCTGAGTGAAGGACATTGTTAGTAATTTGTCCTTTTAATATGAAATTTGAAAATGCTACTGTTCTTTTCGAATCATGTATGATTGTTAACAACGAACTTCATAAGGGAGTTGTAACGTTATACCAGTATGCAAAATGTTTTGTAGAACTGCTAGTTAACCCGCAATATGATGCCATAAGACTTTTGTGAATGGAAATAGGCAAAGTAAGACAACTTTTTGACATTGTCCTCTTCAGTTCTAATATAACAGAAGACCTTTCATATGTAACTCGTAGTTCACGTTTTATCAATGTAAACACATGATAATATAGAATATTTTCTTTCACTTATTGATTTACTCTCACGTATTATTTATAATGACATGTATTGTGTTTTATTTAAATTCAATGATAGTCTATTTGCAGAGAACTACTTATATATGTTCAGAAATATATTATCTAGATATCCAAGTGTTGCATTTAAGACTAAAAAGCTACACACCACGAAGGAATTATGAGAATGGGACGGAAATCGGTAGTTGTGATGCACATACAAATAAATACAATAACAGAAGAAATTGGATGCATTATACAAGAGAAAGAGCTTCACATACTGAGCAGATCAACAACGCTTCGAACCACCTGTGACACTAATGCAAGCTGATTTCGGTTTGGTACTGACTGATAGAGTTGTTGCATGTCTTCACGGGGATATCGTGCCAAATTCTGCCCAACTGGCACGTTATATCTTCAAAATCCCGAGCTGATTGGAGAGCCCTGCCTTGCTTCAAAGGTTCTCAGTTGGGGAGAGATTAGCGACTTTACTTGCCAGGGTAAGGTTTGGCAAGCACGAAGATGAGCAGTAGAAACTCTCGCCGTGTGTGGAAGGGCGTTATGTTGCTGAAATGTAAGCCCAGGATGGCTTGCAATGGGGTGTAGAATATCGTTCACGCACCGCTGCAAGGGTGCCACGGCTGACAACCAAAGGGGTCGTACTATGAAGTGAAATGGCACTTAAGACCAGCACTCCTGGTTGTTGGGTCGCATGGCTGGCGACAGTCAGGTTGGTTGGTATCCCACCGCTGTTTGCGGCGTCTCCAGCCACACACGTCTTCGGCCTGGATTCTCATTGAGTGAATTGCTGAATTGTGTTCAGTGATGAATCCCGCTTCGAACTGACATCCGATGAAAAGCAAAGACGTGCCTGGGGCATTCCGAATCTCTCCCCAATTGAGAACGTTTGGAGAATAATGGGTAGGGCCGTGTAACCATCTCCGGATTCTGACGATCTAATGCGCCAATTGAGCAGAACTTGGCACAACGTCCCTCATGACATCCAGCAGCTCTGTCAAGCAATATCAAACCGAATAACATCTCGCATAAGGGCCAGAGGAGAACCAACGAGTTACTGACTTGTTAAATTATGTGAAGTTCTTTCTCTTGAGTAAATGTTTCTTTTTTCTGAAACAGTATTCATTTCTTTGTCTGTACAGGTACACCACATCTATCGATTTCTGTCCAATTCGGATAATTCCTTCGCGGTGCGTCTTTTTTTGTCTTAGAGTGTGTGCAGGGTGGTCCATTGATCGTGACCGGGCCAAATATCTTACGAAATAAGCGTCAAACAAAGAAACTACAAAGAACGAAACTTGTCTAGCTTGAAGGGGGAAACCAGATGGCGCTATGGTTGGCCCGCTAGATGGCGCTGCCATAGGTCAAACGGATATCAACTGCCTTTTTTTAAACAGGAAACCCCATTTTTATTACATATTCGTGTAGTACGTAAAGAAATATGAAAGTTTTAGTTGGACCACTTTTTTCGCTTTGTGATAGATGGCGCTGTAATAGTCACAGACACATGGCTCACAATTTCAGATGAACACTTAGTAACAGGTAGGTTTTTTACATTAAAATACAGAACTTAGATAAGTTTGAACGTTTTATTTCGGTTGTTCCAATGTGATACATGTACCTTTGTGGCGTTATCATTTCTGAGAACGCATGTTGTTACAGCGTGATTACCTGTAAATACCAAATTAATTTATTTATTTAGCAATAAATGCTCAAAATGATGTTTCTCAACCTCAAAGCATTTGGCAATACGAGTAACTACATTCCTCTCAAGAGTGAGTAGTTCTCCTTCCGTGATGTTGGCACATGCGTTGACAATGGGCTGACTCATGTTATCAGGCGTTGTCGGTGGATCACATAAGCAAATATCCTTCAACTTTCCCCACAGAAAGAAATCAGGGGACGTCAGATCTGGTGAACGTGCGGGCCATGGTATGGTGCTTCGACGACCAAGCCATCTGTCATGAAATGTGCTATTCAGTACCGCCTCAACCGCACGCGAGCTATGTGCCGGACAACCATCATGTTGGAAGCACATCGCCATTCTGTCATGCAGTGAAACATCTTGTAGTAACATCGGTAGAGCATTACGTAGGAAATCAGCATACATTGCACCATTTAAAACTTCCTGGCAGATTAAAACTGTGTGCAGGACCGGAACTCGAACTCGGAACCTTTGCCTTTCGCGGGCA
Organism: Schistocerca piceifrons; assembly: GCF_021461385.2. Classification (NCBI taxonomy): domain Eukaryota; kingdom Metazoa; phylum Arthropoda; class Insecta; order Orthoptera; family Acrididae; genus Schistocerca; species Schistocerca piceifrons. The sequence continues at coordinate 660,558,042 of NC_060138.1, forward strand.
AGGGCTCTACCAACTGACCTACTCAAGCACGACTCACGTCCCGTCCTCACAGCTTTACTTCTGCCAGTACCTCGTCTGCTACCTTCCAAACTTTACAGAAGTTCTCCTGCTGTGAGGACGGGACGTGAGTCGTGCTTGGGTAGCTCAGTTGGTAGAGCACTTGCCCGCGAAAGACTAAGGTCCCGAATTAGAGTCTCGGTCCGGCACACAGTTTTAATCTGCCAGGAAGTTTCAAATCAGCGCACACTCCGCTGCAGAGTGAAAATTTCGTTCTAGAAACATCTCCCAGGCTGTGGCTAAGCCATGTCTCCGCAATATCCTTTCTTTCAGGAGTGCCAGTTCTGCAAGGTTCGCAGAACTTCTGTAAAGTTTGGAAGGTAGGAGACGAGGTACTGGCAGAAGTAAAACTGTGAGGACGGGACGTGAGTCGTGCTTGGGTAGCTCAGTTAGTAGAGCACTTGCCCGCGAAAGCCAAAGGTCCCGAGTTCGAGTCTCGGTCCGGCGCACAGTTTTAATCTGCCAGGAAGTTTCATATCAGCGCACACTCCGCTGTAGAGTGAAAATTTCATTCTATTGTACCACTTAGATTCCCATCGATAAAATGGGGGCCAATTATCCTTCCTCCCATAATGCCGCACTGTACATTAACCCGCCATTGTCGCTGATGTTCCACTTGTCGCAGCCATCGTGGATTTTCCGTTGCCCAATAGTGCATATTATGCCGGTTTACGTTACCGCTGTTGGTGAGTAACGCTTCGTCGCTAAATAGAACACGTGCAAAATATCTGTCATCGTCCCGTAATTTCTCTTGTGCCCAGTGGCAGAACTGTACACGATGTTCAAAGTCGTCTCTATGCAATTGCTGGTGCTAGAAACATGGTGCGGGTGCGATCTATGTTGATGTAGCATTCTCAACACCGACGTTTTTGAGATTCCCGATTCTCGCGCAATTTGTCTGCTACTGATGTGCGGAATAGGCGCGACAGCAGCTAAAATACCTACTTGGGCATCATCATTTGTTGCAGGTCGTGGTTGACGTTTCACATGTGGCGGAACACTTTCGTTTTCTTAAATAACGTAACTATACGGCGAACGGTCCGGACACTTTGATGATGTCGTCCAGGATACCGAGCAGCATACATAGCACACGCCCGTTGGGCATTTTGATCACAGTAGTGATACATCAACACGATATCAACCTTTTCCGCAATTCGTAAACGGTCCATTTTAACACTGGTATTGTATCACGAAGCAAATACCGTCCGCACTGGCGGAATGTTACGTGATACCACGTACTTATACGTTTGTGACTATTACAGTGTCATCTATCACAAAGCGAAGAAAGTGGTCCAACTAAAACATTCATATTTCTTTACATACTACACGAATATGTAATAAAAATGAGGGTTCCTATTTCAAATAACGCAGTTGATATCCGTTTGACCTATGGCAGCTCCATCTAGCGGGCCAACCATAGCGCCATCTGGTTTCTCCCTTCAACCTAGACGAGTTTCTTTCTTTGTAGTTTTTTCGTTTGACGCTTATTTAGTGAAATATTTGGCCCGGTCACGATCAATGGACCACCCAGCTTTTGGATCTCTATGGAACTCCCGTAGTGATTATTGCTTATTCTGAAGATGCTGTCTCATTGTGGACACTCCACTACTTTTCTTAGTGAAATATTCTGTATCATTTTACTTAGACTGAATGACAACGAGTTGGCAGAAAGTTTTCTGATACGACAATATTTGAACTTATTTATGGGAAAACTACGATCTGTTCAATGAAATGATTTTAACAAGGCGCAGAAAATATCAGTTGGCAGTATTTGTCATTTACATTTTCTATAATCTAATTCTTAAACTGAAGAAAGCATATTCTATGGAGGGATGCTTTTGAAATTGAAATTGAGACTGACTAACGGCCTTATTTTGAGAGAGATTCATAATATTTTCCGATATCTTCGAGAAGGAGGGAAGCAGTGAAATGGGTTAGGAGATGTTATAAATTTCTGTCAATATTCCACAGTTACAAATCGTTACTTAGACAATAAACAGTTCCCTGATAGATTTCTTGTGATCTGTCTTATAGGGAGGAACAGAGTTCAGATCTTCGTCCTAATGTTCTGCTTGAAGTTTTCCGAAGTGTCTTGCAATAATTTAAAGCATTCGCCAGTACAGTTCCATACAAAAGAACATTGGCAAAAGTCCTGCCTACCCTCGTCCAGTCGCCGGCCGGAGTGGCCGAGAAGTTCTAGGTGCTTCAGTCTGGAACCGCGCGACCGCTACGGCCGCAGGTTCGAATCCTTCCTCGGGCATGGATGTGTGTGATGTCTTTAGGTTAGTTAGGTTTAAGTAGTTCTAAGTTGTAGGGGACTGATGACCTCAGAGCCATTTGAACTTCGTCCAGTCCTACCTTAAAGACATTAACATCTACGGGGTGATAAACAGTAGCGTCTCTTTCTCCTGGGTTCCTTTTACTCATCCGTAGTTATTTTGCATGCTATCGCGTCTCACTGTTCTCCGCAGAACATCACAAGCTTTGGAATTCAAATGCCGCTCACGGTCACAAAATTCGAATAGAAGAGAACTGCCTCATGCGGTAAATAATTAGGTCTGCTTTCAGTTACATCTTGGTGGAGGTGATTTGCTCTTGCAGCCCTTCTATATGTCGACGTCAAAAGAGATGCAACCTTTCGTGAACAGACCAGCTAGAAAGTAAACCTTTCGCTAAGTAGGTCAACTTTAATTTCGTCTCTACAAGGAAATCAAAGATCTACAGAAACACAAAGAAATTGCTGTTGGCAATAGAAAGAAATAACACAGAATAAATGTGGTTTCTTGTTGTAACGAAAGTTGGACAGTAGTGGCGAAGTCCTGAATACTATCGGCAGCTATGTTGTGCATCTGAAGAGTGTCTCAAGCTGGCAGATGACTCTAATGTGTCCATCTCAGTAGACGATATGAACACATCGGACAATAAAATATTCAAGTTCAGGAGACATAAAGCTAAGACGATGTAACACCGCCTCTGGTCTTGGCGAAGAAAGTTCGTAAGTTTCTTCAGCCAAGCCTTATCCAGCTTACTGCTGACTGAATTTTGTGCAGCTATAGTTTAAAAAGTATTGGCTACTACTTTTCACTCGGTATTCCAGATAGCTTCACAGATTTTCTGTGGAATTAAGAATGAGTGAGTTACCGGTCCAGTCAAAATGGGACAGGGTGCTCGAGTGAAAGTTAAACCAGGAACTGTTGTTATGGAAAACGGGGGTGCCCACAGTATATTCACCAACATTTGCTCATCGAGTATGTTGAAATATACATCCTAGTTTACGGTCACGGTAGCGTAAATGATTAGGTCCAAATTCTGGTACGTAAAACACTCCAAAACACCACATAACCCTCTCCGGCCTGAACTGCACCCCCTACTCACTGCAGATTAAACGCCACATCGAGCCGTCGGTACATCTGACGCCTTGCATTATTCGAAAAGAGGCCAAATCTGAACTCGTCACACTACACGCTTCCAGTCAAGTATTTTCCAGTTTCTGTGTTCTTTGGATATTTGAGCACGTTCAGCTTTAAGCGCCGTTGTGAGCAATAATGTTTTGCGAGGTACCCGACTCCAAATGTCCACAGGGTGCAGTTCCCTTCGCAGTGTTGGCTCGGAAGCTGGTTGAAATAGACTTGCATTCACTGAAAGCATCAATTTCCGACTGCCATCGACAGGGCGTGAAATTTGTCTCCGGTTTCTTTCGAACAGGATCTTTTTACGACCACTTTTCTTACGCCTTGTTAGATGGCTGCGAGCGGCGCATCATGCCTTGTAGACACATTGGACGGTTCACGTTTATGCGAGGGGCGTTCATTGAGTAATGCAACACTTTTTTTTCTGAAGGCTGGATTTTTTTTTCGGAATTCCAATACACCATATTATTCCCCACTCTTTCGTCTACAAAACGCATTTTTTCAACATAATCTCCGTTCAGTGAGACTACATTACACCACCTTACTGGGAGGGGATGCATACCCGCTTGGTATCACTCTATTGGTCGATGTCGGAGCTAACATCTTGCTGCATCAATAACCGCCCCATCATCCACTTACTGCACCCCGCGGAGTGTGTGGACAAATAGAAGGAAGTCGGAAGGTGTGAGATACGGGCTGTAAGGTGGATGAGGAAGAACAGTCCAACGAAGTTTTGTGAGCTCTCGGGTGGACAGATTTGTGTCACGCCTTGCGTCGTCATGAAAAACTTCGTTTGCGTTTTTTTGGCGACGAACACGCTGAAGTCGCTTCTTCAGTATACTGAGTGTGTGTGTGTGTGTGTGTGAGACGGAGAGGCCTTGTCCCGCCATAGCCCTTAGTGGTTCACAATAGGCCACAGCGGTCCACCCTCCCCACCGCCGCCCCACACCGAACCCAGGGTTATTGTGCAGTTCGGCTCCCACTGGACCTCCCCCTCTCCCCCCACCCACCCGCCCTCCCTCCCACCCCTGCAACGTCTCATACCAGACGAGTGTAACCCCAAATGTTTGTGTGGTAGAGTAATTATGGTGTACGCGTACGTGGAGACAGTTGAAACCTCGTAGTCAAGGGAACGCAGGATTCCGTTACGATTGTGGACGGGGCCATAATCAGTTACTGCTGGTTGCCTTTTACATCTACACACAATTTATTTTAAACCAGTAATTCCAGACTCAACAATAAATAAAAATACCACACGTTATTAATGAAGGAATAAACAACTGTGTAAATAATAGTGTTTTCAGTGAGTTACAATTTAGCAAATCACAGCAGATACAGCAGATAATGTTTAAAAAGCAAGCCACTGTGATCTGGGCAGAAGGCCTTACACGCCAGGAACGGCAATAAATTAAGAATTGTTTAAAACTCGCTGCAACCTACAAATTACAGGTATTGAAATATTAAAGGCAAGTCGCCACAAACACAGCAGAAGGAATCAGACACCAGGAACGGTAGTAATAAAGTTTTGCAGGCTTACTGTTTAAATACAAATACCAAATTAGAATTTTAAGGCAGGTGACCACAATCACAGCTGAAGGCCTTACACTCCAGGAACGCCAATAATATAAAAAATTTAGAAACCTGCTGTAAAACAGCAAATATAATAGTAAAGGTTAATTAAAAAACAAGCAACTGATCACCAAATGGGTGAAATAAGATGATGGTAAACTTTATAACACAACTCTTAACATCTACTGAACACTACACTGCTAGATTTATTACAGAAGGCGACCAGAACTATTAACTAGACATATATAACCTTTTATGTAGGCATTACAAGATATTGTAATAAATAATACAATAATAAAACACAAGGACCAGTACATAACTTCCTTAAAGGGTACTGAGGTAGACTATACTCGTAGAAGGCGTGGGCTGAAGGAGCGTTACACTGAACTACTGGTCGCAGACTTGCTTTTAGAACACACATGTCTTACAATAACCAAGGGGCTACAGACAGTGCTCTAGGAATCGACCTCTGAGAAGGCCCGGCAACAAACACTTTCGCGAGCGATGAGATAGACAGCCAAGAGTTGCAATGACTTCAAAAGATGGTAACTCAGACTAGTGGCAGTCTAACGAATGACTAATGATAATCTTGCTGAAGCTACCTGACGTCCGATAAACTAAATACAACGATGGAACAATACGCCAAAGCCAGAGCCGGCGGTCTGCACTACGACCTCAGAATACTGGCTTTAGAGCGCCCGGAACGAGAAAGGAATCACTACCACCAGAGTAGAAGAATCACCAACCGGCCTACAATCAAGAAAGCTGTCAAAACTACACGTCTTTCCGGACAGCAGCGGCAAGGCGACGAAACGTACACTGCCGTTACGTACACTTACCCCCAGGGCAGGTAACTGGGGCGTTAGCGGCCACCAGGCAAGAAAAATTACCTCTGGTTGTGCTTAACAAATGGTTCAAATGGCTCTGAGCACTACGGGACTTAACATCTGATGTCACCAGTCCCCTAGAACTTAGAACAACTTAAACCTAACTAACCTAGGGACATCACACACATCCATGCCCGAGGCAGGATTCGAGCCTGCGACCGTAGCGGTCACGCGGTTCCAGACTGAAGCGCCTAGAACCGCTCGGCCACACCGACCGGCTGAACTTAACAAATTGTAACAAGTTGAATGCAGTAAACAGTAATAAGAAGTCGAGGAAAGCTAATCAGATCCGCCTTCCCGAAGCACTCCATCGCTGCTCTTCGTCTCCGCGACACTTCGAGCGGCAACACGAACCCAAATCACTGGACAACCGCGAGATATTGCAATGGTGGAGGTTTCTCTACTTGAATCCGAATGCACTCAACTTAAAGCTTGCTGGATGCGGTTTACGACGTGCACCCTCGTGACCACAGCCCTTCCATCCGGCAGTCCATGTGTGCCGCCAGCGGTCCCGGCATGTTGTGGCAATGCGCGAACCTGGTTCATCTTGAGTCCCCAAACGAACTCGCACACTCACACCACCCAGAAAAACAACGACTTCGCCCCAGAGATAGGGCGACAGTTACTACATACCGATAACCGCCCTGCTGCCACTAGCGGACAGGACACGCTTGCGAAACGGAGTGGCACCAGTCAACACGAGAAGAAGATAAACAACTGCAACCATGCCAACTAAACGATACCGTCTGCCCTCTAAGCACCAACGCGAGCCACAGCACGGCCCAACAGTAGTTGCGCAGCAATAGCCGACATAGTGTAACTGACGCGGAATAGGGGGAACCAGCTCGCATTCGTCGAGACAGATGGGAAACTACCTTAAAAACCATTCACAGGCTGGCCGGCACACCGGACCTCGACACTAATCCGCCGGTCGGATTCGTGCCGGGGACCGTCACGCCTTTCTGCTCGGGAAGCAGCGCATTAGACTGCACAGCTAGCCGGGCGTGCATACTGAGGGTACTACAGTACACTTCAGAGTTGATCGCTGCACCATGAAGCAGGGCATCAAACAGACCGTCACCATGACTTAAACGACTGACGATGTGGCGTTGAACGTTTTCTTCAGAGGAGACGTGGTTTGGTGCACTCCATCAATTGCTGTTTCTCTGGTTTGAAATAACGAACCCATCTTTCGTCGCCTGTGACGATGTTCGACAAAAAAATGTCACGCTCAGTCTCATAAAGCGCAAGCACTTCCTCATTGCTCTTTATGGTCTTCTGTTAAGCGGAGTGGCCGCGCGGTTTGAGGCGCAATGTCTCGGACTGCGCGGCCCCTCCCGCCGAAGCTTAGAGTCCTCCCTCGGGCATGGATGTGTGTCTTGTTTTTAGCATAAGTTGATTTAAGTTAGTTTAAGCAATACGTAAGTCAAGGGACCGATGACCTCAGCAGTTTGGCCCCTTAGGAATTCACAAAAACACACACACACCCTTCTGTTAGGCGGCAAGGAATAGAGGGCAAGAAATCCAACGGGCACACACCTCTGAGTATCCGACAAGTGTGTCAGCACTGCAGACGACAAGTGTGTCAGCACTGCAGACAGAGACGTCGAGTTGTGCAGCGAGGTCTGCGATTGAGATCCGTCGATCATCCCGAATGAGACTGTCCGCTCGTTCCAACATTGCATGAGTCACAGGTGTGTGCCGCCGGGCGGCACGCGGGATATGGGACAGGTTTGCCTTATCTTGTTGCCTCTCCCAACGACTCACCATGCTTTTGTCCACTGTCAGGTCTCCGTAGACGTTCTGCAAGCGCCTATGACTATCTACCACGCTCTGGTTTTCCGCCAATAGAAATTCAATGACAGCTTTCCGTTATAGAGGCCATTTTGAAAGTTACGTATAGCGTCGCTACTAATCGGGTTTCGTGAAACTATAGGGACTAAAGCGGTAGTATTTCAGTATGTCCCACAACAAATTCTGCCTTTTCAATCGAAATTGGCAGAAAAAAAAATCTGTTGCGTTACTTACTGAACTGCTTTCGTATACCAACAAATCGGACAATTTCATTCACCGTGTAATCCTGAGCACGTCGAAAAACTATAGTTCCTTCCTGTAGTTCTGGCACGGCTCCACGTTGACCAGTCTTACTGCTCTGATTTAATATCACCGACTGGCACTTTCACAACAATTCACTGCCATACATCAGTGATGGGGAGTCTGGTACGAGTCCTACACCTGCTACAGTGTTTCAAAGCAAGCAGCCTACAGTGTTAAGTGCTCGACTAATAGTTTGTCGAGAGACTTTATTCGAAGCGTTGCGTTTCATACAGTGCGGCCTGTATATGAAAATAACAGGAAGGGAGAGGCTGAAACTCGGCGCAATTCGTAGTTTCATCGAATAGTACTAACGAGACTGTCGAGGTAAACAAACCTTTCGAAAGATCTGGTCGTGTTTAACAGTATCTCATTCCTTCACTGCACTGTGCACTGTAGAGAGCGAACCGTTTTTCGTACCAGAAAATGTACTTTGTCTCATTCGCAGTAATCGCACCAACAACATAAGGTTGGTGCAGCACTAGGTTACCACCATTTAGTGATCTAAATGAAAATTATGCAGGAGTACAAGCTTTCGGAGAAATACAACTCCTTCGTCTGTCAGTCTAAAGTGTTAAAGAAGATTCAGGAACATGCACTAAAACGTTTGAAATGGCGCTATATAAGCCACTTTCAAGACAAAAAAACTTCTGACCCCTGTAAGGCGTCGTTTTTTCAACGAGGTTCATTAGATAAGTATCCACAATAGTATCCATCGAAACCACGATATACAAATTAGTAATGGTCAAATACAACTTCAGTATGTCGGAAACTGTCTTCTCACCCAGAATTGACGAAAGAAGCACGCTAAAACATGTAGAAACGGAAAGAGCGAGGAATTACATCTTCGCGTGATGTGTATCGCGCTCTCATCTGTCCGTGCTGTGCGGAATTACGGACTGCGTCCGAGTGGCGGACAACATCCACCTGTGATATCTGACGTCACAATAGCTGGCCAGGAAAACGCCTGTTGTGTTGTTCGAGTTTTTGGCCAATGGAAAGCTACTGGCTTCACTGTGGTGCAGTTTGCGTGCGCGGCTGGCGAGGAAGCGGTTTGCGCGTCGTTCTGACATGGGCATCACGGTAAGTACGACACCACATTAATTATCAGGATCAGCAGAAGAGTGAGGGATGTTGCTACGCGAACAGCACTCATCACATTCGTGAGTCCGAGCTCCGATTCTTACTGAGAACTCCACACTAGCGCCGAAAAGTTGAGCGTAATCGGAAGAAAGAAAAACGTGAGAAATGTAAATGATACGATTTCACCACAAACTAGTGCTGCGATATTAGTCTAGGCAAGGAGTACTTCTTCTTTACAACAGGCAGATATGGACTGAGAGCTAAACCGAAGTCCGCAACACAGTACCAAGGACTATTCTGCACAGCTCTTTTTCCGGAACTGCTCCCACTGCCAACACAGGTTGTCAGCTACATCACGCCAGTTGTTTGAAGCTTCTGTGGCAGCTTACCGCTTATTAACTGTGCTGTTATAGTGAAAAGGGCTGTCCAGTTTTGAGAAACAAATTATGACTGTCTTCGGCATCAGAACTTCGCTAGTTACATGTAGACGCCTGGTATGCGGATCCGCGGATTCAAGTCCCACATTGAGACTTCCAATTTGAAATATATCGTTACTGCGTTTCTCTAATAAAAATGTTTTTGCACAAGTGCACCTGATTTTAAGGCCGTGAAATTGGTGTAGTGACTGCTGAACCTTAACTTCAGCTTTCAAATTGAAGTGCACACTAATTCAGCCCAAACTCATAGCCGGAAAAGGCTGTGAGTCACGAACTTGGTGACGTTTAGTAAAATCGGAATAAAGTGCATTCTTTCCGTGAAAGCCTAAGTGTTTGACTTAGGGTAGACCTTCTGAGCTTATATGTTTCAAATGTCTTCTTAATAGGTTTTATTGTAGGGAGCTAGGTGATGAGATTTCATCTTCTATTCACTTTGGTTCCTAGGAGGCTACCTAGAGGCAACGTGCTGGACAAGTATTCGGAAATAGCCGGTTCACGATCTCCATTTGGCCATCCAGATTTAGTTTCCCGAAATCAGGTAAACGGTACGTCCGTTCTTCGACCACTCCACTACTGTTCCTGAAATTAGCCAGTGTTCCACCTACAATGACATTAATATTGATTGAATATTAACCTCACTAGATAAATTACAGTAGCTCAAAAGAAAAAACGAATTTTGCATGCTGTACATTAAGTTTTTTTATTTAACTTGTTCACGCAGACACGTTTTGCCTTAGTTACAAGGCATCTTCTGTGTGTGTCCTGAAATACTACATGATTTTTTTGTTTGTGCATGTAGGTTATCGTTTGCGTAGGTAGGTTACAGATTTAAAATTAGTTCATTGAAATCTGTAACCTATATGTACACAAACGATAACCTGAACGTGCAAACGAAAAAATCGTGTAATATTTCAGGACACCCACTGAAGATGTCTTGTGACTAAGGCAAATCTCATCGGGGTGCACAAATTAAATAAGAAAATTCATTGTGCACTATGCAAAAGAGTGGGGGTGTTGTTTGGGGAGAGGAGACCAAACAGCGAAGTCATCGGTGTCAGCGGATTAGGGAAGGAAGTCGGCCGTGCCCTTTCAAAGGAACCATCCCGGCATTTGCCTGTAGCGATTTAGGGAAATCACGTGAAACCTAAATCAGGATGGCCGCACGCGGGATTGAACCGTCGTCCTCCCGAACGCAAGTCCAATGTGCTAACCATGCAAAAGGCTTTTTTTTTTTGAATTATTGTAATTTATATACAACTGCTGCGAAAATGGCCACCACGAGACACTTTTTAATCCTACTATCTTCATCTACCATCTATTCAAAAATGGCTCTGAGCACTATGGGACTTAACATCTGAGGTCATCAGTCCCCTAGAACTTAGAACTAACTAACCTAAGAACATCACACACATCCATGCCCGAGGCAGGATTCGAACCTGCGACCGTAGCAGTCGCGCGGTTCCGGACTGCGCGCCTAGTCTACCATCTATTATACCGTTAACAAAGTGGTAGTTATTGGTCAGGAATCAGTAGTTAGACTTGATATTTCCACCCGAAAAGTTCGATTTAAGTTTTATTTGCTTTAATTAAACGTCACCAAGTCCATCGCTTCTATCCAGTGTCACTTCATTTCTCTCTCTTTCTGCCAGGTTTTCTACACCATGCGGTGTCTCTCGCATCCCTTTCCCTCTCCTTCTTCCCTGCCAATCCACTTCTTCTATGGCTCTGTTCTGCATCGCACAACTAATTCCATTGTTCCAATGTAGCCAGGGTCTTCCTCTCTTTCTGCGTCGTGGAGGTCTCCAGTGCCACATTTTAGAGTACCGTCTTTCCTGTGGAATTCTGCTAAGATGTCTATACCATGTTAGACGTTTATTTTCAGTGGTGTCCACAATATCTTTTGTAACTTCCATCTATTCTCGTACCTCTTTATCTCTTATTTTATCTGTTCTTGTCACACCGCAACTTGGTCTCCAGAACTCCATTTCCATTGCCTTTAATTTCTTGTCATTGACCCTGGAGATTTCCCGCACTTCAGCACCATATAGAGCAATACTCTCAACTACAGTTTCGTATATCCTCCTTTTCAGATTTTTTGATGTCGTTTCATTCGAAATCATGGGGTGTAGCTGCTTAATTACCAGTTTTTCCTTTTATTTTCTCTGCTTGATTTCCTCACTGCTTCCACCTTTATCTTAAATGACTGTCCCTAAACATTTATATGAACAGCTACACTTGACTGTAGATCCATCATCCTTAACGAGATCTCTTCTTATCTCTCCGACAAACCAAGTTTTCAGTCTTTGTAAAGTTAACTTACATACCCCACTGCTCAAATTCTTCTTTAAGCTTTCTTAACATATAAGACACATCCTCTTCGTCCTCGACGATAATGATCTGATCATCGGTGAAATGTAGGGAGAACAAGATGTCATGACCTGCTCCAATTCCCATGTTTTTGCGCTGTATCTTGCAAGGCTACACTGGTCTTTCGGTTTGCTTTGAAGGCTACAGGCGACTTTCAGCATACGCCCTGAAAGCAGTCACTTTAACTTGTAAGCCTTCCTCTTGTTTACCTGGTCCTGCGTCCGCCCCGATAACTGAGTGGCCAGCGCGGCGGAATGCCGTGCAAAGGGACCCGGGTTCGATTCCCGGCTGTGTCGGGAGTTTTCCTCCGCTCAGGGACTGGGTACTGGGTTGTCTTCATCACCATATCATCTCCATCGGCGCGCAAGTCGCAGAAGTGGCGTCACCTAAAAAGACTTGCACCAAGCGACAGGTCTTCGCGACGGGAGGCCCTAGCCACACGACACTTCATTTACCTGGCCATGTGTCGGCTAAACTGATTCTGCTCTCTGACGGTAATTATTGTTGCTAGCCTGCATGGAAAGTTATCACTTTCACCAGAATCCTAAATAAACCTCGAATAATAATAATTTAGTGAAATATGGTCTTGTCATTATTCTAGTCAATTATTGATGGGAGATTAATATATCAACATGGGATGAATCTTTTATAAAAATTACTAGATAATGAAATAAGACTACAAAACAAGTTAAGCGAGATGGCAAATAAATCACGAACTGTTGGCAACCCAAATAGATACAACAAATTATTATCACTCTACTGGGTGGCAGTTCGTTGGCGAAGACTAAGTTTTACCTGTTTAATATGTTTACTCTGTCTCAAGACAAGGATAACACAATTTGAAATTATCTAATGCTGAATACATTTCGTGGATTTATTCTGCACAGAAGGTATACAACGTTGGTGCTGCTGAAAACAAGTGATGAGATGGAGCAGCAGTACTGTCCCCTTTTTCGATGGGTAACGCTGTCTCAGGTGACCGTCGTAGTGCAAGCATCTGCAGAGTAGCGATGTGCGGTACCTGTAATATGTTAACATGGGCACGAAATATGCAAAGTCACAGGCCAGTGATCTTTTAGACAGATCGAAATTACCCTCTGGTGGAGCCCTGAAATCTTGGCAGATTATAGCGTGTGGCACTCTCGTTCGCCACTCAAACCACGGACGGATTTGACTCCCTCACATGGCTGTGTACACTAGGAGATGAAACGTCAAGGTGGTACACCTGATACGAATAATATTGCCCTCGGTACAGCAAGTTGTCCGAGATAACTGAGGTCTAAACTGCTGGTACAGCTAAGACTTCACCACAGGCTCCCCAGTCAAGACCAATGCCAATGTGAAGTCACACTAGGGATAAGTGTCTCAAGGGCAACCGACTCATAACAAGAGTCAAGAACAGAATCTCCTCTTCAGGTCAGAGTCTGAATGAGAAGACCACTCCAAAATCTCAACACCAAATTTCTCCACTCCTCTCTTTCCATCAAACTTCCCGAAAGCACTCACACCCCCGCCCCTGCTAGGGTTTAGTGCCGGTCACAAGACTTCACGAGCTCCCTGTCTCCCCTCTACTTGTCTGCTCTTCCAATCGGCCAATCCTTACCAAAGTTAATAATATTCTTTTATTTTCTGGAGAAGAGGCAATCAATCTCTGACTCATAAATTCCCGCACACAGAGTAAAAGACATTATCCTCTGAACTTCTTTCTCCCACGGCCGCTTTAAGTGGCGATTTTTGGAATTCTTTTTAGGCCTAAAGTGAACAGTACATATATGCAGAGATCAATATCTAGACGGGCTGAACGTTGCAGCGTGTCCTACCGGGGGTTCTGGATAAACTAAGAGAAGTGCTTTTGTGTCCCAACATAGACCATTTCAGAGACACCATAAATGTTGTGTTCCATCCTAAATTTTTTCCGAAGGCCTGAAGTTTCCCGAAATGCTTGGCAGGCAGAGAGGTGACACCACCTGGTGGCTCCCTGGTTAGCGTCTGGCGCAAGGTGAACATGGGAACGCACGAACTTTTATGGCCGCCGTCCCTTTACAAAATGGGTGTTTACAACACTGTCAAAAGGCCCTGCGATCAGCTTCTCTCGTCAACCCCTGTCCCTGCCTAACAGGTAGATAGAGGGAGGCAGTTAGTAAGCTTCTTTGGCCGAAAGCCTTGTCTGCACACCAGTGCGAGAAGAGATGTTCTTCTTCCTAGTAGCTGCATATGGCTTCCAAGCCCCAAATGTCCACTGCAAGCTTTACTGTTAAATAACGAAATTGCCTGGTTATTTTCAACCAGCTTTCTGTCCTTGGTAATTGTTATGTTGCGTAGGCTTGTTGTTGTTATTATGGTCTTCAAACCTGAAACTCGTTTGATGCAGCTCTCCATGCTACTCCATCCTGTGCAAGCTTCTTCATCTCCCAGTACCTACTGCAGCCTACATCCTTCTGAATCTGCTTAGTGTATTCATCTCTTGGTCTCCCTCTACGATCTTTACCAACCACGCTGACCTCCAATACTAAATTGGTGATCCCTTGATGCCTCAGAACATGTCCTACCAACCGATCCCTTCTTCTAGTCAAGTTGTGCCACAAACTCCTCTTCTCCCCAATTCTATTCAATACCCCCTCATTAGTTATATGATCTACCCATCTAATCTTCAACATTCTTCTGTAGTACCACATTTCGAAAGCTTCTATTCTCTTTTTGTCCAAACTATTTATTGTCCATGTTCCATTTCCATTCATGGCTGCACTCCATACAAATATTTTCAGAAACGACTTCCAGACACTTAAATCTATACTCGATGTTAATAAATTTCTCTTCTTCAGAAACGCTTTCCTTGCCATTGCCAGTCTAAGTTTTATACCCTCTCTACTTCGACCATCATCAGTTATTTTGCTCCCCAAATAGCAAAACTCCTTTACTACTTTAAATGTTTCATTTCCTAATCCAATTCCCTCGGCATCACCCGATATAATTTGACTACATTCCATTATCCTCGTTTTGCTTTTGTTGATGTTCATCTTATATCCTCCTTTCAAGACACTGTCCATTCCGTTCAACTGCTCTTCCAAGTCCTTTGCTGTCTCTGACAGAATTACGTTGTTATGGGCGAATCACAAAGTTTTTATCTCCCCTCCATGGATTTTAATACCTACTCCGAATTTTTCTTTTGTTTCCTTTATTGCTTGCTGAATATACAGATCGAATAACATCGGGGATAGGGTACAACCCTGTCTCACTCCTTTCCCAACCACTGCTTCCCTTTCATATCCCTCGACTCTTATAACTGCCATCTAGGTTTCTGCGCAAATTGGAAATAGCCTTTCGCTCCCTGTATTTTACCCCTGCCACCTTTAGAGTTTGAAAGAGAGTATTCCAGTCAACATTGTCAAAAGCTTTCATAAGTCGTAAGGTCAGTATTGCCTCACGTGTTCCAATATTTCTACGGAATCCAAACTGATCTTCCACGAGGTCGGCTTCTACCAATTTTTCCATTCGTCTGTAAAGAATTCGCGTAAGTATTTTGCAGCTGTGACTTATTAAACTGATAGTTCGCT
This sequence comes from Schistocerca piceifrons, assembly GCF_021461385.2. NCBI lineage: Eukaryota > Metazoa > Arthropoda > Insecta > Orthoptera > Acrididae > Schistocerca > Schistocerca piceifrons. The sequence continues at coordinate 660,573,500 of NC_060138.1, forward strand.
AATTTTCACATCTGTCAATACCTGCTTTCTTTGGGATTGGAATTATTATATTCTTCCTGAAGTCTGAGGGTATTTCGCCTGTCTCATACATCTTGCTTACCAGATGGTAGAGTTTTGTCAGGACTGGCTCTCCCAAGGCTGTCAGTAATTCTAATGGAATGTTGTCTATTCCTGGGGCATTGTTTCGACTCAGGTCCTTCAGTGCTCTGTCAAACTCTTCACGCAGTATCGTATCTCCCATTTCATCTTCATCTACCTCCTCTTCCATTTCCATAGTATTGTCCTCAAGTACATCGCCCTTGAATAGATCCTCTATATACTCCTTCCATCTTTCTGCTTTCCCTTCTTTGCCTAGAATTGGGTTTCCATCTGAGCCCTTGATAATCATACAAGTGGTTCTCTTTTCTCCAAAGGTCTCTTTAATTTTCCTGTAGGGAGTATCTATCTCACCCGTAGTGAGATTAACCTCTACATCCTTACATTTATCCTCTAGCCATCCCTGCTTAGCCATTCTGCACTTCCTGACGATCTCATTTTTGAGACGTTTGTATTCCTTTTTGCCTGTTTCATTTACTGCATTGTATTTTCTCCTTTCATCACTTAAATTCAATATTTCTTTTGTTACCCAAGGATTTCTACTAGCCCTCGTTTTTTTACCTACTTGATCCTCTGCTGCCTTCACTACTTCACCCCTCAAAGCTATCCATTCTTCTTCTACTATATTTCTTTCCCCCATTCCTGTCAATTGTTCTCTTATGCTCTCCCTGAAACTCTGTACAACCTTTGGTTTAGTCAGTTTATCCAGGTCCCATCTCCTTAAATTTTCACCTTTTTGCAGTTTCTTCAGTTTTAATCTGCAGTTCATAACCAATAGATTGTGGTCAGAGTCCACATCTGCACCTGGAAATGTCTTACAATTTAAAACCTGGTTCCTAAAGCTCTCTCTTACCATTATATAATCTATCTGATAGCTTCTAGTATCTCCAGGCTTCTTCCATGTATACAACCTTCTTTCATGATTCTTGAACCAAATGTTAGCTATGATTAAATTATGCTCTGTGCAAAATTCTACCAGGCGGCTTCCTCTTTCATTTCTTACCCCCACTCCATATTCACCTACTACCTTTCCTTCTCTCCCTTTTCCTATTATCGAATTCCTGTCACCCATGAGAATTAAATTTTCGTCTTCCTTCACTATCTGAATAATTTCTTTTATCTCATCATATATTTCATCAATTTCTTCGTCAATTGCAGAGCTAGTTGGCATATAAACTTGTACTGCTGTAGTAGGCGTGGGCTTCGTGTCTATCTTGGCCACAATAATGCGTTCACTACAATGTTTGTAGTAGCTTACCCGCACTCCTTTTTTTTAATTCATTAATAAACCTCCTCCTGCATTACCCCTATTAGATTTTGTATTTATAACCCTGTATTCACCTGACCAGAAGTCTTGTTCCTACTGCCACCGATCTTCACTAATTCCCACTATATCTAACTTTAACCTATCCATTTCTCTTTTTAAATTTTCTAACCTACCTGCCAGATTAAGAGATCTGACATCCCACGCTCCGATCCGTAGAACGTCAGTTTTCTTTCTCCTGATAACGACGTCCTCTTGTGTAGTCCCCGCCCGGAGATCCGAATGGGGGACTATTTTACCTCCGGAATATTTTACTCACCATCTACTTCTGTCATCATTCTTACTGCTCATAAGTCATCTTTCATAAACCTCCTCTTTCTCCTTCACCTTTGCGGTAATAGCGTCATCCCATCAATCACTTTTAAAGTTACCAGACTTGTTCTCAACTACTCCAAGACTTTCAAAGGCAACTTCATGAATAGCTCTCACAATTGTCTTATACGCTACTTCCACTATTGTATCATCAGTCTAATGTAGGTTCCCACTCAATCTAAGCTTGTATATTAAGGCGAGGATCCTGCAGTAAACTTAACATTTACTGTAGCTGGTCCAGTACTCTCCGTTCTCATTGCAGTAGTTTCGGCACTTACTGATTTTCGGAAAGGGGAACCAAAGTGCACACCGAAGCAGGAAATGATCAAATCCGCATCCTGCTCCCCTGTAGACTCTGATATCATCCACCTTTGCACGATTACTTTATTTTTCTATAACAAGTCAATTATAGATTGTACCTTCCTTATAGGCTGTGTCTAGACATATTTATGGATCTCTCTGTGTTGAAAAAAGCCATTCCATCTCTTAAGACTGTACTGTCCACACATTTCTAACAGCCTGTCTCCATTATCATTCACAATATCCTCCAAAAATTTGCCTACAACCTTGCTAGCAGTATGATTACCCACTCGTCTATTAAAATCTCCCCCCCCCCCCCAAAAAACAGCTTCTCCCTACTGCCAATGAAAATGAGCGGTTGGCGTCATTGACCGGGAGGTCTCTTGTGCGCAGATGCGGCCGCCTTGGTGCAGGTCTTATTACACTCGACGCCACATTGGGCGACCTGCGCGCCGGATGGGGGTGAAATGATGATGAAGACAGCACAAGACCCAGTCCCTGAGCGGAGAAAATCCCCGACCCAGCCGGGAATCGAACCGGGACCGTAGGACGGCAGCCCGTCACGCTGACGAGTCAGCTATCGGCGCTGACTATTGCTAATGCCATCTACGGAGTTTGTCGAATCATTAAAGAAATTCTTCTTCTTAACATCAGCAGCTTTATTTGTGGGTGCATATCCTGCAATAAGCGATATGTTGTGTCCTTTTAGCGTCGCATGTACACACATCAGACATTCGTTCACACAGTCCAATTTCTTAATGCATTGGTTCCACTTTTTATGTACCGCAACCGATGTCCCCTTCTTTGCCCAACATACTTTTTCACTCCACTGTATGTGTGAATATAATCATCTACTCCCTTACCTTTCTTTTTTGTTCGTGTTATTATGTCCTCATTGTTTCGATGGATTTTGAACATTCCTGTTTTCTTATTTGCGATGCACTGGACGTTGCATTTACCAAAATTCCTCTACCGTTTTCTCTTTGCTGGGTCGATTCTGTTTGATTATGAAATGATTCAGAGATTTTACTATTCGATTTTTTTGCAGGTTGAATTTTTCCGAGTGGTGTGGGGCAGGCCCAGTGCCTCAACCCTCAACTTGGAGGACTAGATAATTTTTAATCAAGGTTTTCTTCCTTTATACCGGTTGTCATTCCATCTTTGTTTTAATCAGAATTCCGCCGCTGTACCGAGGTCCATCCTCTCCATTGTCGCCGCTGTTGGAGACAGAATAGGAAAATGAGACACCCTCGGACCTCGAAACCTAATACCGTTGGAGAAAAAAACGAGAATTGGCCAAGGGAGACAGACGGAAAAAAAAGAACAGAAGAAGCTTGACACAAGTAAGCAGGAGGTAGTGTCAGACTTAGGTAAGGGTCCATGTGGCTGTCAGCCACCCACGACCAAGTAGGGAGCATTGCTGCTGTCAGCATAGGTCAGTGGATCACTGTAACACACTAACCTCCCGATCAGCGTTAAGTTGATAGTCCATGTGGATGTCATCCCCAGCCAAGTAATGTCCCCACGACGTAAAACGTGGCTTTCACTTGCGTATCATGCACGCACTCGGTAAGTCGCAACACCCGTCTACGAAACCTGGAAAAAACTGATTACAAATTCACGCTCACGCTAGGGCTCGGACTTGAGAACTCTCGTACGCATTCCGTATTGGAAGAAAGGAAGGAAGATTAGGGTTTAGGGTTTTTTCCGTACTGGAATAATAACTTTGTGGATAACTCTAGATTCCTAACTAGAGAATCATGTGATGTACAGTAAGGGGTCTCGGCGGAAAGTTTTGGATAAGCTCTTGAAATTGGCATTTTTATGACTTCTGAGGTGCTGATTACGGGTTTGCTATTTGTATCTCGAATTCTCTCCGGATATCTTTAAAAACTAAAGAAACACGAGAAATCAGGATTTCTTCATGTTCTGTGGTCATAATTTGAAAATAATGGATTTTTCGGGTAATATCATTCTATACTAAATTAAACAAGAGCACATTTTCTACAGCGTAGATCATAATGACTTTTTGTCCGGCATACCACCTTGGAGCAGGCGTATATCGAAGTAATGAGCAGGATTGCACTGTTTGCGATTTGCTTCGTTTTCTTCTCTCTTCCCTCTCCTCGTCCACTCCTTTCTCTGTCATTGACGCTCTCAATCTCAATCTGCATCTCAGCTTATGTATTCCGAGCCCGATGCTAGGCCTGCACAAGTGGAGATAGTTTGTTTGGTTCCTGCTCCTTCCACTCACCATCATACTCCCAAGGGCTCTATCTCGTTTTCACGAGGACTAGTGGGTTATTCTTATTCTTTAACTAGCGTGTTCCATCGATTGGTTCTTTTAAAATATATTTTCGAAAAAGCGATGAGAGTATGTTCACCCTTGGGTAGTGGAAATGCTGTGACAGAACTGAAACATAAATGCTTGGAAGCAAATTCTGATGTCAGTTTGCATAGCATAGGAAGGGCTCTTATCTCATGGGAAAACGTCAATAATAGTTCATGATAAATGTCAGAAACAATACAGTATAGCGATAAAAAGCCAACTGTTGCATATGTAAAGAAGATTCAACAAGGACGTCAGGCCTAATACTTACGTTCATCTATACCTGCCTTGGGAATCAAACTTAGTTGCTTTTTGTGCAGGTTAGTAATAAACATCGCACTTCCAACATGACTAAATCAAACTCTCATAGGCTGAGAACAATTATATATACAGTGCTTCAAAAATAAAGACATTAGGAAAATATAATGTAACTATACGAAAATCTCGGAGATGAGTTTTGAGTTTGAATTAGCCATAATACATGTTCCATCTAAATCAGATTGTAGTTGCAGATAGGCAGGATCGTCTTATTTTGTGCTTGATGAGAGCGTGAAGAAAGAATAGCACACATCTTATCAGTATTGAGATTTAGGCAGCCGTGCATTTCATTTTCTTTTTTCGAAAGAAGTAAGTGCGAAAACGTCACGGGTATAGCCATCCAACTCTAGTGGTAGACGCTACAAGAAATGTGTAGTCCACCACGGTATGGTTTACTGTTGATATTTCAAGAGTATCCACTTGTCGAAACGTCAAATTACACTTTACTCTTTTCTACATGTACGGGCTGGTTATAATTAAACTTTCCTTATTTAACACGTTGTAACACTGAAACTAATTGCCGGACGAGTATCAAACTTGGTAGCATTAATGTCAAGGACATGGGGAAGAGAAATAATGCAGAATCTGTCCAATTGAAACGCTTTTAACGTGCTGCTATGGTACAGCATACCATTACATACCGGTACCACTACTGCTACAAATGGGGCTCAAAATTGCGTCCATCAGTGTCCAGAAGAGTCTGAAAGCGCAGGATTCCATTCTGCGCAGCAGAACGAAGCATATACTTAGGCATGCAGGCTATCTCTCTTGATACGCTGCGCTTCAGATCAACACGTGTGTGAATGTTTCCCTGGTAAACCCTGTCCTTCAGGTGGCCCCACAACCAGAAATCACAGGGAGCCAAGCATCTGGAAACGATCCGATTTTAATTCAGTCGTTTCCAAATGTGTTTCGGAGGATATAGAGATGTGCGGTGGGGCCCCATCTTTCATGAAAATTGTTGAGTTCAATGCGTTTTTCTCCTGTAGGGCGGGTATGACGAGCTGCTGAAGCATAACGTAGTGACGCTGGCCAGTCACATTGCGCGTCTTTGGTGCTTGAGCGCCAACGTGTTCAAAAAAGAATGGGCGGATGATGAACGTAGCCATGGAGATACACGATACGGTGATACGTTCACCATACAGAGGAACTTCATGCACAGTGACCGGCAATTCTGTTGTTCACCTCACCCGTCAGAGAAAAACGAGCTTCGTCTGTCCATAGGATGGTCCAGGGCCGGCCCTCGTCAACTTCAATCCTTGTGTGAAAATGGAGGGTGAAGTCAAAACGTCGTTGTGCGTCCTGTCGCGCAAGCTGCTGTACAATATGGATCTTGTACGGATACCATTTGAGAAAGGTTCGAAGCACCTTCCGCACATTAGAACACAGGATATTCAAATGTCGTGACACAACATGCGCACTGTCTGACGATCGGAAGTTGCCTGCTGCATTGTCTGCCATAGCATCAGCGATTTAATCAACCATTGTGGTGCAACCGGTCATCGGCCTCTTCCTGGAGCGACACCCAGTTCTCCAGTTGATTCGAACTTCTTCATCATGCTCCGCGCAGCAGTTGGAGAAAGAGGACCCTTCCATAATCCTTTCAGCTGGCGATATTCTGGAAGCGTAGCTGCAGCATTGCTGTAGTTTTGATAATAGAGCTTCACCAATAATGCCCTGCTCCTTTCGTTCAGGCTCAGGTTGACACGTCAACAAGGGCACTGCGACTGGTCAGGTGAATCATGATGACTGATCACGGCGCCTGGTGGCCGTAGTTAGAACTGCAAAGTGGCGCTGTGACACATGTAAATCATGCACCTCATACTCAGGACATTAATGCTACCAAGTTTGGTACTCGTACAGTAATTAGTTTCCGTGTGTCGTGAGCGTTTGTTACCTTTGAGATTGGACGTGGTGAGCTGATTTGAGTCAAGAATTCCTTTAAGGCGACAAAAACGTCATTATCAGCATCTCACTGAGTTGAACGAGGTCCTGTAATAGGACTAGGAGAAGCTGAATGTTCCTTCTGCGATACTACAGAAACACGTGACTGGAATGAAGCCACTTTACATGATTGCTGGCAACGGTGGTCACGGGAATGTACGGTTTCAAGGAGGCAGTCTCCAGGCGGTCACGTGGCCCTACCGAGAGGGAAGATCGTCGTGTTAAGTGCATAGCAGTGCATCTGCAGCATAAATTTGATCATCAGTTGGTACCACATGCGGACAACGAACTTCTACAGATCGGTGACATACAGAATAGTTCCGAGCCAGGCGTCCTGTAGCGTGCTTTCCACTGACCGCAAATTACCTCCATTTACGACTTTGGTGGTGTAAAGCGAGAGCTTGTTGGACCGCAGGGTGCAGGACTGTTGTGTTTCCTGATGAAGGCTGGTTCTGCCTCGGTGCCAGTGATGCCCGTGTGTTGGGTAGAAAGTGGCCATTTCATGCCCTGTGACCATCCTGTCTGCATTCTAGACACACTGGACCTATGCCTGGAGTAATCAGCTGTTGTAATCCAACATGCTCTACCGAGTGTCGACATGTTGCTTGCTCGATCGCCAGATTGTCTTTAATCGAGGAAATACGATACATCACCGAACGGCAACTCCACCATCTCCACAACCAGCATTAACCATCCCTATATTGACCAACTGGAACAAGCTTGGAACTCTATCCCACAAACTGACATCCGTCACCTGCACAATACAATCCTTGCATCTTTGCATACTTGCATTTAACATTCTGGCGGCTACACCGGTTATTAATGTACCAGCATTTCCAATGGCTTATCTCGCACTTACATTAACGTGTGGTCTTTCATTGGTAAGCACTTAAATTTGTTATCCACACAAACGTATTACCGAACTTTCATTACTCAACATTATTTATTTTTTACTACTGCGATTCTTCTTCCGTCAGTGTATCTTGCAATAAGACAATGAATGTTAAATTAGAAAGTTTCGAACTCACGTGGAGTGTTAGCAACAGCCGTTCTTCCAGCGCAAACTTCGCCTCTTGAACAGGGGAGGGAAGTGGCAGTGGCGCATGAAATCAGGGTCGGTTCAAGGCCCAAGCGACACGAGTTTCCGCTTTGGGCGCCAGAGACGCCGCAACTACAAGAATTATGTACCACATGAGGGATCACAATTAATAGCGGCCGGTTTAGGCGTCAAGTTAAAAGGGCCGCACAGTTGCAAGATTTGTACACATTGTAACTTTTCTGGATAAAAATAAGTAATATAGCGAATATTATGAACTGTAAGTATACTGCACTGAACTGCTTTCCTATCTTTAACTTCGTGTGTGTCTGTACTGTAATGCTGAACAACACGCTATATAAGAAAATGAGTCGCCAAAGTATCTGAAATTCTGTAATTGTATTTGAATAAAACTTTATCAAAATAATCAGAAAACCTAAAATTATACTAAAGAAACTATCCTGTGAAATTCTGTATAGTCCAGAGCAATGTACGTTGCTACAACATGTGACGTCACTGCACGTGACTTGCTGTTTCAACATGCAAAACTAACAGAATAAGAATGCTTCGTGAAATTACAAAACAAATTTTGAAATAGTAAATAACTAAAAATGTTTCCCATCGGCAACCAACTTACCAAATTTCCAAACTCTATGTGATACACACACAAATGTAACACTACTCTGTAAGAATGAGACTGTTTATTTATTTATTTATTGTTCCGTGCGTCCAAATTAAGGAGAAGTCTCCATGGTCATGGAACGAGTCAATACACGAAATTATAACACGATAGTAGAAACAGATAAAATGAAATATAAAAAAACATATTCAGGCGACAAGTCGTAAGTTTAAATAAAGAAAATCAACAATGTAACACTGGAATTTGCTTAATTTTTTAGGTCTTCCAGGAGCTCCTCGACAGAATAGAAGGAGTGAGCTATGAGGAAACTCTTCAGTTTAGACTTAAAAGAGTTTGGGCTACTGCTAAGATTTTTGAGTTATTGTGGTAGCTTATTGAAAATGGATGCAGCAGAATACTGCACTCCTTTCTGCACAAGAGTCAAGGAAGTGCATTCCACATGCAAATTTGATTTCTGCCTAGTATTAACCGAGTGAAAGCTGCTAACTCTTGGGAATAGGGTAATATTGCTAACAACAAACGACATTAAAGAAACTATATACTGTGAGGGCAATGTCGGAATTCCCAGACAATTGAATAGGGGACGACAAGAGGTTCTCGAACTTACACCACATATAGCTCGAACAGCTCGTTTTTGAGCCAAAAATACCCTTTTTGAATCAGAAGAATTACCCCAAAAAATAATACCATACGACATAAGCGAATGAAAATATGCGAAGTAGACTACTTTTCGTGTTGAACTGTCACTTATTTTAGATAATGTTCTAATGGTAAATAAAACAGCATTTAGTTTCTGAACAAGCTCCTGGACATGGGCTTTCCACAACAGCTTACTATCTATCCGAACGCCTAGGAACTTGAACTGTTCTGTCTCGCTTATAATATGCCCATTCTGTCTGATCAAAATATCGGTTCTTGTTGAATTGTGAGTTATAAACTGTAAAAACTGAGCCTTACTGTGATTTAGCATCAAATTATTTTCCACAAGCCATGAACTTATTTCATGAACTACATTATTTGATACTGTGTCAATATTACGCACAATATCCTTCACTACCAAGCTGGTGTCATCAGCAAACAGAAATATTTTTGAATCACCTGTAATACTAGAAGGCACAGCACTGGCCCCAGCACCGATCCTTGGGGAACGCCCCACTTAACAGTGCCCCATTGGGACTGAACATCACTACCACTCTCAATATTGCGGAGAGTTACCTTCTGCTTTCTGTTCTTAAAGTAAGAGGCGAACCAATTGTAAGCTACTCCCCCTACTCCATAATGGTCCAACTTCTGCAGTAATATTTTGTGGTCAACACAGTCAAAAACCTTCGTTAAATCAAAGAAAACACCTAGCGTTCGCAACCTTTTATTTAATCCGTCCAAAACCTCACAGAGAAAAGAGAATATATCATTTTCAGTTGTTAAACCATTTCTAAAACCAAACTCTACATTTGACAGCAAATTATGTGAATTTAAATGCTCCAGTAACCTTGTTTATACAACCTTCTCGATAACTTTAGCAAACACCGATGGCATAGAAATAGGTCTAAAATTGTCGGCATTATCCCTGTCTCCCTTTTTATAAAGTGGCTTCACTACCGAGTACTTTAATCGGCCAGGAAACCGACCACTCCTAAAGGAAAAGTTACAGATATGGCTAAGTACTGGGCTAACATACATAGAACAATACTTCAGTATTCTGCTAGTTACCCCGTCATATCCATGAGAGTTCTTGGTCTTTAGTGACTTAATTATTAACTCAATCTCCCTCTTGTCAGTATCATGGAGGAGCATTTCAGGTAACAGTCTCGGAACACTTTTTTCTAAGAGCGCTATATGGTTCCCTGTTGGGACTAGGTTTCTATTTAGTTCACCTGCTATATTCAAAAAATAATTATTAAATACTGTACATATATGCGACTTATCAGTAACACGGACATTCCCACTACGCACTGATTCTATATCCTCGACCTGTCTCTGCAGACCAGCCACTGAGAAGAAATATAATTTAAACTCAACTCTACCTACCTGAACCCGATATTAATTTTGAAGTGCAACGAATTTCTGTGAATAATTTAACTATTCTGGCTGTAATTCTAAACTGCCTCTAATTTATATGGCTTGCCTGTGGCAACGGAAACTCGGTGCTGCTTGATGTGGTGAACATAAAAATATAGCATAGCAACAAAACACGTAAATAAAAGACTTGCTCAGGTTCAATGGAAGGTCGTGCATCTATTCTAGGCAGATAATGCTTGAATAGCTGTGTTCCGCATAGTGCAATGCGGCGACACACATTATCAGAAAATAAAATTCATGATGAATCGCTGGCATTTGCTAAATGATTGAGAGCATCCAAAACTTACACTAATCAACAGGAAAATCATGTCTACCTACCTAACAGCCGGTATGTACACCTTTGACACGGGTAACAGCGGCGACACGTCATGGAATGGAAGCGATGAGGCCTTCGTAGGTCGCTGGAGGGAGCTGGCTCCACATTTGCACACACAAGTCACCTAATTTCCGTAATTTCATGAGCTCTGACGCCACATTCAATCACATTCCAGGTGTGTTCGATCGGGTTCAGATTTGGAGAGTTGGGGGCCAGCACATCAACTAGAACTCGCCACTGTGTTTCTCGAACCACTCCATCACACCCCTGGCCTTGTGACATTGCGCATTATTTTGTTGAAAAATGTCACTGCCGTCGGGAAACATGATCGTCTTGAATGGGCGTAAATAGTGCGCAACCAGTTACGATACTCCTTGGGCGTCATGGTGCGTTGCACGAGCTCCAGTGGACCCATGGATGCCACGTGAATGTTCCCTGGAGCATAAAATGAGGGTTATCCAGAAAGTAAGTTCTGATCGGTCGCAAAATGGAAAACACAGTGAAAACCAGAAACGTTTTATTTGCAACAGTTAGGTACACCTTCCACCTACTTCTCTACATAGTCGCCGCTCCAACTTCGAGTTTTGTCGTAGTGTTGTATCAACTTCCCAATATCCTCGTCATAGAAAGCACCCGCCTGTGCTTTCTGCCAGTTATCTACACTGCTATGCAGCTGGTTGTCTGTGGAAAACTTTTGTCTTCATAGCCAGCGGTTCTTGTGAGCAGAGATGAGACTCAGGGGGAGACAATTACGGACTGTATTGTGGGTAATCAAACACTTCTCATCGGAAACTCTGCAGGAGCGTCTTCATTGCACCTGCAGTGTGCGGCCGAGAATTGGCATGAAGAAGGAACTGCTCGACAGTTGTGTTATGTGGGCTGCATGACACAGGCGAAATCTCTAACCAGGCCCTCATGCTTGGCGGGAGACACTATTCCCTACGCATCTTTACGTGCACACTGTTCATTCAAAACTGAAAAGAGCGACGCGACACGATCGACGGGCACACGAGAGACACTGCCCAACACATCTGTGCAAAGCTTTACTTGATTTTCTCAGTGGTTTCCATTTCGCGACCGATCGGAACTTACTTTCTTTACAACCCTCGTAGAACCGCCGCCAGCTTGTCTCCGCCCTACAGTACAGTTGTGAAGGAGCTGTTCCCTGGAAGACGAAAAATTCGCTGTTCTCCCTTCGGCATGCTGAAGGGCATCGGGATGCGTCAGTCCATGCAAAGATCTGCCACTGAGCAAAAGTCCAGTGCCAATGGTCACGTGCCCATTTCAGTCGTTGTTGCCAATGTCGTTGCGTTAACATTGGTTCATGCGTGGCCCATCAACTGCAAAGGCCCATTGTTAGGAGTGTTTGGTGCACTGTGTGTTCAGAAACACTTGTACTCTGCCCAGCATTGAATTCTGATGTTAATTCCGTCACTGTTCGCCGCCTGTCCTATTTTACCAGTCCGCCCATCCTACGGCGTCCGACATCTATACTGGTATCCAAAATTAAAACAACAAACTTTCCCGTCCTGTGTCTAATTCACAATAGAATTATACAGTCTGTCAACAGATGTTGTTGCTATCGTGTTCTGCACGGGAGGTAGCATTCCGAGTAACGTAAAAACACGGCAGCAGTGACGTCAGGGAGCCTATCGAGCGCGTCAGTGTCTGCAGGGTGGTCCCACATTCATAATCGCTGCGTACACAGTCACAGACGGTGCAGTATGGCACAGGGAAGACGCCTACGGACTCGCTGCCGTAGAAGGCTATAGGAAGAATGGAAGCACGAAAGTCGCAAACTGATGTGGCCTGAGGGCTTAAAATGAATCGTTCTGTTGTTTCTCGGATGAGGCGACAGTTTATAGAGACCGAAAATGTATCTTGGAGTCCACCACAGGGCCGACAACGTGCGATATCAGAAAGAGTGGAATGTTATTTGGCTGTAAGGGCACGACCATACAGCCTTACTACTGCGCTTTAACAGGCATCTGACCTCGCAGCATCCACTGGACTTGTATCGAGGAAAACGGTATACAAAAGGCTTCCTCAGAGTGACCTTTATTGTTGAAGACCAGCTGTCTGTTTACCTCTGGCATGTCTTCACAGAAGTGAACATCTAGATTGGAGCCGTCAACATGCCACCCGGACGGTCGAATAGTGGGCCAATGTCCTTTTCACAGATGAGTTCCGATTTGGTCTGGAGATCATGAAGGCACATGAAACACGATTTCGGGACCCAAACATTGTGGAAAGAGACCGATATCGAGCAGGATCCCTAATAGTGTACGTAGGGATTATGTTAACCACTCGAACACCTCTTCAGGAAATTGCATCGGTGAATCAGTAAGATTTAACTGCTGTCAGGTACCATGAGGAGATTTTGGGATCTCATGCGCAGTTGTTGCGAGGTGTTGTGCACCCAGACTTCGTATTGATGGACGACAATGCTCGATCTCATAGAGCACGAGTGGTTGATGTTCTTTATGAAATGGAAGATATTGCACATATGGCGTGGCCTGCTCGCTCACCCGATCTGAATCCCGTAGAGCATATCTGGCGTGGACTAGGAGACGGGCTGCATCACGTCAGCATCCACCAACCACTCTCCAAGACTTGTGAGCAGCTCTGTAGGAAGAATGAGCGTTATTACCTCAACATGAAATTGATGACATAATTCACAGCATGTCACGTCGTTGTCAGGCCTGTATTGGTGCGAGAGGTGGTCACACCCCATACTGAGCACATTAACCATTTGTCAGAACGTGAGAAAATCCGTTAAGTTGAAACAAAAACAAAGAACATTTTTGTCTAACGTTATGCGTGTTGCACTTGATTACGTTTTGTATTTTTTACATTGTTTCTACTTTACTATCACCTGTTTATACCGTTTTGTGGCAAAATAAACGCAACCTTGGAAAATTTCCGTTTGTTGCTTTAATTTTGGACACCAGTGTATAATGAGGGTTGGCCACCCAGCCCGATGTCTGGGCGTGGTTTCACTTTGATTTCGCCACGGGTTGAAAACACTCGCTGCAGTATTCCTCGAACAGCTGACAAGTCGTGCAGGCTTCCCGAGCCTCTGAGCCATTACAGTCTGCCTTCGGTCAGACTCAGATTCTACACATGGAAGGCATGTTTGCTGATACTACACGCACCGTGCGAGAGGATGACTAGCAATTATTCATCGTCACGTGTGGTTTCTATTGCCTGAACGGGTTTATATCGATAGCAGTAGCGGTCATAATCTTCTGGCTGATTAGTTTATACTGAAACTCTGATACCTTCTTTAACAATTACAACCGTCTTTACAAAAATTACTCCTTATTAATGATACAATCTTGCCATGAAAGTAATTACTGAAATGATAGAACAGTGGTAAATCTGTAACTCTGAGTGCAAGCTATATGGACAGATAATTTTACTTAAGCTCATCTCGACAATAACATTAACTAAACTGAACCTATAAAGGGAAAAATAGTCTTCTAAATCCTTCCGTTTTTCAAACACATCATAAATTACACGCAAACAAGCAGTACAGCAACAACATTACCTGATAATCCCCACACTTCTCATATTACTTTTGAATTTCCAAAATTCAACATCCTCTGTATCTTTATGTCTATGCTATGCAAACTGTTTCCAGACTACTCAGCAGTATGACAAACACCTGACTCACTCACATACTTCTCACAGAGTGCTACTGACAACGACAATGCTACTGATAACAAAAGAGCACAATGGTTGTACTCAGAACCTCTGCATCGCAACATATCGACTACTGTAAACTACTGTTTGAAAAAGGTCCAGAATATAGATATGAAGAATGACACATCGAATGAAAGTAAAGAGCTCACATCACATTCACTGCACTCCAGAAGTAAATGAAAAAACGTACATTACCCCATCCCTCTATACCAATTAAAATTTTGCAGGATACTACTTTCAAACAGCAAGGAGTAAACAACAAATACTCACATAAAAGTCCGTAAAAGGGAGGAAAAGGAAAACTTACAAAGAATGTGTAAGCAAAGTATGAGTAGAATGACTATGACGTTAAGGTAAATTTATTACATTTCCACAACGTAACACAATAGTAATGAAATTAGACGTTTGGTTACATAAGATATGACATAATCGATAGATATATGAGTAAAGCAAAAGACTTACGTTAATACGGAACCTGCCGGCCGGGGTGGCCGAGCGGTTCTAGGCGCTGCAGTCTGGAACAGCGCGACCGCTACGGTCGCAGGTTCGAATCCTGCCTCGGGCATGGATGTATGTGACGTCCGTAGGTTAGTTAGGTTTAAGTAGTTCTAAGTTCTAGGGGACTAATGACCTCAGCAATTAAGTCCCATAGTGCTCAGAGCCATTTTTAATATGGAACCTATACAACAATATAAATAAAGGACACTATTCTGCTCCTGGTGGAAAGTAAAAATACATCACACATTTGTCACACACACATGACACCATGATACATCGGGATTCTGAACAGTTTATAACCACGAATGAAATCGGTAGAAAGTGTTGAAACAATACATATTTGGGAACTTGAGGAAAGGAAACAAATGAACTACAAACACATATGAGGATGGGTAACAACAGTGTTTGGACAAACTAATGAAAAGTTCTTGGAATGCATTCAAAGAATAAGCTGCTTGGAAAGTCATTAATCATCAGTCAGTCACAAGAAAAATCCTAAAATATCATTCTGCGCTAACAAAGGAGATGCCAAAAAGATAAATATGGTACTCCAAACAATAAAAATTAAATAATGTTATAAATGACCTGTTTTGTTGTTCCACATCTATCAGTTTTGTTTAAGTAGAGTCAGAATGCAAATAAAAGAGGACTTGGGTAAAGGTAGCGGCAAAAAACAAACATGTTCTTTCAGTGCACTAACCTTACAAAAATCCCCATTTCCTTCCTTACTTCTTCTTATATTTTTCTCATTGTAAACATATTACTTCTTATACCATTAGCTCTTATACTTTCATTTTCACTTACGTTTATCATATATCTCATTATTTATCATGTCACCTCTCCCTTTTATACATTTAGTTTCATACACATTCAACACCTGTAAAATAACGTCTTTATTTCATTTTCATATTTCTTCTGTAAATCTCACGGTACCATATCTTACTCATTAACTTCTACACATTTCATCCATCTTATTTCTTCACAACCATCAGCATCACAAACAACTAGAAAACCTAAATACACTACTCGCAATTAAAACTGCTACACCACGAAGATGACGTGCTACAGACGTGAAATTTAACCGACAGGAATAAGCTGCTGTGATATGCAAATGATTAGCTTTTCAGAGTATTCAAAAAAGGTTGGCGCCGGTGGCGGCACCTACAACATGCTGACATGAGGAAAGTTTCCAACCGATTTCTCATACACAAACAGCAGTTGACCGGCGTTGCCTGGTGAAACGTTGTTGTGATGCCTCGTGTAAGGAGGAGAAATGCATACCATCACGGTTCCCACTTTGATAAAGGTCGGATTGTAGCCTATCGCGACTGCGGTTTATCGTACTGCGACAATGCTGCTCGCGTTGGTCGTGATCCAATGAATGTTAGCGGAATATGGATTAGGTGGGTACAGGAGGGTAATACACAACGCCGTGCTGAATCCCAACGGCGTCGTATCACTAGCAGTCGAGATGACAGGTTTCTTATCCGCATGGCTGTAACGGATCGTGCAGCCACGTCTCGATCCCTGAGTCAACAGATGGGGACGTTTGCAAGACA
Organism: Schistocerca piceifrons; assembly: GCF_021461385.2. NCBI lineage: Eukaryota > Metazoa > Arthropoda > Insecta > Orthoptera > Acrididae > Schistocerca > Schistocerca piceifrons. The sequence goes on from NC_060138.1 coordinate 660,589,956, forward strand.
ACAATCATCCGCACGAACAGTTCGACGACGTTTGTAGCAGCATGGTCTATCAGCTCGGAGACTATGGCTGCGGTTACCCTTGACGCTGCATGACACACAGGAGCGCCATACTCATACTCATACATACAGCGCCATACATACTCAACGACAAACTTGGGTGCACGAATGGCAAACCGTCATTTTCTCTGATGAATCCAGGTTCTGTTTATAGCATCATGATGGTCGCATCCGTGTTTGGCGACATCGCGGTGAACGCACATTGGAAGCACGTATTCGTCATCGCCATACTGGCGTATCACCCGGCGTGATGGTATGGGGTGCCATTGGTTACACGTCTCGGTCACCTCTTGTTCGCATTGGCGGCACTTTGAACAGTGGACGTTACATTTCAGATGTGTTACGACCCGTGTCTCTACCCTTCATTCTATCCCTGCGAATCCCTACATTTCAGCACGATAATGCGCGACCGTATGCTGCAGGTCCTGTACTGGCCTCTATTGTGGCCTAACAAATTCAGGTTCTACACTACTGGCAACAGAAGGATACAGTTTTGCAAGGCATAATGCCGATTCTTAACAAAAATGAAATGCAATCAAAAAACTTTCAGCATGAAATTACAAAACGAATTTTGAGAGAGTAAAATCCAAAAGTGTTTCCCAAAACATTCCCTGTGATCCTATATAAGCAACCTGACCAAAAAAAAAAAATTCCGAACACTGAATGATACACATGCAAATGTAATATTGCTTTCTAAGAATGAGACTGTCTGGCAAGAAACGTAATGTAATCTCTGCTTTACTTAAACTGAACTTGATACTGATCTTGAAATGCAACGCATGACTGTGAACGATTTACCTGTCCTGACCGTAATTTTAAACTGACTCTAACTAAATTATGTGGTTTACCTGAGTAGAAGAGAACAGCCAGCTCTGGACAGAAAAGTGTTGAAGTCAGCATCAGCGGTTAGTGGCCGTCATATTAAAGCTGAGACAATTGTACGTGTCATATTTCGCTAACAGCAGCATCAGCATTTCTTATCTCCAAAGCCATACTGGGAACCAGATACGCCAAGGTCAACGAGGGCAGGGAAGGGGAGGGATACCCTGCAATTCTCCAGATTTTGCATGGAGCACGCCTTGCCCCAAGCGAAGACTGCCCCGCTCGGCAACCAAATACAACAAAGTATCTCAATAGCCGAAAAATTGGTAAACTACGCTTGCATTACTGAATTCCAAAATTTCGTTTTCGGATTGGCTCATCAGTCATATTGGTAATTTTTATTTGAAAAGTCTTTTGTCATGGACTATTGGAATGAGTGCGTAGCACGTTTCTCAAACGACAATTGAAGGGCTCAGAGCAAGATATGCTATGCCATATGTTCCAGTTAACTGAGTTGGTAGTTTCCTCATTATCGCTAGGTGTAGCACCATCCAATATCTCTGTTAGTTTGTCATGATAGGCTACAGTTAGCAACACAGGTAATCAAGCTTCTTATTGCCTCAAAGGGATCACACTGAATATTTCAGCAAGAGTAAGAAAAAGCCACCAGTTTCACAAGATGGTGTCGCCTGATTGTAGCAGTGGAAAGACATCAGTGCGGAAAAAGCTTCATACGCGTATTACAGGAACTCTAGTGATTAAGAATCTTTTCTCTCAGATTCTGAAGATGAATACATTCCTTGCACATCTGAAGAAGAATATTCTGAGAAAGAGTCATCTCGGATACGTATTATATTTTCTTTGATATTGTGGCGTGACACTGCATTGCTGAAATATTTGCCCAGTTAATGTTGCATTGTGTGCTATAACCGAAATAATTTATCTGACCTTTATGGAACGTTTAGGTAATGTATTTAGTATCTTAGAAGGCGCATATTTGTATATTAAGCTTATACGGCGTGCTAGATTAAACATAGACCTCGTACCTCTTGAATAAGTAGCATAGTAATCTGCAGTGGGCATAGCGCTATACTGCCGAAATTTTGTGCAATGTATTTATAATCTCTCAGAGTCAAGGTTTAACTGCTATGCAACAATAACAACCATGTGCAGATTGTTGACAGTCTGTTTTACGTACTGAGTAAATTGACACAAAATCTTCATGAAATACAATAAAATTTAAGACTGTCATTTTGTACCATTTAACCTATATTTTTGTGTCTTTTTTATAGAAATAATCAAAGTGGTGACGTTCATTTTCAGGAAGGGTATGAAACTACCATGAGACCAACTATCACAACACCTATGGAGATTAAGAAAGCTCTTTGGACAAACAGAAGTCCAAATAGTACCCAAAAATGAAGAGGCAAGTAAGAAGAAATGAAGGTTCTCCCTAAGTCAGAGACAGTACAAAAAAAGTATTTGGCATAGGACCTGGGACCTAACTGTAAAAGCAAAAGGCAGTGCTGGATATTAAGAGTAGATGAAGCTTCCATAATTTTTAATTTTTTTTGGAATATGTCTGATTTCAACACATAAAATAAGTACTTGTTTTCTTACATTAAGGCAAACGCAATTTTGAGGAAGTATGTAAAAATGCATAAACATGCTGATGAATCTGGAAGAAACTTTGCATATTCGTATTCAGTAAATGTTTCGGGAAGACGTGTAGATATTCGTTATGATCAGTTTTTGTCTTTGCCTGGGTTACGCAATAACAGAGGACGTCTTCGAAATATTCAAAAAATGGTAATAACTGGTTTTGTGCAAAGTTATGGTAGAGGAAACCATTCAAACAGGCCAAATAAGTACTCTGACCAGCGTGTGGAGAGTATTAGGACCCATATATGCCTTATTCCAAAATACCAAAACCCAAATAAAGTTTATCTGAACTATGACTTAACCATACAGTATCTTTACACAGACTATTGTGTATCACGGTGCAATGAAAGTGGTCTTGAAATTGTCATTGCCATGAATATAGACGTATATTTTGTACTGAGTTCAACACTGGATTTAGGATCCCCCAGCTGGATACCTGCAATTCGCGTGAAAAGTTAACCATAGCAAAAGATAATGCCAGTAATATTAAACTACCTTGTACTTAGAAAGCTCGAAGACGAACACAAAGCCAATTTACTCGGCATGGAGGGAATGAAGAATCTTCGCTGAAGAAGCGAAGGGAAAAACTGATTCACATGTGATAATCATGGGTCTTTAGAAAACGCTTCCTACTCCTATGCTGACATTTTGACCGGCATTCTACAAACGCAAATTGTGGACTTGTAACTGCGTTGTCCATGACTGTGCTAAAGAGGAGGGGTACATGTTCCTGTGGAATGAGACAGTGGCGAAACGAGGTAGTGACGAAATTGTTAGCTGTGTTATGAAGTACTTACGAATCAGCAATACTAACAAGGAAAAGAATCTTGATGTGTTCTCAGAGAAATGGATGGGGCAGAACAAGAATTGGAACATTATAAGTTTCTGGCATGTAGTGACCAGCGGTCAATTTGATTCTGTGGGTACTGCTTTCTTATCCCAGGCCACAGTTTTCTGCCTTCAGACAGGGATTTTTCTAGAATCAAGAAGCTCCAGAAGGCTCACTGCAGAAATGCGTATACCACTAATGAGTGGATCATATTATTTTGAAAATCTGCAAGAAGAAACTATTCAAAATCACCACTATGGATAAAGAAGATATTTTTAATGTAACTGACTGCTTTTTGAACAAATTACGGTAGAGAACAACTGCTGATGTCAAAATACCTCTTAAGTGCACCAACGTTTACAGTTTAAAATTCCCGAGTGAAACATTGGGAACAGTGTATGTGAAATTTTCTGTGCGTGGTGAAGCAGCCCCAGTCACAAATGCGAAGCGAGGAGATCCAGCAGATGTTCAACTCATTCAGAAGTACAGGGAGCCAATTCCAGTTGAGTCAAAGAAGTTCAAGGGTATGCAAGATCTACTCGAGTTCATCCGACCAGTGCACCGTTAATTTTATTATAGTATGAAGTGCAAAGAGATGGGACGTATAGAAAGTGGTGATGATTATTACTGCCCTCTTGATGTTGACTGAACAATCTGTGCTTATCATCGAGAAAGAATATTTTCATTTGCTCGACATTTGTTTCATATATCACATAAAAACATACCTTTATTATATACTGCCAAATATTTAGTATGTAATAGTTAATAATTAATAAATGTCATTCTTTATTGACACATTGTGCCAAGTTCTGATGCAAGAACGTGCTAAACTACCATTGTTCATGCATGCTTTCATTTAATTACAATTTATGCACGGTTTTTAAGACATACATGACATTATACAAACTGAAAAAATGTAATAACTGACATAAGCCAACATTATTAAAGGCACTTAAAGTAAATTACGAATATCTGATTTACGGAATTTTTTGAAGATTTAAAAAGTATTTTTCTCAGAAACACGAAAGTGTGGTACAGCACTATCTTGCTCCGAGCCCTTCAATTAAAAACCAATATTTGCTTATAAAATATAAATAGTGAATGAGTTTTACATTAAATACTGTTCACAAACCCTGAAAACGCAAATAAAAACAAGTCCACTTTCACATCCTGCTAGCTCCTATCAGCAGCAGACGGCTGCGCTGTAGAGAACGAACGCTTAGCGCCACCAGCAGATTTCTACTTTGTAATAGGCCTATCAATGAAATCCGATCTATGTATCACGATTTTGCACTGCCACCAATAGATTGCTGCACAGCTGAAAAACGCTATTTAGTCGTAAATTAATTGTTTTCCGCATCTAAGAAGTTGAAAAATATTTTAAAACGTCTGCAAAAGACGTCAGCAGCACTCAACATGCAATTTTTGCATAGCTATTTGACGTTAATACATGTAAAATGTAATGTTATATCACAAAGATGCAAAAACACATCTGCAATGTAAAAGAAAGTACGAGTTAGTTTCCACATATACACATACTTGCCAAATTAATGCCTCAAATTCTAAAGTAAGTATGCCACTGGTAAATTTCAACGCCTAGTAACAGATGACATTTGAGGATGTAAGTCTAAAAATTCGGTGTCAGAAAACTGCCCTGACCAGGCTTATAGCTGCCAAAAAAAAGAAAAAAAGTATACTATCTAAGCAGGCAAATAGACAGTTGGAATGCAACCAACTGGGCCTAATCTTGTTGTAAATCACAACACATCTTCACATATTCCTGCATTTAAAAAAAGTTCTCAAGCACCGTTGCAAGAGGGACAAAGACAATACAACATGTTGTGATTCTTCAGTTTCTCCCGGTGTATTTCTTGCTTCTGTCCTTCAAACAATCATTTCTCTTTCGATTTCTTCACATTTTTCATGTAGCCATTTAGTTTTAGCTTCCCTGCACTTCCTATTTACTTCATTTCTGAGCGACTTCTGTACTTCTGAGTTTCCCAGATCAACTTAAGTTTTTCTTCTGTTACCCATGGTTTCTTGGCAGTTACCTTCTTTGTACCTATGTTTTTCTTTCCAACTACTGTGATGGTCCCTCGATATCTCAGAACATGTCCTACCAACCGATCCCTTCTTCTAGTCAAGTTGTGCCACAAATTGCTCTTCTCCCCAATTCTATTCAGTACTTCCTCATTAGTTATGTGATATACCCATCTAATCTTCAGGGTTCATCTGTAGCACCATATTTCGAAACCTTCTATGCTCTTCTTGTCTAAGCTATTTATTGTCCATGTTTCACTTTCATACAGGGCTACGTTCCATACAAATACTTTCAGAAAAGTCTTCCTGACACTTAAATCTACACTAGATGTTAACAAATTTCTCTTCTTCAGAAACGCTTTTCTTGCCATTGCCAGTCTACATTTTATATCCTCTCTACTTCGACCATCATCAGTTATTTTGCTCCCCAAATAGCTAAACTCCTTTACTACTTTAAGTGTCTCATTTCCTAATCTAATCCCCGCAGCATCACCCGATTTAATTCGACTACATTCCATTATCCTCGTTTTGCTTTTGTTGATGTTCATCTTAGATCCTCCTTTCAAGACACTGTCCATTCCGTTCAACTGCTCTTCCAGGTCCTTTGCTGTCTCTGACAAAAGTACAACGTCATCGGCAAACGTCAAAGTTTTTATTTCTTCTCGATGGATTTTAATTCCTACTCCAAATTTTTCTTTTGTTTTCTTTACTGGTTGCTCAATATACAGACTGAATAACATCGGGGATAGGGTACAACCCTGTCTCACTCGCTTCCCAACCAATGCTTCCCTCTCATGCCCCTCGACTCTTATAACTGCCATCTGGTTTCTGTACAAATTGTAAATAGCCTTTCGCTCCATGTATTTGACCCCTGTCAGAATTTGAAAGAGAGTATGACAGTCAAAATTGTCAAAAGCCCGACATTTGTTACAGAACTCAATTAGTCTTGCTCCTCTCTCATCCCTTGTCCCAAGCCCATATTCTCCTGTAACCTTTTCTTCTACTCCTTCCCCTACCACTGCATTTCAGTCCCCCACGACTATTAGATTTTCATCTCCCTTTACATACTGTATTACCCCTTCAATATCCTCATATACTTTATCTACCTCTTCCTCTTCAGCTTGCGACGTCTGCATATGTACCTGATCTATTGTTGTCGGTGTTGGTTTTCTGCCGACTATGATAAGAACAACCCTATCACCGAACTGTTCACAGTAACACACTATCTGCCCTACCTTCCTATTCATAACGAATCCTACTCCTGTTGTGCCATTTTCTGCTGCTTTTGATATTACCCTATACTCATCTGACCACAAATCCTTGTCTTCGTTCCACTTCACTTTACTGACCCCTACTGTATCTAGACTGAGCCTTTGTATTTCCCTTTTCAGATTTTCTAGTTTCCCTACCACATTCAAGCTTCTGACATGCCACGCCCCGACTCGTAGTACGTTATCCTTTCGTTGATGATTCAAATTCAATCTTTTTCTCATGGTCACCTCCCCCTTGGCAGTCCCCTCACGGAGATACGAATGGGGAACTATTCAGGAATTTTTTGCCAATGGAGATGTAATCGTGACACTTTTCAATTACAGGCCACATGTCCTGTGGATACATGTTACATGTCCTTATTGCAGTGGTCTCCATTACCTTCTGCATCCTCATGCCATTGATCATTGCTGATTCTTCCTCCTCTAGGGGCAGTTTCCCACCGCTAGGACAAGAGAGCGTCCAGAACCTCTGTCTACTCCGTCGCCCTCTTTGACAAGGCCGTTGGCAGAATGAGGTTCTTATAACGGAAGTTTTTGGCAGCCAATGCTAATTATTAATCAGAATTTAAGCAGTGGCACGGTTCGATCCCGGGACCGAGGACGTTTTGATTAGTAATCAAAGACGCTACCCCCTTATTTTGTTACATGAACTGCAGCTTGGCGCACCCCATCTGAGTGTTGGGAGGGGGGGGGGGTCGACAGAAAGTTGTGGTGTACCTTTTTCCACACTCTTGGCTAATGAACCGTAGGGTACTTAGTTTCCACCACATTATGTGGAACAGCTCGCAGAAGGTTGGTATAAAAATCTTTCCCCTTTGGTGGACGTGTGGCGGGGAGGTTCGAGCTTACACAGCTGTATTCAAGAATGAAGGTCGACACATGGGAGAGCTGTGGGGCGACATGCGCAACCAACACTGGCAGGACGTGAGAGACTGGCATCAGAACGTGTAGTAAACGACCCGTGAGAGAAGGATGTTGACTTTCCCATCGTTTCCACATGTTGCTCATGAAAAGGGCCGCTGCTCTTGCCCTGACGTTGACCAATCCCAGTCCCCCTCCCCCCCTCCCCCCCCCTTGTGCAATGGGAGGGTAAGAGTGTCATATCGTACCTGCGGATATGTAGTAATAGAAGGCCACCTGAAGCCGGCGACCTACCTGCATCGGTAGCGGGAGGACTTGTGCCACATGGTTGAGTTTTGATGCAACGTATAGGTTCAAGTATTCAACACGTTGTAGTTGATTCAAGTCCTGGAGCAGGTTCTGGCGCACCATCGTGCGTATAATCTGTAGTAACCGTCGATAGTTTACTGCAGCTGTTTTGTGTACATCCTTCGTGAACGTGATTCCCAAATATCGCAGATCAGAAACTGGTTGGAAGGGAGTGAGGGCTTCCGATCTGAGACCACACCCAATATCCAGCGCCGCCAACTTGTTGATGTACAGAAGACTGCCTGCGTCCTGTCCGTATCGCTCGATCCAGGTTAGTACGCTTCGAACTTCATCATTGGAACGAACCAGCAGTAGCAGGTCGTCAGCGTATGCCCTATAGCGAAAGGTGACGTACCACAGCGTGATGCCTGATAGCCTTTGGTTAAGGCCGCCGAGGAGTGGGCACTTACTTTAAAATTCTGGACAATAATTTGGCAAATATGTGTATGTGTGGAAATTAACTCGCATTCCTTTTACATTTCAGACGTTTTTGTACCTTTGTGATATCACATTAATTGATTTGAGTCCTACAGAATTTTACTTGTATTAACCTGATTCAGCTATGTAAACATTGCACCTTTCACGCTGCTGACGTATTTTGTATAAGTTTAGAATTTTTCAACGTCTTAGATGTGGAAAATAATTAATTTACGACTTTGTTGCCTTTTTAACTGTGTAAAATTTGTAGGAAAACCTGGTATAAAGATCGAATTTCCCCTTAACTAGCTAATTAAAACATCGCACTTTTCGTGCTGCTGACTTATTGCGCAGACATTTGAAAATTTTTCGAGATTTTAGATGTGAAAATCAATTAATTTACCACTTTGTTGCGTTATTTAACTGCGTGGGAATCTATTGGCGGTAGTATGAATGTATGGCACATACATCGAACTTCCTTAATTCAACAGTGCAACAATCTACTGGTGGCGACAGCATTTGTTCTCTACAGTGCAGCCATCTGCTGGTGATAGGAGCAAGGAAGACGTGAAAGTGAACTTTTCAGTTTTTAGAGTTTGTGGGATAGTATTTAAAGTAAAACTCATTTTCAACAAGTATGAATTACTAATTTGTTATTTATGTTTTATAAGCAAATGTTAGTTTTTAATTTATGTGTAGAGAAACATACTATCTACTTGTTCCAATATTACATAATGAATGAGTTATAGCTTCAAATAAAATTTACCAGTGTGACTGGCGATGCAGTTCTTAAAGCAATATTTGGAAGTCAGTAAGAGAAACATAGTTATTTAGAGAGATCCTCTTAGTTGTACTAATTATTCATTCATAACACGACCATTTACAGGATTTTAAAATCCTATCTTCAGGTGTATGAAACTGTAACATACAAAGGAGAGGTGGGAAGAAATATAATGCAACATATGTGTAAAAACCAAAGCAGCAGACTACCGAAACATTGCGACTTACATATTGTATTTGGTAACATGGGCCAGTCAGAGCAATAGTTCCAAATCACCACATGTTGGCGGAACTAGAGAAAAGGGGATAGCCTAATAATCAAACTGACGTAAAATTGTAATATCCAGGTGGATCGGACAAAGGAAACAGAAACCGAGAACAAACACTGTACTCACACTGTCCGTTGCTGGGCAGCCGCACAGTAAGAACGACAACCATGACTGAGTGGAGGGCGACGCCGGAGATCTGGAGGCGTGGTACAGCGGAGGTGCCAACGATGTACAAGCAAGTAAACTGATGTTACCAGCAAAGATGTAGAAAATCTGGGCTAACTGGTCCATGCGCTTATAGTACTTCATTTAAGAACATAATGGAATATGAATGAGCTGTGGCATGTCGATAGGCTAAATAACTCTCAAACATGTGACAAAATGTGACGTTTTTAGGCAATAAGGTAAAATGAATGGCCAAAGGATAATAACAGTAACAATAGTGATAAAAATTAATGGTAATACAGACCATGCGAAGTGAATTGTCATGTGTATGATATATCATGGGCTCAAGTGACGAAAATAAAATATACAAACACCATCACAAATCTAACATGTGGGTATAGAATGTAATCAGCGAAATAACAAACAAAAATATCATACTGGGTGCCATATATTACGCAAAGCAATAAAGGTATGGAAAGGTGGCTAAGAGGGACGCATTAAACGAGTGGGAGCAAAAACCCTGATCCTTACAGACTTGTAAAAATATATGCGATAATAGGCAACAGGGCAATAGTAGGTAGGCCAAATGAGTGAAGAGGGGATTATACAGTAAAATCTGTGTTAAAGAGTAATGGCAGGATGCACTACACCAAGTTAGCCATCATATATGTAGGATAAATTATGGTCTCAAGTGATGTATAAAACTGTATAAAAAGTAGTGAAAACCATCATAAAAATTCTAAAATGTGAGTATAGTGACGCTAGGGGCCGAATGACAGATTAACATGATCAGGCTGAGCGCCCTTTATTAGACGAAATAACACTAATATGGAGAAATGACTCATGCTGAACAATGAATAAGTGGGTAGGTTTAGAGGAATAGGCTAAAAAGGTGACACATTATTTTAGAAACTTTTAGTTTCTCAATAGATCCGTATGTTTCAATGTGGTTTGGTCATTTAGTTTATGTAGTGGATTCTGATTCAAACTGCGTAAAATTTCAATTTCCTCCAGTTAAGTTAAGGACTCGGCATTTCGGCTGTACATGGAGGATACTTAAAGTTATTGCCTGTGTCAGGTACCTTTTCTGCTTGTAGGTAATTAGTTAGGTAGCTCTCGAATTCCTTAAGTCCTGGTGTTCTTTGAACCGAATTACGAAAGTACATCCTATTTGTTTAGCATAAAGGCATTGACAGTCGTCACAATCAATCTGACAGTTACCTGACCGTGCATGTGGTTTGTGGTTATGTGTTTCGTCCTATCTAAACTGTAGGCCCACTTGGGGTGGCATATAAAACGCAGGAGTTATACCAGCCTTTTTTTAAAAAACTATTTGCCCACTTTGTCAGAAATAACTCCTGTTTATGGTATTTTACATTATACGTTCCATGCCAAATCCTTAACGATAGGTGTGAGGGTGGTCCTGTGATTCTTATTATATTGCCTCTTACTGCCGTATCTGTTGCATAAGCATGTCTACTGTTCTACTGTTTGCGTAGAGTACAGTTTACTATGTGTTATGTATCTAATAATTTTCATTTCTTCTTCATAGTCTTATGTGCTGAGTGGTATTTGGTTGGCTCGCTGCAACATATTTGTGTGGGTGGTTGGATGAACTGCGAATGGTACTTTTAGCAGTTGTTTCCTTCCAATAAATGCCCTACATAATTTTATTGTCTTATAAGGTAACAAGGAGATCCGAATATGGAAAAGTAAAATTGTTGTGGTGTTTGAGTGCAAATTGCATATTCGGATGCATGGTATTTAGATCTTAGTGAAACTGTCGGACGCAGGGGGGGGGGGGGGGGGGGGTAGGGGACCATTGTACAAGAGAAGTAAATCGTCAACATAGCGTCGGTAATACACTACGTTTTGCGAGTGATTCCTGTGGACGAAAAGGGCTGACGCCCTAGATGGCTAACGAAAATTTGGCGATTATGCGCTTTCCTATATTGTTACTGGGAATAATTATGGGTCAACACTAGTTTATGAATTTGTCAATAACTTTGCAGGCAACATTAGCATGCTCTTCTAGGTTCTTCTCAATGTGGGGACAACTTCCTTAGTTGCTACCTATATGTGCGTCACTCGTAAGAACAACCTTATTTAAGTGGCCAACGAGCTCACCCATGTTTTTTACAGTGTATGTGGTAGGAAACTAATGTGCAGCAAAACCTATTCAAACTCTTTAGGTAGCCAATAATCCGGAGAGTCAGTGGCGTTCACTTTCGCTTTTAGAGGAGAATTTGGTATATGTATCTTAAGTAAACCTCTTAGGGCCGTGTTTTTCGGAATCATTGGTAGTAATGTCTTTTTTAAAATGAGGTCACAACTTTCTGTATGTTTCTGAGTAATTTTTAGTTTCAGCTGCGAATTGAGACCTTTGATCAAGGGGGCATGCTAGTGTATTGCTACTGTCAAGAAACCCATCGGCTGTTTGTATGTAATCAGTCTCATTAACAATAACAGATGTGCAGCTGGTATGATAAGAGCCAGGTTATATTTGAGTTTCTTATTGACTTTCCGATCTATCTGCTGCTCTTTTGTGGCAGCGTATGGCCTTTGTGTTCTCATGCTACCACTAACCTGTGTGTACTATTTAGAAAATTCATTGTCACTAGCCTTCTTTAGTTTAAAGGTAGTAATTTTTGTTCGAAGCATCACACTCGATTGCTCAAGGGCAGCAGTAGTATAAGCCACTAGAGATGCTGCAGGTTTATAATCAAAACTGGAGTGCGTATTGTATGACAGGTCCTTATTCAACAAGTCACAACTGAAATCAGTATTGCTACGGGCGTCCAGTTTATTATGGGAACGGGGACTACACATGGGTGCATCAACTGATTCTGTTCTGTCAATTCTTAGGCTCAATTTTCTAAACTTCCGCTCATGGGTGTTCTCATGGTCAAATAAAAACAGTCAAGCTCTTTAGCTACTTGTAAATGCGCACTATACATTTTCTTATTAAGAGAGTCCTTCTTTACGTACGATTGTCTAATTTCTTTCACAGTTGCTGTTTTTATCAAATTCCGTATATAACGTGGCATGTGAGCATGTTTCTTATAGAACAGTTGTTTCATAAAATTAGAAAAGACGTTATTTTCTAGACAAATTTTCTTGAATGTTATCCCATCAGAGAATTTAAGCATCTTCTTCCGCAAGCTGAGAAGGTTATAATAACTCTTGGCTGCCCTGCACGACGCTTTATTGCACAGAATTTGGCATGTAGGAGGTCCGCAACTGAGAGAGAATGATTAATGTAGAGAAATCTACTTCAGTTATACCAATTATTTAGTAAGACCACGACCGGTTTTGGGATTTTAAAAGCTGTATGAAACTCTAACATGCAAAGCAGAGGAGGGAAGAAATATAAATTAACATATGTGTAAAAACTAAAACAGTAGACTACCGAAACAAGGCGACTTACTTGTTGTATTTGGCAATGCATAATATGCTGTAAGATCAGCCAGCTCATGAGCTCCAAATCAATGCATATTGGCATAACCTGAAGAAAGCGGAGGCTTTAATAATCAAACTGACCTAAAAATCTAAAGTCTGGGCAGATGGGACAAAGGAAACAGAAACCGAGAGCAAACACCTTTACTCAACACTGTCCAACACCTGGCGGCCTCACGATGGACCACCAAGCAGCTGAGCGGAGCGGCCCGCCGGAAATCTGGAGGGGCCATCGGTGTACTGTATAAGCAAGTAAACTTACGTTATCATCAAAGATATAGAAATTCTGGACTGACTGGTCCGGGCGCTTACAATACATTTAAGAACATAGTAGAATATGAAAGAGATGTTTACCTATTATCATTGCCTCATTGCCTACAAGCGTCACATCTTGTCACATGTTTGAGAGTTATTTAGCCTATCAGCGCATCACATTTCATTCATATTCTATTATTTTCTTAAATTGTATTGTAAGTGCTTGGGCCAGTCAGTCCCGATTTTCTATGTCTTTGCTGGTAACATTAGTTTACTTGTGAATTTTAAAATTTTCCTGACCAACTGAATGTTCAGACAAATTTCGAGCTTGTAGCTGGTCGTCGTTTAGTTCATTGCACGATATTTCGACTGGGCATCTGCCAGTCATCTTCAGGTGAGCCATCGAAGACTGACGAAGAGTTGCTCCGTTCCACCCTCTACAGCGCGCTTCGAGTACTTCGCGCATCCGTCAAAATTCAGGTCGACAGACACACTTCAGGGCGGCTGCGCCCTCGCTGGTGAAACCGCGGAGCTCTGCTGTACTCTGTGTAACCACTCAACACGGGCATTGGCGCCCTCTGTAGTCTTCGATTAGAACAAGTTGTGGAGAAGATGGGGTTCTACCAGTGACCCCTAAACAACCTGAATGTAGAAGTCTGGTCTGAGTATAGAACTGCGGCTTTGCTTCATCCATCATGTTGTAATTTGGCAAACAAATTTACATCGGTCTGTACGTGACAAAGAACTGCAACCTGATTTCTTGTTTTGAACTTCATGTCAACATGTAATGTAATAGGCTGTTGTGGGAGTGGAATCGAAATGTATTTTCTTTTCTTGTTTTAGTAACTTTTCTAGCAGCCATGTTGTAGTTTGTCAAGAAACGAAATATGTGAATGTATGGGTGGCACGATCACAGAGCTGAAGTTCAACAGCCAGTTAGTATAGAGATCACTGCGTTCCACGCACAGTCCAACTGGTAGCCTCCGTCACGGATCATTACATTTTCAGCCAGGGATATTTAAACAAACTTTTTAATAATGGACTCCCGAAAAGATGTAGCTGTGCTCAGAGTCACAGTTCTACCATACTCCATTGAATGTCCAGTGGAAATACAATGTTCGGAAGTAGCAGACTTGATTGGCTGGAAAAGGCGAATGTAACGTTGATGTTCACTGCAGCTTTCTTGCACAGTGCGTGTGGTCTGTCCTGCGTAGGCCGTACAACACTGACAAGATAATTTGCAAATTCCGGTCTTCCGCAATAACAAGTCGTCCTTCACCGATCTCAAAAGGTCTGAAATTTTAGATGGTGGACGGAAAAAACTTTCACTTGAAATTTACAGAGGATTCTTGCTATTTTAAACGAATTGTTGTCCACAAAAGGAAGAAAAGCTAAAGATTTTGTCGGTGTGTTCTCCTATTTATCCACTTCTTGATTCTTGATTTTAACTTTCAGTGCTCTGTTAATTGGCTGGGTGGAATATCAATTCCTTCCAAACACTATCCTTAGGTAGGCGAACTCTTTAGATAAACTGTCTAGATCTGAGACAAATGTGATCTCTGTGTGCCAGAGTCTTAAGCACTCTCATACTTTGCGGCCAGTGACGACATCTTGGCGCTTGCAAATATAAATCAGTAAGAGTGGGCATACAATAAAGTGAATGCTCCAGAGAGCCTTCATTCTATTGCCTAACCAACACATCCAAGAAAAGCAGACAACCATATTTCTCTGTTTCCATGCTGAACCGAATATTGTTATGAATGGAGTTGAAGTGGCGAAGAAACTCCGTCAATTTATCTTCTCCATGAGATCGCACTATGAAAATGTCGTCCACATACCTCCAAAATATATTTAGTTTAACGGCAGATGATTCAAGCGTTCTCTCCTCTATATTCTCTACAAAAAGGCTTGCGACCCTCTGTCTCTTGTCTAGTAAATGAATCAATCAGTTATGAGTTTTTGTGAATTAGAAGCTTCAGTCCGTCGCGATTTAAAATGAAATGGCCACATTAACCTAGCTGGAGTGATGTCAGACTCATATTTACTGGAAGAATTCCAAGGAAGTACAATTTGCACGTGAATATGGTAACTCACGAAGCGTTTGTTCGACGAATCCTTGAGGTCTGTTCGCCAGCCTAGGGCCTTTACTAGAGTAGTGCAAGCGCACACACGGCTAATTGTGTGCTGTTCATTCGGCTTCGGTGCACTAGAGATAGGGTGAAACGGGGTGGACAAACTTCGTATAGGTCAGCAGACGCTACGTCAGATGATGGATACTACCCCGTGTAATGACAGACACTTACTCGGCGTGATCAGTCACCTAAATATCATGCAGCTGCGCCATCTTGCATATAGGCTGTGAAGCCGCAGAGTGCATAGGTGCGATGTGCTTCCCGCAGTCGACAGTACACCTCACGCAGTGTCGTGCTGTCGTCATCCGCCGTATTTCCTCAGCAGTGTGGTAGAGGCACGCACCTGTCGCGTGACACTTTGCGAGTGCTCGCGTGTATGAAAGCGAGTGCGGTAGCTGCCAGCTGAGTGAAACTGAGCTGCGCGAAGAACGAGTGACGGCGAACGCGAGCCGCTCATGCAGCTTCGCCATGCAGATGGAGGGCTCTAGCCCTTACCAGTCTATCATGAAGCAAGAGATATGATGAAGTCACAAAAGAGCTGCACTCTTCGTTGCGGTCAAGACACAAAGGAATTAAAGACGTTAGCTGTCAGTAGGCCTTGACTTATATTAGTGGGGCAAGTTGAAAATAGGTGCTGGGCTGGAATTCGAACCCGTGTCTCCTGCCTACTAAGCAGATGTGCTGACCACTACACCATCTGGACACAGTGGTCACGACAATTGCACGGACTAGTCTAGCACGCCCCCTGTCAGACCCTAGTACTCACACTGCTGAACTAGTGCCCCTGCATATTAGCCCCATTACCTGTGGCGTCTCCCTGGTTCCCGTAAGAGTTCGAGCTTGGTGAGCATCTGCACTGAAGGGATCACCTGCTATTTTCACAATTATACACAACAGGAAAAAATTAATACACCCTATCAGAGGTTTCCAATTTGCTCAAGATTTATTGTTGCACATAGAGCACAGGAAATGATTACATTCACAGATAAATAGCACAAGTGGTCCTGAGGTACCCGGTATCACCCATGCTGAAACACCCATATTAGTATGTGATGCATCCGCCATGGATATCAGTGCAGGCGCAGATGGCGAATACTGTTATGGGATACGTTACGCCATGCCTGCTCGACCTATTCACATAGGTGTCTAAGAGTTGTTGGCTGATGAATCACAAGAGCCACTTCTCGTCCCATCATATCCCACATGTGCTCTACTGGATACAAGTTCAGAGATAGTGCTGCCCAGGGAGTTCCTGCACGTCTTGCAGAGCACGTGTGTGTTTCACAGTCAGTATGTGGGCGAGCATTATCCTGTTGAAGCAACCCGTCACCTTCCTTTTGCAAGAATGGCAAAAGAATGGGTTAACAACATTCTGCACGTACCGAACTCTGGTTAGCGTCCGCTCTAGATACAAGAATTGTATCCCAGACCATAAAGCGGGGGGGGGGGGGGGGGGGCTGGGGTGTTTTGGACGAATGTACTCTACGAGACGGCGCTCACCAGATCTATGTCGTGGGCTCAAGCGATCATTATTTGCGTGCAAGCAGAATCTGCTTTATCGCTGAAGACCACAGCGCGCCTTCCATCTTACAAGTGGTTTTCTGACGGCACCAATCCAGTCGTGTACGTCGATGATGTGGCATGAGTGGAAGATGGGCTAGAGGTGTGTGTGAATATAGTACAACTGCTAATAACCGGTTTGCAACAGTTAGTGCTGACACGTTCGGGCTCACAAGCCGCCTTATCTGTGTGAAAGTTCTTTATTTAAATGTGTGTGACAGAACTTAAATTGCAGAATGACTGAGAAGATGAAACTTCTACATTAAATAATTCTGAAACAGCTGAGTAAAACCGAACGTACTGAGCCTACTTTCTCTTTACTTTTTCTTACGATGTCAACACTGACCCACAATATTCTAGCGCAACGCAATTTGACTGTTAAAAAAAAAAAATTCAACCTGACTTCAAATAATTAATTCAAAAGAATGGCCTGACTAAAAGGATATCTTAACAATAACCTATACGTTTCATTAAGTACTTACCTCAAAAAATTTTCATAACGCGAACTACTGCAATACAGCTAGCGTCAATACTGCCAGCTAAATAAAAGATTCTAACTACTAAAGCCACTAACTACTAATAGGCATGTGGTTAGCAAAGGAAATATTTTGTTGCAAACCAAATAATGTATTTTTTTACCTTAATAATATGAAATCCTGTTCTAACACGATTATAAATCGTCATTGACATCTAGTACAAAGGTATATAATCATGAATAATATTCAATCTCCACGTCGAACATGTACAGATCGTTAGCCTACGCTAACGCTTCAGACTTCTACTCTCCATCAATGCTAACTTCTCACATCTAACATCCATCACTGCTGGCTGTTCACCTCCAACTGCCCAACAGTACTTCCATCACTGCTGGCGACTAACTTCAACCGCCCAACACTACTGGCGATTAACTTCCAACAACGAGTCCAATCAGCCACAGAGTCTCTTACAAAGAAAGCGCAGTCAGAGATCCAATGCAAAACGATGCACAGCGCTGCCAACACAGAAGCAGCCCACTTACATTGATCCTGGCCACTGCCCAAAATAATTAGTAAATTTTTTCTGGGGAGCAGGGGGGCTATGTAAGTGGGCTGCTTATGAAATGATATGTATAGGTTACTGTGAAGATTTCTTTTTAATCAGGGCCATTTATTGAATTAATTATTTGAAGCCAGGTTGTAATTTTTTTTTGAGCAGTCAGATTGTGTTGCGCTAGAATATTGTGGGTAAAGATAAGAAAAAGTAAAGAGAAAGTAGGCTCAGTAAGTTCAGTTGTACTCGGCTGTTTCAGAATCAAATAATGTAGAAGTTTCATCTTCTCAGTCATTCTGCAATTTAAGTACTGACACACACATTTAAATAAATAAGTTTTCTGTGCTGTGACAGCTGTACGATCTGCGAGTACTGTCCTTATAATGCGACGATCCTGGCGTGTGTCTGTGCTGCGTGCACGTCCAGAACATCTTCTATGGGTATGAGAGTGTTCACGGGACCACTGACACCGTCATGGTTGCACAACTGACGCAGCACGTCCAACATGTGTGGCATTCTCCGAAAGAACCATCCCACCACTCTGAAGGCCAAAATTTGACCCTTTTCATACTCACTCAGTTACCTACAGGAAACACGAGTGCATGTCCATGGCATGGCTGCCTGCTTGCCTCACACGTCTGCCCACACTGAGCCTTCTGGCTGTGAGCATTCACTATTAAAGAGTAGACACAGAGGGCGCTCTGTTAGCTATCTTTTGGCGGACGACGTTGAAACCATTATCAGTACATCTACCATCCACCAGGTGGCATAAGCCGTCATCGGATCAAAATTGACGTCGCCTTTGCAGGTGTACTATTTTTTTGCGGCACTGTATATATGTCGTGTCTGTTCTTTCGGATATGTCTGAAAGAACTTGAAAGCGTCACAGAAATGATCAACAAATTGCAGTAGGAGACGCTAACATATCGGCGATGTTCAAACTGGAGAGCCTTACTCACAAAATTGCGAGAGCCTATGTTCGAAAACTTGTAAAGATATATATACTCAGGTATACATACAGCGTAGTCCCCCATGCGGATCCTCTACAACCTCATTCCTTTCCCCATCTGCTCCATTTCCTCGAAAATATCTGCATACTCTACACCTCCCGCCGCCTTGATCCCCCGCACCCTCTTGTTGCTCCTTTCCTCTCCAATCCCCGCCCTCTGCCACGCCTTCACTGTTGTGTCCTTCCTACCCTCCATCTCCACACCCTTCATCTCCTTTCCCAAGGTGGCTTCTGTTAACTCCCCCTCCTGGATGATAGCCTCTCTCCCTCCATTTATCCCTCCTATCAACTCTGATCCTCACTTGCCCCTCTGTCCTTTCCTCTGTCCTATCCCCAGGCTCCCTCTTCCCCCCCCCCCCCTACCATCCTGTTTTCTCCCCACCTAACCTCTCTCTGCCTCTCTTCTCCCCCCCCCCCCAAGTCCTTTTATATTCCCCTCCTCTGCCTTCTTTCCCCACTCCCTGTCGCATCTGCCCAGAACCTCCGCCCCCCCCTTTCTTATGGGTACTCGTCCTCCATCGGCTCCTTTCCCCCCCTCCCCCCACTTCGTTTTTCCTCTCTTCCCCCCCCCCCTTTTCTTTCATCTGTCCAGGTTCCCCCCGTCTGCCCTCGGCTGTGGTATGTCATATTAGTGCCAACTTTTTAGTGCAGCGTTCAAGTGAATGTTCCGTGTTGTTCGTCTTTCCAAAGTGTTGCGAACAGAAATCATGCTGTATCTTCTGGTAAACCTTCCGGGATGTAAGGTCGTGGTCCATGAAACTCTTCAGCTCCTAACGTAAGCTGGGTGTGAATTTTACATCACTTGCGAACAGAAACCAGACTGTCGCCGTGTTTTTTAATTGTCTGTCTATTATTTTACCTGTCTGCTTCATATGTATTCGATTAGCATCATCAACCATTTGTTTTATGTTTTAAGTTCCACGATTTTTCGCCATTTTACCATTTAAGTCACCGAATTTATCGCCTGCTTTTATTATTTATTATCTTCATCTTTTTAAAACAAATTCTGTAGGCTGAAGAGCGGCTGCCAGCCCGCCCCCTTCGGGGGGAATCGAAACTGAATAAAGGAAAAAAACAAAAAATACAGCGTAATGTCGAAGACGTCAAAATTAGGAAATATTGGGTTCATACCGATCTTTTTTCCCGCATTGTGAAATGACACTAATACGAGGACTGTCCAGAAAGTAAGTTACGATTGATCGCGAAATGAAAATCACAGTGAAAATCAGAAATGATTCATTTGTAACAGTTAGCTACACCTTTCAGCTACTTCTCTACGTAGTCGCCGTTCTGACTCAGACATTCGTCGCAGCGTTGTACCAACTTTCCAATACCCTCATCATAGAAGGCAGCCGCCAGTGCTTTCCGCCAATTCTCTACTCTGGCCTAAAGCTCGTTGTCTGTGCCAAAATGTTGTCTTCATAGCCAGCGGTTCGTTTGAGCAGAGATGAAACTCAGAGGGAGACAATTACAGGCTGTTTTGCGGGTAACCAAACATTTCCAATTGAAACGATGCAGGAACATCTTCATTGCCCCTGCAGAATGAGGCTGAGAATTGTCTTGAAGAAGAAACCGCACGACAGTTATGTAATGTTGGTTGCATAGCTTCAGGGGAAAATTCTCACCAGGCCCTCGTGCTTGGCGGGATACACTATTTTCTATAACATCTTTAGGCGCTCACTAAGAGCTCAGGAATGAAAAGAGCGACATAATTCTACCTAGAGTCATACTAGAGACACTGCCCAACACATCTTTGCAAAGCTTTATCGGATTTTCGTAGTCGTTTCCATTTCGCGACCGATCGTAACTTACTTCCTGGACACCCCTCGTACAATACACACCTTCTGCCACACACTTTACAGATGTCGATGTACGACAGATGCGTGTAAACAGGTTTGAGGAAGACAGTAAACACAAAAGAAACGGGAGAGCTGAGGGAGGGGGCGTTGTTTCTGGTTCCAGGCGACGCCAGCCCGCTGGAGCCGCGCGGCGCCCAGCAGCGGGTGCGGAGCGTGGCTGCCGTGTCGGAACGTGTGGCTGCCGCCCTGCGCGCTGCCGGCCGTCTGCCTGCTCCTGCCGGCGCTCGCGCTGCTGCCCGCCACGCAGGCTGTCGCGGCGCGCTTCGACGCTCCCAGTAAGCTCCCTCCCACATCTGTGTCCACTCCTGCTGGTCCCTTTCTATTATCTCACCGAGATCTGGACCAGATTAGATTAGAAATTTAAAAGCCAGGCTCAAAGTTCACTACTGCCCATTACACAAATGTCTACAATAAGACATCGTGGACTCTACTAGACATCTAACTACAGATGTACACCGATGAATCAAAACATGATTACCTGTTTAATACCGTGTTGCTCCACTTTTCAAACACAGTACAACAGATATTATTATTATTATCGAATGTTTCAATTACAGTAATATACAATGAAATATATATAAATGAACATGTGAAATTATATACAGTACACATGTTTTAAAACGGCTCAGACTACACTCGGATGTTGATGGACTCGATCCAGTGGAGTGCCTCCTGGGATGCTTGATGGAGCTTCTCAATACCAACAAGGAAGCGTCTGATTGGACATTCATTCACAATGTGGCTCATTGTTTGGGTGTCACCACAGTCACACACACTGTCACTTGAAAAGCCCCACTTGTGCATGTTGTATTTGCACCTACCCTCTTCAGCCCGATATCTGTTTAACTGCACCCACACCTCCCTTGGTTGGTGGATGCCTGGAACTGTAACTGTTGGATTGTCTACAAGTTCGTGGTTTCGGGTTCTTGTAGCTTGCCACTCACGTTTTCACTCTGCGTCCTGGTCGAATCCTGTGGATCGCATTTGGACTCCCATTTCGTATGCTGGTGTTCTAGACTTCAGGCGTTTCCTGGGCAGTGATAGCAAATCGTCATGAAGAGGGATAGAGTTGTTTTCAGAAACTTGCTGGCAGAGGTTGTGAAGAGCAGCCTTTCGACGGAGGTTTGGTAGACAGATGTTTGAAAGCACTGGTAACCAGCAAGTAGGTGTAGACCGGACTGTACCACTAATTACTCTCATAACTGAGTTCGTTTGGACGTCTACTTTCACTACGTAGGCGCTTCGGAGCCAAACTGGTGCACAGTATTCTGCTACAGAGTATACCACAGCAAGGGATGCTCCTCGGAAGACTGATGTGGTTGCTCCCCATGTACTGCCTGCCAACTTTCTCACAAGGTTCACTCGTATTGGTATCTTCTTGGCCAAGTTGGAAGGTGTTTTTTGTATGTTAAAGTTCTGTCCACAGTGACTCCCAGGTATTTTCGGCCAGAGGGCCGACTGATCTTTGCTGATGAAAGGCGATTAGAGAGGTGGAACTGTCTTACCTCGGTTTTAAAAACATTTGGTCTCAGTCGCCATGCCATCTAAAATTTTGAGAGAACAACAGATATTATGCTTTTTATGAATTCTACAAGTGCGTGAAGAAATTCCCGCAAATTACGGGATGGCGGTTTACGGGCACGCCGTTGGCGCCCGATATGTGT
Organism: Schistocerca piceifrons; assembly: GCF_021461385.2. Lineage (NCBI taxonomy): Eukaryota > Metazoa > Arthropoda > Insecta > Orthoptera > Acrididae > Schistocerca > Schistocerca piceifrons. Next base: position 660,612,441 of record NC_060138.1, read on the forward strand.
TCCAATGGATTCACATCAGGCACATTTGGTGGCCAAGACGTCGATGTGAGTTCAGCATAACGCTCCTCAAACCACTGTAGCACCATTCTGACCTTGCAACGCGGCAGTTATTCTGCTGGAAGATGGCGTCGCCGTAGGGGCAGACTTCGAGCATGAAGCGATACATGTGGTCCACAATGAGTTTCACGTAGTTCACTGCTCTCATGATTCCTTCAATTACCCCCACAGATACCATGGAAGCCTGACTCAGTGTACCCATAGCCTAATTCTGCCCTCATCGGCCTGCATCTATGTCGTGGCACATATTTCGTGCTGCCATTCGCCTGGATAGCCCAACCGTTGCCCTGGTGTAACAAAAAATGCGATTCATTCGACAGGCGACACATTTCTATCGATCCACGGTGGAAACTCGGTTTGCTGTGCCCACTGCAATCATAACTGACGATGTCATTGGGCCAACACAGGAACACGTGGGGATCGTATGATGTGGAGCTCCATGTTCAACAATGGCCTTTAAACGCGTGCTCCGAAACATATATGCCTGCTCCAGCATTCCACTCTGCCGTCAGCTCTGCCAGATTGCTGCCAACCTTGGCCTATATAGTGGGGGATCCTCCGACCTCTATGTTTTGTGATGAGTCGTGGTCGTCCAACACCGTATGGCCTACTTGTTATTTCACTATGCTTCAACGACTTTCCATAGGTGCTCACGATAGTAGTACACCAACAGGCGAACAGCTTCTCCGTTTCAGTCTCAAAAAAATGGTTCAAATGGCTCTGAGCACTATGGGACTTAACATCGGTGGTCATCAGTCCCCTAGAACTTAGAACTACTTAAACCTAACTAACCTAAGGACATCACACACATCCAGGCCCGAGGCAGGATTCGAACCTGCGACCGTAGCGGTCACGCGGTTCCAGACTGAAGCGCCCAGAACCGCACGGCCACCCGGCCGGCGCTTCAGTCTCGTTTCCAGCCGCAGCGCCACAGCAAAGTATGCTTTCTCAGAACCGCTTACACAGGGTGTAGCAGAGGAAACGCATGTTTTTTGAACCGCTAGTACGTGGCGAAGAGAGTGGGTATTGACCTTGAATGAATCTTGGCAGACTGCCCATACAATGCAGCTTCAGTCGCTATGGAGCGTTGGAGCGTAGAGCATCGTGTGTTCGTTGTCGAGCAGTACTTTAGAAACAATGATTCCGTAGTCACAGTGCAAAATTTGAGAGTTGGACGAGGTACGTGCGTGATCGAAATACTGTACTCTGATGGCTTGCAGCGTTTAGAAGTACTGGATCTGTGATGAAAAAGAAACCATCTGGTCTTCCCCGTTTAGTGTGTACTCCGGAAAATGTAGACCGAGTGAGAATGGCAGGTCTTGCTAGTCCGAAACGATCGGCTAGAAGACAGGCTGCAGCACTGGGTACGTCACGTCGTTCGCTTCACCGCTTCTTACACGATGATCTTCAGTTTCACCCGTACAAGATAATGATCGTCCAGCAGCTTAGTGAAGGGGAGCTTGTGCAGCGCCGAGAGTTTTGTCGCGTAATGGACGAAATTTTTACGGAAGATGCAGATGATACAATTTTCATGAGTGATGAAGCACATTTTAATGTATACAGTTAAGTCAATGTTCAAAATTGTCGGTATTGGGCGCTGTAGAACCCACATGAATTACACCAAAGACCTCTCCACAGTTTAAAAGTAACAGTGTGGTGCTGCATTTCAAAGATGGGGATTGCTGGACCCTATTTTTTTGAAGAGGAAGGAACTGCAGTTACTGTGTCATCAGTGCGCTACGTTAACATGTTAACCAACTTTCTTCGTCCAAAACTTGAAAGGCGTCAAGTGAACGTGGAAGAAATATGGTTTCAGCAGGATGATGCCACAGCTCACAAGGCGAGAGCATCCATGGAAGTGGTTCGACAGATGTTCTCAGGACATGTTATTTCGAGATATGGTGATATTTATTGGCCCCTCGCTCACCCGATTTGTCGATATGATACTTCTTTTTATGGGGATATTTAAAATCAAAAGTCTGCATGAACAAGCTTCGCACAGTCGATGACCTGAAGAATTCCATTCGCCAGGAAATTGAAGCCATGCCGAATGAAATGGTGGAGAGAGGCGTACGTAACTTTCGGGAGAGGATCAAAATTTGTATCTCGATAGAAGGACGTCATCTCCAAGACATTATTTTTCGAACCTAATTAAAGTATGTATATTTCAAAACTGCATTAAAAAATCTATCATTTAATACTTGTTTTTATTATTTTTATCAAACCGGGTTTCAGTCATTCAATAGTGAAAAACATGCGTTTCTTCTGCTTCACCCTGTATCACTGGATTTCCTCATTTACGACTCGTTTCTTCGCTATAGTGACGGTCCATTCGTCTCTCTTCCGCTTACACTATTTCCTTACTGCGTTACGTGTCCGCAACATCACCAAGAGGCATTCAACCTCGTGGTGGGTAGTAGTATTAATGTTTTGGCTCATCAGTGGATACCGAGACAGATGTGAAGAAAGGATCAGACAAAATCGTAAATATAACGAAAATAGCTAAAACGTTTTCATCATTTCGGCGCCAAGAAGTTGTTTTTAACAGTAGGAAACTAATAGCGAAATGTGTCGTACAGAAATGTGTTTGCAATTATTATCACAATCAGTGTCCCTAAATTGTCAATACTACTAAATTGTCAATACCAGTGCACAACGGTCTGTTTGCATGGCGTTTCTTTTCAAAAATACCTTCTGAAAGTACACTGTATTGTTGTAATAGATAAAAATCTGCCATATTCCAATGAAAAAAATCTTTTCTTCCTTTTAGCCATTTTGTCCAGCCACTGCACTGGTAGTGCCAACCGGTGGGCATGATGCAAACTCGGTAGGTTTACGGCTTTGTTCATGCATCAGTCATATTTCTACTTGTAATATTTTGGAAAATATATAAATTTCAAAATTAATGAATCACTTATTATAGCCCTGTGCATCTGGGGTCCTGTCGGGTTCCAGCACTGTGCGATCAGAGCAGTTCCTGCCAGAATGATTTATGAATCTTATGCAAACAAACACCACCTGTCGTCCTTAGTTCCTCATCCCTCTTCCCCTCTGTCTCCCCCTTCTGTGCCTCCTTTCTCAGTATGTATCTTGTGATTTTATCCAGCGAAATTTGTGTCCTAAGTTATTATCTTAGTGTTTATAATTTATGACTGGCCTTACCTTGATTAGTACAATTTATGACACAGTATGGCCGACTCACTATGACGTCACTATCAGACTGTCCAGGTTAAGTCCATCGCTACATTATAGTGGTGGTGTGAAAAAAATGGCAGAAAACTACAGAAATCCGAATCTATTTACGCAAGAATGTTTCTCTAGCTCTGTATACATTAAGAAACACACAGCATGTCACATAAGGTAGTGTTAAAATTACACTGGGGAGGTACAAAATGGTTCAAATGGCTCTGAGCACTATGCGACTTAACTTCTGAGGACATCAGTCGCCTAGAACTTAGAACATCACACACATCCATGCCCGAGGCAGGATTCGAACCTGCGAACGTAGCGGTCGCTCGGCTCCAGACTGTCGCGCTAGAACCGCACGGCCACTTCGGCCGGCGTGGAGGTACATAAATAAATTACATTGACATCCCTTGCTTCCATATTTATACAATTTCCCACACTCATCTACATCTAATCTACATCTACACTCTGCAAATCACACTTAAGTGTCTGGCAGAGGGTTCATCGAACCACCCTCACAATTCTCTATTAGTCCAATGTCGTATAGCGCGCCGAAAGAACGAACGCCCATATCTTTCCGTACGAGCTCTGATTCCCCTTATTTTATCGTGGTGATCGTTTCTTCCTTTGTAGGTCGGTGTCAACAAAATATTTTCGCATTCGGAGGAGAAAGTTGGTGATTGAAATTTTGTGAGAAGATTCCGTCGCAACGAAAAACGCCTTTCTTTTAATGATGTCCAGCCCAGATCCTACTTGTTCTGTTGTCCAGCCCAAATCCTACTTATTCTGTTACCACCACCACAGATAGGACAGGAACGATTACATGTTTATTTAAAAGAAGCAGAATGCTAGAATGTCACTACTTTGGTCTGCTCCATTAGTGAGGTCATCTTAACTGTATCGTTGCCAGCCATATAGGCAATACTTTGTGTCGCCACCATTGCTGCCACTGCCGTCTCTCCCTCGTCGCGTCTGTTTGACTCAGTGTCCGAGTGTGGAATGACTTTAACAGTGAGGCCACGACCTCCACTGTGCACACCACAACTGCCACCAAGCATCTGAGGCATGCATGCGAGCCACACCCCTAGACACCTGTCCCCCACTTCCCAACAGCTCTGCATCCACCTCTATCAACAAATTATGCTCCCCTCATAACTCCTAGAACAGATGAGACAGGCTGAGTCAGTATTTGGCTTTACCACCATATGCAGGAAGCAGCCACCAGTTTTACACTTAAACACACTCTAACAATTTTATAACTGACCTCTTATCTGTCTGGAGTATTTCTGAGAATGAGACATCGTTCTAGAACTTCAACATACTAACCTTAGCAAAGTTTTCTTGTGTAGAGTTCTACACAAATAGGACAAAACTTGTGTGGAATAGTTGCATACTCTTTTTTAATGTGTGATCTATCTCTGTGAGCTATATATGTATGTATATGGGATTCTAGATGACTTATCATTCCGCTGTTAAAGTGTAGATGTGTGATGTCATCTCCCACTATATTGTAGTATAATCCTATTCGACGGAGTTTGCGTACCTCATTTATTGTTACGTTTGCGGTACTGAGGCCGGTAGCGTTAATGAAATCTGTAAATGTTGGTAGTTTATATTGGACGTGTCCACACTCCCAGACACCTTGCGAAACTGTCAGTGGTTCTACCGAATATTTATATCGACAGTCTGTTGCGTCTTCTGTTGCTTTTATCTTTGTTTTAAAAGTTATTACGAAAAGCAGCTTGCATGTGTTTTACAACTAGCTGTAACACACAGCACCAATTTCACCCAATTCTTTATGCACAAATGCATCAAGATTGTTTTTAGCTGTAAGAATAATTTTTAATGTACCCACCGGCCAACAGACCTGGCGAAATACCGAATAGTATCAGTTGCTTAACGCAGATACACTCCTGGAAATGGAAAAAAGAACACATTGACACCGGTGTGTCAGACCCACAATACTTGCTCCGGACACTGCGAGAGGGCTGTACAAGCAATGATCACACGCACGGCACAGCGGACACGCCAGGAACCGCGGTGTTGGCCGTCGAATGGCGCTAGCTGCGCAGCATTTGTGCACCGCCGCCGTCAGTGTCAGCCAGTTTGCCGTGGCATACGGAGCTCCATCGCAGTCTTTAACACTGGTAGCATGCCGCGACAGCGTGGACGTGAACCGTATGTGCAATTGACGGACTTTGAGCGAGGGCGTATAGTGGGCATGCGGGAGGCCGGGTGGACGTACCGCCGAATTGCTCAACACGTGGGGCGTGAGGTCTCCACAGTACATCGATGTTGTCGCCAGTGGTCGGCGGAAGGTGCACGTGCCCGTCGACCTGGGACCGGACCGCAGCGACGCACGGATGCACGCCAAGACCGTAGGATCCTACGCAGTGCCGTAGGGGACCGCACCGCCACTTTCCAGCAAATTAGGGACACTGTTGCTCCTGGGGTATCGGCGAGGACCATTCGCAACCGTCTCCATGAAGCTGGGCTACGGTCCCGCACACCGTTAGGCCGTCTTCCGCTCACGCCCCAACATCGTGCAGCCCGCCTCCAGTGGTGTCGCGACAGGCGTGAATGGAGGGACGAATGGACACGTGTCGTCTTCAGCGATGAGAGTCGCTTCTGCCTTGGTGCCAATGATGGTCGTATGCGTGTTTGGCGCCGTGCAGGTGAGCGCCACAATCAGGACTGCATACGACCGAGGCACACAGGGCCAACACCCGGCATCATGGTGTGGGGAGCGATCTCCTACACTGGCCGTACAACACTGGTGATCGTCGAGGGGACACTGAATAGTGCACGGTACATCCAAACCGTCATCGAACCCATCGTTCTACCATTCCTAGACCGGCAAGGGAACTTGCTGTTCCAACAGGACAATGCACGTCCGCATGTATCCCGTGCCACCCAACGTGCTCTAGAAGGTGTAAGTCAACTACCCTGGCCAGCAAGATCTCCAGATCTGTCCCCCATTGAGCATGTTTGGGACTGGATGAAGCGTCGTCTCACGCGGTCTGCACGTCCAGCACGAACGCTGGTCCAACTGAGGCGCCAGGTGGAAATGGCATGGCAAGCCGTTCCACAGGACTACATCCAGCATCTCTACGATCGTCTCCATGGGAGAATAGCAGCCTGCATTGCTGCGAAAGGTGGATATACACTGTACTAGTGCCGACATTGTGCATGCTCTGTTGCCTGTGTCTATGTGCCTGTGGTTCTGTCAGTGTGATCATGTGATGTATCTGACCCCAGGAATGTGTCAATAAAGTTTCCCCTTCGTGGGCAATGAATTCACGGTGTTCTTATTTCAATTTCCAGGAGTGTATTTACTCCATTCCATGAAGAGTATATTCTCTTGTCTACAGTGCGTGGTTTGGGAACATAAGTTAGTAATGATCATGAAGTTCTTAGCATAGCATCCGCAGACCTGCATTACTTCTTATATCAGTATCTTCCTGCGATGTGATAACACACAATGAAGAGCCATTTTTGAGTATAAAAAGGTTAAGGGGATTGGTACACTCTTTGTAAACTTTTCTCCCATGCTATTCGAGAGAGGAATGATCGCTATGACTTTGACATTATATACTGTTTGACAAAAGTCATGGGACACCTCCTTCCAAACAGCAACTTACGCGATCATTAGTTTGAAATTCCCTGGGTGATTCTTCCTCCCTGGAGTGACGTCTGATGGCTACCTGCTGTACACCTATGTTGCTGCGCCATCGGTTACCATGTATTTTACTTGCACGCCAGTGTGAGATGTTGCCTTATTACGTACCAGTTTTTCTCTTCCAGACATCTACAAGTTGTAGTTGTTATTGAGGTCTTTAGTCCAAAGACAGGTTTGATGGACCTCTCCATGCACTCTATCCTGTGCAAGCCTCCTCATCTCCGAGTAACTACTGCAACCTACATCTTCTTAGTGTAGTCATCTCTTGGTCTCCCTCTCCAATTTTTACCCTCCACGCTTCCCTCGAGTACTAAATTGGTGATCCATTGATGCCTCAAAACGTGTCCTAACAACCGATCCCTTCTTCTAGTCAAGTTGTACCACAAACTCCTCTTCTCCCCAATTCTATTCAGAGTCTCCTCATCAGTTATGTGATCTACCTACCTTATCTTCAGCATTCTTCTGTGGCATAAAATTTCAAAAGCTTTTATTCTCTTCTTGTCTAAACTGTTTATCGTTCATGTTTCACATCTATGCATGGCTACAATCCATACAAATACTTTCAGAAAAGACTTAGTGACACTTAAATCCATTCTTGATGTTAAGAAATTTATCTTCGCCAGAAACGGTTTTCTTGCCATCGCCAGTCTACATTTTATATCCTCTCTGCTTCTGCCACCCTCAGTTATTTTCCTGCCCAAATGGCAGAACTCATCTTCTACTTTAAGTGTCTCATTTCCTAATCTAATTCCCTTAGCATCACCTGATATAATTCGACTACATTCCATTATCCTCGTTTTGATTTTGTTGATGTTCATCTTATATCGTCCTTTCAAGACATTGTCCATTCTGTTCAGCTGTTCTTCCAAGTCCTTTGCTGTCTCTGGCAGAATTACAATGTCATCGCCAAACCTCAAAGTTTTTATTTCTTCTCCATGGATTTTAATTCTTACTCCGATTTTTTTGTTTCCTTCACTGCTTGCTCAGTATACACATTAATAACATCGGGGATAGGCTACAACCCTGTCTCACTCACTTCTCAACCACTGCTTCCCTTTGAAACGTCCCCTTTCAACAATTATACATGACTGTGCTTAAACTGACACACACATGACTGTGTTTAAACTGACACACAATATTTTTAGCGCAACGCAATCTGACTTTCAAAAATCTCTACAAAAGAATTGCCCTGACTAACATTAACCTATACCTTTCACAAATCACTTACTTCACAAAAATCTTCGTTACTCGAATTACTGCAATACAGCGAGCGCCACTACTTCCAGCTAAATAAAAGATTCAAACTACGGAAGGCACTAACTACTGATAGGCATAGTTAGCAAATGAAAGATTTTAATAGAGAACAAACAATGTATTTACCTTAATAGTGTTGAAAAATCGTAATATACATAGCAGTTCATGACATCCAGTCTTACAAATTTCAAAACTCCGCCATTTCTCTCCCCACATCCACCACTGCTGGCGGCTCACCTTCAACTGCGCAACGCTACGCGCTGTTAACATCCAGCTGCCCAACACTACAATGGCAGACAACAATGCAAATTAGCCACAGACTGCACACAGCACAACCAGTGATTTTCATACAGAGCGCTACGTAACGTTGCCAATAAGAAAACATAAACAGCCTACTTACACAGCCCCCATGCTCCCCACAAAAAATTTTACAAATTTTTTTGGGCAGTGGCCAATAATGATTTGATAAAATTTTTCATAATTGCAATAACGAAGAAATCAAATGCACACACTTATTGATACAATGTTGGTCAAAAGCTAAAATTTTCACACAGTCCATAAAGACAGTCCTGATCGTTCATCACAGTAAAATAGCAGTGATTTTCTCAAAGTCTGAGCAGTAGAAGAAAATGCACACGGAAGTAGTGGATTTCCATGCAGTCTTGAAGAAGTAGTGTTGTCCTTCCAACGAAAAGACAGTGCTGACTCTTTACATGCAGACAGGTAATGGGCCACAACAGAGCAAACCCACAACAGAGTCATTCGAAGTTTTGAAGACTATTGGTAGGTAGGTCATCACAGAGCAGACCCACTGTAGTCCTGGTAGAGATTATGGTATTGGTGGGCCACCAGAGGTGCAGACCCACTGCAGTCCATGTAGAGATTGTGGTATTGGTGGGCCACCAGAGGTGCAGACCCACTGCAGTCCATGTAGAGATGGCCAGCAGCCATCTGTTGTGACTGTGCGGGTGCACAATCACCATTGAAGAGTCTTGCGGATAATATAGCAAGTCCATAACCACCACTTGTGCACTCACAAAGTTTTTGGAATTGTCCTTAAAACCAGCAATGCTGTTATCCAGTCCCTTGCTGAATTATTAACACATGTGCAAACGCTAACAGTCCCTACTTCTCACATATTGTCCATATACTATGACCAACAGAAACGTGTGCAATGAAATGGAACTTACAAGTTAATTATATGATGAACTGGTGTCAATTAAAATTTTATAATATGAGAATACAATTACAAAGGTGCAAAATACATCATTCAAGAACATAACAATGCAGATAACATTTGTAGTAAAACAGGCTTTACAAAAGAATAGAAATAAACATGTACATCATTGTTACAAGAATTATGACATAAGTACATACATAAAAGATTAGAATGACTTTCGAAACATCAACATGAGCATTAAAACAAAACAGAATAAATAATACCTAAACATCTTTATGAATAAAATAACATAGTATTTAAAAATTCTACAACATAAATCTTATTAGCTAAACACATAAAGACAGGAAAAGCACAAATATACAAGAGTACACAAACACATAGCAGAATAACACAGGGTGAAAGGACAGGGTTTGTTTTCAGTGTAACATTTGGTACTGCAGTATTTTGCAAACAAAACCTTTTTTTTCTTGGAGATCTCCCTTCGTTCATCATTAGTCCCAAAAAGTCCTATCTATACCTGCTTTCTGTACTTTTTTCGTATAACTTCTCAATGCATTTCTTCCAATACATCGCAACTCATTCTCTTGTATAGCCTACCCCATCTTAAGCTAACTTAAATCTACTGAGCTCAGTTGCTAAACTAAGGAACGAGGCAATGCAGCAGCATAAAACAATTAATACAAACAGCAATGAAAAAAATGGAAATTGTCAAAGCAAGCTGCAATAAATCTAAATTACCAAGCAATGCAACATTACAACTAATATGCGCCAGTGTACAGCAACAAGAAAAACAAATCAGCAGTAAAACTAGCTTAACAGAGTAATACAAAGTGAAATTTAGTAGCACTATGCCTGGCAAACAGCAGCAGCAAATGCAATAACTTATATCTAAACATGACAAAGCTCAATCAGAAAAAATATTACACTAAACATTGCCATGTCTAATACCTATGTCACATCTTAATACTAGAGTGATGCATCACGATAAGTTACTGTAGCAGACAAGTTACAAAATCGTTTAAAAAATTATTTATGCAGTTCCTGTGAAGGGAAATGTCTATTTGTGCTCTCTTTTCTAAGAAAGTACATCATAAATGTATTCTTTCCTGGGTCTGTAGACAGAAAATAGTGATATTAGTACATCTATTAAATTTTATAATAACCAATGCTGCAGTGCAGCTGGAAACTAGAAATTAAACGAAATGAGCAAATATATATGGCCTATATAGAGCAATGCATGAAACATCATTCACTAGGCAAATGGCGTCTCCAAAGGCAAAAGAATCTCTCAACTAGAAAGATAATAAATGTAAAATGTTTCTCATCATTTCATTAGGCATTTCAGTAAATATCATAAATTAAGAGCGCCACAGTATAATCATATGTTTTCAGGTTTGAGTGTGTCGTATTTGCGATGCTTTCTACAAAGAAATGTCAATAGCGAGGATAATGGCCTCCCTTTGTTTTTTTTTTTTTACCTGGGCCTCTGAAAAGGCACACACTAATAGCTTTTTCTCCAGGCGTCTGACACAGCTGGCCGCTCAAGACGCATTATGTCAAGGTCACTTGGCTTTCTAACCGAAATATTTACGACACCAGTTTGCACTACTGTGACAGTCTCGTATAAAAATTTCACAGTTCGAGCATTTGCGTTGCAAATCTGTAGAAACAAAATCCTATTGATATAACAGTGTCCAAAAAATTTTCGTCGGCATTGTAATACATTCATGCATTTACATACATTTCATAACTCTTAAAGTACGATTCTTTGTTTCCAACAACCTTTTTCACAAACCAGAGTCCCTAACCACTACTCATTATTCCTTACCTTATTAGTCGACACTTCTTCAATATTTCATCATAACAGATATGTAGCATAATCAAATAACTCATATAGCATCAGCTTATCGATCATAAACATACCGCAACAGCGTAATACACATCGTCATCATAACATCACAAATCCTCAGCCAAATCTCATAATCGTCGTAGCTTCCTTCAATAATTCCAAAACCTAAAAAAATTCTCTGCTCATGTCAAAAGTGTCATCTACCTCAAACGTACTTTAAAAATCATGATCCCATACCAAATACATCATTCAAAGCTCTCATAGTATCACAATGGTTCCGAAAAAATACGAATAGTTCACAAAGTACAGACAAAATACAATTTTGTAAGTGTGAAGTTATCCAACAGTGTAACTGTGTAAACATGTGTCACTGATGTAGTAAAATAAATGTTTGTCTCTCTCAGTTAAATGATCAGAAAGCTGTGTAATTTATGTGTTAGAGAAATATGGTACTGATGTGTAAAGTTATATAAGCAAATACCATATTAGCTAGGGCTCCTTGTGGTTGCCAAACACATGGTACACAAAGTAAATGTGTACCCCCCTGAGGATTAATGTAATTATACCCTCAGGTGTTATAAAGGCACATTTGCATGCCGAGTGTGAGTTTCCTCAGAAACGCGAAATATTAATTAAATAAATAATCAGTGACAAATAAATAAAGCCTATGGCACACAACTGCAGCGCTGTGTCGCTGATAAAACAAAAGCACAATTACGTTACTCTTATGTTTGATTAAGAAAGGGAGAGCTCTGGTTGAAGTGGTGCGAGAAGCACGTATTTTATTTTATTGTCTGGCACACCGCCATATTTCATGTTATAGAAGAATACTGCGAGTTGCAACCACACTAGGCACTCAATTCTGTAAAGAATTTATATTTATAAAAGTAAGTAGGATTATGAACTGTAGGCTTATTCATTGAATATATCTGATTTAACTAACTGTAACTTTTTTATGTTTAGTAGACAATCACCTCTGTACGACGTATTGGCATGGCTGGCAAATTATTGTAATATTGAGATTTAGATTATGAGTCCGCACCTACCGCAGCAGTCTTTGGAAACGATTTAATTACGAAGTCCGATTATTTCAGTTTTATTTCACGGTCAACTACGAGTAACATTGCCTTTACGAAAAAGCCATTGTCAAGCGTCTGATACCGAATAATTAAACGTCCACGTTCCAGATAAGCAAAATATTAATTACAATTGCAATCACAATCACCATCATACAGATAGAATAATTAACATATTTAAAATAACATTTTTTTAAAATCCTATTGATATAACAGTGTCCAAAAAATTTTCGTCGGCATTGTAATACATTCATGCATTTACATACATTTCATAACTCTTAAAGTACGATTCTTTGTTTCCAACAACCTTTTTCACAAACCAGAGTCCCTAACCACTACTCATTATTCCTTACCTTATTAGTCGACACTTCTTCAATATTTCATCATAACAGATATGTAGCATAATCAAATAACTCATATAGCATCAGCTTATCGATCATAAACATACCGCAACAGCGTAATACACATCGTCATCATAACATCACAAATCCTCAGCCAAATCTCATAATCGTCGTAGCTTCCTTCAATAATTCCAAAACCTAAAAAAATTCTCTGCTCATGTCAAAATTGTCATCTACCTCAAACGTACTTTAAAAATCATGATCCCATACCAAATACATCATTCAAAGCTCTCATAGTATCACAATGGTTCCGAAAAAATATGAATAGTTCACAAAGTACAGACAAAATACAATTTCGTAAGTGTGAAGTTATCCAACAGTGTAACTGTGTAAACATGTGTCACTGATGTAGTAAAATAAATGTTTGTCTCTCTCAGTTAAATGATCAGATAGCTGTGTAATTTATGTGTTAGAGAAATATGGTACTGATGTGTAAAGTTATATAAGCAAATACCATATTAGCTAGGGCTCCTTGTGGTTGCCAAACACATGGTACACAAAGTAAATGTGTACCCCCCTGAGGATTAATGTAATTATACCCTCAGGTGTTGCAGATTATTGCAATGGAAAGAAATGTATCACGGAAAAACTTTGTATCATTGTACTTCAAATATCTTTAAAAATAAATGTTTTAAGTATAAAATTAATCACTCAAACACGTGTACTGTAGCGCTAAACTGTGCGTCTTGTTGTAAGATAATCTCTGTGGAAGTGTCATAGTTATCGTCCTCTGAAAGCTAAGTTCTGCAGAAGCCAATGTACTTACCTCATGGTAAACAAAAGTGAAATGCTTTGCGTATAGATATCTTAGTTATTACGCTTATTGCTGTGATGAAAGTACTGTGCTGTAACGTATTGTTGTCCTATGGAAAAGGCTGTCTCCTTGTAGCTATACCACAAAAGTAAAACATGTTTTACTTTACAGAAGAATTCAGAAAAACTGTGCAGATATAAAACAGAAACACTGCAAAAGCAACATTGTAAATTGTCACTCATTAGTAGCGTCGTGATAGAATCGTATAGCTGTCACATAAACTAACCACTGTGCCATCTGGTATCTCACAGAAAGTCCTTTAAATCCAGAATGTATTTCCAAGTAAACCAAAATGTTGCATTAAAATCTCATTAGCAGTACCAGTATATGTTCTAAGTATGTGAGCCTTATAGTCGTTATGTAATCGTGCAACTAACAAGCAAGAATGTACACACACAATAACACTGTGACGTCTGTTCACTATAACAATGCATCCGTAATTTCTGTTTCAATAAGTTCTCTTTGTTTTTGACTGGATATTTAACTTCAAACATTGTTGCATGTTAACAGATTCTAAGTCTGACAAAGCATACTAGTAATGTAAAGTGAAAAATTTTATGGCAAAGACTAAGTTAAAAAGGAGATTATCTTTCAATAAACGGTTTTACATGTGAAATGTGGTGTAAACCTTTACTCTTCCTAGTACGCAGTGTTTTCAACTTTGATGCAATTATCATGTGGTATACGTCGGTAAAGAATACTGGAATTTTTCTCAAGGTTAGCGTCTATGTAATTTTTCCCTGAGCCAGCGGGCGCACGTGGCTGCCTGCGGTGCGAGTCATTGTCTGTTTCTTTGTTGGCGCGCGTCGTTACTGGGATTATGAGACCTAACTTCTACAAATTCACCTTGTCAAGAGGGCCCTGCTCTGTTTGAATCCCGCCAGTTCTCATGCAATTCAGGTCTGTCGTTACGATCATATCGTCTGTCGTCATGTCGGTAGATTCCATAGTTTCTTTCTTGTCGGTCACGTGGTGGAGAATTCCTCCCTGAATCGTAACTGCACGCTGGACCGTTGCGTCTACAGTTATTCTGTCTCCCTTGATAATAATAGTTCTGGTTAACATATTGTCTGTTTCTATGATTGTCTCTGTCATATTCATTACTACGGAAATGCGATCTTTCTCTGTAACTATTACTCTGCCAGTGGTTGTCATACGGGTGGTGTCTGTTTTGGTCACGATTTACGTTGTAAGAATAGACTTGTCATGTCCAGTTATTGTTTCTGTCGTCACGGAATTGTGACAGATGTGACGTGTAATTGTTGTGTTCCTGTTTTCGCGTTCCGCGATTGTCAGTGTCAATTTCTAATTCTTGTAAGAGTCCCTGAAAAGCTTCAATGTCGTCTTTGCAACGTCCTGCCAAAATAATATGTCTGAGATGTTCAGGCAATTTCATTAAGCAAATGCGGATGAGTTCTGAGGGGCTGTATGGGTTTGAAAGATATTGATTCTTATGCAACATGTATTCAAAATATTTGACAAGACTGGAAAATTCAGATTGTTCAAAGTGTTTAATCATCATGACGCTATGTTTTACTTGGTCTTGTGTAGCTTGAGACCAATATGCTGAGAGGAAGGCATGATAAAATTCTCCTTCACTGTGACAATCGTGAATGACCGATCGCATTCTTACAGCTGGTTCATTCTCTAAGTAGCCACACATAAATTTTAATCTGTGCTGCAATGACCAGTTGGGAGGAAAACAATGAGAGAATTGATGGAGCCACGCTTGTGGATGAATGTCGTTGCCAGAATTCTTAAATGTTTCAAATTTACGTGTAGTAATGAACAGCTTATAGTCAAAATCATCATGTCGGCGAGTCGCATATCGGTCATTGTTACGTCGTTTCGGCGGTTCCATTTCAAAATTCGGTGCACCTTGCCAATTTCTTTCATAATTTCCTAAATACGCTGTGTTATTATTTTGTGGTTGTTCCGTATTTCTATGTCCCTCTTCCCGTACTGGAGCGCGAGTGTCCTCTGAAATATGTAATTCTTGTATTACTTGTGCCAACTGATCTTGTACTTCCCGGATTTCTCTTTTGTACTGTGTATTGATTTGATTTTGATTTTGTTTGAATTTTCTAATTTGTTCATACTCTTCAGTGTCCGTGAAGGCTACAGGTCTTGTGTCATTCAGATCATCATCTACCTTTGTAGATAAGTTAGTGAACTGATCTGAAAGTTCGGCTACTTTATACGTTAGTGAAATTATTTCCTCTGTGTGTTTTTCTGAACCAAGTTTCACAGTGTCCACTTGTGTTGAAATCGTATCTACTGTGTCCTTTAAGTTTTCCTGAGTTTTTGCAAGTTGTGTAACCGAATCGGTAGATGAAACTGAGTCAATTTTAGCTTGCAAGGTCTCATGATTCTCATGAACAATAATTTGCAGTTCTTTTATGGCTGCTTCGTGATTCTGTAATGCATTTTCATGCCGCGAAAAAATAGGTTGAAAATGCTCACAAATTTGTGTTTTTACATCATTACAGGCTTTTTGACATTTCGATTCAATGTTATGTAACTCAGTAGTTAAATCTGCACGTGTTTGTTCCAGTGTGGTGTGAAGATTTTGTTCCATTGCGTCTAACTGTTGCTGTGTTTGTCTCTGGTGTTGTTCCATTGTGTCTAACTTTTGAAGCTTTTACTGTGTTTGTCTCTGATTTTGTTCCATTTGTTGCATTAATTGCAATAATAATGTATTAGTGTCTGGAATGTGTTTCTCTATGCTTTTTGCCAGTGCATTTTCACCGGCAACATTCACGTTTTGACAAGCAGAAAATGTGTCTTGACTTATTTGAGACAATGGTGAGGACCCAAAACCTGAGTCTACAGTATTTGCAATATTGTGTTCTGTCATATCGGATTCCTGAGGCGAGCTGTTGCCGACCGATCGATCGATAATGCTTTCCTGTTCACTAATTGTTTCACTGCCTACACCATTATTTGCAGCCCGCTCCATTTCCCTATGCACAATTACCAAATTACTACTTTGAACATTAGTTAATTCATTACTCTGCGGCGCTAACACACTGCTTTCGTCTTCACTGTCATTTCTCAGTTTACTTTGAAGCCTAGTATTACGTTTTTCACACTCCATAATTGTCACAATATTTCACACGACAACACAGAAAAGCACAGTTTGAAGAGCACAATAAGAAAACACATTAACATAGCATTGAAAATAATATCTAGTTAATTGCAAGCGCAGCTGCGAAATACTTGGTGCAAATCTACATGCATGCCAAAACTGTGTACGACAATGAAAAACTACAACTACAAAGGAAATTCTCTGTATAATTACGCGCTAGCAATAAACAAAAGCTACACTAATTACACAAACTACAAGAAAAAGTTTGAATCACAATAGCAACATGCGTTACATCACTATACGCGTCTTTTCAGAGTGTTCGAATGATGGTAAAAAAAGTATAGCGGTCCATTTAAAAAACATGTACTTGACTCATTATCTCGGTCAATATAAGCGTTGTGATTATTGTGCATATACCAACGTATGTGCCCCATAGTCCGCTATGATTCGCCGAAAACCGCATGCCGATACGTGTAAAAGGCCCCGGAATAAAGGGGGTGTGACCCCGAAATAAAGGGGGTGTTACGTCTTACGTTCCTCAGGCTGTATATTGCATCACTGCACAATAAAGCAATGCATATTTTAAAATCCCAGTCTATTAGCAGCGTTTCCGATGACTGTGATCCCATATAGCAACCGCTGACTGACCAACAAAATATTCTCAGATGACAGGACCCACATACAGGAAATTCTAAACAGTAGCCCTCCCCAGCACTCCAGACTTATGTGGTCTATCATGATTGGTCGACAGCAATTGGGGAAGGGCTGGGGGTATATAAACCCATCTGTTCACCATCTACTTTGCTGACATTGGTGTACCTTGCCCAAAATTACGGGCCAGCGGCTTTTACTACAGGGTGGTCCATTGATCGTGGCCGGGCCAAATATCTCACGAAATAAGCGCCAAACGAAAAAACTACAAACTTGTCTAGCTTGAAGGCGGAAACCAGATGGCGCTATTGTTGGCCCGCTAGATGGCGCTGCCATAGGTCAAACGGATATCAACTGCGTTTTTTAAAATAGGAACCTCCATTTTTATTACATATTCGTGTAGTACGTAAAGAAATATGAATGTTTTAGTTGGACCACTTTTTTCGCTTTGTGATAGATGGCGCTGTAATAGTCATAAACGTATAAGTACATGGTATCACGTAACATTCCGCCAGTGCTGACGGTATTTGATTCGTGATACATTACCCGTGTTAAAATGGACCGTTTACCAATTGTGGGCAAGGTCGATATCGTGTTGATGTATGGCTCTTGTGATCAAAATGCCCAACGGGCGTGTGCTATGTATGCTGCTCGGTATCTTGGACGACATCACCCAAGTGTCCGGACAGCTCGCCGGATAGTTACGTTATTTAAGGAAACAGGAAGTGTTCAGCCACATGTGAACCGTCAACCACGACCTGCAGCAAATGATGATGCCCAAGTAGGTGTTTTAGTTGCTGTCGCGGCTAATCCACACATCAGTAACAGACAAACTGCGCGAGAATCGGGAATCTCAAAAACGTCGGTGTTGAGAATGCTACATCAACATCGATTGCACCCGTACCATATTTCTATGCACCAGGAATTGCATGGCGACGACTTTGAACGTCGTGTACAGTTCTGCCATTGGGTGCAAGAGAAATTACGGGACGATGACAGATTTTTTGCACGTGTTCTATTTAGTGACGAAACGTCATTCATCAACAGCGGTAATGTAAACCGGCATAATACACACTATTGGGCAACGAAAAATCCACGATGGCTGCGACAAGTGGAACACGAGCGACCTTGGGTTCATGTATGGTGCGGCATTATGGGAGGAAGTATAATTGGTCCCCATTTTATCGATGGCAATCTAAATGGTGCAATGTACGCTAATTTCCTACGTAATGTTCTACCGATGTTACTACAAGATGTTTCATTGCATGACAGAATGGCGATGTACTTCCAACATGATGGATGTCCGGCACATAGCGGTCTCGAAATATAGCGGTATTCAATAGCACATTTCATGACAGGTGGATTGGTCGTCGAAGCACCATACCATGGCCCGCACGTTCACCGGATCTGACATCCTCGGATTATTTTCTGTGGGGAAAGTTGAAGGATATTTGCTATCGTGATCCACCGGCAACGCCTGACAACATACGTCAGTGCATTGTCAATGCATGTGCGAACATTACGGAAGGCGAACTACTCGCTTTTGAGAAGAATGTCATTACACGTATTGCCAAATGCATTGAGATTGACGGACATAATTTTGAGCATTTATTGCATTACTGTGGTATTTACAGGTAATCACGCTGTAACAAGTTTCGTTCTTTGTACTTTGTTCGTTTGACGCTTATTTCGTGAGATATTTGGCCCGGTCACGATCAATGGACCACCCTGTATGTTAGAGGACACGCAAAAAAATGTGTTTATGAACATTCGTTCCCAGATGGATCGACTTAAAATGCAGGAAATCAAAAGCAAATTTACTGGTGGGCTTAGTGTAGGCAATCTTTAATAGATTTGTGTTGAATTCTGCCTAGTTGTCAAAGATGGGGTATCTAAGAAACCAGCTTCTCAGATCGCTAGACAACAAGTCAAGCAAATAGTGTTAATGAGTTTTATTACAACAAGTACATGACAGTTCTTAACTTTGTACTAAAGAGATGTGTCGCAAGCAGAGGGCGACAGCCAAAATAATGTTCTTCAGTATATCCAATTCCTAAGTCGCTGGTCTTGAAGTGCCTAATCTTGACGCTGCTGTTCAACTGGCCGTGTCTAGTCGGCGCGGAGCTTATGTCCTCTTCTCTTAGAGGCCGCTGCTGTCGCGTTGTCGTCCTGGAGAGGGGTCGGTCAGCGTGCAGCTGGCTGGCGTCTTCACAGCCTTCTCTGCTCTCTCGCTTCCGACTGGCGCGCCGCGCTTGACTTTACGCAGTAACAATTTGTACATCTTCGAAATGTTCTGGTAATAATTAGATAACATAATACTTTGGACATGACAGATGCAGACGAAAAGCAGTCTTTTTCAAAAATATTCTGTCTAGTTTACATGTGTTAGAGGAGCACAGTCACAAATTCTACAGTAGAGCTAGCAAAACAAAGTAAATTATATATGCCCCAAGGATATTGTTATTTTTTGTTAAAGTGATATAAGCACATCAACATTCTACATCGCAACAGATAATACCCAGATAGGTTAACACTTAATATGATGACTGTGATTACACGATGATCTTAACACTTTCTACTAAAAAAATTGACCAACACTTTAGCCGGCTGGAGTTGCCGTGCGGTTCGAGGCGCTACAGTCTGGAGCTGAGCGACTGTTACGGTTGCAGGTTCGAATACTGCCTCAGGCATGGATGTGTGTGATGTCCTTAGGTTAATTAGGTTTAATTAGTTGTAAGTTCTAGGCGACTGATGACCTCAGAAGTTAAGTCGCATAGTGCTCAGAGGCAATAAAGAAAAATTTTTTTACCAACACTTAAAAGTCATGAACTTACTGTCAAAACATAAAACTGTCAGACACAGGTCTGCATAATAACAGCCTTTCTCGATATAGACAGTCTTCCATAAGGCTAAAACCATTTTATTTCCCACAGAGTACTATTGTTAAGATATTTACACCTGTAGTACACAATTCTGAATGATCTGTTAATAAGTGTTTTGCGATGTGAGTATAGTTCACCGTCCTAACATAATTCAAGCATATTGGAAAGTGCCAAGCAACACTTACAAAAAACGGTAGCCAAGGGACATAACAGAAATCTCCAAAGGCATTAGTGAGACTCATGTTAGCTCTAAATACGAGGGCTATCCACAAAGTACATTACGTTTTGGAACTAAAAATAAATAAAGTATTGGAATTTTTTTTTATTATATACAGATGAAAGCCACACTTCAATACTACTTTTCTACATAGTTGCCATTTAAACTAAAGCACTTATCGTAGCGAAGGACGAGCTTGGAAATTCCTTCGTCGTAAAATTCGGCCGCCTGCGCCTTCAACCACGTGGTTACCTCTTCTTGAAGCTGTGCGTCCTCATGAAAACGCTGCATAGCCAACCACTTCTTCATTGCTGGGAATAAGTGGAAGTCGCTCGGTGCCAGGTCGGGACTGTACGGCGGATGAGGAAACAACTCCCACTTAAAAGATTCGAGAACTTCACGAGTGGCATTTGTCGTGTGGGCCCGGGCGTTGTCGTGAATCAGCAAGATCTTTGAGCCCAACTTTCCCCTGCGCTTGTTTTGTATTGCTCTTCTGAGGTTGTGCAGAGTTTGGCAATACCTTTGATAGTTTATTGTAGTGCCTCTTTCCAGGAAATCCAAAAGAAGAGGTAACCACATGGTTGAAGGCGCAGTTGGCCGAATTTTACGACGAAGGAATTTCCAAGCTCATCCTTCGCTACGATAAGTGCCTTAATTTAAATGGCAACTATGTAGAAAAGTAGTATTTAAGTGTGGCTTTCATCTGTATATAATAAAAAAAATTTCCAATACTTTATTTATTTTTAATTCCAAAACGTAATGTACTTTGTGGATAGCCCTCGTATAACAGGGAGATTTCAATGCATGTACAGTATTTAAAATATGCTTCATGGCACTCTGTGCCAATGATTTATGTGTGGTGCAAATGATCAGAAAGCTTACAAAACATCTGATGTGTTGTTTTTAACATTGCTCTGTAACTTGTCTACTGGAGCAATGAGAAAACACAGTAGTACACTGGCATATAAGTAAAACTTCCGGTCATCAAGAACGAGAAAAGTTAGCAAACTATGTTCTGTCTGCCTACAGTTTTCATTATTTATCTATAAACTATATGGAGATTGATAACACAGACTCTAACAAAGACGCTATAAGCATTGTACAGAAGAGTTATGTTTAAGCTGGGGAAACATATTTTTGAGAATCCAGTACATCATTCTCAGTGATACCATCAAATATGCATATTACAGAGCTAGGATTGGCTCCCACAAAAAATGTTATTCCACAAGTGTTCAAAAAAATAACCCAAAACAGTCATACCATTCCCTACTAAACAATTTACTCCTCTAAGTACAGTTAATGTGTCACGTGTACAAAAAAGGAAGCTGGAAATGTACGAGATAGAAGTCAAAAGACGAGAACTGGAATGTATGATGCACTCAGTTGCCACCATGGAAGAATATAAACTGCAGCTGCGAAAAGAGCAGGCCCTTGTAAATGTGGAAGCAAGGCTTACAAATTACTTTAAACTCAGTGTCTGGAAAAATGTCGTACACCATAGGCAAACAACATATTTGCATTTACTGCAAATAAGAATGGAAGGTAGTCATACATTGGAGCTTCCTCCCTCAGTAGGTGTTTTGGTGTATGGAGTATGGTATGTCTACAAAACAAATGCAATTACGATTACAAGTCTCTGATCGTGAGAGGAAACAATCCAGTGTTCAAAAAGAAAAATTGTATTACGCAACACAATATATAATACTTCAAGTACAAAACACACATGTAGCACTAATTTTGTACCTTAAATGTTAATTATCACTAAAAAGAATAAACACGAATCACATATTGACTCTACTACTATAACTTTTTTGTTTAACAGCACTTGTCAACAAGCTCAGATTGATCTCTGTACCACATATCACTGTTAATACTGAATACAGCTGTACTCTTACTTAAAGTCAGAACACCTTTATGTAACCTTTTGTGGTGTTATACATTCCAGCATGTCACTGAACACATTTTTAACACTATCAGTTAATTGGTATATTTTATCTATGGCAGAATGCACTGTATCATGTACTCTGCATATGTCTGTAACACTGTATATTTTTAAAAATATGTACCATGTATAGTCTCTCGACAAGTAGTTTCATACTGCACCACCAAACACTGTTCCTATTGAGGTAGTAACGTGACTGCTTGTGATGCTGGCACTGCTGCTGCTGATGAAAAACGTTGATGTTGACTTCTTGTGGGTTGTATTTGGTGGTAATTTGACTTCCAACTTATGAAAGACTTTTGCGCAAGTATCTCCACTCTGTTTAACTGAAAGGAATATTTCTACATTGTTGCACATTCCCTGATTCAGTTACGCCAGCAAGCTCAATGTCTGGCGCTATTGCAACGCTGATGCGTTACAATCCACAAGTGGGAAAATAAAATGTACTTATGAAGGGCAACATCACTTTGACAGCAAAGCAGATGGGTGAAGTGTTGAGTTTATATACCCCCCGCCCTTCCCCAACCCAGATAGCTCACAGCAGTTTGCAGTAGTGGAAAAAGCTACTATTTTGAATTTCCAGGATATAGATCGTGTCATCTGAGAACACTTTGCCAGTCTGTCAGTGATTCCTGTTCGGGATCATAGTCATCAAAATGTTTCAAATATATTGGGGTTTTGCAGTATACATTGGTTTATTGTGCGACGATGCAATATAGCTGTCAGACTAGAATGTAAGTGTTACTGTAATACTTATACACTGCTAAATTTACTCCATAAGTAGGTGTTTTGGGGTATAGAGTAACAGTATGCAAAGAAATACAATACAAGGTGCTTATCATAACATGCAAGTGTGAAGAGAGCTCTCTGACCATAACCAAAGGAAATTTGATCTTGTGTCAAAATAAAGTTTTTTTCACTATTGTTCATCAAAATATACAATATTTCGAGTAGTACGAAAATCATGTGGCACTACTGTAGTAGTTTATTTGTTATATAGTAGTTATAAAATATACATGAATCACATACTGGCACTTTTATTGAGGGCTGTGGTTTTATTGGCAGAACACTTAGAAGATGCAGCAGGTCTACAAAAGAGGCTGGCTGCACTAAGCTTATCTGGTCTTGATGGGGGAATCCATACCAGATTGGACTGATGGAGGACATCTAAAAAGAGCAAAGAATGGGAGCTAGTTTTGTTTCATGGGAGAGAATGTCGTGGATATGATACGTGAGTCATCAAAACGAAGGCGTTTCTCGTTGTGGCGAGATCTTTTTATGAAATTTCGCTGCGAAAACATTTTATTGTCGCCAACACACAAAGGGAAAAACGATCATGGTTATATAATAAGAGCTCTTAAGGCGAGATTTAAGTGTTCATTTTTCCAATCCACTGTTAGAGAGTCGAACAGTAGAGAAAGGTTCAAGGAAACCTCTGCCAGGCACTTAAGTGTGATCTGTAGAGTAGTCTTGTAGCTGCAGATGTGTAGATGATAAAATCGTACTGTGTTACTGATTGACTGGGGCGTAGCAGTGAAGCAGCTGCAAGCGCATTTAGAGAAGGATAACGCAGAGATGCACAGGCAACTAGTTGCTATGGAAGAGGATAGGGTTCCATCCAGTTCCACAGCTCCTTTATTACGTTCAGCTGCCGGCAATTTGGTTACCCCTTTTTTCGGTAAGGAAGGATGTGCTATCATTTGTAGATGACCTATTGGTAGCCACCTGGCTGAATTTCTGAACACATGAGTAATTATTACACATTATCAAGCTGCGTTTGACAGAGGAAGCAAATACATTTGTTAGGTGTTAAAGAATGAACCTACAATTTTAACAACTAATGGAAGGCTTTGTACAGCGCTATAAGAACCATAACAGCTGAAAACTCTCCTGGGAAATGCCGAGTGGGATGTCGCAGAGGTAGAACGAGTCATTAAATAATTTTGTCCATAGAAGTAAGGAAAATTAATGCAGATACGTACGAAAAGACTGAATATTGTCAAAGCAAACAAAGCTATTATGCATGAGGTGGGACATACAGTATTATATGCTTTTCTTAAGGGACTCCACCAGTTATGTCGTGGAAGGTATGGACAGGGATCTTGAAGGATCTACCTGCTACCATAAACAACACACTCCTGTGGTAAGAGTTACAAGAGACGTGGCGTGCATCACAGAGAGGTTTACTATGGAATAAAAAATCCGAGAAGAACGTTCCACGCAACAAATTGCTTCCTCTCACACCTGTCTCTCGAAATGACAACGATGAGAAATTAGAACTAATATGAGGTTTTACTGACAACCATATTTCCCATGCACCTTCCATGAATGGAACAGAGATGAGGGCTAAATGAAGAAAGTACTCTCTGACACGCTCTGTACAGTGGAATGCAGATGTTATGCATTTGATTCTCGTTACAGTGCTCTTATAGACACTGACATAGTTTGGGAAAGCCATGTAGAGCTTACATTGTTATAACATACACATTTGTCTAGTTCCTAATTCCTGCAAATTCTCATGTGGCTATGCAGTATCAACTTCACATAATTCATATACAAAATCCCTTTGTTGCATTTGATTTTGAAGTATAGCAATTTTACAATGCATACGTTCACGCTGCCCATTTGCGATGAGATATACGCTATCCTGGCCAAAATCCGATACCAAAGCTAGTCATATCGACCATTCCGCTCTCAAACAGCATGTGGAAAACATTAAAAATGCTTGCATTAAACCTATAAATCTCTCTGAACTTTTAAAATATCTCTGTAGTGTGCATTAACATATTAAAGGAAAATTGTGTGGTGCAAACTAATTCTGGTATGTAGATACTGGTCTGTAGGTGCTACACTAAACAATGTATAGTTATTACTAAATTAAGCTCCTATACAATGCATTATTACTAAATTAAGCTCCTATACAATGCACTGTCTTCATGGAACAGAGTAAAATCTGTGTTACACATCTGATTATGTTATTGGTTATCACTGGTACCTCGCCAACTCCGTTGGCCAGTGGGTGCAATGAAAATTATTTTTACAGCTGAAAAAGTCTGCATCCATCTGAACATAAAGAACCAGGCGAGACTGATGCAGTGAAACCATTAATTTTAAAACACACCCAGTTTGCTTCGCGTAATAAAGTTTAAAACAAAGATAAAACAGTTTAATAGCTATCACACTGCCGATATAAAGATTCAATAGGACCACTATTAAGTTTCTCACGGAGTCTTATAATTCTGGGCAGGTCCAGTGTAAACATACCCATATAATCAGGTTCATGAACTCTACCGGCCTCAGTACACCCAAACATAACACTAAATGATGGAAGCACGTGACTCCTGTACAATATACACTCCTGGAAACTGAAATAAGAACACCGTGAATTCATTGTCCCAGGAAGGGGAAACTTTATTGACACATTCCTGGGGTCAGATACATCACATGATCACACTGACAGAACCACAGGCACATAGACACAGGCAACTGAGCATGCACAATGTCGGCACTAGTACAGTGAATATCCACCTTTCGCAGCAATGCAGGCTGCTATTCTCCCATGGAGACGATCGTAGAGATGCTGGATGTAGTCCTGTGGAACGGCTTGCCATGCCATTTCCACCTGGCGCCTCAGTTGGACCAGCGTTCGTGCTGGACGTGCAGACTGCGTGAGACGACGCTTCATCCAGTCCCAAACATGCTCAATGGGGGACAGATCCGGAGATCTTGCTGGCCAGGGTAGTTGACTTACACCTTCTAGAGCACGTTGGGTGGCAAGGGATACATGCGGACGTGCATTGTCCTGTTGGAACAGCAAGTTCCCTTGCCGGTCTAGGAATGGTAGAACGATGGGTTCGATGACGGTTTGGATGTACCGTGCACTATTCAGTGTCCCCTCGACGATCACCAGTGGTGTACGGCCAGTGTAGGAGATCGCTCCCCACACCATGATGCCGGGTGTTGGCCCTGTGTGCCTCGGTCATATGCAGTCCTGATTGTGGCGCTCACCTGCACGGCGCCAAACACGCATACGACCATCATTGGCACCAAGGCAGAAGCGACTCTCATCGCTGAAGACGACACGCCTCCATTCGTCCCTCCATTCACGCCTGTCGCGACACCACTGGAGGCGGGCTGCACGATGTTGGGGCGTGAGCGGAAGACGGCCTAACGGTGTGCGGGACCGTAGCCCAGCTTCATGGAGACGGTTGCGAATGGTCCTCGCCGATACCCCAGGAGCAACAGTGTCCCTAATTTGCTGGGAAGTGGCGGTGCGGTCCCCTACGGCACTGCGTAGGATCCTACGGTCTTGGCGTGCATCCGTGCGTCGCTGCGGTCCGGTCCCAGGTCGACGGGCACGTGCACCTTCCGCCGACCACTGGCGACAACATCGATGTACTGTGGAGACCTCACGCCCCACGTGTTGAGCAATTCGTCGGTACGTCCACCCGGCCTCCCGCATGCCCACTATACGCCCTCGCTCAAAGTCCGTCAACTGCACATACGGTTCACGTCCACGCTGTCGCAGCATGCTACCAGTGTTAAAGACTGCGATGGAGCTCCGTATGCCACGGCAAACTGGCTGACACTGACGGCGGCGGTGCACAAATGCTGCGCAGCTAGCGCCATTCGACGGCCAACAGCGTGGTTCCTGGTGTGTCCGCTGTGCCGTGCGTGTGATCATTGCTTGTACAGCCCTCTCGCAGTGTCCGGAGCAAGTATGGTGGGTCTGACACACCGGTGTCAATGTGTTCTTTTTTCTATTTCCAGGAGTGTAAATGGGAGATGACACTACATCTTTACACTTTATTCTAGCACTGTTTAAATATATATTTGTGCAAATAAACATCTTTCACAGAGATAGAGCATTTGCAGGGTGAGTCACTTAAGATGTAATACTCCTTTTATTACATGAACAGTTCCATGTTCCGAAACGAAGTTTTCAGCAAATGATCGTAACTTAAGGAGCATGTTCTTTGGTATGTAATAAAATCCCTAAACTCTTGTATTAATAGAGATACGAGCGCAGGTATAGTTTTTTAAAATAGAATGATATACTTTTTAAATGAATCTGAAAGCGCTTGAAAAGACGAGTACAGTGATATACTGGCTGTTATCGTTGAGGTTTAAACTCTTCGCAAAAGAATCAGAGAAATGTGCTGAAAGTGGGTAGCAATGTGGACAGCGTTGACTGTTGAGTTGTAAACACCGTCAAGCAGAGCTCTCGTGCGAGGCTACGTCCTTATATGCAGCAAGACAGGCCTACACCACTAAGATAAAACTCCATTTAATACACAACCTAAGATACAGAGTTAGCTACTATTTGTTTGTACAGGACTACAGCATACGCTAGTTTCTGATACATCAGATGGGGCTTAGAAAACTGTTTCAAATGTGTGTTAGTTTCCAGGTTTTTGTGGAAACAGCTACAGTTTAGTCAGGTAGTTTTTCATTTAAACACTTCCTGTTGCTTCTTACTTGTCAAAGCTGGAACAGAGACGTCGGTCATTCATACTCTGTAATAATAAATAACCCTATTCAAGGGAAAAAAGAAGCTACTGTACTGAATTTTTTACATTTGAAAAACAAAATAATATCTGACCTATCTTTGCCTGGAAATACCTGAATGCTTTTTAAAGTAAACCACCTACAGTCGGACACAGTTTTCTATAAATACTACTTGAAATTTTAATTAGACGAAATATACTCTAAAGAAACTAAACAGTTTATTCAGAATGATTGATGACATACCACCCACAAAATAAATACTTTGTGATCGAAACGTAGTTTTATACTTAAGTATGTGCTCAAATTCTTTTCCATCAACTGCAAGGCACATTTGATATCGCTGTTTGAGAGACAGTTGAACAGATGAAAGTAAAATGGATGATATGCTGTTCTATGCTGTTAAGTTTCGACGGCAAATGTCGTCTGCACAGTTGGGGATTCATGGTACACTGCATCTTTCATTGCTTGCCATGGAAAGAAAGGGGAGTCAAGTAAGGAACCTGGTCAGTCATTGTACTGCAGCATTACGTCCTATCAAATGGAAACTTTTCACTCACCATTTGTGTTGCAAAAGAAGAAGAGTGAGCTGTCCAGCGATCATGGTGGAACTACATACATTGTCGCTTATTCAGTGGTAGCTCTTCTAGAAGAACAGATAGAACGAGTATTAGGGCAACAAGGACCTCACCCCACATTGTGGGTTGCCTACATCAGGGGCAAGTATGCAATCCAGGTCTAAAATATTGTTCTCCTTGATTGACAGATCATTTACCTATTGTTCTCCTTTGGACAGGTCCTTAATCTATTGTTATGCTAAAAAGATCCTTCCTTTTGATTGACATGTCCTTAACCTGTTGTTACCTCACACCCTCCCCCTCCCCCCAACCCCTCAGGAAACATCCAACCTATTCCCTCCCCCTGACTGCTACAGGTACACTTTCAGGTCTGAGTTATTGGAATAGACCTCTCACTCTTACCATTTT
Organism: Schistocerca piceifrons; assembly: GCF_021461385.2. Classification (NCBI taxonomy): domain Eukaryota; kingdom Metazoa; phylum Arthropoda; class Insecta; order Orthoptera; family Acrididae; genus Schistocerca; species Schistocerca piceifrons. Next base: position 660,641,208 of record NC_060138.1, read on the forward strand.
GATTGACTACTTAATCAAATTGATCAATTAATTAACCTCTCCCCCCTCTGGTAAACCCCCTCCCCTCCTACCCTCCCTCCTGGAAATTGGTGGGAAAAAGACTCAGTTGATCGGTCATTTGCAGGGAATTCGATTGCAGTGTATAAAATATTGTTTAAGCAATTTAGACAAGGTATAGAATATTGTTTAATTATTTATGGCAGTGTATGGAATATAGTTTATATATTTAGTTAAAGAAATCGATTACTGTGTATGGAATACTGTTTAAACAATTTAGACAACATGTGGAATATTGTTTATTTAAACAATTTATGGGATTCTAGGCAGTGTATGGAATATAGTTTATTTATTTCTTTAAAGAAATTTTCAGAACATTTATCCCCCCTCTGCGCCACGCCATTCCCACCCCCCTTCTCTGCCTTCCCTTGCCACCTCCCCGCCTCTACCTGGAAATTGGCGGATCCGCAGTGGAAAGGAAGGATCTCACGAGGGGAAATTCAAGGGTATATTGCGTATTTATAAAAAGTCAGTTTGCGTGAGTTGGATTTTCTCGCTCATCATTCTCTGCTCTGCCTATTAGGTTGTGGAGAATGCAGTTGAGTAGCCTGTTTTCGTTGAGTTTTGCCCTACTATCCAGATATTCCTGTGGGAACACCCTGTTCCTAGTCAAAAGTTGAAATTTTTCCTCATTGGGAAATGCAGCTCGAGTAATGTGTATATCCTCCCAAGGTAGAGTTTCTACGAGCTTCTGGAGAGGTGCCTACATAAAACGTAGCAAGCGAAGCGTAATTCTCGGCATCATTCGTTTGTAGAACGAAATGTATTTCTCAACGCTCTAAGGTAGGACACTTTCTCCATGCCAAAATTAGCCAAGTGCTGAAAAAGAAAGTGAGCATAATATACAATTAAATTATGCAAGAAAATCGATATATGCCTTGGTAACTGGTTCTTCGCATTGCATGCATTGTGAGCTGCACCACGGAACTACCTCATAAGATGACAATAGTCCCTACTAGGAGTTTTCGTTTTTCTATCTAATAGCAGCTCAAAAACTAGGACAGAAAACCTCGGTGTTGTACAAATCTTCATTATTCTTCGATTTGACCATGGGAACGTTGTCGCTGTAAAGTTTATCTACCTGCCATGAAAGGTTTCGAGCTCAATGACCAGCCAAAGCGCAGGATAATCAATGACATAAGATTTGTATCGGTTAGACTTGAATCATAGGATTATACAATTTGGATCGTTTCCGCATATGGTACATGTATTTCTGTAAAGGTAAAATTTTAAGCTGTAGGGTCTCCTTCACAGCAGGTCACGGGAGAGAGGAGGCATTCAAAGTCGGCGTACACCGCAAACGGACATTGCTCCTGATGAAGAGCATTTTTAAACTTTATGAGTTTGCTTTCCTAAGTAGGCATAGAAATATGTACTGGCTCCTTGGAAGTGAAATCTACTAGAAGCTTTGCTAATAACTTGTCTGAGGATAAGGCACTGAGACACCTTAAGCAAATATGCTCTTTACCCTTATGTTTATTCACCTGTGAGGCGAGAAGGTGGGTCATGCCTAAGATGAAAACCTAATAATAATTTCCTTTCTCCTTATTTTTCTCATCGGAGAATAAGAGCATATTTACATGCATCTTATGCTCACTGGCAAATTTTGAGAAATGGAAAGGGCCGACGACTAAATGCTCATTCTGCTCATCTGACTTCCGTTCCTGCACGCCTTAAACATGAATCTATTCTGAGCCTCAAATTTTAGGTATTTCCTATATCTTGATGGGGAGCTTGATACACTTATGAATGCCCAAGTAACTACCATATTGAGATGTGTTCTGTGCATGATTCTTTTGTTGTGATTTCTCTCGCGAGCCAGGATTGGCCATACAAAACAAACCTGGTTGGTTTTGTTTTCGACATTAATACAAGCCTTCTTGTCTACTATATCCTTAGGAAGCTTTATATAGCAGGACCCTCCATTTACTGGATGTATGGATGTGTTTGGATGTCGAGATGTAGTACTTGGCTGAGCGCTTTAGCTGACCCCCTAACTTTCCTCTCTGAAAACTGGGCCAGTATAGCTCTCAATATGGATCATGAAACCACTTGGTGAATGATGTGCTCTGCATTATTACACCCATTGTCCCCCCAAAGATAATGGAGACTCGTCTCTTCAACACTACCGGCGACTTTCGGGGCTGGGGGTGGGGGGCTGTGGGGGGGGGGGGGGCGGTGGAAGGCTGTGACAGTTCGACGCACAGCACTGCACCGCCACATCACTGCACTGCATTTAATGGCGGGATGCCGCGCATCAGTCACGACACTCTCCTGCCAGATTCCGGATTCTAGTGATAAGATTCGCTTCTCAAAGGCATCTGCAATCACTGACTATTCTAACTGTGTATGGTGTCACTAACATGATGTCCTTCACTAAAACGACAGGAGAGGGAACTGCCGCTAGCCGCACGATTACTACAACTAATACTACTACAACTAAATGATGAAGCTACTTGTGACAAGGTGTCAGGGGATACGTGCTGTATCTTGGTACTTTGCAAGATCAGTGAGGATGAAATGGTGGAGGAGGAGGAGGTGGAGATGCTGCAGTATCAGGCGACTGTAAGCAGCCTGCCTGTGGCTGCTTCTGCTGCAGCCCTGACCTGCTTGCCAGAGAGAATGGACGGTGGTTCTGTAGAGAAAGAATGTAGAACATAATTACGCACAATGTTCCAGACATCCCCAGCTGCTTCCGCTCCAACCTTCCAAACTTCACAGAAGCTCTCCTGCAAAACCTGATAGTTCTGCAAGGTTTCGCAGGAGAGCTTCTGTGAAGTTTGGAAGGTAGGAGACGAGATACTGGCGAAATTAAAGCTGTGAGGACGGCGCGTGAGTCGTGCTTGGGTAGCTGTCAGTAGAGCGCTTGCCCGCGAAAGGCAAAGGTCCCAAGTTCGAGTCTCGGTCCGGCACACAGCTTTAATCTGCCAGGAAGTTTCATATCAGCGCACACTCCGCTGTAGAGTGATAATTTCATTCTAGAAGCTTAACACTGATTGTTTGCAACTCTCACTAACAAAGTGACTAAGACCCTGCTTTGTCCCACTACTTGTGTCTACAATGCAATAACGTATTTCGGCTGACTTGCCCTTAATTTTAGAATATTTCTCAGATTCCTCTGTGAAAAGTTTCAACAACCATTGTACCACTGTACTCGTCCTTTCAAGCACTTCCATGTGCTGCTAAAAAGTTATCATTCTACTTAAAAAATCATTATCTCTTTCGATATAAGAGTTAAGACCCTTTATCACATATCAAAGTACATGCCCTTGCTTACTATCATTTGCTGAAAACCTCATTTCGACATCTGGAAGTACTGACGAAGTAAAAGGGGTATTAGATCTTACACTGAAGAGCCAAGGAAACCGGTACCCTTGCCTAATATCGTGTAGGGCCTCCGCGAGCTCGCAGAAGTGCCACAACTTGATGTGGCAGGGACTAGGCAAATATCTGCAGTAGTGCTAGAGGGAACTGACTCCATGAATCCTGCAGGGCTGTCCATAAATCCGTTAGAGTACGAGGGGGTGGAGATCTCTTCAGAACAGTACGTTGCAAGGCATCCCAGATATGTTCAATAATGTTCATGTCTGTGGAGTTTGGTGGCCAACGGAAGTGTTTAAACTTGGAAGAGTGGTCCTTTAGCCACCCAGTAGCAATTCTGAACGCGTGGGGTGTCGCATTGTCTTGCTGGAACTGCACAAGTCCGTCGGAATGCACAAAGGACGAGAATGGATGCAGGTGATCATAGGACACTGTGTCTTCTAGCAGAGTCATATCTAGACAAGTCAGTGGTCCCATATCACTGCAACTGTATACGCCAGACACCATTACAGAGCATTCACCAGTTTGAAGAGTCCCCTTCTGACATGCAGGGCCGGCCGGCGTGGCCAAGTGGTTCTAGGCGCCACAGTCTGGAACCGCGCGACCGCTACGGTCGCACGTTCGAATCCTGCCTCAGGCATGGATGTGTGTGATGTCCTTAGGTTCGTCAGCTTTAATTAGTTCTAGGGTAATGCAGGAGTAGGTTAAATAATGAATAGGAAAATAGGAATGAGGGTAAGATACTACAAACAGCATAGTGAACGCATTATTATGGCCAAGATAGATACGAAGCCCACGCCTACCACATTAGTACAAGTTTACATGCCAACAAGCTCTGCAGATGACGAATAAGTTGAAGAAATGTATGATGAAATAAAAGAAATTATTCAGATAGTGAAGGGAAACGAAAATTTAATAGTCATGGTGACTGGAATTCGTCAGTAGGAAAAGGGAGAGAAGGAAACGTAGTAGGTGAATATGGATTGGGGGTAAGAAATGAAAGAGGAAGCTGCCTGGTAGAATTTTGCACAGAGCACAACTTAATCATAGTTAACAGCTGGTTCAATAATAATAAAAGAAGGTTGTATGCATGGAAGAAGCCTGGAGATACTGACAGGTATCAGATAGATTACATAATGGTAAGACAGAGATTTAGGAACCAGGTTTTAAATTGTAAGACATTTCCAGGGGCAGATGTGGACTCTGACCACAATCTATTGGTTCTGAACTGTAAATTAAAACTGAAGAAACTACAAAAAGGTGGGAATTTAAGGAGATGGGACCTGGATAAACTGACTAAACCAGAGGTTGTACAGTGTTTCAGGGAGACCATAAGGGAACAATTGACAAGAATGGGGGAAAGAAATACAGTAGACGAAGAATGGGTAGCTTTGAGGGATGAAGTAATGAAGGCAGGAGAGGATCAAGTAGGTAAATAGAGAAGGGTTAGTAGAAATCCTTGGGTAACAGAAGAAATATTGAACTTAATTGATGAAAGGAGAAAATACAAAAATGCAGTAAGTGAAGCAGGCAAAAAGGAATGCAAACATCTCAAAAATGAGATCGACAGAAAGTGCAAAATGGCTAAGCAGGGATGGCTAGAGGACAAATGTAAAGATGTAGAGGCTTATCACAGTAGGGGTAAGACAGATATTGCCTACAGGAAAATTGAGGAGATCTTTGGAGAAAAGAGAGCCACTTGTATGAATATCAAGAGCTCAGATGGAAACCCAGTTCCAAGCAAAGAAAGGAAACCAGAAAGGTGGAAGGAGTACATAGAGGATCTATACAAGGGCAATGTAATTGAGGACAATATTATGGAAATGGAAGAGGATGTAGCTGAAGATGAAATGGGAGATATGATAATGCGTGAAGAGTTTGACAGAGCACTGAAAGACCTGAGTTGAAACAAGGCCCCGAGAGTAGACAACATTCCATTAGAACTACAGAAAGCCTTGGGAGAGCCAGTCCTGACAAAACTCTACCATCTTGTGGGTAAAATGTATGAGACAGGCGAAATACCCTCAGACCTCAAGACGAATATAATAATTCCAATCCCAAAGAAAGCAGGTGTTGACAGATGTGCAAATTACCGAACTATCAGTTTAATAAGTCACAGCTGCAAAATACTAACACAAATTCTTTACAGACGAATGGAAAAACTAGTAGAAGCCGACCTCGGGGAAGATCAGTTTGGATTCCGTAGAAATATCGGAACACGTGAGGCAATACTGACCCTACGAATTATCTTAGAAGCTAGATTAAGGAAAGGCAAACCTACCTTTCTAGCATTTGTAGACTTACAAAAAGCTTTTGACAATGTTGGCTGGAATACTCTCTTTCAAATTCTGAAGGTGGCAGGGGTAAAATACAGAGAGCTAAAAGCTATTTACAATTTGTACAGAAACCAGATGGCAATTATAAGAGTGGAGGGACATCAAAGGGAAGCTGTGGTTGGAAAGGGAGTGAGACAGGGTTGTAGCCTCTCCCTGATGTTATTCAATCTGTATATTGAGCAAGCAGTGAAGGAAACAAAAGAAAAATTCGGAGTAGGTATTAAAATCTATGGAGAAGAAATGAAAACTCTGAGGTTCGCCGATGACACTGTAGTTCTGTCGGAGACAGCAAAGGACTTGGAAGAACAGTTGAACGGAATGGTCAATGTCTTGAAAGGGGGATATAAGATGAACATCAACAAAAGCAAAACGAAGATAATGGAATGTAGTCGAATTAAATCAGGTGATGCTGAGGGAATTAGATTAGGAAATGAGGCACTTAAAGTAATAAAGGAGGTTTGCTAATTGTGGAGCAAAATAACTGATGCTGGTCGAAGTAGAGAGGATATAAAATGTAGTCTGGCAATGGCAAGGAAAGCGTTTCTGAAGAAGAGAAATTTGTTAACACCGAATATAGATTTAAGTGTCAGAAAGTCGTTTCTGAAAGTATTTGTATGGAGTGTAGCCACGTATGGAAGTGAAACATGGACGATAAATAGTTTGGACAAGAAGAGAATAGAAGCTTTCGAAACGTGGTGCTACAGAAGAATGTTGAAGATTAGATGGGTAGATCACATAACTAATGAGGAAGTATTGAATAGGATTAGGGAGAAGAGAAGTTTGTGGCACAATTTGACTAGAAGAACGGATCGGTTGGTAGGACATGTTCTGAGGCATCAAGGGATCACCAATTTAGTATTGGAGGGCAGCGTGGAGGGTAAAAATCGTAGAGGGAGACCAAGAGATGAATACACTAAGCAGATTCAGAAGGATGTAGGTTGCAGTAGGTACTGGGAGATGAAGAAGCTTGCACAGGATAGAGTAGCATGGAGAGGTGCATCAAACCAGTCTTATGACTGAAGACCACAACAACAATAACAACAACAACAACAAACAGTTAGTTCTAAGTTCTAGGCGACTGATGACCTCAGAAGTTAATTTGCATAGTGCTCAGAGCCATTTGAACCATTTTTGACGTGCAGACTCCATGGATTCATGGCGCTGCCATTGGCCCTGTTCTTCCAGGATCTTTTTCCGGCCACAACGATGTTGGAGATTTGATGCTTTACCAGATTCCAGATATTCGTGGTACATTTGCGAAATGGTCGTACTGGAAATTCTCCACTTCATCACTGCCTCAAAGGTGCTGTGTCACATCGATCGTGCGCAGACTGTAAAGCCACGTTCAAACTCACTTAAATCTTGAAAACCTGTCATTGTAGCAGCAGTAACTGATCTAACATCTGCACCAGGCGTTGCCGACCGTAGAGCCGTATTCTGCCTGTTTACATATATCTGTGTTTGAATATACATGATTATACCGATTTTATTTATGAAGAGAAAGTACTTATACAGGAGAACTAATGGTCAATACATCATGGTGGTATAATGTTGACAACATCTTCATCTTGGAAATATCTCTGATGGGTAAAAGGTCAGTTATAAAATTATTAAAGTATGTTTAAATGGAAAAGGATCCTCACATGCTCGATACTTGTTGTGCAACAATATCTTTCCAATATACTGCATGAAACTGCAAGGCCAAAGGCAACACAATAATATTGAGCAATATTTATCCCTGAGTCACATTAGTTATAAGTCTGCCTTCATAGTGAACACATCGTCACTAAAATCGTTGTACTGCAAACCGAAATCGCTAATTCGCTACATACTGCAAAATAAAAGGAAGTGGAAGCAGCGATGGACAAAAAAGTGACTTGGGAGATGCTGTGTACACAGCTATATTAACATGTTATGAAAACTTACAGTAGAGCCAGATGACTATCGGATGTTTTTTTATGGATACTGAGAAATCTTTCAACGAGTTGGTAAACTTTGTTACATAATATATACACATAAAAGATATTGTTTTTATACTCATCGGATTTCACTTTCCAAAATGTTGGAAGCGATATACATTGAAGCGCCAAAGAAATTGGTATAGGCATGTGCATTCAAATACAGAGGTATGTAAACAGACAGAATGTGGCGCTGTGGCAGGCAACGCTGTTATAAGACAAAAAGTATCTGGTGCAATTGTTGGATTACAATGGCAGTTATCAAGACTAAAGTGAGATTGAACGGCGCACGAGCGATGGGACACAGAATCTCTGAGGTAGTGACGAAGTGGGGATTTTCCCATATGACCATTTCATGAGTGTACTGTGAATATCAGGAATCCGGTAAAACATCAAATCTCTGACACTGCTGCAATTGGAAAAAAAAAATCTTGCAAGCATGGGACCAACAGCTGCAGAGAATCATTCAACGTGACAGAAGTTCAACTTTTCCACAAATTGCTGTAGATTTCAATGCTGGGCCATTAACAAGTATGAGCATCATCGATACAGGCTTTTGGAGCCAAAGGCCCACTCGTGTACCCTTGATGACTTCACAATACGAAGCTTTACACCTCGCCTGGGCCCATCAACACCTACATTGGACTGTTGATGACTGGAAACATGTTGCTTGGGCAGACGATTCTGATTTCAAATTGTATCGAGCAGATGGACGTGTACGGGTCTGGAGACATCCTCATGAATCCATGGAGCCTTCATGTCAGCAGGGGCCAGTTCAAGCTGGTGGAGGTTCTGTTACGGTGTGTGGTGTATACAGTTGGAGTGATATGGAACCCCTGATACGTCTAGATACGTCTCTGAAAGGTGACACATACCTAAGCATCCTGTCTGATGACCTGCATCCATTCATGTCCATTGTGCATTCCGACGGACTTATGAAATTCCAACACGACAATGCGACACTGCACACGTCCAGAATTGCTACAGAGTGGCTCCAGGAACACTCTTCTGAGTTTAAACACTTACGATGGCAGCCAAACTCCCTAGGCATGAACGTTATTGAGCATGCCTTCGTAATCTTTCGGATTTAGGACAGCCCTGCAGTATTGATGTTGTCGATTCCCTCCAGAACTATTTCAGACGTTAATTGACTCCATGCCATGTTGTGTTGTGGCAGTTCTGTGTACTTGCAGGGGCCCTACACGATATTGGGCAAGTGTACCAATTTCTTTGGTTCTTCAATGTATAAATGTGAAGAGTAAGAAGATATATTCTTGTAGAGGATCAGTAGGAAGTGCTGTTATGTAATTCCGCAATAAATATTTCAAACCTCCATAGCAAACAATGAAGCAGTTGCAGCATTATTTCTCTACAGTTAAACAATTTTGTCGAATGTTTCTATAACTAATTACTGAATAAGTGGAATGTGTAATCAAACTAGTCATGTGAATGTACTTGGAGAGATGAATCCTATCACCTATCTCTCTTCATGTATTCATATTCACACGACGTTGTTGTATCAGTTGTTAACACGTCCAAAGATCACCAAATCGTAGCAGGGACTGCTGTGTGTTACACTGTTGCACAGTATCACTCTTACATGCTACAATGTATTGCACAATGTATTGAGTGCACATCAATATTTTTAAATCTCTGAAGTGTTCTTCAGTACATTGCACAAACTGTCAGTACTTCACTCAGATGGTCAATATTATTCCGTATTCTCAGAATATCGCAATAAATATGGAGCATGTGAGGGCCACTTAAGGCAGGTGGCCACTTCCTGTGTATGCTGTTTAATCCACATGCTGCCTTGGGCTGTGTTATCTGCTCCAGGAGTGATAGGGGGGAATAATTTGCATAACCAGGTGCGTGTGCTGTATTCGGAAATTCGAGGGACTGATGGCGATGGTATGGCTCGCTGCCTCCCTCAGATACATGGCAGCAGTTGTAGTGAGCACAGAGGGGACAGCTGGCATCGGTATTTGTCATTTCACATCAGAACTTGCAATCAACCAGAGACAACAAAGGAGAGGTGGCAGCAATGTAAATGGTTCCCTGAGTGGCCAGTGTGAGTCAGCACAGCACGGATGCACACATCCTTGGAGCATTCTGTGGGAGAGGCATTCTTGCATATTGTTTCTCTGTAACAGTGAGCTGTGTCGTGATTTTAATATGTTGCGATCTGAAAAACCCCTGCTATGGTTGACCGACCTCAGATATGAGACAAAAATTATTTAATTGAGTCTTACTGATTAATGTTCATATCTAACCTATTCAAGATCAGTGGGCCAAAAACTAATCCTAATTAAATAAGAATAGTGAGATGCTATCAAGATATTTATTACCGAAAATCAACTTAATTGCAAAATAGACTTTGTACAGTTACAACATTGAATTAATTCTACAGGTCAGACTAAGTTTAAGATTGGCACAACACCGATCTTCTATACAAAATCGAGCTCTCATTTTCATGGAAGTAGCACTTAAATGGGTGATATTGTCTAGTCTCTTTGTTAGTAGAAACCTCCAGCCTGACTGTCCTGACAACAGAGAGCTCAGAGAACAGTCTAGTGGAACCAAATACATTTAGCATCACAGTCCCTATTACTCAAGCCGTGGCATGTATATCACCATAAACAGTCGAGTGGAGAGCACATCAGCTGTGTCGGTCTGCAGAAGGCTGCAGTCGTCTTGGAGAGGAAGAATGATATGCAGATGCGAATTTATCTGCGTAGATAACGTGTGGTTGCATCAGCAGACTCCTACATTCGATGTTCCTCAAGTACAGAGTCCATTCATCAGTCAAGATTAACTGCTTGCACAATTTCCAGTAGTAAACACTTGACTCAAGTGCACGGGCGTGGGTAGGCACCAATTTGTTCCTCTACTCACAGAGAAATGAAATGATTCTGCTTCAAGTGCACAATCAGCACTTTCTCAGACTAAGTTTCAGAGTGATCACTGGATGCTTTTGCAGCAACATCTGAAACAAACTGTGTGTTCTTCAACAATGTGTTTCAGCTGGGCATCCACCAGGCTCCATGATACATTCTGCCTTCATATTAGCCAATCTCGGTTCACTAATGTAGATTCTCTGGTGGCCATATTGAGTCATAAATTAAGATAAGTGTGATGTAAATCTAGAGGATGTGTGTTTTAATAGTGACAAATATATATATATATATATATATATATATATATATATATATATATATATATATATATATATGGGTCATAAATTACACTGATTAAGGTAAGGTAGCCCATAAATTAGAGCCCTTAAGTAGTTATGTGCTGCCAACAAAAATGGTGAACAAAGCTGAGATATTTAAAAAAACTTAGAAAATCATAGCAAATGAAATCTTAATTTAAATAAAAGAAATATCAAAATTTTGAATATTTATAATAAAGGTAATGAAGAAAGTATTATATTTACCAATGAATACAATGAATCTGGATTATAACCAAGAGTCTAATTTCACAGGTTCCTGCAGGCAAAAAATCTCATTTGCCCATTCTGAAAAACCAAATTCTCATTTTCTAATGTAAAAATTTTCAAATCTAATTAATTTCATTCTTTATTAGTAAGAACCTCCAAACTGAAATCATAAATTGTACACTAATAGTAAACATTTTAGTAAAATAAAAAATCAAATTTCCTTCTCTACAAAAGCGATGGAAAAAATGATGAAGAAAGATGAGCTATTTAATAGCTTAGGAAATTTATGTAAAGGAGAGAATGGACTTAGTTATAAAGATTTAGAAAATTAATAAAATGTTTACTTAAATGTAAGTAGAAAAGATGTGTTTGAATTTATTGGTTATATTAATAGGAAACAAATGAGTAAAGAAATAACAAATTGTGAACTAAAATCTAATACTTTAAAAGAAATTTGATAGATGCAAAAACCAAAAAATTGAAGCATTATTATAAGCTTAGAAAAAGCCAGTTAACTGATCTGATTGTGAAACCTGTTGGTAATATTAATAACAAAGATAAAGGTAACGAATTGAGTAAAAAATCTGTATAACAACTTTATCAAATCTGTAGTGTGAAAAAAACAAAATATTATGCTGAATTAAGATAAGTGCATTAATCGATCTTATGAAAAATCTGATGGAAAAATTAATAATGATATTGATTTGAGTAAAAAAATCTTTAAAAGAACGCCATCAAACCTGTAAAATGAAAAATTAAAAAATTATTCTCATTTTAAAGAACAACAATTAATCCATCCTATCAGTAAATGGAAAAACTAATAACATCGATAATGAGAATTATTTTCAAAAAGTGCTAGTAGATAAATATCGAGAAAATAAACAAAAAGCTTTCAGAAAAACTTCTCAGGTTTCAGTTTTCTAGTTGATGAAGCTTTTTCAAATCAACTAAACAAACTTATAATAAAGATTCTGCTCATGCATCAAGAATTATAACTTGTAGAATTAACAATACTGATAATATTGTAGAAGCACAAGAGCTATTTGAGCAAATTAATGCAGAACTAATCATCAAATTAAATAATATTTTAATTCAATATTTTAATTAAAGTTAATATGAAATTTTATAGTGGTTTTAAAAGACAAGAGGAAATATAAGAATTTAACTTTAAAAGATCTAATCATGTTTAATTAAAAAATTAATTGATCAGAAAAAACAAATAAACTATTAACTGAAATGGAAGAGATGGAAAGAAAATATCTGATTGGTCTTTATTTTATATAGATGATTTAGAATTGAATGTTAATAGATACAGTAATTCTTGTTTCTTCTTATATTGATTTAGCAAAAGTAATTGAAGTTGAAAAAGATGTAGTTAATGTAAAAACCGACAGTCAAAACTGTTTTCTTCATTCAATAAAATCAGCATTATAACCTGTAGAAGGTGATGTAGAAAGATTTAGTATATGTAAAAATAATGCATAAGATATTCCAAAATTTGAGAAGAAATCAAATATTTCAGTTGATGTGTTGCATATGAAGTTCTAATTATATATCCTCTTCACCATGCATGAAATAAACTAATGTTAATATTCTTTGAATTCAAAATGAAAATAATTAATATGATTGTTGGATAAAAACTCTTTCTTGTTTCATTTGTATACATACAACTAAAAATGGACATAAATTATTCTTGTAATCGATGTGTAAGGTATGTTTATTCACAAGAAAAATTAGACATTCATGAAATCGGTTGATGAAAACGTAAAAAAGTAAAAAAATTGATAGCCCTTTTCAAGTAAAAAATCGAACTTAAAAGTTATAATGATTTGTTGATGGGTTCATTTTTTCATTTTGTATTTTACACAAATATCGAATGTCTATTAAAAGATATTCAAAATTGTCATCAAATTCCAAAAATTAGATTAACAAATAACAAAAACATTTACCAATTTCATTCAGTTATTATGTTAAATATTCTAATGGAAAATTCTAAATTAAAGATGCAGTACAAAAATTCATTCAAATGTTAAAAGAGCAATCTAGAGACATTGCTTGACTATATAAAAGAAATGTTCGAATGAAATCGTCTACAGAAGATATAATTCATTATAAAAATTCAGAAACTTCTGCTAATTGTAAAACATATTTTGAATGCAGAGAAAATAAAGTAAGCGATCATTTTCATTTAACAGGAAAATATCGAGAAGCTGCACATGAAGATTGCAATATTAATTACCAAAATCCTAAATTTATTCCAGTTTATATTCATAATTCAACAAATTAGGATATTCATCTGTTTATTTAAGAATTAGCAATTGTTAATAAAAATGTTGATGCATGTAGTAAACATTTGAAGGTGGATTAATACGAAGACTGTGGGATACATTTAAATTTATGGCTTCAAGTAATGACACATTATCTTCTAGTTGTATATTAGGATAATTTAGAGAAACAGCAAAAAATTTAAGTTGAAAAACTATATTTAATAATTGAAAACGTAGTTTATCCTTGTGAATATATGAATTCAGAAGAAAAATTACAAGAAACTAAATTACCTTAAATGTTTTAATTCTAGACATAATATAGATAATATTTCTTATGAAGATTATAAAAGAACAAAACTAGTTTGGAAAAAATTCAATATTAAAAATTTACATGAGTATACAAGATTATATAATAAATCTGATCTTTTGATTTTAGCAGATATATTCGAAAATTTTATAGATACATGTATTATATCTTATAAACGTGGCCCAATGTGATATTTTACGGTTTCACGACTAGCTTGGGATTCCATGTAAAAAGTGTCATAAACTGGATTAGATTTCTTCCAAGATTAGATATGATTTTATTTCTTAATAAAAGAATTTGAGGTGGAATTTCTCAATGGAGTAAAAAATCTGCAATATCATATACTAGATATATGAAAACTCTTAAGCCAACAAAACGACCAAATTACATTGCATAAAAAGATACAAATAATTTGTATTGTTGGCCAAAGTCTCAATTTTTACCATTTGAAAAGTTTGGGTGAATGGATCTGAAATGGTCTAATGCCAAAGAACTATACTTAAAATCCCAGACGATTATAAATATGCTTATATTTTCGAAATTGATTTAGCATATCCAAGAAAATTATGATTTACATGAAGATTTAACTTTTGCATCAGAAGAAGGAAATAAATTATTGACAACTTTAAACAATAAAGAAAAATATTAATTACATTATAAAATTAAAAAACAATATTGAAATCTTGAATTTAAAATTCATAGAATGTTATCATTTGAACAATGAGGATGGTTGCAGAAATACATTGACTTTAATACAGAAAAGATGAATGAAGGCGGCTAAAGTTTTTGAAAAAAGTTCTACAACTTAATGATTATTTGTGTATTTGTAAATTCAATATATAACATATTAAAATCGTAGAAGAACCTGAAAAATATACACATCATATATCTCAGCCAAATTATGAACATAGTTCTCTATTTACTGAATGAAAAAATTAAATAACGTGCAATAAACAAATCTACATTGGAATGATTGTATTTGATGTTTGAAAAAAAGAATCTATGATTTTCACTATGATGTTGTGAAAGCAGAATATGATAAAAATATTGACTTATGTTATTTGGATACTGATTCTTTCATTTATGATATAACAACAGAAGACTTCTATAAAGATATGAAATCAATGTTAAAAACGAATTTCATACAAGTGATTACCCAAAAGATAATATTTATGAACTTCTGCTAGTAAATTAGAAAGCTTTAGGAAAAATGAAAGATCGAAATTGTGGAATACATTATTTTAAGATTAAAAATGTATGCTTATGAAGCAGGTGAAAAAGAAGAGAAAAATATGTAAAGGAGTTAAGAAATCAGGTCTGGGAAATGAAATTACTTTAGATGATTATAAAAATGTTTGACTGACAAAATAAAACAAAATAGAAAAATGAATTAAATTAGATCAGTTAAACACAAAGTATATACAGCTGAATGTAATAAAATTGTTTTATGTTCTGATGATGATACATGCGTACAAGATGGAATTAATACATTAACATATGATATTTATAAATTAAATCTAAATAAAATAAAAAATGATAAGAATTTAACAGCTGCTTAAAAGATTAAATAAAAAATAAAACCTATTTATTCCTAAATGTTTTTTCGTGATACAATTAGTTTTGGTGTCTTGGTAAGTAAAATTTACAAACACATTTTCCACAAAAACGTTCAAGTTTTAGATAATCTCTTTCCTTATCTTTTTTATATATGAAAGCTAATTTCTCATTTTCTGAATGATCACAGTTATGAATATATTCCTTTCCGGATGTTTCACAAATAAAAGTTTTAATATACCAGTTACGAAGAAGTTCTCCTAGTTTCTTTCTTTGACAATCCATAAAACCTGATTCTGAGAGTAAATTATTTATTATTATTTTATTTCCTTTATGAATTTGTTTTTCTTCATTGCACAGTGGACACACCACTTAATTTTGGCTCTCCATTTATAAGGAAAACATTTACTGAAATTTAAAAGTAGAAACAAAATAAATATTTTTATATATAAATGGAATCCCATGTGGATCTCAATAATTATAAACTCATTTGTTATAATAGAAACGTTTAAATAATTATTGCTGAAAAAACGTTTATGACAATTTGGAATATTCGAATTCTAAAAAAGTCGTATGTGATAATGTTAAAAGTAAAAATATAAAGAATCAAACTGTATGCAGCAGTTACACTTACAATCAGATATAAATTTAATTAATGAACCTGGTTTATATTCTTTAGTTATGAAATCCATAATGCCTTTGAGGGAAAATTTTCATGATTGGGTTTATGAAGAAGTTTTACCAGCAAGTCGTAAACTTGCAGAATATAAGATTAGAAAAGAAGTAGTAGATGTCTACAAAATTTAAATGTATTATGTGTGACTAAGGACTGAAGTTGATGAGAAACCAATGGAAAATTTCTATGTAACAATTAAAATGCCTCAGAAATAAAATCCAAATGAATGAAGAAATAAATACATTATTACTACATGTTGTTTCTCAGTTAAATGATGGAAGTTTAAGATCAACTTTTGTTATTTTAAGATGACATATAATGATTTTAATTTTGATTAATATGTTATTCAAACCAATTAATAATTTACAATATCAGATTGGAATAATCGAAAATAGGCAACCAAACTGTGAAGAATTTTTAAGAATTTTCTACCAAATTCAATAAATTTATATAATGTAATGAAAAAAATTTAATATCTAAATTATTCAAAAATTTTAGGTAATTACTAATGAGAACAATTAACCTAAGATATAAATAAATTAACAAACGTTCTTAGAATATAAAACTAATTTTCCAATTACTATTTTCATAATTAAATTTGTAATAATATTCATAAGTATTTTTATGTGTATCTAATAATCATAATTCACTCATCTCATTATTTGATTCGAAGAACTCAAATTTTAAATGTTCAAATAATTTTGACATTACAACATTTTTGTTAACCTTTATTTGAACATCAAATATACTCTATCTTCTTTAATGAAAGAATACACATTATGAAAATAATATTCAATATCAAACATTTAGGTTTTGAATAATGAACTCCATTTATGTATATTATTTCTTTCGTACATTTTAAAAAATTGCTTTTGTTTTATTTACCCAACTATTTTGTAAATTATTGAATCCCATGCCTTTAACAATTTTTTCTTGTTTTTACTTTATCATAATTTTGTACTTGGGTTCAGTGTCTAACAAATTAGATACCAAAGCAAGTTTCAATAAGATTTATTCAGTTTCTTTATTTTCGTCTTTTGGGTCCATTTTTATAGTTGAAGGTTTAGTGCTATAAATTCATCTCACTAATTTCGAAAGTAAGTCAATCCATTTATAGTTTCCATGAACAGCAAATTCCTTCCACATCTTTTCTTCAAGTAAATATGAAAATAGTAACAGTTCTCAGAAAGACTGATACTATTGGTGACTGTGCAGCTTCTCTAGGTTAAATGATAATTAATTGAAATTCTTAGCTGCCAACAGTTGTTGTTGACATACCTTGATGGGGACAGCTGAAAACGTGCGCCCCGACCAGGACACGAATTCAGAAACTCCTGCTTACATGGGAGACGTTCTATCCATCTAAGCCAACGAGGACACAGATGAGTAATGCGATATCAGGGACTTAACTCTTGCACACTTCCCATGGGCCCCACATTCCCAACTATCCACAATCTACATACGTAATGTTCCTAACAGATACTTTGCTCATCCACTCATTACTCACACCCACTAAGGTGATGATTCCCATAAGAGTTTGGGCAACCTGTGTACATTCACACAGATGAAGGTCAATGGCCGTGTAGCCGTTTAACTATATATGAAGATAGTAACTGTTCTTGAAAGAACAGATACCACTGATGACCATGCAGCTTCTCTAGAATAAATGATAATTAACTGGAACCCTCAGCTTGTAGTGTCTCGAAATGGTAAATCAGCACCAAACTGAATAGAATAGCGGTATGTGGTTCTTGCTTTGTGCAGAAGTAACCATTTTGATACCTCAGATAATTTTCTACATTGTCCATATTTTCTGTTCTGCCCATATCGTGTTCGGTCTAACGACATTATCAATCACTGTATTGAAAGGTTCACCTTCTTGGCGATTTGACATTTAGAGTGCTTCATTTCCAATTAAGCACAAATTTTTGTTTTTTCATCAAATGATTACTGCTTTCCACTTGGCATTGTTACTAAAGGTGACTAAAAGTGTGTTTTCTGTCTGCAGTAAAACCATGTACACACACACTAACACCACACAGAGCCAACTGCCTTTATACCTAGTCCCACCCTATCCTACCGAATCGTTGATGTATAATTATATAGTGTACTGCTGACATCAAATGCTTTACCATTTGACTGCATTTGTCAGTACACTGGATCTCATACTTTTGCTTATACACTATGCAAGCTATTCCAACCAAGATTAGATTAGAAGACGAGCTGACGGCACTTTGGGCCACAGTGTGTATAGGAATAAGACGCACACCGCTTTTAACCTACATGCGGATAGCTGCCACCACCCGCCACAAAAGAATGGCATGCCCAAAACTTTTGTACACAGAGCTCACACCATCTCCAAAAGGGACAGTCTCCAACAGGAATTGGACCACCGAAGACTGTGTTTCGGAGGAACGGTTACAAGGAAGGGCAAATTCGGAACGCTCCACATCCCACACCTGCAGCACCGGCAGAAATTCAGGATGAATATCAGGAGGAGATAGCCTTGGCTATTATTCCGTTTTGTGGGGCCTTATCCAGAAAAATTGGACGTATTTTACGTAAACACCAAGTGAAAAGCATCTTCTGTCCTACAAGCAAAATGAAGAGCCTTCTTGGTAGTGTCAAAGACAACCTTGGTCTACGTAAATCAGGCGTTTATCAGATACTTTGCCAATGTGGTAGTATATATATAAGGCAGACCATTCGTACCATTGACGACTGATGCCGAGAACATCAATGGCACACTAGACTGTAACAGCCCAGTAAGTCGGCAATCGCTGAGCATTGCCTGTTGGAACTCCACAGCATGGATTATGAGAAAACCAAGGTCCTGTCACAGACTTCTAATTACTGGGACTGTGTCATCAAAGAAGCCATAGAGATCAGAGTAAGGGAGCCACAATTAAATCGTGACAGCGGTTACATCCTTAGCAAGGCGTGGGAACCCGCGATCACCCGGATTAAGAAGAAAAAGGATATTTCCCAGAGTGTATCGATTTCGACTGAGGAGGGAAGAATAACGAGAGTGGTGCCAGCAGACTCTCCTGAATGAGAAGACCTAGGACGCAGCGCCCAGACGGCGGGAGAACAGACGCTGTACCTGGATCGCGCATGGGGTAGGACCACACCGACTTATAGGAAACGCCTGAGGGAGGAGTGGGAGGGGGACTGTCCTATATATACATGGCGCCAGCCCATCCCCGGTCAGTTGATCAGCGCACCTGATGATGGCAACGTGGTCGACTGCCGAAACATTGTGTCCTATGCACACTCATACCAGGCTGTTCACCCGAGATGTATTTCATTATTCCCACCAACAATGTTGATTTTCCTGCCAGTATCGATGCCTTTATACTGATTTCCACTACTTATATGGGTCATAAATTATTCTAAATAATATAAAGTAGACTATAAATTATAAACTTTAACATAAGAAATTAGATCAAAAATTTGGCTTAAATAAATATTGGGTAAGAGCACAAAAGGCCAACTAGCAAGAATTTATCTATTCCACGCCACACAAAGTCACTGTTACATTGTAGGTAAACCAACACACTGTAAAGTGGGAGGTCAGTATATTTTGTCTCATATGTGTAGTTTAGAATGTCCTGGTTGCTACTACAATGATAAAGCCATTTAAGGATTGCACTTACTGCATTCTGTGTGCAGAACTTCAAGGGACAACAATGCCACTACATACTATAGTTGTGTTGTATTCTTATTAGAGATGCTGTTGTATTTTGTTCTTTCCAGTCTGCTTTGTGGATGATAATGTCTTGTGAGCACATGTAAGGTCACCCCCATTTACGATAAAGTAATAGAATGGATGTCTGCTATTACAGGATCCTAGACTATATTCAAAGCTCCATCACTATGAAATGTCTGGAGGATAAGGAGCTCTACCACAAAAGCAGCACATGTCCAGGAAGAACTATTTCCATTAATGGAGGAACACAATATTCACACACATAAAAAATAGACATATGTGAACAAGTTAATTCTGTGTTCCAAGAATGTCGATAGGTGTTCCACACTGTACTACATAGGCAATTTGGGACCAAGACATGACACTGTGAACTACATTCACAAATATGTGATTGTCCTGTAGTCGTGGTGTTTGTGCAGTTCCAGAGACGATTCACTATGAGCAGCTGGGGAGGGTGACGACGACGCGGGATTGGTACCACCCCCGCTACCGCGTCTTCAACCCGACACCAAGGCCGCGGGGAGAGGTCAACGCTACCATCACTCTCTACACCCGGCATCTGGCGGAGCAGGTACGTACTGCTGTGAGGCACGCCTCCAATGCCTTCTGTGTCTGTCCTAATGCTTGCTTCATGTGCAACTTGTGACACCTTTGCACCTACGTAATGAGCACTTTTTTTAAACTCCAAATGTTGGGACAAGCAATAAAAAATTCGCAGATGGTCAAACCTTACTCTGGTATGCATCACTTGATACTGTACCACCAGATGGACCATGTGGGAACCGACAAGTGAGTCCTTCGTCTTTGGAGGTGAAATTGCGCTGCAGCAAATTAGTGGCGATGTTTATTCGAATGAAAAGAAAAGATATTAGCACGATTTTTTGAAAAAGTGTAACTGTTCCAAGCAACGATGGTTTGGCAATGATAACTCTGACGAAATAAGACCCACAAGACACGACACGCTAATATCTTTCTGTGCCTATTTTCTCTTTCTGCAAGGAAAATTCGGAAAACTGTGTTGTTGCACTCATTAAGGATTTCGTCCCCTCTGAGGTCAGCGGTCAACATGACTATCCCCATAAGGGCAAATGAAGAGTTACTTGAAGGAGCGATCGTAACCTGGCCTCAAAAGCCGATCCTAAGTGCTGCGAGAAGTCACATTTCAGTTAGTAAACATCTCAATATATGCACAAATTATCTTGAAAGATGTCACCAAACTAAATTGACAAAATTCGATGTTAAAACATGAATTGTTCATTTAATGTAACATGTTTGTCAGTATTTTCTAATCACATTTACCAGTGTACTGAGTAAGTTTAATTATTCAGTCATCTTCAGACGATTAATTAGTGCAATAAAATAGTTTCTATTAACATTCTCAATTCGCAAAATATATAAAAGGTTAGATTTGCACTACTTTTGCATTTGCTGACCCTGGTGGGTTCCCCCCCCCCCCCTCCCCACTGATGTCTCCAGACACAGTCTCTGTGTGATGTATTAATTTCAGCAATCAATCGAAATGTTGCTCGAACAGTCCACGGGTATATGCCAGTTCATAGCGTCCAACGGGCACAATATTTCGGCGATCAGACATGTCGCTATTGTCAGGTGCGCACCTGACTGTTAGAGCAAAAAATATGCCGGGAGAAATTGAAGAATCAAATCGAAATATTGTTGTATCCTCACTGAATTCATTATAAAATGTTACTTGTTCAGTGTGTTCTTATATCAATGGGGATAAAATTACTGTAGTTCCTATCTCCATACAATTTATGCTGTGTGTTTTTATATTTCAAATAGCATCTATAGAACAAGAAAATAATTGTGGCATTGGTCAATCAATATCTGTCGATTAGTCTTTTAGTTTCTTAACAGATCATAATTTCGAAATCCGTTTCATTGTTTGTCTAAATTCAGTCTCGTGCATCTTAAAAGAGAATGACATTGATCATTATTTTAGATATATCTGTCTTTTGAGCTTATTGTTGGTTAATGACGGTAAACATTTTTTCATTCTCTCTGCCGTACTTCTGCGTGACAATTAAAAAATGCAATAAAAATCACAATAGTTCGCTCCAAATAAAGTGTTCTAAAATTATGTGTGTGAAAACAGCCGAATCTCACTTATTCAGTGCCATCAGCTGCAACTCAACCATGAGGAATTACTTTAGAGTATGGTATACTGCTGCTTACTCTGCTTACAGCAAGGTAATATAAACACAAGTTTCATGCATGAAAAACATATATTCATGCTGTTTGTTCTTATTATAATTGGCTTTTTTCTTGACAGATAACAATTCTGTATGGAGTCTACAAATTCTCACATTCTTATGTTTCGCTAGATTTCCTTATACACGAATATTTTTGTGAATGTAATTACTTTTGCCCCCCCCATGAACCATGGACCTTGCTGTTGGTGGGGAGGCTTGCGTGCCTCAGCGATACAGATAGCCGTACCGTAGGTGCAACCACAACGGAGGGGTATCTGTTGAGAGGCCAGACAAACGTGTGGTTCCTGAAGAGGGGCAGCAGCCTTTTCAGTAGTTGCAAGGGCAACAGTCTGGATGATTGACTGATCTGGCCTTGTAACAATAACCAAAACGGCCTTGCTGTGCTGGTACTGCGAACGGCTGAAAGCAAGGGGAAACTACAGCCGTAATTTTTCCCGAGGGCATGCAGCTTTACTGTATGATTACATGTTGATGGCGTCCTCTTGGGTAAAATATTCCGGAGGTAAAATAGTCCCCCATTCGGATCTCCGGGCGGGGACTACTCAAGAGGATGTCGTTATCAGGAGAAAGAAAACTGGCGTTCTACGGATCGGAGCGTGGAATGTCAGATCCCTTAACCGGGCAGGTAGGTTAGAGAATTTAAAAAGGGAAATGGATAGGTTGAAGTTGGATATAGTGGGAATTAGTGAAGTTCGGTGGCAGGAGGAACAAGACTTCTGGTCAGGTGACTACAGGGTTATAAACACAAAATCAAATAGGGGTAATGCAGGAGTAGGTTTAAT
The DNA here is from genome assembly GCF_021461385.2 of Schistocerca piceifrons. Lineage (NCBI taxonomy): Eukaryota > Metazoa > Arthropoda > Insecta > Orthoptera > Acrididae > Schistocerca > Schistocerca piceifrons. The sequence goes on from NC_060138.1 coordinate 660,663,848, forward strand.
AATGAATAGGAAAATAGGAATGCGGGTAAGCTACTACAAACAGCATAGTGAACGCAGTATTGTGGCCAAGATAGATACGAAGCCCGCACCTACTACAGTAGTACAAGTTTATATGCCAACTAGCTCTGCAGATGACGAAGAAATTGAAGAAATGTATGATGAAATAAAAGAAATTATTCAGTTTGTGAAGGGAGACGAAAATTTAATAGTCATGGGTGACTGGAATTCGAGTGTAGGAAAAGGGAGAGAAGGAAACATAGTAGGTGAATATGGATTGGGGGACAGAAATGAAAGAGGAAGCCGCCTGGTAGAATTTTGCACAGAGCACAACATAATCATAACTAACACTTGGTTTAAGAATCATGAAAGAAGGTTGTATACATGGAAGAACCCTGGAGATACTAAAAGGTATCAGATAGATTATATAATGGTAAGACAGAGATTTAGGAACCAGGTTTTAAATTGTAAGACATTTCCAGGGGCAGATGTGGACTCTGACCACAATCTATTGGTTATGACCTGTAGATTAAAACTGAAGAAACTGCAAAAAGGTGGGAATGTAAGGAGATGGGACCTGGATAAACTAAAAGAACCGGAGGTTGTACAGAGATTCAGGGAGAGCATAAGGGACCAATTGACAGGAATGGGGGAAATAAATACAGTAGAAGAAGAATGGGTAGCTTTGAGGGATGAAGTAGTGAAGGCAGCAGAGGAGGGCTAGTAGAAATCCTTGGGTAACAGAAGAAATATTGAATTTAATTGATGAAAGGAGAAAATATAAAAATGCAGTAAGTGAAACAGGCAAAAAGGAATACAAACATCTCAAAAATGAGATCGACAGGAAGTGCAAATTGGCTAAGCAGGGATGGCTAGAGGACAAATGTAAGGATGTAGAGGCCTATCTCACTAGGGGTAAGATAGATACCGCCTACAGGAAAATTAAAGAGACCTTTGGAGATAAGAGAACTTGTATGAATATCAAGAGCTCAGATGGAAACCCAGTTCTAAGCAAAGAAGGGAAAGCAGAAAGGTGGAAGGAGTATATAGAGGGTCTATACAAGGGCGATGTACTTGAGGACAATATTATGGAAATGGAAGAGGATGTAGATGAAGATGAAATGGGAGATATGATACTGCGTGAAGAGTTTGACAGAGCACTGAAAGACCTGAGTCGAAACAAGGCCCCCGGAGTAGACAATATTCCATTGGAACTACTGACGGCCGTGGGAGAGCCAGTCCTGACAAAACTCTACCATCTGGTGAGCAAGATGTATGAAACAGGCGAAATACCCTCAGACTTCAAGAAGAATATAATAATTCCAATCCCAAAGAAAGCAGGTGTTGACAGATGTGAAAGTTACCGAACTATCAGCTTAATAAGTCACAGCTGCAAAATACTAACACGAATTCTTTACAGACGAATGGAAAAACTAGTAGAAGCCAACCTCGGGGAAGATCAGTTTGGATTCCGTAGAAACACTGGAACACGTGAGGCAATACTGACCTTACGACTTATCTTAGAAGAAAGATTAAGGAAAGGCAAACCTACGTTTCTAGCATTTGTAGACTTAGAGAAAGCTTTTGACAATGTTGACTGGAATACTCTCTTTCAAAATTCTAAAGGTGGCAGGGGTAAAATACAGGGAGCGAAAGGCTATTTACAATTTGTACAGAAACCAGATGGCAGTTATAAGAGTCGAGGGACATGAAAGGGAAGCAGTGGTTGGGAAGGGAGTAAGACAGGGTTGTAGCCTCTCCCCGATGTTGTTCAATCTGTATATTGAGCAAGCAGTAAAGGAAACAAAAGAAAAATTCGGAGTAGGTATTAAAATTCATGGAGAAGAAATAAAAACTTTGAGGTTCGCCGATGACATTGTAATTCTGTCAGAGACAGCCAAGGACTTGGAAGAGCAGTTGAATGGAATGGACAGTGTCTTGAAAGGAGGATATAAGATGAACATCAACAAAAGCAAAACAAGGATAATGGAATGTAGTCTAATTAAGTCGGGTGATGCTGAGGGAATTAGATTAGGAAATGAGGCACTTAAAGTAGTAAAGGAGTTTTGCTATTTGGGGAGCAAAATAACTGATGATGGTCGAAGTAGAGAGGATATAAAATGTAGGCTGGCAACGGCAAGGATAGCGTTTCTGAAGAAGAGAAATTTGTTAACATCCAGTATTGATTTAAGTGTCAGGAAGTCATTTCTGAAAGTATTCGTATGGAGTGTAGCCATGTATGGAAGTGAAACATGGACGATAAATAGTTTGGACAAGAAGAGAATAGAAGCTTTCGAAATATGGTGCTACAGAAGAATGCTGAAGATTAGATGGGTAGATCACATAACTAATGAGGAAGTATTGAATAGGATTGGGGAGAAGAGACGTTTGTGGCACAACTTGACCAGAAGAAGGGATCGGTTGGTAGGACATGTTCTGAGGCATCAAGGGATCACCAATTTAGTATTGGAGGGCAGCGTGGAGGGTAAAAATCGTAGAGGGAGACCAAGAGATGAATACACTAAGCAGATTCAGAAGGATGTAGGTTGCAGTAGGTACTGGGAGATGAAAAAGCTTGCACAGGATAGAGTAGCATGGAGAGCTGCATCAAACCAGTCTCAGGACTGAAGACCACAACAACAACAACAATTACTTTTGAATCAAAAGCGAATGTGCTTTTTAGTCTTGCCATTTGTGGCTCAGATATAAAAATTGTGGAAATGATTTCTTCTGTGTTGGGAAACTGTTTTATTGCGTTTGACTTGTTTCTTCACGTCTGTTCGATTTTCTTTGCAGCTACAGTTGTGTTGTCTTATTTTATGTGTTAAATAATGTAAGTATTGCATTTCACTTTAATACAATCCACATTCATTTATTTGCCTGGAATCATAGTGAAGCAGAGCGTCAGTGGCCTGCTGGAGTGGTAACACCAGTTCCCATCAGATCACCGAAGTTAAGCACTGTTGGGCTTTGCTAGTACTTGGATGAGTGACCATCAGGGTCTACCACTCGTTTTTGTAAAGTGGGGTGCACTCAGCCTTCGTCAGACCAATTGAGGAGGTATTTGATTGAGAACTAGTGGTTCCATTCACAACCAGCGGCAGGGAGAGCGATGTGCTGACTATATGCCGCTCCATATTCACATCCAGTGATGCCGATCGGCTGAGGAAAACATGGCGTTCGGTCAGTACTGTTGCGCATTCGGAGGCCTGTTCGGACAGATAGTAGTGAAGGAAAACTTTACTTTGTTGACTGCATACACTACATATTTCTGCAAAAGATCACATCTAGCCATTTTTTGTTTTTTTTAAAAAAATGGTGTTCTCCGGTAAATATCAGTAATTTACGATACAGTAAGCTATATATTGTATACTATTCTGTTTCATAAATTCCAAGGTCCTTACGAAACAGTACAAAGACAAATGTGGTGTTTTTTAGTTAGTACTGATTTTTATGAGACTTCATACTCGCTTTCGCAAAAACGATGTTACAAATCAATACAACGATACTATTCACACTCATACAATATTGTGCAGAAGCGCAGCTTTCTGTCCATTTTGAGCACTACTGTGGCAGTATATAACTAAAACGAGCATAACTGTCTTGGCTGTATGTCCTAAGATCGTGCTTTCTCTGGATAAATAACAACTTTTACTGAATAAAGTTTCAACCGTAGTTGAAACACCAGAATACGATGAACAGCGTCTCATTACAAGAGCTTTTAAAAGGCAAACTAAACAGCAACTGAATATGAATGCAATTCGATCATTATATTTATTATTGTACCAATAAAATACCATTGCTAACGATGACGCAGTCGCCTGAAATCAATCCTCGCGATCGCAGACTTATACTGCATATTCAAGACTCTTTAGCGTCCTGTCTTTCATTTAGGGAGGATGGACATCGCATGAATGCAGTCTCGTTCAGTGGAGTGACACATCAGGAAAGAATGTGAGGAATCAGTTCATTGGCCTTACAGAGGTTAATCAAAATATAAAATACAGTATTATTCGCTTTTGTCAACATATGTTACTGAAGTGGGATAGTGAATGTGGCAGTTCCACATTTTGTGACACTGCCCGCCCTTGTCAAAGTTTAGTCTCAGAGACTGTGGCATTCTTGTTTCACACTCCCAGATCATTGTGTTACCCTGGTATGCCTGAGCAGTCAAGGGATCTACAGCACAGTGGTGGGCTGCCGATCCACATGTAGGTAGCAGATTGGAAACTCAGTGGTTTACGAGAGCTTCATTGACCCGAAATTTGACCTCTGTATCTTACTATTTGTGTTCGCCATCCATTCCTGTTAATCAGCTTTACGCTCAAATAGTGTTTATGTACATACACATTCGGAGAAATTTCTTGCTCCGTCTCGTAAAAATAAAGCAGAGTAGACAACATTCCATTAGAACCACTGACAGCCTTGGGAGAGCCAATCCTGACAAAACTCTACCATCTGGTAAGCAAGATGTATGAGACAGGCGAAATACCCTCATACTTCAAGAAAAATATGATAATTCCAATCCCAAAGAAAGCAGGTGTTGACAGATGTGAAAATTACCGAACTATCAGTTTAATAAGTCACAGCTGCAAAATACTAAGGCGAATTCTTTACAGACGAATGGAAAAACTAGTAGAAGCCGACCTCGGGGAAGATCAGTTTGGATTCCGTAGAAATGTTGGAACACGTGAGGCAATACTGACCCTACGAATTATCTTAGAAGCTAGATTAAGGAAAGGCAAACCTACGTTTCTAGCATTTGTAGACTTAGAGAAAGCTTTTGACAATGTTGATTGGAATACTTTCTTTCAAATTCTGAAGGTGGCAGGGGTAAAATACAGGGAACGAAAGGCTATTTACAATTTGTACAGAAACCAGATGCCAGTTATAAGAGTCGAGGGATATGAAAGGGTAGCAGTGGTTGGGAAGGGAGTGAGACAGAGTTGTAGACTATCCCCGATGTTATTCAATCTGCATATTGAGCAAGCAATAAAGGAAACAAAAGAAAAGTTCGGAGTAGGTATTAAAATCCATGGAGAAGAAATAAAAACTTTGAGGTTCACCTATGACATTGTAATTCTGTCAGAGACAGCAAAGGACTTCGAAGAGCAGTTGAACGGAATGGACAGTGTCTTGAAAGGAGGAAGGAGGGTACAAGATGAACATCAACAAAAGCAAAACGAGGATAATGGAATGTAGTCGAATTAAGTCGGGTGATGCTGAGGGAATTAGATTAGGAAATGAGACACTTAAAGTAGTAAAGGAGTTTTGCTATTTGGGGAGCAAAATAACTGATGATGGTCGAAGTAGAGAGGATATAAAATGTAGACTGGCAATGGCAAGGAAAGCGTTTCTGAAGAAGAAAAATTTGTTAACATCGAGTATAGTTTTAAATGTTAGGAAGTAGTTTCTGAAAGTATTTGCATGGAGTGTAGCCATGTATGGAAGCGAAACGTGGAAGATAAATAGTTTAGACAAGTAGACAATAGAAGCTTTCGAAATGTGGTGCTAAAGTAGAATGCTGAAGATTAGATGGGTAGATCACATAACTAATGAGGAGGTATTATATAGAATTGGTGAGAAGAGGAGCTTGTCGCACAACTTGACTAGAAGAACGGATCGGCTGGTAGGACACATTCTGAGACATCGAGGGATCACCAGTTTAGTATTGGAGGGCAGCATGGAGGGAGACCAAGAGATGAATACACTAAGCAGATTCAGAAGGATGTAGGCTGCAGTAGGTACTGGGAGATGAAGAAGCTTGCACAGGATAGAGTTGCATGGAGAGCTGCATCAAACCAGTCTCAGGACCGAAGACCACAGCAACCACAACAACAACTCGTAAACATTACCGTTTTGTAATTTCTCAATATTTTTCTCAAGGTCATTGTTACACTATAGTTTCTGTCAAAACCGCCACTTACTGTAATGAGAATTCGTTAAATTCATAAACTCACCTAATTTAAATTAATTACAGCTAGACATGAGGGTACAAATATGGTTAAAGTTAATACCAGTGATTACCATTTACATTTACTAAAATTTGACATTAGTTTCTTATTCCAGAGGATTATTTAAATTGATAACTGGGAATCCTATTGAATGCATGTTGGGCAGAGGTTAACAGAAGAGGGGAGAGAACCAGGGTCATGGGGGGGGGGGGGCGGGGGCCACAATCCATTTCAAAACACATGTGCTGCTTTGGTGGGAATGAGGAGAAGCCAGGTAGAAACCACTGGGCCCAGTATTTTGCATGTTGGCTGAGGTCTGCCGGAAGGCATCCTCTGGTTTTGCGTTCTAAATGATGGAAAGTTGTTGAATAAAGCTGCACATTCTCAGGTTGACTATTTGGCCTAATCCCCCCCCTCCCCCCTGTTCCCATCAGAGCGGTTTGCTGAGTTGTCTGTGTGTGAGCACACTGGCACACTGTGATTGCATGGTGGACCCTACCTGCACCCAGTAGCATGGCTGTTTTCGCTGTACCAAAACAGAAGGGAAAAGGTCAGAGTGTGGAGTAGCAGGTAGAGGTCAGTTCTAGCTGTTAGTGATGCACTGGTGGAGTCGATACATCCAGACTGCTATAAAATTGTGCACCACAAATGTGAACATGTTGGGGCAGACCAGCATGACAGAGGTGTTTGGCTGACTGGTTGGCATGTGAATTGGTGGCTTATTGAAAGATAGTTTTTAACACAGCATGTCCACTGTACGCGAATTTCCATAGATTCTACAACCATTTTACCTTTTTTTTGGAAGAATGTCTTTTATTTCAACTTCAGATTGTTTGACATCAGACCATCGCCAAATTACTTCTCCAGTACTTGTAGCCCAAGTAAAAATTACAGTCTAATTATCTTTGCATGTAATTTCCCTATAATCTTTAAGAAATCCACCAAGTATTCCAAGTGGGTAAAGTGCTTCAGCTGTCTTGTTCTTTGTTTTTCCATTAGTAAGGATATAACCTTTCATACATATCTTATTAGTAACAGAGGAAGTGAAATTCAACAGAACTGATGAAGAAATAAAAGGATCCTCAATTCTAGATAAAATATAATTACCTCTCTTTATGGTTATAAAATCAAACAGTTCTGCCACATAATTGTCATTCAATATTTTATTTGACTTTCCATGTATGCTCGATAATCTGTACCATCAGCTCCAGTAATATTGAAGCTCATGTGTAATTATGCGTGGTTAGGGTGTCACCATCCATCATGAATATTTGTATTAATTACTGTATACTTCTTGGGTACATTTAAATTATTTTTCCTTTTTTCATTCACAGGGAATGAGTAAAACTGATAACTCTCTAGTTTGTTCACGATTTATTGAGGAAAAAATTGTATTATTCCATAGCGAAAGCAGATTTTTGCATCACCAATTAGCTGACTTTAGTCTAAAACTTTAATCTCTGACTAAAATACTTCTATAACAAATGTTAATCAAGCACCAGTAAAGTGAATCAAATTGCCATTTTCATCAGTGACCACAGTTTCTAAATTTGGAATAGGATAAAAAATTGGAATATATACAGTATAATTTGGTTCATGAATTATTGGTCCACCAAATTCAACATTAGGCTTGAATGAAGAAGTAATATAAGTTTCTCAATGCAAATGAGCAGTATGTTACAAATATCCTATTAACCAGATTAAAATTTATATTAATTAACTCATATGCAATGATTTCAGGAACAATTTTACCAATGGTCTCTTTATTGGATGCAAGAATTTGACCACTAAAACCTGAAATTTGACCAATACTACACTTTTATCAATGTATAATTTAACATCACTCTCAATATTCACTCTGTTTATAATTTCGTCAGCTTTAATGTCTATATTACGTTTTTTTTGCATGAATAATTTTTTACAAGTTTTCAAACTACATTGACCCCACAGGAATTTCGATCTTTTCTCCATCACAATACAATTTATTATTTTTCAATGTTTTATTTGGAGCTAAAAAGCCAAATAAAAACCAACTAATGTAACCTTATTATAACTTTGTCATATAGGCGCAGCAATTCCTTTTTTGAGAGCAGATGACTTACCACTCAACTGAAATTAAATGAAACCTGGTTGGGAAAAGAAAATAAGAATTCCGGAAAAGAAATCAAAAAGTAAACACAGTAAACTTTTAGCTAATTCTATTCAATGCCCAAGCATAAGACCAAGTGGTTATGGAAAAACGAAGTTAATTATTGATAATTATATTCTGACGCCATAATGGCTAAAATGGGATGATATAAATAATCTGTATGTTTACTCCAAAAGATTAGGCCTACCAAAACACACAGAATTGATAAAAGATGTAAAAAATTGAAGATAAGCATAGTGAATAAATTGCTACTTTTATTGAAAGTAATGATGAAATTATTACAATTGACCAATCTCAAAATAATTCAGTTATAGTTATTGACAAGTGCATTACTGAAGTCAAGATATAGTTAGAAAATATTTTACTACAAAATATTTTACTAGAGGTCGACATAAATCTCAGACTTATTAGAAAATGCTAAAACAATTAGTCAGATATAATCTTAATTTGTTAAATATTTTAAGAGAAGATGACACAAATTTATCATATTTATTGTGAGGTTGTTGGAGGTGATTTTGAATTTGACGTTTTTTAAAAAGATGTGTAGTAAATATTGGAATTATCAGTTTCTTTTTTTACAATAGACATGACTAGGAAACCAAATGAATCCAAGTTCAGAAATAAAATGCAGGATTTAATAACAGCACAGGGATAATGAATAGTTACTCTTGATCTTCTAACAACATAAAGGTTAAACAAGAACACTTAACATAATCATTGAACATTGAACATTAAAAGAAACTAAAATGTAATTGATTACTGTTTTTTATCTTGACTAAATGTTTGTGAAATGTAACAGAGAGGTTGTTAAAAAAGCCAGACGAAATGGAAGAGTAAAAGAACAAATAAAGGAAGAGTTAAAAATATGAAAAAATCAATAAGGAACATACTATGAAAAATGTATCAAAGAAGATCAACTTGTTACGGACACAATCAAAAAAGGTAAAACAGGGGATCAAAGATTTAGGTGATAATGTTCTGAAAGTATTGAAACATAAAGAGAAGTTGAGAAACAAATAAAGCCTATCATCACACAAAATATTTTGTAGATTTATCACCAGTTACACAACTACACGATTGGTCCAAAGATGATATTGGTAAGTATGACTATACATTAAATGAATCAAAAACATAAGATGGATTAAATAAATATGAAGAAGAGAGAAAAATATAACTTAAGCTCAGCATGCAGTTAAAAAATACTGGAGAGTGATGTTAAAAAATAAATATTAGCGAAACAATGTTAAAGTATATCAACCATTGTGGAGATATAACTTTTGGATTAACACCTGTTAGTCAGTTTAAATATGTAGGCTATTTAGCAGTTACGTTCAATAATGATAAGTTAACTACTGGCCATAAACAGTATGAAGTTACAGATCAGTTGATGAATATTTTAACTAACAACATATTGCTATAGATGATATGGGTAAAAAATTTGGTGGTGGTGATTTATCTAATAATGGAGATACACTATACCATTCAGGGGCATTATTATCCTCACAATAATCCAAATAAAATAAAATAAAGTAGAAGTAAAAAATATGAAGGTTTGATAAAGGAAATTTTTGATGATTATTACCCAGACTTTTGAATAGAAAATACAGCTGATGCAGATGAAAAAATGGGTCAATATATAATAAACAATATTAAGGAAAAACTATCAAATATGTTTGGGTAGATGATGGCCATCAGTTAATTGACAGACTATGAGCAATTGATGGTAAAGAATTATGTGGAAATAAAAGCTATCATAATGAAAAGCTGGAATAACACTTATGTTGACAAATAACTTTAGTGATTTGATCATCAACAATCCAAAAAGAATTCCTCACATGATAAAATTTTTTAATGATTTTACTTATGAATTTTGGAAAAGTGAAAGATATGAAAGAAATTTGAAATATTTTGATTACAAATTGTCATTTGAAATACATCTTCCTGCTTATAACTAGTGTGGTCCTACAACAAGATTAAAAGGAATATTATCTGGATAAAGAAAATAATCTGTTAGCTGAAGCTTGTAAAAAACATGATATTGCCTACATAATAATAAAGTTTTAGAAAAAAGACAGGAAGCAGGTAGAGAACTTCAGTTGATTGCAAAAGAAATAATGTATTCTGAAGGTGCTTCACTTCATGAAAAATTGGTGGCAACTGCAGTTAGAGGAACAATATATGGAAAACGAAAATTAGGACTGGGTTTAGATGTCAATGAAACTGAATGGAATTTATAAATATATCAATAATTTTGGGCTATATAAATGACTAACTTCAGCATTGACTATGTTTGCTGCCTAATGGCAAAACAAAATTTGAATCAATTAAAGTTAAATTAAAATATGAAAAATTAAGTAGTATTGATAACTTTTTAACTGATGCACAAAAAAGAAATACAGAGAAAATGTCAAAAAGAGTTGGTAATTTAATCATACCTTTAGATTTGCCCACTGTAAAGAACATTATTAAATATATAGCAAAAAAGAAATAAGGTTCCAGATTAACAGAATATGAAGTATGGCTTTTATCATTACTACTACATGCATTACCACATCTGGCAACTACTGGTTCACTTGCTGGTGGATCTGCAGCCATCACATATGCAATTACAAACAAGAAAAAAGCTTATAACAAATTGGAAGAACAGAACAGACACAATCTAGTAATGGAAAATAAAGACGATGGACATAGTCTGGCGAATGCTTGAACCGGCGCTGGCTCGCTGAAAGTAAAAAAAAAAAGACAAAAATAATTGATTTCTACCCAAATCATTAAGAAATTTTGATATGAAAAACTTGCTAAGGAATTAAGAATCAAATAATTTTGCAGTGTATCCATGATTGATAAATTAATTGATAAACCAAAAAAATTGAATCTAGAATAGTACAAGTAAATTTAGATACATCTGAACATGTTGGTACTCAATGCATTTGTTACTATAAAAAATGTATTTGATTCAGTTGGTGGAAATATTCCTGAAGAACTGGTTAAATTTCTTGGTTCAAGTGAGTTCTATTATAATGAATAGCAGATTCAAATGTTTAATGAAGTAATTTGTGTCATTTATATTTATTAGTTTTAAAACTGTCATGAGTTAGTTACAACTTTAACGATATTTCAAATTTAACAACTGGACATTTTTGGAAATAAATTACATCAGCCTATAGAGGGTATGAATGTTGGAAACAACTTAAATGAAACAGAAGCAAAAATAGATCAAAAACATAAAATTTAAGAGAATAGTTTCATAAAGAATTATGAGGCTTTTTAAAATAACTAAAGGATATATTGATTTTAAAGGTAGAAGTGTAGTAAATTTAAAAGGTTCTATAAATGGTTATGATGCAGTTAAAAACAGAATTTGGAAAAGGAATATGTTACAAAACCTGAATGCTTAAGTTTTCTTACACAATTTCATAAGTAAGTCACATCACATGAAAACATTAATCAACTTAATAAAATTAATGTAGCTAATTACTTTACAAAAAAGGAAATAGAGAAAGCTTTTTCATATTATTTCTCAAAGGCAAATGTAACACTGTATCTAAGTTAGTTAAGTAATCTTCAGAAAAGAATGTGCGATAAACATTAACTGAATTTTCGTTTTGGTAGGGGTGATGAAATATTGAAACATACATTGGAATGCAATAAAAAAATCAAGAGAATTATTTTATTTGTGGGCAATAGACATGGTGATTTATCACCTACTGATTTTAAAATAGAGATAAAAAACATTATGTTGATGGCTGGAAGCTTTAATTCCAACTAGCACAATAAGTATTAGTGGAAATGAAAACGAAAGATAAAATATTTGTAACTGTAAATCAGTCTGTTAAAAGTGTACCTGTTTCAGGTGAATTACTCATATTTGGTGAACTTATTTTAAATCAAATGACCAGTACAGAATGAAACAATAAGTTAAATCTTATTAAATTTTTATTTATCTGGGTAAAGTGTAATAAATTGACTGAAACAGGTAACCTTCGCAGAGTTGCAGCTGAAAGTCGAAGACACAGAACAGAAAGTCTTTGTACGATTTGTAAGAGTAAAGAGAGTAAATTCGTTGAAAAAAATTTGTAGGTGATGGTACACAGCCTTTAGACCATTTTAGCAGTTGCTGTGTTAATATTCATGAGAAAATTATTAACGAAGTACATAAACATATGAAGAAAATATTTTAAAACAAGACGTCTTGTCTCTCTTTATATAGACAATTTAAAGCAAGCCCATTTAGTCGTAATGGAGTATGGTATTTTGAAAGGAATTTCTAAAATAAATGTGAGTTATAAGTTCGCAGTCGACTTTTTTTTCAAAATATGCTTGGAGTATACTGGTAAACAGGTATGAACATAGTTGAGTCTTTTGAAAAAACATTCAAGTCAAGAACACTGATAAATTTAAAAACAGATGACAGTAAAGAATTTTATAATAAAGACTTTCAAGAATTAATGAAAATATATAATATGTATCACTGTTCAACTTTTACTAATTTAAAAGTGTCCAGTATAGAAAGATTTAACAGAGCACTTAAAGAAAACACATGGAAGAAATTTGGCTTACAAGGAAATTATAAATGGATAGTCATGGTTTAGAAATTAGTTGATGAATGTAATAACACAAAACATATAACTGTAAAAATGAAACCAATAGAAGTTAATGACAAGAATTAAAAGCCAACTCCTGTCATACATAATGAAAAATCGAAATTTTTTAAAAGAGATGATACAGTTAGAATCAGTGAACTTAAAGGACTTTTTGGAAATGGATGCACTGCCAACTGGTTGACAGAAATTATTGAGATTGAACCTGTTATGCATTGGACTACAAATCTGAAACACCTTGAGAAACTGCAAGCAGTAGAAATGAAAATTTGCAGATGGTCAGCAAGAATTTATAGAAGAGAGAAAGTAAGAAACTACATAATAATAAAGAGAATGGAAGTAAGAGAAAGAAAATATAACATGATGGATAGAAGGAAGTTACAATTGTATGGACACATAAGGAAAATGGAGGAAGCCAGAATTCCGAAAATGATCCTGGAATGGGAACCAGAGGGAAAGACGAGAAGAGGACACCCTATGACGATTCACAATGAAAAGACTTGATGCAGAGGACGAAGATACATGAGAGAGAAACACCTAGAGGGACATTCAGAGGGGATAATTAAGATCTTATGTAAAAAATGTAATAATTTCCGGGTATTTTTTTACCTCGAAGAAAAACCTTTGTATAGAGGAAAATCTCAATAAATGTATATGAATTCATTCTAGCCCAATCATGTATAAATTAAGAGATCTAAATGGTGAAGAAGTAAAAGGAAATTTTCATGAGTATGAATTACAGAAAACAAGATATCTGGATATATAACTCGTTGAAAAATTTTTGGAAAAGAAAGGAGATAAAGATAGGAAGAAATAAACTCTCTCGAAATAAAAGCTCACATGGAATTGATGGCATTTTCAGCGGGATAATATATGTAATAGCTCTCCGAAGCAGGGTATTTTCCCAGATAGACTGAAGTATGCCATTGTTAAACCACTGCATAAAAAAGGGGATACGTTTGATGTCAGCAACTACTGCCAAATCTCTTTTCTGACTGCCTTATCCAAAATTCTTGAAAAAGTAATGTATTGTAGTGTAGCTTCACACCTATGTAAAAATAAAGTTTTAACAAAATGTCAGTTTGGTTTCCTGAAAGGTTTTTCAATGGAAAATGCTATATATACTTTCACTAATGAAATATTAAATGCTCTGAATAACCAGAAGTCACCCGTTGGGATTTTTTGTGATCCCTCAAATAAATTATATTGATAATACATATCATAAAGTTGTAAATTATCTGATGATTTTATAAGAGAAATTCCAGATAAATTTAATTGAGAAAATATATCAAGAAGAAAATATTTATCTGAAAACTTGTGTATATATCAGGAAGAAAAAATTAATCCAAATATTTTATTAGATTGGGTATATGTATATCACATAATCCAAAAATTATTTGAATATTTTATAGGTGAACCTCGAGATAAATTGAGTTTGGAAGAAATATCAGATGGACAAAAACTGTCAAATGAATTTGCGGGTGAATTTCAAAACAAATTGAACTTGGATTGTAAGTCAGCTTTTCAAGTATCTGAATATTTTCTAACAGGATTTCAAAATAAATTAAACGGTGATGGTATATCAGCTGATGAACTATTGTCCAAAGATTTTATGAAAGAATTTAAAAATAAATTTAATAGGGAATGTGTTTTAATTATCAAGAACTATCAGAATCATTCTTACAAGAAGTATTAAAATCTTATGAAGTAGCAGATTCATCAGAATGAATTGAATGTTCAACATGCTTAAGTACCTACAATCGTCATTACATAAAAACAACTCTAATCATATTTTTCATAAGGAATGTGTTGATGAATAAATAAAAGGAAGAGTTGCTTGTCAAAAAATGCAGAAAACTTATTAAAAGAGTGTAAACTCAGTCTTCATTTCAAGTTTATTAATTATATGTCCGTTTCAGACTTGATCGATTTATCCCCATTTTAAATTTAAGCAATGTATTTCCATTTTACTTTTCATTGCAGTAAAATCAATTACATAACCGAATAAATTTGTCTTCATTTCAGGTTCATTAATTTTATCTTCGTTTTTTAAGTTTTATTTAGAGAATGTAATCTCAGTTATTAATATAGTTATACCAACAAACAGTTCTTAAAGTTCTTAATTGTTTGGTATAAATTTACTGAGTTAGGATTATAATTAAGTGTTACATTTCTTCATAATGAGGACATCCATCTTTAATACTGTCTGTTTTTGTAATTTTTTTGTTGTGCTCTAATGACATAATAATTATATTCGTAGTTTTCATCAAATAATTTTAAAAGAAAGAATGTTGGTCTCAAATTTTCATGAACTGTTTGAGGAACAACATGACATAATAAAGTAATTGTTTCTCTTGTTCTTTCTTGTATTATATCTAAAGCATTATTAATTATTTCAATTAAGTGCTCTGTTTACCTTTGATTTTATTTAAATTTTCTACTTATGTTGCTTCAGTTTTCATTTATATTCTCCATGTTTTCCAATTGATGGTTAAACTTCTTCACAAATCCAATATTGAAAATTTTCCACAAAAGGCATTTGGAACTTATAATTAAAGAATAGAAACTGGGTTCATTAGTAAATTTTGTTGAATTTTGCACATATTTGGGTAATGTTAATTTACCACTGTTGAAATATTCAGATCTTTTAATATACTATTCTTTAATGTAGAGTTTTATGGCATCTCGAGTACAGGGATATACTAGAAGTTCAGCAAACTTATTACCATAAAAATATGGATTATTGTTCAACAATAATAATTAACACTTGCTTATTATTATATAAGAGATCGCTGTTTATGAGATCAATGACTGACCCCATTCAATAAAAAAATGGTTACTAGATTATTTATTTCTTTAATAAATATACATATAGATCAGATGAAGGCACAGGTTCATTAATAAATATCATTGACACTTGGGTTTAGATTAATCTCACAATATTTTATGTGTGTATGAATAATGATACTTCTACTACTATTGTCTGTGTTATCAATGTCTGCTGAAAATATTTATTTATATTTTTGTATGGTTTTGGTTACCTAAGTATTTATGGTGATACAAAACTGACCCAAGTGGGTGCTAATGCATTCACAGAAGCTTTAATGTTATTTGAATACACATACAATCTTGAAACTACTGCTCACTTAAGTGAAGAAACTTAAAATTTTATGACTGAACCTAGATTGATATAAAAGATTCATTTCAAGAATCACAAGATGTGAAAGATAAAAAAATTATATACTATACATATATCATTAGTCACAGAAAAGTAAAGAAGATTCATCACCACCATCATTTCACTGGAAAATGTATAAATCCTTTTTGTAATAATTGTAATCTAAAATTGACACATCTGAATTTTGTACCAATTTATTTACATAATCTCTTAGGTATGATTCACATCTGTTTGTAAAAGAACGTGGTTATGATAAAAAAGGTGTAGATGTAAAAGCTAATAATGAAGATAGATACACCAGTTTTGGTATGAAGACATAAAATATGAAGATGAGATTTATCGACACATTTAGACTGATGGCTTCTTCACCTGACAAACTTTCATCAAATGTGATAAGATATGAAATGAAAAACATTAGATCACTTTTTCCAGGAGATTTATTAATCTAGTGAACATAAAAGGTGTGTATCCACATGATTCTTGGTAGAAATTTGAAGAGACACAGTTAAAAGCAAAATAAGAATTTTACAGTAAACTGAACGACTGTGAAATAAGTGATGATTATAAAAATGCAAAATAAGTTGAGGAAAAATTTAATATCAAAAATCTTCGTGAATATCATGATCTGTATCTTAAAACTGATTTGTTGTTATTGCCTGACGTGATTGCAAATTTTAGAAAAACTTGCAGAAAAGCCTATGATTTGCAATGTTAAAAATGAATGAACGACTACTAGAATTATTACATGATTACAATATGATTCTTGTGACTGAAAAAAATTAGAGGTGGTATATCACATTACTGTAAACTATATGTCAAACCAACTAATAAATATATGAATGATTAATTATGTAAAGAAAGGAAACAAGATGCAAACAATTTATATGGTTACAATATGAGACAACATTTACGATATGGCGGATCTGAATAGGATTCCTTTGATTCTAGAAAAATAAGTGCAATTTCTGACTCTTCTCGATTTGGTTACATTTTTGAAGTTGATTTCAAGTTCTCAAAAGAAGCACATGATTTACATAAAAATTTACCACACACTCCTGAAAATAAAATTGTACCAGGAACTAAAGAAAGTAAGTTAATGACAACTTCGAATGACAGACATAAATATGTTGTCCACTACAGAAATATGAAATAGTATTTATCTCTATGAATGAAGGTGACAAAAATACACAGATTCATAAAATTTAAGCAGTCTGAAGTATATAGACCTCATTACAGAAATGAGGATAATATTAAAGAATGATTTTGATAAAGATTTCTATGCACTTATGAATAATTCAGGCTTTGGGAAGACAATGGAAAGCACTAAAAATAGAGTGGATATAGAATTAGTACCAGACAGAGTAAACTGTGATAAATTAATAGCAAAGCCAAACTTTTAAGCAAGAATTATATTTAATGAATATCTGATTGCCATCAATATGAATAAGACAAAAATCACATTTAATAAACCCACCTACATTGGTATGAGTATACTGAATTTATCAAAACAACTGATGTGTGATTTTCACTACAGAATAATGTAACCAAAATATGGAAAAGAATATTGATTTGTGTTAGTACGATATGGACAGTTATATATATAGTTTAGAAACTGAAGATTTCTATAAGACATGAAATCAATGATTGGTTACTTTGATATGAGCGATTATCCAACAGATAATATTTATGGTGTTCCATCATTAAACTAGAAAGTTTTAGGAAAAATGAAAGATGAATGTAATAGAAAAATAGTGGATGAATACTGCAGCTTGAGATGAGAAATGTTTGATTGTAAAGTTGGTGACAAAGTGGTTGAAAATTAAAATGGGTGAAGAAATGTGTTGTTAATAACAGAACAAGCTTAGAAGATTACAAAGATTGTTTGTTTAACAAAATACAGAATGATGAATTTGATTTGAAGTGAAAAACATGATATATACACAGTGGAGGTAAACAAGAAAGCATTGAGTCATTATGACAATTGACAATTTGTTCTGGAAAATAGCACACATACATTCCCATATGGGCATCACACATTGTAAAACCACCAATAAAACATTTTCAAGATAAATGAAAACATTTCTGTAACAGCTCAACAATGTTAAAAATACTAATTTGTTTAAAAAGTTTAGTAAGCTACAAGTAACTGCTTTATATAATATTATTGGTTTTAAAAATGTTTACCTACCAAATATGGAAAAAATATATGTTTGGAACTTGATAATTAATTTAAAATTATTTTATCTGAAAGATATTTAAAAATAATTAGTACTTGGGATCCTCAATTTTTTGGAGGCTGGAATATTAAATTGAAATGTAAAGGAACGAAGAAACTTAAAAATAATGATAATGAATTTCATGATTTGGAACTCACTCTGTGAAATTGTTTAAGAGTTTTATTTTTTCCTATTAAAATATTACAATCTTTAAATGGACGATAACAAACAGCTAAAGTAGTCTGGTGACCATCTGAATAAAAAGAATATTAATCAATTTTATGTAGATCAACGTTGGATAGATTGATACTATGGTGCTTATAAGGCATTTAAAAATAAATACAAGAAAATAAAACTTATGTGTGAATGTGGTAGATTTGAAGGTAAAAGTATACTAAAAACATGACTATTCATAAAAAATCTAATGTCTGATAAAGAAGAAAGAATTAGGAAAATTTTGGGTAAGGAATAGAACATATAAACACAGTTTTAATTTATTTTCTTATATCATTTTTCTCAGAAAAATTAAGTTTTTTCCTTATGTTGGTCTTTTCAGAAAAAAATCGAGTTAATACAATTTTTGAATGAAAAAGTAGAGTCAGGCGTGTTTAAAATGTACAGTAGCAGTAAAATTCAACAGGTTCTGGGTAAGGTTTCTTTAAAAGGGATGTCAGAACCTGCGAAATTTTACTATTGGGAAAGTTTTATTTAAAATGGTGAGCAAGGACCTGCTGAATTTTACTACTGGTATGCTATAGCATGATGCACTGTGATCTGCAGGAAGCCTGTGTTCTGAGAACCTCTGGGCATGGTTTGGTTCAGAGATAAGCTTTCCAACATGGGGTGAGAAGAGACCATCCAGCTCTCCTGTGCTTGGGAGCATGGCACTCGCAGCCTTCAAACTGGTGACAAACTAAATGAATTGTAACTGACTCTGTTAAGAAATAGTAGGAGCAGCTACCATTGGCTAACATAGATAATTTCTGGAGCAGGAGAACAGAATTCGCTTATGCACAGATGGAGAAGGCCTTTTGGCTGAAATGGATAAAATATTCCAGAGGTAAAATAGTCCCCCATTCGGATCTCCAGGTGGGGACTACTCAGGAGGACGTCGTTATCAGGAGAAAGAAAACTGTCGTTCTACAGATCGGAGCATGGAATGACAGATCCCTTAATCGAGCAGGTAGGTTAGAAAATTTAAAAAGGGAAATGGATAGGTTAAAGTTAGATATAATAAGAATTAGTGAAGTTCGCTGGCAGGAGGAACAAGACTTTTGGTGAGGCGAATACAGGGTTATAGCTACAAAATTAAATAGGGGTAATGGAGGAGTCGGTTTAATAATGAATAAAACAATAGGGGTGAAGGTAAGCTACTACAAACAGCATAGTAAACGCATTATTGAGGCCAAGATAGACACGAAGCCCACGCCTACTACAGTAGTACAAGTTTATATGCCAACTAGCTCTACAGATGACGAAGAAATTGAAGAAATATATGATGAGATAAAAGAAATTATTCAGATAGTGAAGGGAGACGAAAATTTAATAGTCATGGGTGATTGGAATTCGGTAGTAGGAAAAGGGAGAGAAGGAAACATAGTAGGTGAATATAGATTGGGGCTAAGAAATGAAAGAGGAAGCCGCCTGATAGAATTTTGCACAGAGCACAACTTAATCATAGCTAACACTTGGCTCAAGAATCATAAAAGAAGGTTGTATACATGGAAGAAGCCTGGGATACTGACAGGTTTCAGATAGATTACATAATTTTAGTAACCAGGGTTTAAATTGTAAGACGTTTCCAGGGGCAGATGTGGACCCTGATCACAATGT
The DNA here is from genome assembly GCF_021461385.2 of Schistocerca piceifrons. Lineage (NCBI taxonomy): Eukaryota > Metazoa > Arthropoda > Insecta > Orthoptera > Acrididae > Schistocerca > Schistocerca piceifrons. The sequence continues at coordinate 660,683,776 of NC_060138.1, forward strand.
ATTGGTTATGAACTGTAGATTAAAACTGAAGAAACTGCTAAAAGGTGGGAATTTAGGGAGATGGGACCTGGATAAACTGAAAGAACCAGAGGATGTACAGAGTTTCAGGGAGAGCATAAGGGAACAATTGACAGGAATGGGGGAGAGAAATACAGTAGAAGAAGAATGGGTACCTTTGAGAGACGAAGTAGTGAAGGCAGCAGCTGATCAAGTAGGTAAAAAAACGAGCGCTAGTAGAAATCCTTGGGTAACAGAAGAAATATTCAATTTAATTGATGAAAGGAGAAAATATAAAAATGCAGTAAATGAAGCAGCCAAAAAGGAATACAAACGTCTCAAAAGTGAGATCGACAGGAAGTGCAAAATGGGTAAGCAGGGATGGCTAGAGGACAAATGTAAGGATGTAGAGGCTTATCTCACAAGGGGTAAGATAGATACTGCCAACAGGAAAATTAAAGTGACCTTTGGAGGAAAAAGAACCACTTGGATGAATATCAAGAGCTCAGATGGAAACCGAGTTGTAAGCAAAGAAGGGAAAGCAGAAAGGTAGAGGGAGTATATAGAGGGTCTATACAAGGGCAATGTACATGAGGACAATATTATGGAAATGGAAGAGGATGTAAATGAAGATGAAATGGGAGATACGATACTGCGTGAAGAGTTTGACAGAGCACTGGAAGACCTGAGTCGAAACAAGGCCCCGGGAGTAGACAACATTCCATTAGAACTACTGACGGCCTTGGGAGAGCCAGTCCTGACAAAACTCTACCATCTGGTGAGCAAGATGTATGAGACAGGTGAAATACCCTCAGACTTCAAGAAGAATATAATAATTCCAATCCCAAAGAGACCAGGTGCTGACAGATGTGAAAATTACTGAACAATCAGATTAGTAAGTCACAGATGCAAAATACTAACGCGAATTCTCTACAGACGAATGGGAAAACTGGTAGAAGCCAACCTCGGGGAAGATCAGTTTGGATTCCATAGAAATGTTGGAACTCGTGAGGCAATACTGAACCTATGACTTATCTTAGAAGCTAGATTAAGGGAAGGCGAACTTACGTTTATAGCATTTGTAGATTTAGAGAAAGCGTTTGACAATGTTGACTGGAATACTCTCTTTCAAATTCTAAAGGTGGTAGCGGTAAAATACAGAGAGCGAAATGCTATTTACAATTTGTACAGAAATCAGATGGCAGTTATAAGAGTCGAGGGGCATGAAAGAGAATCAGTGGTTGGGAAGGGAGGGAGTCAGGGTTGTAGCCTATCCCCAATATTATTCAATCTGTATATTGAGCAAGCAGTGAAAGAAACAAAAGAAAAATTCGGAGTAGGTATTAAAATCCATGGAGAAGAGATAAAAACTTTGAGGGTCGCCGATGATATTGTAATTCTCTCAGAGACAGCAAAGGACTTGGGAGAGCAGTTGAACGGAATGGACAGTGTCATGAATAGAGGGTATAAGATGAACATCAACAAAAGCAAAACGAGGATGATGGAATGTAGTCGAATTAAGTCAGGTGATGCTGAATGAATTAGATTAGGAAATGAGACAAAGTAGTAAAGGAGTTTTGCTATTTTGGGAGAAAAATAACTGATGCTGGTCGAAGTAGAGAGGATATCAAATGTAGACTGGCAATGGCAAGGAAAGCGTTTCTGGAGAAGAGAAATTTGTTAACATCGAGTATAGATTTAAGTGTCAGGAAGTCGTTTCTGAAAGTATTTGTATGGAGCGTAGCCATGTATGGAAGTGAAACATGGACGATAAATAGTTTGGACAAGAAGAGAATAGAAGCTTTTGAAATGTGGTGCTACAGAAGAATGCTGAAGATTAGATGGGTAGATTACATAACTAATGAGGAGGTATTGAATAGGATTGGGGAGAAGAGAAGTTTGTGGCACAACTTGACTAGAAGAAGGGATTGGGTGGTACAACAAGCTCTGAGGCATCAATGGTTCACCAATTTAGTATTGGAGGGCAGCGTGGAGGGTAAAAATCGTAGAGGGAGACCAAGAGATGACTACACTAAACAGATTGAGAAGGATGTAGGTTGCAGTAGATACTGGGAGATGAAGAAGCTTGCACAGGATAGAGTAGCATGGAGAGCTGCATGAAACCAGTCGCAGGACTGAAGACCACAACAACAACAACGAGAGATAGTACAGATGGTGGGAGCCTAGAGGTTGCCTGTTTCTGAACTCCAGCCCTAAAAACGCCCACCTTTGGTAAATTACATTAAAACTGATTGTAGACGGGAGACTGCTGTTTTATTAGAATGTATCTTGTTGTTGGGCAATAATTGTCACTGGTAATCAAAATAATGCACAAGGCTCACACAAACAAAGAATAAAAGTTTTGTTTCTTGCTGGAACAACTTTCATCTGAGACTTGACAGGGGATGCTTCAGCAGAGAATGGGATCTGTATCCGGGGCTCTGAGAGACCGCTGCTTTCAATGCAGGGCAAATGAGTGAGAGTTCTACATCACTACAGGAGCCATTCTCAGGCATCGCTAACGCTAAGTATGGTGAGCAACAGCAGTGATCGCAAACTGAACAGTAGGAGGCAAGCGAAGACTTCAGATTGATTTATGCATTCAGTCAATATGGTAGGTGAATGTGTGATTCTTTTTGTAGTTTTTTCCTTCCTTATTGATTAACAGTTGGCAAATAGGCAACCAGTATGCAGCTTCCAGAAAGTTAGCTGTCTCACCAAATTCACCTGAGAATCATTAATCAATCTTTTCCAAGGTGCAGATATTTTAATTCACTTGTAACTAATATTAATATTTCATTAACGTAATTGTCCTCTATTATTTGTGAACTTTGTGTTCAATTTGAAGTCTACAGGGAATTAAAATAAATAGGCCTTTATAGTTACCACTCTTTTGGTCAGTAGGCTTGTTTATTAATTCTGTATCTTTATCATCACTGTGAATTACAGCACTCATGTTTCATGTATTTTAGGGCTATCCCTGCTTAATTAATTGTGCGCCACCTGTAACTGTGTTCATGTAATCTCATGGGGAGTAATCTGTTTATTGGTAAGCTCACCTGGTTCAAGTCAGTCTCACATTCACAGGGTTATGTCGATTGCTCTGCGATAATCTCAGAACCCACCCACTTGCTTTATACTCCCCTCCCAGAGATTCGAATGGAAGACATTTCCCATTGGCGGTAGCACAATGATACTTCTTCAACTGCAGGCCACAATTCCTCTTGAGTACATATTAGGCATATTCACTACAGTAGTTTTCATGGCTTGTATCATCATGGCGTTGATCATTGTTGATTCTTCCACCTTTAGAGGCAGTTTCACACTACAAGAGCAAATGGGTGCCCTGAATCTCTATCCACTGCTCCACTTCCCTTGATAGGGACTCTGGCGGAATGATGTTCACTCATAATGGAAGCGTTCAGCCATCACTGGTGATGATTTTTATTCAAAATCTAAGTAGATGCCAATAATATTTATGATTTTTATGTAACGCATGTTGCTACTCCTAATAACTGTTCATAAAACTGCACTGAAATGTCTGACATCTCGTTTTTGTTATCAACGAACACATTAAGCTTCAATCCCCTCTCTTTAGTTCCCACAATAAGTATTAACACTTCCTGAGTCACTAACTCTTCTTTGCCAAGAAAATTTAATTATGGCCTATTGGAACTACTATCCAGTAAAGATTATGCAGCTTTGTTAGATCATTCAAGATGCCCATTCCATGCTAAGCCCCATTCTAAACTTCCATAAGATCAAACGTACTTCTCAATACCTCAAAACCCACCTAACTGGTCGATTTTTTAAAATTACGCATATGCGTCGGCGTTGGACTCAGGTCAAGCTGGAACGAATCTTTGTGGTAAAAAAAAAAAAAAAACTGTCATCGTCGGTACTTGACCGGTAAGAAGAGAAGAAATGTTGGCGTATATTCATGATCACGATACTCTACGACGAAGTCACTGGATGAGTTTTCAACTGCTCTGTGTTTTTGGAAAGAGCGACATTTTGCTCTCGGAGAATGTGGCTGATTAAACTGTTAACATTTTCTTTTCTTTTGACACAACCAGAAAACCCTAGACAACGTTAATCTGTATTAGCCTTTAATGCCTATCATTAGAGGTAAAAGAGAAATGAAGACTGCCTGTATGGCGTTTTAGCTTCTCGCTTTCCTTATCATCTGGAATAACACAAAAATTAACCTGTACATAGCACATTATAGTCACATATACTAGACATTTACTAAGATATCCGACATGCAACCTGCCTGTGTGGTGTCTAAAAGATATGAACCACTCTATGAACATACGAGTTAATCTGTTCGATCTCTCGAATACCTCCCCCTCCCCCCACATGCTCCAACACGATCTCCACATTTCAAAGGACCTCGCTCCCGGTGAATTCACACGATCTTGTTCACTCCTGTCAAATAGATTTAATTTTATCTACCATTAAGTGACTGTCTTCGATATCGTTACGCGGCACTATCGTCACTTTTTCTCTACCTGCCAAGACAAACAGTAAAAATAAGAATATAAAATTTCTTCCGGTTTCCAATTTCTTCTTGAGGGCGTCGTATGTCTGCAGATTGCCCGAAAGGCTGCAATAAAATACAACATACATGATCCACTTCTCATTGGTAAGGTCAACCTATAAAATGCACCGGGTGTGAAAATAACAGCTGCAAGTAACTCTTTCAAGTATAGAAATGTATTTCGATTCTGAACAAAGAGATTTTGTGTTTTCATTCCCTCTCATTACTCGATTATTTTGATAACGGTATGTAGCGGTTTACTTTTTTTTTTTGATCTTATGGGACTTAACTTCTAAGGTCATCAGTCCCTACGCTTACACACTACTTAACCTAAATTATCCTAAGGACAAACACACACACCTATGCCCGAGGGAGGACTCGAACCTCCGCCGGGACAAGCCGCGCAGTAGCGGTTTACTCGTATTTGGGTAGAAATAGAACTGTTTTGCCATAATCCCACGATGGAGATGAGAAAGAATAACTATCTCCTATTTCTGGACGTTCCTGGACGCTTCTACTCGTCATCACCAACTTTGTCCACGTTTATGGTATATGCAGGGCTTGGACAGAAATACAGTGAGAGAAGTGGGAGCTCCAAATGGCCAAGCGTTTAGAAAAAAAGTAGCATTTTTGGCGTGGGTCGAGGGAGACAAAAGCCATTTTTGTCGTCAAGTAAAGAATTTGACTAAAAAGATTAAAAACTACTCTTATCTCATCCAACTATTTAAAAAGACATCACGATCAGAAAAGATTGCATCAGGTTGTGTAAAGCAATCTTATAATGGCCTTGATATAAATCCTATATGGGTGGCTAGCCTCTCATACAATTTATTCATTAAATTAATTAATCAAAGTTCTCGTCCAGACATGATGATGGGACAAGTTTCTAATAAATTCTTTCTGATGAATTTGTAGAAGGAACACTCATATATATTAACATAAACCTAATGTGCAAACAGTTCTTACTTGATAGAAGTGGTTGCAAGAACTAACACAAACGACAAAGTACGGAATCTAGTGTGAATCTCTACTACGAAAAGGGGAAGCAAAGAGAACAGGAAAATGTATAATACCGATAAACAAGTGGCTAACCGGATGCTGTATCATGATATCACCTAAGGGGGGAAAGTGATTCTAAGGTTGCTGGGAAACCTCGTTTCGAATTTTGAGGGCTGAAAAATCAACTAAAGCCCTACAGGTTGGACCTGCATATATTCTCGACAGTACGGAGAAAGGCGGGGTGTTGATGATGACTGCTACTCGAAGTCGACTCTGCTGCACGGAGATGGGCTTCGGCTTGGAGACTGGTCAAAGGGTGAGCTCCAGAAAAAGCTAAGTGTCTTTAGGTGGGCTAGACAAGTGAAACCGTGAATGAAATTACTCTGCGGCAAAGACATGACCGAGTCCTATGGCGGCCAGGAACCATCTACCCTCAAAATCTTCCTCCGCCCCGCGGCCAGAGAGTGACCGCTACGCTGTGGCAGAACTCAGCCATTCGTCATCAATAAACGAAGCTTTCATCAATTATTGCCCTATAACAAATTCGCCCAGATGTTCAATATCGCACTCCATCAACCTAGGCGTCAAGACCATTCCTTTTCCCCAATTCGCAACGTTGTATACAAACGTTTTCTAGCGTAGCAGTCAAGCAGCCAATCATAGACTCCGACAGGACTTCGTGAGGGAAGCTTTCTGGCGACGGATACCAATGGAATGTGATAATTGGCATGAGACATGTCGCACAACTCTGATGGATACCCCAAACTACCACAGCTGTGACGCTGAGCTGACGTCCTCCTGCCCAAAACATGAGGCTTTCATGAGAAAGTTACCCCCAGCCATTGTAAAAATAACAAACGCCCATCGCTCTGGCCGCTGAGACCCGCCATGAAAAGAGAAAACCACCAACCATAGGTCGGGACTCTGTCTGCAATTCCATGTGACCAGATGTCCCCTACCTCTTTCTACTGTGGACGGTTGGCCTCCTCAGAGTCAAAAAATTAAGACTCGACCCCTACATGAACAGAATTATGATATGAATGTAACCTACTCCCGATCATGTACATGCCAGTACATAGCATTCGATTAACTGCTTTGCACGACAGTGTAGTACTGTAGTGAAATGAGATTATTTTGCACACTGGACTCGCATTAGGAAGGACGACGATTCAAATCCGTGTCCAGCCACACTGATTAGGTTTTCCGTGAGTTCCCTAAATCGCTCCAGGCATTGGGATGATTCCTTTGCAAACGCACGATCGATTTCCTTCCCCATCCTTGAATTACTACAGCTTTTTCTACGTGTCTGATGAACTTGATGTCGACGAGACGTTAGATCCTAATCTTCCTTTCCCGTTCTTAATATGCTAGTATTACGGAAACGTCGCGTGAACTCAAATAGGATTCCTAGGAGAGAAGAAGACGTTCTTTTCTCGAAACACTGTTAGGTAAGTTTGGAGAACTGGCATTTGTGACAGACTACAAAACGATCCTACTGTCACTAAGAGACGTATCCTGCAAGGACTTCGAAGACGCGAGCAGTCAAGATTTCGTACGGGAGCTTATTGACAGATTCTTTTTCCTAGCTGCATTTGCGAGTGGGACAGGGAAGGTACTGACTGACAGTAGTATAAGAGCCCAATGATATGAACCGTGAATGTAAGTGTAGATACTTGGATGCTCTCGTGGCACTTTACAACAAGAAGGCACAGAGTTCGCGAAATACTCGATGAAGAGAGCTTAGCAGTGGAGTCACAAAATAAAAAGGAGCCGTGTTTAACGTCGACAACGCGGTATTTAGAGGCGGGGCATAAGCCCATGTTACAGAAGGATGAGGAAGGAATTCACCCGTGCCCTTTGAAAATAATCATTTCGCAGTTTGCCTAAAGTATCTGTATCTTCCGACATGCATGCATGTCCGAAGAAAAATTACAGACACTGTCAAATACAGACACTGCACTGAAGTACACTGATGGAAAAAACCACAACTAAATAAATCTCTCGCTGTGCGAGAATCACATAACAGATCGAACACTGTGGGTAGCAGGCACAGCGACGTATGTTAGGTTGTGTCTGCCCGTGAAGCGTGCTCGGATGATGTGGTTAACACGACCACCCACGTAAAGCGGGTAGAGCGTATTCGAGTCCCGATACGGCACAGATTTTCGTTTGTTTCCAATAAAATGTGCCGTATTCGCAGTTATACATTTCATGAAATGTAAAGTCCCCGTTGTGCTGCTTCATCTTGCGCAGTTGGCTGAAATGATGGAAGTTTGAAGCAAATACGTTGGTCGTTCAATACACAGGGTGTCCGAGTCTGGCCGCTACTACTGAAACCGCCTGCAGAAAGAAACGGCGCAACGGCCGCTCCCACTACGACGGCCAAGACAGAGGAGAAGTCCAAGCTGGAGATTAACTGGGCATCGCCAGAGGCGCTGTACGAGAACGTGGACGGCTCGCTACCCACCAGGATAATCGTGCACGGCTGGAGGGGCGCCCTCTCCACCTGGATGAAGGTGAGCGACCACGATCGCTGTTTGTGTGGCCATCTGCTTCTACCTGGTTTCTTGCCGCCCTCTGAGTCTTCCTATCCTTGTAATACACCTGTTCTTTTGCGCTTTGTATTGGTTCCCGGGTACCACCTTCACTTGAGAAACAGCCATTTATACACCTCACTGAATATTAAGACTACACTACTGCTTTCATAATGAGCCTTTCACTCAGCAGCAGAGTGTGCCTGTTTTAAAACTTAGGCAGAATAAAACAGTCTACCGTAATTTTACTGTCGTTCCCTCGTAGCCTTATCCTTCTTTGAACATTTCAAATTATGTGCTCACACTGTTAAGTGCAACTCGGTATTTCCGGCGCGGTTTTAGTTTAGTCGCCGATTATGTTGCAATTGTCTTTAGTGTGCAGAGAGGGTCCGTGTATACGTCGTGCAGATGCACAGCTGCAGAGTGCAAGCACCACGACATTACTATTAGATGAAACTATGGTTTGAACGTTGCTATAACAGTGTAAAAGAGCGTGATGACGGCCTGTCTTAAGAGCATTATGAAACTCAGTGTCATAACCATAATACACTACTGGTCATTAAAATTGCTACACCAAGAAGAAATGCAGATGATAAACGGGTATTCATTGGACAAATATATTATACTTGAACTGCCATTTGATTACATTTTCACGCGATTTGGGTGCATAGATCCTGAGAAATCAGTACCCAGAACAACCACCTCTGGCCGTAATAACGGCCTTGATACGCCTGGGCTTTGAGTCAAACAGAGCTTGGATGGCGTGTACAGGTACAGCTGCCCATGCAACTTCAACACGATACCACAGTTCATCAAGAATAGTGACTGGCGTATTGTGACGAGCCAGTTGCTCGGCCTCCATTGACAAGACGTTTTGAATTGGTGAGAGATCTGGAGAATGTGCTGGCCAGGGCGGCAGTGGAACATTCTCTGTATCTAGAAAGGCCCATACAGGGCCTGTAACATACGGTCGTGCATTATCCTGCTGAAATATAGGGTTTCGCAGCGATCGAATGAAGTGTAGAGCCACGGGTCGTAACACATCTGAAATGTAACGTCCACTGTTCAAAGTGCCTCAATGCTAACAAGAGGTGACCGAGACGTGTAACCAATGGCACCCCATATCATCACACCGGGTGATACGCCAGTATGGCGATGACGAATACACGCTTCCAATGTGCGTTCACCGCGATGTCGCCAAACACGGATGCGAGCATCATGATGCTATAAACAGAACCTGGCTTCATCCGAAAAAATGACGTTTTGCCATTCGTGTACCCAGGTTCGTCGTTGAGTACACCATCGCAGGCGCTCCTGTTTGTGATGCAGCGTCAAGAGTAACCTTTATCAAAGTCGGAAACGTGATGATACGCATTTCTCCCCTTTACACGAGGCATCACAACATCGTGTCACCAGGCAACGCCGGTCAAGTGCTGTTTGTGTATGAGAAATCGGCTGGAAACTTTCCTCATGTCAGCACTTTGTAGGTGTTGCCACCGGCGCCAATGTTGTGTGAATGCTCTGAAAAGCTAATCATTTCCATATCACAGCATCTTCTTCCTGTCGGTTAAATTTCGTGTCTGTAGCACGTCGTCTTCGTGGTGTAGCAATTTTAATGGCCAGTGGTGTATTTTCTCTATGCGTGGGTAGAATTACGTTACGGCTGCATTATGGCTGCGTAATGGCTACAGTATAGCTACATGTTATAAACTACTGTAAGAGTTTTACATAACACATATGAAATGAATTGCTTGTGTTTTTTATTGTAAACTTTCTCAACATCTTATTTAACAACTTCGCAGAACCACGTCTGTAATGGATGTAAAATTAGATCTACATTCTCAAAGCAGTTGAACAGATCGCGCTTTGTCTCCATAATAAACGGACCAACGTAACTCGCGTCCACTGTTCAATCAACCAACATCCTTCGAAGTGTCGTTTCAAGCATACCTATATCACGCATTGTCATTTGACGGCAAGAAGGATTGTCCGCACTGGAAATTACCCTCCGAATAGGAGTACACTCATAGCGGTTGTCCGTGACTAACGATACCGACTGATGGCCGCTATCTAGAACTTATGATTTGTACGCAGTCTAAAGAGAATTCAATACAACTGCGCACTGCCTTTTAGAAGCCTACCATGAAAAATGGTTGATTTCCTCACAGTTTGTTACGGTTTACCAATTTGAGACTAATAAAAATAAAACTAGCCTTGCACAAACCTCCTCGGATGCTTCGTTCTGGCAGTTTAAATCCATCATTTTACACTAAGAGGCAGGACCAGCCAAACACTCAAAAGGAACCCTTTGGGTCCGAGGTCGCAGGCTCAGGCTTTAGTAGGGGTCATCTGAAAGTTTTGTTATAACAGTTATGACAGGGAAAATATTAGCTGCTAATGACTTACGATGTGCATCAGTAGGGCGACGAAAAATGTGTCCGGAAGGTGCAGAGATTAACCATCTATGTATTACACTTAGCAAAATGTAAATCGTCAACATTCAAGAAATGTTCAAATCAAACCATTAACTTGCACCCTGAACACCGAATGAAAAAGGACGCGCCACAGTGATGACAAAGGTTCGCACCATCAAGATCGTAGGCGGAGCCCTTGGGAGTTACAAACAGTGCAGGACGTTCAGTTAGGTATACACACTTAAAGATTGCATGTAGAATGATATTGGTGTACGGGGGTGATGGGAACTCATGGAATGTGATGGCATGCAACCGAATGCGAAACTGGATATTCTGTGAGGTGTGGATGCAGAATTTTATAGGCACAGAAGAAACATACAGAGGCTGAATTTGTCCAATGGTCCAGATGGTATGAACTGCAATGTTACACGCTTTTGAAGAGGGATAATTTGATCGAAAGGAGTACGATTTTTATACGTAGCCTAGGAATCAAGCAAGAGCAAGTTATTTTTACCACTTATTGGTGAAGAGCAGTGATCATACCATAGTTGTAGTTCTCTTACGCCCGTTTTCGCACTCTTGATTGCTACGACGTAAATATTCCCTGTTGCCTTTGCTGGATCACGCACACGAGAAGGAATCGTAGGGGACAGAGCACCCCCAACTTCTCATAGCACAAGAAATAGCTTTGCAGCTAATTTGCCATGCAGATTAACAGATGGCATAATTCTATACGCGTGTGGTAAGGTACAGATGTTACTTGATTTTGATGCACCTCTCTTGATACCCCTAATTTCCTTTCATTTGCATTTCATCTTTAAATCATGATTGGTCGGAGTTGGAAACAAATTCCTTACTGAACGATGTAATGAGTTAGTTTATCTCATGTGCAAATTTTCTAGCCGATTCCGCAGTTTGTTGAGCATCGTCAAGATGATGTTTTGTTTGAAATTTCGTTATCTTACGTCTTCCAATTCTGTAGCACTGTTTGAAGTTATGCAACCATCCACGACTTCCCTTGACGTCATTGTAATATATGCTGTACGCAGTTTGATGTGCTTAACTATCAAGCACATCCTGCAAATTGTATAGACAATCCTCGAAATGCGCAGACACCAGTTTCTGTAACAAGAGCGGCTGGTCGTCCCTTGAATGTTCATAGTTTTCCTTATGCACTACATGGTCATACTGGTGCCGACTTCTTCTAAATCTTTTCATAACTGTGTTTTGTCTATACTCCAGATGATCTTTCATGAACATAATTATGTTTAGTACCCGTTCCCTGGACAATGGTTCAAATGGCTCTGAGCACTATGGGACTTAACTGCTGTGGTCATCAGTCCCCTAGAACTTAGAACTACTTAAACCGAACTAACCTAAGGACATCACACACATCCATACCCGAGGCAGGATTCGAACCTGCGAGCGTAGTGGTCGCGCGGTTCCAGACTGTAGCGCCTAGAGTCGCTCGGCCACACCGGCCGGCCCCTGGACAATGATTATCCTTCACTACGTTTCACTGGAGATGCGAATTGTGGCTCCCTTTCCGATACGATGAACTACATGACTCGACACCTGTTTCAGTATCACTTTCACTTGTTAAGTACGTATCATCAGCATTGTATTCCTCAGGTACATTGCCCGTACAGTTGAGCGTGTAGGACATCCCACTTTCCACTGACTCATCTTGCAGAAACGCTAATATTTCATCTGCCACTTCTCTCTCACTCTGCGGAATTCCTCGGGTTCCCTTCTGACGAAATTTCAACTTCAGAAAGTTGTAGATGTAATGCAGTGTGTGTTTTGTTTATTGTTGTCATTGCTCTGCTTTGTATCAGCACTTCTAGCACTGTAACACTGTTGTAAGTTACACGTCGACTAAGCAACTCAACTACACTCGGTAGCCTCATGCTGTACTCACCCTTCAATACCCTCCCCCCCCCCCCCCCCTCCCAGTCCCGCCTCCTTTTGCCGTTGGCAGCCAATATTGCTCTTGCATGGTTGACAATATGTGCGGCGTCGAATGCCATAAACATCTTTGGCCCTCTGCGACCTCGCACTCAAGGAATTCCACGTCACTTCTGCAAGACAATATGGAACAACCTGCGTGTGGCGGTAAGCAGTGATCTAACAGCTGACCAGGATTTTTTCTCAGTACAGACCTACCACTAGATACCGCGCCCCTCGTTTGTCCTTACTTATGATGCAGCACCAGTTAAGCCCTACACCCGTCTGTGCACCTAACTGAACCTTCCTAACTACAAAAACAACTTAATATGATAACATTCATCACATTGCCAAGGCCCTTTGTCTTCCAGTTAACTTGATGTACAGAATTTACAGCATTAATGCAAAGTAGACACTAGCACTCAGCAGAATTTAGGGAGGTTACGAGACAGAAACTAATTCCTACTGACGTAACAACTATAGCCTACCGAATTTAGCTACATCTACATCTTCGTGATTACTCTGCTATTCACAATAAAGTGCCTGGCAGAGGGTTCAATAAACACCTTCATGCTGTCTCTCTACCGTTCCACTCTCGAACGGCACGCGGGAAAAACGAGCACTTAAATTTTTCCGTGCGAGCCCTGATTTCTCTTATTTTATCGTGATGATCATTTCTCCCTATGTAGGTGGGTGCCAACTGAATGTTTTCGCAATCGGAGGAGAAAACTGGTGATTGAAATTTCATGAGAAGATCCCATCCCAACGAAAAACGCCTTTGTTTTAATGATTGCCACTCCAATTCACGTATCTCCCCTATTTCGCTATAATACAAAACGAGCTGCACTTCTTTGTAGTTTTTCGATGTCATCCGTCCGTCCCACCTGATGCGGATCCCACAGCGCACAGCAGTACTCCAGAATAGGGCGGACAAGCGTAGTGTTGCACCTTCTAAGTGTTCTGTCAATGAATCGCAGTCTTTGGTTTGCTCTACCCACAATAATATCTATGTGATCGTTCCAATTTAGGTTATTTGTAATTGTAATCCCTAAGTATTTAGTTGAATTTACAGACCTAAGATTTGTGTGACATATGGCGTAATCGAAATTTAGCTGATTTCTTTTAGTACTCATGTGAATAACTTCGCACTTTTCTTTATTCAGGGTCAATTGCCACTTTTCGCACCATACAGATATCTTATCTAAATCATTTTGCAAGTCGTTTTGATCATCTGATAACTTTAAAAGACGGTAAATGATAGCATCATCTGCAAACAATCTAAGACGGCTACTCAGATTGTCTCCTGTGTCTTTAATATAGTTCAGGAACAATAGAGGGCCTATAACACTTCCTTGGGGAACGCCGGATACTACTTCTGTTTTACTCGATGACTTTCCGTCTATTACTACGAACTGTGACCTTTCTGACAGGAAATCACGAATCAAGTCGCACAACTGAGGCGATACTCCGTAGGCACGCTGTTTGATTAGAAGACGCTTGTGAGGAACGGTGTCGAAACCCTACTCTCTCATAACATTACCATCACTTTGCTGTTTTGCCACGAGGGACATAAACACGACGCATGAGGATAGTTTTGGAATCTGCTGGCAATAAGGCAGACGATTTCTCCAGAACACAAACTACGCTAATCCCTCCAGTCTTGACTACGTGGCCATTGTCGACAATATAGAGCAGCATCGAACCAGTATACAAATGAATAATTAGCTGCATCTCACTTACTGACAGTTGGTTGTCTGATGATGTATGACGCGCGATTAGAGTTGTTCAGTTAAACCACAACCATCTAGGTTTGTAGATATTGTCACCAGCACATCTATCAAAAGCACTGTCTACGTGAATGTATGCCATTGTTCATTTAACAACAAATAAACAGATACAAAGCGTATGATGTAACTAAGTTGGACTCTCATCTGATATGGGTCTGATCTCGCTTATATCGACATGCTCTACTCAACACAATCGTCTGTCAGTCATACTTTTAACTTTCGAATCGACATCAGACAAGCCACTATATCAATTACTATTCTGCCAAAATTGTAGAGTCCTACATCGGTTCCTCCAGTGGTAACACTTTAGGAACTATCTTTGATAAAAAATTCGCTTCATTATTATTCTTATGAAAACGCGTTTTATTGCTGGAGTATTTTCTTTCCGCTGCTAGCTACCTGCCTCCGCACGGCCCCCAGAATTCTAACTGCAGTTCTTCATTAAAACTGAAATATCCCATGATCTACAACGTGCATGACAATGCTGTTTTCATCAAACTTACTCTAATAAAATTCTACACATTATTGCACCAGGTTATTTCTCTCCTTCATCATCTTAATTAATTAACTTATTAACTAGAAGTGTGATGAGTGTCTACAGTGGAATGACATTTCACTGCTGCATCTGAGCTGTGAGGGATGTGTTGACTTTGACAGTATGGATCCATCTCCACAGAACCTTTTTGGCTTGTAGGCGACCACTATGAACAAAAGTACAAATTCCCGAGCACCATGATAAACGAAGTAGTTGGGCAAGGAAACACCTGGAATGGAACCATATTAACGGTGCAGGATTGCCTTCACTGATAGGGGCAAGATCTTTCAGATGCATGTTGATTGTTGTAGAAGATTGTTGAGTGGGCCAAGTAGCAATGAAAGTGTCAGGCCAACAGTCTATGGATTCGGGTGGGAGATGGTTCTTTCATGAAACTTCCTGGCAGATTAAAACTGTCGGCCAGATCAAGACTCGAACTCGGGACCTTTGCCTTTCGCGGGCAAGTACTCTGCCAACTGAGCTACCCAAGCACCACTTATGGCTGGACCTCACAGCTTCAATTCTGCCAGTACCTCGCATCCTACCTTCTTCCAGGAGTGCTAGTTCTGCAAGGTTCGCAGAAGAGCTTCTGTGAAGTTTGGAAGGTAGGGAGCGAGGTACTGGCAGAACTCAAGCTGTGAGGAGGAGTCGTGAGTCGTGCTTGAGTAACTCAGTTGGCAGAGCACTTGCCTGTGAAATGCAAAGGTCCCGTGTTCGAGTCTCAGCCCGGCATACGGTTTTAATCTGCCAGGAAGTTTCATATCAGCGCACACCGCTGCAGAGTGAAAATCTCATTCCCATTCTGGTTCTTTCATGTTTTTCTCTGATATTATGTGCAGATGGCAGACGACTCTCATCAATATCGATGATTATTTGAGGGCTCTGCAGTATCGAGATAGGATCTTCCAAGTTATAGTCCAAAGCTACAGTCCACATTTCGGCGATGGTTAGTCTTTCTATGCGATAATTTACGATCAGACTGTACCCACAGCGTAAACACTTTCTAGCACGAGGCAGGATTCATCGAAATGGAACTACTAAAATTAACCTTGATGACTATTATTTGGACCAGTTGAAAGCTGCAGTGCATTGTCACAGGAAGACTCCTCGCATACTCGATGAACGCAACAAGGTCACCATCGAAGAATGGGGCAGGCAGCATATCAGACACCTCATGGAAAGTGTAGCACGGAGGATCCGAGCATGCTATGCCACATGGAGTGGAGCAACACACTATTCACTTCAAAGCTGTTTATTTTAGATTCGTAAGGCTTATTCTCCCCCATTCGGATGTCCGGGCGGGGACTACTCAAGAGGACGTTGTTATCAGGAGAAAGAAAACTGGTGTTCTACGGATCGGAGCGTGGAATGTCAGATCCCTTAATCGGGCAGATAGGTTAGAAAATTTAAAAAGGGAAATGGATAGGTTAAAGTTAGATATAGTGGGAATTAGTAAAGTTCGGTGACAGGAGAACAAGACTTTTGGTCAGGTGAATACAGGGTTATAAATACAAAATCAAATAGGGGTAATGCAGGAGTAGGTTAAATAATGAATAAAAAAATAGGAGTACGGGTAAGCTACTACCAACAGCATAATGAACGCATTATTGTGGCCAAGTTAGAGACGAAGACCATGTCTACTACAGTAGTACACGTTTATATGCCAACTAGCTCTGCAGATGATGAAGAAATTAATGAAATGTATGATGAGATAAAAGAAATTATTGAGGTAGTGAAGGGAAACGAAAATTTAATAGTCATGGGTGACTGAAATTCGAGAGTAGGAAAAGGGAGAGAAGGAAACATAGTAGGTGAATATGGATTAGGGGTAAGAAATGAAAGAGGAAGCCGTCGGGTAGAATTTTGCACAGAGCATAATTTAATCATAGCTAACACTTGGTTCAAGAATCATAAAAGAAGACTGTACACATGGAAGAATCCGGAGATACTTGAAGGTATCAAATGGATTATATAATGGCAGGACAGAGATTTAGGAACCAGGTTTTAAATTGTAAGACATTTCCAGGGGCAGATGTGGACTCTGACCACAATCTCTTGGTTATGAACTGTAGATTAATACTGAAGAAACTGCAAAAAGGTGGGAATTTAAGGAGATGGGACCTGGATAAAATGACTAAACCAGAGGTTGTGCAGAGTTTCAGGCAGAGCATAGGGTAACAATTGACAGGAATGGGGAAAGAAATACAGTAGAAGAAGAATGGGTAGCTCTGAGGGATGAAGTAGTGAAGGCAGCAGAGGATCAAGAAGGAAAAAAGACGAAGGCTAGTAAAAATCCTTGGGTAACAGAAGAAATATTCAATTTAATTGATGAAAGGAGAAAATATAAAAATGCAGTAAATGAAGCAGGCAAAAAGGAATACAAACGTCTCAAAAATGAGATCGACAGGAAGTGCAAAATGGGTAAGCAGGGATGGCTAGAGGACAAATGTAAGGATGTAGAGGCTTATCTCACTAGGGGTAAGATGGATACTGCCTACAGGAAAGTTAAAGAGACCTTTGGAGCAAAGAGAGCCACTTGTATGAATATCAAGAGCTCAGATAGAAATCCAGTTCTAAGCAAAGAAGGGAAAGCAGAAAGGTGGAAGGAGTATATAGAGGGTCTATACAAGGGCGATGTACTTGGGGACAATATTCTGGAAATGGAAGAGGATGTAGGTTAAGATGAAATGGGAGATACGATACTGCATGAAGAGTTTGACAGAGCACTGAAAGATCTGAGTCGAAACAAGGCCCTGGGAGTAGACAACATTCCATTAGAACTACTGACGGCCTTGGGAGAGCCAGTCCTGACAAAACTCTACCATCCGGTGAGCAAGATGTATGAGACAGGCGATATACCCTCAGACTTCAAGAAGAATATAGTAATTCCAAACCCAAAGAAAGCAGGCGTTGACAGATGTGAAAATTACCGAACTATCAGTTTAATAAGTCACAGCTGCAAAATAATAACGCGAATTCTTTACAGTCGAATGGAAAAACTGGTAGAAGCCGACCTTGGGGAAGATCAGTTTGGAACACGTGAGGCAATACTGACGTTACGACTTATCTTAGAAGAAAGATTAAGGAAAGGCAAACCTACGTTTCTAGCATTTGTAGACTTAGAGAAAGCTTTTGATAATGTTGACTGGAATACTCTCTTTCAAATTCTAAAGGTGGCAGGGGTAAAATACAGGGAGCGAAAGGCTTTTTACAATTTGTACAGAAACCAGATAGAAGTTATGAGTTGAGGGGCACGAAAGGGAAGCAGTGGTTGGGAATGAAGTAAGGGAGGGTTGTAGCCTCTCTCCGATGTTATTCAATGTGTATATTGAGCAAGCAGTAAAGGAAACAAAAGAAAAGTTCGGAGTAGGTATTAAAATCCATGGAGAAAAAATAAAAACTTAGAGGTTCGCCGATGACATTGTAATTCTGTCAGAGACAACAAAGGACTTTGAAGAGCAGTTGAACGGAATGGACAGCGTCTTGAAAGGAGGATATAAGATGAACATCAACAAAAGCAAAACAAGGATAATGGTATGTAGTCGAATTAAATATGGTGATACTGAGGGAATTAGATTCGGAAATGAGACGCTTATGGTAGTAAATGAGTTTTGCTTTTTGGGGAGCAAAATAACTGATGATGGTCGAAGTAGAGAGGATATAAAAAGTAGACTGGCAATTGCAAGGAAAGCGTTTCTGAAGAAGAGAAATTTGTTTACATCGAGTATATATTTAAGCGTCAGGAAGTCTTTTCTGAAAGTATTTGTATGGAGTGTAGCCATGTATGGAAGTGAAACGTGGACGATAAATAGTTCAGACAAAAAGAGAATAGAAGCTTTCGAAATGTGGTGCTACAAAAGAATGCTGAAGATTAGATGGGTAGATCACGCAACTAATGAGGAGGTATTGAATAGAATTGGGCAGAAGAGAAATTTGTGGCACAACTTGACTAGAAGAAGGGATCGCTTGGTAGGACATATTCTGAGGCATCAAGGGATCACCAATTTAGTATTGGAGGGCAGCGTGGAGGGTAAAAGTCGTAGAGGGAGACCAAGAGATGAATACACTAAGGAGATTCAGAAGGATGTAGGTTGCAGTAGGTACTGGGAGATGAAGAAGCTTGCACGGGATAGAGTAGCATGGAGAGCTGCATCAAACCAGTCTCAGGACTGAAGACCACAACAACAACAAGGCTTATTCGTCCATTTCCTGCCCCTCTTGGATCTAAGCCTACACAAATTCTCACTTACGCTAGTGGTTAAACTTAGTTTCAGATCGTGATCTGTCGATATTCAAAGACGCCATGATAAAGTGTTAGTTCTCAACAGAAAAGACGAGAAGACAATATTTTTGTGGTTGATAACGAAAGCTTTAGTACTTTCCGTCTTCGCCGTTGCAACCCCTATGTTAGCAATGTGTAATGAACTGAGAAAGAATGACGAGTAGTGAAACTGACAGCTGCTGACTGCTATTTCTTTCCGCAGGAGATGGCGGTGGAGTTCCTGAAGCGCGAGCCGTGCAACGTGTTCATCGTGCAGTGGGACGGCGGGGTCAACTACTTCCAGGCGACGCAGGACATCCGCGTCGTGGCGCTCGAGATAGCCGCCCTGATCAACCACCTCGCGGTCAGCCATAGCCTTCAGTACTCTTTCTGCTCGGAAATACTTGTACTTTTACGTTAACCAAGACTGGAACGCGAAACATCTGAAACTTCCTGGCAGATTAAAATTACTTGCAGGACAGGACTCGAACCTGGATACTTTGTCTTCTGCGAGCAAATGCTCTACCGACTGAGCTATGCAATCGGCTGAAGAGCAGCGCATATGCTGCTGCCAGCCCGCCCCGATGGGGAATTGAAATACAATAAAGAAAAAAAAAAAAAAAAAAAAAAGCTATGCAATCACGACTCACCAGCCGCCTTCACAACTTCCGCCAGTGCCTCCCTCCTACCTTCGAAACATCGTAGAAGGTCTGCACGATAACCTGATGAGATATCACTCCAGTTCTAACACATTGTTTTAACCTGCGAGGAAGTTTCAGAACAGTACATATTCCACTGCAAAGTGGAAACACACTGGCCAACAAAAATACAGGGTTATTACAAATGATTGAAGCGATTTCACAGCTCTACAATAACTTTATTATTTGAGATATTTTCACAATGCTTTGCACACACATACAAAAACTCAAAAAGTTTTTTTAGGCATTCACAAATGTTCGATATGTGCCCCTTTAGTGATTCGGCAGACATCAAGCCGATAATCAAGTTCCTCCCACACTCGGCGCAGCATGTCCCCATCAATGAGTTCGAAAGCATCGTTGATGCGAGCTCGCAGTTCTGGCACGTTTCTTGGTAGAGGAGGTTTAAACACTCAATCTTTCACATAACCCCACAGAAAGAAATCACATGGGGTTAAGTCGGGAGAGCGTGGAGGCCATGACATGAATTGCTGATCATGATCTCCACCACGACCGATCCATCGGTTTTCCAATCTCCTGTTTAAGAAATGCCGAACATCGTGATGGAAGTGCGGTGGAGCACCATCCTGTTGAAAGATGAAGTCGGCGCTGTCGGTCTCCAGTTGTGGCATGAGCCAATTTTCCAGCATGTCCAGATACACGTGTCCTGTAACGTTTTTTTCGCAGAAGAAAAAGGGGCCGTAAACTTTAAACCGTGAGATTGCACAAAACACATTAACTTTTGGTGAATTGCGAATTTGCTGCACGAATGCGTGAGGATTCTCTACCTCCCAGATTCGCACATTGTGTCTGTTCACTTCACCATTAAGAAGAAATGTTGCTTCATCACTGAAAACAAGTTTCGCACTGAACGCATCCTCTTCCATGAGCTGTTGCAACCGCGCCGAAAATTCAAAGCGTTTGACTTTGTCATCGGGTGTCAGGGCTTGTAGCAATTGTAAACGGTAAGGCTTTCCAAACCGTCGGCTATGGTACATTTAGCTCCCTGCTTGCTTTATTCGTCGACTTCCGCGGGCTACGCGTGAAACTTGCCCGCACGCGTTCAACCGTTTCTTCGCTCACTGCAGGCCGACCCGTTAATTTCCCCTTACAGAGGCATGCAGAAGCTTTAAACAGCGCATTCCATCGCCGAATGGAGTTAGCAGTTGGTGGATCTTTGTTGAACTTCGTCCTGAAGTGTCGTTGCACTGTTATGACTGACTGATGTGAGTGCATTTCAAGCACGACATACGCTTTCTCGGCTCCTATAGCCATTTTGTCTCACTGCGCTCTCGAGCGCTCTGGCGGCAGAAACCTGAAGTGCGGCTTCAGCCGGACAAAACTTTATGAGTATTTCTACGTATCTGTAGTGTGTCGTGACCATATGTCAATGAATGGAGCTACAGTGAATTTATGAAATCGCTTCAATCATTTGTAATAGCCCTGTAAATCTTTCCTTGGTTACAGGAATAATATGCACCATTTGTGGAAAAATAATGTGCCACTGAATCCAAATCTAATTTTTGTATCGGCTTCAGTTTTAATGTAATAATGGTTTTTGTCAATGCTATAAAGCCTATTTACTGATATCTGGAAAAGTGACACGATAATGTAAGATTACATTTTTTTAAGACATCGGTTCTCAAACGAATCAAGGGAATGAGCAAAACAGGAGTAGGGGAAAGTAAAGAATCATACCTCAAAATATTTTCTTAGCGAATTCATGCCACTGTTTGCCTCAGGACATTCGCTTCCTCAGGACCAGCGGTAGTCGGACTACAGTGTAGTAATCCACTTGCCTTGATCACATTCTTCCATTTGAGAAATTCCCTGGCGAACTCGTTCCATACGTTCGTCAGTAAAGACGCCAAGCGTACCTGGTAATGGGTCCAAATGATCATACAGAAATGCATTTTAAATGACGCACTACATCCCATAAGATAGTATGATCTCAATAGTGGTTGCCTAGAAGGTTCTTGCAAACACTTTTCAAATATAGTTATGCCATTCTTTAAATATGACTTAACAAATACATAAAATATTCATTACACATTAAATCCATAATTTTTAGTCCTAGAAATGTTTCTCCCTTCATATTTGCTTCTCTGATCTTTGCCAAATTCTCTCGCAAGTTCATACATCCGCGTGTAGTTTTGCCCATTGTTTTCACAAAGTTTTTGACGAGACCCAGTTTAATTAGCAACTGGGTCAACAAAAGAACAGTGGGGTGAACAAAAGAATCGTTCATCTTATTCTTCTATCCATGTCGCAATCCTTACCGAAGAGACCATTTTTTCCCTTAACAGCATCTTTTTCTGCCAATGCTGTCACACTCACCCAGAAAGCACCAGTGCTTTGTGTAAGGTGCATGCCGAGAAGAATTGGAATATCACTACAATCTACATGCAAGACATTTGTATTTTTCATAATGGATAAGTGTGAGTAACAGTTTAAAATTCTCAGATTCTGGTCAACTGTATGCACAACTGGACCATAAAGGAATTAGGTCTAACTGCTGAAAAGTACTGCTTTCATACTAGGCTGGAATCTGTAAAGAAGGGTCACGTATTTACATTCACTATCACTACAAAAACTCACTTACTTATCCTTTAAAAGTATTTAGTAAATAACAGCGTGACGTTCACGAGAAACACTCACTTTAGTATCATGACATGTCCTACAGAACAGACACTACACGAGTGTAGTATATCTGTAAGTCTGACAGCTTCTGCATGCCTACTAGTGGTACAGGGTACCATTCACGATGCAGTGTATGGTGGCTTGCGGAGTATGTATGTACATGCAGATATAATGCAAATATCTTCAGTGCGGTTTGGCCACCTGTTAGATGACGGCTTGAAACGTGTATGTCAAGTGCAAAGCTTCAGTGGTCTGAGGCCTGAGTATAGGTGATGTGGGTGTGGACATACTGCAGCTTTTCCAGATGCTACACACGTAAATGATAGTTGAAATTGTTATCTTGTTGGAACATGAAATTACTGTGGTCAGTGATCTGGCATGTGTACAGAAAATGATGTGGGTGGATGTATAGATTTATAGGTGTATAGATTTGACATGGAAAACTGTGAATACATGCTGGCTGGGGTAGCCGAGCGGTTCTAGGCGCTACAGTCTGGAACCGCGCGACCGCTACGGTCGCAGGTTCGAATCCTGCCTCGGGCATGGATGTGTGTGATGTCCTTAGGTTAGTTAGGTTTAAGTTGTTCTATGTTCTAGGGGACTCATGACCTCAGATGTTAAGTCCCATAGTGCTCAGAGCCATTTGAACCATTTGTGAATTCATTGCATCCTTAGCTGTAAGGGGTATAGAAGACTTTAAATAAAAGATCATATTCAGTCGTCGGGAGGATATAGAATTATGTGGGAAATTGATATTTCCAGTACCAGTGTCGTCAGGAGGAAGTATTTCCGATACTTGACTCATCATCGAATGTCACCAGTTCCATAGTGCTTTAAAAAGATTTTAATTAATTAGTCAATCAGTTTGACAGAGTAAGGGAACTCTTTCCAAAACATCTGCAGCCTAACGCATTCCGTAGATCTGGCGTTTTCCCAGGTATCCCCTACTTTGTCCAGCACAAAGGAGAGATTATTGTGATTTCTGGTAGCACATGACAGAAGGTACCTAATTCTTCTGGAATGCCTTTGTTCCATAGCAACTGAAGAGTGAGAACAGAGATATGCACCAACAATAATCACCACATGTGCGTGATGGGTGACAGGGGATAGGGACAAGGATGGATGGGAGAGGGAGGGAAGGGGGGAGAGAGAGAGAGAGGGGGGGGGGGCAGAAGTAGGAAGTGAGTCTGGTATCAAAGAGATGTCAGTACCAGCTGCTTTTGTTTGGTGGAGCCCAGTGAATGGCTCTTTGGTGTGTAGCTTGACTACAGTTTTGAAGCACGTGGTGTGGCATGGCCCACTTGCGGTGCAAGTATTGTATTTGCAGAAATAAATGAAAATGACTAGTGTTTTATGTTGACAGGATTCTTCGTGGATCAGAAAAAATAATGATACAAATTGTTTAAATATTCCTCACACTACCTTGATTTCCACAAATTATTTAAATAAACAGTATTCCATACACTGCATTCAGTTTGATGAGACATTTATATTAATCAAACGTGTGTCAATATTTCCAGAAGAGCTGAAGAACTGAAGCATTGTGGGACCGAATCCCAGCGCAGGAAGTAAGGATTTTGACATAACTGTGCAAGGAAAATCCATGATGTTGTAAACCAGAAGGGCTATTTCCCACTAATTTTCGATAAATTTAAATAATTAGTCAATTAATTTGATATCAAAACTTGTTCAGGATTTCTGGGAGGGAGAAGGCTGGGAATTTCCAAGAGGGTGAGGTGGTGACATGTAGAGCCACTTAACTGACCAGTAGGCTAAGGGGGATTATAAATTTGGAAATGTAGAGTGGGGTGAGAACTGAACAATATGTTAAAGCTAAGAAAAGGTGTAACATGGAACAGAACAGTAGGTTAAGGGAGGGATTTAAAATCTGATAACCATGAAGAGTGGAGTGGTGCCCCATTCTGTCTGAATGAATATGGCAACAGTGCAGAGTGGGGTGGTGCTGGCTTTGCAATACTACTGTTGACAGTTCAGGAGGACATGTGTGACAGAACACATGACATATATAGAGGGTGGTCAGATACAGTCTGTAAAGCTTGTAAGGGTTTTGCAGGGTAGGTTGTCCTGAGCAAGAAAATAATTTGGCAAGTTGCACCGTTTCCTTGTTATCTGGCACTGGAGTTAGAAGAATGAGGCCGATGTACGTGCAAGTTCAAGCGGTCCTCCAGAGACAGTATCCCCAAACGTGTTCTTTGTTTTGTTTCCTAAATCTGAACAAACAATCGAACCCACGCCAAAGGCTGAACAGTCTCATGTGGCATCCTCTATGCTATGAGAAAAACTGAGACTAATTGTATCTGGTGGGTCACTTGACTTTGCATGCACAATGGCCTGACTGGCTAACGTCGATGATCATGAAGTCGATAACAACGCAACTTACCGAATTTTTTCTTAACAATTGTTTTTCAGCACAACATTCCCCACAACATCCTACAAGCTTTGCGGCATTTTTCTGACCACCATGTGTAGTATGTCTGTAACCTTGACTGCTATGATATCGTCAGTATAGACGCACGATAGCGTCCAAACGTCTTGGCCGAATACAGGAAATACTATGAGCACAGAAGGACAGGGACAGTACTAAGTAGTATGCAATAAGTTGAGAATTTGGGTCAAATGAAAAGCATATTCAGATAGCCAAAGCAGTCAAGGCGACAGCCTTTCATTAAAGATAAGTCGCCTACGCGAACTCCGTTAACTGGGCCGTTTTATGACATTTTGGTTGCAGATTACAGTAGTACGTTGCTGTACACACTTACAGATATGTAGTTCACAACAGCATTAGCATCAAAACAATGCCTTGAAACGGAGAGAGAAACCAGTTGATGTTGAAGATGCTGGTGACACAAAGTTAGGTTCAAAATTCTACGAGTATACAGTGTAGAAAAGTTTGCAGGAGATAATTCGACAGTGGTTTTAGAAAAGAAAACTTTTATTTAGCAAGGTTTCAGGTGATCTAAAAATCTACGTGATTATGTAGCTCTCAGTTCGTTCAAGCAATCAGTCATTCATAATATGAAACACAGTCGTAGCTCATTCACTCAAATGATTCAGAAATTTTACTTGTTAGAATGAAATAAGGCGATGATTCTTCTACTCTGCAGGCTCGTGCTTTGCGGCAGTCTGCCAATCTGTACAAATAAAATGCCTCGTAATTTTGGGAGCGTTGTATAATCAGTCGGGAAACCTCAGATCAAGCGGATATTTGGCTTTGATGAAGTTTAACCTTCCGAAGAAGTAATGGAGCTCTTGGATTATTAAATGCAGGTTCGTATGTCAAATACACACCTTTTGTATAAAGGAGCAATATATATACATATATATATTTCCCTTTTAATCGTACAGTTCGTATCAGTTATCTTCAGTCATAAATCTCAATAATCAGATTACAGTTCGTCAAAAACAAAGCTCAGGCTAATCGGCACGAAGATAATCTCGGAAGCTTTTTTCTAACAACAACCACCAGAGAGAGTACTACAAAGAATAATTATGCACTCATGGCATAGCCATTGTATGAAACTATTTTGTGCATGGATTCTGCGAGTATGAAGACAGAAATTTTGTAAACGTCATTCAAGGGTGGAATTGTATCAGAATAATTCGTCGAATATAAAGGGATATTACAATTGCCCCTCGCAGCGATCAAAGTTAATGATAATACACTTTGCGAGCTAACAGGAAAAATTTGTTGGGTTGTTTATTCAAAAGAGGAATATTTTGATTTAATAGAATTTTACTATAGAGAGTATGGGTATCAAGCTAAGACAGTAAGTTACAAGAATACCTAAGCTGTAGCTTTTACATGTACTGGTGTATACCCGCATCCCGAGTACATGACCAGGGAATATGTAGATTGGTGTAATTACGAAAAAGGTCTACCCATTTGGGAACTGGTCTTCACAGGGAAACCCTGGAAAACTCGGAAGAATAGACCCCAGCTCAGGTATTAAAGAAGTTAGGAAAGCCTAAATCCAGTAATTTTGAAATATATAGAAGCTCCATAGATTAGATTGAAGGAAAAGTGCCTCATAGCCAAAAACAATTTACAATATTGCTCAAAAAAATTTGTGGAGGCGGTACGGAGGACAGGCGATGGCTTATGGTACAGGACAGAAGCTGGTAATGTGCCGTAGAAACAGCAAGATGATCTCAGGAACAGATGATCAGGGACGTGAACATGGAACAGGTTTAAAGTGGAATAAGAAAAGGTTCTGACTGAATAAATCTCTGGAAGAGAGTGGATTAAGGCAACGAAGTCCATATTTCATCGTTGAACTCAAAATCGGAGTGGATTCTTATATTCTTCCATCTGTACTAGACTGGAACATCCATCAGTCCTGACAATCGCGAATTTTTTTTTTGTAGTCCTCAATACCAAAGTTGTTTTGCATTACAACTGCTGATTGTCCAAAACATTGCCACATAGACTGAGGGCATTTAAATTTTATTGTAGCTCATATCGAATGTATTCCTCTCAAAATATTTTTAATAATCTGATCCTCGTTTTGTTATAGTGCAGGTGGAAGTAGAGCATTGAATTTGTCCGAGGTTTGCTTTCAATTGCGAAATTATGGATAAAATTTAAGTTTAAACCTGATGAAAAATTTTAAGCATAGGCATATGACACTGACTCCACAAGAGGAATAATTTATAGAAAAAAATTCTCTGAAAAATTTTCATTATTCTTATAATTAATTGATTTATATATCCACCTGCAAATAAATATCATTAATGATGACATATGTTCATTTAACAAATCATCCACTCGCAGAATCTTCTTCATTCTCTCATGAACATTGATGGAAATATATTTCACCAATTATGTCCATAATATGAAACACACAAACTGCTATTCTTAAAATGTTAATTAATATTCTTAAATTAATTCTCCTGGCAGAGAAGGAATGATGAAAAATCTAAAATTTATAATAATTTTCTCTCGCGCAACCAGAGAGTTTCTTCAATTGTTTACAGCAGTGACATTATCGACTGTTGCTTCATTTGTTTTCTCGCGCGAACAGTGCGCATCATACACACAGCATATTTACCTACATATCCCGCACTGTTCAAGTTTCACACGCAATTCTCACATAAGTGCCGTGTGTTGAGGAAATGTATACGCACTTTCATTGTATATCACTATGGCTTCTGCTCATAGTCCACACTTACAAACCCTAGTAACTAAAAAATTCTTCTATCTATCTTAAAATTTTGTGCTAAACTATCACAGGAGTAATCTCACTGTCTCTTAACCTATCACAGGAGTAATCTCACCGTCTCTTAACCTATCACAGGAGAAATCTCACTGTCTCTTACCCTCTAGACAACATAAACATCTTGATATTTATATACACATTCGACTCATAGTCAAATTCCACTCTAAATTCTTCTCCATATTTGGTATCACAGATCTACGATCCTTCAAAAAATTTCTTAATATCATTATGCGGGAATAATCTCTTTATTCCTTCCGATTCGGGATATGCCAACAAGTATGATCCAAGATTTGGTAATTTACAATAACATATGGTTCGGTATAAATAAGATTCCATTTCTTTATGTTCTTCATCAGTTTCGAGGAATGGATGAGTCGCTTCAATGAAACCTTTTCTCCATATTATTTTATTAATCTCTCTCGCATCCAGAACTAATCTTACATTGCCTCCAGGTTTTGGAACGACTAAGAGCGGAGAACAATATGGACTAGTTGATGGCTCAATCAAGTTCCATTATAACATTCTATTTATCTCCCTTTGACCAGATTGTTTTAAACGCCACGGGATCGGTTAGTGCGTGTAACAGTAAGTCTGATGTGGCTTCACTTGTGGGTGGCAAATATACCCTTTAATAATTCCTGGTTTCTCATAAAAAATCTCTTCATATGCCTCTAACAAATAATGAAGCTGCTACCTTTGTTCTCCTGTAAGCTGATTTGATTCACTAGCTTTTATCATTGTTGTTTGGTTAAAGTCCTCCTGTTGTATCAAATCCTTTGAAAGCTCCTTCCAACGACCGTTTGTAGAGTCAATTAATTGAATTATGGCACCGCGACAATATTTCTCATGCACTGTTTCCTTTCTATTTAAATCCAGTGCTATCTCTTCTCCATTTCATCTAAATTTAATAATCCTTCCAAAAAATCAATCTGACAGTTGTGCTCCTGCATACTCCCAATACCAAGAATACAGTCCACTAATAACTTCTCCACTAAAAGGAACGTGCATTTTATCGCTACATTTCCCATTTTCATCTCTAATTTTGTTTGTATTTTGATATTGGGAGAGCGTGCTCCAACAGCTCCGATGATTTTGCAGTTCTGTACCGGCAAAATTGGTACCTTCTTCTTCCTAATAATTCTCCTGAAAAGAGCACTTGAGATGACATTGGTGGAATCGGCGGTGTCTAATATCACATTCGTTGGAACTTCCTCTATTTCAACAAATACTTCCAACACCGGAACACTCGATCTGTCATTATGACACGTTATTAAATCCTTTGTTAACTCTTCAGTCAACAGCTCACCATCATTATATCTTAACAATTGTAATTTTACTGTTTCGCCCCTAACAGATCCCCTGACCGCTCCTCCAAGGCACGATGTGGTCATGTTGTTTTGACTGATTGTTGGTCCGATTGGTATTTGTCTCTTCAGCTACTTCAGTGATTATCGGTTGTTGCGGTGAATTGGGTCTATATTGTCTTGCTTGATTCGTGTAATTATTGTTGTTGTTCTGCTAGTGTTGGTAGAACTGTCCTGTGTTGCCATACATTGGATTATATCGATTAAAATTCCTATTGTTCCTAAAATAGCCCCCCTCTGCACCATTACTTAAGTTTCCATTATGGTAATAATTATTGTTTGCATTTTGCCCATCTCTAAGTCTCCTCGGAGAGTGTAGTTGGTTATGATTATTGTTACTGCTACCATTACTGCCATTCCCATTCGAGTTGCAGCTCGGATTCGCTTCTATTGCTCTTCTTTGATATGACATTTCTTTTGCCCTTTTATTGTCCTCCTCAATTATATCAATATGATCAAGCGTAGTCATAAATGAGTGTATAACCTTATCATTTACGTATAACAGCTGATTCCTTATACTGGTGGGTAGTCTGGACTTGAGTATTCTAAATATAT
This sequence comes from Schistocerca piceifrons, assembly GCF_021461385.2. NCBI lineage: Eukaryota > Metazoa > Arthropoda > Insecta > Orthoptera > Acrididae > Schistocerca > Schistocerca piceifrons. The sequence goes on from NC_060138.1 coordinate 660,713,284, forward strand.
CCGGAAAAGGAATCGGTACATCCCAATACAAAGATTTATTTATGTATTTCTCAAAATATCTCTTTAGAGATCCTCTAGAAAATGAAAAAGGCTCAGGGTATAATACTTCCTCCCTAAGTCTTTCTTGTATTCCAGCAGACCAATATTTTGCTAGAAAAGCCTGCTCAAATTCTTTGTAACATTTACAAGAAGATGTTTGTTCGGATGCCCACAATGCTCCTGATCCTTGTATGTATCCAGATACAAAACTAATCTTTTGCCATTCTGTCCAAGATCGTGGAAATAGACCTCTGAAACTTCGAATAAAGACTACAGGATGAACATTCTTTTTGTCAGGGTTAAAGATTTGAAATTGTCTCTGTTTAATCATCTTCTCCTCAACGGTACTACGATTCCAAAAATCATCCTGTTCGTACTTTTCCCTGTGGCTATCCGTTATATCGAATCTAAGTTGTGACGTTCCAGTTCTGTCTACATCGGATCTTGACGTGGACGGAATTTACCGCGCAGACTGAGAATTTTGTTTCCTACTTCTCGCTGTTTCTAAATCCTCCTGCGAGAGATTTAGTGATCTATCTATATTTTCTTTCCAACGCTAGAATTCTTCGCCAAGTTGTTCACGAACTTCCTTTAACCCTTTGTTGAAAAAATTCTCCTCGGAACTCTCTGAAATTGGCTGTAAAGCTACTTTCACAGTTTCTTCTATCGTTTCCGAAGGAAAATTTTGCCGCTCTAATGTCATTTCTGAAAACTTTCCCGCAAGCACATTCATTCTATGTTCCACTGTCGTCTGTTTTTCCTTCACTTCGTCAAATTGCTTCTTTAGATTATCTTGGGATTCTGTAATTTCTGGTATCATAGCTACGGAACACTGTATGTCTTCTTGAGCTTGTATTACTTAAGGAAACAATTCTACTTGTTTTTGTATCGTGTCAATTTTGACGGATACATATTCGGTTAGTTCCGCTTTTAATTTACTATTGTTTTGTTGGCATTGTTAGCGGACCTGCTCAATTTGAGCAATAAGATTCTGTTCGGTCCTTTCTGCCTGTTCTTTTATTTCCTGTGTCTGGGTATTTAATCTCTGGTCTAATTCGGTAAAGGTTGCTCTTAATTGGTTTTGTAATTGATTTGATTTTCGGCTAATTGATTTTGGAGTTCATTTTGTATAACGGATAAGTCTCGTTTTACCTCCGCTTGGCCTTCGGCTAATAGAGACAACTTTTGCATAATAACAACTAATGTGTCAACAACCCTCTGATCAGCTGTTGTATGAATGTTTTCTGAACCAGCGGGTTTATTTATATTGCTACTACTAGCCACAACAGCCTCAGAATTGCTATCTGTGGCCTCTGCTTCTGTGCAAACAGCTGAAGGCTGTTGCACTTCTCGTTGCTGATTCAATGACATTTTAAATGCCACTCTAGTCAATACCATTAAATAATTGTCAATATCGGGTTCTAGTCACTATATACAGTTTCAAATTTACTGGCGTAGACACACTTAACTTTCAAATTACCTCACAGATGGTATACAGTTCAATGTCCAGGTACGAAAATCACACAATATACAGTTCTACAATCTAACTACTATCTGGAAAAAAATTCTTTCTAAATCGATTTCAAACTATTTTAACTACAGGATAAAAAAATTAGATTTCTCTGGCCTTGTTCTGTAGTCTTGGTGTTGACCAATAGTTAAAATCGTTTCTTGGTATCAGCAATCGTTTACTAAGGGCACCGAATCTCTCTTCAGATTAGTTATCTCTCGTTCTCGTTGGTTTTCATGAAACAAAAAAATACATATATTATATAACAATCCAAGAGAGTCCTGTACGGTCACCACTGTAATTTTTCCTCCTATCTACGTGATTATTTAGCTCTCAATTCGTTCAAGCAATCAGTCATTCATAATGTGAAACACAGTCATAGCTCATTCACTCAAATGATTCAGAAATTTACTTGTTAGAATGAAATCAGGCGATGATTCTTCTTCTCTGCAGGCTCGTGCTTTGCGGCAGTCTGCCAATCTGTATAATCAGTCGGGAAACCTCAGATCAAGCAGATATTTGGCTTTGATGAAGTTTAACCTTCCGAAAAAGTAATGGAGCTCTTGGATTATTAAATGCAGGTTCGTATCCAGTCTTTCGGATGTTCCCTTCTGATTAACAACCATGCAATATATCGATGAATATCATTAATTCTCAAATGTCAAATACACACCTTTTGTATAAAGGAGCATTATATATATATATATATATATATATATATATATATATATATATATATATTTCTCTTTTAATCATACAGTTCGTATCAGTTATCTTCTGTCATAAATCTCAATAATCAGATTACAGTTCGTCAAAAACAAAGCTCAGGCTAATCGGCATGAAGACAATCTCGGAAGCTTTTTTCTAACAACAACCACCAGAGTGAGTAATACAAAGAATAATTATGCGCTCATGGCATAGCTATTGTATGAAACTATTTTGCGCATGGATTCTGCGAGTATGAAGATAGAAATTTTGTAAACGTCATTCAAGGGTAGAATTGCATCAGAATAATTCGTCGAATATAAAGAGATATTACAAGGTGGAGGTTCCATCAGGTTTTCAGACAGTCATTGTCCTTACACTGGAAGAAAAAAGTTATGTGACAGTCCCTTAATAATTTATTTCATGTCTCATATGCATAGATGTTTAACTGATATAACAACAGAAAGACTGAAGAGACACTGTGTTTCTCATCGTGATGGAAGGAAAAATAACAAAAACTGTAATGCTATCAGTGGGCACAAAGGACCTTTGAGAATATAAAGGGTATCATAATATTCTGAATTCCGATGAGAATAGAGTCACTCACGCACACTGTTAAATACGATTATTACATTGTGATCTGCATAAAGCAGAGTGTATGTTTGTATGTCTGGTATCTCCTCCCAAATCCCTGGATCGATTTCAACCAGATTTGGCACAGGAACATTATATGTTTTATAATCTCCTAGGTCCAAAATGAGCGGAGATATGGCAGAAACGCATTTTTCAAGCCTCTGGCATATAGGCTGCCCCACGTGACATGCGTTTTGGAGCAGTATCGGCCTATTTTCTCTACCAGCTTTGTATGACAGGAAAATAAATGATTTTCAAGCCCCTGATGTGTAGTCTGCCCTGTACGTCAGCCATGTAGTGGGAGTAATACTGGTCTGCTTTATTGAACATATTGCAGGGACTCCATATGACAATGATCATGGTTGCAGACAGGTTGAGATTGACATAGGGGAGGATGGACAGGGTGAGGGCGAGTAGGAAATCAACAGAGAGAGAGGGGGAGGGGGATTGCATGAGTCAAATGGAAGGTGTAGAGGGGTAATGGGCAAGTGGAAAAGGAAGAGGGTGAGGCGGAGAAGGAAGCAGAGAGGGGAAGGACGAGGTGGTCAGAGGGAAGATATGGTCAGAGAGGGGGTGGAGGTATTGGACAAAGAGAGGGGTGGAGGAGACGAAGAGACAGAGAGAGTGGGGAGGAGGAGACAGAGGGTTATAGGTTGGGGGATGGGGTGGACAGATAGATGGAGGGAAAAGGGGTGGAAGGATATTCAGTATATGTGTCGAATGTATATGTGGGAGAAGGTGTGTGGAAATGGCCAGTATCTGATAAAGTCAGTGCAGTAGTTGTAGAAAGCTAAGTGGGAAGCAAGCGTTGAAAACAATTTAAGAAGTCTATGTATGATTCCAGTCAACATTCCAAACTCTTGCAGGAAGAGGTGATTTGGATTTTACTGTCTGGTCAACATGGCAACATGGTGACTATTAGAGTCAGATCAATACATAGGGAGCAATAAGAAGTGTAATTCGCCTCTAATATTTAGGTATGCCTGGAGAAACGAAGCCGAGGTAGCTGGACTGGAATTTTAACATCTGTTCTCACGAATGTGAGTCGAGTGTTTATGGCTATTTTCGACTATTATGTTGAAGTGCCCATGGGTGCAGAAATACGAAACAACGAGGAAAGAATGAGAGTGAAAGCTCAAGTGGGCTATTACTACTATAAAGACTATTTTAACGGTTGCAGGGAAACCTGTACTATATACCAACTTCTACAAGGTACACGTTTCGCCTCCTGTTTCAACTAAACGTTCGGTTGTGCCATCGTCTTACTAGCTGAGAACCTATGAGACACGCAAAAATGGCGAGTGAAGTAGGAAAGCAAGCATTGGAAACAATTTAAGACTGCAACCAGATTGCAGCTAGGCGATTGAAAGGTAGAAAAGAGAATAGGATAAGATTAACATTAGCTTCAGCAAGCGAGTTATGGAGAACCGAAGGGTGAAGATGAAAATTAGGGAATCGATTTCAGCAGAAGACGTAACAGCATTGAAAAATGCTGTGGACATTAGCTGGAAATTAACCAGACGAATGGATGATGTATCCACCAATGCAGTACGTTGCCAGATTCAAAGAGATATGTAAAGAGTAAGGCGGCGATGTAATGAAACGTAGATTGATGACCTTAGAAAATGACAGTATTCACGGATTAATCTGGAGAGCGCGTTTTTACACCAGTGAAAATCGAACGGCTGTTGATGATGAATGAAAAACGTAGTCCTAAATGTATCGTTATTAGTGTGATTTTGTTTACCAGCTTTACAACTAGTTCAAAAACAAAACTGCAACAGTAAAAATGAAATGCTTAACCATCAAAGTTACACTTTTAATACATTCAGATATGGAATGAAAATAACGGTCCAATGATAATAGTACGGATGTACTGAAATTTCAGTTAAAGTCCTTGTGTTGCAAAAAACAGACTGTATAGAATTTTCATGAAGGTCTGTTTTAAACTGACGCTAACCAAATGATTATGAATGACATGTTTATATTACGCTAAATGTGTCGTGGAGTATTGAATTAAACTGCTTTAAAGCCAGAGAAAGTTATTTGGAAGCATCTGAAAAATATTCCAGGAGGAAAATGTAAGTTTAAATGTTGAGGTGTTGCACGGAACAGATGTGAAATGGAATTTCTGAAAGCTATCATCAGAAGAAGTGGCGGGTTGATTTGATATTCTGAAACGATATTGAAATAGCTGTTTGATAGGGAAAGGAACAGTGAAGGTAAACATTAGAACAAAAACGAAGACCGTAATACGTCACACTGATTACATGTTCGTTGGGTGTAGCGCATACCGAGAATAGAACAGAAGTGCGCAGGGTGGAGAAGAAAAATAAAATATCGATGAAAGTGTGAGTTTGCGTTAATTTGTACTCAAGTTGAACATTTGCCGATAATTAAAAACTAAAGGTCACTTTGAACAGCACGGTACGTTACGTAGCTCACTGTTTCTCGAGGCAGTAGGCGATTGGCTTCCTCAGACCTAGTAACCGGTCCGGCGGGTCAGCTATACGTAGGAGAACCGAGGAGTGAGTTGAGAACCTACCGATACTCGACGTCGGCTCCGGCTCGTGGAATAATACTGGTCTACCATATGACTTCATATGTGCGCAACCAGTTATAGAACACAACACGAGCAATATTTGTTTGGGTTTTTGAGTACAATTTTTTTGTGGTGAGAGGCTGATGGACAGCATAGCCCGAGGTCGAGGTTAGGAAGATACCAGTCTGGTTGTGAGTTGGTGAAACACGTGATCTCGTGAGAATAACTGGAATTATTCTCAAGGCACGCATGTTGCCCATATTTGCTTTTCGATGTTTTCATAGGCGAAGGCAGCCGGGTGGTATCAGTAGGGTGGATATTTCGGAATGTGCAGCTGTGTGTTTATGTTGGCAGGTGAAGTGCGGCCTGCGGGGGTCTGACGTGCACCTGGTGGGCCACTCTCTGGGCGCCCACACGTGCGGCTACGTGGGCCAGCACGTGCCCGGCGTCGGCCGCATCACAGGTCAGGCTTTCTCACGAGTTTGCTTGCTTTCAGCCTTCAGTCATAGCTGACGATCTTTTTCCTCCAAGTCAATATGCCTTGTAATCGAAGCTATCCCGAGTGCTCATGTTTCTTCCATATTCTGTCTGTTGAGCAACGTGGTTAGATCCTCAATCCCTAACAACCACTCAGCGTTCTCCTATGTTTCCAAAGTGACGCAACAACTTAGTGTGACATTCATCATGGCTGTAAGCCGTCAGCAGAAATGATGTGTTTCGGTGACGGAACCTACCAAAATATCTCAAGGTAGCTCTTAGTCATAGCCCTTTCTAATACGTATCTGGTATTAATTGCTATATTCCAAATAAACTTTAGTTTGATGGCTTCTAGTTTTCGGTACTCTGAGAAAACTCTCCAAGTCCTAGTAATTCGCTTACATCACTTAACGATTTTCCCCTGTCCTGCTCCTTAGAATGCCAGGTTATCTATCCTTCGTATCTCAGGAAATGACAAACGAGTCACTCCCTTCGTCTCTTAGGAGCTTTTCTCGACAGCTTCCTTCATTTCTTTCAAATATTAACTTATCGTTTATTACCGCGACCTTCACCTGGTAATTATTTTACTTCGAGTATTTTTGATCTGCCAATGTAATTACAAAATGCCTATTCATTTCACCACACTTGTTTACTCTTATTGGACCGAAACATCGTCTGTGGTGCGGGACCAAACGTGTTTGCAAGTTTGGTTTTGTAAAATACACTGTCTAACAAAAAAGTTAATCACGAAGAAGACGTGGTTGGACGTCAGTGTAACTTTGTACACCTATACACCATCCATGGGTATGTAAGTGATTTGAGTTGAAGTTCTCTGTGATAGTGGAATGGCCACCACATTGCATTAGTGTTGTTCGTGTTTAGTGTTGTTACCAGGTGTGGTAGGTTATATAAGGGGCGAAAACAGTGTCAGATTTTGAGTGATTACTGTGAAGGACATAGAGGTAACGCATACTTTTGTGAGAAAGCATTATCAGCACCTGACAGATTTTGAAAGAGGTCTCACTGTTGGTCTACATTTGGCCAGGTGATCGAAGCCTGCAATATCCAGAGGCATTGGGATAAGACAGTGGCCTGGTGTTGGAATGTGAGGGCAAGCTCAATAGCCGTCGAGATTCCGGTCGAGCAACAAGGGAGGAGGATTGCTGTATCGAGCACTAAACAGATTATAACCTCTTCACAGCTTCGTCTGCCATCCGACCACAAATAAATGAGTCTCCGCAATACTTCTGCCTTCTACCGTATTTTTCCCCTGTTCTAGCCAACCGTGTCTATTGCTCCCTCTGGAACTCTCAGCAACCTCTGGGTCTTTCAAGTTATCCACGTTCCATTCCTTAATTTCCTACCTTTTTGCAGCTTTCTCCAGTTTCAATCTACAGCTCTCAACCAGTAAATAGTGGCCAGAGTCCACATCTGCCCCTGGAAAATGTTTTATAGTTTGAAACCTGGTTCTTACCGTTATATAATCAATCTGAAAACTTCAGGTGTCTCCAGGTCTCTTCCATGTATGCAACTTTCTTTCATGATTCTTAAACCAAGTGTTAGCATTGACTGAATTATGCTTTGTGCGAATTCTACCACACAGCTTCCTATTTCATTCCTTTCCTCCAGTCCATAACCACCTACAATTTTTCTTCTGTTGATTTTCGTATTATTGAATTCCAGTCCTAAATCACAATTAAATTTTCGTTTCCCTTAACTATCTCAATAATTTCTTTTATCATACGTTTCTTCAATCTCTTCGTCATCTGCGGAGCTAGATGGCATATAAATTTGTATGCGTGTAGGCTTCATGTCCACGTTGTTTAGCATAAGGCGTTTACTATTCTGTTCATTGTAGCAAATCCGCACTCCTATTTTCTTATTCATTATTAAAACCACCCTTCCATTATCCCTAATCGTTTGGTATTTATAACCCTGTATTCACCTGACCGGAAGTCCTGTTACTCCCGCCACGAAAGTCCACCAATCCCTACTATATCTATCCATTGGAGTAGGGGATCTAACATTCCACGGTCCGATCTGTAGAACACCAGTTTTCTTTCCTCTTGATGACATCTTTCCGAGCAGTTCGCGCCCGGAGATCCGAATGGGAGGACTATTTCACCTCCGGACGCCATCATCATTTAACCATACAGTAGAGCTGCATGCCTTCGGGAACAATTACGGCTATAGTTTCCCCTTGCTTTCAGCCATGTGCAGTACAAGCACAGCAAGGCCGTTTTTTTTTAATTTTAGAACGGCAGGTTAGTTAATCTTCCAGACTCTTGCCCTGCAACTACTGCAAAGGCTGCAGATACGGCTATCTGTATTGCTCAGACACGCAGCTCAAGGTCCTTGCTTCATGGGGGCGGGGGCTGCAGATGTTACACATGACTCAATATTACACCAATATTGCACCAATATTGCACATAAATGTTTGTTTAGATTTCTCTAAATAAGCTTACAATGTGTACTTTTGTGTGTGTAGTTTTTGGCTACATATCCGTTAGATTCATCGTTCATTTTGTCTAAAGATGCTCTCTTGCTCCATGCACGGTGTGTGTGTGTACTACATCGGTTTTCATTTATGGTAATGAGTATTTATTCAGTTGATGCAAGAGTAAGGAGAGGGAGGGAGCTGAGATGCAAATTCATTTCCCAATTTTATATTTCAGCCTCGTTTTCAGAATTACTGTTAAGTCAGGTTCAGCGTGAATTAGTCGTGCTACATCAACTCTAAACAAAATGCAGTTCTGACCACTTGTGAGCTAATTTACAAAGTCGACAGCTTTCAGAGAATGTGTTGTAAATTGGTGCCTACTACGTGAGAAATATGTTACGCATTAACTTTTAATTTATGAATATGCGGATCCCCCGTTTTTTAAACTTGGCTGTACTCTCCATCTCACGTAGCTGGTGCAGACGTATTCATCCGTACATGGCAAATGCGTCCTACATCCCCCGTTACCTATTTAGTTATTTTTTAAAGTATTTATCTGCAATCACAGTTTTCCCTTGTATTGCTCCTTCTGTCGTAAAGTTAATTACTCCTGGATAATACAGAACATGTTCCACAACCCTGCCCCTTCTTGTAACAAGGATTTTCCACAAACTTCTTTCATAGCCTATTATTTGCGATACCTCATCATTTCATACGTCATTTGTTCTCGAACTATCAACACTATTTTACAAAATACATTTAAACTGCTTTCAGTTTCACAAAATCTTATTTAAGCTGTGCTTCAAAGGTTTCGTGAGAGACATTTTTAAGTATAACGACCACAAAGCTGCTAATCGCTTTTTTGTTATGCAACTAGTATATCATTTGGCAGGCTTCAGAATTTTAAAATCCTGTACTATAAATAGATATACAAGGTGTCGCATTTACCTTGGCACCCCAAATAACTATTTGTTCAGAAGAAGGAAGAAAAAAACATCAAGCTAAAATAGCTTGATTGCTTTTCTTGTAACTTTGTTCTTTAAGTAGATATGAGCAACAGTACGTCGTTTTTAAATAGCACCCTATATTTTTATTCAGAAATCTGCTTCCGTTCCTCGAGACCTGCAGAAAGACTTAGCACAACGTGTACCATTCATGTAAACACGACATTAAAAAAATGTAACACAAAGTTGATTTTGACTCTCCCATGTGTAGTTACTCGGAGTAACATACACGTCCACTTTCTGTAGCTGACAATGAAAAAAATGGAAACACAAGGCACATTGGTCATTCAGTCAACCGTCATCAGTTGAATGTTTGCGTGAGTACATTGTAAACCAAGGAAGAGAAGGTAGAAACGCCACTCATCTGTGCAGAATGTAAGGTTCAAGTAGCACAATACTGTACTTTTAAAAAGTATGTTGTGTACAGTAAAGGCAGCCCTTTATTAAGAACTGCATCATTATTACTTTTGTTTTGTTGTGGTTGAAGATAAACGTAATGCTACTCAGAAAGAGGAACTCTACAGAGAGCAGTGTCCTGGTAAGAACCCACTTCCCCAATGGACATTTTCTCGTCTTGTTGCAACGGTGCAGGAAATGAGAAGCTTCAGTCCAAACAATCATATCGTTGCAGAAGGTACTCAGAGGAAGCCGCAGAAGTTACTGCTGTTGATACTGTTGCAATGAATCCTCTCCTGAGATCCTGACAACTTAAACCCGAGATTGGCATTCCTAAGACAAGTGCAAGCCGCAATCTAATACATCAGGAATTCCGTAATTAACATGTACACTTACACCATGAATTACATGAAAATGACTTGCAGAATAAAGGAGAGTTAATGTCTGGTGTAGGACGCTTGGTACTATAAACATTGGCCCTTATTTCATCAGTGATCACCTATGCCAACTTTCTCCACGAATTTTTCTATGTCTTGTGGATGAAGTGCTGCTAAGAACCAGAATGCTTACATGTTATTAACAAGATGAATGTCCACTATATAACGCCTTGTGTGCACGCGTTCTCAAACAAAGGTATCCGCCAAATTGAATGATCCTTGGCGCTGCAAAAAAGATATTGTTTATAGAGATATTCCAAAAACTCCAGAATAATCTAGGAACGTAAATAGTAAGTGCGCCTATGGCCATTCTGGCCCACTTTGACCTATGCACTGGGATTTTCTAGCCATAGAGGGAGGGCAATGACCTTGAATGCATAACTTCATGAAGCCATGTGCCCTCCACACCAACTCTCTCCTCCCACCTCACCTCATCCAAGCCCTCCCATCCCCCCTCCGTAGCATAGTATTAAAATGAAACAACCTATCAAAAATCCGATATGGTGGAACTAATCCAACTGTGCTAGTGTGAAAATTAAAAACACAAGCCACACTCCCTCCCCTCCCCTACTACTCTTCAGGTAATGAGAGTGTCGTGATAAAATGAAACAATCAATGAAAAATCCAAGGTGATGGAACTAATCCAATTGAGCCAGCATCAGAAGTTAAAGAAGAGACAAGCTACGCCCCATTTCCCCTTCCCCTCTGCCTCTCAAGCCATTCAGTCAACATAGTAGTAAAATAATGCGTGAAAGTGACAAGTTCATGTTAAATGGCAAAGATATTCGCCACCCACCAACCCACCCACCCACCCACCCACACACACACACACACACACACACACACACTCACACACACACACACACACACACACACACACACACACACACACACACAAACACACATACACATTTGCAAGAATTACTATATTTCCACATCTGTATTATTTACCAAATCAGTACATTCCATCTCTCTGAAACAATGTTTATGTCACATTTCATTTCTCTCTCTCTCTCTCTGTTAGTACATCCTAACAATTTTTTTTGACAGAATACTCTAATATCTCATAGTTTGTGCATTCTATATCAAATACTGTACGCTTAATCGTCAGCAAATTCCAACTCTATCTTTGTAATATATAACAGAGATAATGGGGAAGGAAACAAAAAATCTAACACAAAAATACTCGAGGTATAAAATTTATTTTATTCCAAGAAAGTCAGATACACAACTGTGAAAATTTACATACAAGAAGGAATATTCAGTGTTTAAATTGTTTCATTTCTTCTATACTACAAAAATACTCTCACTATGTCATACCTTATGATTCAGAATATATTTTTACACAGTTTAGAAGTATGCACAAACGTTTGGTCGTATCACTATTTTCATAATCAAATGTGTCTATGTCGTTCATTCTTCCATGGTATATCATGCACGTACTTCTACTGCTGAGAAAGTCAAATTCATCTTTGCTGAGAGCCGTGAATCTTGATTGTAGATATGCCTTATTGTCCTTCAGGTGGGCCAGCAGTGCCACTCCACATTCGGAGCTGCTGTGTCTTGTGTTCGAGATCGGATATCTTTCTCTCTTCTCAAATGCTGGGAGTCTTACAGTGCGTATTGTACTTCCACCACCACCCAAATACCTCACGTTTTAAAATTGCAAGTAGAAGAATTTCTATTTTTCTTTTATCAGAATACACTGTGATTGTATTCTTGTCTGACAAAACCCAGCTAGATATTTTGTATCGAAAATTAGGTGCAACTGGACAAGGTCCTGAAACTGCGGTTCTCCATTAAGTGATGCAAGAGATTATATAAATATTGTATTTAGCATTACTTTATATATCGAATCACTGTGTTTGCTGTGGATGACAGTAATATATTTGTAAATTAATTCGTGTTAAAAAATTCACTCAATTACTTTATATGAAACAACTTTTCTTAACTATTAAACTCTATAACTATGTGTGATATTCAGTATCATTATTTGCACAATCAGGCTCACCACCATCAATAAGTGATTTTAGCCACTTCTTATCTTCATCATTTGGCATACTACATGTATATTCTGATGTTTTTTCACTAAATAAAGCACACATATCTGTGGCTACCTTGTTATCAAGTACATCTAAAAAGAAGGACACATCATAAGCATTCTATGTAAGCAGAAATCCTTAGCACTGTTGATAAAAGTAGTAATAATAACACTCAAACATTTGTTCCTCAATGATGGGCACCGTCCACTATGAGCTTTGACTGGAAAATAGTATCATGGCCTATGGTTGTAATAGCTCATTGTCGATAGGACACATTTGCTGGCATACAATCTGACCGAAAACTCTTGAGATATGACTAGAAAATGGCGTCATGGCCTGTGGTGGCCATGATTACATAATGAAGGTGCAGTGACGACATGCTGTTATCCCGCCCACAAACATATTTAAGGATACTTAGATTACCTAGACAACTTTAAAAAATTATGCATAACACACATACACAAATATATAAACATGTCTTCTAACAGGCCTGTAAATTATTGATGAGAAAAGGCATGCTTTGATCATCAAACAGTTTTTACGGTATGTCAAGGTCATCTGACAAATGAGGGTGCTTATCCATGCCATCACCACTAGCACTGCCAAACTGATGCTTCATATTCACAATGCAGTTGTCAATTATGCTCAGTCTGAAATGTAGAGGTATTGATTAGACAAACTTATTTATATCCAGCACCAGCATTTGCTCCAAAATTTTCTCAATTTCATATTTCACCATCTCAACAAGTCCTCAGAGGCTGTTCCCCACAGAAAAGTCCTTCAATAGTTTTGCACACCACAGTGTGAGACTGCACATTGTGTTTCGTGGTATTGAAGCAGCCAACCAGCCACAAGCAACAAAACCGTAATTTTTTTGAGAGTTTAAACACCACACCACTCACATTACTGAGACTACAAATGCATTTCCACAGCATATGCATTATTGATAGCTGCATGAAAGTGTCTTTTCACAGTATCAACAGCTAGCAGCACATGCACACTACGAGTGCATGCCTGCTGGTGCTGGGCATGGAGGCTGGGGAAAAGAGTTCAACAATTCACATATTAAATGATTTGCATTTTATTGAACTCAGAGAGGCCTTTATTGGAATATGGCAGCAGTCTGCTGTGGTCTCCTTCCATTTCCTTCGTCCAATTCTTCATGAGTAGCATAGGCAACATATATTAAATTCTTACCTGTAACCTGTAAGTGGTGTGGTGGGAATATGAAGTTAATATATAAATACAAAGGCTTTTTAAATAGAGTTTATTTATTGATAATCCAACTTAAAAGTATTTGTACATTTTCTGAAGGATGCTTATGACTGCTGATGTCCCAATACATTTGCATGTGTCTTTGAATGATTGAGCGGTTATACTCCTCAGAATTCTTTATTGATGCACTCTTGAAGAGATCATGCAACCATAACACTTTTTAACAGCCTTTGACATAAACTATGGTGTCTCTATGAACATAGTTTCAGGGCAGTATCACAATATTTTCATGTGATGCTCCCTCATCATCTCAGAGCTTTACATGATGGTAGCTACTAAGCTATGCAATAGTTCAATGAATAGTAGCGCACTGTACTGTACTAAACGATCTGGGTGAATCAAAGTTAGCGGAATACTTTTTTAATACCTATACGTAATACTCTTGCATATCCACAATGATGTTTGCACCCTGAGACGTCTTTGTGAGATGTGGTGGGCGTGGTGCAGCACTTCTAAATTTATACAAGAGGTTGTACAAGTCCTGTGAGAAATGAGTGGTTTATGGGGCAATCGTGTTGATTCATATTCAATAATGCCTACAGTTCCAGATTTCCCCATCTCGTTTTGCTTGGAGCAGTCGGTTACCACTATAGGTGCTCATTCTGTAAGCTTGTTAGTGCTGAGCGTCCAACCAAATTCATCGCCCTTGTAGTAAGAAGAGCGAAACCCTGTGCACGTATCTTGCAGTAGACTGAAATTGTTACTGTCCCAGTCATGCTGTAAGTTATCGAATTATGCCATAGAATTGGTTAATGTACAGCTGTCAAATACGCTCGAATTTTCCCTGCCGTCTTTTTGCGGTGGCACAATAATTTTTTAAGATATTTCTAGATGAACAGGGGGCATGCAGCTTTACTGTATGGTTAAATGATGATGGCGTCCTCTTGGGTAAAATATTCCGGAGGTAAAATAGTCCCCCATTCGGATCTCCAGGCGGGGACTACTCAAGAGGACGTCGTTATCAGGAGAAAGAAAACTGGCGTTCTACGGATCGGAGCGTGGAATGTCAGATCCCTTAATCAGCTAAGTAGGTTAGAAAATTTAAAAAGGAAAATGGGTAGGTTGAAGTTAGATATATTAGGAATCAGCGAAGTTTGGTGGCAGGAAGAACAAGACTTTTGGTCAGGTAAATACAGGGTTATAAATACAAGATCAAATAGGAGTAATGCTGGAGTAGGTTTAATAATGAATAAAAAAATAGGAGTACGGGTAAGCTACTACCAACAGCATAATGAACGCATTATTGTGGCCAAGATAGAGACGAAGCCCATGCCTACTGCCGTAGTACAAGTTTATATGCCAACTAGCTCTGCAGATGATGAATAAATTAATGAAATGTATGATGAGATAAAAGAAATTATTCAGGTAGTGAAGGGAGACGAAAATTTAATAGTAATGCGTGACTGGAATTCGAGAGTAGGAAAAGGGAGAGAAGGAAACGTAGTGGGTGAATATGGATTGGGGGAGAGAAATCAAAGAGGAAGCCATCTGGTGGAATTTTGCACAGAGCACAACTTAATCATAGCTAACATTTGGTTCAAGAATCATGAAAGAAGGTTGTATACATGGAAGAAGCCTGGAGATACTGACGGGTATCAGATAGATTACATAATGGTAAGACAGAGATTTAGGAACCAGGTTTTAAATTGTAAGACATTTCCAGGGGCAGATGTGGACTCTGACAACAAGCTATTGGTTCTGAACTGTAGATTAAAACTGAAGAAACTACAAAAAGGTGGGAATTTAAGGAGATGGGACATGAACTGAAGGAACCATAGGTTGTACAGAGTTTCAGGGAGAGCATAAGGGAACAACTGACAGGAATGGGGGAAAGAAATACAGTAGAAGAAGAATGGGTAGCTCTGAGGGATGAAGTAGTGAAGGCAGCAGAGGATCAAGAAGGAAAAAAGACGAAGGCTAGTAAAAATCCTTGGGTAACAGAAGAAATATTCAATTTAATTGATGAAAGGAGAAAATATAAAAATGCAGTAAATGAAGCAGGCAAAAAGGAATACAAACGTCTCAAAAATGAGATCGACAGGAAGTGCAAAATGGGTAAGCAGGGATGGCTAGAGGACAAATGTAAGGATGTAGAGGCTTATCTCACTAGGGGTAAGATAGATACTGCCTACAGGAAAGTTAAAGAGACCTTTGGAGAAAAGAGAGCAACTTGTATGAATATCAAGAGCTCAGATGGAAACCCAGTTCTAAGCAAAGAAGGGAAAGCAGAAAGGTGGAAGGAGTATATAGAAGGTCTATACAAGGGCGATGTACTTGAGGACAATATTATGGAAATTGAAGAGGATGTAGATGAAGATGAAATGGGAGATACGATACTGCGTGAAGAGTTTGACAGAGCACTGAAAGACCTGAGTCGAAACAAGGTCCCGGGAGTAGACAACATTCCATTAGAACTACTGACGGCCTTGGGAGAGCCAGTCCTGACAAAACTCTACCATCTGGTGAGCAAGATGTATGAGACAGGCGAAATACCCTCAGACTTCAAGAAAAATATAATAATTCCAATCCCAAAGAAAGCAGGTGTTGACAGATGTGAAAATTAGCGAACTATCAGTTTAATAAGTCACAGCTGCAAAATACTTACGCGAATTCTTTACAGACGAATGGAGAAACTGGTAGAAGCCGGCCTCGGCGAAGATCAGTTTGGATTCCGCAGAAATGTCGGCGAAGATCAGTTTGGACTCCGCAGAAATGTTGGAACACGTGAGGCAATACTGACCCTACGACTTATCTTAGAAAATAGAGAAAGCTTTTGACAATGTTGACTGGAATACTCTCTTTCAAATTCTAAAGGTGGCAGGGGTAAAATACAGGGAGTGAAAGGCTATTTACAATTTGTACAGAAACCAGAGGGGCATGAAAGGGAAGCAGCGGTTGGGAAGGGAGTGAGACAGGGTTGTAGCCTGTCCCCGATGTTATTCCATCTGTATACTGAACAAGCAGTAAAAGAAACAAAAGAAAAATTCGGAGTAGGTATTAAAGTCCATGGAGAAGAAATAAAAACGTTGAGGTTCGCCGATGACATTGTAATTCTGTCAGAGACTGCAAAGGACTTGGAAGAGCAGTTGAACGGAATAGACAGCGTCTTGAAATGAGGATATAAGATGAACATCAACAAAAGCAAAACGAGGATAGTGGAATGTAGTCGAATTAAGTCGGGTGATGCTGAGGGAATTAGATTAGGAAATGAGACAAAGTAGTAAAGGAGTTTTGCTATTTGGGGAGCAAAATAACTGATGATTGTCGAAGTAGAGAGGATATAAAATGTAGACTGGCAATGGCAATGAAAGCGTTCCTGAAGAAGAGAAATTTGTTAACATCAAGTATAGATTCAAGCGTCAGGAAGTCGTTTCTGAAAGTATTTGTATGGACTGTAGCCACGTATGGAAGTGAAACATGGACGATGAATAGTTTGGACAAGAAGAGAATAGAAGCTTTCGAAATGTGGTGCTACAGAAGAATGCTGAAGATTAGATGGGTAGATCACATAACTAATGAGGAGGTATCGAATAGGGAAGAAGGGTTCGGTTGGTAGGACATGTTCTGAGGCATCAAGGGATCACAAATTTAGCATTGGAGGGCTGCGTGGAGGGTAAAAATCGTAGAGGAAGACCAAGAGATGAATACACTAAGCAGATTCAGAAGGATGTAGGTTGCAGTAAGTACTGGGAGATGAAGAAGCTTGCACAGGATAGAGTAGCATGGAAAGCTGCATCAAACCAGTCTCAGGACTTAAGACAACAACAACAACAACAGATGAACAGATGTGTTAATCACTCTTGATTGTCTTGATGTCACTGAAAGACTGGGATACTTGTGAAGTTCTCACTCAGCATATGCAGAAGTTTCAGATGAGTTTAATCTATACTGACATATTGGGTACTTTTAATACCAATTTATCCAGCACAGTTTTAGTCCTTTCTTATGACGCTCCTTGAACGCATGAGTTATTGTCTGTAGCAGATTGTACTAGAATCAGTTACTGTCTGGCATTCATAATGAACTACTTATTATCCTCAAAGTAACCCATTAACATTTTGTGCGAGATACAGGCACTAAAGCGGTCATCTGTCGTATAACCTATGAATCATCCTGAGATTTCTAATGCATTCAGGTCCGAAGTTGATGCAGAAATATATGACTTCAGAGTTGATGTGATTCCAATATTTCGTATGTGGTTGAGCTCGATACTACGAGTATAAATTTTGTATCATGTCGCTTGAACCAGAAAGATGAATTCATTACATTGAGCTGTAATTTTGGCGTTAGCAGAGTGCTTCCGTCCTTCTTTGTGAGGACAAATTTTCCTCCCAAACGCAGGAAGTGTTGCTTGGATGTGTTACCTCATCTTGTTGTTGAACGCGAATTCTTATCTTCTTGTTATAATTAAAGGCCATCGAAGCCATAGGTTTGTGGGAGAAATTTTCCTAACAATCGATCCAGTTGTCATACTGAACTGGAGTTTTTATACTGAGTGATGCCATTGTGTGGGGTTCCACTCGTAATTCTCACATGTTATTATTTTCTGCTTCCACTATGAACTGCTCTTCTGTAATGCGTTTTCCTATGCCTACGTCCTTTCTCCTGCGTCTTTGCTTCGCTTTATCAGCAATTATTCGAGCTGCAGCATACATGATATTCTTTATTTGTGGTATAGGCATCATGCTCCTAGCAGGCATTGTCTAATATCTTAAATCCATTATTGCTACAAACTGGATGTTTTTGCATCTCCGTTCGAGGTCCACAATAAATGTAACCTGGGATACGATACTCAACTGGCAGTTTATTGAAAATACCACTGCCACTTATGACGTACTTGTTAACACTCATGTCATGATTCGAGGTTTATATTTTCTGAATACGGGTGATTTTTCCACCGTGTACAGACTATAGGGATACACAAAACAAAAGGTCTAATGAACTTCTGTCAGAAAATGCATGGTTTCCATGCTAGAGACCATTTATTCAATCATACATTGTTACCGAGACTACAGTCTAATACACGTTGTACACTTCTCCAGGGCGTCGCTAAATCGCGAGTTTTCGGACAACGTAGGGTAGAATTCACGATCCATCTTATACTCAAACTGACACATTTAGTATCGTTTTTGTTAAACTGTGAGCGTGGTTAAATAACATTATTTCCGTGTAGCGCGGCCGCTGCTGCTGCAATGGTGGCGCCTCGTCTGTGAGGAGAAAGAAGATCAAATCGTTAGTTAACCATGTTATGCATGATCGACAGATTCTTTTTATCCTTCATCGGTACTAAAACTTACTTCTAGGGGAACCAGGAAGTATTGTCATTTCAGCATATGTCGACATTAGTTTGTCATTAATCAGCTCATTGTATACTTCAGAGTCATATCAAAGATATTTTAAGGTTAGAGTTATTCGTTTACTCGTAAATAATTAAATCTGGATTTTTGTTTGCTATTTATGGTGAAATGAACAGGCAAATACCAGAAGGGGTACACTTTTTTAGGTCCGAAAGAGTATTAACACAACAATTGCTACCGAATACATTAATTGTGATGTTTGTCCAAATGCATTAGACGTTTGTAAGTGTCAAAGGTGGTTTTCTACGTTTGAATCTGGCAATTTTCATCTTTCCACTCGTACTTACCAGGAAGAACAACAACTTTGGACAATACAATATTAAGGTTGGAAGCAAACCCGTGTCCGACAATCGAGTAACAGTCAAACACTCGTAACTAACCTTGATCGACCATGCAAGAAAATATGCAGCAGGTTGATACAGACAAAAAAGCTAACCGATTCACCACATGCAACTTATTGCTTCAGCGACACACTGCAGAAACTTTTTTTGATCGCTGGAACATTGGAGACGAAAAATGGGACTCTATGATACTCCAAAACGCAAAAGACAGTAGCTCTCTCTGCATGAGCCACCAAGAAGCACTACTAAGCCAGACTTACACGTCAAAAGGGTATTTGGTGGAGTATTTGGGGAATCATTCATTTAGAAGGGCTGAAACCTGGACAGTCTGTAAATGCACATCTTTACTGTGAAAAACTGGACCGAGGAAATCAATCTTTAATTGAAAAGTGTCTAACGATTGTCGATAGGTAAGACGTTATTGTACTGGTGCTAGTGTTCTACTAAAAAAGCTCAGAAGAATGATACAAAGAATAAAACCTCTGATGCAATAAATAAAGTTATTTATCATCGTAGTCCAACTGAATATCATATATTAAAGCAGTTATTTATAATCTATACGTAAAATTACGAATGTGTAAGGTGGAATCTTAAAAATTTAATTGAACTTTTTATGAATCTGTGAAACGTAAATAATTAACTAAACACGATAATGGAAGACGGTAATTTGCAAGACGAACTTTGGAAAAAATTAATGAAGTGGGGTGCAAGGTATTTCCTCAGCCACCAAACTCGCTCGATATTCTGCTGTCGTATTTCCATTTATTCCAGTCGCTACAATATTTTCTAAGCGGTGAAAAAACTGGAAATGTGGATGATGTCCAAAATTCAATCTCTAGATATTTTTCTCAAAAATGGTATGATTTTTACTGTTGAAAATTTGCTCACTTGATGGAAAAAGGTTGCTAATAACGAGGGTGATCGCATCATTGACTAAAAATAAAAACTACTTAACATTTTATGTGTTTGAATTTAATGTAAAAAAGTGACGTTACTTTCCGGTCCTCCTAAAACATGATGATTGTCTTGCTGCTATAGCTTCAACATGGTCACCGTTTGAGAGGTCTCAAACTGATTGAAGGGTTTATGGATAGCTGTAAATATATAGGTTTTGGTCTAATGAACAAGGCTTTTATACTTGATACTAAATACAGGGCTCGTTGTTAACTTGCGTAAGAGCAGTACTTTGTGTGCTTCCATTGATTTATGACATTGGTTTATGCTTGGTTGGTCAGACTCCCTTTTTATAGTAAATGGTACAATACCATTAGTGTTACAGATTTCAGGTTTTGAGTATTCTAGGCGGCTTTTGAGTGCTGTGAAGTCTTGCTGCTTTTCACGCTTCACATCTGGCACAATGCGCAACTGTGTCTGACAGCGATAAGCGGTGTCAGTGAGAAACGTTGCCCCCTGGACGCGTGTACTGAACTAGATACCGGTCATAGCCACGTACCGCTGGCGAGTGCTGGCTTCCGAAGCACTTGACAGAGTTGGACCAGTGGACTACTGCAGTACGTCATGCAGCTTCCTTGCGACGTTGCAGTGACGAGTATTTAATTCTGCATAAAAGGTCAGCCACAGATGTGTACATACTCTGGCTGTAGGAGCGCCAGTCTGGTAACTAGACTGGCCAGAGCAGCTTACGTACAAACATGCAGCATTATGAATGCTCACATGGTGGCTGTCTTGCATCAGGCAGGTACGTCACATCGATTCTTTGGTAAAACTTTGTCTTTCTTTGTACTGGAGGTGGTGCCCCTAATCGCGTTAAAGGCAGCCACTGGCTTTTTTAAGGTTGATCAATCTTGACAAAGAAGACATTTGAACATGCTAACATCACTTTCGGTAGTATCCGTACTTGACGGTATTGAGGTGAAAAACAGTTTTCACCTTCCTCTAAATACAACACTTGCGCAATGGCATTGGCATTGGTTTACACGTGGCAGTAGACAGAATACTCGTCTACAACATGTCCTGAAAACTTCTGGCTTGCAAAAGTACTTAGTCAAAAACGTGAGATGCCTGATGGACATATACGTTGAACAAAAGCTTTACAAAGTGATACTATAACATATACAGGGTGTTACAAAAAGGTACGGCCAAACTTTCAGGAAAAATTCCTCACACACAAAGAAAGAAAATATGTTATGTGGACATGTGTCCGGAAACGCTTACTTTCCATGTTGGAGCTCATTTTATTACTTCTCTTCAAATCACATTAATCATGGAATGGAAACACACAGCAACAGAACGTACCAGCGTGACTTCAAACACTTTTTTACAGGAAATGTTCAAAATGTCCTCCGTTAGCGAGGATACATGCATCCACCCTCCGTCGCATGGAATCGCTGATGCGCTGATGCAGCCTGGAGAATGGCGTATTGTATCACAGCCGTCCACAATACGAGAACGAAGAGTCTCTACATTTGGTACCAGGGTTGCGTAGACAAGAGCTTTCAAATGCCCCCATAAATGAAAGCCAAGAGGGTTGAGGTCAGGAGAGCGTGGAGGCCATGGAATTGGTCCGCCTCTACCAATCCATCGGTCACCGAATCTGTTGTTGAGAAGCGTACGGACACTTCGACTGAAATGCGCAGGAACTCCATCGCGCATGAACCACATGTTGTGTCGTACTTGTAAAGGCACATGTTCTAGCAGCACAGGTAGAGTACCCCGTATGAAATCATGATAACGTGCTCCATTGAGCGTAGGTGGAAGGACATGGGGCCCAATCAAGACTTCACCAACAATGCCTGCCCAAACGTTCACAGAAAATCTGTGTCGATGACGTGATTGCACAATTGCGTGCGGATTCTCGTCAGCCCACACATGCTGACTGTGAAAATGTACAATTTGATCACGTTGGAATGAAGCCTCATCCGTAAAGAGAACATTTGCACTGAAATGAGGATTGACACATTGTTGGATGAACCATTCGCAGAAGTGTACCCGTGGAGGCCAATCAGCTGCTGATAGTGCCTGCACACGCTGTACATGGTACGGAAACAACTGGTTCTCCCGTAGCACTCTCCATACAGTGACGTGGTCAACGTTACCTTGTACAGCAGCAACTTCTCTGACGCTGACATTAGGGTTATCGTCAACTGCACGAAGAATTGCCTCGTCCATTGCAGGTGTCCTCGTCGTTCTAGGTCTTCCCCAGTCGCCAGTCATTGTCTGGAATGTTCGGTGCTCCCTAAGACGCCGATCAATTGCTTCGAACGTCTTCCTGTCGGGACACCTTCGTTCTGGAAATCTGCCTCGATACAAACATACCGCGCTACGGCTATTGCCCCGTGCTAATCCATACATCAAATGGGCATCTGCCAACTCCGCATTTGTAAACATTGCACTGACTGCAAAACCACGTTCGTGATGAACACTAACCTGTTGATGCTACGTACTGACGTGGTTGATGCTAGTACTGTAGAGCAATGAGTCGCATGTCAACACAAGCACCGAAGTCAACACTACCTTCCTTCAATTGGGCCAAGTGGCTGTGAATCGAGTCAGTACATACTGACGAAACTAAAATGAGCTCTAACATGGAAATTAAGCGTTTCCGGACACATGTCCACATAACATCTATTCTTTATTTGTGTGTGAGGAATGTTTCCTGAAAGTTTGGCCGTACCTTTTTGTAACACCCTGTAGGTGGCTGTTTGGTCTGTCTCTGACAATTATCAATGTTCAGCACACGAATATTTTAACACAAATTCAAATCTGCACGAATGGAACTATTTACACAACAAGAAGATACACATTTGGCAAATTTATTTGGTTGGTACACCCGCATTTTGCTCTATCCTGCCAATTTTAACAACTTCTGGACTTGGTGTTCCAATTGATAATCAATTGTACCAGTTTCTGTAGTTGGTACCAATTGACTAACATTTTTCAGACTATACTATGACATCATTATTTTATGCTATCAAAGTATCTTACTTTGTCTTCTTTAACTCTGCTTCTCACTACAAGATTGTGTAAATGGAACAACAACAAAATTACTTCTTATGAAAAATATCCACACCCTAATCCTCTCATGTTTGGTATTTTAATTTCATTAACACAGCAACAGTTGTGTTTGTATTCTATCCATTTACCCTGCAGCGCTCAAACCTATGGCTCTGTGTGTGTATGTGATCAAGGCGGACACTTTCTGTATTAATGTGGAACAGCTGACAACTACAAGACTGAGCTGCAGCAATTTATAAACTATGTGTGTGTGTATGCTGTTATTGATTGGTGGAATTGAAAATAAAAACCAGTTATGTAGGATGCATTTATTTACAACTGAGAATTATAGTAAAAGCCATTCTTTGTAATGCTGTATTCGTCCTGATTGCTTGGCAGCAGAAATAAACTTGATTTAAAAGGCTACTGTGGTTCATGCAATAGTAGTACTGATAGCTCTGTAGTAATAACAAAGCCCTAACTATAGCGACATACACAGGTAATAACAGAAATAATAAGTGATGATGCAGGAATACTTTTTGACAGGTATTTCCAGTGCAACTCTGAACCGCTTCTTGCGTTTTGGGAGACTGGATAGAAATTTTAAAGAGGGTATAGAATTCTAGCAAATGCAGTACATTGTGTTGGCGAAGCCAGTCAGGTAATGAATCTTCTTACCATTCTGTTGCACTGCCGTTATTTGTTGAACAATGTCCTCTTGTAAGGAGTGATGCACTTTTCATTACTATGACTTTCAATTTTTTATGGTGAAAGCTATGAATACATTTCTCTGATAGATGTTTACAACAAATGGACTATTTAAAGTCTTCTTCTCTCAACATAAGTGTCTTGTTAATTGAACACATGAGACCTAGACATGTGCACATACAGTGAACAAATATTGCTGCTCATATTACCGAATTCTAAAAACTAAAATTGTTAGAGGGGTGTAGGGGCCGAATATGCACACCTGTGGCAGAATTGACCAAGAGCATAATGACGGTGTGTCATTGACGTCAGACAGAGGGAATTCTGGGAAATAGGGAAGTGAAGGGAATTCCTTCCTCTATGCGTGTGAAGAAAGATCTCAGTGGACGTTAAATATATGAAAGTCTTTTGTTATCAAAATACGAGCTTTTATAACAAAGATTAGATTCGCTGAGTCTTGATATCCCGACAGAACATTAATGGCCCAAGAGAAGAGAGAGAGAGAGAGAGAGAGAGAGAGAGAGAGAGAGAGAGAGTTATATTGAATTTTCTGAATTGAATGCGATCTCTCTCACAATTTTGTATTCCAGGGGCACCTTCAAATAAGGTTGATGGCAGAAGCAATTTATTGCTTGAAAACTTCTATGTTCTATGATGTATCACCACAAGCATGAAGTACAATTTGTGATATTTGACTGTCTCCAATTTTTGGGATAAGTTGAGATATTTTTGGCGCAAGGTCATGCATTGCCCTTTGTTGAAGCACTCTTACTCCTACCTACATTTTGAAGTTTTAAAATCATGCACTGCCTTGATAAAGTCAACTTTATAGGTCATTGACATACTGTGACATTACCAGGTTTCAGGTTCATTGAGGTCACTATACTAAAAGTGACGCCCTCACTCGAATATGGATCCAGGGATTCTAGATCCGAACCAAAGGCTGAGTGGTGTTCTGAATGCTGAATGCCCAATGCCTAATACCTACTATCTACCTCCTAATGCATAGCCAAAATGCATAATGCGTAATGATGAGAGTAATAGTATAAAGTGAGACATTTTCTTACAATCAGTTCAGATATGATTGAGCACTATGCTTGTTAACGTATCTGTCAATTAAATTGGACAAAAGAGTAGTCTGGAAAGATAGGTGTTGAAATCCCGACGAAATATCCGCAGCAACTGGCTTTGCTGTAATAAAGGCAAGCTGCAGCTGTCTATGTACTAGAAAATATATTCAACAACATTTCTTGACTTGTACAGAGACTGGAGCAGCAATTTCCAAAGGAGAAGACAGACCAAGATGAAGCCAAAGAAAATTATGTATTTATGAAAGCAGAAAATGGACAGGGAGAAGATGAATGTTATGTGGTGGATTATGACTGGTGGTTCACTGGTAGATGTCAGTGGACATAACTTAATAAATCACAATGTAAGATACCCAAGAACGAGAGGGTTACACAACCTATTGTTTGAAATTAAACCTCCTGAAAAGAGTTCCCCAACCTGAGATCTTGATTTCAGTAAATCTATAGAGGCTACCAATGATCACAAGCCAAGATCTTTCCTCTACAGGAAAGTAAATTGCAGCAGAGTCTACAAGTATATGCATCTGCATTGAATAAAATTGGTGTGTTGTTATTGAGAGATGATGAAATATATGTTGGCTTGGGTGAGAACACAATTTCAGACTCTAATACAGTTGTGCTTAATTCAGATATGAAAGTCTTCTCCGCTCTTTTAAGAGAAGAAGAAGATGCAGATCAAGAAACATGCACTTCAACTTCCAGTCAGACTAATTTCTCAGAGATTGCGACAGCACTTCTAAAAGAATAAGAAGACAGACCAAGGTGATGATGCTAAAGCCAATGTATTTGTAAAACCAGAAGATGGAGCGTTGGAGTTTTGGTGATTATGATGGAAGATGATAATGAATATGACACACATTACAATTAGGAAAATGATAATGATGATGATGAAGAGCAAGAGGATAGTTATGATGACGAAGATGGCACTCAGAGTTGGAAGATGCTGTCCAACAACTCACCAGAAGATATTTACTGGAGTAACCCAAATGAATTGGTATTAGTTTTCTTGCTAGATTTGAAAGTGGTAGGCAATAATTCACATGGAAATGAAAAATTATCTGCTGAATAGGAAGCATCGATAATTGCTTGAAGTTTGGAACAATGGACATAGAAAATAATGAAGTGGAATACTCAATTTCAGGATGAGATGTTATGTATGAGAACTTTTTTTTCGTGTCATTTCCACTGTAATATGTTACAATGTTGATGTAATATGAAAATGTAAAAGAAATATGTAACGAATTTTATATCTAGCCTATTTTTGTACAAGTCTTTCCATTCAATCACTCTGTAATATATTATAACACTGATGCCTCAGTCACGTAAAATAAAAATAAAATTTGATGTAGAAATTAATGGATTTAAAACAGAGAAAGACGAAATTTACTGACAAGACAGAATTTCAAGTGTTTATGCATTTTTTGACACTGGCCTACTATTACAGGAAATACGTTTGAACATAGCACAAGAGTCAGGAATGTCTGTGTGCTCAAATATGCATGAGCACATGTGTGCATGTGTATGTGCAATTTCACCTGCATGCATGTGCATGTAATTTTTTGGGGTATACATATTTGAATATGCCACAAAAATATACATATCAGTTACTATATATATATATATATATATATATATATATATATATGTATATGTGTGTGTGTGTGTGTGTGTGTGTGTTATTTGTTTGTGTCAAAACTCTTGCTACGTGAATTTGTAATTTTATCCATCAGTTTATTACTAATCTGTGATTGGCTGGAGTAGTTTCAGTTTAGTATAGTTAAACTGATCCACCAACTTGTAATTTTCATTGGTTGTTTCACTTTATTACTGCACTCTGAATGAAGATGTGGAAGGGAGGTAGCATAATGTGTGTTTTTTTTATTTCCGCACTAGCACAATTGGACTGTTTTCACCATCTTGGATTTTTGATCGACTGTTTTGTTTTGGTAATATGTCGTGATTGGCTGGAGACAGGGGGAGAGGGTGAAAGGAGTATGGAGAGGGGAAAGGGGGAGTGGACAGGACATGGCGTCATGACATCTCGTGTTTACAGTCATTGCCACTGCCCTTCTGTACAGGTAACTCAACTGCGTAGGTTATAATGGGCGAGATTCGTTATAGCCACACTACTGTAGAACACTGTTTCTTCGTCCAACACGTGAACCAGTTGATTCCTGCCCATTGTCACCACTTTGACTACCTTTGAATGTTATACACCTTTTCGTGCTCACAGTGGATTACAGTGCTATTTAGTGGTAATATACGAGGTAGATCCCAGTTTCTGTTTCTTATTAATGCCGTTGTTTTGTGTGAAATCGTTAGACGTTTTTGAGCAGGCCTTGAGAAGAGGAAGTGGATTACCAATTGAAAACTGTTTATAGATATTTTAAAAAATGCGTGCTGCTATTCAAATCTTCGTAACGAATAAAGTTACAAGACAGTCAGTCACGCCTCTGGTGGCTAAACGTTTGTGTGATACTTTTTTTGTATTGCTTCTGGTCAAACTAAATAGAACGCCCTTATAACATACTTTCAAATTATGACATGTGGCACATACTTACAAAATAATTTTATTTTCATCGAATCGTTGACATTAGACCACAGTTTTATTACAAGTTGTATAGATTATACCGTCTTCTGCGACTGTAATAAAAGTCATATTAAGACCAAATGCCTTCTGCTTTATTCTAAAGCATCTTCAGTGGTTAGGTTTCTTTGTTTCTTATCTGATTCTTCACGCTTTTCTACACTAGTATGGTAGATTGTATCACGCAGGACTTCCACTAATATTAAATATATTCAGGTTTATTTGTTGTGAAGATATTTCATGTCAATCAAACTACTATCTTCTAAAATCTACCACAATGTGTAGAAGAACGTGAAGAATGATGTAAGAAACAAAAAATCCTGACCACTAAATATGCTTTAGGATAAAGCGAAACGCTTTTGGTCTTAGTAAGACTTACTACAGTCGCAGAATATGGTCTAACCTATATAACTTTTAATAATGCGACTGTGGAAAAAGGGGCGAAAAACAAAGAAGATAACATGTTAATTTTATTATTGTTAACTCTGTCAGAATACTACAGTTACAGACTAACGCCTTACAGGAAATTTACGAACCTGAAACCTTCTGAGTATAAAGTAGTGTTTAATGAAATTACGGTTTAGTGTTCTCTTGATCTCACTATTGATATATCTCCGTGTTATACCTTTATGGCTATGGGAAAAACTCAGAAAAATTGAGAACCTGATTTCTACTTATGTACATTTTTGCAATAAACTATTGGGCATTAGGTGGCATTCGTAACGGCGTTGATACATGCGCAAGTCACATGGCAGGCATTTCGTATCGGTATGCGTTTTTGGTGTATGCGCTTTGATTCGGGATGTGTTATTGTCATAAACACCCATCACTAATGTACAGCTCGTAGCGCTCTCTCTCGAATTATGACTCAAGCGGATTTGTACAACTAGAAGGATGGAGCAGGAGTGTCATAATAGAACCCAAAGATAGAAGTTGCCAACAAACCCAGTGCAGAAGCGTTTCGTCCTTTTGTAGATCAATCAAGTCTGTCACAAGTGTGCTTGTGTTTTATTGGCTCGCTTACGTTTCCATCCCAGTCAGTCAATTTGTCTATGGAAAAAAGACATGACGTTGGGTGAGATGTGTTTCCTGTCGCTGCACATTTGTTCTTTAAGCAGTCCCGTCACATTTCTGTTTGGACGTTGGCCTTGGAATCATGAAGTTTACTCTGAATGCCTGTGTCTATTCTGAGCGACCGCCTGCACACAGACGTTTCACTTCCTTCCATTGGCAATTTGTCGCAGAAGTAAAACACCAAAGTTGATAGCTCACAACCTCGCCTTCTACCGTCCGTACCACTAGCTTGTCTAGACTCTTTTTCCCCAGTGGGAGATATTAAAGATAGTGGGGTATTCAAGCGCAGAGCAACAAGACTTTCTTTGTGATTCTTCAGTTTCTCCAGGCGTATTTTATGACGAAATAAATCTCGGGTGAACAGCCTGGTATGAGTGTGCATAGGACACAATATTTCGGCAATCGACCACGTTGCCATCATCAGGTGCACTGATGTACTGACCGGCGGTGCGCCGGCGCCATGTATATATAGGACAATCCCTGTTCCGCTGCTCAGTCAGGCGCTTCCTATGAGTCGGTGCGGTCCGCGCCCCGCGCGCGGTCCAAGTACAGCGTCCGTTCTCCCGCCGTCTGGGCGCTGCATTCTAGGATATTTATTATTTGTAATTTGGATTAGGTATGAAATGACAGTAATATAGTCAACAGTGAAATGGTACGAGGGTTGCCCAGAAAGTAATGCACCTTAATTTTTTTCTCAGCTGAAAACAATGCTACGAATGCTAAACGTTAGGTATGTATTATTTCAAGTCTCCTTGAGTGAGCGCGCCAAGTTCCCGTCACTTCCGTCAGATAAGCGTAGCTCCAGGACAAAACGGCGTCTGTACGTGACGCACGTTACAATCAACGTGCCGTCATTGACATTCTCTCTACAGAGAAATAAACTGTGGGGAATATTCATAAACGCTTGTGCAAAGTCTGTGGAGCATCTGCTGTTGGAAGAAGTACAGTTTACTCGCTGGGCACGGAATGACAGGTCATCAGAAGGCTGTTCGGCGGAGCTCCACGATTTGTAGCGGTCAAGGAGACCACCCACGGCTGTCACACCTGACATGTTGCAGCGAGCTGATGTTGTCAATCGCCTTTAAAGGATGCCATTCGTGGAAGACATTTTGAGGACGATGAGGAGGTGATTGACACAGTGAAGCACTGGATCCGTCACCGGGACAAGGATTGGTAACGAAGGGCGTAGATACCCTTGTTTCGCGCTAGAGGAAGGCCGTAGAACGTGACGGAGATTACGTGGAAAAATAGGGTGTGCAGATAAAACACCATTCTTTCGTGTGTGTAATTCCCATTATGTTCAATAAGGAACTGTTGAAGAAAAAAATTCAGTGCATTACTTTCAGGGCAACCCTCGTAGTATATACTTTTAAAAACTAAGATTACTTCTTAGAATTGCCTTTTTGTAGGAAATGTCTTGACCTATAGACGCACCTCTCGTGTTTTGCATTATACTTAACACTTACGATAATGATTTATTCACTAAGACTAACCTCGCTAACAATCAGATAAAATACAACGAACTGTACGGCATTGCTACCATGCAGTTATGAAGCACGTGTCGTATATTAAGTCTTCCAAGTGTTTCACATGTAGCCCCGTTTCTTCGTGATTTAAGTGAGTAAAGACCTCTGGGAGCGACCTGAGCGGTGCGTGGCGTGGTTTCAGGTCTGGACCCGGCAGATCCGTCCTACACGTACATGCCAGAGTTCGTACGGCTGGACCCCAGCGACGCCGACTTCGTAGACGTCATCCACACTGACTCGCAGTCCATCCTCGGCAACGGTGAGAAACTGCGAAACCCTCTTTATCTCTCTTTCAGTAAAACAGTCGAAATTACATTTACCTTTATACGTAGTTCTACACCATGTGATTTAAAGTAGCTTGTCACCACTTTCGTCTTCGAGAATACTATTTTTATCTCTGTATCAACGTGACTAGGTCAACATACTAAAAAGTAAGAGGATAATCACACAAATGAGTTACATGGTTTTAGATTGAGGGGCCAAAAGTAACGGGAACAAGCGTCCCGTTTTAAGAAATGTTAACACTGAAAGCGTTTCGCTTTATTTTAAAGCATCCTCAGTGGTCGCTGTATTATTGTTATACTGACCATTGAAAATGCTTTAAAAATATAATCAAACACGTTTGGGTACAGTGACCTCTGAAGGTGGTTTAAAAGAGAACGAAATACTTTTGTTATAGTCACAAAAGACGTTGTTGACCCATACAACTTGTACAACTGTATCTGCGGAAAAAGAGGCCGTTGGACAAAGAAGACAACAAGTAATGAAAGAAAACTAATTAACATTCGAGCAAGAAGGTACAGCTTAAAAGCTAATCAAGGAGAAGGTAACTGAGGTAGTCGGCTCCGTTGTTTGAAATTATGCTGGTCACAGTTATACATAATCTGAACGTTGACTTATTTGCAATGTCACCATAGCACTCATTTTGGCGAGAAATTCTCACACATGTTCCTACCTGCTCTGACAGCGTTCCCCGTTAATTTTCTGTAAGAAAATTTGCAATGGGGACAGAGTCAGTAGGTTACAGTGATTTGCGGCGGTCATAAACCACTGGTAAAAATATCATTTACGAATGATGTATGCCTAGCAAACATGGTAGCTTACGTGAACGCAATTCTGAACCATCACTAAAGCGTTAAGAAAATAATAATTGTCCTTCCAGCAAATCTTTGGAGCTACAGAGGTCGTTTCACAAGATGGTGCAGGTTTCTTCAACATCAGGAAAACAACGGCAAAGTTCTACAGACACGTACATAAGCTGGACGAAAATAGATTTACCAAAAAAATTTTTAAATAGTGAGAACTAATACAGTGAAAACGAAATGGGTAAAGGAAACTATGGAAGACCCCAAGAGACTGAACATCTCCTCATAAGACATGGGCACGGGAAAAGAATCAGAAAACTGAAATTTCGGCAAACGCCCAACGAGAAGAAAACAGGAAAGAAGCGGACATAAGACAGGAAGACACATGAGAGTGCCGGTGGTGTCTAAAACAGGTAAACACACAAATAAGAACTTAAAACTTCTGTGCTATAACATTTTATAAGACGTGAATCGGCGTGTTGCTTAGGCAACGATAAATTTTACAACTCTCAAAAACAATCTTCTTTTGTCTCTTGTGATATCACAGAACATATAGTTCTGAAGCCAACCTTATTGATGTCAAAACTCTCACTAACACACCAAAACACTATATGGAAGAGTAACCTGATCCCAAATCACCCCCTTCTCAGTAAGACGGTCACAATTCACTGTACCACGTCCACTAGTCTTGCGGGAAATCTAATGACGCGACCCGTTCTTGATGTTTGTGGTTTTTTATCTTCAGGTTGGGGTAGTGGTGAAACTTGGGTATCTTCCGGCAATCTAACGTCTTCGTTCAGCAAATATGCAGGTTTCAATTGGTCGAAGGAAATGTTTTTTACTTGGTCTTTAATTTTGAAAATTTTGGTGTTCTTTCCACAACTTCGTATGGGTCTTCATAAGGAGGCTCTAACGACTTTGTAACTCTATCAGCCCTTACAAATACGTATGTTGACGTGCTGGGGTCCTTGTGTACAAATGGTGTCCGTTTTCCTTTGTGAGTTATTTGCACAGGTTTCAGCTAGTTCATATATTGTGTTAGTTGTGAAACAAATTGGGGTAAGTGTTTATCACTTTTTTTACGACTTCTTGAAAAAAATCACCAGGTATCCTGATGGGTGAACCATAAACCATTTCTGCCATCGTAGCATTCGTGTTTTCTCTGATTGAGCAACGAAGACCAAGAAGGATTACAGGTATTGTTTGAGTCCATTTTATAGTTGAATGTGAACGGATTGCTGCTTTAAGTGTGCGATGAAATCTTCCTATTTTTTCGTTTGGATTGAGGATGATATGCAGTAGTCTGAGTTTGATTACAACCACATGTTTTGATAGAGCTTGGAACAGGTCTGAATTAAATTGTCTTCCACGATCGGCTGCTATTTGATAAGGTGTGCCAATCTAGTAATCCAACAACTGAAGAAAGCTTGAGCTACAGCTTCTGCTTGTATATCCCGAAGTGGTATTATCTCTGTCCAATTTGTAACTCTATCGATGCATATTGAGCAATACGTATATTCATCAGAAGGAGGCATTGGCCCTATAAAATCCAGATGCATTACTTTAAAACGTTCATCCGTGTCGGGAACGTGTCCAATTGGTGAATGCACATGTCGTGATATCTTGTTTTTTGGCAAGCATTACATGCTCATGACCATTTTGCAATGTCCTATTTCATATTCACCCAGACACATCTTGATGTAATCATTTTTACAGTTGTCTTCATACCTGGATGAGCCAAATTATGATAAGGTTGAAAAATAGCATAACGGAATTGTTCATGAATATAAGGTCGAATACTCTGAGTCGAGACATCACACCACAATTGCGTTCCTGTCTGAGTCAAATAGTATTTTAATTCAAGCGAAGTATTGTTGCCAGATTGCAGTTGATGAAGCTCTTCATCATTTTATTGTGCTTGGGCTATCTGTTCATAGTTAATTGGAACCATTCCTTCAAGCCTTGAACAGCTATCAGCCACAACATTTGCTTTAGGAGAAATATGTCACAAATCTGTTGTAAACTATGAAATATATTGTAGATAACGTAACTAGACTGACGTTGCTGTCTCATTCTATGTTAGAAGGGCATGATCAGTATAAATAACAAAGTCTCTACCTTCTAACAGATATTTTCTGATGAGTCTACATCCACAAACTTTGGTGGCATTAAATTATTTAACATATATTAATATTGTAGACAGGCCTCACTGGAGTAGTGTGTCTAAGAGAGTTTTGGAACAAAGAGTATTTATGAGTCAAATTTCCAGAATGCCGACCAAGAATCTAATTTCACAGTTAAAATTTTCAAGTGTAACCCACTTGAGAAGCGAGTCCCAAAAAATCTCATTTGCCTGTACCAAAAAATCTAAATTAGCAGGATTCTGACCAAGAATTTAATTTTGGAGTTTCCCCAAACAAAAAATCTGATTTGCATGTATTAATAAACTAAATTTCACATAAATACAATTGAAACAAAAATGGTAAACAAAGCACAGCTAATTAAAAAACTTAGGAAATTATAGTAGAGGAAATCTTAGTTTAATGAAAAGAAAACATCAAATTTTTTAAAATTTATTCAAATTCGATAACATGAGTAGGTCGAGCTTTATTTACTTCTTTACCTCAATAAACAAAATGTAAATTTACAAGTTTATCTAATTTATCAACATCATTTTAAAGATTTTAGTATAGTATAATTGTGGTTCATGGTGTGGGCTCCTGTAGTCATGTCCTAGTTCATGAACCACGGGCAACGTATGAGTGGCCAAGTAAGTGGTCCCGACAGTTGGGATACCAGCTACTTTGGAATAAGGCTGGGCATCTTGGACATATTCTGAGTCATGGTCACCTTTGTCATACTGCAAAGACTACCAAATCCACCGGTTAGTCCCTCAGCTGTTAGGGGTAAAACCCAATGGGACTTGGGGCAAGTAAGGCTAGCAACCTACTTCCCTGGTACCTTAAATATGATGCTGGCAACCATCAGAGCAAAGTGCCTCGGACCTTTGGAGATTCAGTTAAGAATGATTTTGAAGTAATAGGTTTAACATCAGAAGAGGCACCAATGTTAGCACTGAATAGGGGATCATGGAGGAATTTTATAAGGGGGGCTATGCTCCAGACAGAACACTGAAAGGCATAATCAGTCTCCAATGATGATGATGATGATGATGATGATGATAGTATGATGATCTGGAAGAGTAATTTTATACTTTTCATCACAAAGTAATAAAGTTTTATCCCCAAATTTAGTAGGTAGAAGTTCAACTTTTGAAATTAGATAACATTTATATTGTTTTAAGTTTTGATAACTTAGTGAACACTTTTGAACAACCATTAATATAATATATATGTACATTTAACAGATTTTCAGTGCTACCATTCACGGACAATTTTTACTTGTAAAAAAATTTAAGAATGAAAAAAAATTAAAACATACAAAGAGTGGAACATTTTAATTTTTGAAGAGTTTAAGTTTTTAGTTTTTATCTTCTCTAGTTTTTCGAAAATATTTTATAAGGAAATGAAAACAAGAAGCTAAAAGTTCTTTAATTTTTTTAATTAATCAAAATTTTCAGTAAGCATTCTATGCTGTGAATCATAAGTTAAATTATTTTTACATATACATAATAAACAAATTCAATAGTATCATTTAGAATATTCTTGTTAAACAGCACACATAATTTCATTGCTGCTTTTTGAGTAGTTAAAACATTCATTCTTCTAGTCAAATTAATTACATAGAATTTTTAATTTTGATTAAATTGAATGGCCTTACATTTACATTATTATTTAACAGAGTTCTTCTTTTAAAATCTCTAGATGATTCATAAGCTTTGAAATATTGTTTGGTGGATCAAAATTCCATAATTCTTGTGGAGAAACTTCATTTCTTCCATTTTCAACACAGATATTTTATAATTTAACATGATCAAATAAAGAGGAATCAAATAATTGATTTCACAGGCCAACAGTGGAAAAACGTTTTTTGGAAAATGCCTAAATCTTATGTTTTTAGGGTGGGAAATCCAAATGTGATACTTGAAAACTGTATCACCCAACATTTCTTCACATTTTACAGTTAAATTTATTAAATTTAGCGATTTTTTAAAGAGTTTAACAGTTTTTATAGCGTTCAAATAATTTTAAAAGGAGATGTAATGAATGTAGATGCCATTGGTAGCACTGCTGGAAAATATTTGCTGGAAAAGAAAAGGACGATTCTATTTTTATGTTAACAATGGTGTCAACCTAACCTCACTTTCACGTTTCCTGAACATGTGCTCAGTACAATGTCTAATCGTAGTTGTAAAACCTCTGCTGACAGTTTTTGTTGTATTTGTGATTCAAAATCACCAAACAAACATTACAGACTTTGTGAAAAAGGTTTATCTATCATACTTTGGATCTAACCTTGGTGATCGAGGTAAATCTTGGATGGTAAATGACGTATGTTATTTGTGCGTTGAAGATCTGAGAACACGAATTTGCATACTTTTTTCAAGTATTTTACCTTCCTTTGGAAGAGTAGACTTATCATTTTCTGTAGTCCAATGAAGAATAGAATCTTCCTGATCTTTTCTTGAACTACAAGTAAAAATAATAGTTAAATCACCTTCGAACATAATTTCTTTAGAGTCTTTCAAAAATCCACCAAATAATTCTAATGGATAAAGAACTTCAGTTAGTTTAGTTTTAATATTTCCATTGTTAAGTATATGTTCTTTCATATTGATTCATTCGAAAGGGAAGAAGTTACATGAATAAGGTTTGAAGAAGAAATGAAAGGATGTTCGATTCTAGGTTCAAAAATATTTCCTTTTTTAACTGCTTAAATGCTTAAAAAACGATCTCCCTGTTTGCCCCACATAAAAGCCTTCACACCCGCCACATTGTAATGTGTATAGCTCTGTGTTTCTAAATGTATCAGTGCTGTCTTCAATCGTATCCCTAAGTTTCGAGCGCAAACTATTCTTCGTGCTAAATGCCAGGACCTCGCCGGACTTACGAAACTGTCGGTCTATTTTGTCAGAAACCAGCCCTTGCTATGTCATTGGAACATACTTTTTACCCCTACTATTGTTAGATGGCGTTACCTTCTTATCCTTGCTTTTTTAAATTTTTGTATACAACCTGTCCATCATGGCCGCATCATAACCAGTAAACAATATTTAAGCGATCTTGGCTTTTGGATTATTTCTACAACAGTCTGATCGCCCCACTATGCACTATGTGTTCACTGCAAAACTTTGAGTCATGCTTTCATCACTTGCAGCAGTTTACTTTGAAAATTCAAATAGTTCAAGAAATCTCAAGATCTGCACTTACTGAAACTTCCTGGCAGATCAAAACTGTGTGCCAGGCCGAAACTCGAACTCAGGACCTTCGCCTTTTGCGGGCAAGTGCTCTACCAACTGAGCTACCCAAGCACGACTCACGCCCTGTCCTCACAGCTTTAATTCCGCCAGTACCTTGTCTCCTACCTTCCAAACTCCACAGAAGCTCTCCTGCATACCTTGCAGAACTAGCACTCCTGGAAGAAAGGAGTATCAGCGCACATTTCGCTGTAGAGTGAAAATTTCATTCTGGAAACATCCCCTAGGCTGTGGCTAAGCCATGTCTCCGCAATATCCTTTCTTCCAGGAGTGCTAGTTCTGCAAGATATGCAGGAGTGCTTCTGCGAAGTTTGGAAGATAGGAGACGAGGTACTGGCGGAATTAAAGCTGTGAGGAGGGGGCGTGAGTCGTGCTTGGATAGCTCAGTTGGTAGAGCACTTGCCGCAAAAGGCAAAGGTCCAGAGTTCGAGTCTCGGCCCGACACACAGTTTTAATCTGCCAGGAAGTTTCATATCAGCGCACACTCCGCTGCAGAGTGGAAATTTCACTCTGCACTTAATGTTCGTTGCACTTATCTGTCTGTGTAGCTGGACATAAGCATTGTCAAAATAGATGACGTAATTTTAGCGACGGACTGGCTTTTTCCTCTCTCTGTATCTTTCACAACGGGTCTGATAAAATTTTGCGGCTATAGCTTCACGGCATTAAACAGCTTCCTCTTCCTCTCAACATGTTGCCGCTTTATTAATGACGATCCATGTACACTATCTGGTCAAAAGTATCTGGAAATCCTCCTACGAGATGCGGAATTGACCACTAGATGTAGAGGCGAACCAGCCAGTAAAATAGAAGGCAGGGATTATTATGTTGTCAGAGGAGGAACAGTAACATCAGAATGGGTCGGTGAGGAGTGCTCAGTGATCTCGAACGTGGACTAGTTGTTATCATCACCTAATTAACAAACTCATCGGGACATTTCAATGATGCGATTGCGAAGTGGAAACACGAAGGAACAGCCACAGCTAAACCAAGATGAAGAAGACATCTTGTGCTGACAGACAGGGACTGTGAAGCACTGCAGAGGATGGTTACGGTATGTCACATGGAATCAGCGGGAGGAATTTCTCGTGAGTTCCAAGCTGTTACCAGTGGTCCAGCTACCATAAAGATTGTGCGTAGGGAGTTAAAAAGAATGGGTACGGCGGTCGAGCAGCGCCTTATAAGGCATACATTTCTGTAGTAAATGTTTAGTGATGCTCAAGGTGGTGTAAAGAGCGACGCCACTGGATAGTGGATAACTAGAAATGAGGGACTTGGAGTGAAAAATCATGCTACACCCTGTGGCAGGGGTTTGCGTTTGGTGAAAGGCTGATTGATTGAATGATTAAGAGGGCTATGAGACTAAATGGCAGTTGTAGGGAGATGGTGGTGCTATAACACTTTTAATATCAAAGTCATATTCAAATTAATTAAATCGATCAATTAATTACCCCCACCCCCATCTCCCTGACCCACTTCCACGTCCACCACCAGATGTGGTCATGTGTTTTCCCCAGATAGCACTTGGGTCCCCACTCCCTCCCCCATTCCCATCCCACACCCTCCCCTTCCGACACCTACCCTATTGGTGGGAATTTCGAATTTTGGTGGAATGATGCATTTTGATTGGAATTTCTAAAAATAGTGGGAATTTCAAAAATGTTTGGAATTTCTTTGTCCGAGGGCTGTACTGATGTCCCACCCCACCCCTCCCAAAGAAACTGATGGGAAACTAAAAATGGCGATGCCCTTTCTGGGACTCGAACCCTGGTAATTCTAGATGAAAAGCCTAAGTGCATCCCTCAACACAAGGAAAATGTCCAAATCCATGAGAGAAAGGTTAAGTTAGTGCACTTTATCTATTTTGGTTGGGAAACTGAAGTAAAGATTGGTTGTAATTATGTAATTAATCTTAAAGATCGTGCCTGATTACACAACTGTATGCATAGTGCTACACAAAGAGTGCTTAAAATCGCAATACAGCTGAAAAATGATGATGTCATACAACTGGTGTTATCCTGCTGAGAAAAAATTTCACAATACCACTCGAAACTACTGGAAGATTTTCTCAGACTCTACCTTTCATCTACAAACTCGCTGGAAAATGGCTGAAGTGGAAGGTACTACCCTTAATATTTTTGTGGGAAACGTGTTTAACTGATGAGATGCTGGTGTTGGACAGAGAGGAGTTTAATAAGTGTATTACCTGTAAGCATACAGCAGAGGACTGTATCTATCGCTGTTTGACATTCGAGTTCGCTAC
This sequence comes from Schistocerca piceifrons, assembly GCF_021461385.2. NCBI lineage: Eukaryota > Metazoa > Arthropoda > Insecta > Orthoptera > Acrididae > Schistocerca > Schistocerca piceifrons. The sequence continues at coordinate 660,752,144 of NC_060138.1, forward strand.
AGACGCCTGCTCGACAGTCACCCTTCAGCACAGGTAATCGAGGCCAATACATGCTACCACAGCTGATGGAAAATGCTTCACTATTCTTATTGTACATCGAAATTGTCTTGAAAAGAGAAACCAGCACTCGCAGTCAACAAGTCATAATGCAACACATGTGCTGGGGATTGGGAAAAATCATCGTAATAACAAAACGACCGCAAAAACCGACCCCAGAAGATAGCAGAGGAGTGATAGTTGCACCTGTGTCCTCCTTGATGATGGTCATGGACTAACCATCGCAGAGGCAATCTTACCCTCCCTATTACCATCCCTCATCCTTCCCTCTCCTCACTGTAGGTACGGATAGAGGCCTGTTTTCTCTTGCCGCTGATGGTTCACAAAGGGATTCTTCTGGTGGCATTGATATACTGTCTCCGGGCTGCAGAAATCGGCCACAGGTAGGCAAAAGAACATGTTGCTTCATGCATCCTATTAAATGCGTTTCTCGGAAAGACTGGACCCCCTGAAACAACAACGATATTGCAGAGAACTCCCAGATGGCTTTTTTTGAACGTCCGCTGCCTGGCGAATAGGCAGCTGCCTCCACCATCTCTGCTGGTCACAGCCCACAAGCTAGCAAATCTGGAAGCAGTCTTCAGTCAGCTGCGGCCAACCGCCCTTCTGCTGGTAGACGAGCGACATCCAAGCTGTCTTGAAGCATCAGTCCAAGCGTCAGCCCTTTGCCAACACAAAAGGATGTAAATCCAACAAAACGGTATGTGATAAATGAGGCCCACCCCACGTTCAACTTGTTTGTTCGTCAAAAATGTAGCAATACCACCCCACATGCCACCCGCTGACCGAAGCACTGCTGCCTCCAGTGACCACAAGCACACCCCCTCACACACACGCTTACACACAAACACGCAGACATACACACTCACATGCATATACTGGGCTGTCCTCCACACTGCCCTCCGCAAGTACCAACTGTTCTGAATGTGAAAACACTGCCAGCGATTACAGATGACCAGATTGCAGAGGCCTATACATATCCACCCTGCATAACACCGGGAAAAACTTCCACTATTTTTCTGTGAAAACTACCGTTCACAGCAGAATGACCTCATTATTTCAAACCTTTCATTGGAGTAAAGAAAAAGCGAAAATTTAAACTCTAAAGAAAAAAAAATCTATGTTAAGCAATGTCTTCCAGCCTGATAGACAAATTGTATGGCCTCAGAGCATCTCTCGCATTCAAATCAATGTCGGTAAATGACCTGTCATCCACATGTGTATTAAAGACATTTCAGGCATATGAAATAACATATCTGAATACAGCCTTTCACGCCATTTGCTCACATGTCGGGAAAAACAAAATCATTTTGCATTCGGAAACGACAAGCTGTAACTCAAGATTACGTTCCTGTTTTGTACACTATGACAGGTCCCACTGGCGTTTATGAAACAAATCGTGAGAGCCTGTCTTGTAATAGAATCTCCTGTAAGATTTTACCACATCTCCCTCTTCTGGTACATCGAAAGCAAATACTGGCTACATGCCTACATTTGACGTTTTGTCTCCATAAATCCCTCTACAGACATGTATCTAAAGTTTATATCATACATCAGACAATCCATTGCAATAATAGCAGATTCTTGTATTCAATTTTTGTAAGAAATTTGACCATCACAACCTGTTTCACGAAATCTACTCACATGTTGGGAAAAACATTATCATTCCGAGGTTCCACAATGAGCTATAATTCAAGTGGTGTTTTCTTTATAATTAGAGGTTATGAAGTATGAAATAACAGAAGGCTTGCAGTAACACCATTTTTTAAAACATGCAATCATGACGATAATAATAAAAACAGTTACGGCTGTATGAGGATAGATAGAGGCAATTTCTATTAGGTATGTGAGCAAAATCAGTGTAGTTTTGAGAGGACTATATGCATCCTTGTAATTGAACCTTCTATAAGATTTTACCCTGTCTCTCACTTACGATGTATCGAAAACCAAATACCGTCTGCATGTTGACATCGAGCATGTTACATATACACTTATCACTCCATTGGAGCAGGTGGACAGTGATCCAAGTCACTTGTACAGACCTGTGTCGACTCTACTGGAGTGTGACCATATCCAACAGACTATCAATCATAGGAGAAGGTTCTTGTATTATTCCTTCATAAGCAGCTCAATACATTGTCTTTTGGCTGCAATACATCCAAGCAGTGTATGACTACAGCTTTGTACACCACCATACAATTTGTTTTTCAACCATGTATTCGAGGTCTGTGTCAGGTGCTACTCTGGCACTAACAAATTTCGATCCTTTGGCTCCCACAGAAAGCTGAACATTGCATGGTGTTAACTATGCAGCTCCCACAACACACAGGTCGGTGGAAATAAACCACAGAGGCGATGTTTCTCATTGAAAAAAATATGGAAGACATAGCAACATATGGAAATTAGAAGAGTTTGCGGCATTGCTGAGCGTTTCCAATAGCTATCTGAAGATGATGACCTGTCCTATACAGTTAATCTCTTCTTCCACAATGAAGGGTAGCGGCTGGCTTGGTGTTCTGTTTCAAAGAGCATTGTATCTTCATTTTGCAGTCATGTACATGATTACTGTTCCTGTGTTGTTCATCATCGGAAGGTGCTGTTCGCAACATGCGTGAAGTAGAAATAAAATGAGGTACTGTTATTGCATTGGTGGAAAATAAACATGTGAAGAACATCACAGCATATACAAGTAGGACGAACCTGCAGATTTTAGGAATGCTTCCAAACACCTATCTGAAGGTGTGACTTCTACATTTAATCCTTTGCTCCACAGTGACAAGTAGCAGATATCTGGTGTTCTGCCAAGGCTCTCTCCATCTCAACTAAGTAGTGTCAGTCAATCATCATGTTGTAATCAACATCATACCAGTGGACAGATGGAGTGGGAAAGACACCATTGATATGGGACATTGTACTGTAATGTGCACAGCTGTTGATAGTGCGATAAATTCTAGCAAATTTACGGGTTGTTCCATAATTTCAAGGTTAGACAATGACACAGCAGATTCCCTCCCAATTTCTCATCGCTAAATCGCACCTCCACTATTTTGCAAGTACCATTTACTAGACTATGAATGCAGATAGATGACTGTGCAGGACATCCATTTGGTCATGCATACACCACATACTAGATTGAAAATGCAGATAGATGACCGTGCAGTGCGACCATTAGGCTATATATGACAAAGTATTCCAAACATCGTCCTATACTGATGCAATTAGATTATCTACATATTTCCAGCACATCGGTCATAGTGCAAAATTTACGATTACGACTGGCCATCTTCCCCCATGTGGATGGGTGTCACAGAGTGTTCTTGTATTCATAGGATTAAGTTGGAGATTGACAGATGCCTCACTCATTGTCCTTGACCAATCGTCTCTGAAACACGGTCTCCAATTTAATCTGCTACTGACCAGAAATATGAAGATCTTACACCCACTACATTCCACATCTCGTGAAGCAACAGGGCGAGCTGTGTCCATAACTGCTGTTCAGTTAAGACGATTCTGTACCAATCTTACCCACAGCACGCATCCAAATGCACAATACCTCTTCAGATGTGTGCATTTCATGGAGGGTAGCACCTCTTATCGGTGTATATTAGATATGAGAGTGTTGCGGTGATGTTTAAGAAGAAATGGAGCATCAGTCTATAGCCTACAGCCTGCTCATTGAGTCAATACATATTAAAACACCATGGAGGGAGGCCTGAGTAACAAAATGGAGGGCGGCCCTCTTAATGGCTAGCAGCTCTGCTGTGAACACACTACATGATCCCAGCAGTAAATGGTGTTCCATACCAGCAGGAGACGTAAAAGTGTATCCCATCCTATCTCTTATTTTACAACCATCAGCATAGAAGGTGGTAGGCCCCTGCAACTCTTGAAGGCTGCAACGTACAAGATTCTGGAATATCATAGGGCCAGCAGAGACCTTAGGACGCTGGAATAGGTCGGTCCTAATCCGAGGTCAAGACACCATCCAAGATGGGAACAGGTAGAAATACATGGGGCACTTTCCAATAAGTGGAGTCGGAAATACCAACAGAGGGAAGCGAGATGCATTTCCAACCACAATCCCACCTCGTTTGCAAAGAGGATGGAATACATGGGACAGTCAGATAACCATCGAATGGCGATTGCTTAAGAAACCAGAAATCGGTCCATCCTATTTGTAGAACAGAAATCCTCTCTTCTGTGAGGAGACTGTCAGCAGGACTGATAGCCAGATGCTCCCCATAATGATGAACAGGGCCAGGTAGTTTCAGAGTGGAAGAAGCTGCCATGCCATAAACCTGACAACCATAATGTAGTCTGGACAAAACCAGAGAGCGGTAAAGATGGAGAAGAGAAACGTGGTCTGCACTCCAAGATACGTGGGCAAGGAGGTAGAGAGGAGAGATTCTGCATGCAGGTAGTCTTCATGTGGCGAATATGGGGCACCCACATCATATTTTTATCAAAAATAAGGCCCACGAATAGAAACTATGCTGTGACGTCTAGGAGCTGGTTGCATAAACAAGGTTCTGGATTCGAGTGTACTGTGGGTCAACGACAAAAATGCGTAACCCTCGTTTTGGAGGGAAAAAACTGGAAGCCATGGGAAAGGGTCCATGCAGAGGCCGTTTGGATGGTGCCTTGGCAGAAGCTACCGAGTGGCAGCTGCAACAGGTGCAAACATCGTCGACATAGAACGCTGGGTTAACCAGAGGCCCAACAGAGGTTACAATCCTATTGATGGCGATGATAAGAGTGTGACAGTTAACACAGAACCCTGTGGGTTGCCGTTCTTTTGGATCTGAGGGATGCTGAGTGAAGTGCAAACTCAAACCTGGAAGAGCCGGTGAGATAAGAACTCGCAGACAAAAATTGGAAGGGTGCCGTGAAAGTCCCAGTCATGGAGGGTAACTGAAATGTGACAGTGCTAAGCCATGTCGTATGCCTTATGTAGGTCAAAGAAGACCGCGATATGGTGTCGGCGCTTAGCAAAAGCCTGTTGGATTGCTATTTCCATTCTGAGTAAATGGTCAGTTGTAAATCGTCCTTCCCTCCAATAAGGGGACTAAAGGTCCTGAGATTCGAGTACCCACCATAATCTGACTCTAACTATCCTCTCGAGCAGTCTACAAAGTATGGTCAGGCCAATCTATGAGTAGCTGTCCAAAGACCTTGGGTTTTCCTGGGCTTAAGGATGAGAATAACGATGCTGTCTCGGTAATGCGAGGGGAAGTACCTATGAGCCAAATGTGAGTAGATGTTGCCTCTGGGTAACGTCGAAGTGTTCAATTATCTTGTTGTGGATAGAATTCAGCCTGGGCAGTGTCACGTGAAGAGGTAAGAGCCTGCAAGAACTCCCATTCAGTGAGGGGTTCATTACGGGCTCCAGCTTGGTGCCAGTTGAAACAGAGGGGGGGGGGGGGGGGGTAATAGGATATGAAGAGTACTCCGATGCTGCCACAAAGTGTGTTTTGAGGTGTTCTGCAAGGACCGATGGATCACTATACAGAGCATTCTGTAGGATAAGACCCTGGGCAGTTGATTGTCGCTGACAGCGCAGAAGGCTATGCAGCTTGGACCAATCCTGCGATGAAGAGGCTTACGTCCTCAGGGAGGAAACATAGCGCTCCCAGCATTCCTTTTTCTCTGGTTAATAACGTTGCATGTCTTAGCACAGTAATGCTTAAAAGTGTAAGGTTGGTCTGTGAAGGGTGTCGTTTGAATCGTTGCAGCAGCTGTCGGCTGTTCCTGGATAGTGTCTGCTGTGTCCTTCGTCCACCATAGTGCCAATCGACAACGAGGGGAACCTGTAGGTAGGGGGATAGCAGTGCCATCAGCATGGAGAATAGTGTCAAGAGTCGTCTTGTACGACCGCATCAACGAAATCTGAGAGAGACGTGTTGAAGTACACAGCAGACACGTATAAGGCGAACTGGCTCTGGAGAATTGCCTAATGTGGGGGTCCATCTGCTTCGCGACGGCGGAGGAACGATAGAATCAGCATAAAGTGATCACTGACACAATTATGATCATGGGTTGACCAACATAGGGAAGCCACAAGAGCAGGGTGGATATCGTAAGACGATAGCAGAAAAGATGGCATGATCGGCACTAAGTGGGTAGGCGAACCATCGTTGAGGAGTCACAAATCAAAGTATGTAATAAGTCGGTCAATTAGAAGACCTCTACCACTTTGACAGTGGCATTCTCCACACGAGGTGGTGTGCACTGAAGTCCCAAGGAAGAGGTGTGGGGACGGGTGTTGCTGTATTAAGGTAGGGAGGTCAACATCAGAAAATGGCCTACCTGGACGGACATAGACACTGCAGATGGTGATCGCAGGGGTCGTACGCGCTCGTACCGCTGTTGCTTCAAGGTTAGTACAGAGGGGGTTCCAGTCACTAATGACATTGGTGCGAACCAAAGTGCAGACCCCTACAGTTGCTATTTTGGGGCCGGAATGGTTGTGACAGAATGCCCGATAGTTGCGAAACGTTGGAGATGTCATCAAGGAAGTGCATTTGATGATGAGCAATACAGAAAACAGAGTGGATTATCATGTGGCGAATGTCCCTCTTAGACGTAAGGAAGCCGAGGGGAGGTCATATCACTGTGTAAGTGGTCATCACCGATGAGGATGGGGTGATGCTCATAAATAAGACGTCAGACTGAAGTTGCAAGGGGGAGATGGCTCCTCTGGGGGCACTGGCAAGGCCTTGTCCTGGGACCTACTCTTTTCCAGGTTGAGGAGGGCAGAGCACACTGGGAGAGCAGGCTTCTGCAAGATCCGGAACTGAAAGAGAGCAGGTGAGCTTGGGGCACACAGACAGTGTGTCCAGTGGCCGAATTGTAGTAGCAGGCCTCTGGCCTGAGGGCTACTGGGGAGTTGGAAGGGTCCTGGGGGGTGCCCTATCAATGGAGATGCCAAAGAAGGGGGCACTGTTTCGGCCATGGAGGGGGAGCGGCACCCAGAGGAGAGGGCATTGGAACCGCAGGGGGGGGGGGGGGGGGAGAGGAGAAGGGAATGGGGCAGGGGTATGGAAGAGGTAGGAGGGGAAAGGATACAACAGAGGCAAAATATCGACACAGGGTGGAATCGGTCATATTTTTGACGAGCCTCAGTGTAACCTTGGCCTTCTCTGGGAGGGTGTCCCCTCGAAAGCCAGAATAAAGGCACTAGTATGAGTATGGTTGTCTTTATGACCCTTCTGCCACCTCGAACAAAATGCGCGCTGCATCGCTCTAGATTAGCCAAGAGTTCCTAATCAGTTTGCAGGATGAGGTCCCTATGAAAAATCACTCCCTGGACGGCATTACGAGACTGGTGAGGAGTAATAGAAACTGTGGCATCGCTACGACGATCACAAGCACAAAGAGATGCAGACTGGGCAGCAGAAGAGGCTTTGATCAACAGGGAGCCTGACCACATCCTAATGACAGACTACTTCAACAAACTTGTCCTCGATATTCTCCACAAAAAACAACAGGTTTTTATTGGAAAATGTGTCCCCATTTGTCCTAGTACGGATCAGGTATTGGGAAAAGTGTTTCATCCCAAGACGGCGAGCCTGGCTCTCCTCCTAGGGTTTAACTAGGAAAAGGAAGGCTGCAGGGTCATGAGAAGCATAATTCAATGACCTGCTACTACTCTAAGGCCAGATTTTTGCAGCTTGATACGCCTCATGCTCTAAGCATCCGCCATGATACCATCCTCTCTTATCAGTGGCTACCCCCATGGGCGCCACCCAGCCACAGCAAGGGCTGTCTGGCACAGCAGCCATTTCCGAGAGTTTCCAAGCTCCAGAACGACAGGCAACCACTCCTTGGCATACTTGAGGAGACAACAGCTCAGGAAGACTGGGCTGCAATCCCTGTGTTGTCAGGGGGATGGTTTCATAACAACCCCATCACAAGGACTGGCTACACGTACTGGTAACCTAGCGGGGTGGAGGGGGTCTCCGGCGAGGAAGAAAGAGCGAAAGTAAGAAGGGGAGAGAAATCGACGCTGTAGACGCTAGGAAAGAAGTTTTTCACCAAATAGTTTTCGATGAACGTAGAAAATTTAGAAGTGGAGGTCAGACCCAAAGGAGGACCAAAAACGCCAGAAAGGATGAAAGAAAAAACCGTCAAAAATACAAGGAACAAGATGGATAGCCAGGTCGACGTAAATAAGAAAACCGAGAGAGAGGAAGGAGGGAACAGCGGGGAAGTAATGAGGATGAGGAGGGAGGGGTACAGTGAAGGAAATGCAGCCGAGGGAGGAAGACTGGGCTGCAATAGCTTGGGGCCCCGTGTGCGCCATGCATGAACTCACGAATGAACCTGGAGAACGTTACTAGCCATCATGTGTACTCCTAACTGTGACACATGGAGGATGATATGTTACAGTCAAGGGGTGTTTTGCGTGGTTGGTGTGTTGTCCCATTATTGCACTTACGAAAAGGCTAAATGCAGAACGATATCAAGACATTTTATAGCATTGTGTATTACATACACTAGAGGGAAAGTTAGGATATGTGACAGAGTGCATCAGCATGAGAGAGCACCTTGTCATAAAGCAGCATCTGTGAGGTAACGGTTTGTAGGCAATAACACTGCTGAAATGGACTGACCTGCCAACAGTTCTGACCTGAAACCAGTGGAACGCCTATGGGCTGAGCTCAATACCTTTCCCAATTTCGGCTCTTGAGGACGAATGTGCTGTTATTCCTCCAGAGACTGACACCTCATTACAGTGTCCCCAGCAGACAACAAATCATCATAAAGGCGAAGGTGGATAGACACCATAGTATCGTCTGCTAACTGGTGTCCGTATGCTTGTGATCAGACACTGAATCTTATGCTGAACACCGTCGTTACACATCACTGTTGTTCACAGTCCTCTCACCTACTCAATGCCTGGTCGTCCTGTTGCTCATAACAAATAATGTAGTATTTTCGATACATAGTGTAGTTCTCTCTCAAACATTAACAAAATACTGAGAAACAAAAAGTATTGTCTGTCATATTATACTTTCCAATATTTCCTTAGCATTTTAAGTCTTTAACATAACAAGTGAAAACATATCACTGAAAAGTAAAAATAAAATAAAAATTATGCACAGGCAATATAAAAACTGCACACGACAGCTGGAACTGGAGGTTACTTTTATACATTTGGCATTTGGCATGTACTGGGTGATCAAAAAGTCAGTATAAATTTGAAAACTGAATAAATCACGGAATAATGTAGATAGACAGGTACAAATTGACACATGCTTGGAATGACATGGGGTTTTATTACAACCAAAAAAATACAAAAGTTCACAAAATGTCCGACAGATGGTGCTTCACCCGATCAGAATAGCAATAATTAGTATAACAAAGTAAGACAAACCAAAGATGATGTTCTTTACAGCAAATGCTCAATATGTCCACCATCATTCCTCAACAATAGCTGTAGTCGAGGAATAATTTTGTGAACAGCACTGTAAAGCATGTCCGGAGTTATGGTGAGGCATTGGCGTCGGATGTTGTCTTTCAGCATCCCAAGAGATGTCGGTCGATCACGATACACTTGTGGCTTCAGGTAACCCCAAAGCCAATAATCGCACGGACTGAGGTCTGGGGACCTGGGAGGCCAAGCATGACGAAATTGGCGGCTGAGCACACGATCATCACCAAACGACGTGCGCAAGAGATCTTTCACGCGGCTAGCAATTTTTTTGGTTGTAATAAAACCCTATGTCATTACAAGCATGTGTGTCAATTTTTAACTCTCTATCTACATTATTCCGTGATTTATTAAGGTTTCAAATTTATACTGACTTCTTGATCATCCAGTAATTAGATGTTTTAAAGTGTATTGTGCAATAAACTGAGCAAGAGAAAAGAAATTATGTATAATAAGGTCGAATTTACTATGTCATTACACAAGGATGGCAAAGGAATTCGAAAATCAGATGAATGGAGGGGATAGTGTCTTGAAAGAGTTTATAAGATGAACATCAACGAGAGTTAAACAACGATAATGGCATGTTGCCGCATTAAATGAGGCGATTTTGAGGGAATAACGTTAAGCAATGAGAGAGGTCTCGCTATTCGGTCAGTAAAATAAGTAACGGTGACAGAAATAGAGAGCACGTAGAATTCACATCGGCAGTAGTAAGAAAAACGTTTCCGAAAGAGACGAATTTGTTGACATTGAATACAAACTTATATGTCAGGAAACCTTTTACTAAAATATTTGTCTGAAGTGTAGCCTTATGCAGAAATGGAAAGTGGGAGGCAAACAATTCAGAGAAGAAGAGAATGTATTGTTGTTGTTGTTGTGGTCTTCAGTCCTGAGACTGGTTTGATGCAGCTCTCCATGCTACTCTATCCTGTGCAAGCTTTTTCATCTCCCAGTACCTACTGCAACCTACATCCTTCTGAACCTCCTTAGTGTATTCATCTCTTGGTCTCCCTCTACGATTTTTACCCTCCACGCTGCACTCCAATACTAAATTGGTGATCCCTTGATGCCTCAGAACATGTCCTACCAACCGATCCCTTCTTCTGGTCAAATTGTGCCACAAACTTCTCTTCTCCCCAATCCTATTCAATACTTCCTCATTAGTTACGTGATCTACCCATCTAATCTTCAGCATTCTTCTGTAGCACCACATTTCGAAAGCTTCTATTCTCTTCTTGTCCAAACTATTTATCGTCCATGTTTCACTTCCATACATGGCTACACTCCATACGAATACTTTCAGAAATGACTTCCTGACACTTAAATCAATACTGGATGTTAACAAATTTCTCTTCTTCAGAAACGCTTTCCTTGCCATTGCCAGTCTACATTTTATATCCTCTCTACTTCGACCATCATCAGTTACTTTGCTCCCCAAATAGCAAAACTCATTTACTACTTTAAGTGTCTCATTTCCTAATCTAATTCCCTCAGCATCACCCGACTTAATTAGACTACATTCTATTATCCTTGTTTTGCTTTTGTTGATGTTCATCTTATATCCTCCTTTCAAGATACTGTCCATTCCATTCAACTGCTCTTCCAAGTCCTTTGCTGTCTCTGACAGAATTACAATGTCATCGGCGAACCTCAAAGTTTTTATTTCTTCTCCATGAATTTTAATACCTACTCCGAATTTTTCTTTTGTTTCCTTTACTGCTTGCTCAATATACAGATTGAACAACATCGGGGAGAGGCTACAACCCTGTCTTACTCCCTTCCCAACCACTGCTTCCCTTTCATGTCCCTCGACTCTTGTAACTGCCATCTGGTTTCTGTACAAATGGTAAATAGCCTTTCGCTCCCTGTATTTTACCCATGCCACCTTTAGAGTTTGAAAGAGAGTATTCCAGTCAACATTGTCAAAAGCTTTCTCTAAGTCTACAAATGCTAGAAACGTAGGTTTGCCTTTCCTTAATCTTTCTTCTAAGATAAGTCGTAAGGTCAGTATTGCCTCACGTGTTCCAGTGTTTCTACGGAATCCAAACTGATCTTCCCCGAGGTTGGCTTCTACTAGTTTTTCCATTCGTCTGTAAAGAATTTGTGTTAGTATTTTGCAGCTGTGACTTATTAAACTGATAGTTTGGTAATTTTCACATCTGTCAACACCTGCTTTCTTTGGGATTGGAATTATTATATTCTTCTTGAAGTCTGAGGGTATTTCGCCTGTTTCATACATCTTGCTCACCAGATGGTAGAGTTTTGTCAGGACTGGCTCTCCCACGGCCGTCAGTAGTTCCAATGGAATATTGTCTACTCCGGGGGCCTTGTTTCGACTCAGGTCTTTCAGTGCTCTGACAAACTCTTCACGCAGTATCATATCTCCCATTTCATCTTCATCTACATCCTCTTCCATTTCCATAATATTGTCCTCAAGTACATCGCCCTTGTATAGACCCTCTATATACTCCTTCCACCTTTCTGCTTTCCCTTCTTTGCTTAGAACCGGGTTTCCATCTGAGCTCTTGATATTCATACAAGTCGTTCTCTTATCTCCAAAGGTCTCTTTAATTTTCCTGTAGGCGGTATCTATCTTACCTCTTGTGAGATAGGCCTCTACATCCTTACATTTGTCCTCTAGCCATCCCTGCTTAGCCATTTTGCACTTCCTGTCGATCTCATTTTTGAGACGTTTGTATTCCTTTTTGCCTGTTTCACTTACTGCATTTTTATATTTTCTCCTTTCATCAATTAAATTCAATATTTCTTCTGTTACCCAAGGATTTCTACTAGCCCTCGTCTTTTTACCTACTTGATCCTCTGCTGCCTTCACTACTTCATCCCTCAAAGCTACCCATTCTTCTTCTACTGTATTTATTTCCCCCATTCCTGTCAATTGCTCCCTTATGCTCTCCCTGAATCTCTGTACAACCTCTGGTTGTTTTAGTTTGTCCAGGTCCCATCTCCTTAAATTCCCACCTTTTTGCAGTTTCTTCAGTTTTAATCTACAGGTCATAACCAATAGATTGTGGTCAGAGTCCACATCTGCCCCTGGAAATGTCTTACAATTTAAAACCTGGTTCCTAAATCTCTGTCTTACCATTATATAATCTATCTGATACCTTTTAGTATCTCCAGGGTTCTTCCATGTATACAACCTTCTTTCATGATTCTTAAACCAAGTGTTAGTTATGATTATGTTGTGCTCTGTGCAAAATTCTACCAGGCGGCTTCCTCTTTCATTTCTGTCCCCCAATCCATATTCACCTACTATGTTTCCTTCTCTCCCTTTTCCTACACTCGAATTCCAGTCACCCATGACTATTAAATTTTCGTCTCCCTTCACAATCTGAATAATTTCTTTTATTTCATCATACATTTCTTCAATTTCTTCATCATCTGCAGAGCTAGTTGGCATATAAACTTGTACTACTGTAGTAAGTGTGGGCTTCGTATCCATCGTGGCCACAATAATGCGTTCACTATGCTGTTTGTAGTAGCTTACCCGCATTCCTATTTTCCTATTCATTATTAAACCTACTCCTGCATTACCCCTATTTGATTTTGTGTTTATAACCCTATATTCACCTGACCAGAAGTCTTGTTCCTCCTGCCACCGAACTTCACTAATTCCCACTATATCTAACTTCAACCTATCCATTTCCCTTTTTAAATTTTCTAACCTACCTGCCCGATTAAGGGATCTGACATTCCACGCTCCGATCCGTAGAACGCCAGTTTTCTTTGTCCTGATAACGACATCCTCTTGAGTAGTCCCCGCCCGGAGATCTGAATGGGGGACTGTTTTACCTCCGGAATATTTTACCCAAGAGGACGCCATCATCATGTAATCATACAGTAAAGCTGCATGCCCTCGGGAAAAATTACGGCTGTAGTTTCCCCTTGCTTTCAGCCGTTCGCAGTACCAGCACAGCAAGGCCGTTTTGGTTATTGTTACAAGGCCAGATCAGTCAATCATCCAGACTGTTGCCCTTGCAACTACTGAAAAGGCTGCTGCCCCTCTTCAGGAACCACACGTTTGTCTGGCCTCTCAACAGACACCCCTCCGTTGTGGTTGCACCTACGGTACGGCTATCTGTATCGCTGAGGCACGCAAGCCTCCCCACCAACGGCAAGGTCCATGGTTCATGTAAGCTTTTGAAATGTGGTGTTACAGAAGAACAGTGGAGATTAGATGAGTGTATCATATAGGTAATAATGAGGTACTGAATGAAATTGTGAGAGAGAAGAAATTTGCGACGCATCTTCACTAGGGGAAAGAATTGGTTGATAGAACAGGTCGGGAGGTGACGTGCACGGAGAATAACGTGACCGGTAGATGCGCAATCAGCACGGCACGTGTGGCAAGAGCGGCTCTGTCAGGGAAACGCCGAGCGCCGAAGTGGAAGTGCCGGTCTAAACTAAAACCTAGGATCACACTTCTTGTAAATGTTAAGTGCAGTCCCTCCACGCAGACACCTGCATGGTGACCATTCAGCAAGATCTACTGTTATCTCTGCTTTCGTTAGTATCTAAAAACCAGCAATTTGTTTTCATGTTGCTTGTTAACTGTTTATATTTTTCAGAGAAGCGTCATGGGTGGCAAATTTTGACTAAAATCTATATTTCTTTTGTTGTCATGTTAAAATACGCTTCCTTTGCCAAAACGCAGCGGAGTTTACAGAATATCACCTCACGAACATTTTTTGGAGACGCAACTGCGAGAAAATTCTGAAATAGTGGTTTATTAAGTTAATTAAGTGAGGAACTGAGCAAATGTAAGGTCAATAGCTTATGAGAAAGCACATTCTCTATACAAAAATAAACGTGCCAATATTTCCATTTATGTTGTTTCAAAACCGACAGCGTTTCTCGTTTCAACAGCTATCGATGGCCCGTAAAAATTACATAATTTCATTGAAAAAAAAAAAAAGTCTGACGTTAGTGGAATAATGCGGCCGTATTGGCGGCGCGGCCGGCGGAATGGCCGAGCGCTTCTAGGCGCTACAGTCTGGAACCGCGCTACCGCTACGGTCGCAGGTTCGAATCCTGCCTCGGGTATGGATGTGTGTGATGTCGGCCTCCTCTTCTGAACAAACGAATGAATTCGCTCAGCACTTTGGTGCATTGGCCACCATATTCTGCACGTACTCTACCAAGGAACTGTCAGTTTGATAGTGGAAACAAGTGGGAGGGGGGGGAGGGGAGTTATCGTGGAGACAAAGGTTTGAATACAGTAAGCAAGTATGAATGGATGTTGGTGGCAGCTGCCATGCAAGGATGAAGAGGCTTGCGCAGGACAGACTAACACTGAATATTACAATAGGAGCGATTAAGTGGTGAAAGTGATAACAGTTGGCCGGCCTGAGTGACCGAGCGGTTCTAGGCGCTACAGTCTGGAACCGAGCGACCGCTACGGTCGCAGGTTCAAATTCTTTCTGGCATGGATGTGTGTGAAGTCCTTAGGTTAGTTAGGTTTAAGTAGTTCTAAGTTCTAGGAGACTGATGACCTCAGCAGTTAAGTCCCATAGTGCTCAGAGCCATTTGTTAACAGTTGCCCGGTGATGCACGTGGCAGCCTCGTCATTAATTCGCTGCGACTGCGTGCTGCCTGCCACAGGTCTGGGCATGCGGCAGCCGGTGGGCCACCTGGACTTCTTCCCGAACGCGGGCCGCTACCAGCCGGGCTGCGAGCTGTGGAAGGTGCCGGAGGCGGCGCTCAGGAAAGGCGTCCGGGGTGTCGTGTCGGCCGCCGCCGACTTCACCGTGTGCTCGCACTCGCGCGCGCCCAGCCTCTTCACCGAGTCCATCAACTCGCACTGCCGCTTCCTCGCCTTCCGCTGCGCCTCCTACATGGCTTTGCACTTGGTGAGCTGCTCTTCCTACACCCGAATACGCTGACAGAAAAAAAAAATCACGACACTTAAAAGAGATAAGGTACAGCAATGAAATTTCGGGAATCCATTTGTCAACGTAACATACACTAATGGCCATTAAAATTGCTACACCGCGAAGATGACGTGCAACAGACGCGAAAATTAACCGACAGGAAGAATTTGCTGTGATATGCAAATGATTAGGTTTTCAGAGCATTCGCACAAGGTTCGCGCCGGTGGTGACACCTACAACGTGCTGACATGAGGAAACTTTCCAACCGATTTCTCTTACACAAACAGCAGTTGACCGGCGTTGCCTGGTAAAACGTTGTTGTGATGTCTCGTGTCAGGAGGAGAAATGCGTACCATCACGTTTCCGACTTTGATAGCGATTGCTGTTTTTCGTATCGCGAGATTGCTGCTCGCGTTGGTCGAGATCCAATGACTGTTAGCAGAATATGGAATCGGTGGGTTCAGGGGGGTAATACGGAACGCCGTGCTGGATCCCAACGGCCTCGTATCATTAGCAGTCGAGATGAAAGGCATCTTATCCGCATACCTGTAACGGATCGTGCAGCCACGTCTCGATCCCTGAGTCAACAGATAGGGACGTTTGCAAGACAACCACCATCTGCACGAACAGTTAGACCACGTTTGCAGCAGCACGGACTATCAGCTCGGAGACCATGGCTGCGGTTGCCCTTGACGCTGCATCACAGACAGGAGCGCCTGCGGTGGTGTACTCGACGACGAACCTGGGTGCACGAATGGCAAAACATCATTTTTTCCGATGCATCCAGGTTCTGTTTACAGCATCATGATGGTCACATACGTGTTTGGCGACATCGCTTGTACGCACATTGGTAGCGTGTATTCGTCATCGCCATACTGGCGTATCACCCGGTGTGATGGTATGGGGTGCCATTGGTTACACGTCTTGCTCATCTCTTGTTCGCATTGACGGCACTTTGAACAGTGGACGTTACATTTCAGATGTGTTACGACCCTTGGGTCTACTCTTCATTCGCCGGCCGCGGTGGTCTATCGGTTCTAGGCGCTCAGTCCGGAGCCGCGCGACTGCTACGATCGCGGGTTCGAATCCTGCCTCGGGCATGGATGCGTGTGATGTCCTTAGGTTAGTTAGGTTTAAGTAGTTCTAAGTTCTAGGGGACTGATGACCACAGATGTTAAGTCCCATAGTGCTCAAAGCCATTTGAACCATTTGAACCCTTCATTCGATCCCTGCGAAACCCTACATTTCAGCAGGATAATGCACGACCGCATGTTACAGTTCCTGTAAGGGCCTTTCTGGACACAGAAAATGTTAGACTGCTGCCCTGGCCAACACATTCTCCAGTTCTCTCACCAACTGAAAACGTCTGGTCAATGGTGTCCGAGCAACTGGCTCGTCACAATACGTCAGTCACTACTCTTGATGAACTGTGGTATCTTGTTGAAGCTGCATGGGCAGCTGTACCTGTACACGCCATCCAAGCTCTGTTTGACTCAATGCCCAGTCGTATCAAGGCCGCTATCACGGCCGGAGGTGGTTGTCCTGGGTACTGATTTCTCAGGATCTATGCACCCAAATTGTGTGAAAATGTAATCACATGACAGTTCTAGTATAATATATTTGTCCAATGAATACCCGTTTATCATCTGCATTTCTTCTTGGTGTATCAATTTTAATGGCCAGTAGTGTATTTAAGTGATTAACATTGCAAGACTACAGGTTTACCATTTCAGGCCAGAATATTTTATTGAAAACGAAAAACTTATTTATTTGGTAATGTTCTTAGATGGTTTTTTTAATGATTCTAGACGCAAGATTTATAAAAATGTGATCCCCTTTTCAAAACGTACTTTGTACACTTGCTTCATTTTATGGACTAAAATAACTAATTATGTAATATTCTCCATTGTAATAAATAGTAAAATGATTATTCAACAATTAACACGCAAAATAAAAATATTCAGTTACACAATGCAATACAGCGAATCAACAACAGCTATGTGTTCTGGTGGTCACGAGGTGCCGCGCACTGCTACATTCACTTTCTGATATTTTCATAGTGATGCCAAACGCTTGTCAGTACTTGCGCATGATGAAATGAAAAGTTTGAGCATAAAAAATATGTACCTCAGGTTTTCATTGGGAAAACGTGTATGCATTGTGTTGTGCAGGTGCTGTATTTCAGTTTGTGGGATGGAGTTTCATGCTTGTTGCACTTGGTCGTTCAATACAGGGACGGTTAATGATGGTTGTGGATGTTTCTGGAGTTGTCGTCCGATGATGCCCCATATGTACTCGACTGGAGACAGATCTGGTGGTCAAGCAGTCCGAGGCAACATGTCACCACTGTGAAGCATGTTGTGTTAGAACAGCGGTGTGTGGGTGATCGTTATCCTGTTGGAAAATACCGGATGGAATGCTGTCCATTACTGGCAGAACAGGTCGAATCACTAGACTGACGTACAAATTTTCAGCCAGGGTGCGTGGGATAACCAAGAGAGTGCTCCTGCTGTTACACGAAATGGCATCTCAGATCGGAACTCCAGGTGTAGGTTCAGTGTGTGTAGCACACAGCTTGCCCTCTTCTAAACAACACACGGTCATCACTGCCACAGAGGCAGAACCAGCTTACATTAGAAAACACAACAGACCTCCATTCTGCCCTCCAACGAGGTTCGCTTGGCACCCCTAAAGTGGCAAATGACGGCGGTTTAGGGCCAGTGGAATGCACGCTACACGGCGTTTGGCTGCTGTTTTCCTTGAAGAAAAGGTACGAACCAGCAAACAAAAGACAAACCTAAAAGTCTACTACTTCTACGTCTACACTCAGAAAACCACCTTATACAGTGCGGCGGGGGGTATCTTGTGCACCACTGTCACTTTCCGTGTTTCTTGGTCTAGTCACAAATAGTATACATGATTAAAGATTGTTGATAACCCTTCGCTTCAGCACGAAACTTTGTAATTTTACCTCTAGGGCCTTTTGCGAAATATACATTGAGGGAAGCAATGTTTTTGTTGACTCCTCAAGGAAAACACGGTCACGGAATTTTAACAGTAGACCACATCGTAAAGCACAACACCTCTCTTCTAGCGTCTATCAGTGGAGTTCGATGAGGATTTTCGTGAAGTTTTCGAGCTTACTAAACGAACCTGTCACGTAGCGTGTTGCTCTCCTTTGGCTTTCCTCTGCTTTTTCTATCAATCCTGATTGGTATGTGTGTTATGCTGACGAGAAATATTCGAGCATCGGTCGGTGAGAGCTTTGTAAGCGCCCTCCTTTAGGTATTTCCAACAATTTATGTGCAAAATGTTACATTTATTTGTGCAGAGGATCAACTGTAGACCCCTTCTCCCAGCATCGATCTGCAGGTGTTCCTGCATTTCGTTACACTTCTCTAGCGTCTTTCTTTTATGTAAGAGCATCATACACGAACAACCTCATGAAGCTTCTTCCACTAGGTCGATTATATATACAGTCCATAATAATCGTCCTGTAATGGGCTCTATATGTCTGTTATTATTCGTACTCATACAGGTAGAGCTAGATATTTAAGAAATGTATGATGGGATAAAAGAAATTATTCTGATACTTAAGGAGACGAAAATTTAATTGTGATTGGGGACTGGAATTCGATAGCAGGAAATGGAAGAGAAGGAAATATAGTAGGTGAATATAGACTCAAATGAAAGAGGAAGCCGCCTAATAGAATTTTGCACAGTGCATAATTTAATCATCGCTAACACTTGGTCTATGAATCGTAAAAGAAGGTTGCATACATGGATGAGACCTGGAGACACTGGAAGGTTTCAGATTGATTATATAGTGGTAAGACAGAGCTTTAGGAAACAGATTTTAAACTGTAAGACATTTCCAGGAGCAAATGTGGGCTCTGACCACAATTTATTGGTTATGAGCTGGAGATTAAAACTGAAGAAATTGCAAAAAGTAGGAAATTAAGGAGCTGGGATCTGGATAAGTTGAAAGAACGAGAGGTTATTGAGGGTTCCAGAGACAGCATTATGCAACATTTGACTAGAACACAAGAAAGGAATACAGCAGAAGGCGAATGGGCAGTTTTAGGAGATGAAATAGTGAAGGTAACAGAGGATCAAATAGGTAAAAAGATAAGGGCAGTAGAAATCCTTGGATCACACAAGATATATTAAATTCAACTGATGAAGGGAGAAAATATAAAAATTCAGCCAATGAAGCAAGTGGAAGGGAATAGAAACGTTTAAAAAATGAGATTGACAGGAAGTAGAAAATGGCTAAGCAGGAATGACTAGAGAACGAATGCAAGGATTTAGAACTATATTTGTCTAGGGGAGAGATAGATACCGAGTACAGGAAAATGAAAGAGACATTTGAGAGAAAAGAGCGGCAGCTATACGAATACCAAGAGCTGAGATGGAAAATTAGTCCTAAGCAAAGAAGGGAAAGCTAGAAGGTGGAAGAAGTATATAGTGGGTCTATACAAGGGAGATAAATCTGAAGGCTATGTTATAGAAAGGGAAGTGGATATAGATGCAGATGAAATGAGAGATCTGGTCCTGCGAGAAGAATTTGACAGAGCCCTGAAAGATGTGAGTCAAAACAAGATCCTAGGAGTAGACATATTACTGATAGCCTTGGAGATTCAGCGATGACTTAATAAGAATGTTATAATTCGACTCGACAAAAAGCAATTACTGACAAGTGTCAAAATTACTGAACTATCAGTTTAATAAGTCATGGTTGCAAAATATTGACACGAGTTCCTTGCAGAAGAGTGGACAAACTGGTAGAAGCCGAGCTCGGGGAACATGAACGTGGGTTCCGGTGAAATGTAGGAACATGTGAGGCAATACTGACCCTACGACTTATCTTAGAAGATAGGTTAAGGACAGACATATCTACGTTTATAGTATTTGTAGGCCTACAGAATTCACTCTTTCAGATTCTGGAGGTAGCAGGGGTAAAATATAGGGAGAGAAAGGCTATTTACAGCTTGTACAGAAAAGAGATGGCAGTTGTAAGAGTTGACGGTCATGAGAGGGAGCAGTGGTTGAGAAAGTAGTGAGACAGGGTTGTAGCCTATCACTGATGTTATTCAATCTGTACGCTGAGCAAGCAGTAAAGAAAACCAAACAAAAATTTGGAGTGGGAATTAAAGTCCAATGAAAATAAATAAAAACCTTGAGATTTGCCGATGACATCGTAATTCTGTCAGAGACAGCAAACGACTTGGAAGAGCAGTTTAACGGAATGGACAGTGCCTTGAATGGAAGATATATGGCGAATGTCAACAAAAGCAAGACATGGATAATGGAATATAGTGGAATTAAACTGGGTGATGCTGAGGGAATTAGATTAGCAAACTAGACACTTAAGGTAGTAGCTAGGTTTTGCTATTTGGGCACCAAAATAACTAACGATGGCCGAAGTAGCATATGAAATATAGACTGGCAATGGCAAGAAAAGCGTTTCTGAAGAAGAGAAATTTGTTAACATCGAATATTGACTTAGATGTTCGGAAGTCTTTGATTAAGGTATTTGTTCGGAGTGTAGCCTTGTATTGAAGTGAAACGTGGACGATAAACAGTTTAGACAAGAAGAGAATAGAAGCTTTCGAAATGTGGTGCAACAGAAGAATGCTGAAGATTACTTGGGTAGGTCATGTAACTAATGAGGAGGTATTGAATAGGACTGGGGTGACAAGAAATTTGTGGCAAACCTTGACTAAAAGAAGGGATCGGTTGATAGAACACATTCTGTGACATGAGGAAACAACAAAGAATTGGAGGGAAGTGTCGGAGGTATTAATTGTTGAGGGAGACCAAGAGATAAATACAGTAAGAAGAAATTACAATGAAATGAATACACGTAGCTGCATACCGCTGTTGATATAAGTCAACGAGGACAGATGAAAATGTGTGCCCCGACCCGGACTCAAACCCGGGATTACCTGCTTACATGGCAGACGCTCTATCCATTTTTTTTATCTCATTTTGTTCGTTTTCGTTCGTTACATCTGCTCGTGGCGGACGTCGCAGGACATCCGTTTCAGTTCGTCGTTGATCCATTAACTCAGTTTTTTTTTAATTACAGAGGGCAGCTAACCCTCTCACCGAACACTCCGAGTTACCGTGCCCACCAAGGACACAGAGGATAGTGCGACTGCAGGGACCTATCTCTGGTACGCCTCCCGTGAGACCCACATTCCCAACTTACTGTCCTGCACTATATTCATAGTGCCCCTGCCTATCATACTCATTACTCGCGGCTTTTTGCCGATTCCCGTAAGAGTTCGGGCACTATTTGTGCATTCGCACAGAAGAAGATGGTCAAATGACCGGTGAGCTTTAAATATATATATATGAAGATGGTGTCTGTTCTGTTGGACATGTCCGAAGAATAGTAGAATTATATGTAGTTTTATTACCCAGAACAATCGTTCAGAATATGGAGTTTTAATTATTATGTAGGAAGATTTATTAGGAGACAAGTCCTGTTTTGTGTATTTTATTATTTGCGTGAGGTATTCCACCTGGTGTCCGTGCCGTTCCAAGAGAGTTGAAGGCATACTTGGATTCTTGACGGGCAAAGTAGTGAAAGGCGGCAAAGAGTCTTCTGCGCCAGTCACGCTGGCAAGGAATATCCCTGACCAGAAGTTGGTATCAACAATGTATATATGTATGAATTGAAAAAAGGCTTGTTATTCGTTAGCCAGAAGGCCTAATGTAAAAAGATGCTTATCTGTGTTGTATTTAAAGGCACATTAAAAGCCTTACGAGATCGGAGCTGCCAAATCCTGGTTTTTAGTAAAAAAATCTACAGATAAAAAGAGTCTTAATAAGCGGGGGTTCGCAGACTACTCCGAAATGAAGATCACAAAGCGGTAACTTAAAATATAAACGAACACTCGCACTTTTCATTATTTCCATAGGCGTACTGACATCGACTTGAAGGCGATCAATAACCTTAAATTCAATTACATAATAACAAAGGCATCTGCTTTTCTAAACGGTGTGTAGCTCAGTCTGTAAATGTTTTGAAATCCTCTTTGAGGAACACACTTCACTACGAAATAATAAACCAGCATGTGGAGGACGGCGACCAGGCTAGCTGTGTGGTCTAACGCGCTGCTTCCCGAGCTGGAAGGCGTGCTGGTCTCCGGCACGAAACCGCCCGGCGGATTTGTGTCGAGCTCCAGTGTGCCGGCCAGCCTGTGGACAGTTTCTAAGGAGGTTTCCATCAACCTCACGAATTCGGGCTGGTTCCCCTTATTCCGCCTCAGTTACACTATGTCGGCGATTGTTGCGCAACACTGTCTCCACGTACGCGTTCACCGTGACTACTCTACCACACCCCTGCTTCAATACACAACACACACAATGTGGAGGACATCTAACTGCAGCTTAACACTCGGTATACATTGATCAACCAGAACATTATGACCACCTACCTAGCAGCTGGTATGTCCATCTTTGGCGCGGATAACAGCGGCGATGCGTCGTGGCGTGGAAGCAAAGGCCTTGGTAGGTAGCAGGAGGGAGTTGGCACCACATCTGCACACACAAGTCACCTAATTATCACAAATTCCAGGGAGGGGGCAATGAGTCATGACGCCATGTTCAGTCACATCCCAGATGTGTTTGTTTGATCGTGTTCAGATATGGCGAGTTGCAGGGGGGGGGGGGGGGGTAGCACATCATTTGGAACTTGCCACTGTGTTTCTCTAATCACTCCTTCATGCTCCTTGCCTTGTGACATGACGCATTATCTTGTTGAAAAATGCCGCTGCCGTTTGGAAACATGATCGTCGTGAAGGGGGTATAAGTGGTCTGCAACCAGTGTACGATACTTCTTGGCCGTCATGCTGCCTTGCACGAGCTCCATTGTGTAACACGACAGCCTATTGTAAAGAGAGGAGACACTAATTCAATCACAGACTTCAATCACAAACACGCGACCGCGGACGGAAAAACGACGGCTAAGATCGGGTCATATTCGTGTTGACACCTGAAATCAGCTTGGCAGCAGCACGTGGGAGGTCAGTCTCACATTATGCTCCACAGATGGCGTTGTCTCTGGACTTCCACAGAACGCTAAGGTGACCCCCAGGCCGGGAAAACCCGTCCGTTGGGCAGCACAATGGCTGCTTGTTTCTCATGGCCGCTTTCCGCGCGCGGTGCAAAATTAAAACTTGCCCCAAAATTAAAAAAAAAATATTGAGACATATGTGTCACTGAAGAGCCACTAGGCTCATCTGAAGCGGAAGAGATGGACGATTGCGCTTGTGAAGACGCGCCATCGATATCCGCATTAGTTTATAAGTTATTGTAAGCTAAATGTTATAAATAATTCCTGAGGTGAATAGCTCATCAACGCATTAGGCGATTGCAACAAATGAGGTGTCTACGGATACATCTCATACAACTGTATCAGACTGTAATAGTCGATGTACCGACAGTATCACAGATTTTAATGAGAGGCCGAAAAGTGGATTTCACGCAAGTAAAAACAGCTTTTCTTACCAAATAAATAGAGAAACATTAAAAGCAGCGGCTGTACTGTAAACAGTAGATACATAGGGAATTATCTAATGTATAGTGTAAATTATTTGTCAATATTTACAAATATAAATTCAAAAACAGAGGAAAACCATAGAAATTATCGTTTATGA
The DNA here is from genome assembly GCF_021461385.2 of Schistocerca piceifrons. Taxonomy (NCBI): domain Eukaryota; kingdom Metazoa; phylum Arthropoda; class Insecta; order Orthoptera; family Acrididae; genus Schistocerca; species Schistocerca piceifrons. Next base: position 660,776,191 of record NC_060138.1, read on the forward strand.
ATGAATTATGGTTGATAAAAGAAAACCGATAACAGCACAATATTTCTCGGAAAATTTCCTAGTTATTTGATGCATCACATATGTATAAAAAGTTAAAAATAAGAACTTAAGCAATTTTCACATTCAGTAGTTTAACTGACTTCAGTGGTGTCCCACTGAAGTTCCCTGGTGAGCACCGAAGATTTGGAGGGGTGTCTGCGTTTGGACGCTATTAGAGACGGTCAGGCTGTCTTAGTCTGTCTTAGGAGAACGTTTTCTCTGATGAACGGTGAAATAGTCGCTGGTTCCCGTGTATGGCTTATTCAGAGTTCCTACTTCCGGACATAGAAAATTTTTCGGCATCTCATGGACTCGTTAGTTTTCGAGTTGCGTGTGTGAGTTGGCGCCCAGTAGAGGAAGCGTAGACAAACTTGTAAGTCCAGCCACATTTACTGAAGTGTTAGCCCAAAACACTCTCATGTGTGGGTAAGTATTTTCGTGCGGGTCATCATACTCTCATAATCTGTCCTCGATCAAACTCAGATAGATCGCGCGCCTTCCCCATCCTACACACGGACCGCGCGCTCACTGATACTACATGCACCGTGTGTGTGTCTGACTAGCAGTCACTCCTCGCCAGGCGACGCTGCTATCGTCTGGACGAGTTTATATCGATAGTAGGTCGGTGGTCATTATGTTCTGGCTGATCAGTCTATATAACATTTTGCAATGCTCCTTTGACATCGAAACATGTTCGAACGAACAGACACTACGGCGGCGACAGCCGTTATGAAATAAATTAAATGCATTCACAATGCGACTATGGACGACCATCGTCTGTATATTGGAATGACAGCAATGAAAATTTGTGCCAGACTGGGACACGAAGCCGAATCTCCCGCTTATCGCGAGCAGGCTGTGGAGCTTGCTCGGATAGCCAAATGGTAAGACGACAGCTCGTGGAAAATCCAGGTTCGAGTCCCGGTCAATCATAAATTTTCATTGTCATTCCATTGTACAGCTGATGGTTTTCCATATTCGCATTGCGAATGCATTTCATGTAAACATTCCGTAGGACACGTTTTGAAATTTTACACACGGCCTTTAAATGTTTTGGATCATCTCACGACGTGCCTTGAGTCATAAAATGGGTTTGTTTGCAGTAAGACTCGTATAAGCACGTTCAGTGCGGCTACTCTTGACGCGGGCGTAGACGGGGGGGAACCGAATTTGCTGGGCCAGTGACGACACGCTCACACGAGGGGCAATACGTGCTGTTCTCAGACGAGGCGTCGTTCTGCTTGCAGCATCACGATGGACGTGTCCGCATCTAGAGGCTTCTAGCAAACCGAACGTCGCCAGATCTACACACAATAACAGTCTCACACACGCACACACACACACACACACACACAAATTATCCCAACGACCTGAATTTGCGTTCCGCCTGACTTGCATGAAGCTTGCTTGCAGATCATCTAATCTCTTTGCGTTCGCCCATACAAAATGGTTATACACAAGAAACAATACAGAACACTGCTCTTTATGACAATCAGCTCATGTATAAATTAATACCACAATATTTCAGATATTAGGAAATACATTATTTTGGACGGGACAGTCCTTAACGCTTGTAAAATCTACGCTATTACAACAGGTACCATTTCAAAAGTATTACCACACTTATTATTTTCTAAGAAAATTAATATCTGTAATTCTGCCACATGGATCCTTCAATATTCCTTAGTAAAAAGTAAATACAATTTTATGAATAAGGGATTTCACTCAGGATGACACCTAGATCTATGCGGAGTTCAAGTCACCTATTGTGCTTGTTATCTAGCACAAAGTGACACTAAATATCTGAGGTTTTCATGAGCAGCTTCTTGCGCAAATCTTAGGACTTTAAATGAGATGTCATTTTTGTTCTGAAATGTATTCTTACTCAACGCCTATAACAATTGCAAAATGAAGCTTTTGTGCCTGACCGAGACTCAACATGCTAATTTCTGGTAAGTCTGTCTTTTTTCTGGTGGATTAGGGCTTTTATCCGTGTCAAGTCGTCAAGTAACCAGGGAAAATGTTGAATTTCTTTTCATTCACAAGACACGAAGTATGAGCGTGTATAAACTTGAAATAGCGTGACGTTGGGGATTCAATCCGTACACCTAATTGGATTGTTAACTAAGCACAGCCAAATATTATAACTTGAATTTTTCACCAGTGGCGAGAATCTTTATGTTAAAAAGACGACAAAATTTATTTTTCTTGGCAAGGATTCAAATCCGGCACCTATAGCCGTTGTTTTCTAAGGAGGCATAGACAAATACCGATTTTCTTTCATCATTAGAGAGATGTGACAAAAAATAATGCGACAGGAAGTTGATGCGCTGACTGGGAGTCCAGTCTCATACACATCGTCACGAAGAGACGTTAACTATCGAATCCTTGTTCATCACTAGAGGCATGCTGTGATGGAAAGTTCTGTGCTGACTGGCAATCGAATTCCCCGCCCACACACACAAACACATACACATATATGTCGCCTTTGTTAGCTGCACACCAAAAGACGGTAACTTTCGAATTCTTTTTCAACGGTAGCTGGGAGTAGCTTATTTGAGCTTCAAATGACCGAATTAAAAATTCGAACATGAAATGATGTGATGCACAGTTTATTGTCTGGCTGAGAGTTGAAACTGGAATCTATCGTTATTGTTGACAACAAATTTTTCACCAGTAGTTCAGTGCGCACATGCTAGAGCTTGAAATGAAACTATGAATATTTTTGAGTAGAACCACCAAGTTTTCGAACCCAGATACATGCCTTTCTTGGAGACGTAGAGGACTTTGCAGTCTTGGCGAAAGCACCAAGCTGGCCGCAGTGGCCTGGCGGTTCTAGGCGCTTCAGTCTGGAACTGCGCTGCTGTTAAGTCGCAGGTTCGAATTCTGCCTCGGGCATGGATGTGTGTGATGTCGTTAAGTTAGTCAGATTTAAGTAGTTCTAAGTCTAGGGGACTGATGACCTCAGATGTTAAGTCCGATAGTGCTTACAGCCATTAGAACCATTTTGAACCATTTTTTTGAAAGCAACAAAATTAAGGAACTGTATAGTCTCGAGAGGATAAAATTCTGCGAAAGGAGTAATGCGAACTCTAATTCCAGTCCTGCACCAAGATTTTCAAAGTTTCAAGTGGGAATACAGTGGAAGAGGAATGGGTTACTTTGACAGGTGAAATCGTGAACGAAGCGGAGGATCCCTTGGGGAGACCGACAAATCCTAAGAGAAATTCTTGGATATCAAAGGAGATAATTAGTTTAATAGATGAGAGAAGAAAATATAAAAATGCAACAAATGAAGCGGGTGAAAGAGACCACAATCGTCTATAAAATGTGATGACAGGAAGTGCCAAATGACTAAGCAGGAATGGCCAGTGGACAAATGTAAGGATTTAGAAGCATATCTCACTAGGCGAAAGATAGATACCACCTACAGGAAAATTAAACAGGTAGAGAATAGGGAAACAGTTGTATGAGTATCAAGAGCTCAGATGGAAAACCTGTACTGCACAAAGGGGGGAAAGGCGAAAGGGTGACGGAATATACAGAGTGATTAAACATTGGAAATGAGCTTGAAGCCAATATTATAGAAAGGTAAGAGATGAGATGGGACATAAATTATGATACTACGAGATGAATTGCACAGAGCAGTGAAAGGCCTAAGTCGATACAAGGCCCCTGGAGTAGTCGACATTCCGTCACAACCACTGATAGTCTTGGGACGGCCAGCCCTGACAAAGTTATTCCACTAGGTGTGCAAATAATAAGAGACATGTGAAATACCTTCAGATTTTCAGAAGAATATAATAATTCCAGTACCATAGAAAGCACGTGCTGACAGGTGTGAATGTTACCGAACTATCAGTTTAATACTCGTTAAGTCATGGTGGCAAAGTACTAACACGAATAGAAAAACTGGTAGAAGCCGACCTCTTGGAAGATCAGTTTGGATTCCAGAGAAATGTATAAGCATGCGAGGCGATGCTGACCATACGATTTATCTTAGAAGATTGCATTTGGAGACTTAGGGAAAGCTTCTGACAGTGTTGACTGGATTAACATTTTCGAAAATGGAGGGGTAAAATACGGGGACCGAAAGGCTGTTTATAGCTTATGCAAAAACCAGAAGGCAGTTGTAAGTGTCCAGGGACATGAAAAGGATGCAGTTGTTGAGAAGGGAGTGAGGTGGGATTATAGCCCATCTAAGATGTTATTCAGTCTGCACACAGAGCAAGCAGTAAAGGAAAGCAAAGATAACTTGGAGAAGAAATTAAAGTTCAGATAGAAGAAATAAAGACTTTGAGGTTTGCCGATGACACTATCATTGTGTCACAGACAATAAAGGACTAGAAATGACAACTGAATGGAATACACAGTGTCTTGAAAGGAGGAAATAAAACGAACTTCAAAAGAAGCAAAACAAGGATAATGGAAAGTAGTCGAATTAAATTAGACGATTCTGAGGGAATAAGATTATAAAATGAAACACTAAAAGTAGTAGATGAGTTTGCTATTTGGATAGTATTATTACTGATGATGGCCAAGTAGGGAGGATGTAAAACGTGTTTCTGAAGAAGAGAAATACGTTAACATCGAATATAGGTGTAAGTTTTATGAAGTCTTTATTGACGGTATTTGTGTGGAATGTATCCAAGAATGGAAGTGAAAGTTTGACGATAAACAATTCAGACTAGAAGAGAATAGAAAGTTTTGAAATGTGGTGCTACAGAAGGATGCCGAAAATTAAGTAGGTAGATCTTGTAACTAAAAATGAGGTACTGAATAGAATTAGGGTGAAAAAAGTTTGTGGTTCAACGTAAATAAAAGAAGGAATTTGTTGATAGGACACGTTCTGAGACATCAAAAGGTCGCCATTTTTATATTGGAGAGAGATGTGGAGCGTAAAAATTATAGAGTGAGACCAAGAGATGAATACTGTAAGCAGCTTCAGAAGGATGTGACTTGCAGTAATTATTGCGAGATGAAGGGGCATGCACAGTATCCAGCAGCATGGATATCTGTATCAAACCAGTCTTTCGACTGAAGACACAACAACGACAATACAAGTTATTACGAATACTTTGGACGCTTCAATTGACGTTGTCCCCCTAAATTAATTCTTCCCAATGAATTACAATCTTGAGATGTGGAGGATTCTAAACCGCTACCTACAGCGTTACAAAACTACCACTTTAACCATTGTGCAGTCCTGGCACTTTTGGTACGCTGACGGTGTGGCACGCGAGGCAACTTATTTTCTTAAAAACCTATAATAGTCGCAGGAACACGACCTTTATTTTTAATCTGTGAGAAGTGTATCATTATTAATAAATACGATATTGCAAGACAAAGTACATAGCGACGATATTCGAAATAATGCTTACATGTAAATTATTTATGAAATATTTCTGCTCGTACTGAAGTGTATTATACAGTTCTAAACTGACAGCTGAAACAATTAATTGAATGATAAAAATTGATCCCATCTCGGAAACACTCGATGTTTAATACGAGTATAGTAAAATCCACAGTTGTCTTTATTAGACCTATGAATTTCGCTGAAATATTTAAAAACTGATCCTAGTTGTAACTGAATAGCCCTAAGCAATATTAACTATTGAGATTGCACTTAATATTTCAGTCAAATCGCGATTAAAATCTTTGTTTACAGTTCTCAGATCACTTAGTCGAGAGTGAATTTGACTTCTGTGGCGTACGAATGCTCTCTAGGCTCTGTTACACTTCGTTTCTTGTTGTCTTGTCCGTAGGTTCTTCTTTCTGTCAAGGCGATATGTCACAGCTGTGTGAACCTGATAGAGGTCTCCGGACAACCACGGAGGATGAACACAGGAGTATACTCAGTTGCAGTGATGACCGCCTTTCAGGACCAGCGCATAGATCAGGAACATCTTTCAGCTAAGCGTTAGCAGGTTTACCATACGTCGTCGGCTCTACCAGGAAGTAAGATATGGACGACGAATGAGAAGGCATTTTCCCTCGGCCAAATAGCTCTGCCCATGTATATCATCAAAATGGAGCGAGATTAGACAGTAAATATGCATAGCAGAAATACAGGTGAGGCCAAACATCTGTCACAGTTTGGAGCTGGATGTTAGCAATTGGTTGCAGTCTTTTGTGGAAATGTCACCATTCCCTTTTTAACTAAAGGTCATAATGTTTCCTTTTGTTCGTCACAGATTCTAGCAACTTTTTGAGCTTAGAAGACGGGTTCGGAAGGCAAGAAAAATATACCAACGAAATGGCCGAGAGTTTAGACATGACATGCAATAGAGGCAACTAAAAGAAAGGTATATATCTGAGATATGTGATACAAACCAACCGGGAGTGAAAAAAAAATTATGCGATTGTCAAGATCATCGATATACTTGAAGAAATGCATGGTACACAACTTGCCTGAGGAATGGTACTCTGCACTTATTGCTGTAACATGGTTTCATGCTTTCAATTTTTTCTGCTGGCTTAAGTCGGTGTTATGGTCTGAAGTACCTTTCTCTGACGTTTGCATGTCAGCTATGGTATATTTTCTGGTGAAATATCATGTATGATATGTGAAGTTGACACAATATTTTTCAACTGTGAAGATGATCAATGATATAAACCGATTCTGAAGAAATATTTTTTCAGACAGCACGTTGTGTACCACGCATTTCTCCAAGAAACAGGGAGTGATTTATTCGTGGAGACCTGGGCACGCCCTATAAATTTATACCTGAGAAAATGAGATATCTGACTCTGCTATCCACAACCAAGACTGAAGGTCAGATCACAAAAAACTGGAAGATGTTTGCGGAAGTTCTCGTTCAGGTTCTTCCTCAAGATGGTGACGAAAAGGACGACAAAGAATATCATGAAAAACAGAGAGGAGCTCCAAGAGCCTTATGACAATACAGCCGCCATATATCCGCGTACGAGTATACAGGTGGTTGAAATCATATTGACAGGAAAAAAAAATAGCTCATCGTTTCAGTTGCAAATCAGAGGTGGTGGTACACTCTGTAAGTCATTAAATAGTTCCTTATATGAGCTGAGTATTCATTGGATGCATGATACAGGGACGTTTTACAAAATGCTGGAAGACAGCAGAAGCAGGCATTATAAAAAAATTGAGGAGTTGAAGATTCCATACTCCCCTAATCATACCAGCCTGTCTGTAAGAAATGTTCTTCGTAATATTTTGTAAAAATTGGTAATCTGTAGATTAAAATGTCTCAGGATTCTAACGGGATTAGATAATGCTCAGTATGGTTCCAGAGCAGCTGAAAATATGGAGCACGCAATTAATGAGGTGAGAAAATTGGTATAAACGGTAGAGACAAAAATGTAATAGCTCATAGAGTTATCTTGATGTTTAGGGCATTTGATAACTTACAGCATCCTTCATTCTTAGGAGAACGGGTTACACTATAATGTTATACTATTGTCTACTGGGTTACTGCAGAGACCGATGCGTGACACTGTGAAGTTTCACATCAACAGTTAGCAAACATATTACGAAAGGATGCACTCGGTGATCTGTTCGCGGCCCTGAATTCTAGGATGTTGACTTAGACTCACTTCTGGATAGATTAGAAAACGATCAATACTTACTGAGACTTGTTAGACACTCAGTGTCAACACAGAATAAGTAGCAAGGAGAGGTAGTCGGGTAATGTATAAAATTATTAATATGAGGCAAATGAGATATTGTCTGTTCCGAAGAGAAATTTCACTTCTCCACGAGTCTGTACTAAACGCAGTCGTGCGCTGCGGTGTCAGTGTTAGGCATACTGACTAGGAAGTGAGAAGAAAGTTCTTTTTGAGTCATCAGTCTTCTGACTGGTCTGATGTGGTCCCGCCACGAATGCCTCTCTTGTGTCAACCTCTTCATCTCAGAGTATCACTTGCAATCTACGTCCTCAATTATTTTCTGGATATATTCCAACCTATGTCTTCCTCTACAGTTTTTACCCTCAACAGCTCCCTTTAATACCACGGAAGTTATTCCGTGATGTCTTAACAGATGTCGTTCACCCTGTTCCTTCTTCCTGTCTATGTTTTCCATGTATACCTTTACTCTCAGATTCTGCGGAGAACCTCCTCGTTCCTTACCTTATCAGTCCACCTAATTTTCAACATTCTTCTGTAGCACCACATCTCACAGTCTTCGATTCTCTTCTGTTCCGGTTTTCCTACAGTCCATGCTTCGCTACCATACAATGCTGTGTGTCAAACCCACATTCTCAGAAATTTATTTCTACAGTTGAGGTCTAGATCAGTACTAGTAGATTTTTCTTGGATATGGATGCCTTTCTGCTAGCGCTAGTCTGCTTTTAAATGTCCTCCTTGCTCCGTCAATCATGGGTTATTGCAAAACTGGGAACTGCAAAAGGTAGGAATTCAAGGAGATGGGACCTGGATAAACTGAAAGAACCAGAGGCTGTAGAGAATTTCAGGAAGAGCATTAGGTAACGATTGAAAAGAAAAGGGGCAAGAGATATAGTAGAAGAATAATGGGTGGCTTTGAGGGATGAAATAGTGAAGGCAGCAGAGGATCAAGTAGGTAAAAAGACATGGGCTAGTAGAAATCCATGGGTAGCAGAAGAGATATTGAATTTAATTGACGAAAGGAGAAAATATAAAAAAGTAGTAAGTGAAGCAGGAGAAAAGGAATACAAACGTCTCCAAAATGAGATCGGCAGGAAGTACAAAATGGCTAAGCAGGTATGCCTAGAGAAGAAATGTAAGGATGTAGAAGCTTGTATCACTAGGGGTAAGATAGATACTGCCTGCAGGAAAATTAAAGAGACCTTTGGAGGAAAGAGAGCCACCTGTATGAATATCAAGAGCTCAGATGGAAACCCTGTCCCAAGCAAAGGAGTGAAAGCAGAAAGGTGGAAGGAGTAAGTAGAAGATATATACATGGGAGATATACTTGAGGGCAATATTATGTAAATGGATGAGGACATAGATGAAGATGAAATAGGTGATATGATACTGCGTGAAGAGTTTGACAGAACATTGAAAGACCTAAGTCGAAACAAGGCCCCTGGAGTAGACAAAAAATACCCTCAGACTTCAAGAAGAATATAAGAATTCCAATATCAAAGAATGTAGGTACTGACAGATGTGAAAATTACCCAACTATCAGGGTAATAAGTAACAGCTGCAAGATACTAACACGAATTCTTTGCAGGCGAAGGGTAAAAATTGGTAGAAGCCGACCTCGGGGAAGATCAGATAGTATTCTATAAAAATGTGGGAACACGTGAGGCAATACTGATTCTGCGACTTATCTTAGAAGATAGGTTAAGGAAAGGCAAACCTATGTTTCCAGCATTTGTAGATTTAGAGAAAGCTTTTGACCATATTGACTGGAATACTCTCCTTCAAATTCTGGAAGTGGCAGGAGTAAAATACAGGGAGCTAAAGGCTATGTACAATTTGCACAGATACCAGATGGCAATTATAAGAGTCGAGGGGCATAAAAGGGAAACAGTGGGTGATATGGGAGTGACACAGTGTTGTAGCCTATCGCCGATGTTATTCAATCTGCATATTGAGCAAGTAGTAAATGAAACAATAGAAAAATTCCGAGTAGGAATTAAAATCCGTGGAGAAGATATCAAAACTTTGAGATTTGCCGACGACATTGCAATTCTGTCAGAGACAGCAAAGGACTTGGAAGAGCAGTTGAACGGAATGGACAGTGTCTTGAAAGGAGGATATAAGATGAACATCAACAAAAGCAAAACCAGGATAATGGAATGTAGTCGAATTAAATCAGGTGATGCTGACGGAATTAGATTAGGAAATGAGACACTCAAAGTAGTAAACGAGTTTTGCTATTTGGGAAGCAAAATAACTGATGACTGTCGAAGTAGGGAGGATATAAAATGTAGACTGACTACGGCGAGGAAAGCTTTTCTGAAGAAGAGAAATTTGTTAACATCGACTATAGATTTAAGTGTCGGGAAGTCTTTTCTGAAAGTATTTGTATGGAGTGTAGCCATGTATGGAAGTGAAACATGGATGATAACTAGTTTAGACAAAAAGAGAATAGAAGCTTTCGAAATGTGGTGCTACAGAAGAATTCAGAAGATTAGACGGGTAGATCACGTAAGTAATGAGGAGGTACTGAATAGAATTGGGAAGAAGAGGAATTTGTGGCACAAGTTGACTAGAAGAGGGGATCAGTTGGTAGGACACGTTCTGAGACATCAAGGGATCACCAATTTAGTATTGAACGGCAGCGTGGAGGGTAAAATTCGTAGAGGGAGACCAGGAGAGGAATACAGTAAGCAGATTCAGAGGGATGTAGATTGCAGTTGTTATTGGAAGATGAAGAGGATAGAGAATAGAGTAGTATAGAGAGCTGCATCAAACCAGTCTCTGGATTGAAGACCACGACAACAGGTAGCAGAATCCCTTAACTTCGTCTTCTTTGTGATCACTAAACGAGATGTTAAGTTTCTCGCTGTTGTCATATCTGCTACTTCTCATTAGTTTCGTCTTTCTTCGTTTTGTCCTCAGTTGATATTTTGTACTCATTAGACAGTCCATTTTATTCGGCAGATCCTATAATTCTTCTTCTGTTTCACTCAGTACAGCAATGTTGTCAGAGAATCTTGTCATTGATGTCCTTTGACTTTGAAATTTAATCTCACTCTCGAATTTTCGTTTTATTTCCGTCATTGGTTATTCGATCTTTAGATTATACCCTTTTTAATCCGAGTACATCGTGCTTGGTCATCCACTCTTATTGTGCTCTATTGATTCTTGTGCATATTATTTCCTATTAGTTCGTGTATATATTATGTATTACCCGACTTATCTATAGCTATCCTTATTTTTCTCAGAATTTCGAACATCTTGCACTATTTGACATTGCCGAACGCTTTTTCGAGGTTGACAAATCCTATGAACGTGTCTTGATTTTTCTTTAGTCTTGCTTCCGTTATCAACCGCAGTGTCACAACTGCTCCTCTGGTGCCTTTACCTTTCCTCAAGCCGAACTGATCGTCATTTAACACATTGTCAATGTTCTTTTGAGAGAAGTATAGCAAGGAATTCTGCCAAGAAGCAGTAGAGCTTTCAGTAGTACATCTACAGACGTACCAACTATATTAATAGGCTAGTGCTCCTAGGAATTACAAATCAGAAAAATGTTTCCATTTGTTGACTGAACAAAAAATAATACGGAAGAACGCGCGAAGCTCTGGGGAACCAGCATCAAATCCTTGAGTAACAAAGAATTTAATATTTGAGGAATGGCAGCTGAGATGGAATTCCTCAGGCACAGGATGCAAAATGCTTCTGTTTCTTCCTTATGTACACGAGAGACTTCAGATAACACATTTTGAGCCAAGTATGGGACCGGTTCACTACGTTTCCGGGCATGGGACACACATTATATATTTGAAAACAATTGATAAAAGGGCAACGACCAGGTGTGACTGTGGTGAAATCGTCATTGCAGTTCATGTCCTATGGTAATGTCCATTACTTGGTGATATTGCATGGAGTGCTAAGCAGGCAGTAAGAAGTAAAACTGTTTACGACGTACAGTAAAAGACCACTTTGATACACTAAATTTCTATATGATCCTATCTCAGGAAAATCTAGTCTTAACTGTAGCCAACAGACACCACAGCAGAGACTTGTGAGGTCTGTAAACAAAAGGAGGCCTGATATCTCTACGATAACTTGACCCAATAGGGGAAGAGTGGGGAGATGCCCAGAAGCGTACCTAAGAGGAATCAGAAGAATCATTGAAAGATGTGTGATGCGCTCTGGTCTTTCGCTGTGCCATTTGGAGGCAGCAGGATTTTGCTGGAATTGGCAGCGTAGCCGATCTGGTACGAAGCGTACAGGAAAACGAGATGTATTCCGACAGCAGTGAAATGGCTGTGTATGTGTTTATTTTAAACTACACTAAAGACAAACATTGAGTTCACATAAGGTAGCATACTTTTTACTGTACTCCAAGGATCAGTGACTAAATTTTCCGTGATAGTATTGGTATTAGTAACAATCTTCAGCAGTGGTTGTTGCTGCAGAAAAATCAGGGTGGTGGTAGTAGTAATAGATACTTTTCATACATGTAAAGTTGTATTGTTTGCCATTATATTAATAGCGTATGGTGTTGTAGCAGTACTAGTGTCATAGGTGTAAAGAGAACAGTAAAGTCAGTCGAAACAGTTTGAAATAACGAAAATCGATGTCTCATTTTCTGTCAAAGTAAAGGAACACGCAACTGAGAGCGGAAAGAATGTCAAAGGAAAATTTCCTGTAGAGTAGCTTGTAGATAGCCATCTGAATGTTAGAGCGATAATAGCAAAAAGAAATACAGATAAGGAAATGTTCAGAATAGAAGAAAAAGAAATAGATTATCATCAGGTTTCACCTAAATGTTATTCTATACGGAATTGCCCGTTTAAGTCCTCAAGAAAGTGGAATATGATAAATAAAAGCACCTACTCGACAACATTTAAATTACTATTCTGCACTTTACATGCAGGTCTTGGCAGAGGGTTCACAGAACCACTTTCATGCCATTTCTCGACCTTTCCACTCTCGAATAGCACGTGGAAAGAACGAATAAGTAAATATGTGCATGTGAGTTTTGATTTCTCTTTGTTTATTACGACCATAGATACTGGAATACACGCTTAGTTCAGAGTGAACCCAACCAGGGCTCTATAGCCCGCAATTGCCACAACATTTTGTGTTATAATTGGTTCACTATCGACAACAAGGTTGTTTACGGCAGTGTGAATTTTTGTTAGTGACTGGTGATTGAATACAGAGTTACGCTGTAATTATCAATTTACTCATGGATTTTTTGAGTAAGTTTTTAAGTGAAAAACAATGGCTGGGTGCGCGGTCACCAGTTGTGCTAAACAGAGCAGACAACTAAGTAAGTCAGGAATTAAGTTTCATATATTTCCTAATAACAATGAAACGAAACGAAAATGGATAAATGTAAACGTGCAGATTCGTTTTCAGTTGAAAATGTTCATGTCTGCTCAATGCATTTTACTGATTCCGATTATGAAAGTGATTTGAAAAGTGAACTGTCGAAGTTGAAGACTGACGCTGCTGCAGCTCTAAACCTACAATCCTCAGCGTAGTAATGAGCGTAATAATGAGAGAAGGAAATGGGGACAAAAACGAAGCTACTGTAAAGGTGAAGATATTTGACAGGTAAATATGCTATCAACTAATGAAGGAATTGGTACTAGATGAGACTTTAACGGTGAAAACAAACACTGCTGTGATGCGACATTGCGTGCTCACGTCAATAATTAGAAATTATGGAAACAGAAATAAAAGACCTTAGGCATAAAAATGCAGATTTAACGCACCGTCTTTCAATGTAGCGCTGAGTTACTCAAATTAAAACGTGTTCAGAAAGTTATTCAGGGCCTTTTTAATGACATCAACAAAAGTGCTTGTGAAAGAATGTGTACTAACCGTCACGTGAAGACACTGGAAAGGCTGCATCTTTACGTTGCCTATCTGTGACCACTCTTTGCCTGTCACCAAAAGAATTAAGCTTCGATTTTGACCGTAATGCGAGCGAAATCCAGTCAGGTAGTACATCAAAGAATGGGAAAGAATATGATGCCTTAACTACTAATATATTGGCGCAAACTCGAACTACGAGTATAGAACCATTATTTTCTGAGCATCAAGTCACTTATTGTCTACGGGAAAGTGGATGAGACAACAAGGAAGTTTAAGAGTCCATTTGAGAGGTGCGAGAAAATTTTGAGAACTGCACCAAATACGAAGGGGAAAATGTTCCATATTTGAAGGAAAATGTTGAGCAGTCAAAAATGACTGCAGGTTATGTTGCTTATAGGGTTAATTGCAAACATCCCGAAGTAGCATATTTGTACGGTAAACCGATTGATCACGTAAATTTTTCAGGAAAGAACTGGTTTCAAACAATTTAAAGCGGATCTTTAATGAAACAAACTGAAAGATTTATGGAATTTGCTTTGAAAGTGGAAAGGGAATTTCAACAATCACATGGTAATACATTGACCGTAACCCAAAAATTTGTTTTCAATTTTAAAGGACATAATAAATGAGAATTATCCAGGAATTCAGGACTTTGCTGTAATGTGCTTCGAAAGGACACGAAATTTCATCAGTATGAAAGTTATCAACAAGAAAAAAAATGCAAAGGTAGTAAGCGAACTGAAAGTGAACGAAAGGAAGAACTAAAAAAAAAAAGAAAGAAAACAGTTATAGCGCATAACTTCTCACAATAGGAAAAGGAAACCGATTAATGCAGTTAGAGTGTAAAGTGACATTGTAGGACGTTTCTCCTTACTATAGTTGTATGTAGTATAAAACTGTGTGAGTCTCTTCCCCCAGAAATAATGCAGTGCCCTCCGAGATGGTGAAAGACATTGACGTCGTTCGGAAACTTTACACTAGCATTTCACCGATCACAGAAGAATATAGTCTAACTAATACATAAACTTAATGTAATAACAATAATAATAGTACAGTAAAACATGGGAAATGTCGAAAACATTCATATGTACGTATGAGTTAAATATGTGCGAGCCGGCCGTTGTGGCCGGGCGGTACTAGGCGATTCAGTCTGGAACCGCGCGACCACTACTGTCGCAGGTTCGAATCCTGCCTCGGGCAAGGATGTGTGTGAAGTCCTTAGGTGAGTTAGGTTTAAGTAGTTCTAAGTTGTACGGCACTGAAGACCTCAGATGTTAAGTCCCGTAGTGCTTAGAGCCATTTTTGTATTATGTGCGCCCTGTGTGCCTACAAACTTCAGCGCAATGCGGCGTGGCGAGAGAATTTATGGTGACGTCACAACTCGCAGCCCGCCTGCACGTGACCCCTACCGTGTATTCTAGTGTCCGTGATTACTACTGTAAAATGGGAAGCATGGCCTGCCATAAACTCCACATTGGTTTGTAGGGTACAGAGTTAGATACAGGTTGCGCTTACTGTGGCCAGCCTGTGATCTGCCAATGAACCAGCCTTGTGTTAGCATTATCTACATATATTCACTGTGCCGTATTGCTATCCTCAGACATCACTGCTGTGCCAGATGCACACGACACCCATTCAGAAGCATAATATTCAAGACATTTGTCCACAAGGACTGTTACGGGCGCTATGGTTCCCGTTCTCGTGTGCCGTGTTTCTGTGTTGTCCTGCCACCCTTCAGTCTGCAAATCGTGGCCTCGACGTTGTGTCATTTTCGTTGGTCTCGGAGATATGACTGTGGCAGGAATGGCCATGTTATCTTAGGCAGCCACTACACAAGATGTGTCGTATTTCATTGCAAAAACAGACAGGAGAGAAAATTTGCGAAAATAGAAACAAAAAATTCTCGATAAGTACAGATGAGTGAACGATCCGTTTGCGATATAACTGTGAATGTGTGGTTACGATCTGCCACTGAATTCTTTGTGGAATAATACACTAGTTAGTAGAAATGTGTTTGAAATGTGAACTTTTCGATTACGTCACCATTCTAATTGGGCTCACCCACGGTCGACCTTAACAGGAAATACGCACTGCTCCAGCACTTTACTGTACACTAATTCCTGTTAAAGATTTTCGACGTGTCGTCCTGGCATTTGAATGCGATACCCCGCTTATCCCTGCAGTGAGTTACGAGCCCTCTCAAACACACTCAAATCATCTAGTAGATCTTGAACAGACTGTGTAGTTCGTTGTTCCGGTTTTTCAGCCGTATCAACGGGAGTGTTGTACTTTTCACTTCTGGGCAGACCAACTGCAAATCTGAAGTTACTCGTTGTTTATAGCTGTCGACTGATTTGTTTCCAGGCCCCTGTATGAAACTCACAGACTGCTAGCCGTAAAAACTGCAACACCGCGAAGGATAGAAAGGACCGAAATTTTACTATAGTGCATATTCAGTATAGTAGGAAGAATAGATAATTAAATTTATAGGTAATTTGGTAGTGTCCAGAAAGCGAAATTTAGAACACGGAGCTGTCTCTTATGGCAGCTTCAACGGCTCTATCGTGACTGCTCATCGACTACAACTCAGTCTGGATGACGAGTACCAGCACGTCATACATTGCCAGAGTTAATCAATTAATCAATTTCAGTGGCTGGTGGGTGATGGCTTCCCAGTCCCTCGATAAAAGGTGAACAGATGTATTCAGTGGGTGAGAGATCTGGGAAACATACTGGTCATGCTATCAGGAGAACATCCTCGGTCAAGTAAGATCAAGAGAGCTCGGGTAACATGTGATCTTGCGTTATCTTGTTGAAAGATAACGTCACTGAAACCTTGAAGATAGAGTACAGCCTCTGGCCCTTGCACCACAGAAATTTAACCGGTCATGAGAACCAGAGGTGATCGTGTGAAACGTGAGTCCTATTAGATGACAACTAATAGAAAAATTTACATCTCAGATACTTACTTACTTTCACCTTATCGGCCGTTTCCACCTATCAGTACCAGCCTGTTCTCAGATGCCACAAACTTTTACCTTGCCAGTCTTTCTCAAATAGACTTCTCCTTTTCACGACTTTGGCTATAGTTCCCTTCAACATTGATCGCTGTCTCCCTTGGCTAATTCTCCCTGCGGGAGACCAGTTGAACAAACACTGTGGCCATCGTCCCTCCACCCATCGGACATGTCCTCTCCATACTATCTCACTGCTCCTATCTCTGACTGGCTCCACCGCATTCATCATCATTCTTACATATCCACTCCTCAGTCGATCCAAGTGGTTCGCTCTCATGCTCCACCATAACCCGTCCATTTGGACAATTCCCCCCTTTGCCTCGCATTCAATGTGAAACACTGAGCCTATTTTACAATGGTTTCAACCGCAGCAAGTAGCGCTACTATGTTTGTTCGTCTGCATATGTGACGACTCCGAAAGACACCATTTAATAATCAAATAGCTACCCACTCTTGACATATCCTCTGGGATACGTCCACGTCACACTGGCTAGTCTTGTCAATTAGTGAACCCAGGTACCTGAATACTTACATATTTCTACCCCGACCAGACCTTCAAAATCCAAGTTCTCACCTTGCCTATTTCCAAGGACAATCCTGTTTTATCTGCGATGACTCTTATTTCCCATTGTTTATAAGCATCCATTAACTTTCTCATTTGATACATGGGATCATCCTTATCCAGGGCCTTAAATAGTTATATATATATATATATATATATATATATATATATATATATATATATATATATAATGGATGCTTATAAACAATGGGGACTAACAGTCACATATCCCGTGAATTGATTGCTCTGCTCAATGAAAAGATTCCTTAAAAAATTATGTCTTTACCTGGCAACCAGGAATAGTCTGCCAGATCATGCGATCTTACGCCTTGCGACCTTTTTTTGTGGGGATTTGTGAAATCAAAAGTGTACGTGAACAAACCACACGTCACCAAATGAAGGATGAAATTGAGAGTGTTATAACTGGCGTCCCACCGGATGTTTATGAAATCATCTTCGAGAACTTCAATGAAAGCATTTCTCGTTGCCGCGCGGCCTTGTGTGGTCATATGGAAGATATACTTTTTCATACATAAACGGGAGAAGTTACTTAACGTGTTTGTAAAAAAAATTACATTTTCAATAAGTTTTGCGTGCTTTATAGCATTTTAATATTCGTCCCTACTTCCCAGACACCCTCTAGTTAGAGCAATCTTTCATATTGAAGTCGGTGGCGGTTCGTAGCCACACTGCCGCAATTATCTCGCAAACAGCCCGTTTGCGGATACATTTGCGATACGCTGGTAGAGGTTTAATCATGGGACAGGTTTGCACGGACACAGAGATCCTTACTGGTAAGCCATTGAACTTTTATTTACAAAATTTTACTTGCACAGTAAATAACTACAATAAAAGTGTTGCATTTGTGCTTGAGCAGATACTTTGTTCCATAACTCGATTAATCTAGCTAGTAGTGCCACGATGAGGATGCGCATCAGGTTTGCTTCAAATACACGCTGTAACGGTCGTGAGCATTAGTTACATTTGAGACTGGACATGACGAGTTGACATTAGTCAAGAATGCCTTCAAAATGACAGAGACGCCATTATCAACACCTCACTGAGTTTGAACGAGGTTGTGTAATAGGGCTACGAGAAGCTGGATATTCTTTCTTCGTTATTGCAGGAAAACTTGGCAGGAATGTAATCACTGTAAGTGGCTGCTGGCAGCGGTGGTCACGAGAAAGTACTATCGCAAGAAGACCGGGGTCGAGACGGCCACGTGGCACCGTCGTGAGGGGAGCCCATCTTGTTCGGCGTATGGTCCTGGTGGATCGTACTGTATTTGCAGCAGTAATGTGAGCAGACATTGGCACCACAGTGACACAACGAACTGTCGCAAAGCTCCGAGCCACACGCCCTGTAGCTTGCATTCCACTGACCGCAAACCACCATCATTTTCGTCTTCAGTGTGTCAAGCGAGAGGGTGGAGGTCTATTGTTTTTTCTGATGAAAGCTGCTTCTGCCTCCGTGCCAGTGACGGCTGTGTGTTTGTCAGAAGGAGGCCAGTTGAGGGCCTATAACCAACATTGGCCCTACACCTGGAGTTATTATCTGGGGTGTAAACTCATATGACAGCAGGAGCACTCCCGTGGTTATCCCACGCACCTTAAGTGCAAATCCGTACGTCAGTCTGATGATTCGAGCTATTGTCCTGCCATTCATGAACAGTTTTTCAGGGGGTGATTTCCAACAGGATAGCCCTCGCCCGCATACCACTGTTGTAACTCAGCATGCTCTACAGAGTATCGACATGTTGCCTTGGTCTGCTCGATCACCAGATCTGTCTCCAATCGAGTACATACGGGACATCATCGGACGACAATTCCAGCAGCATCCACAAACAGTATTAGCCGTCCATATATCGACCAGCCAAGTGCAACAGTCATGAAACTCCATCCCACAAACTGACATACGGCATCAGTACAACTCAATGCATACATCAGAATGAAATTTTCACTCTGCAGCGGAGTGTGCACTGATTTTGAAGCTTTCTGGCAGATTAAAATTGTGTGCCGAACCGAGACACGAATTCGGGACCTTTGCCTTTCGCGGGAAATGCTCTATCAACTGAGCTACCCAAGCATGACTCACGACCGCTCCTCACAATTTTACTTCCGCCAGTACCTCGTCTCCTACCCGAGATCGAGTCTCGGTCTGGCACACAATTTTAATCTGCGAGGAAGTTTCAATATATACGTACATGTTGGCATGCGTGCATACAACACTGTGGCGATTACACTGGTTATTATTGTACCAGAAGTTCACATCTGCAATGTCTTATCTCACACTTACATTAACCTGTGGCTTTGCAATGTTAATCACTTAAATATGTCACTTGTACAAATGCATTCCAGAAATTTCATTACTCTGTGTTAGTTATTTTTGGTGT
This sequence comes from Schistocerca piceifrons, assembly GCF_021461385.2. Taxonomy (NCBI): domain Eukaryota; kingdom Metazoa; phylum Arthropoda; class Insecta; order Orthoptera; family Acrididae; genus Schistocerca; species Schistocerca piceifrons. Next base: position 660,795,665 of record NC_060138.1, read on the forward strand.
TGCGATTTTTTCCCCGTCAGTGTAGGCATGTATGAATGACAAAGGAAGTAAACATAACGGAAGACGCGATTCTCCTGTTGCAGGGCCAGTGTATTTCATGTGGCAACAACATGGAGCGATGTGCTGTCATGGGAATGGACGCGGACAAGTTCATGCCAGCTGAGGGCTTCTCCCGGAACTCAAGCTTCTTCCTGACGACCGCAAACGAGCCGCCCTTCTGCCGTATGTATACCAAATCCATGTATTGGAGCCTCAGTGACATTGATGCTGCACTGGCTTCACTCGCAGCACTTCTCGCGTTCAATGTATCTGATGCATCTTTAAAAACGTGATCTTTGCCACTGATTTATTGTAAACTGTTTTTGGGGACACATTTAAATTCTGAGGTCGAATCTTTCTTCATTTCTCAATGTATCCTGTACTGCATTGATCAGCGTAGGCTGCTGCTGTGTTTATATTGTTATGGATAATTGGGAGAATAAATAGAAAGAAACGGTATAAACCATGTAGTGAGATAGTCTCTACTCTTCTCAAACAGTAACAAGGAAGAGTCATTGCTGAACAGTTAAATCTAGAAATGTGACAGTGTGTTATTTTCAGTGTCGCATACCTACACCGTGCAACACACTGCTGAGAGGTTTTCAGTGCGTCCCAGGACATTGTCGCTTGGCGGACGAAGAGCTGTGATATTTTTCCATCGACGTTGACGTTCTATTATTTCAGAGTATCTAGTAGTAGGCTTACATAGTATAGTCAAATAATGGAAAATTCAATATTGAATAACGTGAATACTATTATGCTTTCGGCCAACAAGGCCTTCGTCGGAAATAGACTAAACACACACACACACACACACACACACACACACACACACACACACACACAGGCAAAGCAAACTCATACACACATGACAGCAGTCCCTGGATGCTGACCCCAGACCAGTAGCCACAGACGGGTCATATGTGTGTGTGTGTGTGTGTGTGTGTGTGTGTGTGTGTGTGTGTTTGTGTGTGTGTGTGTGTGTGTGAGTGTGTGATGCGTTTGCGTGAGTGTGTGTGTGTGTGTGTGATGCGTTTGCGTGAGTGTGTGTGTGTTTGTTGCTTATTTACAATGAAGGTCTTGTTGGCCGAAAGCTTATTTTCTAATATCTTTTTGTTGTGCCTATCTGCTACAAGCATCTCCTCTATATGATGAAAAGCAGATATCCTTTTCATAATATTGATAGTATTAGTAGTCTTACGTGCATCCATAAAATTTAGGCTTAATATACCTGTGTAGAGCTTAGAAGTGATTAATAAATCAATTCGAAAAACGTGCACGTGCCACCAATCTTTTTTTCATTTTTATCTTTTAGTTTGCAGCCCTGTAATAATACTCGTCCAGACAGAAATTTTGTTATCCAATCTGTAGTACAACTCTGAGACGAAAGACGATATCCTGAAATTCCTGTTTTGATGATAAATCGAACGTTGTCTCAGCAGCGGCTATAGAATGGCGCTATATCTTCAAACTTCCTGGTTTCCCGCCAAAATTTGTCGTCATATTAAGCGAAAGCGAATGAATAACATCATCATCTATTTACATCTTATGTTATAACCAGATATGACGAAATTCTGTGGATGTTGCCCTCTCCAGAACTGGGAACTGCGACACTTTAGATAGTCCAGGTCGTGTTATGTGCCTAAGCCATTTTTGCTTTCCTATTTAGAATCACCTCGTAAGCTGATTTTTGCCAATGGGGGGTGGTTCAAGAAAAGATTGTTTCTGTCTAGAACAGATTTTTAATTTGAATATATCGAAGCATACAAGGCAGTCCAGAGTGTAGGGCTATATGATAATTTCAAGATTTTAAACATGGCTGCAACAGCAACTGTTGAAATTCTTCACGATAAAGGATGACAGCCAAAAACAGTTGCAGGATAAAAATTTATTAAAATTCTTGACCAAGGTTTCGGTACATATAAATATACCTTCATCAGAAGTAAAACTGAACTGTTCGTTTTGACCCTGTGCCTATAGTCATGTTGTAGAAATGGAGAAGATGTCTTAATTATTGACGACGCCTTTGGCACAATTGTTTTATTAATCTCCATTGCATGATGTAATTTTAGATTTTTTACTTCTGATGAAGGTATATTTATATGTACCGAAACGTTGGTCAAGAATTTTAATAAATTTTTATCCTGCAACTGTTTTTGGCTGTCATCCTTTATCGTGACTATATGATAATATTTTTTTATTTTAATTTTAAAGAACTATATGACTCATTTGATGGGCACCATTCTTTAATATTCCGGAAGAGTTAAGAGTGGGCCACTGATCCAACAACCTGGTACAAGAGATTCTGAGAAGCACATCTAGAAAGTAGTACTGTCGACTGAAATATCCAAACAATTCCAGAACAAAACTCGTTTCAGGAGAGATTAAGTACTTGTTCAATTCTTTTCAATTATGCTTTGGGAAACATTGCAGGTGGGTCGGCGTGCACGCGGTACTGAGTCCGTTTTCGAAACGGAGCAGAAGGATACAGCCTATAATTAGGAAAAGAAGACTGCTGTTCTTTGGGTACATAAACAAGAAGGACAATGACCAGTTGAATAAGAGGATATGTAACTCTCCAAAATTCTTGCCCTACGCACAAAAAAGCGATACTGAATCAAGAATGTACGAAGGATCTGCAACAAACAAATAATGCAGAAAAACATAAATAATAACACAGACGAATTCACCCAAATTCTCCATAAATGCCAGGCGTTCAGAGTGGAACAAAAATCTGGAAGACGTTGATCATTTCTGTTGGAAAAAAGAAAGAAGACCTTTCCTAATTAGCTCAATACATATTTTCAGATTGTTTAAGTCGCCATGAGAACTTCTTCGAAGGATAAGATTTTGTTACATCCTTCCCCATATTTTGTTCCAAGTAAGAAAAAACAAGCTGAGCACAACTTCTGCTCAATCGGACAGTTCCTAAGCCATATTCCTTGGCGTTAGTTACTTTCAAAAGGTGGCATACTCTTCCCTAACACAGCCACTTTCTTTTTTCTTTTCTAAAGACAGATTTATGGTGTTGCATGAAGGCCACGACAAAAAATCTGAATAAAAGTTCCAAAACCTTGAACAAAAAATTCCAAAAAGTATTTTTCAGAAATTTCCAAGAAACATGAAAAAAATTTTTTTTAATAATGTTCGTGGTTTTTATTTGCAACTCCTGCGGAATCGAAACATAAGTTTCGCCAAAAGATATTAAACATGAGTTTCTTCTAAAAGGGAATTTAGAAGCACTTGGATACGTAAAACAAATTGTACCTTGGTTTCACCTTTTGTGAGAATATTGTTAATGCCCATTCTCCTCAACAACGTTTACAACAAGTATCTTCTGTTATTTTTATGTCCCGCTTTTGTAATCAGGATCATCTTTACATGTTGAAGGATCTTCATTAAGTTAGTTGGTGTTGACAGAAAATGCTCTGAAGAAAATTTTCTACAAGGAGTTACAAATGTGGAAGTGTGTAATTTCTCCAAATGTAAAAATGTAGCGTTGTATGACTACAGTATCAGTGAATCACATTTAGAATCGTTCAACTCATACAAATCCTGTGTGTAACAGTTTGTAGGGATGTGAAATGGAATGATCACCTAAACTCAGTCGTAACTAGGTGACAGTCTTCGGTTCATTTGTAGGATACAAGGAAAATACGATCAGTCTACGAAGAAGACTGCTTAGAGTCTACTTGTTTGGCCCACCGTAGAATATTATTCAGGTGTGTGTGACCCGTACCAAATGGACATAACAGGGGATACTGAAAGTATACAAGGAAGTCCCAATAAACATCTTTAAGTGAGAAATGTACAGTATCCTCCTAGCCACTGCTCCAGTAAAGCTCGTGAAGACAAAACTGACAAGACTGGACTAATTAGAGCACGCATAGAACAGAAGTTGTAAGCAATCGTTCCTCACGCTGCACAGAAACTCTAACAACTGGTACAATGGGAAGCATCCTCTGCCATTCACTTCACAGTGGTTTGCAGGGTATATATGAATATAGATACAGATTTTAAGACACTGCGTTGCTACCAAATACACTCGCAAGTGGATGGTTGAATGTCTGATGCTTCAACGCAGTTTCACCGCACAGCTGGCAAGGATGGTAAACAGGGGATATTTCGATTCCTGTGCATTAAGTTTCTATGAATAGCGTTCCGTGTACTCAGCTGGACAGTAAATATGAGTCGCAGACAGGCGCGTAAACAATGTACGCAGATACCATCTTCATATATATATTCACCGGCCGTTTGACCATTTTCTTCTGTGCGGATGCACAAATAGTGCCCGAACTCTTACGGGAATCGGCAGTCAAGCCGCGAGTATTGAGTATAATGGGCAGGGGAACTATGAATATAGTGCCGGACAATAAGTGGCGAATGTGGGTCTCACGGGAGGCGTGCCAGAGATAAGTCCCTGCAGTCGCACTATCCTCTGTGTCCTCGGTGGCTCAGATGCAGTCTGCCTTCGGCAGGGCAACAGAGCGGACGCGTACGTGTTGACTTCGTGCGGCGCGCGAGCTCGCCTTGTTTACTTTCTGACGGCCGTTGCTTAAGTGCCGGCTTACCTTGTACGATCCATGGCGAACCGTTACCGTAAATCAACACTCCGATTTACTTTCTGCAACGATTATGCCCGACCCAAAGCACTTGAGGTGGAGCGTTTTCTGCCAGAGGAAGTGAAGATCCCGGCGACCGATATTATAGGCATACATTTGTCCATCGTGAGCAGCACGGTCTATGTGAAAATCATTAACGACGCGGCGTGCGAACGCATACTACGTGAGACCAAACAGGGGCTCCGCTTCTGTCACGCTGATGGCAATGTGGGAGAGGTAACCGTCGACTACGCAGGCTTAGGTATGCGAACGATACGCATTTTCGAATTGCCATTCGAACTTCCAGCTGAGGAAGTCGTCGCGGCACTACGCCCATACGGCACAGTCCACGGCCACACTGCGGAGAAGTGGACACAGTTTCGGACGTATCCTGTCCTAAACGGGGTCCGACAGGTCACCATAGACCTCCGAAGCCACGTCCCGTCCTACTTACAGATCGGCGGATGCCGTGCCATAATTATATACGATGGCCAGCCTCGGACCTGTTCCGGGTGCGGCAAAGAAGGCCACCTTAGATCCGACTGCCTACAACGGCGTATTACGCAACTTCCAGCTGCCGAAAAACCACCCACGTCGCAACCTACAGTGCTACCGGTGACCTATGCCGCTGCTCTGGCTTCTCCTACCACTTTGCAACGTCGCCCGGTCACCACAAACGACGCCACCAACGAGCCCGACCAGACACTGACGGAGAGCGCCTCGGACGACCCGCCGCCTCGGCCGGCCATTGACGCCGCTCCGAAGATGCCGACGCAACCAGACGCTGACCCTTATCTCGGAAACACGATGGAGATCGACTCGCTCATCGTTCCTACAGCGGTCTTTCTGCCAGAACGACGTGACTCCCTTCCGTCGTCGGACACGGAGGGTCGCACAAGGAAACAACGTTCCCCGAAACGTAGCAAGCGAAGACGTCGCACCGTTTCCGGCCAAGAGGAGACGTTACAAGTCGAGGAGGACGTACCCGTCGACCAGCACGAAGCCTCAGAACCCGCTACTGCTGACGAAGACGTCATGAGCGCGGAGACATCTATCGGTGTGCCTGCGCCCCGTGCTGACGCTGAACTAAATCATGAACGTCTCATAGGCGACACGACACCACGCACAATTACAACATCTTCTGAAGACAAAATGGACGATACACCAGTTTCCGCTTCCACGGCGTGGCACGAGGAGGAGGTCACGGAGCAGGAGCCGTTACGGGACCCTGCGCCGTCACGGCCGCACCACTAATCATACTCTCCGCAGACTCCCCTGCGGCCCAGCGGGATAACGTTCCGCTGCGACGCCCACACCGTTGCGCGGACGGCGGAGTGGACCAGCCACCAGCAATCCGACACCAGGCCTACCGGATAGCAACCATCAACACCAACAACATCCGTTCCAGGGTGAAAATCCGCCTTATGCAGGAGATGTTCTGGGCTTCGGATATTGATTTCGCCCTTCTGCAGGAAGTTCACTTGGCTAGTCTCCCGGATATTAATGGCTATACCGCCCACGCCTCTGCGAGTGATCCTATGGGCCGCGGGGTGGCCATCTACGTCCGCCACGGGATTTCTGTGACCGATGTCGCCTTCCTTCCATCAGCTCGGGGCATGGCACTCACTGCCATGGGGACACGCATCATTAATGTCTACGCTCCCTCAGGCACCGAACGACGGCATGAAAGAGCCCAGTTTTATTCCGAGGAAATCGCTCCCCTGTTTTTAGGGCGTTATGACCATTGCCTACTAGGAGGTGACTTTAACAGCGTTCTGCATCCTAAAGATCAGATTCCCCACTATACTACATGCCAGGAGCTACGTATAGTGGTGCGAGACCTCATGCTTCACGATACCTGGGAAGTACAACACGGCGACCTTTCTGGCCATACCTTTCTTACAAATCATTCCGCAAGCCGACTAGACAGGATATATGTCTCACAAACTCTTAGATCTGCGATACGGGGCGCCGAACGCTGGCCGCTGGCCTTTTCCGACCATTGCGCTTACATCTGTACGGTCCTCCTTCCGCCGCAATCAGTATGGCGCAGCCGTGCGCCATGGAAACTCAATACCTCACACTTGCATGACCAGGCGTGTCGCCAACAAGTCACTGACACGTGGACAGCCTGCGAACGACGCCTTCCCCGCTACCGCTCGACATTGACATGGTGGTTGGACTGCGCCAAGCCGGCGATCCGGAGGACACTGATGAGATACGGGAAGGACATGGCCGACTGGCATCGCACCACTGTTGACTTCTATTACGCGATTCTCCGAGATCTGGATGCTCAACCGCCAACCCCGGACAACCAGTTGGAACGGCAAAGAACTAAGGCGAAGATAATTGCGCTGGCACGCCGGAAATTGCAAGGGGTCGTGATACGGACGCGGCGCCACGATCACGCGGATTTAGAAATTCCATCCATGCATGATATAGTGTCCGACAACCGAAGGCGTCGTCGGCAGATCATCAGCACTTTGACAACGCCTCATGGAACGCAGGTGACCACTCAGAATGACATCGTCCGCGCATTCGTCGAGCACTACCGTCGTACTTATAGTGATGACGACTCTGAAACTGCAGCAGACGACTCCATTTTGAATTACGTCACGCGCACCCTCCCCCACACGGAGGCGGATGCTTTGACAGTGGCGGTCACGCTAGACGAAGTCAACAACGCAATCGCCAAAGGTGCAGTCAACAGATCGCCCGGCATTGACGGCTTACCGATTGAGTTTTACCGTACCTTTCGGGACCTCATGGCCCCACGGTGGACGACTATGTATCAAGAACTGATAACATCTGACCAAGCAATCCCACCCGCCTTTGCTGAGGGCATCATTATACCAGTCCACAAACCAGCCCGTGGTTCGATGGTCACGAGTTACAGACCGCTCACCCTCCTCAATGCCGATTACAAGATTTTCGCGCGCTTACTGGCAATGCGGCTCCGAACTACACTCCCTCATATCCTCTCGCCAGAACAAACGACGCCTGGCGGACAGATTAACATACAGACTGCCACAGGGGAATGCCGCGACTTAATTGCGATAGCGGCGGCCTGCAGGCTCCGGGCAGCGGTCGTCGCTATAGACTTCGACAGCGCCTTCGATAAAGTGCGTCATCGTTTCCTGTTTTCGGTGGCAGCCCGAATGGGCATCCCCCCTCCGTTTCTCGACGTCATCCGGCGTCTTTACGACAGTGCCAGTTCACGTGTCCAAGTCAATGGACGTGTAGCAGGGCCGGTACCTATCTGCCGTTCGATACGGCAGGGGTGCCCCCTCTCTACCCTCCTGTATGCTATTGCCCTTGAGCCCCTTATTGGGGGCTTGACGACCAAGCTTTCTGGCCTCACCCTACGCCAACACACTTTTCGCTGTCGGGCATATGCTGATGACCTCCTCCTCCTCATTCGCTCCGGCTCTGAGATTCGGGATGTCCTCGACTTGATTACCCGTTATGGGGCTGCCGCTGGCAGTGCCATGAATGTCGCCAAATCTTCTGCAATGCACATTGGACGAGGCCTCCAGGAGGGTGAAGTGGCACCACTGCCGCTTGTGCGGACTTTCCGGTACCTGGGCATTACCTTTACCCCCACGGTCACACGCACGGCGGCAACGAATTTCCGTCGCCTGTTACACGTCATCCGCAACGACGTCCGCCAGAACCTCTTGCGCCGCCAGGACACACTTCAAAGGGTTGCGTTTATTAATTTTTATGTGGCATCAAAATTGGTCCACATCGCGCAAGTTCTCCCTCTGCCAACTGCAATTGGGCGCAACCTTCAGGCGGCTTTTGGCTATTACCTCACGGCTGGTTCAATGTTTAAAGTCCGTTATGAGACACTTACCCTGCCCACACGGTATGGTGGCGTCGGGCTCGTCAATGTCCGTATGCGATCTGCAGCCTTGTACATGAGTACCATGAGAAAACAGTGGATGGGCCAGGGTACATCTCTAACACGCAGCTTGCTTGAGGTCCTCCTACCAGCTTCCACCTCACCACCAGTGTCTGTCGGCCATATCGTGCCTCATTTGTCCCATCTTTCGACCTTTTTCGTCGACTACAGTTATATACATACCAGTCTCCCAGATACACGCCCACCTAGGACTAAGGATTTTTACAGCCTGTTGCTGCGCTGTGTTCCCCGGAATGTGATGGAGACCAAACACCCCTCCATCCAGTGGCCCATAGTGTGGACTACCGTCCACCAGCCCTTCCTCCCTACTAACGTCCGGGCGCTGTGGTATCACATAGTCAACAGGAAATTTGCCACGAAGCAGCGCCTGCACAACATTGGCTTGTCAGAATCCCCTCTTTGTCTCCTTTGCCAGCAACTGGACACTGATGAACACCGTCTGACATGCGCCTCATCGCAAGATGTATGGCGCTTCGTGCAGCAAAATCATTGCCTGCTATCTCCGGGTGCCACCAGACACAGTTGAGCCTCGAATGTTTCTATACCCGGAGGACCGACATTTTCCCGCCGCCAAATGTCATGCTATTACGTGGGTCAAAGGGTGGGCGGTCGCGTATCTCTTTCATGAGGGACCTAAATCCCGCCTCGACTTCTGGACCTATTTACGAACAGCCCATGCAGCTCTCGAAAACACGCCACGTTACCGAACATTATTTGCTAACTATCTTCGAGCGGTCCTTATTAGACCTCCACTGAGTTGGGGGGTGCCTGGCACAGAGGGCACCCTCCCCTCCTCCCCCGGCGGTGTCTGAGTTTCAACCGCCTACGATCTATTCTACTTCTGACCTCCGCGGATGGGAGAGCGCGTCGCAGATTGCGCGGATTTTATTTCTTTTTGCTTTTCCTTTTTCCTTTCTTTTTCTTTACCTAGAATTTATATTTCTTTTATCTTTCGCATATGTGTTCCCATAATTTCATGCTATTAGTGAATATTACAAAAACACATGCAAATAAATAAATAACAACGCCTTCCACTACTGTTGATTCCTGTTTCTCCCACGTGTAGTTTGGCACAAATAAGCCGGCTGTAGTAATTGGCCTATCACTCGACGTTTGAATAGGAACAATGCCACTATTCGACGATGTTGGCAAGAATGGGTAAACCGTGGACGAACACAGAGTCGAGAAGGAAGCTGTCGACCTGGAGAGACGACATAACGTGAGGACCGAGCAATCGATCTGAAGTGCACCTGGTGCTTCAGAGACCACAAGCACCATTAATAGGCGGCTTACAGAAATGGGGCTCAGCCCACGGTGCCCTCACAGCGATTAGTATTCACCTCTCTACACTAACAATCCCGTCTGCAGTGGTGTCGCGAACATTCGGCCTGGAATCTCAGTGACTGGAGTGGAATTGTCTTCAGTGACGATTCTCGTTTCGAACTGAGCCCCTATCACTAGCGAAGACGTGTCTGGAGAAGACCCAGACAGCGGTATGATTCCAACACGATTGTCGCCCGCCCTACTACCCAACAGCCAGGAGTGATCATTCAGAGTGTCATTTCATTTCAGAGTGGTGCCCTTTGACTGTCATCCGCAGCACCCTTACAGCACAGCGATACGTCGACGATATTGAACGAGCCGTTTCGTTGCCTTTTACGTGAAGACATCCTGAGCTTAAATTTCAGCAAGATAATGCCCGCCCGCACACGACGAGAGCTTCTACTGCTTGTTTTCGTGCTTGCCGAATTCTACGTTTGCCAACTAGGTAGCCAGATTTCTCTCCAATTGAGAACGTTTGGAACATTATGGGCAGGTCCTTCAAACCAGCTCGTGATTTTGACGGCCTAATGCGTCAGTTAGAATTTGGCACGATATCTCTCAGGAAGACATTCGAGTACTCTGTCAATAAATGCCAAGCCGAATAACTACTTGCATAAGCGCCAGAGGTGAACGAACGTGATATTGACTTGTTCAATTTGTGAAGTTAGTGTTCCTGAATAAATCATCCAATTCCTTCTGAAATTATAAGCATTTGCTTTTGTGTACATGTACACCACATCTACCGATTTTCGTCCCATTCGTGGTGATTTTTTTTGTGATGGAATGTGTATAAACTTCTTTGACCACGTTTCTCTAAATCTCTTGACTGGCGCTATGTCCGGATCAAAAGTTAGCCACATTGCTCTAAAATGCTCCTCAAACCTAGCTGCAAAATGTGACGACGGCAAGGGATGTACAACAGGTCGCAACTGAACAATTGTCTAGATATCTAAAGGCACCATTTAGTTAACCTGTATTGTTTAATGTTGTATCACGATTTGGTTGGTTACACCTCACTATAATTAAACAGAGCACACAATATTAAAAAACGCAGAAGTTACAAAATAAATTTAGCGAACAATAAAAAATCTTTCCAACCAAAGATGATGTTTTTGGTGGATATCGCAGTTATTAAAACAGATGGAGGAAATATTTTTACATCTGTTGTTGCCTACATCTCCATTCCAATAATTGGAACCAAACTGCCCTCGAATAGCAAGTTTAAACGACTTCTTCTACAATTTGGGAGTTGTATAGCTTATAACAAAGGAAAGAGGGTAACTGGCGGTTCAAGTTGTTATCACTACCTCTCATCAGTTTGGCTGATCCAGCATCAACAAGTGATAGTAGTGATGCTAATGTCAGAGAGATGGCGTCTGTCAGATTCAACGAAGATCAGAGCACCAGTAGTTTCATAAAAGAAGTGAAACGTATAGGACAAAAAACAAAGTGCCATTCATTTAGTTGCAAAGACGAAACTTACATCCATGAAAATCTAAACTAACTTCTTTTTCTGTCGGTATTTTCCTGTTTGTTTCCTGCTCCGATAAACTTATAACATTTGAAAAAACCTTAGTAGAGTAAATCAGAAAGAAGGCCCAAAATCAGTTAGAAGAAGTCTGAAAATGATGCTTAATCAATATATCAAAACCAAAATTGTTCAAATTAACAATGAAGTTGCAGAACCAGTGGGAGTGTTCAGGACAGTAGAGAAAAAAATAGAATGGTTATAATGAACCGTAGTGCTTTTTAGTAAACTATATACAGTTTTCAAAACTAAGTTTCTAAAGTATTTGAAACGAAAGTTTACAATCGGTCTGTGTAGTCAGGTTTGCATTTGGCAACCTGGCACGGAAAATTATGCTGAAAGCTATTAAAAACTAAGGGTTAGCTAGTCAGCAATGATGAGATGAATGTTGGGAGACATGGGAGAACCAAGCGGATGACGTATTCAACTGAAATAGAAGAGACAGGTAGCTGTCATAGTAATGAAAATAACTGGATGTGGAGAACACATGTAGAGACGTGTACTCCAAGAGATAAGAAAAGACCGAGATGATTACCTAACGCTAGTTGTGTTATCGTCAATAGAAAACATACAGAAGGAACATGGATGACTGTAGCTGGTGACCGTAATATATACTTTCTGTATGTTCAGAAAACAGAAATTTCGATGTCTGCCGCATTCGAACCATGAAAGAATTCATTGGTGATAAACAAAAATTTTTGCCACATCTTTGATGCGAACGAGGGTTTCCTGCCAAGTAAGCAGATGGGTTAACCATCTAGGCCCCCTCGGCACAGTGGTTATACCAAATTGCACGGACTACCAAAGCATATCTCCCCACTCCACCCACATTCCCATCTGCAGCACGCTATCAAAGTAGCGTCCCTTAGCCCTTGTTCCTCTGTTTGCTCATTGCATCACGCAGAGTCCCGCACGATGTCTGCACTGAATGATCATATTACCCTTCACAGAGCTTATACACTGACGGAAAAAATTGCAGCACCAAGATGGAAGTCTACGACATAAACGAAAGTTGGTAGGCGTGCTTCTACATTTGAAAGATGACGTCTGTTCCAATTTCGCACCAGTCGCATGTGCAAATCAGGTTTGCTTTGTTGTTGTTGTGGTCTTCAGTCCTGGGACTGGTTTGATGCAGCTCTCCATGCTACTCTATCCTGCGCAAGCTTCTTCATCTCCCAGTACCTACTGCAACCTACATCCTTCTGAATCTGCCCAGTGTATTCATCTCTCGGTCTCCCTATCGATTTCCACCCTCCACGCTGCCCTCCAATACTAAATTCGTGATTCCTTGATGCCTCAGAACGTGACCTACCAACCGATCCCTTCTTCTAGTCAAGTTGTGCCACAAACTCCTCTTCTCCCCAATTCTATTCAATACCTCCTCATTAGTTACGTGATCTACCCATCTAATCTTCAGCATTCTTCTGTAGCACCACATTTCGAAAGCTTCTATTCTATTCTTGTCCAAACTATATGACTCGTATATCGTCCATGTTTCACTACCATACATGGCTACACTCCACACAAATACTTTTAGAAACGACTTCCTGCCACCTAAATCTATACTCGATGTTTACAAATTTCTCTTCTTCAGAAACTCTTTCCTTGCCATTGCCAGTTTACATTTATATCCTCTCTACTTCGACCACCATCAGTTATTTTGCTCCCCAAATAGCAAAACTCCTTTACTACTTTAAGTGTCTCATTTCCTAATCTAATTCCTTCAGCATCACTCGACTTAATTCGACTACATTCCATTATCCTCGTTTTGTTTTTGTTGATGTTCATCTTATATCCTCCTTTCAAGGCACTGTACATTCCGTTCAACTGCTCTTCCAAGTCCTTTGCTGTCTCTGACAGAATTACAATGTTATCGGCGAACCTCAAAGTTTTTATTTCTTCTCCATGGATTTTAATACCCACTCCAAATTTTTCTTTTGTTTCCTTTACTGCTTGATCAGTATACATATTGAATAACGTCGGGGAGAGGCTACAACCCTGTCCCACTCCCTTTAACACAATTTATTTCAATGTATATTAATCCCTATCTTTTTGCGATTTACAACAACAATTATTTAACACAGTAATTAATACATTACTTATTTCAATAAAAAATGTCTTGTAGAGTTTTCTTGGTCTAGCAAACAGATAACCTAAAATGTAGACTTTCACATAACTAACGGTATGTATATCCTCCCATGCCCCATGAATGACAGACGTTGACAGCGTAGGATACATAATAATATATGTGGTCGATGTTGTACTCGCGTGTGTTCTATTCAGGGCTTTTTGTACTTTTTACACATTAAAATCTGCTGCAGCCTAACAGCACAGGTGATATGGGCTTTATGCACTCATTATCCGCTCAGGGCTTTATGACACTTTTCAAAATTTTCGCTGGTATTGTTGTCTTTGCAGCGGTTGACTGGCCACTATTTCCAGTTTCTAGACGATTTTGGTCCCATTTTTCCTTCTTTAGTCTGTTTTTCATACTGCTCTTTTGTTCCTTTTAGTTCATTCACCACCTGAAGTATAAACTTCTTCCTTTCCACTTTCTTGTTAGTTAATATTTGGTAGATGAACAACGTGTTTATTCAAGATGTTGTAGAAAATATGCATCGGCCATTTCCTACATTGCACCCTTGTGATGTATATTTAAGGTTCATTTGATCAACGACGCCCAGTCCGTACATTGTTGCATTATATAAGGGACGATGAAAAGGTTACCGTTTGAGGGTATCGCTACACATTCTATACAACCCGGCGCGACGACGATGCGGGTATAAAAGCACAGACATTTAGGCAGCGAATTAGTGTAGTCTTCGAACGGAAGCTTTTTTATCAATCCTTATACAATGTTTTTTTTTCTTTTTTTTCCGGCCAGAGTGGCCAAGAGGTTCTAGGCGCTACAGCCTGGAACCGCGGGACCGCTACGGTCGCAGGTTCGAATCCTGCCTTGGGCATGGATGTGTGTAATGTCCTGAGGTTAGTTAGGTTTAAGTAGTTCTAAGTTCTAGGGGACTGATGGCCTCAGAAGTTAAGTCCCATAGTTCTAAGAGTCATTTGAACCATTTTGACATTATTTCAGTTTCGTCTTTTTTGTGTGCTAATTGCTACTTCAGCATACAGTGTATTGAGAAGAATGACATTTTTATTCTTGTTTCTTTGGTAAACAGTCATGGTGCGATCTATGTTGGTAGCCTGGAGCAAGACAGTGGTGGAGTGTATTTCAGCAAGTGGCTTTTTACCTCATCAAGGATTTCATGACGGATCTTGATCATCGTACCAGCTAATGAAGTTTTCTTTTCTTTAAGTTTATTAGCAAGTTGAAGACAGGTGAACAAGATGTCTGTCATCATGTTTCGTCCATTTAGAAGAGGGACACGTAACGTTTGATTAGTTACTTCTCTCTGTGCGTGTCCTCTCTCCTGAGGTACGGGAAAGCATTAGATATATACACTACTGGCCATTAAAATTGCTACACCACGAAGATGACGTGCTACAGACGCGAAATTTAACCGACAGGAAGAAGATGCTGTGATATGCAAATGATTAGCTTTTCAGAGCATTCACACAAGATTGGTGTCGGTGGCGACACCTAAAACGTGCTGACATGAGGGAAGTTTCCAACCGATTTCTCCTACACAAACAGCAATTGACCGGTATTGCCTGGTGAAACGTTGTTGTGACGCCTCGTGTAAGGAGGAGAAACGCGTACCATCACGCTTCCGACTTGATAAATGTCGGATTGTAGCCTATCGCAATTGCAGTTTATCGTATCGCGACATTGCTCCTCGCGTTGGTCGAGATCCAATGACTGTCAGCAGAATATGGAATCGGTGGGTTCAGGAGGGTAATACGGAAAGCTGTGCTGGATCCAAACGGCTTCGTATCACTAGTAGAGGAGGTGACAGGCATCGCATCCGCATGGCTGTAACGGATCGTGCAGCCACGTCTCGATCCCTCAGTCAACAGATGGGGACGTTTGCAAGACAACAACCATCTGCACGAACAGTTCGACGCCGTTTGCAGCAGCATGGACTATCAGTTCGGAGACCATGGCTGCGGTTACCCTTGACGCTGCACCACAGACAGGAGCGCCTGCGATGATGAACTCAACGACGAACCTAGGTGCAAGAATGGCAAAACGTCATTTTTTCGGATGAATGCAGGTTCTGTTTACAGCATCATGATGGTCACATCCGTGTTTGGCGACATCGCGGTGAACGCACATTGGAAGCGTGTATTCGTCATCGCCATACTGGCGATGGTATGGAGTGCCATTGGTTACACGTCTCAGTCACCTCTTGCTGGCATTGACGGCACTTTGAACAGTGGACGTTACATTTCAGATGTGTTACGACACGTGGCTCTACCCTTCATTCGATCGCTGCGAGACCCTACATTTCCTCAGGATAATGCACGAACGCATGTTGCAGTTCCTGTACGGGCCTTTCTGGATACAGAAAATGTTCGACTGCTGCCCTGCCAGCACATTCTCCAGATCTCTCACCAACTGAAAACGTCTGGTCAATGGTGGCCGAGCAACTGGCTCGTCTCAATACTCCAGTCACTACTCTTGATGAACTTTGGTATCGAGTTGAAGCTGCATGGGCAGCTGTACCTGTACACGCCATTCAAGCTCTGTTTGAGTCAATGCCCAGGCGTATCAAGGCCGTTATTGCGGCCAGAGGTGGTTGTTGTGAGCACTGATTTCTCAGGGTCTATGCACCCAAATCGCGTGAAAATGTAATCACATGTCAGTTCTAGTATAATATATTTGTCCAGTGAATAACCATTTATCATCCGCATTTCTTCTTGTTGTAGCAATTTTAATGGCCAGTAATATACTTTGTCGCCACATCAACAGAAATCCAAAATTAGAGATAAGATATATTGGCCAAGTGTTGAATGAACCTGTATCTTGTTTTCTAGGTAATAGTTGCTAGTGTATGACCATATTTTCTCCAGTTTGGTAATAGCAAATAATGCTTCCCGTGAACTTTCCCGATCTTTTAGGTACAAAAGTGAATTTATTGGCTGGTAGGCGTTCAGTTTTAGTTGATTTTTCATCGAAACGGAGAAATTTGAGAAGCTTCTGAAATCTGACCCTTGGCATACCGTCCTCAAATGTAGCAGGCGCCAAGGAATGCGAACAAAGTTCATTTGCAGATGTACGTTTTGGACAAATGAGATCCTGAGCACGTATGATGGCTATCAGTTTTTCCAATTCCTCAAGTGACACAGTCCAGTCATTGATTTTGGTACTTTTCGAGCATCTCATTTTGTGTATATTTTCATAAGAATAACACTGCTTCGTCAAAAATAAGATGGAAAGCACTGATGACAGAGTCACCAACTCGTTGGAAAGCGCAAGTAGTGGGACCTCCTCTTTCCTTTAGAATTTACACAGTTGTTTTCCTTCCAGAAGATGAAAAATTGGCGCTCTCCCACTTGGTTCCATCCCCATTGACCATAATTGGAAAGGCATTCAGCTGGACCTGCTGTAATGGACGAGATGATGATTGACCTAGATAAGTAGATCAGCATCTGAATCCTCCTTCGCTAATCCCTTCTCGTTCATAATGTCTTCGTCTTCACATGTCTCGTATAAGATCCTCATTTTCATAAATAAAGTCAAATTACGATTCAGCGTCGGAATTCTCTAAGAGACGTAACGTTTCTTCATCAGAAAGTCCATGCTGACGTGTTCTAAAAGCTTTTCATGGACAAAGAATATTACCTGAATGACACAATAAACTGCGGAAGATTGGAATGTGCTCGTATCAAGGCACAAGAGTGAGCAGCAACACCTCTGTATTATTGTTAATTGTTGCTGCTTCATTGTTGGACTATTTACGTATATTCAGAAGACAAATTACCGTGGTATCAAAGTGATCTCTTTCACCGGTCTAGTCTTATCGAACGAAACAACCAAGAAAATAAAAATATTTTGTGCATAGTAATCAACCATTACAATGAGAAGAAAAAAATGAGGAAAAGTCAAACGATTTCATGAACGATGTACAAAAATTGGATACGACATCGAAGAAAAAAGTATTACAGGGCTCATTTTGACATCTCCGCCATTCCGGTGTTTAGGCGACAAAGAAGCAATTATCAACACCTCACTGAGTTTGATCGAGTTCGCGTAATATAGCTGCGAAAAACTGGACGTTCCTTCTGCAATACTTCAGAAGGACTTGGCAGGAATGTAGCCACTGTACATGATTGCTGGCAGCGGTGATTTCGAGAATGTACGGTCACAAGAAGACTGTGCTCCGAACTACCGAGAGGGAAGACCATTGTGTGCAGCCTATGGCTCTGGCGCTGCATACTGCATCTGCAGCAGCATTTTGAGTAGCAGGTGGCACCACAGTGATACAACGAACTGTTACAAATCGGTTACTTCGAGGACTGCCCTGTAGCGTGCATTTCACTGATCCTGAATCACTGTCATTTTCGACTACAGTGGTGTCAAGTGACAGTTCGTTAGAGGGGAGGAAGGAGGTCTGTTGTGTTTTCTGATGAAAGCTGGTTGTGCCTCGGTGCCGGTGGTGGCAGTGTGTTGGTTAGAAGGGGATTAAGTTGAGGGCCCGCAACCAATTTGTCTGCATGCTAGACACACGGAACCTACACCTGGAGTTATGGTCTGACGTGCGATTTCGTATGACAGCAAGAGTATTCTCATCGTTATCCCATGCACCCTGCCTGCATATCTGTTCGTCAGTCTGGTGATTCGACCTTCTGTGCTGTCATCCATAAACAGCATTCCAGGGTTTGTTCTCCAACAGGATTACGCTCGTCCATATACCGCTATTGTAACCCAACATGCTCTAAGAGTGTCGACATGTTGCCTTGGCCTGCTCGATCACCAGATTTATCTTCAGTAGAGAACATAAGGGGCATCACCGGACGACAACTTCAGCGTCACCCACAAACAGTATTAAACGTCCTTGCACTGACCGAGCAAGTGCGAGGCATGGAAGTCCATAACATAAACTGATATCCGGCACATGTACAACACAATGCATGCGCGGAAATGGAAATGTCGCGTGGGTAAAGCCTCCCGTTAGGTAGACCGGTCGCCTGGTGCAAGTCATTTGAGTTGACGCCACTTCGGCGACTTGCGAGTCGATGAGGATGAGATGATGAGGATGATGAAGACAACACAACACCCAATCCCTGACCGGAGAAAAATCTCTGACCTAGCGGGTAATCGAACCCGAGCCCCTTAGCGTAAGAGTTCGTTGCACTGACCACTCGGCTATCGGGGCGGACAATGCATGCACATTTTCATGCTTGCATTCAATATTCTGGCGGTTACACCGGATAATGTACCAGCATTTTACACTTGCAATGGCTTATCCCGCGCTTACACTAACCTGTAAGCTTGCGATGACAAAAAAAAAGAAAAAAAGGAAAGTGTGTGAAATCTTATGGGACTTAACTGCTAAGGTCTTCAGTCCCTAAGCTTACACATTACTTAACCTAAATTATCCTAAGGACAAACACACACACCCATGCCCGAGGGAGGACTCGAACCTCCGCCGAGACCCTTGCAGTGTCAATCTCTTACATATTTTACCTAGACAAATATATTCCTGAAATTTCATTATTCTACATTAATACCTTTTGCGCCGGCTGGGCGTTTCAGTCTGGAACCGCGCGACCGCTACGGTCGCAGGTTGGAATCCTGCCTCGCGCATGGATGTGTGTGATGTCCTTAGGTTAGTTAGGTTTAAGTAGTTCCAAGTTCTAGGGGATTGATGACCTCAGATGTTAAGTGCTCAGAGCCATTTGAACCATTTGAATTTCCTTTTGGTGTTGCAATTCTTTTCCCGTCAGTGTGTGTCTCAATGACTGGTGAGTTCTCTCGGACGTGTGCGAAAGAACTAACGCCACTCGTATAGACAGTGTATACTTTCTGTGTTTGAGAATGCCCTCCGAACTGTTGAGTACTGTACACGAAATTTGCACCGGAATTTCTACTTCAAAACATTAAACATGGTGATTGGTTGCGTTCAGCCGATTTTAATGTTATTGTTATTGGCGAAGAAACTTTGTGAAAATTATTATGAAATTCTCGGTGATGAACGGTATTTTAATGTACAGACGTTGATTCGCAGAACAAAAAAATGGTTCAAATGGCTCTGAGCACTATGGGACTTAACTGCTGAGGTCATCAGTCCCCTAGAACTTAGAACTACTTAAACCTAACTAACCTAAGGACATCACACACATCCATGCCCGAGGCAGGATTCGAACCTGCGACCGTAGCGGTCACGCGGTTCCAAACTGACGCGCTTAGAACCGCACGGCCACACCGGCCGGCTCGCAGAACAAACGGTCTCCCACGACTAGAGTGTTCTCTCCGAGATATTGCTCGAGGAGTATGCACATGCAGACAGACGTAAACACATTGTCACACATAGCCTTGTCAGCAGGTACTGGGAGATGAAGAAGCTTGCACAGGATAGAGTAGCATGGAGAGCTGCATCAAACCAGTCTCAGGACTGAAGACCACAACAACAACAACAACAACAACAACAGCCTTGTCAAAAAAAAAAGGGCATACTATTGTAGACATGTGAGATGGTTTTGGGTGCAAAAATATCGTTGGCGATTTCCGGCCTCACTGTTACTGATGGAACTTAGCGATGCACTGTGTAACCAATGTCGCAAATTTGCGCTTGTACCCTTCGCGAATAGATCTGCATCTAACAAGAACTGTTCACTAACATGAAAGATGCCCAAATCTTTATTAAAAGACCTCGCCTGGATCTTTCTGAGTATTTCATAACCGTCTGTGTTGATGCAAGTTGTCCCGAGTGCGAGGACAAAAGACAAAAAGATGAGTCAGCTGGAGAAACAATCATGACGTCTATAAGTGCTGGACGACATAATTACTGCGTTTACAACTGCATGGCACAGCTAGATAGACAACAAAAATAAAAGTGATTTCCGCGAATTACGGAAAAATCACAGAAAAATATAAACACTCTGAAAATAAACTTATTGCCAGGAAGTTTCAAGTTTCATTTCCTGTTGTTTTTAGGCGTGTCAATGATTTCTGACATCAAGAAAGTTACACCAGAATTGACCAGGGATGAGAACGCGCTTCTCACTCGTGTTTAGCGATAACGATTGGCTAGTTAAGCTGTTCAATCGTAGCTTCTTCTCTCTGGATGGAACGAGGTCTATCGGACAGTGAACACTCTATGAGAAAAAAATAAATAAACGAACCACCACAAAGGAATCATCCGTGTGGGACAGAAATCGGAAGATGTGATGTATATGTACAGACAAACAAATCATCACAGTTTTAGAAAAATGTGATGATTCATTCTAGAGCTTCACAAACTAAGCAAATCAGTAATGTGTCGGTCCATCTGCGACCCTTAGGCAAGCAGTTATTCGGCTGGCATTTAAAACCCTTCCTTGAACATCAGGGCTGCCTATCTCTCCCAAATTTAGAACGTTTGTAGTATTATAGGCAGGGCCCTCCAACAGACTCGGAGTTTTGACGCTCTAACCCGCCAATTGGACCGGATCTGGGGCACTACGAATGTAGTGTGTGGAGAAACAAGGTGAGAATGTGGGTCTCGCGGGAGGCGTGCGCGAGATAGTCCCTGCAGTCGCATTATCCACTGTGCCCTCGGTGGCTCAGATGGATAGAGCGTCTGCCGTATAAGCAGGAGATCCTGCCACTCGTATAGACAGTGTATACTTTCTGTGTTTGAGAATGCCCTCCGAACTGTTGAGTACTGTACACGAAATTTGCACCGGAATTTCAACTTCAAAACATTAAACATTGTGATTGGTTGCGTTCAGCCGATTTTAATGTTATTGTTATTGGCGAGTCCCGGTCAGGGCACATACGAGGGTCAGTCAAAAAGTAATGCCTCCTATTTTTTTTTCTACGTTTAATTGTCAGGAAATTTAAATGCAATTACATAGGTTGAAAACCACAACATTGAGGATCATTTTGTCATTTTTCAATGTAATCTCCGCCCATCTCTACAGTTTTGGTCCATCTTTGAACAAGGGCATGTATCCCAGCACGGTAAAAATCACAGCTCTGCTTCCTAAGCCATTGACGCACGGATGTTTTGACGGCCTCCTCATCTTCAAAATGAATCCCACGATGAGCTTCTTTTAGTGGCCCGAACAGATGGAAGTCTGATGGTGCCAGGTCAGGGCTGTATGGGGGATGAGGCAAAACTTCCCATCCAATTTTGACAATCTCATCAGAGGTGTGACGACTGGTGTGTGGTCTTGCATTGTCATGCAAAAGAAGAACATCTGCCATTGATTTTGTTGGGCGAACTCGCTGAAGACGTGCTTTAAGTTTGTTGAGGGTTGTGACGTATTGAACAGAATTTATTGTGCATCCCTGCTCCAAAAAATCAACCAGAATCACACCCTCTGTATCCCAGAAAACTGTTGCCATAACTTTCCCTGCCGATCGCACAGTTTTGAATTTTTTCTTCCTCGGCGAGCTTGTGTGGCGCCACTCCATTGACTGCCTCTTTGATTCGGGTTCAAAAAAATGCACCCATGTTTCGTCCCCGGTCACAATTTTTTTCAGAAACTCATCTCCCTCCAAACGGAAGCGCTGCAAGTGTTGGGAGGCTATTGTTTTCCTTGCCTCTTTATTCTGATCGGTTAACATTCTTGGAACCCACCGTGCACAAACTTTTGAGTACCCCAATTGTTTAATAATCGTGATCACACTGCCTTTACTAAGAGAAATAATGCGACACACTTCATCTGCAGTCACCCGACGGTCACCACGAATGATGTCATCAACTTGCTGAATGTTGTGTGGAGTCACTGCACTCACCGGCCTGCCGCTCCGCTTTTCGTCAGTCAACGGTGTTTGCCCTTCAGCTTCCTTACAACGACGAACCCATCGTCTAACAGTGCTGACATCCACTGTCACAACACCACACACCTTCTTCAGTCTTTCATGAATGTGTATGGGCGTTTCACCTTCTGCATTCAAGAATTCAATCACACAACGCTGTCTCAAACGAACATCGATGTCGGCCATCTTACAAACTTCTGCTGTGCTGCCACCTGTTGACACAGAAAGTTACTACTGCAGTGGATTGCAGAAGAAGGTTTGAGGAATGGCGCCAAATTCAAATTTTTCACTTAACTTAATTTCTTTAAGTAGAAAAAAAATGGGAGGCATTACTTTTTGACCGACCCTCGTATTTTCACCTGTCCTCGTTGAAATATATATATCAACGCCTGTCAACAGCTGAAGGTATTAATATAATTCTAATTTCGTTCTAGACGACTGCAGGTCAGCAATGGTGTCTGTTCTTTCGGACATGTCCGAAAGAATAGACACCATATCCATATAAGTATATCCAACAACGCTGTCGATAAGGGCCAGAGATGGACCAACACGTTACTGACTTTCTTGATTTGTGAAGCTCTTTCTCTGGGACGAATCATCCAGTTTTTCTGAAACTGTAATTATTTATTTGTATCTACAGGTACACCACGTCTGCCGGTTCTCGTTCCATTGGAATTTTAAGACTCAATTTTTAAATAAGCCACTACTTTGCTTGCATGGAAAATTCCTATACCTACTGATTTTTAGACATGGTCTTTCAATTTTTTAGTTATTCCTAACTAAACATTTGTATCCACTCTGCTATTTCAAATGATCGTGGCTTTCTTGAAACGCTTTATAATCTGAGAGTTTCAATGACTTTTTGACAAAATTTACAATAACTCTATGTATCTGTGTACAAAGGCAGCTTTAATATTAGGATCTTCTTCAGCCTTTAAAATTACGTGTTTGGACCAGTTTTTAACTTTCTATCTGAAGACAAGACAGTGTAAAAATTTTATGTTAAGTTATTCGACTAATTACAGAAAAACTCTTGACTGGAGTGATCTCACATTTGCTAAATATAGCTCTCTAAACATTGTGAACATGAAAACAAAATTTTTATACCTTGACGTTAGGTAAAGCTGTCATCAGCTTTAATGGACATAGTCCTATTGGAGGCGATACGCTGTCGTCTTCTTCCGGCAACTGAGCTGGGTGACTTAACGAGTTGTGGGGCAAAACCAAAGATTATTAGAAAATATTGAACAATATGTTGAAGTCCATCAAGCTTGTTTTCTTACTTGGGAGACTTCGCTTTTCATGAAACGCGATGTACAGATACTTATCGAGGTAGTGCAGTGATTAGCACATTGGACTCGCATTGCAGAGGATGAAGGTTCAAACCCGCGTTTGGCCATCCAGATTTAAGTTTTCCGTGATTATCGTCAATCGCTCCAAGCAAACTCCGAGAGGGTTCTTTTGAAAGGGCACTGCCGATTTCCTTCCCTATCGTTGACGCAATCCGAGCTTGTGCTCCGTCTCCATAGATGTCGACGGGACGTTAAATCCAATCTTCCTTCCTTCCAAGTATAGATCCGTTGTGTCGGGATCAGCATATTGCAATAGGCTCTTAAACTCTGCTCGCACAAGACACCGCTCAGTTGTTTTGTTTCATGTTCACTGTAACACACTACTTCCCTAATCAGTTACTTAAGAATCTCACATGAAGTCAGAGAGAAACACTTACGAGAAGAACGCGCAAGTGCCACAATCCGACTCCCCACAAACTTCGCTCAGTGCAAGAAAAGTTAAAATAAGTGAACACATGTTTCGACTTATCCGCAGATACTCAACCGTTTGTGAAAAAACGACCCCCATAGTTTTCGACGTAATTCAGATACCGCATAGCTTGCAGTAATCTCAGGCCGAATGGCACCGCAGTGGCCAGCTCAGTTTTGCAACCCGTGTTCGAAAACAGATTATTTTTGTTTCACTTATTTTCTCATGGCCATAGAAGTTTATTACACGAAAGTTTCTCATCAAGTTAGGGGATAGAAGGGCGTTATGTAAACTGTAAAATTACGACTGGGTTTCACAATAAGTGTCACGCATTTAATATGTAACATATGTGTGTATAAAATTTTCTAGGGTTACAATTTTTTTAAACTCTCTTGTTCTTATATTTCCTTATTATCTCAATTCTTATATTAGTTCTTATATTTATTCCATCATTTATTCCATAGGAAGATTTAGTCCATTCCCTTGAATGATACCGATCGGCCGGCTGGAGAAGCCGTGCGGTTCTAGGCGCTTTAGTCTGGAACCGCGTGACCGCTACGGTCGCAGGTTCGAATCCTGCCTCGAGCATGAATGTGTGTGATGTTCATAGGTTAGTTAGGTTTAAGTAGTTCTAAGTTCTAGGGGACTGATGACCACAGATGTTAAGTCCCATAGTGCTCTGAGCCATTTGAATCATTTGAACCATTTGATACCGATCGGAAAAACATCGAAACACAGAAATTCCGAACACCCCCTGAGTATCACGTGAAGGCAGGTTTGCCCCAGTGACATTTCTTCGTATGAATCTTACTCGTGAAACAAATGTCATCAACACTGGTGAAGATCTCACGCGTTGGCAATGATTTCGCGGTAATCCACGCACGGCGGATAACTTCAGTGAAAATTGGCGCTTGGGATTAACTATATATCAAAATGGACTACAGGAATTTCGCCGAAAACACTTTCAAGTAACTGTCTCAAGGATTTATTGTTTCTTTTCTTCTTTTCAAAATTCATGCACCAGGCATACAAGGACACCGTTATTTTAAGATACAATAGGAAATATTCGAGGAGTAATCGTCTATATACACCGGTAGCTAAATGAAAAACAGAAGTATAATTAATAATAGGGTTTCGAACACTGATCACAAAGTTTTCCTCAGAATCGCGTATCTAGGGATATTTTGAAGTCTCTTCCGCTGAGCAAACTTCCTCGGAAATCGGGCTATGGTTTCGTTCTTCACGTTGGTGTTACTTTGATGTCGTCTACATCTACATCTACATTTATACTCCGCAAGCTACCCAACGGTGTGTGGTGGAGGGCACTTTACGTGCCACTATCATTAACTCCCTTTCCTGTTCCAGTCGCGTATTGTTCGCGGGAAGAAAGACTGGCGGAAAGCCTTCGTGCGCGCTCGAATCTCTCTAATTTTACATTCGTGATTTCCTCGGGAGGTATAAGTAGGGGGAAGCAATATATTCGATACTTCATCCAGAAACGCACCTTCACGAAACCCGGACAGCAAGCTACACCACGATGCAGAGCGCCTCTCTTGCAGAGTCTGCCACTTGAGTATGCTAAACATCTCCGTAACGCTATCACGCTTACCAAATAACCCTGTGACGAAACGCGCCGCTCTTCTTTGGATCTTCTCTATCTCCTCTGTCAACCTGACCTGGTACGGATCCTACACTGATGAGCAATACTCAAGTATAGGTCGAACGAGTGTTTTGTAAGCCACCCTCTTTGTTGATGGACTACATTTTCTAAGGACTCTTCCAATGAATCTCAACCTGGCACCCGCCTTACCAACAATTAATTTTATATGATCATTCCACTTCAAATCGTTCCGTACGCATACTCCCAGATATTTTACAGAAGTAACTGCTACCAGTGGCGAAATACGCATTCGCTCATCCAAGCGTCTTCTTGTTGTGCAGAACACCCGTACGCCGTGAGGATCTTCCCGGCGGACATGCACAACACGTCGCACTGGGGCCACCTCTCCGTGGAGCTCCGTGGTATTAGCGGCCTCGTCAAGGAACTCCCTCTCACTGAGAATGATGAGTCAGTATCTTGCTTGCCGACTCGTTTTGTGCATGTTCGTGAGACACTCTGGTTGACTAGTTTCTCTCCTCAGCGCGCTAAGTTTTAGATGTGTGTATGATTCGTGTGAATGCGGTAAGTGCTTCTGCAGTGTAATGTGGGTATTCCTCCTTAGATCGTGATACACTACAGCATGGTCATCAGTAGCCATTAAGATGCTACGGTAAGGGGAGGAGGTGGCAGCGAGGGTCCCGAAGCTTACCACCCCTTCTTCTTTTCTATTCAAGTGGTGATCATATTTTTGCTAAAGCTATAACAGTAAGACTGAGAGTGTAAATATTGTTAAAGCATATAAATATTGACTACTGCAGCTATCACAGTGAAACTATAGTTTTAGCACTAGTTATTGAGAACCGATAAATTAGATAATACACTTCTGGCCATTAAAATTGCTACACCACGAAGATGACATGCTACAGACGCGAAATTTAACCGACAGGAAGAAGATGCTGTGATACGCAAATGATTAGCTTTTCAAAGCATTCACACAAGGTTGGCGCCGATGGTCATACCTACAACGTGCTGGCATGAGGAAAGTTTCCAACCGATTTCTCATACACAAACAGCAGTTGACCGGCGTTGCCTGGTGAAACGTTGTTGTGATGCCTCGTGTAAGCAGGAGAAATGCGTACCATCACGTTTCCGACATTGATAAAGGTAGGATTGTAGCCTATCGCAATTGCGGTTTATCGTATCGCGACATTGCTGCTCGCGTTGGTCGAGATCCAATGACTGTTAGCAGAATATGGAATCGGTGGGCTCAGGAGGGTAATACGGAAAGCCATGCTGGATCCCAACGGCCTCGTATCACTAGCAGTCGAGATGACAGGCGTCTTATCCGCAAGGCTGTAACGGATCGTGCAGCACGTCTCGATCCCTGGGTCAACAGATGGGGACGTTTACAAGACAATCACCATCTGCACGAACAGTTCGACGACGTTTGCAGCAGCATGGACTATCAGCTCGGAGACCATGGCTGCGGTTACCCTTGACGCTGTTTCACAGACAGGAGCGCCTGCGATGGTGTACGAACGGTAAAACGTCATTTTTTCGGATGAATCCAGGTTCTGTTTACGGCATCATGATGGTCGCATCCGTGTTTGGCGACATCGCGGTGAACGCACATTGGATGCGTGTATTCGTCATCGCCATACTGGCGTATCACCCGGCGTGATGGTATGGGGTGCCATTGGTTACACGTCTCGGTCACCTCATGCTCGCATCGACGGCACTTTGAACAGTGGACGTTACATTTCAGATGTGTTACGACCCGTGGCTCTACCCTTCATTCGATCCCTGCGAAACCCTACATTTCAGCAGGATAATTCACGGCCGCATGTTGCACTTTCTGGATACAGAAAATGTTCGACTGCTGCCCTGGCCAGCACATTCTCCAGATCTCTCCCCAACTGAAAACGTCTGGTCAATGGTGGCCGAGCAACTGGCTCGTCACAATACGCCAGTCACTACTCTTGATGAACTGTGGTATCGTGTTGAAGCTACATGGGCAGCTGTACCTGTACACGCCATCCAAGCTCAGTTTGACTCAATGCCCAGGCGTATCAAGGCCGTTATTACGGGCGGAGGTGGTTGTTCTGGGTACTGATTTCTTAGGACCTATGCACCCAAACTGCGTGAAAATGTAATGACATGTCAGTTCTAGTATAGTATACTTGTCCAATGAATACCCGTTTATCATCTGCATTTCTTCTTGGTGTAGCAATTTTAATGGTCAGTATCGTAGAATGAATCGTTACGGCAAATAGGACATTTCGTAACCACTTTGGTGTGCCAATTTATGTTAGTTACCGTTCCTCTATAACTCCATCAAATATTACTGCTGGCTGTGTTATGTTAAGTCCATACAGAGAACAAATGGATGAGTCACAAGTGGAATCAGTCAGTTCATACAAATACCTGCGAGTAACAACTTGTGGGTATATAAAATGGAAAGATCACATAGGCTCAGCCTTATCTAAAGCTGATGGATACGGCAGTTCATTAGTGGGATACTGGCAAACTGCAGTTATTGTACAAAGCAGATTGCTTAGAAAACAAATGGGTGAACCATCCTAGAATACTTCTCAAACGTGGGTAAACCGTATCAGACAGCGCTAACAAGGGATACTGCACTTATACAAAGAAGGGCAGCACGGGTGGTCACAGGTTTGTTTGACCCATGGCACAGTGTCATCGGAATGCTGAAAAACCTGAAGGGGAAGACACCAAAAGATATCCGCCAGCTATTCCGGGGAAGCCTACTTAAAAACTTTCAAGAACAAACTCTAAGTAAGGTATTTAAGAATATACTACAACACCCCTGTCACTCCCATAGGGGCTGGAAGGATAAGAGCAAACTAATTTCAGCGGAACCAGATGCATCTAATAAGTCTGTTTTGTCGCAGCCCCGTACTCCAATGAAATAGACAGAGGCCCTAATAAGTGGCACAATGGGAAGTATCCTTTGCCATGCACTTCACGTTGGTTTGAACAGAAAATATGTAAATGGATTGACTTATTTATTGTACAGTTACTGTCACATCACAACAAATATGAATATAATCTTGCATAATGGATGTAGAGAAAGTGTGTGTTCAAGAATTAAGGGAACTGCAAAGAACATTAAACTTGACAGAATTAGTAGTAAAAACAGGACTTTCCTATTCAGCAAACATTAGTAGTTCAGTTCACCAACTCTCAGCTTCAGGCGTTTCTGAATTACGGCTGACAAAATCTTTGTCCTGCTGTAGTTCCGCACGACAGTGTCCCGTCGCGACAATAAGAAACTTCCCTGCATAAGAAAGAAAATCTTACTCCCCGTCCGATTCAGTCTAATTTCAACAGAAAAAGCAGTAGACGTGCGTATGTAAGACTAAAATGGAAGACTACTGCTTCTAAAAAGGCAGTAGACGACGCACAAAAAGCATGGGCCAAAGAAGAAATGAAATCGTGGTGCAACACTCGTGATCACATACGTACACACCTGAAATTAACGCACATACGTATTTCGGCCATTAGTAAACCATTCAGTGGTAAACAATTTTCAAAAACAATTCAGAAGTTAAAGTTTTTAGATCGTGTAAATAATCTTTCGGACGAAGAACTCAGTATACTGAGTACAGGCTCCAAATAGTCTGCGAAAAACAACTGGAAATAATAAAAATATACTTAGAATGTGCATTAGGTGAGGACATCTCCACTAAACATCTCGTAGCCATGAACTGGAAGTATCTACTCGCAACCTCGTTTCTAATGCCCCACAACCTAAAGAGCAACAGGTAGTAAACATTTTCAAGAAGAAAATGATTGACAGTGATGTTTTAGCAGTCCGATCAGACAAAGGAAATGCTGTTGTCTTAGTGAACAAACGTGACTATGGCAACAAAGTGGAAGATTTCCTAAATGCCACAAACTTCCAGCCGGGCGATGTGGCCGAGCGGTTCTAGGCGCTACAGTCTGGAACCGCGCGACCGCTACGGTCGCAGGTTCGAATCCCGCCTCGGGCATGGATGTGTGAGATGTCCTTAGGTTAGTTAGGTTTAAGTAGTTCTAAGTTCTATGGGACTGATGACCTCAGCAGTTAAGTCCCATAGTGCTCAGAGCCATTTGAACCATTTTTTTTTTAAGAAACTTCCATCAGATACAGTAAGACCCCAAACAACCCTATAACGATAAAGTTAATAATGTTATAAAACTGTGAAAAATATAATATCAGACTCCGACACCTACTTCCCCACAATTATAAATCCTCTAGCACCCAGACTTTATGGCCCTCTAACTCCCTAATGCGTCCTTTGGTATCTTCAGTCTCAGCACCACGTTACAAATTAGCTAGAGTGTTAAATGACCTTATCAAGACCAAAACCAAGTTCAAACCTAGTCATTGTATCCTTAATTCAGTTGTCTCAGTGAACAAGTTAAAAGATATGCAAATACCGCTAGTACCGATCTGGTTCTTTTGATGTTAGCAACTTATTCACTAATATACCTGTTCAGGAGTGCCTAACATTCTCACACACTTACTAGATAAATCAGGAGGTAACACAGTTGTCACAGATGACATAAAGTTAGATACAGAAAATTGTCTAATATATAATTATTTCCGTTTCAGTGACAAGATATACAAATAGTTGGATGGCCTAACTATGGGATCCCGTCCTCAGTCCAGTCCTTGTTGAAATTATGAAACACAATTTTTGGAAAATAATACACTTTCTTCCAAGGTTTGATACTGTTTTAGATGTGTAGATGATGAGTTGTGCTCATGGACATGAAGCACCAGACAATTTAAAAAAACTTCCTCAAGCAACTAAATTCTGAAGACAACAGTATAAAATTCACAATAGAGTTTGGGGGTAACTACATAAATTATCTAAATCCAACCAAAGGCATTATACTTCATACTTTCAAGATCTCCAGGAAACCTACCACCACAGATATAGTAATACTGGCCAATTCTCAACATCCAGTCACCCATAAACATGCTGCCTTTCATTCTATTATACATCGCCTAATATCTATCCCCATAAATGAAGACAACTTCCAAATGGAATTAAATACAATCAGACAAACAGCATTAAACAGTGGCTATCCTCCTACCTTAGTGGATTACATAGTGCACAAAAAGCAGAAACAACAGGTGTACTCTCTTCTATACCGTGTCCTTGACCCAGTACCTCAAGAATGCAATAAATGGTGCTCAATTCCATACCTAGGAAAAGTCTCACTGGGTGCAGAGAGAAAGCTTTAATCCAGCAATGTAAAAATATCATTTTATGTGCCCAACACTGTTGGACACTTTTTTCCTAATGGTAAAGGCAGCGCACCAGCTTTCTTAAAGAGTGCAATATATAAAATTACTAGCAATTGTGCCGAATTCTATATTGGACAGTCTGGCAGGGCAGTATGTATCCGCTGGAAGGAACAAGAAGTTGGAATCTTAGAAAAGGAGACTACTTTTGCAGACCATCTATTTAAAGAGGGCCATATTTACAAGGTGAAGCATGTAGTATTATATCACATACATAAAGGAAGGAAGAGCTGTCTAGAAATAAGGGAAATTAATAAACATGTCTCTATCGACCCAGGCTTAGCACTGAATGACCAAACAGTACTTGGCAATTCTAACTGTAGATACTACTCATAATCCCATCCAGGCCCTGTTGTGAATTGCTCATCTTACTCAAAAGCTCAGTTTTCTTTATTTCAGGTACTATAATTTTTCTCTTGTGTTAAAAAATTTTACTTCATATAATCACAGCTGCTTCACTCACATGCTTAATATGACTGTTATGTCTAATATGTTTGTAGCTTAGAACCTATTTAGACAAGATTATTTTGTCAGACACATCTTCATAATATGTCACCAAAGCTTCTGTTGAATTATTTTCTTCTCTGTACAACTGTTGTAATTTGTCTATAGTTAATTAGTTAATTTGTCACATGTTTTATTTCAGTTAAATAATCTTAAATAACATTTACACTTAAATAATCCCTTTTATTTTATTCCTAATTCTAACATTACATTTTTTATCTCTGGAAAGAGAGATACTCTGTACAGGTACTAGTTCAAAATCTTTGATCCAACAAAATTTCTCTGCACCACATTCTTATCTTTGTACCTGATGATGTAACTGCGGAAAACCGGTTCTTGTAACAAATAATAAATATTGTAGAATATTACGCCATATTATGTTTTATTCATAATCTATAAAATATTCAACCAAGAACCGACGTAACAATCAGTAAATGCAACGTCTTTTGCTTTGTGCATTACTCACTTTGTTTCTTTGGGGTGGATGATTTTTGTTTGCTGACCAATGAATTCTGTAATGTCACCCAAACATTAATCTTTCAGTATATCCGTTCTGTTACTATAGACGTATGAAATATTATTTTCAGGATCGCCACAGTGTCAAACATCCTATGCACATCACTTTAATGACATCATTAATTTCTGAGGTAATTACATGACATATAAAGTTTTCTGTGTCGGTGTAACATGTTTTAACGTTTTTTGTCTCAAATTTCTACAATAGATGCCCATAATGCAAATCTCCAACAAGTGCCTTGGAAATATCTAAAACAGCCTTTCCCACAGCTATGGCTTTGTCGAAAACAGTGTTAAGCCTGTTTGAATTTCCTTAAATATCTTTTCCTTAAATACCGGGTGGTTATAATTAAACTTTCCCTATTTAACACGTTATAACACGGAAACTAATTACCGGACGAGTAACAGCCTTGGTGGCATTAATGTCAAGTACATGGGAAGAGAAATAATGCAGAATGGATTCAGTTGAAACACTTTTAATGTGCTGCTACGGTACATCATACCATTATATACCAGTTCCATTACTGCTTCAAAATGGGCTCAATAAGGCGCTAATCAGTTTCAAGAAGAGTCTGAAAACGTAGGATTCCACTCGTTTCAGCAGAACAAAGCATATCCGTTGGTATGCTGGCTACCTCTCTTGATACGCTGCGCTTCAGATCAGCACACGTGTGAATGTTCCCCTGGTAAACTCGGTTCTTCAGTTAGCCCAACAACCAGCAACTGTCAAAGGGAGTGAGATCAGGTGATCGTGTGGACCAAGCATTTGAAAACGATCGGCTGATAATTCCATCGTTTCCAAACGTGTATCGGACAAGCAGGTGAACTTCAATAGAAACGTGCAGCGGGGCCCCATCTTGAGTGAAAATTGTTTGAGTTTAATGGGTCTTTCCTCTGTAGGACGGATATTACATGCTGGTGAAGCATACGGCAGTAATACTGGCCAGTCACACTTCACGTCTTTGGTCCTTGAGTTCCAACCTGTTCAAAAAAGGATGGGCCAGTGATGAAATAAAGGTGAAGATCCCAACACTCGGCAATTTTCTATGTTCACCTCCGCCGTCACAGAAAAATGTGCTTTGTTTGTCCTTAGGATGGTTCAGGGCCAGCCCTCGTCAGTTTCAGTCCTTGCGAGAAAGTGGAGAGAGAAGTCAACATGTCGTAATGCGTCCTGTGGTGTAAGCTGCTGTACGATGTGGATCTTGTATGGGTACCATTTGAGAATGGTTCGAAGCATCTTCCGTACATTGGACAACGGGATGGTCGTCGTGACACAGCACGCGCACTGTCTGACGATCGGGAATTGCGCGCAGTGTTATCTGCCATAGCAATAGCGATTTCATCAACCACCTGTGGTGTAACCGGTCGTCGGCCTCTTCCCGGAGCGACGCCCAGGTCTCCAGTTGATTTGAACTTCATCATGCTCCGCACAGCAGGTGGAGAAAGAGGACCTTTCCGTAATCCTTTCAGGCGGCGATATTCTCGAAGTGCAGCTGCAGCATTACTGTTGTTTTGATAACAGAGCTTCACCAATAGTGCGCTGCTCCTTCTGTCCAAGCTCATGTCGACACGTCAACAAGCGCACTGCGACTGCTTAGGCCTGTGAGACCGTGCACCACGATGACTGATCACGGCACCTGGAGGCCACAGTTGGAACTGGACGATGGCGCTGTGACGCATGGAAATCATGTACCCCATACTCTGGACATTAATGCTGCCATGTTTGGTACTCGTACAGTAATTAGTTTCCGTGTTATAATGTGTTAAATAGTTAAAGTTTAATTATAATTACTAATTATAACTATCTTAGAAGAAAGATTAAAGAAAGGCAAACCTATGTTTCTAGCATTTGTAGACTTAGAGAAAGCTTTCGATAACGTTGATTGGAATACTCTCTTTCAAATTCTAAAAGTGGCAGGGGTAAAATACAAGGAGCGAAAGGCTATTTACAATTTGTGCAGAAACCAGATGGCAGTTATGAGTCGAGGAGCATGAAAGGGAAGCAGTGGTTGGGAATGGAGTGAGACAGGGTTGTACCCTATCCCCGATGTTATTCGATCTGTATATTCAGCAAGCAATAAAGGAATCAAAAGAAAAATTCGGAGTAGGTATTAAAATCCATGGAGGGGAGATAAAAACTTTGTGATTCGCCGATAACAACGTAATTCTGTCAGAGACAGCAAAGGACTTGGAAGAGCAGTTGAACGGAATGGACAGTGTCTTGAAAGGAGGAGATAAGATGAACATCAACAAAAGCAAAACGAGGATGATGGAATGTAGTCGAATTAAGTCGGGTGATGCTGAGGGAATTAGATTAGGAAATGAGACACTTAAAGTAGTAAAGGAGGTTTGCTATTTGGGGAGCAAAATAACTGATGATGGTCGAAGTAGAGAGGATATAAAATTTTGACTGGCAATGGCAAGGAAAGCGTTTCTGAAGAAGAGAAATTTGTTAACATCGAGTATAGATTTAAGTGTCAGGAAGTCGTTCCTGAAAGTATTTGTATGGAGTGTAGCCATGTATGGAAGTGAAACATTGACGATAAATAGTTTGGACAAGAAGAGAATAGAAGCTTTCGAAATGTGGTGCTACAGAAGAATGCTAAAGATTAGATGGGTAGATCACATAGCTAATGAGGAGGTATTGAATAAAACTGGGTAGAAGAGGAGTTTGTGGTACAACTTGACAAGAAGAAGGGACGGGTTGGTAGGATATGTTTTGAGGCATCAAGGGATCACATATTTAGCACTGGAGGGCAGCGTGGAGGGTAAAAATCGTAGAGGGAGACCAAGAGATGAATACACCAAACAGATTCAGAAGGATGTAGGTTGCAGTAGGTTCTGGGAGATGAAGAAGCTTGCAGAGGATAGAGTAGCATGGAGAGCTGCATCAAACCAGTCTCAGGACTGAAGACCACAACAACAACAACCCGGTATTACAGTGACATGTGCAGAGGAATTTACGTTGCTGTACATGTAAAAATGTTCTAGAGTGCAGAGCAATCTGTCACTCACTACAGTTGGTAACTATCTCAAGGTGTTAAACGCTGCTGCTCGGTGAGTTAAGTGGTTTCATTTCCTAATTCCGTTTCTGTACGTGTGAATATTGTCAAGTTTACGGGTATATGTATATCATGGTTAATTTCGTTGCCACCCACTTAACTAACTCCTCTTAATGTTTCGACACAGTGGAAACACTTTTTTAGAATGCTGTTCCAGAGGACAGACTGATCCAGGCAGTGAATGGGACGACACTTGCGGAGGCCACTGCGTCTCCTGCAAGCAACAGTCCTGCCAAGGCCAGTCGCACCCTCAGCCGCAACTAGCCGTTCGTTTTCAGAGCTCCTATAGAAGTGGTGTGGCAACGGCCTTGCCGCAGTGGATACACCGGTTCCCGTGAGATCACCGAAGTTAAGCGCTGTCGGGCGTGGCCGGCACTTGGATGGGTGACCATCCAGCCGCCATGCACTGTTACCATTTTTCCGGGTGCACACAGCCTCGTGATGCCAACTGAGGAGCTACTCGACCGAATAGTAGCGGCTCCGGTCAAAGAAAACCATCATAACGATCGGGAGAGCGGTGTGCTAACCAGACGCCCCTCCTATCCACATCCTCAACTGAGGATGATACGGCGGTCGGATGGTCCCGATGGGCCACTTCTGGCCTGAAGACGGAGTGCTACAGAAGTGGTGTGCAACGAACCCTAAGGTTGTATATTTGGTTTTCAACATGTAACAAGAACTCTTAACAAAGAAATGTCAATCGAATATGCTAGAAGAGTAAAGTTTTATCCTAATCCTCGCATTGTTGCTCCATGATTCGGTTGTAAATACCACTCGATACAGTTTGGTGGTTTGGTTACTTGTGAGAGTCATTCCAGACGTACTACTCAATTGTAGATCGGTCATGCGGTCAACGACGTGCTCCTCAACCCTGCGCTGTTCTCACGTTGCACTGCAGGCGTATGTGCTCGTTGTGTAGTGTCTGTTAAATTGGATGTGACTTCGCTACTACACATTGAAGCTCCAAAGTTCAGCTGCCATGATTAACGATGTTCCCTACACAAAGTCAATAAGGCCCAAAGGAAATAATATTATTAAGCGCCCTTACTGTCCTCAAGAGTGATTCGTCACAGACTTGCGTATGTAATGCAACAGAAATTCTTTTGGCATCTGAAATGATCTTTTGATTGTGACATAGTAATGCGACATAGTCACTGAACATAATAAAGGGACGACGGACATCTGCTTCCCAGAAACTATCGAAATCGGAAAGTAATTCACTGATGCTAATGAAATTCTGGGAAACAAGGCAAGAAAGTAAATAGTCTACCTCTGTAACGAGATATATGACAAAGGGGAATGGCCTGATGACTTCGCTGAAACAGTTATGATACCAATAGAGGAAAAGAGAAACACTAAAAAATGTGAAGAACATCGGACCATCAGTCTAATTTCTCATTCAGCTAAAGTCTTGCTGAGAGTGTTGAATAGAAGGTTATACGGCAAGCTGGATAGAGGGATTGCACAGGAGCAGTTCGGATTTAGAAGAGGAAAAGGAAAAAGAGATGCTATTGGCCTGCTAAGAACTATAGGGAAAAGATATGTGGAAAAGGGTAGAGAAATCTTTGCTGTTTTTATAGATTTGGAAAAGGCTTCTGACAGAGTTCAGTGGAACAAGCTGATGGATATCTTGAAGAGGAAAGGAGTAGGTTGGAAAGAGAGACG
The DNA here is from genome assembly GCF_021461385.2 of Schistocerca piceifrons. Taxonomy (NCBI): domain Eukaryota; kingdom Metazoa; phylum Arthropoda; class Insecta; order Orthoptera; family Acrididae; genus Schistocerca; species Schistocerca piceifrons. Next base: position 660,832,376 of record NC_060138.1, read on the forward strand.
ACTGATACAGAATCTATATTTACACCAGAAAGTAAGGATAAGGATTGGAAATGAAATGTCAGAAGGAAGCAGCATCGGACGAGATGTTAGACAAGGTTGTTGCCTTTCCCCACTGTTGTTTAACGTATACCGTGAAGAGATTATTGCGAAAAGCTTAGATGGGAAGAGGGGAATACGTATTGGTGGAAAGAGAATAGAATGTATAAGATTTGCTGATGACATGGTATTAGTGGCAGAAAGTGAGTGGACAGTTAATAACATGCTCAAAGGTCTGAATGAAGCTTGTGTGGAATATGGCATGCAAATGAACACAGCAAAAGCAAAGAGTATGGTCATCAGTACAAGACGCAGACTGTCCAATATTAAAATAGGACAATCTACTATTAGCCAAGTAAGTGAATTTAAATATCTCGGAAGCACAATAACTGAAGACTTGAGACGTCGCCAGGAGATGAAAACTCGAATTGCCGTAGCGAAGGAGGCATTCAACAGAAAGAGGAGACTCTTATGTGGCAAATTAGATAAAGGACTAAGGAAAAGGCTTGGAAAATGTTTTGTCTGGAGTGTGGCAATATATGGGACAGAAACATGGACACTGAGACGAGAGGATGAAAAAAGGTTAGAAGCATTTGAGATGTGGATGTAGCGGAGAATGGAGAGAATAAGCTGGATGGAAAGAGTGAGTAATGAAAGAGTATTGGAAAGGGTTGGTGAGAGAGGATGTCTGCTGAAGGTTGTAAGAGAAAGGAAAAAGAACTGGTTGGGACATTCATTGAGAAGGGAGTGCTTGCTAGTAGATGCTTTGGAAGGATTGGTTTGTGGGAGAAGACTGAGAGGAAGAAGGAGATACAAGATGATAGACTACATAAAGGGAAGAGGAAATTATGCAGACATGAAGAGGACGGTAGAAGACCGGACAGCCTGGAGAACTACCATGTGAAAACCTGCCTTTAGGCAGAACACTGATGATGATGCTGAATGAAATTCTTGATATCTGAATTCATTGCTTGAATCATAAGTGGTTCTAATTGAACTATAGATGGAATCAAAGCTCGAGAATATTTCTGTAATTACCTGTGCCCAAAGTCTCATTGTTTTTCGTTACTGCCATCTTGAAGAGTCACACTTCATTCACATTTAATAGAAAGGAACGGAGCAGCAATAAGAAAATGATATTTTCTTTTAATTTCAGTGTAAATTTACAAACCTACAGCATGCTGCAGGTGAAGTTCTCCGATGTCTATCCTGTGTGGTCTATTTACTGTTGTTAAATCGGCCATACTGCAACTTTGATCGTTACAGCAGGAGCAATTTTTGTACGTAGGCTTTCACTATATTGTGACACGATACGGTTGACATAAATAAACTACAAGCAGCTGTTTTATGATCCTTTAATAGCACTATGGCTTTCACAAAGTTAGAGTTACATCTTCAGGTACATCTAAATGAAAAAAGATTAGCATATGAGGAAATTAAGAATGAAAATAAAAATAAATTTTACAAAAATGTTTTAGAATAGCATTAATCTGCGACGAAGAATGCAACATCATGCACAAAGAAAGTACCTGACAGAAGCAAATTTAAATAATGTAGCCGACTTATTTTCAGAAGATTACAGGCAAAAGTTGAGTGCATTGAAAGTTCCATCATTCCCAGTCTGCCTGCAATAATACATCACAACAGTGACGAAAGTCAAAAGTTAAAACATGCGGAATGAAGAAGATGGCCATAGAACTAAATCAGCTGTAAAAGGCACTATAAAATTGTAAAACCAGAAAAAAGATGGGACTTATGGTTGAAACCGAAGTTAAACACAAATCGTGATAAAAGACAGGACATTTTGGAGAACACCAATAGGGGGCAGTAGAATAAAAGCAGAATGAAGAAAGCAACAGTAAAAAGATGAAGAATAAGACCTGTTATTTTAAGGTCTTGACGGAATGGGTCTGATGTATGTTGGTGAGAACAGTCCATCGCCCCCAGCCATAAGCTCCCCTTTTTCCTGGTTTTACAATTTCATTGCTCATCTTCTCCATTTCCCCTGTTTTGACGGTCGCCACTATTGTTACGAATTATTGCAACTTGGCTATGAACGACGGGACGTCCAATTGGCTCAACTTTGGTCTGTAAAGACTGAAAATAACTCAATCTACTATTATATTTAGATTTTCTTCTGTCATTTACGTCCTTTGTATGTGGTATACTTTTCTCCCTAGATTACTGTCATTCTAAATTTTCAAAATAATTTTATGATATTTTATAATTCTTCATTCCGTCATGTCCTATTATTCTTTACTTAGATTTAGCTATAGATACAACTGTAACGTTGTGAAACCGGTAATACTATTAAAGGATCATATTACAGCTGTTTGCCGTTTATTTTTTAAGGATGCATACCTTCAGCTGCGGATACCGATATTATAAAATCTGATGATCCCAAAAAGCACAAGAATTCTACAGAAAGTAAAGAGACTAATGTTGCACGATTTATCTAGTGCCCTCAGCATCGTAATGCAAAGACTTACTCCATAAAGTAGATGTGAAAAATCATGTAAGATACAAACGCTTTTGGTGAATGAAATACCAGCTTGGTAAACCAGATCAGGAATCAGAAACAATGCGTATACATGACGGAATTGCCCCACATTGATCGTAACCGCAAGTGTCACTCTGCTGCTCATGCGATAACCTTGGATGAGCAGCACACTATTCCAATATAGCTCGGCAGGTGTTGCGGAGAAGTTGCTTATAGGACAGCCGTATGTGCTTGTTATTATTACTTAGCCAATACAAACCCACTGCGGTTTTATCCATGGCTTCCTCCCTTTGTCTCAGCAGATGTTAATGAAACCACGCTCATCACATACGAGCAAACTACACCTTCACTACAGAGTAACCCTAGCAGAACAGACTGAAGCAAAACGTCTCATTTTCCTTCAAGACAAGCGAGCCACATGTGAGGACCATGACCTCACTAGACACAAGTTGAAGTTACTCTCGCGTCAAAGACCTCAGACAGATACATTTGTGCAACCGATCAGCTGTGGATATGCAGAAGTCAATCAGTGTGTCACACGTATAATTGCAATGAAAGTGCTCTAGAGAAAGCTACATGGAAACAGAGTATATGGGAGACGGGAGATTATAAAGGACATCCCTCAAACTGTCGCATCACGAAGGTGGAGATCAGTTTATCATTTCCAAATCTGTTGAAAGGAGGGCTAGGACGAGTAATCAACCGATTCGGATAGTATTTTAGGTAGGTATTTGAAATATTTTCAGTATACCCAAACAATGTCCGCTGCTCGTGGTTTCGCGGTAGCGTTCTCGATTCCCGGCGGGGTCAGGAATTTTTCCTGCCTCGAGATGACTGGGTGTTGTTGTGTTGTCTTCATCATCATCATTCATCCCCATCACGGTCGGAGGAAGGCAACGGCAACCCACCTCCACTAGGACCTTGCCTAGTAAAGCGGTGCGGGTCTCCCGCATCGTTCCCCTATGCTCTGTAAAGAAGCATGGGACTTCATTTCATTTCATACCCAAACTGAAGGCAGGGAAGTGCACTCATGATTTCGTCTGATAAATACAGGTACACAAGAGCCAACCAGCGTCGGGAGGTGTTTCTGTGAGCACCACTCAACTTTATATGCCAGACTGTTTCTAATGAATTGATTTTCCCTAACACAGCCAGTAGTCGCTGAATGTAGTGGTTCGTGTGTGGAAAACTCCTAAAAGATGACGTGTTATTTGTCCATACTATTAAATTAGAAATAACTGTAGAGTCCTCAGAGGAGGCAGCGTTATTCAGAGTAACACTGTTAAAAGGAGAAAGGGGGTTTGGAGAGGAGTAGTAAAAAGTGAGAAAGCTTACTCTTGAGTCAAGTGTCTTTCTGTCTGTCTACATGTCAGGCCTTTGTAAATAAAGAATACCTGGAGTTGTTTGGACCTTGTGAAATTTAAGTGTCAGATGGTGCATTCGAGGTATATCAGATGAGTCATAGGCTCTTGTGGCACAGTTAACGTTTCACATTACTATAGTCGGGAGTTAGTGATTCACATTGATCGAGAACTTTACAGAATTTACAGAAATGTTGCAAGAATGTTTAAGTCCATATCCACGCACGAGCAAGTAGTACTGAGCGGTTCTTTCCAGTTTTTATAGGGGAGTGTTACAGCTTTAGGAAAATTAATCACAATTAGCCCATTATCAGGACTAAGAGTTGATATCTACCAAGAGTTCGAGGGACTATATAGGCTCAGATTAGGTTAATTAAAACAAATAAAGAACATTTGTTTCTGCGGCTAAAGAATAAAATGTTTTAATTTTGGATGAGTAGGAATCTACTTAGATCTGAATTGTTGCCGATTTTCCCTCTGTGGAGATTCTGCAAGGTCTACAAGGAACTGAAAACAATGATCTGAAATTAGTGAATAATGATGTTTTGGTAAAACTATGCAAAATTTTTGAAAAATGAGACATGTGAAGCTACTAACAAGATGGGAGGGTTGATGTGGCGTTCGTGCTTTAAATCTGAAAAATCAGTTTCCAAAGCAGTGTTGTATTAATGGAAAATGCAATTGCTGTTGAGTGAGATAGATTACAACAAACCTACAGCTGTTGGAATGTCTATTTATGGTATTTCTGTCATGCCTATTGTAGTTTGCCGTTATAGATATATGTTGAAGAAATATGAGACAGAAATGTTAAGATGTGTTCACCGACACATATACAATTACAAACTGTTACAATGAGATGACTAAGTCCAACTATGAGCACATGGCGTTATCGTAGGCAGCTTTTAGGCTACATGAGCTATTACCCAGACCAAGGAGAGCCACGGAGAAACCTCTAACATGCTCTGTTCGCTCCACCCTCAACATTGTCCCAACACTATCACTGTACGAATGTCAGCTCTTAACTTCTAAAGCTCCACTGAAATTATTTAAGATATTTAAACATATGTCACATTAGACAAATAAGATATATTATATAATTCTTTTGCATTCCTTTAATATACATACTAAATTTATACATAGCTGAAAATACATTTTAGATAATTTTTTGATACTACAAATCGAAACCTAGTGATGCTCGCAACTTACTACGTCATCCCCCTGAAGTACATCACTGTTCAACTAACATTCTTACAACATCATGTTACCAAATTTTCTTATTAGAAGGCAAACAATAAAAGCTAATAGCGTCAATAATGTAAGTAGAGGCTATCCTTTCGTGTAGCTGTCGATAACTTCCTTTTTCGGTACTCCTTAACACTTATATGATATTTTATTTATAACCAATTCCCCTTTTCTTGAAAAATATCTCACTTTGGGTCATTCTGTATCTGTCGTCATTCTCTTTTAGAAGGCATGTAGTTTGCTTATGAAAATGTGTGTAATTGTGAATAATTTTACTCCAAACAATTTATGTATACAAGATGGATCACCTAAAACTTGCACCACAAATACTGCATAGACAGAAAGTGCTATTGATGAGTGGTTTTCATAAACTGGATTGGTCGTAAGAGGCTCATATTGTTAACCAGTCCCGTGCGACTGCTACGGTCGCAGGTTCGAATCCTGCCTCGGGCATGGATGTGTGTGATGTCCTTAGATTAGTTAGGTTTAAGTAGTTCTACGTTCTAGGGGACTAATGACCACAGCAGTTGAGTCCCATAGTGCTCAGAGCCATTTGAACCATTTTGTTAACCAGTCAACAGATTTTAATAATTCTTAAAAGGTGTATTTTTATGGAAAAATACAATTTTTTAAATGGAGCAGTGCCTACTGGTGTTAACAGACGAAATGTAGGGTAAATCAGAATATCAGTTGTGTTTATTGCGTGAGTCATTTACTAGTTATCGTATTTTGAAAAGTTTCCACACTGACACCTGTTTGTGCCATTCTACCTACATAGATGCTAGGTCCAATGTTGTTACGTTTGCTTGCAGTGTGCTTGTGTGTTCCTTGAGTGCGGTGTGACTTGCTAATCAGTTAGCGTGTGACAGTCCAAACAGTATGTCATGAGTGGCCAATAGGATTTACCAATGCAGAAAAAGCCGACGTGCTCATGATGATGTATGGAGAGAGCAGGAAGAATGTATTTTTTTCTTGTATAATTTACATGGTAAGATATTCCAATGAACGTCAACCATCTGGGCAGTTATTTACCAACCTCTTCAACCAGTTATGTGAAAGTGGTAGTGTAACACCTAGACAACGTAACAGAAGGAGACAAGAGGTGACAGGAGAGAGGGAAATTAATGTTCTTGCTACTATTGGAGTTGATCCACACGTTAACTTCCACGCAATTGCATGAGAACGTGGCATAAGTCGGCATTCTCCATCGAAATAGGTTCCATTCCTGTGACGTTTCTCTTAATCAAGAGCTGCATGGAAACGATTAATGAGAATGGGCATTAAGACAGGATGCTCCAGATGTATCATGAATCTTGTTTAGTGAAGAAGCCACATTTACCAATCATGGCCAAGTAGACTACCGAAACATGCACTATTATCCTGTTAATAATCCACCTTGCCTTCGACAGGTCGAACATCAGCGTCCATGGAGTGTAAATGTGTGGTGTGGGATAGTGAACCATCACCTCATAGGCCCTAAACGCGCACAAGTATTGCAACTTTCTAACAGACCATATTCCGCAGATGCTGGAAGGCAGTCAAGTGCAAACTAGGAGGAACCTGTGGTAGCAACATGATGGCTGTTCACCTTATAGTGCACAGAGTGCTACAGCATGTCTTCACGAATTGTTTCCAAATTGTTGGTCTGGATTCGGAGGATGTGTACGTTGGCTATCCCATTCCCCAGATTTGGCGCACACAGGTTTGGCGCCGTAGACTTTTCTCTGTGGGGAAAGCTGAAAGACGCTATCTGCAAGTACTTACCAGCTACATGCAATGATATGCAAATACGTGTTACTGCAGCCTTCTCAGATATCTTTGCTGAAATCCTAGCAGGTGTGCAGTGCTCATTCCATATCAGACATGAAGAGTGTATTTCTGCTGTTCTTTTTGAACACAAACTCTGTTTGTCAATTGTCTCGTTACTGGTCAGAATTCACATAACTAGTCTATGCTCCTGTGTTGCTCTTTAGTGTATGCTACCACAGGCATTGTATAAGTGTCAGTATGAGAACTTCTCAAAATACGATATCTCGTAAACGACTCGCACTAGAATCCTGCAAAAAACACCGCCGGCATTATAGTTTGATATATTTTTCGTTTGTTAATGTCTGTAGGTATTGCTCCACTTAAAAAACTGTATGTTTGCACAAAAATGCACTTTCTAACTACTATTACAGTCTGTTGATTGGCTAACAATATGAGCCCCTGACTACCAATCCATTCTGGGAAAACCACACTTCAATAGCACTTTCCACTTGCGCAATATTTGCGGTGCAAGTTTTAGGTGATGCACCTTGTACATGCATTAATAACATCCCTGATATTGGTATTGCGTGAGTAGTGAACGCTATTGGACTCATCCTTTTACTGCAAGTTCGACAGTGTAATCAGAATTTCTGTAGCTATACAGTAAATATTTTTACTGTTTTGTGAACATTTTAATTATTCACATATTGGTGCTGATATTCTCTCGCCGTTTTGCTCGCTTGCTTAAACACACTGCTGGCTCTTAACGAGCTGGGAATTGGAGACTGCTGACTGCTGCTACCCCAGCTCTCGTCACCTTTCGCTACCGAGCTCCACTTTATTTATTTAAGCCGTCTCGTTGCGTCGGCCAGAAAAATATTCAGATCCAATCTCACCGTCAGTAAACAATACGTACATGTGTAATGTTGCTTCTAATATCACATGACTCGATCTACAGGTTCTGCAGGCGTAGGCTCAGTTTAACAACTAATTTATTACATGTAAGATCTCCTTGACAATCAAACACTAACAATTAAAAAGAACCTAATTTTCAGTCTAGTATATTTCTTGCAAGCAGGGCTCAAATACGAGAAAAATTATTACAAAGACTTCAATGCAAGTAAACAGAATTAAAAACAACTTTGCCCCAGCACATTATAATGAAACAACAACAATTATTACAATACATGGTCCCTGTCCACAGTGAGGAAAGAAAAGAATTATAGCTTCTGAAATTAAGCAAGAAAATTAAGACAACTCTCAGACGTAATATATATCGCCCACATTACATACGGCTAAATATTGTTCTACAGCTGCTTCCATCACCGACTAGTCAGTATGACACATTTCTATCACCTACCAGTAGGACTACATAAGAATACTCATTTCTCAGTTCAATCTCCTGCATCATAAAACATATCATAGAGCGAAGTAACAAGATAACCTCCTTCGTACAAATGGCATAAACCAAATCAATGACCTTCACAATGTAATAGAAACAACATCACCTTCTTTACAATAAAACATAGAAATGAATCACATTCATGATCGGTAATTAACAAAATTAAAATGACTGTCACCTTTAGAGAACACATTCACATGCTCAGTGTGCCATCACTCAAGAACCGTAATATGTGGCACTATAACCATTCATTTTCTGTACGTAAAATTACTTGTTAATGAATACACCCATTGCACCACTTGCATTCTGCACTGTACAGTACACTGGATCATTTAACCACCAAGTTGTGGACGTCGCTCAGTACAACACATAAGTAGTGTTCCTCTTAGAGTGGCTGGAGCGGTGATAAGCAGTCAAGGCTGTCTTTAAGTTATGGCTTACTCTCTCCGCGAAAGAGGGTTTGGGTGACACAGTACCGTAACAGAATGCCTGATTCCCAAGTACAGACCAACTCCTTGAAAGTTTTGCAGGCAAATACCATGGCATGATCAGAAAGTAAGACTCGGCAAGGAGCAAAGGTATCAAAAACTCTCTTCAACCAGTACATTGGAAACTGTGTGGCCGACGATCTAGTAGGAAACAACCAAGAAAACCTCGAAAAGGCATCCACACAAACCAGAGCGACTTGTTCCTCCTGTGATCTGGGAAACTGATCCACAAAATCGATATAAAACTTATCCATCTGACGTTCTACAGGTTAAGAAGCCAATGTCTAATGTTTAATATCGCGTGTCAACTTGCTAATAGAACAGGTTTTGCACTTTCAGGACACAGTCCTAATATTTCCATCCATACTCTTCCATGTGATCTCTTTGTGTATTATGGTACATGTTTTGAAAAGCGCCATGCCACTGGAAATTGATAAAAATAGGCAAGTAACATAGGCACAACTCGCGTAGGTACCACTGTCCTGGGCTGAGTACTACACCAAGTATTTCAATCAGGATACCATTCCTTACGGAATGTAGCTTAATCACTTCTCCTCTTTCTGTTTAATTGCTCTCAAAGACTCATCCTCTTCCTAATCCTTGGCAGCTTTATTAAATAATGCAGTAATTCCCACGAAATATGATTCACTCTCTGTATTTTACTACCCTGACCTGTTTGCCAGTGAAGCATGTGGCTCAAGCCGTCTGCAGGGACATGCCCGATCCCATTTCTTTCTGGGTACTTTTGATGTAGTACAGGAGTCACAACAGCCACTGAGAATCAGTTTCCATGCCCAATTTTTCATCAAAGCCTGGCACTGATAACATAGGGACACATACCAAGGCCTCCTTCAAGCCCTTGAACGCTGTATTTGCAGCCTTTTTCCATAACTCTTTCGATTGCCTGTTCAATTGCGCGAAATTCGGTAGAAACTTCCTAAAAACAATAACCATTCTAACAAATATTACCATTTCCTTAGAATTTCTCATCAGTGGGTATTCTCTCGTGGCTTTCGTACATTCAAGATCTGTTCTGATTTCCCCTCAGTGACACAACATACCATAGAAACGACATGTGAGGGAGCCCACCCTCATCATTTTAGGTTTGCCTGTACATTTTATCTTTCTAAAGGTTGTGAACACTTTCCTCAAGCATTCCATACGCTCCTGCCAATTTTTTCTAAAAATCACCTCATCGTGCGTATAAAGGTAGAACATGAATTTGAACTTGATTTCAGAAGCAACATATCAAAGAGCAGCAGTAACAACATTGTGCCAATGGCGACTCCAAAGACATGCTATTAAACTGTAACAAACTCTAGTTGGAGGCAAATATTGTGGCACGTTTCGATTCTTCATCCAGTGGAATTGGTAGTATGCCTAGTTGAACCAATGAGATAAAAAAAGGCATCTGATAACCATTCAAAACCGATATGCAAGGCCGGCAACGGAATGATGTAGTGGACTACCTAGTTATTAAGTTCTCCCTAATGAACTATGGGTTTCGATTTTCCAGGCAGTTTAGGAACAATAAATACAGGAGATAAATAAGGTGGTTCAGAATGGCAAATAACTCCTTGTTGCAACATCTTCCTTATATTAGACACTTCAATTCGTTCATGCATGGTGGCAACATATAATATGCCAATCTCCTCACTTCCTCACTGACACAGTATAGTTAACTATACCTACTGCACAATTAAGCAACCATGTTCTGTCACTAACTGTAGCACAGGATTTGGATGAAGTGGGGCTCAGGCTGGGTGTTGTGCAGATGTCAGATAAATTTAAAACTTATTTTATTGAACAGAAAATCTTCTTTACAATAGAACTTAATTTGTAGCCCAGTACCGTTCTTGAAAGCAGAACTCAACCGAGAAAGAAACAATTAAAATTTCTTCAAAAAAATGAAAAAAATCAGTGGATCAAAATTAAGATAACTTTTGCCACAGTACACAGAATTGAGCAACAACAATAATAATTACAGTATATGGTCCTTGGCCATGGACAGCAAAAACAATAATATATAACTTCTTTAACTAACCATAGGACACTAAGACCACTCTTAGACACAGCACCCACAACCCACGCTCACGGTGAAAGTTCCTGCACACAGCTCCTGTGTGTACCAGCTTGGAAAAAGCTTCCCATTCTTGGTTGCAGAGCAATTTACTTCCCTTTGTCTGTCACTTCTCGAACTCTGCCCCAGTAACGCACATGTGTTCACGTATGTGCTCAGCCCACTCTCTCACAGCACCAGTGTGACACAGTGCCAAGGGTGACTCTCCAGCTGTATGCAAGACAAACAGGTTGCTCGATGCACATGCTGCTTGTCCAAAAGACGGTAATTAATTCCAGACTGAAACAACATCACTACCCTCAAAAAATTGGCCACAGAATTTAACAGACACTGCAACATTGATGATATATCATGGAAGCACACAATAATAGAACACTTCAATTATAATGCCTTAGCACACAAAACTGATCAGATTTTGAGCAAGTATCGCCGGCCTGTGAAGAAGAATTGGAAGACCTGTTGAACGGAATGAACAGTCTAGTGAGTGCAAAATGTGGATTGAGAGTAAACCAAAGGAAGATGAAACTAGAGAGAAGCAGCAGAAATGAGATTAGCGATAAACTCAAATTGTGTCCAAAAAGCACATGAAATTAACAATTTTACCGCCATGTAAGCAAAATAAAATATTGTTAGAACTGCCGGATGTTTGTAAATTCCTGCCACAATATTTCGGCGCAGAGTCTTCTGGCCATCTTCAGGTGATACTGGCAAAAACGCACTGAGCTCTGGTATTTAAGGCCCCGACGGCACATGCATGGTGAATTCACTTGGCACTGCGCATGCGCTACTTGTGCGCGTTCGATTGTGCTGCGCCGCGCGCCCTCCGTGGTGAAAACTCGCTGCATCGATATCAATTTGATTGTCTTCCCGCGGTTCCATCACAGAACTACGCCGGCTACGGAGGACACGAAGTTTTTCAACGACTTGATTCCATGCCAAACTCAACTGAAAACCGGCGTCTCGATTAATAAGTGACTCATTGTCAGACAGTCGTATTTCCACGGATTCATTAATAATAGAACTCCAAACATTAGACGTATGGGCCACAATTTTTGTCTCACTGTAATTCATGACATGACCAGTGGAAATACAATGTTCAGCGATGGCAGACATACAAGGCTGAAGAAGGCGAATATGCCGCTAGTGTTCTACAATGAGACCCCTATGTAAGATTTGCCGCATCCACACGGAATCCTGTAAACATCTGCCTGCTGCAGCTCTAGGTCGTCTTTAATAGATCCCAACGGCGACGAAATTTTTGCAGGAAGGCGAAAGATTGCTTTACTTTATATTTTCTTAGTATTCTGCCTATCTGTGCTGAAACCAATATATGGTAAATAGGCAGTCGTTTTAAAGGCCTCTTATTTGCTCCGTCGTTTACAGGTTTGCTCTCCCCACTCGCTGGAATGAATACTCATTCTCCAGAAATACAGTCTGCAGGTGCTCCAGTTCCGTTTGCAAACTATCGGTGTCAGAGATGACGTGGGCTCGGTGAATCAATGTCTTCAAAACACCCATCGTTTGTGCCGGATGGTGGCAACTAGCGGCTTGCAAGTAAAGGTCTGTGTGAGTGGGCTTTGTATATACTGAACGACCGAGTATACCATGGCTCTGACGTCCAACCAAAACGTCCAAAAACGGCAGGCTACCCTCCTTCGCCAACTCCATAGTAAATTTTATGTTTTCGTGTATGGAGTTCAGATGTTGTAGGAACTCTCGCAGACGATCCCAACCATGAGGCCAAACTATAGAAGTATCATCAACATATTGCCAAAATACTGTTGATTTAAAAGTGGCAGAGGCGTGTGCTGGCACATAAAAATCTTCCATAAAAAGGTTGGCCACCAGGGGAGACAAAGAACTACCCATGACAACACCGTCTGATTGCTTATAAAGCTCGTTCTTAAATAAAAAATGTGTAGAGAAGAGGGTGCGCTCAAACAGCGCTGTAATGTCATCTCCAAACCTACTGCCAATGAGATGTAGTGAGTCCACAAGAGGTACATTTGTAAAAAGTGAAATTGCATCAAAATTGACCAACAAGTCGTAACTTTGCAGCTGCAATAACTTAAGTCTGCTGATGAAATCACTAGAATTCTTTATGTGATGTGAACACTTTCCTACCACTGGTTTGAGCGAAGACGGCAAATACTTTGCTAACTCGTAGGCGGCTGCTCCAGTATTGGACGTAATGGCACGTTATCCTTGTGGATCCTCGGCAATCCATATAGCCTAGGTGCAACTGAACTATTTGATTTCAGATTCTTAATTACCTCCTTAGGTAAGGAAACTGTTAGTCAGACGTTCTGCTGTTTTCCTCAACACTCGGATATTATGATCCTTATCGATTTTGCGATATGTTGAGTCGCTTAAGAAAGTATTAATCTTATTAATATAGTCCTCCTGTAGCATTAAAACAGTAGCATTACCTTTGTCCGATTTAAGTACCACTGTATCCGGGTCTGCTTGCAAGTTCCAGAGGGCTGCCTTTTCCATAGGCGAGATGTTGTTCTTCGGCGGTGTAGCTCTTGTCAACACACGACAAGACTCCCGGCGCACTTCCTCAGCTTCATCTGTAGCAAGACGGCGCACAGCTTCTTCGATGGTACTGACGAAGTCCAGTAATGGTGGTGAAACAGGTGTGGGAGCAAAATTGAGAGCTCTTGCTAACACAGACGTAGTCGTGTCATCTATAGGTTTCCCCGTCAAATTAAGAACGGATCTTCGAGTAGGAACTTCCTCCAGCATCTATTGGCCTCCTCGTAGCCTTGTTGTGGCTCCAGTTTGCTTTGGCCCATGTCACACCATCCACCGAGTCCCAAGACAACGTAGACAGTCTCGCTACCGATTCTAAATACCTGAGCTCAGTGCGTTTTCACCAGTATCGCCTGAAGATGGCCAGAAGACTGCGCCTAAATATTGTGGCAGGAAGTTACAAACATCCGACAGTTCTCCCGAAATTTTGTGGTACAATATGTACGCAGGGAAGTTTTAAATCGCACATCAAAATAAAACATGACAGAAGATGCAAATAGGACATAAAAAGTAGATTAACATGGGCAAGGAGAGCATTTCTCACCAAAAGGATTCTGCTAATATGGAACATCTACCTTAATTTGAAGCAGACATTTCTGGGAACATACCTTGGGAGCACAGAATTATATGGTAGTGAATCATGAGCCATGAGAAAAAGAGGATAGAAGAGAATCGAAGTGTCTAAGATGTGGTGTTAGAGAAGATTGACGAAAGTTAGGTTGAATGATTAGATAAAGAAAAAGGAGGTTTTCCTGCATAATTGTTGAAGTAGGGAAAAAGAAGGGACAGGCTGATAGGACTTGAGTTAAAATGCCAGGTAATAACTTCCATGGCCCTAGAGGAAAATGTAGAAGGTAAAAACTTACGGGAAGACCAAGACTGAACAGCTCATCATTAACATTTCACTTCATTACAAGGCAACACTATAGATAAATACTTTCAGAAAAGACTTCCTAATACTTAAATATATATTATGTGTTAACAGATCCCACTTTTTTTCGGAAACGCTTTTCTTGCTATTTCTTGTTTGTATTTTATATCCTTTCTACACTGGCCATTTTTAATTATCTTTCTGCTCAAACAGCTAAACTAATCTACATTTAATATTTAATTTCATAATCTAGTTCCTCAGTATTGTGTGGTTTAATTCGACTAGATTCCACTACCCTTCTTGTACTTTTGTTGATGTTCCTCTTACAATCTCTTTTCATGAGACTATCCATTTGGTTCGATAACTTCCATGGGTCACTTATTAGTTTTTTGATTTTTTAACCTGGCGAGATAAAAGCCATCAGGCCCTCTCTTTCACCTGCGCATGCATTCTACAAATTTTGCTCTACATAACATGCATGTTATTTAAAAATTAAAACTGCCATCCCTGACATATTCAGAATGTCAACATAACATGCATGTTATTTAAAAATTAAAACTGCCATCCCTGACATATTCAGAATGTCAACAACAGTCCTTCAATTTTTTTTAATTTCTTCTCCATATCTTCAAACCGCTTTCCAAATTTTTCCTTAGTTTTCTTTACTTCCTTCTCAGTGTTCAGATTTGATAACATTGGAGACATCCTGTCACACTCCATTCTTAAATATTGCTTCCATTTCATGCCCTTCAACTCTAACAGCTGCAGTATGGTTTATACAGAAGTTGTTATTAACTTCCACTCCCTCATTTCATCACTACTGCCATCAAAATTTTAAAGTGTGTAGTCCAATCAACATTGTCAAAAGTTTCTGTAAATCTGCAAAACATTTCTTCTAAGATAACATATCGGGCTGATATATCCTCACGTGCTCCTACAATTTTCCATAACTCAGTCTCCTAACTGTTTTAAATTCTTCTGCAGATAATTTGTGTCTGTTTATTCAAAACGTATGATACAGTAGTATTCATACTTGTCAGCACCTGCCTGCTTTGCAAATAGAATTATTCAGTTCTTTTTGAAGTCCGAGGGTATTTCCCTTGTCTCACATATATTGCACACCATGTGAAAAAGTTTCTTCTCGACTGGCTCTCCCACGGATCTCAATATTTCTGAGAGAATGTCATGTGCTCCAGGGGGCTTTGTTTTCATTTGAATCTTTCAGTGTTCTCTCAAATTCTTCTCATCGTATTACATCTCCCATCTAATCTCTTTTTACTTCCTCTTTTATTCATAATATTGTCCTCGTGTGTGTTTCCTTTATACAGACCATCTATATAGGTATATACCGGGTGATCAAAGAGTCAGTATAAATTGGAAAACTTAATAAACCACGGAATAATGTAGACAGAGAGGTAAAAATTGACACACATGCTTGGAATGACATGAGGTTTTATTAGAACCAAAAAAGAACAAAGTTCACAAAATGTCCGACAGATGGCGCTGGACAGCAAAACGTTAGTGACTGAGTATGACAATCGTGTATGAAAGGAGCTGTAATGAGAGAGAGAATCAGATGCGCTAGCAGTCGCAGCATGTTGACGTTACCTGAAAAGGAGCTTTTAGTGAGCTGTATTATCAGAATGGGGAATGTGCTAGTTCAGCGTTACGGTCCTATCGCCATATGAAGGGGATTCGAAATGCGTGATTCTGGTTTTGTAACTGCTACCGTGACGGGTGAGAGGTACGCCGATATGTTACAGAATCGCATCATCCCCAGCCTAGCTGATAAACACCTGCTGGAACGTACGATGTTTGTGCAGGATGGCGCTCCACCTCATATTGCTAATATTGCTAGAAGCGTGAAAGATCTCTTGTGCGTGTCGTTTGGTGATGATCGTGTGCTCAGCCGCCACTTTCGTCATGCTTGGCCTCCCAGGTCCCCAGACCTCAGTCCGAGCGATTATTGGCTTTGGGGTTACCTGAAGTCGCAAGTGTATCGTGATCGACCGACATCTCTAGGGATGCTGAAAGACAACATCCGACGCCAATGCCTCACCATAACACCAGACATGCTTTACAGTGTTGTTCACAACATTATTCCTTGACTGCAGCTATTGTTGAGGATTGATGGTGGACATATTGAGCATTTCCTGTAAAGAACATCATCTTTGCTTTGTCTTACTTTGTTATGCTAATTATTGCTATTCTGATCAGATGAATCAGATGAAGCGCCATCTGTCGGATATTTTGTGAACTTTTTTTTTTTTTTTTTTTTGGTTCTAATAAAACCCCATGTCATTGCAAGCATGTGTGTCGATTTGTACCTCTCTGTCTACATTATTCCGTGATTTATTCAGTTTTCAAATTTATACTGACTTTTTGATCACCCGGTATATATATATATATATATATATATATATATATATATATATATATATATATATATATATATATATGTGTGTGTGTGTGTGTATGTGTATGTGTGTGCGTTGCGTTACTCATTGAACGTCTCTCGTGGTTTAAAGTGGCTATAGGTTGCAGCAGAAGAAGGTACTTGTACAGTATATTGTGGAGAGCATCACCAGATATATCAGTGCCCGGAGTGGAGATTACTCGCAGAATAACTACAGTGTAATCGCGACTGCAGTGAAAACGGAAATGCAGCAGCTGTGGCTGTGTGGTGCTGCAGCCTGACGGGCCCGCTGCCCCTGGTGGGCATCCGCCTGCCGAACCCGCTGCGGCGCGTAGCGGAGGCGACGGCGGCGGCGACGACGGGCCCGCGCGAGGTGCCGCCGCGCCAGCCGCTGCTGCTGGTCGGCTGGGCGCGCAACTTCACGGGGCAGCGCGTGCTGTCGGCGGCGCTGCGATGGGAGAGCGTCGACCGGTCGCCGCTGCGCCGCCTCATCCCCTGCTTCTTCCGCTGCGCCGACCCGCTGTCCGTGGCGCGCATCGTCGTGCGCACCTTCCCGCACCCCCTGCGGTGCGTAACAGCCGCAGTCCGGCGCCTTAGCCGCCCGTTCGTTCCACACGTGGTTCTCTCTTCATAATAACCGAAGCACAATCGTTAGCTTTACTTTACAATGCTGTTTTCGTCTGTGACGCGTTACCTTCATCAAATGTACAAACAAATTACATTCAACAGTCTAAATCGCATAAATATTTCTTTAAGACAACCGGTTTCGACAGACTTTGCCTTTCATCTACATCTACATCTGCATACATACTCCGCAATCCGCCATATGGTGCGTGGCGGAGGGTACCTCGTACCACAACTAGCATCTTCTCTCCCTGTTCCACTCCCAAACAGAACGAGGGAAAAATGACCGCCTATATGCCTCTGTACGAGCCCTAATCTCTCTTATCTTATCTTTGTGGTCTTTCCGCGAAATATAAGTTGGCGGCAGTAAAACTGTACTGCAGTCAGCCTCAAATGCTGGTTCTCTAAATTTCCGCAGTAGCGATTCACGAAAAGAACGCCTCCTTTCCTCTAAAGATTCCCACCCGATTTCCCGGAGCATTTCTGTAACTCTCGCGTGATGATCAAACCTACCAGTGACAAATCTAGCAGCCCGCCTCTGAATTGCTTCTATGTTCTCCCTCAATCCGACGTCATAGGGATCCCAAACGCTCGAGCAGTACTCAAGAATACGTCGTATTAGTGTTTTATAAGCGGTCTCCTTTACAGACGGACCACATCTTCCCAAAATTCTACCCATGAACCGAAGACGACTATCCGCCTTCCCCACAACTGCCATTACGCGCTTGTCCCACTTCATGTCGCTCTGCAATGTTACGCCCAAATATTTAATCGACGTGGCCGTGTCAAACGCTACACTACTAATGGAGTATTCAAACATTACGGGATTCTTTTTCCTATTCATCTGCATTAATTTACATTTATCTATATTTAGAGTTAGCTGCCATTCTTTACACCAATCACAAATTCTGTCCAAGTCATCTTGTATCCTCCTACAGTCACTCAACTACGACACCTTCCCGTACACCACAGCATCATCAGCAAACAGCCACACATTACTATCCACCCTATCCAAAAGATCATTTATGTAGATAGAAAACAACAGCGGACCTACCACACTTCCCTGGGGCACTCCAGATGATATCCTCATCTCCGATGAACACTCACCATCGAGGACAACGTACTGGGTTCTATTACTTAAGAAGTCTTCGAGCCACTCACATACTTGGGAACCAATCCCATATGCTCGTACCTTAGGTGTCTGCAATGGGGCACCCAGTCAAACGCCTTCCGGAAGCCAAGGAATATGGCATCCGTCTGATACCCTTCATCCACGGTTCGCAAGATATCATGTGAAGAAAGGGCGAGTTGTGTTTCGCAGGAGCGATGCTTTCTAAAGCCGTGCTGATGCATGGGCAGCAACTTCTCTGTCTCAAGGAAAGTCATTATATTCGAATTGAGAATATGTTCGAGAATCCTGCAACAAACCGATGTTAAGGATATTGGTCCGTAGTTTTGAGGATCCGTCCTTCTACCCTTATATATACAGGCGTCACCTGCGCTTTTTTCCAGTCGCTCGGGACTTTACGTTGGGCAAGAGATTCACGATAAATGCAAGCTAAGTAAGGAGCCAATGCAGTAGAGTACTCTCTGTAAAACCGAATTGGAATCCCATCAGGACCTGGCGATTTATTTATTTTCTACCCATTCAGCTGCTTCACATGCCCAGTCAAGTTGTCATGTGGATAAAAATCAGCACATCATAAAAGATTTGTGATACCTGATGTAAATGGCCATTCACAGATCCTTGATAGATAAAAAGAAAAAGTACATAGGAGCACATCTGTTTACATAAGCTGGATATATCTTAAACACTGAAAATCCACTGTAAACGGCGTATAGGGTAGAACTGACAGATAGTATCGAAAAGATAACATTTGTGCAGCATGGCTGGCTCTGAGCACTATGGGACTTAACATCTGTGGTCATCAGTCCCCTAGAACTTAGAACTACTTAAACCTAACTAACCTAAGGACATCACACACATCCAAGCCCGAGGCAGGATTCGAACCTGCGACCATAGCGGTCACGCGGTTCCAGACTGAATCGCCTAGAATCGCACGGCCACTCCGGTCGGCGGAACTTCTTCAGTTTATTACGTATTTTGTTAGACTTTTTTTCTTGTTTACTACTTCAAGCAAATCTTCGTTCCATAGGTGATCAACCAATCACTTTTTCAAAAAGCTTAATCACATTTGTGCAGTATTTTTCCCATTTTTCTACCTTTTGAATCAAACACAGCTATTCTCCAAACATACCTCTTCACGAATTTTTTTCTTCACAAGGTTTATATTTTGGATGCTAGTAGCTGTTTCTTAGTCGCTGTTTCTTTTTAAGAAAGGTCCTTTGTCTTTTTGAAATTTTGCTAGTATAGTATGTCTTTCTTACATCGTGCTACTTAATCTATTCTACTCCAAATGTGGAAAAATTCTCCTCAAGAAACTCTTGCAAAAATTTAACATTTAGCAATCCAGCATGTTAAATATGTTGCACTGTTTGATTTTTCTTATATTTTTATTTGTGTGCATTTGCAGCTATCAGCACATGTTCCATTTCATTAAGTACTCAATTTCATTCCTGTCCACTTTTAATGATTACTGACACGTCGTTCAACACATCGTATGTTATTCATGTTCATGTCAAAATAACTCCTACATTGAGACAGCCCTCTGTCTTCCTCATTTCCTCTTCTATACACAAAATAAATATCAGTGTTGACGATGGGCAACTTTTTTCTGATTTTTGCCTCTTGTATCATTCTATCATGATAGCTACTGCAGTGTGCTTCAAAGAGAGAGGGTGGTCTCCCCTTCTAGCTCTGTAGTTGATACCACTCTCCCTGAAAAAGGAAAACGTTTTATCCCAGTTCACATTATCAAAAGCCTCCTAGAATCTCCTCCTGTTTTTCTTAAGTCTACGCTCGATTACTAATTACCAAGCACAGTCTCTCTAATGCATCACCTCTCCTAAAATCAAATTGTTCCATTCTTAATCTACTTTCAGTTTTCCCATTCGATGGAGTACTTTTATGGGTACTTTTGGTGAATGTAACACTAGGCTGTGTGGGCGGTAATTGCTTTCTTCGGAAATGCAACAATCTTACTCTTTTCAGAATATAATGGAACTTCCCCAGCTACAGAAGTTTCGATCAGGAATTTGTATAGTTTCTGCTTCGCCCTTCAGTCTAATGTGCACAAGGGCTTCGCTAATTTTCAATCCAGATCTAGGCATTAGTTCCACTAGAGTTCGTGGGAAGTTTTTTCAATTTCAGAAAGATGTGTTGTTTCTCCTGTGTCACCTTCTTGCACTGTGTCCTCCTTTCAGTTGTCTTAATTTTTCCTGTAATGTTCCTCCAAGTCCATCTTATCGCCTTAGTTTCTGTTTCAATTACCAGATTAACCTGTTCAGATGTAATAATTGTGCTCCTTACTCTGTGTTCCTTAAAGAGATTGTTAATCAGTGTGCAGCATCTATCCTGTTTTAGTTTTGTATCTGTCTAATGATATCGTTCCTCCATTTTTTTTAACTTTTATTGATTTCCAGATATTGTAATTTCTGAGTGACTTTTATTTTTACTGTTCATTTCCTATAATTTTACATTTTTGTCTTTTGTACTAGAATTAACTTCAGCATCTCAAGTATTGTCTAAGATGATCATTCTTTTCTATTTTTCGTTGCTATTATTATTCTTTTTGCTGCATTTGCACCAATTTTAACTGTCTTCCATCGGTGTTTTGCACCATTAACTACTTTATATGTTATTTACTCTGTCATTTGCTGTTATGACACTGAATATGCAGTTCCTTCAACTTTCTCTGAGCTCCAACTTCTCAGTTGCTTTCTGCTTAATTTCTTAAATTAAAATCGACATTTCATTAGTACTAATGGTCACTGTCAACTTCAGCATCTGGATAACTTTTGTATCTCTTACCTTGAATTCTAAGACCTTATTCTACTTAAATGTACCCAATATGTTATTTTGTACGATCCCCTGGAATCTTCCGTTTCTAATATTTTTTCAAGTGGTTCTCTAAAAGAGTGTTCGAAATGACTAACTCGAGCCCACCATGCAAAATTCTTAAGCTTTCACACCTCTCCTTTCACTTGTCATAAATTAAATTACCTTTTATTCTTTGTTCCTTGATTTCGCATACGACCACATTACAGTCTCCAATTGTAATTAAATTTTCACCTGCTTTGATTTATTTCAAGAGTTCATTTATATGATCATTCGTTTCATCAGTTTCATTGGCATATGACCCTGTAGTTGGCATGTACGTGTGTATGATAAAAATTAATATAATTATCATACACTCACAGACTGCGCATTATTTGATTTACGAGTATTTTAACTGATTCCTTGACAGGTGTGGGCATCTCCAGATCTTTGGATATTACAGTATATAACAGAATCAGGTAACCACTAAAACTCGACTTACAGTATAGTGACTTACACTCATTGCCCCAGTGGCAACATGTTTCAAGTTGAAGGACCACTCAGAGCTTTCACCAGTTTTAGTAAGAGTGCTGAGAATTGGATTTACAGTATTTGCTATAAGTTCAAGGGCCATCTGTGAGGTCCAGAGCGGAACTGGGAAAGTTTCCACATCTCACTGGGAAAGTATGAGTCAGGTGGAAACTGGGACACATTCATACTGAGGTAAAGAATTTAAGTATACAAGCTAACATAATCATCAAACACGTTATTAAATCGAACCAATCCCAAATACCTAATTTGTGAGCATGCTTGGATAGTTAGTTTTATCCTATTTACATAGTTTTTATAGGAAATAGTAAAAGTATGGTATAAAGAGTAAAACCACCGGTTTAAATATTGAGAATACTAATCGGTGATAAGAAACACTTGTTGGTTCATACTCAAATAAGCCACGAAGAAAAAAAATAAAAAACAAAAAGATTTGTAATGATGGTTTATTGGGCTTTAATACAAATCACTTCAACATAAATTTATAAAGTATAATTACGAAGTCTTGTAACACGACTGCTTGACGTGGAATATTACAAACGACGCTGCCTCTCTTCAGTCCAAGATGTTAACTATTTACTTATTTCACTTTCTGATAGTTTGAAGAGGCACATAACGATGGGTTCGATTAAGAACAGTAATTTTAGGGGAGCACAGACTGTATGGTTTATTACCGAAATCATAACACATTTCAAACACTTTTAAATACACTTGGTTTTAGCAATATTCCGCATGCCACTATACGACATCGATCGTTTCACACGAAAGCTTAAAAGCAATCAGAACGGAGTGCAAAGAAAAATACCAGAAGTAGATTAGCAAATACATACTTCCAAGCAATGCCAGATCACTGACTGTCTGAATTCCACTGTCTACCTTGCACTGACTGCCACAAACAACAACAATCACTACTACTGAAAGGATTGTCATTGGGCAGCGATTACTCTGGAATACTGGACTCGGTTAACCAGTGACGTAATATGCACTCTGTTATGAAGCAGATGGATACATTTATGACCACAGTCGGGAAGTATGATAAATGTATCGACATAGGTAAATATAGGATCCTCACATGCTGAAATAGCTTACTAAAATACTTTTTTCCTTGCACAGGCATGTGGGTTCGTAGACAAAACATGAACGCCTGATGATACTGGCTTGTCAGTGATGTTGAATTAATGGCTCACGGTTTACTTTGACAAGAATGGGACTGGTAGTCAACTGTGGTCTTATTGTAGGAACCATCGCAGCATGTGGTTGAAGTAATTTAAAGAAATCACAGGAATATTAAGGCTACCAACTAACTGAGACACTTCGTTTACATTGGCAACCCAGGTATAATGAAGTAAAAGACCTAGCGGCGACATCATCCATATCAGTGACATCATCATTATTATCTGTGGGAAGCCATGCCCCTTTCCCCCTACCCCAACTTATCATGCCAAATCAAAACACAGTGTTAAATATAGAACAACCAAAAAAAGTCCAAGATGATGGAAATATCTCATTTGTTTTACTGGAAAATTGAGTCCCTCTCCTCCTTTTTTCCTCTCCATTTTTTGTCCTTATGTCCAGCCAATCATAGCCTGGTATAAAAATGAAAAATAATTGAGGATGAAGGAAACATAATTCGTGCTATATACCTCCTCCATCTCCTCTTTTCAGCCAACAGGACAACTGGATCATAGTATTAGAAAATAGCCTAGTTATGCTAGTGGAAAATTAGAAACCCCCTCCCCCTTCCCTTATCGCCAACTAATAAAAGTGCAGTATTAAAAATTGTAGATTATGGAAATAGTCCAATATTCTGCTTCATCCTCAACCCCATCCTCCTTCCAATCAATCGGAGACTGGTATTAAAATAACATACCAGATGTAGAAGAAAAAATTAATTAGTGTAACTACAAAACCGACGTTATGCATTACATGCTTGAAAGATATTCCTTTTTTCCAAAAAAATATTTACATAGATCTGCATTTAATCAGTGTAAATATTATTATTATCAGTCACGCAAATATCGTCAGTTGACAATATTTTGTGTGGAACTGAAAGAAGGCTGTGTAATATTAAAATGATTCAAAGGTCAAAATATGCATTATTTACTTAAATGACTCACACACACACACACACACACGCAAACACACACACATGTTGTGTTCCACCCCACCCACCCATCTCCAGTCACAGTCTAGTTCTGAAATGAAAAGGCAACTAGTGTGTAGCACTATACTCAAAGGTTTTTGAGATATTTATCAAAAAATACGTCAAAATATCTGAATTACGAAAAAATGACGAACTATGTCATTACTGACTCCCAAAGAGTTGTTTATGAATTGGCTCACCAATGACTATTCTCTATAAATAAACAAAAACCAACATTTGTTTGTAGAATATAATTAACAAATTAGTAATACATAGTTGTTGAACAAGAGTTTTACTCTAAATACTATTCTGCAAACCCAGGAAAATGCAAAATAAAGTCACCTGCTATTTTGTGTCCCAGTTTCTCACTGTCACTAACAGATGTCTGAATTTTAGTGAAGTTATATGTTTGATCTTTGTACCACGTGTTACTTACTTGTACCAACAGATGTCTGGTGAGAAATGTTAAAAGTTCCAGCTCTGTGCAGTTTTTCGTTTAAGACACAGCAGTGCCTAAAATTAATTATTTTCCACATCAGTGATGCTTGTCAAATGTCACAACAGTCTTTCCAAATCGAAAATGGTTACAAAAATTTCTGCAATCAAAAGAAAGTGAAATGTTTCTGTTCAGTAACGTAATATTACTTTCTGCTTTCACACACAGTCCTCAAGTAAGTGTCTTTTACACGACTGACAACTCCTAAAGTAAGTACACCAATGCTATTTCCATGCTTAAATTGTTGCAAATAACAAGTAACATCTATGATGCTTGTCAAGTGTCAGAATATTCTAAAATGTCTGAAAAATATACTTATTTGCCTCCACCTATAGTTGACATACACTGTACATACTGTTACTTTAGAGACTGGTTTGTGGTACTATAAATCCTCATCAGCATATGTGAGTGATATTTGTGCTACTTTCATTCTAAAGAGAAGTTTGCAGTACTAAGCACTAAGCGTTTGCCATTTCGTATTAGGTGTTAACCATAAGGCATTAGCCATTGAGCATTAGCTGATAGGTGTTAGACCGCCATTAGGCAGTAGCTGTTAGGTGTTGTGCATTAGCCATTAGGCTTTAGCCATCAGGCATTATCTTGTAAGTGTTAGCCATGAGATGTTACTTGGTGGATACCTAGGTGACATCTTGGAGGTGTATCGTAGACACCTATGAGGGGAATATTGGACACCTAGGGCAATGGCGGACACCCTGTTAAGTAACTGTGTTAGGCGTTGCGTGTTAGGCGTCAGCTGTTGCTGGGTGGAAACCTAGGGGGAATGGTGGACACTTAGATATCTTAAACAGTATTCTAACACAAGGTCGTTGTCAGCTACTGGATCTTTAATAGTGCTGTATCACTAGAAGCTGTAAGTTAGATCTGCAATATTCATCTTGACGAATTTAACATTGTATGTATTTTAATAAGTAATACAAACGATTTTAGCTGCAGAAATATTTAAGGCATTATGAATTAGGCA
This sequence comes from Schistocerca piceifrons, assembly GCF_021461385.2. NCBI lineage: Eukaryota > Metazoa > Arthropoda > Insecta > Orthoptera > Acrididae > Schistocerca > Schistocerca piceifrons. Next base: position 660,857,787 of record NC_060138.1, read on the forward strand.
TTACATGTTAGGTGTTAATGGCTGATACAAACCTAGGAGATATGTTGTACTCGTAAGAGGGGAAGGGTGGACACATAGGAGGGGAATGGTGACATCAGGGGGAATGGTGGACACTTTGTAAAATAACTGTTGTGCTTTATGTTTTATTGGGTCCTAAATAGTGCTCTAACATCAGATGCAAGTCAGTCACTGGATCTGAAATTACTATTGTGTCACTAGAAACTGTAAGATCTGCAGTAGTCCTCTAGATAAATTTAGTGTTTTGTGTAATTTAATAAGTAATACAGACAATATTGGGTGTGAAATATTTTATATGAATCTCCTTCGTGCTGTCAGGGTGTGAGAAATTTTACATATGATAAAACTTTATTTTGTTCAAATCTTCGTTGAGATCTTGCATATTATGGTAAGCATGCAAGCTGCTTGTGTTTTAATAAGTTATGCTGACAACTTATAAGGGGAAATATTTAGTTCGAAGTTCTGTAGAGCTTGCAAGTGTGGTACCTTACGCTAATGATAAATAATAAATCACTTATGATTTTTTTTCTCAAGATGTCGACTCTGTCGTCTTTGGAGATGTCATAACTTTCGTTACTGCATTTGCTCGTCTCCTCAGCGTGTATAAAGAAAGCATGTCGTCCTGCAGCCTAAGTTATATATTACAATAAAACCCATTAGTCCTTCGTAAAATCAGACATATTCTTTCCTTCTGAAATCGTAAACCTGCATACCTCCTTCCTTTCTTCCTAAAATAGTATTTGTTTATCTTTAGATTGTTATGTGTGTACACGTATTTTTCTTAGAGGATGGTGTTATTAATTAGTTGATTCTGTATATAAACCTTTTAGAAAGCTTTGGCAACGTAGTTATGATTGCAAACATCATCGAATGTTGTTATTGTGCATAATGTCCAGTAGGCCTGAGTGACTTATAATAAAATCAATTATTGTCAATCAGTATCATCGACTGTGACTGTGTATTATTGACTATATTTTTGCAGTTACGCATTATCATTACCCCTCCTAAACATATGTTCCAATTCTAATGCATTTTCTGCAGTTATAGTATTGGTCAGGTTAGTCTTATGACATCGATTCCTTAGGTCTAACTTCTAACGTCAGCTGCTATTTATAACTATTTAGGCATGGAAGTAGCATCAGAGACTTTGATTTACAGTTGATAATGATGTTTTAGCAACTAATTTGACGACTATATGTACATATGGAAATTAACATTATGGTACATGACTTTGACACCGTTCTTTTTCTGTGTTACAGACATATTTTTGCATCCATTTTAAATTTGGAAAGAATATTTTGACATTTTACAAACATCATATATATGGAAAATAATTAATTTAACTCTTTGTTGTGTCTTACATCAAGTGTTGTACATTGCTGCAGACATCTGTTGGTGACTATAAGAAACTCGTGATACAAATAATGGACATTGGACTTTTAAAAGTGCAGCCTTCTGTTGGTGACCGTAAATCACTAGGACATAAAATAGGATCTGATTCTATTTCGAATTTTTGAGGATCTGCAAAATAGGATTTAAAATAAAACTCATATTCGACAGCTACATTAACTAATTCATTACATACATTTTATAAGCAAACTTGGGTTTTAAATTATTTATAGAGTGTATGTTATATACTCATACCAATACTCCATAACTTTGAATGAAATTTACCAATGCAACTGATGAGCGAGTCCATAAACGATTTTTTGGAAGTCACTAATGAAAACATAGTCAGTTACTTTTTTAAATAATTCATATAGTTTAACGTATTTATTGATAAACATCTTGTACACGTCGAAGCACAGCCAAGACAGGGACACATTGCAACTGGCTTTTTCATTTCATTAATAGGCTCTGACTGGAAGTGAGGAGATGGATATTTGAACACAGCCAGATGGGGCTGCACTGTAAATGGCTCTGACGGGGGGGAAAGAGAGAGAAGCGTTTAACATACTTTATTTTGATAATTAATTGTGGTCTTTCAGACATTTTTGAGCACAAATGGAGGTACATTGTAATTGGTTCTTTCATTTTAATATTAGATTCTTATTGGAAGAGAGGTAATGGAGGTGGAACAGTACACAGTGTGTGTGTGTGTGTGTGTTCAAAGAAAATATTATAAGTTGACACCATCTTTATGATTCACTATAATAATAATATTACTTTGATTAAATACATAGGTATGTAAATATCTTTCAGTAATCATGAATACATTTCAAAGAAATGGCACATGTCTTGGCATTACTAGTTGAGGTTACATAATTTTTTCCTGCATACTACTCTCTGACTGACTAGAAGGAAGAAGCGTGTAAAGTACAATAACGGTCTATTTTCGTCATCTTCGATTTTTTTTAACGCTAATGACTGGTTGCTGATAGGGTGAGGGAACGGGAGGGGAGAGGGAGTGGGCTTTCAATTGCCACTAGCACAAATGGGCTATTTTCTAATTCTATGCTCTGATTGATTGGTAAGAGGTGATGAATAGGGTATAAAACACAAATCGTCTGTTTGTATCATCTTAGACTTTTTTCATTTTAATACTGTGCTATGATTGGATGATGAAAAGGAAGGTGGACATGTGGAAGAGGTAAGGGGGGGTGGGGGGGCGGTGTTTTGGTGGAGATAATTCGGGGGAGGGGTAGAAACCCTGGCAACATATGGACCTCCATGTGAAAGTGCTGCAGATACTAATTAATTAGGGGGAGGGGTAGAATCCTTGGCAACATATGGACCTCCATGTGAAAGTGCTGCTGATACTAACACACTATCTATAAACAAATTCCTTTTAGATTAATCACGAACATCTAGCCCATATTGATTCTAAATGTGCAGATATTTTCCTTTACTACAGGTTCAAATGTCTAGAACATGGTAACGCGTGTTCCAAGTATCTGTCCAATACTGATACACTACTGGCCATTAAAATTGCTACACCACGAAGATGTGCTACAGACGCGAAATTTAACCGACAGGAAGAAGATGCTGTGATATGCAAATGATTAGCTTTTCAGAGCATTCACACAAGGTTAGCGCCGGTGGCGAGACCTAGAACGTGCTGACATGAGGAAAGTTTCCAACAGATTTCTCATACACAAAGAGCAATTGACCGGCATTGCCTGGTGAAACGTTGTTGTGATGCCTCGTGTAAGGAGGAGAAATGCGTAACATCGCGTTTCCGACTTTGATAAAGGTCGGATTGTAGCCTATCACGATTGCGGTATATCGTATCGCGACATCGCTGCTCGCGCTGGTCGAGATCCAATGACTGTTAGCAGAATATGGAGTCGATGGGTTCAGGAGAGTAATACGGAACGCCGTGCCGGATCCCAACGGCCTCGTATCACTAGTAGTCGAGATGACAGGCATCTTATCCGCATGGCTGTAACGGATCGTGCAGCCACGTCTCGATCCCTGAGTCAACAGATGGGGACGTTTGCAAGACAACAACCATCTGCACGAACAGTTCGACGACGTTTGCAGCAGCATGGACTATCAGCTCGGAGACCATGGCTGCGGTTACCTTTGGCGCTGAATCACAGACAGGAGCGCCTGCGATGGTGTACTCAACGACGAACCTGGGTGCACGAATGGCAAAACGTCATTTTTTCGCATGAATCCAGGTTCTGTTTACAGCATCACGATGGTCGCATGCGTGTTTGGCGACATCGCGGTGAACGCACATTTGAAGCGTGTATTCGTCATCGCCATACTGGCGTATCACCCGGCGTGATGGTATGGGGTGCCATTGGTTCCACGTCTCGGTCACCTCTTGCTCGCATTGACGGCACTTTGAACAGTGGACGTTACATTTCAGATGTGTTACGCCCCTTGGCTCTACCCTCCATTCGATCCCTGTGAAACCCTACATTTCAGCTGGATAATGCACGAACCGCATGTTACAGGTTCTGTACGGGCCTTTCTGGATACAGAAAGTGTTCGACTGCTTCCCTGGCCAGCACATTCTCCATATCTCTCACCAATTGAAAACGTCTCGTCAATGGTAGTCGAGCATCTGGCTCGTCACAATACGCCAGTCACTAATCTTGATGAGCTGTGGTATCGTGTTGAAGCTGCATGGTCAGCTGTACCTGTACACGCCATCCAAGCTCTGTTTGACTCAATGCCCAGGCGTATCAAGGCCGTTATTACGGCCAGAGGTGGTTGTTCTGGGTACTGATTTCTCAGGACCTATGCACCCAAATTGCGTGAAAATGTAATTACATGTTAGTTCTAGTATAATATATTTGTCCAATGAATACCCGTTTATCATTTGCATTTCTTGTTGGTGTAGCAATTTTAATGGCCAGTACTGTATTTTGGTTACTTATGCAATAATGGTTGATCCTGTACGATGATGGGTATTGTTTCAGCAGTTATTCCAGCTCTTGCACATTGACAATACAATGTCGAACGATGAGGTACTGCACTCCAGTCAAATCACCGGTAAGGCGTCGTCGTCCCTTTGCCTGCAGGGAGGTGGACAGCGAGCTGTGCCCCGAGGGCGGGCAGGACGTGGTGGAGATCGACTCGCGCTCGTCGGCCACGCTGACTCTGGGCTGCGAGGGGCGGCAGCAGCAGCGGCCGCGGAAGCACCCGCGGGCCGAGGCGCTGGCGCAGCTGCCGCAGCACACGGTGAAGGTGCGCCGGCGGGGGCTGCCGCCGCTGCAGCCGCTGCCGCCGCCGCCCAACGTGCTGCAGCCGCCGGCCCCGGGCGGCCGGCCGCTCCACAGCCCGCTGCCGCGCCCGCCCTTCTGACTACGCGCTCACAGCTCTGCAGAGCCCCAAACTGCAACGCCACACAGACTCTCTATCGTCGACAAAATCACTGGTCGTGCATTCCTTTCCGATTCTGGTGTACTATGCGTCATGTAAATAACTTTCTTCAAGGTCAATATTGTTCACGTCCTTCTGCTACCGTGACTTTCCTTCGATTCATCCAGTGTTTGGTAATCTCGGTTGGTGAGTGTGGCTCACTAAACAATCAGATACAGGTTGACTCACGTAAGACTTTTACCCCTGTTGAGGAAATAAAAGAGATGTTTTCGTCAAATGATACCACGCAGAGATGCACGTAATTAGGGTGGAAAAGCGTACCTAAATAGGCCACCCCTTCGGCAGTGAATGTGAGTTTTAACGCTGACGTCTCTACCATCACTGCTCGTAGCAGTCTGAAGTATTGTCGTGATGGCTGTCGATGCGTCAGACGCAATGTGACGTAATTAGCATTGTCGGGTCCACTGCAATGAGTTCGACATGAACTCGTCAGCGTTACAACTCGTATTTTCTGCCGAAGGCATGGCCTAGCGGTAGATTTTCCTCTCTAACGTCGACGCTATGTAAGTCTTTGGTTGACGTTTCCGGACTCGGATTTCTGTCCTCAGTCTGTCTCTCGAGACTGTCTCTAGAATACCTCGAAGATTGATGGAGTACGTTTTTAAAAATCTGTACGTTTACATTCGTCGGGAGGCTATTTCTTGTGCTCCTAGCACCAACGAAGTCTCTTCTTTGCATCAAAACAGCAATTATGCCACGAATGTAGTCTTTACGAAGTTTTCTTGCATTACTTCCGTTACACTGTGGTTCAAATGTCAAGCTTCTTAACTGTACTACTGACACTTGCGACCGGGGGATCCAATTCTATATCAACATTTATTTTGATTCTTTGGGCACCGAGAGGTTTACATCACTGCCGTTAACAATCACTTTTAGTTCTTCCTTATCAAATACTATATCTTTCTTATTTCCACTACTCAGTTTTTCAGACCACTCGTAACTCTTATATCCACCGACATACAGAAAAAAAATTAAAATTGGGATGACGCACTTTTTTAATAGCGTTCGGAAGCTCTTGAAAATGAGTGATAAAACGTTAACATTTGCGATCGAACTTTTCATAAAAATGTGGGAGAAATGTGCGAAATTTGATAGGCAAGGCTACCAGAATCAACTACTGTGGTGCGAACTCCGCCAACTCGAGCTCTCGCGCCGGGCTCTGTCGGTTCTACCACGCCTTCTGACTGTCTATTTGTTATCACAAAAACTAGTATTCCAAACAACAGTATGTAGGCACATTTGAAATAGTTTTTTCCAAGTTCCTTCTGTTGTGCTGGAATGTGGCACGTAGTTCCGTTAGTCACGATGTTTTTATTTTCACTACGCTTGTCGGAGGTTTCAGCCTCCATCGTCAAATTGATTTACTATATGTCATTTCATAAGATAGGTATGTGTTCTGTTTTAGGCTTCTTGGTAACCAGGGACATGGAGCATGGTAGCCATACGGATTGTATACTGCAACAGCCGATTCCGAACACCCTTACCTTTCGACTTTGGCATATTTACCGGAAAGTTTTGCGAAATGCTTCAAAGCATTCCCCTTCAGAAAGTTGGGAAACAAGTTTGCAAGGGGCATTGACAGCTTGATATTAGTGAATGCAAGATGAATTGTTGAAAAAGGATGACGGTATGCATGTGTACATTGATACCGGAACTGCTTTATTCTTGTTGCTGTCCGAAGTTCTTATCGTTCAACACTTTTGAACGTACCCGATTCATGGCAGGATTTAGTTCGAAGACCACCCATTATTACGCCAGGCACACATTTCGCTTGGTCGCACTTAGCATGTATCAACTGCTTTATTCTTGTTGCTGTCCGAAGTTCTTATCGTTCAACACTTTTGAACGTACCCGATTCATGGCAGGATTTAGTTCGAAGACCACCCATTATTACGCCAGGCACACATTTCGCTTGGTCGCACTTAGCATGTATCGTGTCCCTGTATTCGGGTGCGCCGTGTATTTACTCTTCGGGGTGCTGGGACCTTGTTGTCCGACTACCCCAACCGTATTACCACCATCATCACATTTCCTATTCAGTAACATCCCGTTATCGCTCATCATCATTGTTGTTCTTTACTCATAACCTCCTGTACGAAATTTCTTTTCCATACGTTCTCTGGTTACACAATGTTACCGAGTCTTACTAACTTCTGAAATGGGTATTTTCCGTCTGCGCCTCTTAACCCGCTGCACCTTTCCGTTACCATAGGATCATTATTTTATGCCTTATTTTCTCTTTGTCTACGTCTGGTAATATCTTTCATCTTGTTGATTCGAGCATTCTTAGGAATTTGGATTCGCAGCGACACTGGCTGTGTCAGTGAAGTCGTATTAGCCTTTATTATCGTTAAGAGGCGTACAGAGCATATTTCCCGGCTTTTGCAGATTGTACGTGATTTCCACGACTTAGGACTAGTTACATTTTATTCCTGCAAGCTTATAATCATACTTCTTAAAAAAAACTGTTTTATGTCACAGTATCGTTTCTTTCCACATTACACAGCGGCAGACTTGGACACTGATGAATGTTTACAACCATGAGCGCCGCCTGACTGACGCATGACCCTGTGACAAGCATCGACATTCGCGTCAGCTGTGTTACCAAAAGTGGAAGAATATGTTAAAACGGCTTCTTGCGTCTTACGGGATTTTACGACAAACACTTCTGTGTTCCTGAGCAGCACAACTAGAGAAACATATGTATAAAATAAACACAGCGTAACTACCGTCATTTCAGAAAAAGCTGGACCCTGAAATGCTTTGTTGCAACCTCTTACTTTCATTTACGGAGCGAAATAGATGTTTATTTATTTGGAAATTGCTTCCGCGAGCGTTTATTCTTATATTTTTTTCTTAAACATGAAGGGTCGCCACGTAGGCGCCATCGTCTGTCTGCAGTTCCACTGCTGCTCACGACCTGAGGCAGGCCTCTCCTCTCCACGTCAGGCCAGCAGCCTGCATGTGATAGCCGTGGTTCCTCAGTTCCCTCAACGGCAAACCTTTCCAAGACACAAAACTTGAGACGTTTTCCTACAGCCGAAGCGTGGAACTGGGTAACAGCCGCCAGCCGCGAGTTACCGCGGGCACGCTCGCCGCGGCTGTCTCTTCCACTTCCACAAGGCGCGCCGTGAGAAACAGGCCACGTCGTCTCTGCCAGCATCTGTCTCAACTTGATCACTTTGGAGTCGTTGTGTAGTTCCTCCGTGTTGTCTGACTCTCGTCAGAGGAGCTTTCAATAGGAGCCGAAGAGTCAAAAGCAGTTTCCGATTTCGTCTGTCTCCTTTCTCGTAGATATGACATTATTTTCACTCTCATGTTACCATTTTCCCTTTCTTTGAACACTCGAAACAATTTTGAACAGTTCTTTGAAGTGCTTCCTGAACATCTGGGAAGTTGAAGCAATACGCTATACTCCATTCCCGTTCGTAGAAATACCAAAGATATTTGGAACTACACTCATGCTCATAACTTATTGCAGAATGTGGTGCCACACAACGTGGCGCTACACAAAATTTGCCCTAATAGCATAGGCACATAGGGAACACACACGACACAGATCTGTAAGTCCACGATATTGGTGATAAGTTGAGAAAACCGTCCCGAAACACATGTGCTACAAAACGCCACTGTTTCCTGCGGATGTACCCCGACATCAATATGGGATATGTACACCTACACAGGCCGCACAACGCGTTGGCATATTCTGGATCAGGTGGTCGGGCATCTGCTGGGGTATAGCCTGCCATTCTTGCACCAGTGCCTGTCGGAGCTCCTGAAGTGTCGTAGGGGTTTGAAGACGTGCAGCGATATGTCGACCGAGAGCATCCCAGACGTGCTCGATGGGGTTTAGGTCTGGAGAACGGGCGGGCCACTCCATTCGCCTGATATCTTCTGTTTCAAGGTACTCCTCCATGATGGCAGCTCGATGGGGTCGTGCGTTATCATCCATCAGGAGGAAGGTGGGACCCACGGCACCTCTGAAAAGGAGGACATACTGGTGCAAATCTGTCAATGACATGCGGAGGCGTACGTGCACCAATCATAATCCCACCCCACACCATCAAATCACGACCTCCACATAGGTCCCTTTCATGGACATTAAGGGGTTTATATCTCGTTCCTGCTTCACGCCAGATGAAAACCCGGCGAGAATCACTGTTCAGACTATACCTGGACTCGTCCGTGAACATAACCTGGGACCACTGTTCCAATGAGCATGTATTGTGTTCTTGACACCAGGCTTTACGGGCTCTCCTGTGACCAGGGGTCAGTGGAATGCACCTTGCAGGTCTCCGGGCGAATAAACCATGTCTGTTCAGTCGTCTGTAGACTGTGTGTCTGGAGACAACTGTTCCAGTGGCTATGGTAAGGTTCCGAGCTAGGCTACCTGCAGTACTCCGTGGCCGTCTGCGGGCACTGATCGAGAGATATCGGTCTTCTTGTGTACGTCCCGTACTGTAGCGCCTGTACACGTTTCCTGTCTGCTGGGATCGATGCCATAGTCTTGAGAACACACTTTGTGGCACACGGAGGCCCCATGATACGACGGGCTGTGTTTGACCAGCCTCCAGTCGCCCTAGTATTCTACCCTCATAACGTCATCAGCACGTGTTCTTTGAGACGTTTTCAACACACAGTCACCATTAGCACGTCTGAAAACGTCTGCATACGTTCTCGCTGCACCGTACTCTGACATGCACCAACACACCTCCGCGTATGTGGACTGCTGCCAGCGCCACCGTGCGGCGACCGCAGGTCAAATGCACCGCATGGTCATACCCCGAGGTGATTTAAACCCACAAACCGCCCACCAGAGCTTTGTTTCACCATGTATCAGCATTGTCCTTAATTTATGAGCATGAACATAGTTTGTAATGTTTGGTTGGTAACTCTGCCATCTGCTTTCTCGCTCTGCTGTTGGTATCCTAGTAATATATTATCGACGAATGCAAGATAACTGCGTCGTTTACTGACTTCACCAAAAAAAATCTAGCTTTTTACTTATCTCTGCAAAATCATCTTGCTCGACCTTCCACATGATGCCTCATAACCTAGCAAAAACCAATAATTTGACCTCCTCTGAACTAACTATTTGTCGTTCCCATCATCATTCGTATCTTCATCTGTTTATAAACTTTTTTATTTATTTGTGAACCATATACGTGGTTTCCGGATAGCCGAAGTTAGTGTAGATAAATGCAGAACACACAGATATCTACGTTCCCACTGCTCGAACAGGAAGTCAGCTATACTCTACACGGTTGTAACTCTTTCATATAACAAACGGCATGTTCATACATTGCTACTAAAGAATTTTCGGTGAAATATCTATTAAGTGCACAGTAAAAAAAAGTTTTGTAACATCTGTTTTATACTGAAAATATCCAAGAGAACGTGTAATCACAGTCCTGTGTATAGTAATAGTGATTATTTCAGTATATGTACAGCGGCTTCAAACATGGCTGGGAGGCGGCTAAAGTACAAGAATATCATAAATATAAAACAGTCAATTGCTGCAACAATATTTTACTTTCACTGTCTTTCGACACCGACTATGAGTGTCTTCTCCAGAAAATCAACATGTAATTGTGGATTTTCTAGTGAAGACACCCATAGGTGTTATCGAAACCCAGTAAAAGTAAAATTTTGTTGCAAACGTTTGGCTTTTCACTCGGAACTACCGTATACACCTACGTATTCAAATAAGCTGTGTGTCAAGATATAGATTGGGTATAAAATGTAAAAATATGAACGGGAGATCAGCGGTGACGCAATCAAAGCCTGTAGAGCGGTTCCTCACTGAGATGTGTGCGTAAACTATTTAGAAAATTTACTGGGTTACATTTTTTTCCCTCACCTCGGTGCAACCAGAAAGTTCAGATGAAGTGCTGAAAAAATTGAACATTATACTTACTCTTCGACGGATGCATCTTACTCTCCTAATTATGTATGAAACGATATATACGTTAGCGTGTTGTCATAGTGCAATTTTTAAGCACAGTAGAAAACAATTTTATGTTGCAATATATTTTATTTTGAGTTGATAACTTACGTAAGTAAACTGAAGTACATGTATTGCATGTTTATTGTAAGTGCTTCTGCATTTTCAGAACCACATTGGTAGTTAAGACAAGTGATTATATTCTACAAGAACAAGAATCACTGCAAGGTATAAATACTTATGGACAAGTTATTACTACGTAAACAAATTCCTCTTTCGACTGCACACACCTGTAAAGTGACTAGTTTCATGCATTTTTGGATAGCCACTTGTAGGAATATCTAAGCATTGTGCCACCCACGGATCTAATGTGAAATGGAACAGAAATATATCCGTTGCTGTGAAGAGGTAATTCTGTAGAAAATAACTCTATGCAAAGTTTACTAGCAACTTATGGGTTCAATCTGGGGCGTTCTCGGTCGTTTGATGCAACACTGAAGTTCCAGTGCTGAATGAGAACCGCAGCTTCCCCTTATTATGACTACGTCGTTGTCAGTCGATAAAATTATACGCTAGCGATCCCGGTTATGCTGTACGTATGCGTTTGCCCTCTGACTAGAGTTATACTACCGTATATCAGTGGTCCATCTATTTCAGATGTTTCATGTAAACACCGTTATCGCAATATAAGGGCAATGTATATGTGCAATGGTAATCTGTATGTAATGGTTGGTTGTCACCTATAAGGTATATTTCAACTGTCTGACTACTTACGTGTGGAATATAAAAGGAAAACAAATTATAAAAGGAAATAAGAATTACAAATAGATTTCTATTTTATGGCAGCTATTACATCCCATATGGTTTCTGTTCCCGAATCGGCGTTACCGTAATTACGAATGATTAGATTTTTATTTGCACCTCCTAAGTAAAGCGTAAACTAATAAGGCTTGTTATCCGGTGGAAACATAAATGAGAAGTGTGTCTAGCTGATGAATTAACATTTTCTTTGAAATTACTGTGGGGCTGTGGAAAATAGTTCCTACTATGTCGTAAAACAAACGCATTAAATACTGTATGGGGGTCAAACAAAATGGTGCAACGTAAGTACCTGTTATCTGTTTTGACATAAGAGGAAACTAATTTTTGTCCGAGCGGTATGGTTTTCTTATATATTTTAACAGATGAAACCACTCATCGCAAGTTGAAGTTTCCTAGGTAGTTCTGTTGGACCATACTCTATTCCGCTGCTGTAACCTTCGTTGGGCTTGTCGTAATTCATGATCAGTTTGGCCTTAAGACGCGTAATCTCATCGTTGTAAGTCTTTTATTAGGTCTGCCAGCTATAGTCTTCCTTGTACGACTGAAATAAAAAAGAAAAGTTGTGGAATGCGTCTGAGGACGGACTCTGAAAGCATTAAAGTTATGAGAACAGACTCACAACTTTAAACGATAAATTATAACTCGTATCCTGTGATAATAAACTCTAGAAATGACAGTGTATCGTAAGGCAAAGCAACAAAGGAATTGATAGTTAGTGAGGACTGTTCATATGGTAGATAGAGCCAGTTGCGGTCACTGATGCGTCGTATGTCTTAAAAATACTAAACACTCACTAGTCACAAAACATTTAGATACGAATCTGTTCCATATTTAACTATGGATGAAATTGTCACAAAATCTTCCATAACCTTTGTGTGTGGAATATATGGGTTTTATGAAACGCTGACGACTAGTAGTAGCAACGAGAGAGATAAGGTGACGGGGAGGGGGGATGGAATCCGAGCTCTACTGGCATTAGGTCCTGTCTTTGTCCGCTCGGTCAGGTGGCGGCGATCAGTAGTGCTGCAGGAACGAGTAGTCGACGGTGGGCTGGTGAAGGGCAGTCATCTCCGAGGGCAGGTAGTAGCCGTAGCCGAAGGCGTGCGGGGGCGGCTGGCACGAGGGGTCCGGACAGTAGCAGCCAACGGGAGCGGGGGCGGCGGCGGGGGCGGGCTGTGGCGACAGGCCCAGGCCCACCCCCAAGCTGAGGCCCGAGGGCTCTGGCGGCGGCAGCGGTTCCTCCAGCAGCGCCTGCAGGTGCCGGATGTAGCGGATCGCCAGCCTGACACACACCAGAGAACACACTCACAACGCCACTCCCTTTTATAGAATAAATTAAATGGTTCAAATGGCTCTGAGCACTATGGCACTTAACTTCTGAGGTCATCAGTCCCCTAGAACTTAGAACTACTTCAACCTAACTAACCTATGGACATCACACACATCCATCAACGAGGCAGGATTCGAACCTGCGACCGTAGCCGTTGCGCGGTTCCAGACTGTAGCGCCTAGAACCGCTCGGCCACTCCTGCCGGTAGAACAAATTATTCTTCTGATCCAGTGACTTGTCAAACCACATCTAAGATAGCTGTTCAGTTCTATGTATCTGCACACTCTCTGCTCCTTTCTTAATCTGCTGTTCAGTGTCACCCAGCACACCTAGTCTTCTCCTCCTCTCCCTCTTTTCCTTTCAATCTTTGCTTCAATGACCAAATTTCCTAAACACTTCAAAAAATTTGATTGTTCCGAGGTCTTCCCTTCCAATGATATTTTGACGGAACCTTTATACACGGCCCAGTCACATTAATGTGACCAATACCTATGGTCGAAATCAAGGTGAAACAACCATTCACAGACGGCAGGTTGCAGCACTAGCTGTGGAGGGCATATAAAGCATGTTGGAAGGACGTGGAAAACAGTGCAGCCATTCAGAATGACATTTTCACTCTGCAGCGGAGTGTGCGCTGATATGAAACTTCCTGGCAGATTAAAACTGTGTGCCAGACCGACACTCGAACTCGAGACCTTTGCCATGTCTCCGCAATATCCTTTCTTTCCGGAGCGCTAGTTCTGCAAGGATCGCAGGAGAGCTTCTGTAAAGTTTGGAAGGTAGGAGACGAGGTACTGGCAGAAGTGAAGCTGTGAGGACGGGGTGTGAGTCGTGCTTGGGTAGCTCAGTTGGTAGAGCACTTGCGCGCGAAAGTCAAAGGTGCCGAGTTCGAGTCTCGGTCCGGCACACAGTTTTAACCTGCCAGGAAGTTGCAATTTAGAAACAGAGCAATTTATCTGACATCCAAAGGTACACGAACATTGCCTTTCAGGCCAAAGGTGAAGCATTTCCGAAACTGGTAAGTTTGTAAACTATTCGGCTGCCGCTAGGGTTAAAGTATACCGAGCACAGCAAAATGGTGCTATCCAAAACTGGCGCCAAGACAAATGTGGTTCACCATAGACCTTAGACGACAGAAGTGAACGGTGGTTGAAGAGTTGTGTACGGCCGAACAGGAATGCAACTGTTGAGCAGCTGATTGCCAGATGAACCGAGGAGCTACCAACAGTGTCTCCTCAACGAGCATTCGGTAAACTTTTTTCATGTGGGCCTCTGCAGCAGGCGCCCTGTTCACGCAGCCATGCTGACTGCTGTTCATTAACGACGAAGACTAAAATTTGCACGTCATCTTGCAACTGGGCATGGCGACAGGAAGCCTGTTCAGATGAATCACATTTTGTGCTCCATCAGACAGATGGCTGTTGGCACGTATGGCGTGAAAAGTCTGGAAGCAAATACCTGCTACAGTCGTCAGAAGGGTACGAGCCAGAGTAGGTGTATTATGGTCTGGGGAATGTTTTCGTGGCGTTCGCTGCGTGATCTCGTCGTTCTGGAAAGCACAGTGGATCACCACAAGCATGCCTCTGTCCTTAGGTACCATGTCCACTCCTACACAAAGCTTTTTTTCCTCAGCATGATGGAATCTACCAACAGGACAATGAAATGTGTCACAGAGCTCGCCGTGTACGTTCGTGGTTCGAAAAGAATCAGGATGTGTGATCTGAAGTTTTCCCGCCGTACAGAAGCCAGGTAGCGTCGTCCCAAAGGCGCGATGTTTCGGCAAGCCGAATTCTTGCCATCTTCAGGCGTTCTTGGTGTCTGATTGATCTCTGATGGATGCCGACTTTATATAATCTCCACCCCTCTCCCACACCCTCCGTCTGGGCGCTTCCGAGCGGTCCGCGGCTGGTGGTGGGGGAAGGACGGCGCTGGATGGTGGGGTACTGCGGCCCATGAGCTGCCGCGGGGCGTCACGCTTCCCCCACCACCCAGCGCCGTCCTTCCCCCACCACCAGCCGCGGACCGCTCGGAAGCGCCCAGACGGAGGGTGCGGGAGAGGGGTGGAGATTATATAAAGTCGGCATCCATCAGAGATCAATCAGACACCAAGAACGCCTGGAGATGGCAAGAAGTCGGCTTGCCGAAATATCGCGCCTTTTAGACGACGCTACCTAGGTGAATACCCGAGAAATTTTCAAGAATCAGGATGAGTTTAGGGTACTCCCCTGGTCACGAAACTGCCTGGGTTTAAATCCAATCGAGAATCTGTGGACCGCCTTGATCAGGCTGCTCGCTCCATGGATCCTCAACTGAGAAACCTACGGCAGCTGGCCACAGCACTGGAGTCGGTATGGCTAGAAATCTCTGTTGGTAGCTTTTAGAACCTCATTGACTCCATTCCTGCATATTTCGCAGTGGTCCCCACTGCAACAATGGTTATTCAGACTTCTGAAGTGTGGTCAAATTAATGTGGGTGGACAGTGTATTGGTTGATTCTCACCACTTTGTTCTTTCCCATACTTATAATCATTGGGTTTTCTGGTTTTTACCACCCTTTGCTTTATAATTGTAGTTCTTCCTCTGATTCACCCCACACTTTCTGACTTCCTGCATACTTAATTGTCTTTATCATTTCTCCATCTACTACTATGCCTCTTGCTTTTCCTAATGCTTTTTTTATTAGTTGTTCAGCATAAATATTGAAAAGCGTTGGTGGCAAACAACTTCCAGTACTTGTCGCCCCACTTACTTGGTGCTAATGCCTACTATCACTATCTGTCTTGCATAGAGCTAGTTTATATGGTTATTGTCCTTCCAGTCCACACTATCATCCTTTAAGTTCTTCAAAAAGATGCCCCAGTCCGCTCTGTCAAACGCTTTTTCCCAATCAACATAATTTATGTACGTATTCCTGTAACCATCTAGCATTTTTTGTTCTAGCATCAAACATTCAATACCATCTCGTGTTCCTGTTTCTCTCATCAAGCCAAAGCGACCCACTACCACATTATCTTCAGTTTTTCTTTTCAACTTTCCGAGCAAAAAACTACTTATGGTAAACATTCGTTAATCTTTCCATTTTTTGGTGTTATATTTCTTTATCAAGGGAACTAGAAATGTTTTAACTAGATGTTCACGCCAAATGCCCTCGTCAATATATTCTATTGGCGAAGCTGTTTATTGTAGCTATTGCCCTATTTCATAATGCCATAACAGGCTCAACTGGCATTTTATCACAGCTCGTGCTTTCTTCTTTTTGAGATTAACGGCATTTCGTTACATACCAATCTTAGTCGTGTATATTTGGTTCTAAGTATGCACCAGAGAATAGAAAGATGCAAGTATCTTCATC
This sequence comes from Schistocerca piceifrons, assembly GCF_021461385.2. Taxonomy (NCBI): domain Eukaryota; kingdom Metazoa; phylum Arthropoda; class Insecta; order Orthoptera; family Acrididae; genus Schistocerca; species Schistocerca piceifrons. Next base: position 660,874,089 of record NC_060138.1, read on the forward strand.
GAAGGGAAAGAGTACGAAACGTTTACTAAAACACTATACAGCCAAACAAGTTGTAGATACCTGACATGGTGTTTACTCTTTTTAATCTAGGTTTTCACGGTTTTTCGTTATTTTTCAGAAAATGGCGTATTTCTTGTAATCAAAGTCTGAATCGTTGAGCACTTTCTTGTTGAAATTCTCAACGAACAGTGTACTTTGCAGACGCTGTTGGTACTGGGCAGAGGGCAGCCTCATTTGGAATAGGCTTTGTAATTGAAGGTATGTCTATCTTCTTCGCAGTATTTTAGGAGAACCCGATGACATCTGTCAGGCCGAAATAAGAGTTGACCGTCCACGTCATGTCGTGCCTACTCCAAACACGCTATGTTTGTTCGTCATCGCCGCCCAGCCTTATACAGCAACGCACACATCTTCAGCAGACAGGCTTGGTGTCCGCAACAAAACACTTTCTATCCTCGAATCAAAGTAAAATTCCTATGCTATTTTTCACAAAAGTTGTAAAAGTCTTCCTATACAATTAGCTCTAAAATATATCTAGCCAATTTTTGCAACCTCTGGGCAGCACTGTATTTATTATAATTGAAAGGAGAGAAATAAGTAAAACTTGTAAATATTTCAGTGCATGAAAAAATCACTTGAAAAGAACGGTTTCATTGAAAGATAGATATGAAACCACTTCTGATAAAGCAACGGAAAGCATACAGACAAATATTCATGAATCCGTTTACTGAACAACACGGCACCGTAGACACTAAGTCTCTTCATTCGTTAACCACGATTCTGTACCGTGAAACAGTAAAAGGGCTTGATAATCCATGCTGGTGTTGCAGATAGCTTACGCTATATATTCGGAGGCAGCGAGCAAAACTGCAGTAAGAGATCTCATATAGCCCGTCTGTCCAAAAAGCTTTTAAAGTTGGAATAATAAAAACTATAGAAAACTTGGAATGATGGCTTTAATGCTTCAGGTGTTACCCGTACTCACGCCTCACTTGAGTGTAAGGCACAAAATGTTCATACAGCTGTGCGGAACTGTTAGAAAAGTGCTTCTTCGGAATGTGTTCGACTCGCGTGTCACATTGGCTTGAATATCGGTTATGTCGCCAAAGCGTTGACCCTTTGTATGAATTTCTGCACTTTGTCGTATTGTGGTAGGTTGCATTGATAACAAGGCTCGTCACCCATGATGATACTTTTACGCAACTGTGATGTCTGAGTTTTGTATTTCACTCTAGTTGCGGCAGCTGTCCATGCGTCATTGTTTTTGTTCTGGAGTCAAAGTGTACGGGAGAAATTTTGCTTACACTTTTTCCTTCTTGAAAACATTTTGGAGACTGTCTTGGACACTGGAACAGAGATGTTGCTCCACTGCGATTCGTGACGCACAACGTTGAAACTACGGCCGCACGCCCATTAATTAACACTGTCTGCTCGCAACTGGCTGCTCTAATGCAGACATGTTGTTTACAGTTCTTAGTTCAAGATCCCACAGTAGTTTCTGCGCTGACGGCGCTTGTAAACCAGGAATAAAATCATCCTATGAACGTGTTGGACTTGTATGTAAAAGTAGATTTTGCATTAATTTTTAGATGGAATGCGAACTGAATGCTGTCTTGAATATTTTAACGCAACTTTCGTATTTTCTGTTGAGCGTGTCATGTAAACTGATGGTCCGGTTGGTGCCCCTATCCTGAGTCCTGAGAATTTTCTGCGAACAAAATTCTCATTTAATATTTCTTCCTATGGTATCAAGTGATGGGAAGAATACTGTTCGTTGGCATTGTGATAGTAGTTTCGACATCGGACACTGAGGAGACAAAAGTCGTGGGATACCTCCCAATATCGTGTCGGACCTGATTGTGCGCGGGGTAGTGCAGCAAATCGACGTGGCATGGACTCCACAAGTCGCCGAAAGCCCCACGCAGAAATGTTGAGCTGTGCTGCCTCTATGGACGTCCCGTAACTACGGAAGTGTTGGCAGTGTAGGATTTTGTGCACGAACTGACCTCTCGATTATGTCCCATGTCGGACGAGCAGGGTGGAAAAATCATTCGCTTGAATTGTCCAGAATGTTCTTCAAACCAATCACAGTTGTGACCTGTTGACATGGTGCATTGCCATCCACAAAAGTTCCATCGTTGTTTGGGGACATTAAGTGAATGAATGGCAGTAGAAGTCTCCAAATAGCCGAACATAACCATTTCCACTCAGTGTTCGGTTCACTGTCCACACCATTATGGAGACACCACCAGCTTGTACAGTGCCTTTTTGGCAACTTGGGTCCATGTTTCCGTGGGGGTCTGGAACCGCGCGACTGCTACGGTCGCAGGTTCGAATCTTGCCTCGGGCACGGATGTGTGTCATGTTCTTAGGTTAGTTAGGTTTAAGTAGTTCTAAGTTCTAGGGGACTGATGACCTCAGATGTTAAGTCCCATGGTGCTCAGAGCCATTTTTAGTGGGGTCTGCGGACAATCGAACCCATCATCAGCTCTTACAAACTGAAATATGGACTCATCTAACCAGGCCACGGTTTTCCAGTTGTCCAGCGTCGAGCCGATACGGTCACGAGCCACGGAGAGTCTCCTCATGTGATGTGCTTTTAGCAAAGGCACTCGCGTCGGCCGTCTGCCGTCATAGCCCGTTCACGCCAGATTTCACTGCACTGTCCTAAAGGTTACGTTCGTCCGCGCCCCACATTGACTTCTGCAGTTATTTCACGCAGTGTTGCCTGTCTGTTAACACTGAGAACTCCATGCAAACGCCTCTACTTTCGGTCGTTAAGTGAGGGGTGTCGACCTCTGCATTCAACGTGGTGAGAGGTAATGCCTGAAATTTGGTATTCTCCGCACACTCTTGACACTGCAGATCTCGGAATACTGAATTTCCAAACGATTTTTCCGAAGTAGAATGCCCCATGCGTCTAGCCCCGACTACCATCGCGCGTTCAAAGTCTGTTAATTACTGTCGTGCGGCCGTAATCACGTCGGACATCTTTCCACATGAATCATCTAAGCACAATGATAGCTCCGCCAATGCACTGCCCTGTTACGCCTTGTGTACGCGATCCTACCGCCATCTGCATATGTGCATATCGCTATCCCATAAATTTTGTCACCTCAGTGTAGTTTTCTGCTCTAAGGGTGCCTTAGGGTGCGACAACGAGAATCTGAAAACTCATACATCTCACTTACGGCGAACGGACGTGCAATGCAATGGATCCACGTTTCTGATAGGTGGCTCACATTTCGAGTACATGCTGTAATCATGTAGACTGGGGATTAATTCTTACTCTGAAATATCCATTTAAATGCCTTCTGCTTGGTGCTTCCCAACTGTAATGTAAGCTTGCTTCACAAAGTTGTGAATACGAGTAGTATAATGGTGCGAATCTATGTTTAATACGTGGTGGGCATTCAGTACTCTGACGTCATGTTGAGCGTACCCTGCCTTGTAAACGTTTATTTGTACGCGTGCTTTTATTACTTTATCGCAAATGGATTTCAATTTACCGTTCAATAAAAAGTTTCTAGTCAGCATGTATCAAATCATCTATCCCCCTAAAGAAGTACTTCATATCCCATTTTCTCAGTGTTTCCCTACATTTTTGTCCTAGAAATCTGCTCGCGGCGGGTTTGCATATCAATATGAAATAAATTGACTAGGGAAATCTGTCACATTGTATTCTCAGCTCCCAATGCACATCAATATCGAATGAACAGCGTGTGTGCTGCCTTTAAAGTCCTTGGAAGGAACTGTGAATTGAAAACAAGCCGTATAAAAGTATCTTGACTGAAGTCCAATTCGTCTCGTAAGATGCTTCACGGTACAGTTGTTTCACATGAACTTTTAGAGGGGGCAGGACTACAGACGTTTTCTCGAGATATCTCGAGCGAGAACAAATACTGTCTCTAATTTGGGGATCCCACACTAATTCTTTTACTGAATAATAATGTGAACACCGTTCCTCGTGGATGTAATTCAAGTGCTTTTCTTTTACCACTATGGCATTTCGAACAGGAGACTAACCGGAAATCTTACTAGGTTCGCATGGAGCAAGACAGAGCCTAAAGGCTATTCTACTATATTACAGACACTAAACATATTAAAAGAGGAAGTATTCTCCATGTGTACTTTCAACACTGGCCATAGTGAGTGGAACTGCAATTTGGAAAGAACTTCATTGAACATAGTTAATTTGGAAATTTTTCTGCTCTGTAATTCGCACCTGACTGTCGCTAGCAACATCTCACATACACTGAGATAGGTTCTGCAGTCGCATTTAAATCACTATCCAAGCATCCAGATATCGATTTTCTGTATTTTTCTCTGAATCGTTTAAACAGCATTCCAAATCCGAACAAGTACACAGCCTCTAATCATCTCGTCTTCCACGGAATGTTAAACCGTAAATATGTGGCCATCACATCTCACTTATGACACCTACCTGTAGATCATCAGTTCCTACTACAAGTCCACAGGCTTCCTTGGCTGAGCTCTGTCTGAGTAAATCCCTTTTGTGTGCTGAACCGTGTCTTTTTGAAAAATTAAAAACAATTATAGAACCAACGCTTCGGCCCTCTTTGCAACGGTGCTCTTCAGGGCGACTGAACTGGATTCTGTGAAGGCTGCTGGAAAGACCTCTACCTCAGATGTAGTTGAATGTAGGTTGAAGCAAAATACTAGCTTAAAGAAAAATGACATGTCGGGATCAAACCAGAATAGGAAAAGAAGAATTTGGCTTATAGGTAGCAGTCATGGGAGGGGTGTGGGCCAACAGCTTCAGGAGAAATTAGGGACAGAGACCAGGTCACAAGTTTTGTGAAATCAAGTGCTAGCCTTAGTCAGGTGACAGAAAACTTAGGTCAGCTATGCAGGGACTTTGAGAAGGAAGATCAGGTAATTATAGGTGGGGTAGCAGAAAACAGCCTGGCTGTATTAGGAGTGACCTGGATAAAATAGGAGCAGAAACTGGGCGCACGAATGTGGGGTTTGTGGAAGTCTTTCAGCGCCATGATCAGCCCTGGGTAAACACTGCTGTAAGGCGTGTTAACACTGAGCTGAGCGGGATGCTCCAGACACCGCCAAAGTCTCACATGAGTGTTGTTCCAGTTGATGCTATTGGTAAGTGGGGTTACACTACACATGGCCTGCACCTTAATAGGAAGGGGAAAGATAAGTTAGCTTCTCTATTAGAAATTACTGTAAGGGGGGCCACAGTCACACAAGGGTGATTCCTGTGGTCATTGGGACCAGGCAGACAGGTTTTTTGGGTTAAAGCCAAATTCCAGACAGTCAACAACCAAGGACAATAGAAGAAAAGAAACTTCATGCACAGCAAATAAGGATAAAGCTAAGGGTGGTATCAACTTACTTCACCAAAATATTTGGGGAATAAAATATAAAGTAGATGAGCTGATAATGTGTTTAGATGATATAAAAAATAAGAATGAGATTAATATACTTTGTTTGTTTGAGCACCATGTAACTGTGGGGATGGAAAATGTCAGTATAAATGGGTGTAATTTAGCATCTTACACTTGTAGATCTATTATGGATAATCGAGGAGTTGCCATTTTCATAAAACAAGGGTATAAATACAACTGTCGAAGTAAGCAAATTTTATGTTGATCAGCACTTTGAGGTTTGTGCATGTGAACTTCAGCTAGATAATGTTGTGTTGATAATAGCAACAGTGTACAGGTCTCCACTAGGAGATTGGGAGCTATTCATTAAAAAGTTTGACTCCCTATTATGCTGTCTGTCAGGCAAAAAGAGGAAGTTATGAATCTGTGGTGATTTCAGTATTAACTTTCTAAGCAATTCTGATAGAAAAGTGAACTAGAAGTTTTGTTAACAACATATAACTTAGTCAGTGATCAATTTCCCTACACGTATAGCTTAGGACAGTAGTACTCTAATAGATAATGTATTTGTACAGCAAGAGGATGTAGAACAGTCACATGCTTTCCCTGTGGTAAATGGATTATCTGACCATGATGCACAACTGATTAACTTACAAAACGTAACAGGGTGTACACTTCAGAAACCATTAAGTAAAACTGTGAGGGTGCTCAACCCGGTATCTATAGATCACTTCAGAGAAAGTTTAGGAAATGTAAACTGGGTAGATGTATATAACGAGTCAAATGCTAATGATAAATGTAGCATATTTCTTGATAAATTTATATCCCTTTTTGAACGCTGATTTCCAAAAAAAATTACTAAATGTTACACCACAAACTCTTCAAATAAACCTTGGATTATTACAGGTATTAAAGTGTCTTCAGAAATAAAAAGAAAACTGCATGAGACAGCAAGAACTAGTAAAAATCCAGAAGTAGTTTCACACTATAAAAATTAATGTAACATACTCAGAAAAGTTTAAGGAAATCAAGAAATACGTATGTTAGAGAAGAAATTAACATCTCCAGCAATAAAATCAAATCAGCATGGAATGTTGTTAGAAGAGAAACAGGAAAAGTAACCACTGGCGTAGGTAGTATTACTGTTAAAGAGAATGAGACCATCTTAACCAACAATACACAGGTAGCCAATGTATTTAACAATCACTTCTTAAGTGTAGGAGAAAAATTGGTGAGAATAGTTCAAAAGAAAAAGCCAGGCAGTACATAGAAGAGTCAGTTTTGAAAAATTTTAGTCAGATTAAGTTTCATCTAACAACATCTTGTGAAATAAGGAAAATTATTAAATCTTTGAAAAATAAATGTTCTGTTGGAGTAGATAACATCTCTAAAAAGTTATTAAAGCGATGCGGAGCAGTTACAGCTGATGTTTTGAGTCACATATGTAATGCATTACTGACTCATGGTATTTTTCCAGACAGGTTAAAAATGCCATTGTCAGGCCTCGCTACAAAAAGGGGGAAACCACAGATGTCAACAATTACCAGACAGTATCCATGCTTACAGAATTTTCTAAAATATTTGAGAAAGTAATGTACTCAAGAGTGGTTAGCCATCTCAACAGTAATGGGATACTTAGTAAATCACAGTTCGAATTTCAGAAATGCTGTTCCACTGAGACAGCAATATAAAACTTCACTGTCCACATAATAGAGTCTTTAAATAGTAAAATGTCACCAGTAGGAATATTCTGTGACTTATCCAAAGGATTTGATTGTGTGAACCATGACATTATGTTAGAGAAATTACAATTCTATGGTATAAATGGAACAGCATATGAGTGGTTTAAGTCATATCTACAGAACAGGAAGCAAAAAGTCTCTTTATAAGCTTCAACTGATTCAAATGAGTTTGCCACTTCATCTAACAGGGGTGAAATTACATTAGGTGTTCCACAAGGTTCGATAATGGGTCCCCCTCTTCTTCTTGATATATGTGAATGACCTCCCTTCTTACGTGAAACAAGATGCTGAACTGACACTGTTTGCTGATGATACAAGCATAATTATTAATCCAGTAAAAGACAGTCCAATAGAAAATGATACAAATAAGGTCTTTGGAAAAATTATTAATTGGTTTTCCACGAATGAGCTTGCTATGAACTTTGAAAAAAAAAAAAAAAACACAGTACATCCAATTTTCTGCTGCAAACATAACACATCAAAAGAAGTCAGTAGCCATGGTAGAGCATACTAAGTTTTTGGGTGTACATATAGATGAGAATCTTAATAGGAAAAGTCATATTTTGGATCTCCTGAAGCAACTAGGTTCAGCAACTTTTGCAATCAGAATAATTGCCAATTTTGAGGATGTAGAAATTAGTAAGTTAACATACTTTGCATACTTCCACTCTCTGATGTCATACGGAATAATATTCTGGGGCAACTCAACACTTAGGCAAAAGATATTCACTGCTCAAAAGAAAGTAGTTAGAATAATGTGTGGGGTTCACAGTCGCACATCTTGTAGGCATGTGTTCAAAAGGTTAGGAATTCTTGCAACTGATTCACAGTACATTTACTCAGTAATGAAATTTTTTTTCAACAACATGGACCAGTTTAAAATCAACAGCGACATTCATGATTACAATACTAGAAAAAAGAAAGGGGTACACTATCCTTTACTTAACCTATCTTTGGCACAGAAAGGGGTAAAATATGCTGCTATAAAACTTTTTGGTAAATTACCAGATGATATAAAATGTCTGACAGACAGCAGTAATAGTTTCAAAAACAAATTGAAATCATACCTCCTTGACAACTCCTTCTATACCATAGATGAATTCTTGAATATGAGTAAATAAATCTGGAGATATAATATATGCATTTTGTGCCATTTAAGCGAATGGGATAGATAACAGAAATATTTAGGTATAACACTATAATGTAAAAAAAAAGAAAAAAAAATTGTTTCCTGTGCGCATTTCTTGTGCATTTGACACGTTCCACATCATAATGGTTTTCCGTGCTATTGATCAATGGAACACGTAACTAACTAACTAACTCTCACCACTCCTTCTCCTCCCACCCCCTCCCCACCACCCTCCACCCACCACCTCCTCCTCTGGGACTGGGTTTGTTTACTCCAACTCTGCGTCTAGTGTTATCTGATGTGGAACTGTGCGGATGTCTTTAAAATGTAACTGAGGCGGGACGTGGGTACCAGCCAGATATTCACCTAGACGAATGTGGGAAACCACCTAAGACCCACGTCCAGGCTGACCGGCACGCCGCCTCTCGTCGTTAATGGGCCGTTCGGATTCGATCCGGGGCCGGCGTGACTCCCTGAATCCCGGAAGTGGATGCTAACGCGTGCGGCTATCCGGGCGGGATCTAATACCTAAAAATATTTTATCCAACAAACTCACGTGTTGACGCTGCATTGTGTGCTTGCTGCCACGTACCTGAGGGACTCTATCTTGGAGAGTTTCTTGCCCTGCGGCTTGCACGTTGGCAGTCGCTCCCGCAGCAGGTCGAAGGCTCGGTTCATGTCGCGCATGCGCGTTCTCTCTCTATCACATGCAGACTTCTTGTAATCTACAACAATGTGAAAAGGGATTTGTAAATATCCGTTCCCTCTGTGGAAGCATGTATACACTAAAAAGGCAAAAGACTTAGTAAGATCACAAGAACGAACATACCGTACAAAATATAACAAAAATCATTTGGCAGTGTTCGAGTACAGTTTCTATGGAAATAATATCAGAGCAGAATGAGAAGTTGTGGGCCTAGGAACCCGTTAGTTAGGTACAATATTCTGGGTAACGTACTTCGTCCAAGATTTATTCAGTCATATGTGGGTACAGACAGAAATGAAAGGGTGCCAAATATGGTGAATACGTTGGTTCTTCTAACGATGAATTGTTCAAATCCCTCATTATTCTCACTTTTGTGGGAAGATTTCTTGTGGGCGTGAAATACGGCTTTTTTCTTGTGTACTATAAATCTTTCGCCTTCGCCAAAACTTAGTCCAGGACATTTGCGTATTATTCGTAAATTATCATGCACGATAATCAATAAAAAGTACCCCGGTAAACACTGGCCAAAACCTATCCAGCAGGTATAACCGACCTCACTTATACCCAAGGCTCTGACAGTTGTTGCATCTCCGGCGTCAAGTGGTGACCCTGTCTTATTCACAGTAACATATCATCTGAGTTTTTCTTTTCTGCGAAATTAATTTTCGCAATTGATTTTGCTCAACGGTCAACAAATTTGTCACATATTTACCATAAAACTCCCTCATAGCGAATTTTGGTTTAATATGTGTCGTATTCGTGCGTCTGATGTACCCATCTCGTGAGCTGTATGTACATTATATTTACTGATCTTCCAATAGGAGTATCATACTGCGCTCAATGTTTCTCTCAGTGGTAAGAGTTTACAGACCCCCTTCAAGAAGATCGTCGTCAAAAAACATCACGTTTGGATTTATTTCTGCTGTCAATAAAATGTTAAAAATATATTTTTGTTTCTACACTGCGTTTTAGTAGATTCATTTGAACTAAAGACACATTACATGGTTACTCTGAATAACAGCATAAGGAAAACTATGTCACAAACCAGAGTAACAGTTGAATTACATTATGTGCAACGTATACAAACAAAATCGCGACACGTCCTGCCATACTACGCGCCTACGCAACAGGTAGGGAATGATTATGCTTTTAAAGGAACAGAATGACTCAGCTATTGTAGGCAGTGGCAGACTAATTCAAGACAGCACGAATGTAGTGAATATTTCCAATATTTCGGAACACTTGCAACGTAAAAATCTGATGTATTCGTTTTTATGTCGGCCCAGCTTCTAAAGTGCTTTCTTAAAAGCAAAGATTCGTAATTTTTCAAACAAAATGTTAAAACAGATTCATCTGGCGTATCTGTTATACTCAGTAGTACACATTACGTATCATTGTCAGAGGCTATGTTTCCAGAAAATTTAAAGTACGACACTGTTAGATCTCTGTATACTGGAGGTAAGGCAGCTCCTACCGATCATTGTTTATTTTCTTTGAAATTTTTGAAAAAGTAATGTACTCAATAACAGTTAAGTACAGCTATAACAATAAGATTCTGAGTAACAGGTAACTTTTATTTCAGAAGGGCATTTCTCCTGTACGTGCATTCTAGCAATTCAACGAACACAAAACCAAATATTCAAAAGATGAAATGTCACCAATTGGAAGTTCTCTATTGTCTAAGGTATCTGGCTGGATAAAACATCATTTATATGGAGAAAGTGAAATTTCCGATACTGAAGAAATATTTCATGGTTTCTTTACTTCATAATTAAGTAATAGGAAGTAGAAAATCATGTTAGGCAGCTCCATCACTTTAGGTAAGGATTCAACTGCCGAACAGGTACAAATCACTAACGGCACACCACAGGACCCGATATTAGATCCTCTCGTATTCTTGTTGTGAACTCCAGTCTGATGCTGATAAATCAAAAAGAACTCCTTTTGATAATGTCACAACCATCATTACGAAGTCTACTAGAAATGCACCGACATTAGGAACAGTACATGAAATTAAACAGAGAAAATGATTATTCTTCTGTAACTGAATTATTAGATACAAAAAACACAATTCAAACAGCATGCTCAAGACATTATTTAACTTCAATAATGAAACAAATGAAAGACAGTAAAAATTACGGCAACATTTCTAGAGAGCATATTTATAGGATTTTTTATTGGACTCTATCTGTTACAAATTACGTGAAAATTTAACTTCAGAAACTTTTCTTTGAATATTACTGGTGATTTCGAAGACGGCAGTGTCAAAAGCTATCAAATACTACTTGTCTAAGTTTCCCCTTTAGTAAAGCTAGACACAGTTGTACTGACGAGATACAATTCTAACGTCTCTGAATGGTTTAGACCTCTTTACACAACGTTCAGTGAGATCTGTACTTACAAACCAAAAGGGAAGTGCTAGTGCAGAAAGAGTGGAACGCAATTCATTATTCGTTTTAAACCGTCTGGCTACAATTGTGTATATTAGCTGTAACAGAAACACTTCTCCTCAATGGAAACCTCACGTGCGCATCTGTGAATGTTCAACCCTCTCATCATGCACAAGTTCTCCTACCTGTTGAGCATCACAATAAAAATGTCAGCAAGTGAATGTAACAGTGCACAGCGGCTTGTGACCGCCAGAATTCACGAAAGATGAGGGTTAGTTATACTCCACTGTATAAGTGAATATTATTATTGTTATTTTGCATGGTAATTATTGAATTATCAGTTTACTTATTACAACAGCAAATATTTCAAAATTATTTATATTACTACATAAAAAGAAGCCAAATAGTCAAAGTATGTATTGAAAATGGATACGTATATTTGTACGTACATGCTTTTAAAATCATTAAAAAATCACCTATGAGCATTAGAGCATAAAGAAAAATTTTCCTTCCTGCAGAAAAAATTCAGGTCTGATATGGTGAAGTAAGAAGAAGTCGCGTTGTAAACAATGAGTATTTTCTTTCTTGTATGCTCGCAAATAACTGTAACTTATAACTGCTATGTGAAGCAGCACGTAAATGGTAGTCCGTTTTGGCGACAGCTAAGCATAGGTACAAATGGAAGAGGTAACGTATATGATATTCAAGAATACGTAGCTGAAGAAATCCGAGTACTGTCTACTTTGCGTGGTCTGAATACTAGATTAATTTCGAAAAATAATATAGAAGTGAGCTAATTTTTGACGTATTTGTTAGTTAGTTCAGAAGCTTACTCTACATGCTTAACTAACTCAAATTTTAAGACTATCAGCAACTGTCGTTCTTACAATTACAAGAGCCTGATGGTGGCTAACGACGTCTACAATATTTTTTCCTAAACACACATCACACAAGCGCCACAATAAAATAACAAGATGCAGTACACAACATAAGAAAGTTTTAGATGGTCTGTTCATATTATGGATAATGATAGCTCTTGCGCGTCTTTTCAACTGAATTATTATTATTGTTTTTAACCAACTATGTTCCCCTAATGGTTTTAGGCATTTTCAGTGGCCAACAAAGAAATAACCGTTTACTGACTTATGATTATTTTGTTGTGAGTTGCGTGGTCTTCCACATCAGAAGTTTTAAGTTAGCTGAAATATCTAAAATAATGAGGTTTATTGTATTTGGTTAAAGACAAATTTAAGAATTCAGTCATCTAAAACCTAAACAGCACTGAAACAGGAATTGAGGAAGAACGGTGGCATAAAGTAATACATAATTACAGATAGTCGTTTTCACTACACAGCGCCTGTGACTGTAACACAAAGTGAACGCAAATAATGCATAATAGTATTCTATTGTTTTTACGAGATAGCACACTACCAAGAACTCATCGGCAGTCCACACATTGGCTGCTCAACCTGCTACCTGCTAGCTGACTTCAACAGCAGCACAGCCAGACCTGACGCATGCCAAAGCTGTGGACTGCCACGGCTGCCTAGAGGATCATCACAGATGATAAGACCGACAGACGCCCAGCCCTCATTGCAGATGGTCTGCAAGTTGTCTTCTTCAAATCAACCAGCTGAAGTGCATTTGTGCGGCCTCCTTACTGACTCATGAACATCTGCTGCAGTCTTTGTCAAATGGTTCAAATGGCTCTGAGCACTATGGGACTTGACATCTGAGGTCATTAGTCCCCTAGAACTTAGAACTACTTAAACCTAATTAACCTAAGGACCTCACACACATCCATGCCCGAGGCAGGATTCGAACCTGCGACCGAGTCTTTGTGAGTACACAGTGTTTGAGGGAGATCTCTTTGCATGACAACCAGAATCCTGGTCCACTGTCAGCAGACTCCACCTGAGCCCAGCACATGGTGATCATCGAGAATGCTGTGGTAGGAGCGGAGAGGGGTCACCAGACTGCCTCAGGTGGACCACGGCTGCTTTGCCTGCTGCCAATGCCCACTCCACGCTCATCGTTGTCAGTGATCCGCAGTAGGAACGTCACGACACGCTGATGAGACATCAGCTTTCCTTTGCGGCATGTGTGTCCCACACCCGGCCGCTCTGTAGTTCTGAAGAAGCTAAAAACTTTGTGAAGTCTATTTGACAGCAATGTATTTGCAGGTAACGCTGCATCACTGACGTCTCTGTGTGTGTACTGGGCAACTCACCCTCAGCCTTCGCTCGCCTTCCTGGTTACAACGTGACTGCAGGGCCACATCGTAATAGTCCTTTTCTTGTACAAGTACAACACTTTGTCTCATTTGACAGCATGCTGCATCCAGTACATCACTGCCCTCCAGCGGTTCCACATTACATAACATACTAACTTGTAAGACAGGCACGACGCTCACCCAGAACGACTTCCTTGTGCCAATAAAAACACTATCAAGCGAATTAAGCCTTAATGTAAAGCTTGCAGTTCAAGTGGATGGCCTGCTACGACACACAGTCCATGTGACTGATCAACATTGCCAAAAGCTTCCTCTAGCCGGAATGTCTTCCGACTAAATTCTACATGTCGTCGAAGGCCGTTTATGGCATGATCCTGATACAGAAAGTCTAATCATTTGTACACACTGCCGAAACTTGTTTGCCTCCAATTGAAAATTCACCATTATCGATCTCAATAGCCATATATCGTTATTCCCTGTCCCAAACAAATTATAATGTGATGTGCCCCATTGCTTCCTACCCACTAAATCTGTCAAATTCACTGATACATGTGCCCCTGTATCCAACAGAAACTTTCACCTTTCCTTACCTACTATACCAACGACAGCACAATCTCCCTCTGCATTCGTATTTCCTGCGTTCGTTTTTACTGAGAACACCTTTCGCCGGTTCTTGGGTTTCCTTTAGAGTTTAACGAGTGCTTATTTCCACCTAGACAACCTCTACTATTATTCTCATTATACTACTGATGGTTCATACCACCCCCGTTTCTCAGTAGCCGACAGCACTGACTCTGCACATGTCCCATACACTTACAATTGAAATATTTTACATTCGCTGCAAATGTATTTCCTGTATCTCTTACTCCTGATGCCAAGTCAGTTTCTTCATATTCCATCGCTAGCCTCACTGCTGAATAGAGAACTCTAGGCGCCCTAGTCTGCACCACCCTAGATATCTCTGGGGCTAAACCCCTCAGGAAAGCACCGAGAGCCCTTTGCTAGGCTTCCTGTAACAACATCTTGTTCGCCTCATCATGCTGCATCAATTCGTATGCACACGCATTAGTTTTTATAATCCTGACTGAAAACCCCTGTAAGGCTGTATTAGACCTCTTAGGAAACACACTTAACTGTCCATGGAAGAACTGTGTACTATAATGTTTTTATACCTTTGCAATAATCCTTATTTCAGCTCCTTGAAAGTCTCTTTCTCGTTTAGTGCCACAGTGCAGTATGTAAAGAACTTTTCTTCTCCTGAAAGGTGTAATCTCGCTATTTGCAACAATTGCTTCTGCGATCAACACCATATCTCAGCAAATCACAGGAGATCCTCTACAAACGAGAACACATTCTCAGATGAGCTGTCAGAAAAATGAGTAAAAGGTTCGCAAGAGCTGGCTCTACTCCTAGACTTTGTGATCTTAACGGTCCTGCCTTCACATTTCTCGTTGTCAGTTCATTATTCGCAAATGTATTTTCTGCTCTTAACCGTGCTACTTCATTAACTAACGATTGCACAGCTTTTGGACCTGTGACACCTTGTATTCCTGGTGCTGCCATTCCCCAACCCTTACTCATATTTTACAAATCCAACAATAGCAAGAACAGAACAATCCTTAATCGACAACACCACCGTATTTATTCCTTATGTCTAATCATGTGGCCTCTGGACTCCCTGCATCGTCTTGCGATAAGGCGACAAAAATGTCTCATAAAGCACGTAACTACCACAGACTCAGCACAAGGAACAGACTGCCCAAGTCAGTGACACTACGGACGTCATACAGGTTCTGATCATTAATCCTTACAGTTGACACTAAATTGGGAGTCATCCGCCAGTTCTTTCTGGCCTCACAGAAGTAACTTTGCTGTTACCACAACTCATCTCAAGTCAGTGACACTATGGACGTCATACAGGTTCTGATCACTAATCCTTACAGTTGACACTAAATTGGGAGTCATCCGCCAGTTCTTCTGGCCTCACAGAAGTAACTTTGCTGTTTCCACAACTCATCTCAAGTCAGTGACACTATGGACGTCATACAGGTTCTGATCACTAATCCTTACAGTTGACACTAAATTGGGAGTCATCCGCCAGTTCTTCTGGCCTCACAGAAGTAACTTTGCTGTTACGATAACTCTGCTCAAGTCAGTGACACTATGGACGTCATACAGGTTCTGATCATTAATCCTTACAGTTGACACTAAATTGGGAGTCATCTGCCAGTTCTTCTGGCCTCACAGAAGTAACTTTGCTGTTACGATAACTCTGCTCAAGTCAGTGACACTATGGACGTCATACAGGTTCTGATCATTAATCCTTACAGGTGACACTAAATTGGGAGTCATCTGCCAGTTCTTCTGGCCTCACAGAAGTAACTTTGCTGTTACGATAACTCTGCTCAAGTCAGTGACAATTTGGACGTCATACAGGTTCTGATCATTAATCCTTACAGTTGACACTAAATTGGGAGTCATCCGCCAGTTCTTCTGACCTCACAGAAGTAACGTTGCTGTTACGAGAACTCTTAATTTTGACCCCATGTCTGCCACACAACACAAATAACAGTTTCACCCTACCGACATTGAAGATACTGTAGTCGGAACTCGTATGTTTCACAGCAGACGTGGCACACCCTCTGCTGTCCACTGGAGGCGACGTCAGAGCTACTGACTCCCTCTCTGTTGAGGGAGGGCACGACCTCTGTCACCACTCTGTTGTGGCCCATGGTGGGGGGGATGGGGGGGGGGCTGAGTGGTGGGACATTTCTATACCGAGAATGTGAAGCACTCAGGCGCAATGGACTGGCAATGGTCAGCAGATGGCTGGCCTCTGTCCAGTGGGACAATATATGCAGCCTGCAATGCTGAAATGAGGCTGGGCAACAAATTGGCTGCCTGTGAGCACATCAAGGCCCTGACGTCAGTGGTGCACTGCCATCTGCCATCTGGTTGAACGCCCATGCACTGCCACCTCTGCTGTGGCTCACTTCTTCTGCAATGACAGGGAAGCTTGCCATGTAATGGACAAGGCCCACTGTCTCCCTGCAGAAAGCCGGTGTCGGCTGGCGCAGACGCAGGTCTGCTGCACTTCGGCACAGGGTGGGCTTAGTGCGAGGGCGGCTGCTGAAACCTGGTCTCGAACACGTCGCTGCAGCTGGTGATACCCATTTTGCTGTCTGAGGTGTCCCTGGAGTCGTTTTATTGCTGCTGGAATTCGAATGAATCTGTACCTAAATTCACAATTATTCATACCTGCTCTGTGGTGCATATATTGCACTATTTCCCAGCACCCATTCACGTAGCTCATAACATGGTTCTAGCCCTGGTGTGCTTACACTGTCCTACCCTCTCTGGCTGTTATCACTGCGTGGTGCATGTTTCACAGAGCGCAGCTAACCTGTCTCGCAATGCTTTTGTGTATCAGCTGCTGTAATCTTCAAGTCAGTCACTGTGCTCACTGGACAGCGGTAGCTAACACAGTGCACCGTGGGGGTTTCTTACAAATTCTTACGACTTCCACTGAAGGCTGGGTAGTGATGCTGCATTGCTGATATAGCAAATTAGTAGTGACCACTGTGATCACGCACTAGCAATATCTATAGAGCGAGCTTAGTGTACTGGGCATGCCACCAACATCGAACTAGGATTGTTACATGACCTTTGTAAACGCTGTTTGTTTACTTTTTGTTCTAAGAGATAAACTATAAAATTCCATGTCTTTATTTTTCACATTTGTTTATTGGTAACAGCAACGATGAGAATCGAAATGTGTCTAAAGAGAAAAAATAGTTTCCATGCATAAGTACCACCAAGCTCTTATTATTGTTATCAAACAAATACAAGAAGCTATATGTGTTGTTAAATATCGAGGCAAATTGTTACAAATCGTTAAAACCATATGGCCAACGTATGTGACTGCCTGGCTATAAACTTGCAAAACAAGTGCTGTCTAGATAGCTTTTGGGGTGTGCTGCCAGTCAATCCGTTACTTTACATATATTTCAAGCAGTTTTCAATTACATGTGAGATTTATATATGATAATACAAGTGATTTCTTGTGATTACACAGATCTCTAACTCACAAATCTTATTCAAAACTACTTACAATAGGAAGCTGTATCAGTAGTACCTATGACGTGGCGAATGATTGTGTATGAACAATATTTCATTTTGCATGTGAACGAGGATGAAGAACGTCGCATCAGAAAATAAAAACGGAAGGATTTCAACCCGGAAAAATATTTCGGAGTGTGATAAATCGCAAATTTGCTGCATGTCATAACTCCAAACTCATTTTAGAGAGTGCATACACTGTCACATATTAGGATGCCATTTTTCAGTGTCGCCACAACAAAATTTAATGATACAGAGATTTAGTAATACGATAAATTACAGTATAATACCCATAAAATAACAGTGACACTATTATCTTATCCTGTAACATAAAAAATACGCCATTTGAGCTGTGACACTTGTCACAAACAAGCGAAATACACTTGAATTTATTTGTTCAAGTTCTATGCCATGTTCATCACATATATCGAAAGCAAATTCTTAACTTGGTTATGCAACAGGGATTAATAGCTTTGTTTACGGCATTTTTAGACAGATGGCAATATAACAGCTGCGTGTATGAAGCAATGTTGTGTAGACCATCCCACCGATTGATGTGCAACACCTATTTATTCGCGTGCACGGTCGTCTCTCAGTATCTGCACTAATCGTCGATCCACTGTAGGTTTTTCTGTATTTCTTTGCAGTCTCCTGCCGTTACTGCCTTTCTAAGGGTAACAGCTTTGTCCACCAAAAGCCTCACGGAGCTTCCGAAGTTGTGAACTAGATAATAGTTGCAGAACATCAAGCAAGTGTTTTCAATTTTCGTTACTTGCAGGCGCAATCAAAAGATATTCCCCATAAACGACCCACTCAGCTGAAGTATGACTTCTTCATAGCAAGTTATAGGTGGCAGTTTGCTGAATAATGATTACGCTTTGTAAACGGTGATTACATGTTATCTATACACAGCGTGTATCGTAATTAATAGTGCAAACTGACACGAATGAAAGTATACGAAAGTAAAAGTAAAACAATTTCCAGTAACGCGTGTCTGTAAACGAGCCGTTTGCAAGATGACTGTAAATGCGAGTTCAGGAATCGTCACGGACCTCAGTATGAAGTACTGCCCTAGTTAGTAGAAGAGTATTTGAAATGTAAGCTTTTGGATCAAGTTCCCATGGAACTGGGCTCAATTTTTATCCCCAGTCCGTCTTAAGAAGAAAGTGAGATATACATGCAGAGGCTACCGCCCCGGACGAGTCGGCAAGCAGTTAATAACGCTACATTATTTGCCATAATCAACTATCATAGTACTAACGTTATGGCTGCAGGCTATCATAACTGATGAGTGACAAAATTATGGTTCTTGTTTTAGTTTATTGGGCGGCTCGCCAACACATTTGACTCTCAGCTCAGTGAAATATAACATGCGTGATTCTTTGGCGGACGTCGGCAAGCCTGAACCGCCGACTAAATGTTTTGCTCCTTGGGCGAGAAGCAACCTGTATTGCCTTGTCAGTTTGGTGATATATGGCATGTCTGGAGGTTGCAAAAGTATTGACTTGATCACTGAGCAGAAGAAATAACTATAAAAACGAAATAGCTGCTGTCAGACAGTAAGTCATTGACGCTGCCGCTGCTGTTGCTGGTGTCCTCTGTGCAGGCATCATTGAGTAACAAAAATGTAGGTCCAATATTCACTACTGCTACTACTACTACAGCTGCTTTTAGTAATTGGTTGTAATAACATCTATATTAAGAGTATTTTTTCTTAGTTAAATTTTCCTTTCCATCCCCTTCTGTAAAGTATTATAATTTAGATGCGTTATGCAAGTTACCATTACAGAGTGACACAAAGTATAATACACAGGTTAATTTACTGACGAGACAGAGTCTTAGGTGCTTACGTAATTTTCACGTTGGAAATACTGTTAGAGAGAATACACATGAACATATAGCAAAATTCAGGTGTGTGTGTGTGTGTGTGTGTGTGTGTGTGTGCGTGTGTGTGTGTGTGTGTGTGCGCGCGCGCTAATGAAGTTTTAATAAAAGAGGTCAGACCAATCAGGTACTTTTTTGAACATGGTGCCCTTTCAGGTGAAGCTTACGTAATATTTGATGTGGAAATACTGATGTATAATTGGATACTATTGAATATAGTGGGCTACATACTAATTGTCTCTTTCATTTTAGGTAAAAAATACAGCGCTGTGATTGATTGTTTAATTTTTAATCGATGCTAATGATTTTTAAGAAATTCCCTCTACTGCCATGTTGCATTTTTAAGCGCTGTGATCGGCTGTTCCACTTTTCAAGGATCTTAAAAGATTTAAAAATGATTTCCAACAAGCACCACCTTCTGTTTTTAAGCACTGTGACTCATTTTTCGTCTTCAAAGGATGTTAAAAAATTAAAAAATACTTTCCTGAGAGCGCCATCTTGCAACTTTTTTTTAAATTTCCCACCAACGTGACGTCACTGAAAGGATGCGTGGCTTCTGACGTGTGATGATGACATCATAAATAAGGGGCTTGGCTTGTGACGTCATGGGTAGGGCAGTGACCTGCTCACATAACAAAAGCGCTTCGTCTTCAGGCCACGAGTCACCTGCCGGGACCATCCGACCGCCGTTTCATCCTCAGTGGAGGGTGCGGATAGGAGGGGTGTGGGGTCAGTACACTGCTCTCCCGGTCGTTATGATGGTATTCTTGACTAAAGCCGCTACTATTCGGTCGAGTAGCTCCTCAATTGGCATCATGAGGCCGAGTGCACCCCGAGAAATGGCAACAGCGCATGGCGGCCTGGATGGTCAACCATCCAAGTGCCGACCATGCCCGACAGTGCTTAACTTCGGTGATCTCACGGGAACCAGTGTATCCGCTACGGCAAGGCCGTTGCCAGACCTGCTCAAATGGCGTCACAAATGAAAATAAAATGCGCTGGAACCCAAGAGCTATACTGCTTCAATGATTAGCTCCCACAGAAAGATTCTGCCAACAAACAGCTAGGTTCCAACCAACTTAAGTCTTTGTTGCAGTTAAGCTCTGCCACAGTATTTATCCAGTAACAGACGTTTCCTGTGTCCAGGCTGATGAGGTAGGAATTAGGTATGCCAGTCTATGAGTCTACAAACAGCTAACAAAGATTTCCAGGAAGACATCCTGCAGCTCATCGCTGGGCAGAAGACAAACTGTTTGTAACAGAAGGTACTCGTGGGAGTCTAAATAGAAAGCAGCTGCTGCACTGATTAGTAGCTATATCTACCTTACGCGTAGTGGCAACATTCAAACTGTTAATCGCCATGGTCCGACTGACAAGAAAATCACGCGGTTTTACTACCAGTGGATTGTGATTGTCCCTAGATTTAAATTGTTGATGCCAAAAAAATATGTTTAAACCTTTATACTTCCAGAAGTACATTATGATCACAATTTACATTTGTAATTTGTTCACGGGTGTTCCAGATGGGTGAGACATTAATTCTGGTGCCCAAAACATTTGTAAACTGTGCAGAAAACGGTAAATAGAATTTCTAGTTTCCATGAAAGGCCTTTCAAGATTCTTGATGCGTTTTTGATGCCAGCGTCGATATATCTGTAACATTTCCACTAGTGTATCTTCAGTGCGTTACGGATGTCTACAGGGACGAGTCTTTCATCATATCTGGCTGATGTACTTGCTACATAAGATGATAGTACATAGGGCTGTTTGTGACTGTGCAGTTTTTATGGAATCAGTTTATTTTGTAAAATAATATTAAACATCTAATAATGTTAAATCACTCTCTGTAAGTTCCATCCAACGTAAATACAAACATTATTCATAACATCTCCCCTCTACCCGTGCTCTGCTGACTCATGCATTGATCAGTCAGAACATTATCACTACTTACCTAACAGCCGGTATGTCCACCTTTGGCACGATCAAAAGCGGCGACAGGTCGTGGCGAGGAGGCGGTGAGGCCTTGGTAGGTCGCTGGACGGAGTTGACTCCATATCTGAGCATGGAAATCACCTAATTCTCATAAATTCAGGGGAGAGTAGCGATGAGCTCTGACGACACGTGCAGTCACCTCCCAGATTTGTTCGACTGGGTTCAGATCTGGCAAACTGGGGGGGGGGGGGGGGGGGAGCAGAACAACTGAAATTCGCCACTGTGTTCCTCGAACCACTCCACCATACTCCTGGCCTTGTGACATGAAGTGTTATCTTACTGAAAAATTCCACTGCTGTCGGGAAACAGGTTCGTCATGAAGGGGTGTATGTGGACTGAAACCAGTGCGCGATAATCCTTGGCCATCATAGTGCCTTTCACGACCTCCACGGGATCCACAGATGGCGACTTGAATGTTCCCCAGAGTATAATGGAGCCGCCGCCAGCTTGTCTCCATCCTGCAGTGCAGGTACCAAGGAGCTGTTCCCCTGGAAGATGACGGATTCGCGCTCTCCCATCGGCGTCATGAAGAAGATGTTGGGATGCATCAGATCATGAAACGCTCTTCTAACGCGGCAACGTCCAGTGCGGATGGTCACATGCCATTTTCAGTTGTAGTTGCCGATGTCGTGGTGTTAACATTGGCACATGCATGGGTCGTCGGCTGCAGAGGTCCGTCGTTAGGAGTGTTGGGTGCACCGTGTGTCGGGACACACTTGTACCCTGTCCAGCATTGGAATCTGGTGTTAGTTCCGCCACAGTTCGCCGTCTGTCAGGGTTTTAGCAGTCTGCCCAGCCTACGACGTCCGACATCTATAATGAGCGGTGGCCTCCAAATTCCACGACTTCTGTACGTGGTTTAACGTTGGCTTCATCACGTGTTGAAAATACTCACCATAGCACTCCTCGAGCACCCGAAAAATCGTGCAGTTTCCGTAATATTCGTGCCGATCCTCCAGGCCATCACAATATGCCCCCCGTCAAACTCAGATATGTCGTGCGCCTTCCCAGTTCTACACACGGACAGCACGCTCACTGGGACTATATGCACCGTGCGTGTGTCTGACTGGCAGTCATTCCTAGCCAGATAACGCTGCTATCGCCTAGACGGGTTTAGATCGATAGTAGGTCGGTGGTCATAATGTTTCGGTTGATCAATGTATCTATGAGGGCCATTCAGAAAGTAAGGAACGATAGGTCGCGAAATGGAAACCACAGTGAAAATCAAAACCGTTTTATTTTGCAATGGATAGCTACACCTTCCAGCTACTTCTCAACACAGTCACTGCACAGACTTAGGCATCTGTCGTCGCGTCGTACCAGGTTTTCAATTCCCTCAGAATATAAGACAGCTGCCAGTGTTGTTCGACAATTTTCTATTCTGGACTACAGTTCGTTGTCTGTGTCAAAATATTGTCTTCATAGCAAGAATTTCATTTTAGCTGAGCTGAACCTCAGGGGTGGCCAATTGCTGGCTGTATTGTGGGTGATCAAACACTTCCCATCGAAAACGCTGCAGGGGCATCTTCATTGCCCCTGCCGAGTGCGGCCGAGAACTGTCGTGTAGAACAAACTGCATGACAGTTATGTTATGTGGATTAAATAGCTTCAGGCGCAATCTTTTGCCAGGTCCTCATACACTACTGGCCATTAAAATTGCTACGCCAAGAAGAAATGCAGATGATAAACGGGTATTCATTGGACAAATATATTACACTAGAACTGACATGTGATTACATTTTCACGCAATTTGGGTGCATAGATCCTGAGGAATCAGTACCCAGAACAACTACCTCTGGCCGTAATAACGGCCTTGATACGCCTGGGCATTGAGTCAAACAGAGCTTGAATGGCATGTACAGGTACAGCTGCCCATGCAGCTTCAACCCGATACCACAGTTCATCAAGAGTAGTGACTGGCGTATTGGGACGAGCCAGCTGCTAGACCACTACTCACCAGACGTTTTCAATTGGTGACAGATCTGGAGAATGTTCAAAAATGGTTCAAATGGCTCTGAGCACTATGGGACTTAATATCTGAGGTCATCAGTCCCCTAGAACTTAGAACTACTTAAACCTAACTAACCTAAGGACATCACACACATCCATGCCCGAGGCAGGTTTCGAACCTGCGATCGTAGCGGTCACGCCGTTCCAGACTGAAGCGCCTAGAACCGCACGACCACACCTGCCGACTCTGGAGAATGTGCTGGCCAGGGCAGCAGTCGAACATTTCCAGAAAGGCCCGTACATGACCTGCAACATGCGGTCGTGCATTATCATGCTGAAATGTAGGGTTTCGCAGGGATCGAATGAAGGGTAGAGCCACGGGTCGTAACACATCTGAAATGTAACGTCCACTGTTCAAAGTGCCGTCAATGCGAACAAGAAGTGACCGACACGTGTAACCAATGGCACCCCATGCCATTCCGCCGCATGATACGCCAGTATGGTGATGACGAATACACGCTTCTAATGTGCGTTCACCGCGATGTCGCCAAACAAGGATGCGACCATCATGATGCTGTGAACAGAACCTGGATTCATCCGAAAAAATGATGTTTTGCCATTCGTGCACCCAGGTTCGTCGTTGAGTACACCATCGCAGGCGCTCCTTTCTGTGACGCAGCGACAAGGGTAACCGCAGCCATGGTCTCCGAGCTAATAGTCCATGCTGCTGCAAACATCGTCGAACTGTTCGTGCAGATGGTGGTTGTCTTGCAGACGTCCCCATCTGTTGACTCAGGGATCGAGACTGGCTGCACGATCCGTTACAACCATGCGGATAATATGCCTGTCATCTCGACTGCTAGTGATACGAGGGCGTTGGGATCCAACAGGGCGTTCCGTATTACCCTCCTGAACCCACCGATTCCATATTCTCCTAACAGTCATTGGATCTCGACCAACGCCAGCAGCAATGTCGCGATACGATAAACTGCATTCGCGATAGGCTACAATCCGACCTTTATCAAAGTCGGAAACGTGATGGTCCGCATTTCTGCTCCTTACACGAGGCATCACAACAACGTTTCACCAGGCAACTCTGGTCAACTGCTGTTTGTGTATGAGAAATCGGTTGGAAACTTTCCTCATGTCAGCACGTTGTAGATGTAGCCACCGGCGCCAACCTTGTGTGAATGCTCTGAAAAGCTAGTCATTTGCATATCACAGCGTCTTCTTCCAGTTGGTTAAATTTCGCGTCTGTAGCACATCACCTGCGTGGTGTAGGAATTTCAGTGGCCGGTAGTTTACTTGGCGGGAGACGCTAATTTCTAGCCATATTTACGTTCTCACTGTGAACTCAGAACTGAAAAGAGCGACATGATGCGATCGACGGACGTACGAGACATAGTGCCCAACACATCTGTGAAAAGCTTCATGAGATTTTCACCTTATTTTCCATTTCGCGACCGATCGTTCCTTACTTTCCGAATAACCATCGTACATTCAGCTGCGCTAAAATACTCCGCTGATCCGGTGGTGATGACTGAGAGTGAAGGAAGACAGGAGCGCACCCAGCAGCCCACAGCACAGCCGGTATGCTGCCTGACTGACCTCTCTCCATCTGCGAGGCGACTTGCGGCCGCCAGGCGACGTTGGGGACGGCCGTGATGCGCACGGGGTCCGCGCCGGGGGGCGACAGCGCGCACGCGCGGACCGCGGCCGGAGCGCGGATGGCCAGCACGCGGCCGCCGCCGTCCGCCGAGCACCTCTCGTAGCCGCCGCTGTCCGAGTCGGCGGACATGGCGGGCTCGCCGGCACTGCTGCAGCAAAACATCCGTCAGTCAGGCGGCTTCCTGCCGAGAGACGAGCGAGTGAGACGAGCAAGTATCAGCACGAGACCGATGACCTCGCTGTTTGGTCTCCTCCCCCAAACCAACCAGCCAACCATTAGCAACAGGAGTACTTACAGTTTCTTTCTTTCTTTTTCTTTTGCTTGTGCCTTTTCCCGCAATGACGTCGGGTCGGCATGGTTAATCGGATTTGGCAAGGTTAATTTAAGGGGTGGCCAGATGCCCATCCTGTCGCCACCCCGTACCCCCCCCCCCCCCAGGACGGAATTAGTGTACCCCAAATGTCTGTGTCTAGTGTAATCCATGGAATAGTGCGAATGTGTTCAGATGTCTGCGATCCATGCAACTGAGGCGGGACGTGGGGACCAGCCCAGTATTTATCTAGTGGGATGTGGAAAACCGCCTAAAAACCCTATCCAGGTTGGCCTGCACACCGGCCTCCGTCGTTAAGCCGCCGAGAGGATTCGATCCGGGGCCGGCGCGCCTACCCGAGTCCAGGAAGCAGCGCATTAGCGCTCTTGGCTAACCTGGCGGGTCAAGAGGAGTACTTACACTGTTTGGTACTAAAGTTCAATTTTTCTCGTAAAAACTTTAGTAACTGACGTTTGTAATAGATTTACTGAAAGTCAACGAACATGTTCAACAGTTCTGACTACACCTGCAATTAATGCATGCTGTGTGTAGGCTACAGAGAAACCGTTGTACAAAGCTTTGTTATCACCCAAAAATATTTCAGCACTTTATGTACTATTCCTTAGGGGTGTTGTTTCTTTATTTCTCGTTATTCCATGTTAATCTCTCACGTGGTTTATATGAGCTACCGGCACAAAGGTATTTTTATATGTGCAAAGGAGCAGTTATCAGGTTTAAGCAAAAGTCCAGTATACTAAATTTGGAAATAATGTAATAATAGATTTGTTGACATACCAAACATAACACTATTAATTTAGTGTTGGTAACTTTAAATCCGCCATAAATTCTACAGCTTGTCATTGGCAAAAAAGAACCGATTCCATTTTTTTGGTTTTGATTGATTTTAGACATAATCGCTATAAGGGTGAGTCACGTAAGACGTAACACCCCTTTTATTTTGTGAACAGTTACACATATGGAAACGCGGTTTTCGGCAAATGTTAGAGCGTTGAGGTGGTCACTAAAGCATTTTAGTAAAATGTTTAGTTCAACGAATCTAGTCCATATGATATAATTTAGAGCAGTGTAGGTAGAGACAATTGTCTGACAGCATGAATTTTACCTCTAACAAGCACAAAAGCCACATACAAGAAAAAGTAGGTAAAATCTTCCTTCAAACATTTAAATATTTAATACAGTAGATCTCTCTGTTTCAGCTCATGTAATTCTGTGAGGATACACAAATGTGACACACTTTTCCTAAGCACTTTGTGACACGCTAGATTGTGTTTCCATATACAAAATTCGTAGATGAACCCGCATCTAGGTCGTAAGTTGGGTCAAGGAGGATTAAGGCCTTTTTCTCGAAGTGCAGGCCTTCCTTACGGTAGTGTTTGCACCCAAATGCCGTTTCCGGCCACGGTGAGCTCACATTCTAAGACATTTCTCGCACTTTTTCGGAAAAGTTTCAGTATCAAAAATAACGCTATATCACTGTAATTATTTTCTCACGAGACATCGAATGCAGTTATAAAAAGCGTACGGTTCCATTCAAGAAAACGAACTTGCTTCAATATCTCCATTGATACCAGCGCTAAAAACATGAATCAAACAAAAACATACGTGGCTCTCGACGCTCTAAGATTTACCAGAAACCGCGTTTCGATATGTGTAACCGTTCACGAATGAGGGGTTTTAGGTCTTAAATGACTCACCTTGTATATCACGTTATTTACCGTGTGAAGTCTTTTTGTGGTGTTGTGATTTTGCTTCCTTATTTATGCCGTGCAGATTATCTGGTGTGGAGCCTCTACCATTGCAGGTGAAGCTGGGTGTGAGACGCCAGGATGTTTGGCAGTTCACCTTCCAGGGCATGGCTGTAGTGATGTGGTGGCAGACTGCCATAGATACAATGCTGGTTGAATTACTCTTTCGCTCCATAACAGTTTTAGCAGTGGAGACAGAGCCGGGAAAGCAGTCTGCCTGTGCCAGCGTTAGCTTACCAGAAAGGCACAGCGCTAACTCAGAAGCGCTGCTGCGTGGTGCACAGCAGATGGACACTGCGTGTCTTGCGGTAGCTGGCCAGCCCCCATTGCTCATTGTAAGTGTGTTGGACCCGATAGGATCACACTGTGGAACTCAGCACGGATGACGTCTGTGGTACGTGCCAGATGGCGGATAGCGTCAACCTATCCCCACACGGAATGATGTACAGCGACAGTGCTTGCTTGCTTGGGGACTGACAGCTGGCCGACTAGATGGCCCAGACAGAAGACTATTGTCTCCACGAAAGTGGCTGTCAGCAGACGGTAGTCACCCAGTGGGTGTCCCAAGGGTGTGATGGCGCAAAGCTTCCCACGCCCGAGTTTCCGGGTTCGATTCCCGGCGGGGTCAGGGATTTTCTCTGCCTCGTGATGACTGGGTGTTGTGTGATGTTCTTAGGTTAGTTAGGTTTAAGTAGTTCTAAGTTCTAGGGAACTGATGACCATAGATGTTAAGTCCCATAGTGCTCAGAGCCATTTGAAACATTTTGAAGGCGCAAAGTGAGCACCTTCCACAGTCAGCACAGACAACAGCCTGCAACTATTGATGACAGCTTCTGTCAGTGGTAGCTTGCTGGTTGCTCTTCAACAGCAGTAGGACGCAGACCTCTCCTTGTGAGAAACGGCTAATGATGACTGCATAACTAAGGAACTCTGTGGCACAAGGCACAATGTGATGATGCAGACTAGGAGATATTCAAGATACAACTACAGTTCGCTGTTCACACTGATTTATTATGTAGAATAACAAGCCTTTGACCACGGGTTATAGTGCCTGCTGCTGTTTAAGACGAAGTGTTGAAAGAAGCGCATGACCAAGTAGTACCTGGGCATGGATGACACAGGACAGTGAATCATAGGGTAGCCAAGCGTTATTGGCGGAAGGCATGTAACAGGATATGGACCAGTATGTGAGGAATTGTGAGCCGTGTGCACAAAATGCAGACTTGAATCATCAACAACTACCACTTCAGATATTTCAAAATTTTGAACATGGCTGAAGCAGCAACTGTTGAAAATCTTCACGGTAAATGCTAACAGCCAAACAGTTGCAGGGTTAAGATTTATTGAAATCCTTGAGCACGGCTTAGGTATATCCAAATATACCTTCATCTGAAGCAAAAATACATCTGATGAGGAAGACACCTTGATTATCAAAAAACTTAGCTACATAACTGTGATAGAAGAAAAAAAAACACTTATAGATTTAAGTAACCATGAAAATTACCAAAGTAATTACAAGGACAAAAAACTTTTAGTCACTTACTAAAATCTGCAATGGAGATGCATAAAACAACAGTGCCAAACCACGTCGTCAGTAGTTAAAATTAAAATATCACCTCTATCTGTACAGCATAATTATGAAGAGATGGTCGATGCGAACACGGCTTATTATCAGTACTTAGCCTGAGAACTAGCGTGGAGAGGGTGTGGAAGCACTAGGGCAGACAGTTTCTCCGAGGGAGGGCACTTGTGGTATGCGCGAGACACTCGCGAACATTAAAACCCAGGGATACAGACTCATGCGCGTCAAAATTTTATACGTTGTGCTAATTCAAACCCTCTGTCTTAATAATTAAAGCACATCAGAACTATTTAAAACGCTTACATACAACAGAAAATATGAACACCTATTTACATGTGTCCTAGTGTCAAGCAGGTAAAACTTGCGCTAAGGAACACACCTAACGAGAGAGGGCACTAGTGTTATGCGCGAAAATCTCGCGCAAATGAAAGACTAGAATACATACTAAAGAAAACGAACAAAATGTTGTAGTAAATCCAACCCATCTGTCGTCATGAATAAAAAACATAACATAATCTTTTAAACCACACCTAAACGCCGAAAACCGCAAACAACAATCATCAAAAATACGTAAAATCCCAACAAGACAGGAAAGGAGTATCCCACCAGCATCAACAGATAAGAAAACTAGCTTCTAGTCAGCCAGACTATATTACGTTAGAGCAAGAAGGGGTTTGAAACTATCCAAAAGAATTTTGTTTCTAAGCTGCACCTGTTCGTTAAGAATAAATCCATCTTTTTGAGATAGATATTTGAAAATTTCTAATATCTTGATCAGGTCCAGTTTTTAACCCTTACTCACTTCGTGTAGCAATTCTACGTCATCCAGTTTACGTGGCGTATGCTGTAAGAGCAATAGATGTTCAGCAAACGTGGAATTGTACACGTTTTCTCCATTTTCATCTAGCATGTGTTCTTTATATCTTACTTTAATGGGTCTACCTGTCTGTCCAACGTAATAGCTGAGGCAGTCGTTACAAGTAATTTTTTAAACTCCAGATTTAATGCCAAGTTCTTCCCGTGCCCCAATAGTATGAATCACTCTTTGTTTTAAGCTACTATTTACGGAAAAGGCAACTGTGTAACCGTATTGATTCCGTAGAAGTCTCCTTATCTTGTTTGATCCGTTCCTCAAAAATGGAATAGAAATAAAGTCATTAGCCTCACTCTTTATCACGCTGTTATCTCCTAAGGTTGTACATTTTACAGCTTTTTTTCCCCTAACGATTTGGTCGGTTAACATAGGGTCGTATCCATTGTTAATAGCTATGGATTTTACTAAAGGTATTTCTTTTTCTATACCTTCTGATGAAGGTATATTTAGATATGTCGAAAACATGGTCAAGGATTTCAATAAATCTTTGTACTGTAACTGTTTGGCTGTTATCATTTACCATGAAAAAACGTCAGATATTACCAAATGCTACCACACGATACTAAATGTTTGGGATGGAAATCTTAGGTCTGTTTAGCCAGATGCCAATAGCTAACAACTATGGCCTGACCGTTGTAGGTCATTCTTTGCCATATGTTGCAAAGCTCACCATTCCTACTCAGCAATCAAGTACAGTTGGAAAACAACTGTCTTTTGTAGTTTGGCTTCCCTGAAACGATAACTACTGATTAGGACACCAGCTTCGTGTCAGACTTAATGAAACAGCTTTGACATCCTCTATGTATCCGAAAACTAAAAACTATTCCATTGATAATTGGAGGACTGAATGCATTCAGTGAACAATTAGGAAGATTCTAAGCTATTGTGTGAATAGGAAGTGTAGAGACTGGGATGATTACCTGTAGAATTTCATGGCTGCATATAGTTCAAAGATGCACGATAGTGTTGGTTTCTCATAATATGAGGTAGTATATAAAAGGAAAATTCCGTCACTATCTGAGGTTATTAGTCTGAAGTTAGGAAAAAATGAAGAACTCGTATGGGACTTTACTAGAACATTAAAGGCTGTGTGGAGGCGAGCGCAGAAAGCGAATACTAAGGCACTGGAACGTCAGGAGAAAATGGGATGGCTTAGTGGTAAACTGCCAGAGTACAGGGTTGACCATTGGGTGATGTTAACTAGCCTGTATGAACTGAAGAGTAGGACAAAGAAATTTGTTGCATGACAACAGGGGCCATAAGGAGCTGTGGAGGTGTCATCATGGGTAAACATTGAATTGCAGTTGCCAATATGGTAACAATTGTCCACATGAGCCAAATGCATCCTTTTAATGGCGCTCCATTAGGTATTGTAGCAGTTGTGTAAGGAATGGGGTAAGGTAGAGTGTGCTTGCGTAAAAGTAAGATTTTTATCATTTCTGGTTTGTAGAAATGAGTCACGGGCAACAGGTTTTTTCAGGAATGGCTGGGGAGTGATTGTGATTTCCTTCCTCCTGGGGTCGCTGTCACTAAGGACAACCATGCTGCATGTCTTAATTCTGGCAGTTCTGCATCTCTTCAGTAGAGAAGTAGTAGATGCATTGGAGAATCAGCAACTAGAAGGAGGGGACTGTTCTCTAGGCTAAAGAATGTCATCCTAAACAGCCAGGACTGGATGCTGAAGTTGACCTATGTAGGAAATGAGGAACAAAGTATGGAGACTGAAAGAGATGCTGCCAAAGCACATCTTGTGGCCAAAAGAAAAGGAGTGTTTGGCGAATTGTGAGAAAAGTACTAAGGATGACTCCTCTCATGTGAGCGACTATGGGAGCATTATGTCAAGCATGTTGATACTGACGATATCCAAGAACTAAATAATATGTTGGGACAAATGAGACAATTGGTCAGCATGAAAAAAGTTATGCTGGAATAGAGTATCACACATCTAACAAACTTGGAACAGTGCACGCTGAATAACACTCAGACGTTGTGAGAACTAACAATAGAGTCGATGGGGTATTTGAAAGCAACCACAGGCAAGGTGAATCACGATCTGAATGTGATACAGGCGCAGGTAGATCTGCTAAGATATTAGAGTAGCTTTCGCAAGACACCTACAGTCGCTAGCTGATAGCATAGGGGATGCTATAGTAGAGGTAACAGCATTACAGGAGGCCAAACACCGTGCAGTACATAGCCAACTGAGTCTTACATTGTTGCCCTGAATAATTCCTTGCTGACCTACGACAGGTCCAGGACAAATCAATAGCAGAAATTAAACACATAGTTAAACCAAATGAACAGAGTTTGTCTTTATAATGTCACATGGCAACAGTAGGGATTAGTACCGAAAAAGGCCAACTCCATGCACTAGCTCAATTTCCAGAGTGAGGTATCAATGCATGTTACGAATGCTTTATAGTCTCTCCAATAATACGTGGAACTCTAGAGAAGTAGAGACAGATAAGAACACAAGACGCAAGAGAAGCCGTTGATCTCTAACGGAAGGGGAAGTTATGTTTTAATGTTGGCAGACAAACTTTGTCATTCTGAAGTACGAGAAGACTGACCCAAGCGGTCGAGACAGAGGTAAGTGGGGTACAACAGGTTTCAGAGAAAGCATGAGTATGAGGATGCCCACGGGATATCCAAGCACTGCACCCTTACTTGCAAAGGTCTTGCATGCATTAGATCTATTACATACACTCCTGGAAATTGAAATAAGAACACCGTGAATTCATTGTCCCAGGAAGGGGAAACTATTGACACATTCCTGGGGTCAGATACATCACATGATCACACTGACAGAACCACAGGCACATAGACACAGGCAACAGAGCATGCACAATGTCGGCACTAGTACAGTGTATATCCACCTTTCGCAGCAATGTAGGCTGCTATTCTCCCATGGAGACGATCGTAGAGATGCTGGATGTAGTCCTGTGGAACGGCTTGCCATGCCATTTCCACCTGGCGCCTCAGTTGGACCAGCGTTCGTGCTGGACGTGCAGACCGCGTGAGACGACGCTTCATCCAGTCCCAAACATGCTCAATGGGGGACAGATCCGGAGATCTTGCTGGCCAGGGTAGTTGACTTACACCTTCTTGAGCACGTTGGGTGGCACGGGATACATGCGGACGTGCATTGTCCTGTTGGAACAGCAAGTTCCCTTGCCGGTCTAGGAATGGTAGAGCGATGGGTTCGATGACGGTTTGGATGTACCATGCACTATTCAGTGTCCCCTCGACGATCACCAGTGGTGTACGGCCAGTGTAGGAGATCGCTCCCCACACCATGATGCCGGGTGTTGGCCCTGTGTGCCTCGGTCGTATGCAGTCCTGATTGTGGCGCTCACCTGCACGGCGCCAAACACGCATACGACCATCATTGGCACCAAGGCAGAAGCGACTCTCATCGCTGAAGACGACACGTCTCCATTCGTCCCTCCATTCACGCCTGTCGCGACACCACTGGAGGCGGGCTGCACGATGTTGGGGCGTGAGCGGAAGACGGCCTAACGGTGTGCGGGACCGTAGCCCAGCTTCATGGAGACGGTTGCGAATGGTCCTCGCCGATACCCCAGGAGCAACAGTGTCCCTAATTTGCTGGGAAATGGCGGTGCGGTCCCCTACGGCACTGCGTAGGATCCTACGGTCTTGGCGTGCATCCGTGCGTCGCTGCGGTCCGGTCCCAGGTCGACGGGCACGTGCACCTTCCGCCGACCACTGGCGACAACATCGATGTACTGTGGAGACCTCACGCCCCACGTGTTGAGCAATTCGGCGGTACGTCCACCCGGCCTCCCGCATGCCCACTATACGCCCTCGCTCAAAGTCCGTCAACTGCGCATACGGTTCACGTCCACGCTGTCGCGGCATGCTACCAGTGTTAAAGACTGCGATGGAGCTCCGTATGCCACGGCAAACTGGCTGACACTGACGGCGGCGGTGCACAAATGCTGCGCAGCTAGCGCCATTCGACGGCCAACACCGCGGTTCCTGGTGTGTCCGCTGTGCCGTGCGTGTGATCATTGCTTGTACAGCCTTCTCGCAGTGTCCGGAGCAAGTATGGTGGGTCTGACACACCGGTGTCAATGTGTTCTTTTTTCCATTTCCAGGAGTGTATTTAGATCCAAAATGGTTATCACACTAAGACTGAGGGTGACCTAAGAAAAGATGAGACCAGAACTAAAAAGTGATAGATTACTGATTAATGGCACAACTAGAGCTACAAGGTGGGGGGTTATTTGTTAATGACACAACTTATGACATGTGTGGAGCAGCTTTTCGTCTCACAGCTACTATCACAGGGAACACTTCCACGAATGTGACACAGCCATTGTTGTGCCAGGTAGATAAAACACTGAACATACTTTCTGCCCAGAACCTAACCTACCTAAACAACACATTGAAAACTGACCTCAATTCACTGGGCGGACTGATACCAATGCAAAAAGGGCGCATTACCATGGGGTAGACGCTCCAGCACGTGCAGCAATACTTTGATGAACAAAAGAAGTAAAGTCCTGCTAACGAGTGTCTCAATTTCTGATACCTCGTGGTTCTGACTCTACTTTGTGTGATATGTGTCTACTTTTGGTGGAAAACAGCCCAACCACTTGAGCATCCAGTGCATCAATTGCCAGCAGACTGGGTAAATATTAGAAAATAGTAATTAATTAATAAGCAGCCACTGACAAATGTGGTTCATGCTGAACTATACTAATCAGAATAAAAGAATGTTGTACATTTATGTCAAACCGTGATACGCGTTGCCTGATGTTCCCAGAAATGTAAATGGATGAAAATCCAGAGGACTAGATTTCCGAAAGAGGAAAGGAGTGTTACGCTACAATTTGGCTGGTCTAATGAATGGTTCTAGCGACTGAAACAGGGATACTACATTATGTGGAAGGTACCATGCGTAAGTAACAAGGCATCCTGTCACAAGTATATGCGTTCAGTGCACAAGGACAACTATTCAGTGAGCTGAAATTTCAGAAGATTCCACCTATAGTCTCTAAAAGGAGATATTGCTGCACATTACAGCGCCAACAAGACTTATGGAGGCACTAACATGATGGTAAATCTAGGGAAAATGATGCCAAGATTGGCGAACAATTTCACTCAGCACCCCTGGTCTTTTAAAACTTATTGGACATGACGGCTGCCATTTCAGAAACACTAGCTCACCTAGCACAGTCCACACAGGGTAATGCAGGATGAATGTCACATAATTCGTGAGGTGTTTCTACATATCAAAATAAACCGAAAAAGTCCTGTGAACACGTGTCCGATTTTCAGTCACTACAGAACTGGAATGAATTTAAGACTACACAAATCAATGAATGAATATGAACACAAGTGTGAATATTACTTACTGGAATGCTGTGTACGCACAGGGGTGGTCAGAATAATGATGGGACAGATGATTGATTCATTCTGCAACAGGTGCGGGGGTTCTCCAACAGATGGCAGCACTGTGACATCGCAGTGAGGCAATTGCTGCAAGTGTACCCAGTGTGCAATTGACGGTTGCATCGGTGAGCAATCGTGAAGTCGTGTGTGTTGTGTGTGAGTGTTGTATAATTGAGCAAGTACATTGTGTCCATGAATACCAACATGCCACATACAGTATGTTCAACCATGCAGAATATGCAGACACGTTGTTTGTGTACTGTAATGGCAGTGCTTGTGCGGCTGTGACAGATTACCAAAGAGTTTTCCTGACGAGAGAATCCTCTGTACCAGGGTTTTCCAAACATTACATGAATCTGGAACAGCGCCCAGTGTACACATAATATCAGAATGTGTGGCCATCCAGTCAGTTGTGGAAGGGGAAGCCATCATTAGAACGATACAATGGAGTCCCACCACCAGTACACGGCACATTAGATGTCTGCTTGATATTCCACAAACGCTAGTGTGACTTATGTTACAGTTCGAGGGCTTGCACCCATGCCATGTGCAGTGTGTGCAACGTCTGCCTCCAGGTGACTCAGTAAGCAGGTAACAATTTTGTGGCTGTACATAGTGGCATTGTTAAATACACTTCATTTACAGATGAGGCTACATTTACATGCATTGATATCATGAACACATTCAATTCTCATACGTCAGCGGTCGAGAACCCACACGCCACTAGAGAAACAAGATTCCAAGTTAGATTCTCAGTGAACATCTGGTGTGGTATGATTGATGACCACCTAATAGGACCTGTGTTCCTGCTAAATCGCATAACAGCCACAGCGTATGCACATTTCCTGATATAACACCTACCTGCACTTTAGGAAGATGTGGTAATAGAGTAATGATGGCATACATACAACAACATGATGGATCACCGGTTCACTTTACGAGACAAATAACACATTTCCTCAGTGGCATATTAGTCATGACTGATCCATTAACTGTCCTGTCAGATCTCCTGACCTAATCTACATCTCCATCCATACTCCACAAGCCACCTGACGGTGTGTGGCGGAGGGTAATTTGAGTACCTCTATCGGTTCTCCCTTCTATTCCAGTCTCGTATTGTTCGGTATGCCTCTGTGTGGGCTCTAATCTCTCTGATTTTATCCTCATGGTCTGTTCGCGAGATATACGTAGGAGGGAGCAATATACTGCTCGACTCCTCGGTGAAGGTATGTTCTCGAAACTTCAACAAAAGCCCGTACCGAGCTACTGAGCGTCTCTCCTGCAGAGTCTTCCACTGTAGTTTATCTATCATCTCCGTAACGCTTTCGCGATTACTAAATGATCCTGTAATGAAGCGCGCTGCTCTCCGTTGGATCTTCTCTATCTCTTCTATCAACCCTATCTGGTACGGATCACACACTGGTGAGCAATATTCAAGCAGTGGGCGAACGAGTGTACTGTAACCTACTTCCTTTGTTTTCGGATTGCATTTCCTTAGGATTCTTTCGATGAATCTCAGCCTGGCATCCGCTTCACCGACGATCAACTTCATATGATCAATCCATTTTAAATCACTCCTAATACGTACTCCCAGATAATTCACTGAATTAACTGCTTCCAGTTGCCGACCTGCTATATTGTAGCTAAATGATAAAGAATCTTTCTTTCTATGTATTCGCAGGACATTACACTTGTCTAAATTGAGATTCAATTGCCATTCCCTGCACCATGCCTCAATTCGTTGCAGATCCTTCTGCATTTCCGTACAATTTTCCATTGTTACAACCTCTCGATATACCACAGCATCATCCGCAAAAAGCCTCAGTGAACTTCCGATGTTATCCACAAGGTCATTTATGTATATTGTGAATAGCAACGGTCCTACGACACTCCCCTGCGGCATACCTGAAATCACTCATACTTTGGAAGACTTCTCTCCATTGAGAATGACATGTTGCGTTCTGTTATCTAGGAACTCTTCAATCCAATCACACAATTGGTCTGATAGTCCATATGCTCTTATTTTGTTCATTAAACGACTGTGGGGAACTGTATCGATCGCCTTGCGGAAGTCAAGAAACGCGGCATCTGCCTGGGAACCCGTGTCTATGGCCCTCTAAGTCTCGTGGACGAATAGCGCGAGCTGGGTGTCACAGTATCGTCTTTTTCGAAGCCCATGCTGATCCCTACAGAGTAGATTTCTAGTCTCCAGAAAAGTCATTATACTCGAACCTAATACGTGTTCCAAAATTCTACAACTGATCGACGTTAGAGATATAGGTCATTAATTCTGCAGATCTGTTCAACGTCCCTTCTTGAAAACGGGGATGACCTGTGCCCTTTTCCAATCCTTTGGAACGCTACGCTCTTCTAGAGACCTACGGTACACCGCTGCAAGAACGGGGGCAAGTTCCTTCACGTACTTTGTGTAAAATCGAACTGGTATCCCATGAGGTCCAGCGGCCTTTCCTCCTTTTAAGCGATTTTAACTGTTTCTCTATACCTCTGTCGTCTATATCGATATCTGCCACTTTGTCATCTGTGCGAAAATCTAGAGAAGGAACTACTGTGCAGTCTTCCTCTGTGAAACAGCTTTGGAAAAAGACATTTAGTATTTCGGCCTTCAGTCTGTCATCCTCTGTTTCAGTACCATTTTGGTCACAGAGTGTCTGGACATTTTGTTTTGGTCCACCTACCGCTTTGACATATGACCAAAATTTCTTCGGATTTTCTGCGAAGTCAGTACATAGAACTTTACTTTCGAATTCATTGAACGCCTCTCGCATAGCCCTCCTCACACTACATTTCGCTTCGCATTTTTTTTTTTTTTTTTTTTTTGTCTGCAAGGCTTTGGCTATGTTTATGTTTTCTGTGAAGTTCCCTTTGCTTCCGCAGCAGTTTTCTAACTCGGTTGTTGTACCACGGTGGCTCTCTTCCATTTCTTACGATCTTGCTTGGCACATACTCATCTAATGCATATTGCACGATGGTTTTGAACGTTGTCCACTGACCCTCAACACTATCTGTACTTGAGACAAAACTTTTGTGTTGAGCCGTCAAGTACTATGAAATCTGTTTTTTGTCACTTTTGCTAAACAGAAAAATCTTCCTATCTTTTTTAATATTCTATTTACGGCTGAAATCATCTATGCAGTAACCGCTTTATGATCGCTGATTCCCTGTTCTGCGTTAACTGTTTCAAATAGTTCGGGTCTGTTTGTCACCAGAAGGTCTAATATGTTATCGCCATGAGTCGGTTCACTGTTTAACTGCTCAAGGTAGTTTTCAGATAACGCACTTAAAAAAATTTCACTGGATTCTTTGTCCCTGCCACCCGTTACAATCCCATTAGACTTCTGTTTATCGGTCTGTTTGAAGGAGGATGTGTATGCTACGAAGGTGAACACACATGAAGAACTTGTCGCTCGCATCACTGGCACTGTTACCTGCATCACGGTTATTCTGCCCCACCATAACGAATACACAGCATTTCGGTAAGGAATATTCACACTTGTCTTCATAATCATTCAGGGATATGTGTACTCACTCTAGTTCTGTAATGAACTAAAATCAGGCACATGTGCATAGGATTTTTTCGTTTTATTTTCATATGTGGAATCACCTTACAAATTATGTGATATTCCCCCTGAATCACCCTTAAAATTGCCAAATTCAGACAGGTGTTATCAGTTACGCAACCATCGCCAGCCGCTAGTCACAAACAGAGTTATGTACCCATCTGCCATCTGAGAGGAATTAGCTTGTGGCAGCAATCAAATCCTGTTGTCAGTAGATGCAGGCCACTGCCTGTGCTGAGTCTGGACGCTGCTGACTTGGTGCCTTCACGCCATCAGTCCACCCCTTGGGTGTCTAGCATCTGTGATGGCTATCTTCATGGTGGATACACTGTGAGCACACATGGTCAACATCATCCATGCTGGGGGTTACAGTGTGATCCTGTCTAACCAGTACATATCATGCTGAGCAGCTATATCAGTCTATGTGCTATCCATCTGCGATGCTTCACATGGCACCTCTCGTGAATCAGTAGCTGTGCCACTGTGCTGATAGCAACACCTTACCAACGGCCATAATTGGCTGAAGGAACACACAG
Source organism: Schistocerca piceifrons (assembly GCF_021461385.2). NCBI lineage: Eukaryota > Metazoa > Arthropoda > Insecta > Orthoptera > Acrididae > Schistocerca > Schistocerca piceifrons. The sequence continues at coordinate 660,913,330 of NC_060138.1, forward strand.
CACACTGTCCTTCTGTCAGGCTACTATTCACACTGGCACCCTTTACTAGCTATGGCCACTGACATCATGTAAGCCATTGACCATATTTCCAGCTCTGTGTCCACTGCTGTATATTTTGTGGAACAAAAACTTGTTCAACCAAAATTGTTTCCTTGTCAGTCTGTCAATCGATAATACCCACCACTCCACTGTAGCCTTGCCCTGGTAGACGAAATACCATACCTCCTGATGTATCACGCCCATCTCCACCTTCCAACATACACACTGGATACCCTGCTCTCTACAGACAGATTAAACCACTTACTACTTTTACTGTCGTTTATTGCTGTTATACACGCTTTTGATGTAATTCATCAGTGAAGTCTTATTATACTTATTTAATGTTCACTTATTCCATTTACTATTTGTCTGGTGACTTGTGCACGATTTCAAAGTGTTGTTAACATTCAATATGTTCAGCTCCTGTGCATGGGTGTGTGAGTGTGCGTGAGACAGTAAGAAGGAGGGAGGAATAGCGCGCGCGAGAGAGAGAGAGAGAGAGAGAGAGCGAGAGAGAGATTCAGAAGCTGGTGGAGTGAGTGGTATGGTGGATGGGTTTGAGAATTTAATTTAGAGTGTAGCCATACACTTTTTTGAATTGAAGTTATTTATAGTTCTTCCAAAGTGGCAAATAGTCTTTCACTGCACCGTGATGTATGTTCATTTATTACTCTCTTCTCTTGGGCTACTGCTTTTTGGATGTGATAATCCTCTTCTACTGCAAATTTTTCGTTTTTGATAGTTTGACGAACTCTTACAGTCTCTTTGTTCTCTGTACAATGCTCAGCAAATATTGTGTGGGAGCTAGTACTTTTTAATGCTCTGAGATTTTCTGTACATCTGGTTCTAAAATCGCTACATGTCTGGCCCACATATACAGAATGACAGCAATTACAAATTAAATGGTAGATACCATGTTGGCTTATTCATTAGTGTATCAGTTTCGGTGGTTTGTCTTCCACATCTGTTCTGTATTGTGGTGTTAGTTCAGTATAATATTCTGAGTCCTTGTCTCTTCAGTACTTTGCACACCTCGTATGTGACATGTTTATCATTATGTACCATGTGTTGCTTACAGTCTGCTGATTTGTTGTTGTGTGTTGTATTTTATCTGTCTGTGTGAGTGTTTCCTATTTATGAAGCTTCTATTTCTGTGTTTATTGTTTATTGCATCTACTGTCTATCCATTATAGCCAGCATTCTATGTAGTCTGTTTTGCTGTGATTTGATTGTATTGTGTAGGCATGTTTGTTCATATGTGTTCTATTCAGTCTGTGTAGAAAATACGTAAAAGTGGCTTCTATATATGTTATAGTGTGATTCGACTGGTTTTGGATACTTTTGCTAGTAGTTATGGGCTTCTAGTATATTGTGAATTCACGTATGTTTTTCCTCTTGTGTCTGGTGAGGTCTAAGAAATTAAGTCATTCGTCAGTGGTTGAACGATGAACTGTTTGTGGAAGGATAGCGATTATATCATCATGAAGTTCTTTTGTAAGAGTATATACTTCAACTAACAGAAAGATTGTATCATCTGTGTATCTGTACTAATACTTTATGTTGTACTGCTTCGGTTTTCCAGTTTTGTCAAAGTTTTGATTTTCCATATGATTCATGAATACGTCAACTAGGAGGTTACTGACTGTGGATTCCAAAAACACTCCTTCTTATTGACTGTTTTTTACTGTGATGAGCTTGAGAATATCTGATATTTCTTGTATGTTTGTCACAGATGCGTTTCCTTGTAGCAGTAGGTTTCTTTCTACGATATTTATGGTTTCATCTGTTGGAATGTGAGTTTACATGGCAATTGTATGAAATGAGTTTAATGTTGCTGTCTTTGGCGTATTTCCGTTTCTTATTTTTTGTATTACGCCACTTTTGTTCTTTGAGCTTTGGTTTTCAACGTATTTATATATTTTCTGTAGCAATGTGCTTCTTTGCTTGGCTAAATAATAGGTAAATGTACTGGTAAAGTTGATCGTAGGTCTCCTGTGAATTTTTTGTTTTTGAATTTTAAGTAAGTATTTCAGAGTGAGGAGCTTGTGATTTTTCCATGCAATTCTTTCTATCTGTATGTCCGTGAAAATCATCTCTGTGATTTTCAGAGTTTTCTGTAAGTTTCTTTGGTATCTGTTTGTAGGATCATTTGTTAGTTCTGTATTGTTCTTGTGGATGAATTTTATTGTTTTGTCAATGTACTCCTCTTTCATGATTGCAACTATGTAGGCTTTGTCAGAATTTGTGATAATGGTGTACCTTGCTTTAGTTTTTGTGCGGTCTTTTGTAGTTTTTTTTTGTTTAGTTGTCTCTGTGTTTTGTTCTTATGATGGTTTTGTTCTCTGTGATTATATTTTTCTTTCTTCAGCGACTATTTCTGTGGTTCGGTTTGGACTGAATTGAGGTGTGTTCAGTCTTTCTTGTTGCTTATGATGTATTCAGTTCCTGTTATGGACTTCTTCGTTCTTTAGTGGTGCACCGCTGAGTCTATGTTAAGTTTAGTATCTTTTCAAACAAGCTCCTTCCTTGTTCAGAGAAGTTTATGTCTGTTAAATTAATCACTGGTTTTGTGAAAGGTGTATTTACTTTGTGATCGGTTAGCCTTCTTAAAACAGGGAACAGCTTGTATCCGAAATTATCAGAAGAAGGGAATTATCCCTTCCAAAGAAAAGTAAAATAAGAGAGGTAAGTTCTAAAGGACGCATATCATGGTGCAATAAAACGCTATTTGCCACAAAAGACGAACTCTACAGCATATGGTTACCTTCTATATTAAATTCTCCACCTCATCCTCCATGCCACTCACTCTAACTGCCTCTTCCTCCATCTCTATTCTCTCTATATGTTCATCTGTCTCTCTCTTTCTGTTTCTCTCTACCCCTCCCTCAGACGTGCATACTCTCTCTCTCTCTCTCTCTCACTCACTCACACACACACACACACACACACACACACACACACACACACACACACACAAACAAACAAATAAACAAGCAAACGTTGTCAAGCTGGTTTCAAACAGCACTAACACTTTGAAATCCCTAAGTAACATGCTAAGTAACGCGATGTGTATCGATTTTCAGTCTGAAATGAACACATAACGGAAAAAATAGAAAACATATTTTTGTTTGTGCATGACATGTTGCATGGTAGATATAAAGCAACCAGCATACACAATTAATAGCGTCATGTGAAGCAGTCTAAATTCAGTACCCTAGCTTTAAATGTTTAAGAATACTCTAACTATGTATAACAGCTCAACTCAGTGACATAGTCTTCACTGTATACTGTATGTAAATTAATGTAAAAAATTTAACACTTAATAATTGCTCCTTTGTGCATTTAAAAACATTTAACACAAGACATTACCATGTGATAATTTATTTAAAGAATAAATAAAAACAAAATATATCGCCGATAGTGGCACCTGAAGTTCTGAAACATGTTTAGGTAGTAAAAAAAACAGTAAAATATAGTCCAGGATAAGCTGAAGTGCCTGCTCAGTTGGCATTAGCAAGTACAGGAAATAAGAAGTAAAATATGGAAAAGATGATTATTTTTACGCCAGGACATATAGTTTCTTCGAAGGTCTTCAACAAATTTCAGAACACAACCATGATTGATCGTGACCGGGCGAAATATCTCACGCAATAAGCGTCAAACGAGGAAACGACAAAGAACGAAATTTGTCTAGGTTGAAGGGGGAAACCAGATGGCGCTATGGTTGGCCCGCTAGATGGCCCTGCCATAGGTCAAACTGATATCAACTGCGTTGTTTTTAAATAGGAACCCCCATTTTTTATTACATATTCGCGTAGTACGCAAAGAAATATGAATGTTTTATTTGGACCACTTTTTTCGCTTTGTGGTAGATGGCGCTGTAATAGACACAAACATATGGCTCACAATTTTAGACCAACAGTTGGTAACAGGTAGGTTTTTTTAAATAAAAATACAGAACGTAGGTACATTTGAACATTTTATTTCGGTTGTTCCAATGTGATACATATACCTTTGTGAACTTGCCATTTCTGAGAATTCATGCTGTTACAGCGTGATTACCTGTAAATACCACATTAACCCTAGGATGCATACACAGGGCCTCCGAGCCCCTTGCATGTCTTCATTTTTAAAAAAAATTCAGAAACTTTTTGTTTGATTTCAAACTGCCTTCCAGTACTCTTTCACTACCACTGTGACATTCCTCCTATCAAGTCTGAACTAGATACCTTTTTAAATTTTTGGATATTTCAATACGTTTACCCATACACCGTGAATGCATAAGCAGGGCTTCAGAAGCCCTCACACATTTATAAATGTTCTTTAGCCTATATCGTCTTCAACGTTTGTTTGGGAGCAGTTATTAATTCAACAATAACTGTAGTGGTATTTCCAGCAACAGGAGTGCCAACAGCAGCAGTAGCTGTAGTAATAATAGTATAACTAAAAAATAATACACACTACTTTCACATATTGGCGATGTCGGCGTATTATTGATGTTTTTGCTATCAAATGTTTTATTATTGCATAGTGTTGTTGTCCTGTGCTGCTCTTGTCAGCCTCATTGTTACTGTAGTTTGTTTGTTGCTGCAAGACCCATATTGTTACGAGTATGACTCGTTTAATACTGCACAAGCTGCTGTTCGAGAGACACGCCTTTTGCTATGGCTTCGACACGCAAAGAAAGAGAGTCTGTACTTGTAAATGCAGCTAATTTTGAAAGTGTTGAGGCTCAGTGGTTTGAAGAAGATGATTCTTGCGAGGAAGCAAATATTTTTGAAGATGCAAAAAGTGAAGAATCAGCCAATTAACCTGCAGATGTGAATATTGAGGCAGATGACTGTCCTTCCGACAATATTACTTCATCAGAGTCTGAAAATGAAGAACCACCACAAAAAGGTATAGAAGACCACACATACATTAGTCGGAGTGGAACGATTTGGAAAGTAGATCCTCCTGCAACTTTTTGTACGCCTGTCCATAATGTCGTAAAGAAGGCACCTAGTCCAGCCTGGTTGAAAACCTGTAAACCTAAGATGCCTGGGACTATTTCATCTCCAAGGAAATACTAGAGGAAATCATCAACTGCACAATTATTGAAGGCAGAAGAGTGGCTGCTTTACGTGGTAAAACGTGGAAAAACGTTTCACTTGCTGAAATGGAAAGGTTTTCTTAGCCTTTTACTGCTTTCTGGTGTTGAGAAGAGTTTGGATGTCCTTATTAGAGAATTATTCTTGGATCAAAAGGCAAATCCTATATATAAGGCCACCATGTCAGTAAATAGATTCGAGGATATAAGGAGAATGATTAGATTTGATGACAGGCGTACCCGTGAAGCTCGATCTGCAAATGATTAGATTTGATGACAGGCGTCCCAGTGAAGCTCGATCTGCAGATGACAAACTTGCAGCTGTTCGCTATGTATGAGAACTATTTCTTGACAAGTGTCAATGATTCCCAATGATTCACTCACAGTTGACGAACAGCTAGTCCCATACCGTGGAAGATGCAGCTTCACCCAGTATATACCCTCTAAACCAGCCAAGTATGGCATAAAACTATTTTGGTTATGTTATGCTACATCTGCGTATGCTTTAGACGGAATTGTTTGCATGGGAAGAAAGCCCGATGAACCTATTCAGAAAAATCTTAGATTGAATGTGGTGAAAGATGTTGCTAAAAGCGTTGAAGGATCATCAAAAAATATTACTGTTGACAACTTCTTTACTAGTGTGCAGCTGGCAGAAGAGATGCTTCAGAAGCAAATTACAGTGGTGGGAACAATCAAACAAAATAAACCAGAAATTCCTAATGAGATGAAACCATCTGCCTCAAGAGCGATTGATTCCTCTTTGTTTGCATTTAGAGGTGACATTACAATGGTGAGTTATGTCACCCAAAACTAAAAAGTCTTTAGTTCTCATTAGCACTATACACCACGACAGAAACACTGATGAAACTCATGCAAAAAAGAAACCAGATATAATAAAGTTCTATAACTCTACGAAGGGTGGAGTAGATCAAATGGACCAGAAAATTCGTTATTACACTTGCAAGAGACAAACAAGAAGATAGCCATTTGCATTATGGATGAATATGATGGACGTCGCAGCAATGATCAATGAAATTTTATTTTCCGCCCAATATCTGACGTACCATAGTGGAAGAAGTGATAAAAGGCGTTTGTTCGTAAGAGATTTAGCAGAGGAAATGGCAAGACCACTAATGGAACTTCGTATTCAGATCCCTAATCTTCCAAAGAAAATCGTTGATGCCATGCAAAGATGTGGTGTTCAAAAAGATGTCATATTGCCGAACCAATTACCTGTTTCAGGAAAAAGAAGAAGATGCAATTATTTTCCATAAAATGAACACAGGAAAAGAGCTATGACATGCATTAAGTGTGAAACCAATATTTGTAAGGAACATAGTGGCGTTCTTTGTGCTTCTTGTTTGTCACGTGTTGAAAACTAAGAAAAATGCAATTTTATATGAACAATGAATAATAGCTTTTTGTCAAAATATTACATAATATTGTGAATAATGAGCATGTTTTAATTGAAGAAATTGGTTGTAATAAATGTTATAAAATGTAAACTGCAACTTATAAGTGAATTAATAAAATTATTTGTATATGTTGTATGTAAATGGATGTAACTAATAAAATTCACTCTTAGAGTTTTTTTTTAAATTAATAAAATGTTAATCAGGCCCACCAGATCCTGTTACTGTATCTTAGGAATCTTTCAATATGAAAATAAATTTGACAGAAAAAAATTTAACTCCAAAAAATGATTATATGAAAAGAAGAAAATTTTAAATTAGGGCAGGGCCTTGGAGGCCCTGCATATGCATTCATGTGTGTTTTCGGCACCATGCATTCTAGGGCTTGCAATAAATGCTCAAAATGATGTCCGTCAACCTCAATGCATTTGGCAATACGTGTAACGACATTCAACTCAACAGCGAGTAGTTCGCCTTCCGCAATGTTCACACATGCATTCACAATGCGCCGACGCATGTTGTCAGGTGTTGTCGTTGGATCACGATAGGAAATACCCTTCAACTTCCCCCACAGAAAGAAATCCAGGGACGTCAGATCCGGTAAACGTGCGGGCCATGGTATGCTGCTTCGACGATCAATCCACCTGTCATGAAATATGCTATTCAATACCGCTTCAACCTCACGCGAGCTATGCGCCGGACATCCATCATGTTGGAAGTACATCGCATTCTGTCATGTAGTGAAACATCTTGTAGTAATAGCGGTAGAACATTACGTAGGAAATGAGCATACACTGCACCATTTAGATTGCCATCGATAAAATGGGGGCCAATTATCCTTCCTCTCATAATGCCGCACCATACATTAACCCGCCAAGGTCGCTGATGCTCCACTTGTCGCAGCCATAGTGGATTTTCCGTTGAACAGTAGTGCACATTATGCTGGTTTACGTTACCGCTGTTGGTGAATGACGCTTCATCGCTAAATAGAACGCGTGCAAAAAATCTGTCATCCTCCAGTAATTTCTCTTGTGCCCAGTGGCAGAACTGTACACGACGTTCAAAGTCGTCTCCATGCAATTCCTGTTGCATAGAAATATGGTACGGGTGCAATCGATGACGATGTAGCATTCTCAACACCGACGTTTTTGAGATTCCCGATTCTCGCGCAGTTTGTTTGCTGCTGATGTGCTGTCGCACCTAAAACACCTACTTGGGCATCATAACTTGTCGCAGGTCGTGGTTGAAGTCGTCCAGGACACCGAGCAGCATACATAGCACACGCCCTTTGGCCATTTTGATCACAATAGACATACATCAACATAATATCGACCTCTTCCACAATTGGCAAACGGTCCATTTTAACACGGGTAATGTATCACGAAGCAAACACCGTCCGCACTGGCGGAATGTTACGTGATACCACGTTTGTGAGTATGACAACGCCATCTATCAGAAAGTGAAAAAAGTGGTCCAAATAAATCATTCATATTTCTTTACGTACTACGCGAATATGTAATAAAAATGGGGGTTCCTATTAAAAAAAAAACGCAGTTGGTATCCGTTTGACCTATGGCAGCGCCATTTAGCGGGCCAACCATAGCGCCATCTGGTTTCCCCCTTCAAGCTAGACGAGTTTCGTTCTTTGTAGTTTTTTCGCTTGATGCTTATTTCGTGAGATATTTGGGCCCGTCACTATCAATGGACCACCCTAAATATATATATATATATATATATATATATATATATATATATATATATATATAGTTGTGTTTTGAAATTTGTTAAATAACTTCGAAGAAACTGCATGACCTGGCGTAAAGCTAATCATCTAAATAATTGAACGAAGTATGTTTGTCCTATAAAACAATTCCTAGCCATGTAGCTTTAACTGTACGTAACATGTCATCTACATCATAACAGACAAAATATAAAACTCAAATCAGGTGTGTAAAGTGGAAAAATCTAGTCGCTGTATTCTGCTTAATAAAGGCATTGAATATTGAATTATAAAACAGGATATAGAACTAGTAAAGCCTATAAAATATCTGCCATTTTTCATTAATTAATGCATAGGGTGAGAACATACAGTAATAGAAATCAAACAGAAAACTCAGCAAAAGAAAATGACCAAAATGATAATTCACACAAACGCTAACATATCACAACATCAGTATAACAAAAATACCTTTCGCAAAAATTGAAAGACAAATTTTTCATCTTGTAACACATAAACAAGCCAGTTCGAGATACTACAAACACATGTAATAATAATTTTTCAGAAAACAAATAATCAAAAAATACCACTGAGGATACAAGATAAAGTGCTGAAACATGTTTGAGTGATAACAAAACTATAAAACAGTGTGAATGGCTATGGTGGAATCACTCTTCCGTTTTTCTTAGCAAGTTCGGAAAATGCAGTAAGAAGAACTAGAACATCCAAAACATGGTTGTAGTACGTACTAGGTTTCTTGAAACTGATCTACTAAAACGATACTCGGGCTGGAGAAGTCAAAGTATGTACTTACACACTGCAAACCGAAGATGGGGAGTGGCTGGCTACTTCATGGTATAACTGGAAACACGGCGTAATGTGGCTACCGAAACCACTCATTTTCTTAAAATCGCAAATAAGGACAGATTCAGCACTTAAAACGGGACACGCACGTTTAATCAAAGAAACTAGTGTTCCTCATGTCAATAAGAAAACGCGCAACGTATAACTCAGAGTAACACATCAAACTGATTGATTCAGACCGAAATAAATGTATCACAATGACAAATGTAATTTGGTCTGTTTCTCTCGAATATGCTCGCTATTTTTTTTATTTTATTGATTTTAACTGAAATAATTTTCAACACCGTACGAATAGGCTCTTAATTCGGAGAATAATTTTGTGTGCGTGAAACGCTGTACGAGACACCACTGCGGCGTAATTAGGATTTCCAACTTGTTCGCCGACGTCGGATGAACATCCGTACAGGGCACTATCTGTCTGCATTATGTTAGGTTCCAAGATGCTGTTCCAGGCGGGTGTAAAATGAATGTGCGCAACGGAGAATAATAAACGCTAAAATGATGATTTGGCCCTGTCTGACTATCCGCTGAAGCAGATCTTAGGATCTCTTAATTCTATATCTTACAATCTAAAGATAAATGAATGATGAAGGCAACAAATCCTGCCAAATAATAAACGTTGTTACTACTTATATATTTATTGTAGATTAAAAAAAAACTTCATATTACAAAGTTTACATTTCCTAAGTAAAATTACTGATCAATTGCCCAACGTACCAAACACTAGAAGACACTACTTTGAAAGATGATCTACGGTGGTGTGGATTCTCAGTGGAAATAAACTAAGGTGATCACAGCTGTTTAGCTTTTATAGCCCTATTAAGTCGAAGTAATTTGCGATGTCACAGTATGTACTACGTCCGGTGCGTCGAAGTGATAGTTCTCGTACCCGCCTGCTACGATGGAAGAACTCCAGCCACAAATAAACTCTTTCAAACACTAAGACGGCAGAAGGCGGTCCTCTGACTAATATACTCTAATCTGTCTTCACCTCTCTGTGCTCTACACACGAGAAACGCGAACTCCGAACCACAAGGACGGAGTTCAGATAATGTCTCAACGTAAGTATAAGCAGAGGAAGTGCTCTCAATTACTGAACGCTGCGTACTCAACGACGACTTCCAACCCGGAGGTGAAGTCCAGAACCGTATAGGTTCGCAACAGTACAGTTCCTAACTGTTCTAATTATAAACTCTACTGAGAGAAAAGACAGCAAGTCCGTCTGTACCAACAAAAGCTGATACCGAGCAACCGTCACACACGCGCGCTCACAACGGAAGACCACGTCTCCCAGCGCTGGCTTCCCAGCAAGACTCATCTCCCCACCATCGTAATTCCGAAAACGAATCATATTCCAGAAACCACGGAATATTCTCCCTCTCTACAGATTCTTCCGAACGCCGACCAACCATATTTTAGTCTTTTATCGTCCAGCGCGGAAAGTTTGAGAGGAAAAACCTGTACTCGTACAATGGTGCGCGTCTGAGTAAAAATCCTTGGAAATAACCCAGCCTGCGTGGTTTCCGAGGTGCCGCTTCTTAGTTCCTCTCACCTGCGTCCAAGATTTGCAAAGTTCGGAAGTATTATCTGATTATCCTTCCAGCCCTACTACAATAGCGGCCGGCCGTCACCCCATTGTGCTCCAGAGCTCAGGTGCCACGACGTCCGTCAAGCTACTTCCTGTGTTTCAGGTGGACCAACACCTGTGCGGGCCTTCCACCCAGAGATTGAGTTCTGTCTGCCGTTTCACCCCCACTGGCGTTCCAACCTCTACTAGTATAGGAAATCATTCATTACGCCGTTTTTATAGTAAAGACACTCTGTCACTTTTCATGCAAGCAATAAGCGTTAACTATTATTTACAAGGCGTACGTGACAATGTCAGTCTCCTTTAAATATTCATATATACGATGTACAACCTATCAAATGATATCTAATTGTGGCTGTAGTTCACGGCAAAGTATGTGGATGAGTGCGTGTAAGATGCGAATTATAGCCACCTTACAAGGTGTGCCCTCCTTTTGTCGAAATACACCGAGGTATTCTGCTAGATGTTTCTGCAAAAAACTTTGCAGTACAAGTTGAATGCTTTTTCTGTAGCATAACACAGATGTTTTCTGTCACTTGAGTAGAACGTTTCAGGAGGCAGTGATGTAAACAAGAGCAACTGGAGATACTGCCAGGAGGAAGCACGATGCTGAGAAGGGAAATAAGTGGAAGAGCGGACAGAACCGATGGGAATAGCCATTTGTGGCGCAAAAGCAAGACATCTACAATCATGCCTCTCGTTCGTTAGAAGATCGAATGATCAACAATTTCCAGGAGTTACCTTGGTCTCGCAATACTGAGGAGTCAATCGAAGATGCTCGTGGAAGGGATTTGCATCACAAGGAAACACTTGGAATGGAACTTCGATCTATGATGTCTGGTTCTCTACACCGACAACTTCTGGAAATAGGTAACCCGTGATTATCATCGTAGAAGAACGCGAATGCGGTCAGGTGCCAAAGAATTTCTCAGGCATGCATTTTCTCAGCAGGAAGGTGAGCCACCATGTTTAGTGAAAGTACCACGCACAGTTATTGAACATGTCCTATTCCTATGGAGGGTAATTTAAGGGCTGTGCACCACCTTGTCTACAGTACGCCGAGGAGTATCCAAGCATGCTAGAATGTGCAGGATAGAGTGACATGACAATTATTAACCAGCAGCAGATTTTGATTTCATAGGTGCGTAAAGTAGTGGACTTTCGAGCGGATTGCCTATATTTTGGTTACTGATTTTTTTTTAAATTTCAGAATGAAATTAGATTAGTTTTGTAAAGCTTATTTTGTCCTTCCCTTCTTCCCTTCAGTTTAAGACTACACACGTCCTATGGAACTGCAAAATGCTTTTTTTATACAGTTTAGCTATAATGTCTCGGTCGTCTACTTAATCTTGTTCTGTGGCCCAAAGAAGTGCTAGCGACACTTGTCAGAACATTTTCATAAGTAGAATAGTGTATTCCTCTCTGCCGATAACATTTTCCTTTACCATCTATGGCGTGACTGCACACTGCAGTGAAGCCACGTGCGTCACACACCACCTATACAACATGCATGACTGCGGTGGGCGCTTCACTTACGTCTTCTCGAGAAGATGAGCAGCAGGAACAGCACACAATGCTTTTATGTTCCACCACAGATGAAAATCTGCAGATCTGAGATCCGACATCGACATAAAGCTCGAAAGAGGTTAGCGTGGCACCTCGAGCATCCCGAGCGTTGCCACTGATTATCTGGCACTTTATTAGTGCCACAAACAATGTAAAATTTTGTCTACAAATCTACACTCCCGATGTGCTACTAATCTACTCTGAAGTGACAGAAGACGTGGGATAGCATCTCCTAATGTCGCGTCGGACCTCTTTTTGCCTGGTGCAGTGCAGCAGCTCGACAGAGCGTGGATTCAACAAGTCATTGGAGGTCCCCTGCAGAAATATTGAGCCGTACTGTCCTATAGCCGTCAATAACTGGCAAATTGTTGCCGCTGCAGCATTTTGTGCACGAACTGACCTCTCGATTATGTCCTACAAGTGTTCGACAGGATTCATGTCGGGCGATCTCGGTGGCCATATCATTCTCTCGAATTGTCTGAAATGTTTTGACATGACGCACTGTCAACCATATAATTTCCACCGTACTTTCGCGGCATGAAGTCCATGAACAACCATTTCCAGTCAATTACCGGTTCAGTTGGACCACAGGACCCAGTCCATCCCATGTAAACACAGCCCACGCCATTATGGAGGCACTACCAGCTTGCACAGTGCCTTGTTGATAACTTTGGTCCATGACTTCGTGGAATCTGCGCCACAGTCGAACTTTATCATCAGCTCCTACCAGCTGCAATCGGAGCTCTTGTGACCAGGCCTCAGTTTCCCAGTCGTCTAGGGTCGAACCCATATGGTCACGAGCCCAGCAGAGGCGCTGCAGGCGATGTCGTGCTGTTTGTAAAGGCACTCGCGTCAGTCGTCTGCTGCCATAGCCGATGAATGCCAAATTTTGTTGCACTGTCCTGACTCATACGTTAGTTGTACGCCACTCGCTGATTTCTGCAGTTAGTTCATGTAGCGTTGTTTGTTTGTTAGCCCCGACAACTCTACGCAAACGCCGCTGGTCTCGGTCATTAAGTGAAAGCCGTACGCCACAACGTTGTCCATGGTGGTATTCTCGGCACACTCTTGACACAGCGGGTCTCGGAATATTGAATTCCCTAACGATTTCCAAAACGTAAACCTTTTCACATGTACTACCTGAGTTCAAATAACATCTCCGCCAATGCACTGCCATTTTATATCTGTGTATGCGATGCTACCGTCATGTGGATATGTGCATATTACTATCCCATGACGTTACCTCAGTGTACACTCGTGTATAAAGCTTAAGGGCGATAGTGACTTTCACATGATGCGTCACGGTCATGTAAACCACCTCGACGAAACTTGGCTTTACATAGAAAGAACTGCCACAGTATGGTACAGAAGATAAATGAAAAAAGAAAACGTAATGAGATGAACTGAAATGACTCGTTTATTCAAAGACAATAACCACACTGAAGCAAACATGATTCATGATGGTCAGCTGGACATTGTAAAAGGCAGAGGACTTGGTTATTAATAGGGTGTGTGATGACCACGGGTGGCAGTGCACACTCGGCAATGTGTTCCTATGTTGGCCACTAGGTTGGCAAGGAGTTCTTGTGCTAGAGCGTTCCATTCCTCCAGTACTGCGGTTCATAACAGCTGGATGGTCGTTGGTTCATGTGTATGTGCTACAATAAGTGTGCCCAATGCATCCTAAACGTGTTCGATGGGATTTGATTCGGAGGAACGGGCAGTCCAGTCCATTCGCCGAATAAGCTGTCGTTCCAAGAGCTCCTCGATGTGCGCTGTCGGATGCGGTCGCGTGTTGTCATCGATAAAAATGAAGTCAGTGCCGAATGCACCCCTGGGAAGATGTACAAGTGGAAGGAACACTGTATCATAATAAAGCCTACCGGTAAGTGTTCAAAGATATGGAGCTCGGTACGGTCAAAAACGTTATGCCTCCACACACCATAACAGATCGACAACCGAATCTTGTTGGAAACGTTCCGTCCCCACCTCGCGCCATATGAGGGTACAGCCAGCGTGAGCTTATGTGATACGTCGAATTGCGAGGGGCATTGAATAAAATATGCAACACATTTTATCCTCGGCCAACTGAGGTTAAAAAAATGCGGAATTTGTCATGGGACATCGTGGAATATTCCCGCTTCAGTCGCTATAGTTTCTTGACGCTCTGATAGGTGGCGGTGCTACACTAGCCTTCAAAATGGCGTCTGTAACGGAGGTGCGTTCCAAGTAGAGAGATGTCATTCAGTTTCTGTTGCGGGAAACCAAGCGCTTGCAGAATGACTACAGCGACCTGGCAGTGAACAAAAGCACGGTGAGTCTTTGGGCGAGACTCTGTCGTCAACGCAGCAAAGGCGCGCAAGCCTGTCCGATCTCCCGAGCCCCGGCCGGCCTCACACAGCTGTGGCTGCTGCAATGTTGACAAGTGCGCGCACTCTCATTCGAGGTGATGAACGGATCACAAACACTTCGCTGCACAACTGGAAGTTTGCTGGTGGTGCTGATAAATTCGTTCACCAGTTGGGGTACTCAGAGGTATGTACCCGCTGGATTCCTTGCCGCCATTCAGACGACTATAATGAACAACGGAGGACTATCTGTGCGGAACTGCTTGCTCGTTACGAAGCTGATCGTAACCCTTTTTTGTCGAACATCGTCACAGGCGATGAAACATGACTTCATCACTTCGAATCGGCAACTAAACGGCAATCCACGGAGTGGCACCACACCACCTCCCTTCCGAAGAAAAAGTTCAAAGCCGCACCCTCAGTGATAGCGACGGTCTTCTAGGACTCTGAAGGGGTTGTTCTCTTTGATGTTCTTCCTCATGGTGCAAAAATCAGCTCTGAATGTGTTGTGCTACCCCCAGGCAAGTGAAGAAAAGGCTTCAGCGTGTTTGTTGCCATTAAAATGCAAGCGAACTTCTCCTTCTCCTTCATAACGCAAGGTTTCACACAAGTCTGTCGCTCCTAGAGAGTTCACAAAACTTCAACGGACTATTCTTCCTCTAACACCCTACATCACAGATCTTGCACTTTCCGACTTCCATGTGTTTGGCTCAATGAAGGACGCAATCCGCGGGAAGCAGTACACGTGGATAATGGGGATGTTATTGATGCAGTGAGACGTTGACTCCGGCGTCGACCAGTGGAGTGGTACGTGCGGGCACACAGGCACTCCCAGTAAGGTGGCGTAAATCCTTCGCACTGAACGGAGATTTTGTTGAGAAATAGGGTTCTGTAGCCAAAAGAGTGCGAAATAATATGTCGTATTGGAATCCTAATAAAACCAGCCAGATTTCAGAAAAACGCTCCTCTCACAGTACAGTTTTCTGTAGTGAATACAGCACGGGGTGAGTGCGACTGCTCTTAGAATAGCGTGGCGGCGTGCCCTGGGGCGCGTGTCAAGGTGTGCCGTGTTTGGCGCTGGTCGACTTCCGCGAGACAATTAGCAGCCTTTGAGAGCGGCACCCGTCCGCAGCTGTGTCTGTTTGCCGGCGCGGCTGCAGCAGACGCCACCTGCGGCTTAGCTGGCGGCCGCTTCCTGCCCACACGCGCAACACGACCACGGCGTCCTACCACAGCTCTCTGACAGGCCTAGCACGGTTCCGGAGCCCACACACGCTCCAGATGCCGTCAACTGTTCTGGGCCGCTGTGGGGTGGTTAGTCTCCCATCGGGCGCCTCCCCAGGTAGCAGATAGGGGATCGTCACCAGATATGGCGGACACTGGAGAAATAAAATATCCGGGCCGACCAAAACTAGCACGACAGGAGGACACATTTCGAAGCCGTAGACGAGGCAACCCGTATAGGACACAGCAAGTCTGACATAAAATCAGCTGACACGTAAGCTTAAAGGTAGTGGTCCCGCCACTGTCATTACCCTGCACAGCTTTTGGCAGGCGGCCGGGTGACTCTTGAACTACTAAAAATCCGAGTAAAATTTCTCTCCGGATATAATTATATGATATGCTGAGCCATGAAAGAATTACGGTAAACAGTAAGAACACATCACATACATCAGAAACGTTTAAAATAGCAACATAGAATGTAGGACGTCTGACACATTAAAAAAAACTAAAAATAGAGAAACAGAATTGGAACAAGAACGAGGCAAGGCAAAAATCAGTATGCTGGCATTACTAAAAAGAAACAGAAATTGCAGGGAACGATCGAATTTCGGAATTATATGATGATCTATTGCACAGTATTACAAGGACAAAGAGCTGCTGCTGAAGTTTCCATCTGGTTGCAGAAAGCGTTAAACAACAGAACATATTCGTACACTTCTATAAATGAAGTGCCGGCCGCTGTGGCCGAGCGGTTCTAGGCGCTTCATTCCGAAACCGCGCTGCTGCTGCGGTCACAGGTTCGAATCCTGCATCGGGCATGGATGTGTGTGATGTCCTTAGGTTACTTAGGTTTAAGTAGTTCTAAGTCTAGGGGACTGATGACCTCAGATGTTAAGTCCCATAGTACTTAGAGCCACTTGAACCATTTTTGTAAATGAAGCTGAGAGCGCATACGTCTCCATATAGTCTTTGTATGCACCAGAGGAAGGAACCGCTGAAAATACTAATGAATTTGAAGAGCTGTTAGAGTACGCTATGTAAAAAATAAATAAGAATGGTTATATATGTACTTCTCACGGGAAACGTAAACGTCCAAGTGGGTAAGAGACCTGTTAAGGATATAATACGTACAAGGGGTCAAAATACGCTGAACATGAAGGTAACAGAGTTTGCTACACAAAATCAATTAGTAACAACAAACAGCTTTTCTGAACATCGTGACATCTATATACTTACATATGTACCTCGAGGAACAGTTTCACTAATAGGTATATTCTCGCGAGTAAAACGGCATGTGCAAGAATAAATGGTGCAAGACTTTTCAGAACCTTGGATGTATCATCAGACCACTTTTTACTAAGATATGGCATAGGCCTAACTTTTATAAAAAGATGGAAGAGACCTCGCATAAACATCCAATCGGATGTAAGAACTTATTGCGTGCACCTGCTCCAGGAATATAACATCAAACTATTATGTCAAAAGAGACTAAACGAGAAATGACGACAAGTGTAAGCAATTAAGTAACAACACAAATGGAGAATGGAATACTACTAACGCAGCTATAACACAAGCAGCCGCTGAAGCGTTAAGAATGACGAATAAGAAGTATTCTAAAAATTACTTGTCATTGCCTAGTAATATGAATTAGAGAGAGAATTATACACTCCTGGAAATGGAAAAAAGAACACATTGACACCGGTGTTTCAGACCCACCATACTTGCTCCGGACACTGCGAGAGGGCTGTACAAGCAATGATCACACGCACGGCACAGCGGACACACCAGGAACCGCGGTGTTGGCCGTCGAATGGCGCTAGCTGCGCAGCATTTGTGCACCGCCGCCGTCAGTGTCAGCCAGTTTGCCGTGGCATACGGAGCTCCATCGCAGTCTTTAACACTGGTAGCATGCCGCGACAGCGTGGACGTGAACCGTATGTGCAGTTGACGGACTTTGAGCGAGGGCGTATAGTGGGCATGCGGGAGGCCGGGTGGACGTACCGCCGAATTGCTCAACACGTGGGGCGTGAGGTCTCCACAGTACATCGATGTTGTCGCCAGTGGTCGGCGGAAGGTGCACGTGCCCGTCGACCTGGGACCGGACCGCAGCGACGCACGGATGCACGCCAAGACCGTAGGATCCTACGCAGTGCCGTAGGGGACCGCACCGCCACTTCCCAGCAAATTAGGGACACTGTTGCTCCTGGGGTATCGGCGAGGACCATTCGCAACCGTCTCCATGAAGCTGGGCTACGGTCCCGCACACCGTTAGGCCGTCTTCCACTCACGCCCCAACATCGTGCAGCCCGCCTCCAGTGGTGTCGCGACAGGCGTGAATGGAGGGACGAATGGAGACGTGTCGTCTTCAGCGATGAGAGTCGCTTCTGCCTTGGTGCCAATGATGGTCGTATGCGTGTTTGGCGCCGTGCAGGTGAGCGCCACAATCAGGACTGCATACGACCGAGGCACACAGGGCCAACACCCGGCATCATGGTGTGGGGAGCGATCTCCTACACTGGCCGTACACCACTGGTGATCGTCGAGGGGACACTGAATAGTGCACGGTACATCCAAACCGTCATCGAACCCATCGTTCTACCATTCCTAGACCGGCAAGGGAACTTGCTGTTCTAACAGGACAATGCACGTCCGCATGTATCCCGTGCCACCCAACGTGCTCTAGAAGGTGTAAGTCAACTACCCCGGCCGGCAAGATCTCCGGATCTGTCCCCCATTGAGCATGTTTGGGACTGGATGAAGCGTCGTCTCACGCGGTCTGCACGTCCAGCACGAACGCTGGTCCAACTGAGGCGCAAGGTGGAAATGGCATGGCAAGCCGTTCCACAGGACTACATCCAGCATCTCTACGATCGTCTCCATGGGAGAATAGCAGCCTGCATTGCTGCGAAAGGTGGATATACACTGTACTAGTGCCGACATTGTGCATGCTGTGTTGCCTGTGTCTATGTGCCTGTGGTTCTGTCAGTGTGATCATGTGATGTATCTGACCCCAGGAATGTGTCAATAAAGTTTCCCCTTCCTGGGACAATGAATTCATGGTGTTCTTATTTCAATTTCCAGGAGTGTAGAACTGATTCTGCTTTAGCAAAAACGAAGTACGAAAAATTAATCTTGGAAGTTGGAATCGATACGTGAGTGATGTAGAACATGATATTCGTGGAGGACAATTCAAAGAATACAAAATTATGGAACGCTTTGCCGGCCGGTGTGGCCGTGCGGTTCTAAGCGCTTCAGTTTGGAACCGCGTGACCGCTACGGTCGCAGGTTCGAATCCTGCCTCGGGCATGGATGTGTGTGATGTCCTTAGGTTAGTTAGGTTTAAGTAGTTCTAAGTTCTAGGGGACTGATGACCTCAGAAGTTAAGTCCCATAGTGCTCAGAGACATTTGAACCATTTTTTATGGAATGCTTGAATAAAAAAGGACGAGATACAAGTAAATAAAATATTTGAAAAGGAGTGGTTAAGATACTTTAAATGTTTGTGGACTGATAAAGACGTACCAGAAACAGACACCAATACTAGTGACTCTGTAGATCTGACAGCAATGGAAGAACTGCAAAATGTGATCCAAGAAACAAAAAACAAAAAGTCGCCGAGCACTAACAGTATAAACATGGAGCTGATGAAACATCCATCCGATCAAGTAATGCATATACTTTCGAATTTTATGAATGTTTTCTGGCTCAGCGGATATATCCCAGATGAATGGAATGAAGTTTTGGTGTGTCCTGTTTTCAAGAAAGGCGTTAGATCATAATGCTCAAATCATAGGGGAATAAATCTGTTAAATTCCTGCTACAAACTTTGTGCTGAAATTATCAACAATATATTAATACCAATAGTAGGAGCACTTATGTTATAGGTACAAAATAATTTTAGAAAAGGCCGATCACGTTCTGATTGTCCCACAATACACATAACGGTGCCAGGGATTGCAGAATCGCCGCGCGGGGTTAGCCGAGCGGTCATAGGCGCTACAGTCATGGACTGTGCGGCTGGTCCCAGCGAAGGTTCGAGTCCTCCCTAGGGCATGGGTGTGTGTGTTTGTCCTTAGGATAATTTAGGTTAAGTAGTGTGTACGCTTAGGAACTGATGACCTTAGCCGTTAAGTCCCATAAGGTTTCACACACATTTGAACATTTGATTTTTAATATATTTTGTATGGGATCTAAAATTTATAAACCTCTCTCACACCGGCCTGATTTAGCTTCACTGATCAGGATAGTAAAAACATGCGTATATTAAGGGAATTTTCATTGACAAAGCAGGCTAATCACATTCACACAGTTCAGTACTGTTCTATCCTGATTAAATTAAGCTTAACTTAAATTCCATAAGGCAGTGCAGCAATTTCGAAGTCTCGGTGCGACGAAAATTGTCAGTCGATCTCCTGGAAACATTTGTAATAATTATTAACTTTCAGTGATCACATGGGGAAGACCGGAGATTGCTGGTAAGACCGTGTTAGCCTATTTATTTGAAGTAACTGGATATCTTGAGCATACAAAACGGCAGGTTCGTCCAGTGTAAATCAGACGTTCCCCACTGATCCCGTGCAACACAGCGTAGTAAGCAGACACTGTCAATAACAATAATTCGTTATATAATACGCGAACACACTTACTTTAGTTTAGTTCATGTATTAAATTCCTTCTCATACAAAATCTCATCAAGATGGCGACTAGCTCAACAATACATACATATACATCCTTCTTTCACGACTAATCGGCAAGAAGTCCCCTATTCTTTTCATAAGAGAAAACATAGATAGCAGAGAAGCTATTCCATGGAGTAAATGGACGCTCCAAGGAATAATTGGGCTTGAAACTACTTTGCATTGATAATCGGTAAGATAAGAAGAGATATTTCGAGATATGTACTGAGTTATATAATTTATAAAATTTCTGAAAATATCACGGAGAGACCGCTGCAAGAGACATTACAGATTCCAGAGTCCGCAGTTTGTCACTAATGTGAACCCGAACGTTGTAACCCACTTTCGTGGCTGTTCGTCAAAAAAAAAAAAAAAAATGGTTTAAATTGCTCTGAGCACTATGGGACTCAACTGCTGTGGTCATAAGTCCCCTAGAACTTAGAACTACTTAAACCTAACATAAGGACAGCACAAACAACCATGCCCGAGGCAGGATTCGAACCTGCGACCGTAGCGGTCGTGCGGTTCCAGACTGTAGCGCCTTTAACCGCTCGTACACTCCGGCCGGCGGCTGTTCTTCGCACATGCTGTAATACTGAGGAAAGATTAAATTAAATTCAGTTTTCGTTCCATAGACCCAGAAAATGAGGCGATCCACGTGGATGCGGAACACGTCAGAAAGTATAACATAAAACCGATAAAACATTCAATATAATACCAGCTACCTGATCGTTTGTCAGGAGATTGTCAAAATAGGTGAGTACAATACACTAAACTTGAACAGCTAAATTTACAGATTTAATATTCTGTCAGAAAGAAACATTGTTATGCACTGTTAATAAATTTATCGTACACAAAATACCTAATCTTGACTGCTGTGACCATGTGCAGTGAAAACTGAAATCTAACAGACATATTTACTTGAGCTGGCCTAACAGTCTCTGTTAAGGAGTTGCCTATCAAAAAGTCTTTCAAACTCTGTTTAAACTGTGCTTTATCTGAAACCAAGTTTTTTATGATTGCTGGCAGTTTACTGAAAATGTGTTTTCCTGAATATTGGACCCCTTTTTGGACCAAGGTAAGCGATTTTAGGCTTTTATGTAGATTGTTCTTATTCCTAGTACTGATACTATGTATTGAGCTATTGGTTGAAAGTAGAGATATATTACTTGCAACAAATTTCATTAAGGAATAAATATACTGAGAAGCAGTGGTTAGAATACAAAGTTTCTCGAACAGGTTTCTACATGATGTTCTTGAGTTTACACCACAGATGATTCTACCATACACTTTTGCACGCTAAAAACGTTTGCTCGGTTTGATGAGTTAACTCAGAATATGATCCCGTGTAATGTAATACAATGAAAGTAAGCAAAGTCTGCAATTTTTTTTGTATGTATGTCTCCTACATCTGTCATCATTCTAATTGCAAATACAGACTTGCTTAGGCACTTAAGCAATTGTGTGGTGTGCCCTTCTCAACTGAATTTATTATCGAGTTGTAATGAGAAACATTTAACACTGTCAAGCTTTTGGATCTGCATGTCTTCATATGTTATACACATGCTGGAAGGAAATCTCTTATAAGTTCTGAACTGCGTATAGTGGGTCTTTTCAGAGTTAATGACAGTGAATTAGCTTTAAACTACTTATTAATGTCAGAGAAATTTGATTAGGAGCTATTTCTTAATCTGAACCTGACTTGCTACTTATTGCAATGTTTGCATCATCTGCAAACAAAAAAAAAAAAGCTTAGCATCTTGGAATGTAACAGAGGAGAGGTCATTAATGCACACAAGAAAAAGCAATGGACTCAAGATGAGGAACACCACATGCAATTAATTCCCAATCGGATGAAGTCTGTCGGCTTACTGACAGGTATTCGCAACGACACCCTTTGTTTCCTGTTAGTTAGAATAGACTCAAACCATGTCGCACCACTGCCGATGACACGAAAATATTCGAATTTATTTAAGATAATGGTGTGGTTCACACAGTCAAAGGCTTTTGACAGGTCACAGAAATACCAGTAGCCTCTAATTTATTATCTAATGAATTCAGTACATTCTCACTGCAAGTGTAAATAGCTTTCTCTATATCAAACTGTGACTTGGACAATATGTTATTTGCAGTGAGATGCTTAAGGAGCCGTTTGAACACAGCCTTTTCAAATATTTTTGAGAAAGCCAGAAAAAGTGAAATTGGTCGATAGTTTGATGGTATCTCTTTATCCCCCTTCCTGTAAAGAAGCTTAACTTCAGTATATTTTAGCTAGTCTGGAAATGTTCCGCTGATAAGAGGTTGATTACACAAATAACTTAAGATAGAAATCAACTTGTATGAGCACTCTTTGATTAACTTCGTTGATATGTTATCATTTTTTTTTGGTCATCAGTCTACTGACTGGTTTGATGCGGCCCGCCACGAATTCCTTTCCTGTGCTAACCTCTTCATCTCAGAGTAGCACTTGCAACCTACGTCCTCAATTATTTGCTTGACGTATTCCAATCTCTGTCTTCCTCTACAGTTTTTGCCCTCTGCAGCTCCCTCTAGTACCATGGAAGTCATTCCTTCATGTCTTAGCAGATGTCTTATCATCCTGTCCCTTCTCCTTATCAGTGTTTTCCACATATTCCTTTCCTCTCCGATTCTGCGTAGAACCTCCTCGTTCCTTACCTTATCAGTCCACCTAATTTTCAACATTCGTCTATAGCACCACATCTCAAATGCTTCGATTCTCTTCTGTTCCGGTTTTCCCACAGTCCATGTTTCACTACCATACAATGCTGTACTCCAGACGTACATCCTCAGAAATTTCTTCCTCAAATTAAGGCCGGTATTTGATATTAGTAGACTTCTCTTGGCCAGAAATGCCTTTTTTGCCATAGCGAGTCTGCTTTTGATGTACTCCTTGCTCCGTCCGTCATTGGTTATTTTACTGCCTAGGTAGCAGAATTCCTTAACTTCATTGACTTCGTGACCATCAATCCTGATGTTAAGTTTCTCGCTGTTCTCATTTCTACTACTTCTCATTACCTTCGTATTTCTCCGATTTACTCTCAAACCATACTGTGTACTCATTAGACTGTTCATTCCGTTCAGCAGATCATTTAATTCTTCTTCACTTTCACTCAGGATAGCAATGTCATCAGCGAATCGTATCATTGACATCCTTTCACCTTGTATTTTAATTCCACTCCTGAACCTTTCTTTTATTTCCATCATTGCTTCCTCGATGTACAGATTGAAGAGTAGGGGCGAAAGGCTACAGCCTTGTCTTACACCCTTCTTAATACGAGCACTTCGTTCTTGATCGTCCACTCTTATTATTCCCTCTTGGTTGTTGTACATATTGTATATGACCAGTCTCTCCCTATAGCTTACCCCTACTTTTTTCAGAATCTCGAACAGCTTGCACCATTTTATATTGTCGAACGCTTTTTCCAGGTCGACAAATCCCATGAAAGTGTCTTGATTTTTCTTTAGCTTTGCTTCCCTTATTAGCGGTAACGTCAGAATTGCCTCTCTCGTCCCTTTACTTTTCCTAAAGCCAAACTGATCGTCACCTGGCGCATTCTCAATTTTCTTTTCCATTCTTCTGTATATTATTCTTGTAAGCAGCTTCGATGCATGAGCTGCTAATATGATGGTGCGATAATTCTCGCACTTGTCAGCTCTTGCCGTCTTCGGAATTGAGTGGATGATGCTTTTCCGAAAGTCAGATGGTATATCGCCAGACTCATATATTCTACACACCAACGTGAATAGTCGTTTTGTTGCCACTTCCCCCAATGATTTTAGAAATTCTGATGGAATGTTATCTATCTCTTCTGCCTTATTTGACCGCAAGTTCTCCAAAGCTCTTTTAAATTCCGATTCTAATACTGGATCCCCTATCTATTCTAAATCGACTCCTGTTTCTTCTTCTATCACATTAGACAAATCTTCACCCTCATAGAGGCTTTCAATGTATTCTTTCCTCCTATCTACTCTCTCCTCTGCATTTAACAGTGGAATTCCCGTTGCACTCTTAATGTTACCACCGTTGCTTTTAATGTCACCAAAGGTTGTTTTGACTTTCCTGTATGCTGAGTCTGTCCTTCCGACAATCATATCTTTTTCGATGTCTTCACATTTTTCCTGCAGCCATTTCGTCTTAGCTTCCCTGCACTTCCTATTTATTTCATTCCTCAGCGACTTGTATTTCTGTATTCCTGATTTTCCCGGAACATGTTTGTACTTCCTCCTTTCATCAATCAACTGAAGTATTTCTCTTGTTACCCATGGTTTCTTCGCAGCTACCTTCTTTGTACCTATGTTTTCCTTCCCAACTTCCGTGATGGCCCTTTTTAGAGATGTCCATTCCTCTTCAACCGTACTGCCTACTGCGCTATTCCTTATTGCTGAATCTATAGCGTCAGAGAACTTCAAACGTATCTTGTCATTCCTTAGTACTTCCGTGTCCCACTTCTTTGCGTATTGATTCTTCCTGACTAATGTCTTGAACTTCAGCCTACTCTTCATCACTACTATATTGTGATCTGAGTCTGTATCTGCTCCTGGGTACGCCTTACAATCCAGTATCTGATTTCGGAATCTCTGTCTGACCATGATGTAATCTAATTGAAATCTTCTCGTATCTACCGGCCTTTACCAAGTATACCTCCTCCTCTTGTGATTCTTGAACAGGGTATTCGCTATTACTAGCTGAAACTTGTTACAGAACTCAGTTAGTCTTTCTCCTCTTTCATTCCTTGTCCCAAGCCCATATTCTCCTGTAACCTTTTCTTCTACTCCTTCCCCTACAACTGCATTCCAGTCGCCCATGACTATTAGATTTTCGTCCCCCATTACATACTGCATTACCCTTTCAATATCCTCATACACTTTCTCTATCTGTTCATCTTCAGCTTGCGACGTCGGCATGTATACCTGAACTATCGTTGTCGGGGTTGGTCTGCTGTCGATTCTGATTCGAACAACCCGGTCACTGAACTGTTCACAGTAACACACCCTCTGCCCTACCTTCCTATTAATAACGAATCCTACACCTGTTATACCATTTTCTGCTGCTGTTGATATTACCCGACACTCATCCGACCAGAAATCCTTGTCTTCCTTCCACTTCACTTCACTGACCCCTACTATATCTAGATTGAGCCTTTGCATTTCCCTTTTCAGATTTTCTAGTTTCCCTACCACGTTCAAGCT
The DNA here is from genome assembly GCF_021461385.2 of Schistocerca piceifrons. Classification (NCBI taxonomy): domain Eukaryota; kingdom Metazoa; phylum Arthropoda; class Insecta; order Orthoptera; family Acrididae; genus Schistocerca; species Schistocerca piceifrons. Next base: position 660,939,066 of record NC_060138.1, read on the forward strand.
TCTGACATTCCACGCCCCGACTCGTAGAACGTTATCCTTTCATAGATTATTCAATGTTTTTTCTCATGGTAACCTCCCCCTTGGCAGTCCCCTCCCGGAGATCCGAATGGGGGACTATTCCGGAATCTTTTGCCAATGGAGAGATCATCATGACACTTCTTCAATTACAGGCCACATGTCGTGTGGATACACGTTACGTGTCTTTAATGCAGTGGTTTCCATTGCCTTCTGCATCCTCATGTCGTTGATCATTGCTGATTCTTCCGCATTTAGGGGCAATTTCCCACCCCTAGGACAAGAGAGTGACCTGAACCTCTATCCGCTCCTCCGCCCTCTTTGACAAGGCCGTTGGAAGAATGAGGCTGACTTCTTATGCTGGAAGTCTTCGGCCGCCAATGCTGATTATCGTACCGACCAGAATACTTAGATTTTAAGGATTTATGATGAATGCTACTTCTTTGGGTGACGTGAGTGTCATTTCCATTTTACTAAAGTTATTTTTAAAGACTGGTCTCAGATACTTCATTGCAATGTTCACCGAACCTGACAACCCCAAGCTATCAGTAACAGAAATGAAATACTTGTTTAAGAGGTTTCCAGCACTACGTGCATTTGTTACCAAAGTCTCATTTATTTTTAGTGCTAAAACTGCTTCGATTTATGCGTTACTTGCTTCAACATTTTGCAGTATTCTTTGTAATGCATTATAGTGCTAACATCAGATATCTTCCTAGATGGTAGATGGAGTGTCCTTTTTGTCCCATATGATATCTTTATTCCTTGGGTAATCCATGTTTTTTTTGACTTCTATGTGATTTGAGCTACCTTTAGGGGAAAACAATTTTCTAAAGTTAACTATATTAATGAATCTCATGTATTTTCCATCTATCCAGTTCTTGTTTTTGAGCAATTTCCTGAATTTTTCCATTTTTGACTTATTTATTACCCTCCTATACTCAGACTTAATAGATTTTTTATTCTGACAAGTTTTAACATTTAATACAAGATGCTGCATATCGTGATCAGATAGCCCATTTGCAATTGGTTTTGTGATATGCCTTTCTTCTCTATATTTGTTTACAAACATTATCAGTAGCAGTCTCAGAGCATTTACATATCCTAGTTGCAAAGTTCACAGTAGGAACTAAATTGAATGATAGTGTTACTGACTGCAATAATTGTTCACTGACGGAGCTTTTTAATAAATCCATATTGAAATTACGAGCAACCACTATTTAAAAGGTCTCCCTCTTGTTTCCTCGGCGAGTTGTGTGACTTGTTTGTACTCTCTGTCAGTCTATGATGAGTACTTACCTAGTGCAGTGTCGTCTTTTGTTATGGATGATAACTGTAAAACTGAGAAACAGAATAAGTACCGACGCAAAGCGTATTTCTCACAATTAACATCACAACACCTAGGTTGCAGATTAATAATCAACGGTGTCTCATGCTTTTGCCGCTGGAGATCCTGTAAAGAAATTAAAATTTTAACTCACTTCTGTTGGGAGATTATAAACTGTCGTTCTTAATCTTTTGCTCCTGGAAATCCTGTTCTGGTGAACGTTTTCAGACCCCGTGCTTCGTAGGCTGACATCCAGACTGAGACCTTGCTGCCATGTGAAGTCAACAAGTCAACCATTAACGAGAAAAATTCAAAGTACATACCGGTAGGTATTTCCTTAGCGATTGTCCCTTCTCCGTACGGCACGAATTATTGGTGATTTTCCCATAAAATCTAAGGCGTAGTTTTCTTACATATTGTTAGCTTCCAGACTAACTTTTCGTCCAACATGCCTACTAAGTACTCTTTTGCCTAAGTTAGCCAGCAGTATAGGTAACAGATATTTTTTAAAGAACATTATGGTCCCCATTGATTATAAAATTATTTAGTCATAAAATCCACTATTGTAATTTCGGTCATATGGCCATTCTCAAGCGGAATACTGTGAAACTGCGAACTCAGAATATACATGCGGAACTGCGGTTAGACAATGCCATACCCAAGACAGTAACATTGCAAAATTACACATTACTCACATTGTGCTTCAGCACATGCCACATCTTCAGGAAATATATGACACGTATAGAAGTGACGTCAGGATTCTCAAAATGAATGGTAAGAAACGGCTATGTGTGTTGCATCGGTAAAAATAATGTAAATCACATTATTTCCGGTAATTTACTAAAATACATTACTTATATTTGACACAGAAACATTGTGAATGTAAAACACACATTCGTGTGCGCGTGAGATTCCTTCGTTGTCACGTAGAAGATGGGAATAATAAAACACAATGATCATGGCCTAACCACAAAATCGGAATACACCTGCTTCAGTATCCACAGTTACATTTCATGAGTGGTGGTATTCCTAAGTCAATTAACAAATCAGTTCACTACAGCTGACTTATTGTTGCAATAAATGGTACCACGCTTTGCATGTGTTTCCATAAATGAAAGCTATATCAACGCAGTACAATGTGCAACATATTTTGATCGTTTTCGTAAATACCTTTGTGTAACAGTACACGCAACATCATTCTTGATGCAATATAAATCGGTATAAAATTGACTGTTTACATATGTTCATATTTCTACTCGATTAATAAAAGTATGTTCCAAGATACTACGTATAACGAGCACCGGCTTGTGATTAAACTAATAGTTGATTCGTTCTGCGCCGTGTAATGATGTTCGGAACCACATAATTAATACATAATTAATAGCAGCATCAGTGTACTGAGATAGAGACCAAATATAATGGCTGATATGCTAATGGGTTAGAGGGGGCAGAACGGTTAAATTGAGGGTAACGTCTCGTCTGTTACCTTTTATTACTAGCAACAATAATGACTGTTAAGTTATTTCTCAAGTCTGTATGTTAGTTTAATAAGCCATTTGGATGATTTTTAAGGTGTTTGTGTATTTCCGATTCTTCCAGTAAATACATAGTTATAATTTTAGGTAGTTTATGAAGGATTTTTAAGGGTGAAGTTGTTGTGTTGATTTTATGTTCGTTATCATTTAAATTTTTGCTGAACGTCGAGGTATTGCTCTGTCTGCCTGAGGTTGTCTGTCACAAGATACTAGCCAAATTAGCTCAGTATTACATTTACTTCACGTGCCGCATTAGATTTTGTAAACGCCTAATCTTTTACATAGGTTAGCCTGCACCTAAGTAAAGGGAAGAGCGGCGTATTGAATTTTTATTCACTTTATAGCCTCTAATTCAGTTTCATCAGTGAGAATCTCGCTCCTTGTTTTTAGTTTTCTCCCATATAGCTGGATGATCATTTCCCTGTCCACGTGTGTACGACCTCTGCCACGCGAGCAACTGGTGGGAGAGATGTTCGGTACCGTGGTCACCACTTTCTCCCGAACTCGCATCTATCAGTTTCTTTTTGTGAGGGGATGGAGCGTTTGGTGTACGAGATACAGACAGATGCCCCAGAAGAGATGGTTTCCCGTTTGGCTGTAGCTGCACCCATTATTCTTCTATCACTTGGTTGTTCGGAGCACGTTAAACAATCTTTAGCGCACGTGCTAGTTGTGCATTAATGTAAACAGACGACATTTTCATCAACATCTCTAAAACAATATTCATCATGGAGTAATATGAACACCGTTTCTGTACATTACTAGCGTCAAAACTTTTATTGACCCCTAGAGGGTGAAGAGTGCACCTGTGATATTTTGTTTATCGCTCTAAAATTGTGTGTACGTATGTTTCATACGCCCTGTATAAGTATTTCAGGAGAAATATCCCACCTCTGAAAAATGTCACTGCTTCTCCTCTTACATTAATCAGTAGCTGTTTTCACCTAACACTTGAAAATATTTATCTATATTTACACATAGTGTTATTAGCTATCTATGTACACTTCTGTACCTCGTTTGTGGTTGTGAATTATTGAATTCATCCTGAATTTGCTTTTGTTATTAGTCACAAATACCGTTATGGCATATATTAATTGGCATGTAGGTGGAAGAATCTTCCTGGACTCTGTAGAGGATACTGCAAGATTTTTGGTTATCATCTTTACACAATTTTCTTATCCTACTCTTCTGTATAATTAATACATTTTTCACTTTAACTAAAATCCTTCAGAAGATTATGCCATGGGATAGAAATGAGTGAACGTATGCAACGTACGGCAGCAATCGTTTTCGCAGGTTAACCCAGCATGGGAGAATCCCGAGTCGGGGGCAGGCAGAACTGAGCTTTTTAGTTAACTTAACACATGCAGGTGCCAACTCAGTTCATACCCATTAACTTTACACAAGGAGCCTCATCCACTGCACTACCTTTGGCCTCTACTTCTAGAACCTGAAAAATCAGCTTCATTTCTTTGGAGCTACGCAAGACGAGTTTTTGTAAGATCAAGTGTTGAGCTGTTGTCTGTGACCCAGACGCACGCGTACTCCACTATTCTCCTGGCTGTGTCTGTGTGGATGTGTTTGGACCTCTTAAAAATAGACTGCATCATCAGCGGAAATCGTAATTTTGAAGAGCTTTCCAATATCCGTGGTAAATCATTTATGTACTTTAATCTTATTCCTGTCGTATTATTTGCCAGTGTGACTCACAGTTTTCTTTTCTACGCATCTAAGGGGTAGGCATTAAGTGCGATACCATTTCGTTTTCCTAACAAAGTTGTATATCCATACAATCAAAAGGTCTTGGCATGATCACAGAAAATACCAACAGTGCTATTTTTATTGTTCAGCTCCACTAGAACTGAGTTCATACCTTGTCTTCTCAGAAGAATAGACTTTTGGAACTCAAACTAAGCTGGTATTAAGAGGTTTTTCTCAGAAATTCAATTCGCTATTTTGTTGTAAGCTACTTTTACAAAAAATTTTGAAAAAGCGGGAGGCACGTAGATTGGCCTAATGTTGGAGGCCATCTGCCTGTCTCCCTTTCTGTATGTCGTTATTTCTGCGGCCTACTTGTTTTTCATGTGGTACTAACAACACAAAACAAGATTTTAGTACTTTGGATGAGATACGATAGTGGCCAGAGTAGTTATTACCTTTTAGTGACCTAATGATTTTTGTGATCTCTCTAACAGATGAGTTGGCGCAACTGATGTCTGATAATGATGATGATGTATTTATTGCCTATTTACTGTTAGGAAGAATTCGTCGAGTTAACTCGGTAGTGATCTGAATTTCATACCACTGGTATCATCTGAGAATTCAGTATCGTTTACCTTGCTGAGTTCATTCGTTCCAAGCCGAATAATGCGCTAAATATTCCTTGCCTTGTTCTTCGATTTTTTGTGTGTGCATAGTATATGGTAGTTGTTTTTTTGTTGACATTCAGAAGAATTTTGAAATAATGCTTGTACTCCATTTTTAATTCTTGATTTGAGCTAGTTCTTTGTATTAAATGAAATACTCTGTTCGTAGTAAAGACACATTGATCACAGGTGTTAGCCATCCTCTTCCAGACTTCCACTGTATATGTCCCTGACCTATTGTAAAGAACAACAGTATTAATAATCGTACAACAATATTTTTAGGAGAGAATGAAATTTCTCCCTTAGTGTGTGTCCTTGGTAAAAGTCTTTGCATTCCTTATCCTGTTAATTCTCTCTGAGTTGTGTAACTGAGTCAACATTCACAATTCTATGAAATTTGACTTTTGCTTTCACACTTAAACTTGATTTCTGGGGATGTTTTATTGCTTCATTTCACGATCATGATCAGATGAACCATTTATTATGGGATTCACATCTATTTAATTAAAGACGATTGGATTTAAAAATAAGTTATCCATCGCTGTCCCACTATATCCTTCTATTCTTGTTGGAAATGTTACTGTGGAGGTCATTTCAGCTAGACATCAACTCTAGGCGCCCTCGAACGGAACAATCCGAGATGAAATCCATTTTGAAATCTCACCATACGATCACTTCCCAGTCATTTCTATTAAGTCTTAGTTGTACCCTCCACTTGATTAGTGAAGTTTCAAACCCTTCGTGTCTGAGGCCAATAGAGCGACAGAACTGCAATTGTGTGTGCTTCGAGGTCTGTTATTGGAGTACAGCACTCAAATAACTGTTCAGTGCAGTATTCACCGATGTGTGTGGCCTGAGACTTCATTCCGCTTTTTGTGTATATAGCCATTCCCTCTTTCCTCATATTATGCTTACAATAATGTGATATTAACTTGTACCGATCAAGGTGTATCTGTTTAATTTCTGTGACTTCAGATATTCTGTAACCCATTGCAAGGTTTTAGATTTTTCGATTTCCTATATTGATGTGAGAAGCTCATTTTTCTTATTTTCGTGGTAGAGTGCTTTCACCAGACTTAATTCAGGGGGCCCTGATTTTCGGATGATTAGGCTAGGCGGGAGATAAAAACTGTCATTTTTCAAGAATACTAGATCTCTGAAGATATGTATTTCTGTACACATCACACTGTACTTTACACTGTTTCACATCGAGACAGAAGGTAACTGGCCAAAGTTTTTTATGTAAATGGAGTGTCCTATATACTGGAACGATTGTTATATGCCGTCTCTCAGATTTTCACTGGTTGTTTTACATTGCTGATGTTAAAAGAGTCACCAGAACTATGAAACTACGAACTGGTAGCGATAATCACACATAGATTTTACCGGCGAGATTTTTAAAATTTGTACTCACGTTTTCTGTTAGTTTTCCGCCGGTATAAATTGAAGATAAATACTATTTAGTTCTATCAAACTTTGTTGTGGATCGCTATTTAAGGTGGTCGTGAAAAACATCCTACATACTAAACACCACGACAGCTCTTGATTACAGCAACTTCCGATAAAGCGTCTTACTCCTTGGCGTGGCGTGTACAATAGTACAGTAGACGAGTGAACACTACAGTTGCGGATTTTCTGCAAGTTGATACTTGGTGAGCAAAATCCTTTATAGAACGACAACTTTTTTTCATGTGTATTATGCGTACACATTCACATTCAACGACATAGAATTTATCCCCCTAAAGAATATGTCATTCGCAGTTGACTGTGCTTTCTTATAGGGTACAATTCTTCTTTGTACCTAGGCAACTAAAGTAATTCCTTGCAAAAAATCTATTACGGACTGAAGTACTCTGTAATTTCTAGACTAATTTCAAATAAAACATAGTGGATATTAGCACAGTACGGACCAGTTAAATATTTCAAGGAGATCGCGGCGTTGCTTGACTGATACTTGAAATTAACGCTTCATTTTACTCAACTTCCTGTCCGGGAAGTGAGCTTAATCTTGTTCTTCTATAAAGCAATGGTTTCAAAGTACCTTATAATCTTTGAAGATCTGGTCACACTTGTATACTTCTGTCCTTTAAATGAAATGTTTGTCTTCGTTGTTTTCCTCATTGCGGGGAAATTTATTTGTTCACCAAGACTTGTGTAGTTTCCTTTGTATATACTACTTAATTGGCCCTGCTTAATCATCACGACCATTTCATCTGTTTCTTGTCCTCTGAACGCTGAAAACCCACTCATTTCCGTTTCTTCTAAGCAACGAGTGGAAGCTTCTACCTAACTCTTTGTGTTGCACGAAGTATTAAAGTAAAACTGGTTACAATCCGCAGGTTAATTTGAACATAGTAGATTTTCGGTAGACATGGTCCTATTGGAAAAGATATGCTATTGCATTCCTCCGGCTTTTGAACTGATCTATCGTTTTTCCACATTAAGAAATCATTGACAGACTTGGAAAGAGCCTTAACTGACGGAAAAACTACTGTATGTAGTTGGTGACAAACCCCAGGCTTTGCCAGATAACCACTAGGCTATCGAAACACACTCTACTTATTACGATGTACCTTAAGGATTATTCCACGATCACTAGCATTTATCGAATACCCGCTTTTTCATTATTGTCTTTATCCGTTTCGAATAACATATGCAAAAGTGCTCGCATTAAGTCTCATCACTAGCAGAAGAGAGAAGGAAGACATTTTCCGTCAACTGCAAAACTCAGTCAGAAGATATTAACGAAAATTAAATTGGTTGAAACTTTCACTTTATCACATAAGAGTAGAGGGATACGGGAAATTAACATGCTTAGTCTCAGTATAAAGGAGACTAAAAAGAGAGTAAACGAGTTGTTAGTTTGTTTGGAAGATCTCAGGTGTGCGAAGGAAAGTGCTACACCTAGTTTGTTTGGGCAGCATACAACCAAAAGCTAGCAAACTGTGAAGCAAGTGGTTGCAAATTAGATGTACACTAACATAAGGCGACAAAAGTCATGGGATAGCGATATGCGTACATGCAGATGGCGGTAGTATCACGTACACAGGGTATAAAAGGGCACTGTCATTTGTACTCAAGTAATTTATGTGAAAACTTTTCCGATGTGTTTGTGGCCGCACGACGGCAACTAAAGGACTTTGAAAGCGGAATGGTTGTTTGAGATAGACGCTTGGGACCTTCCATTTCCGAAATCATTAGGGAATTCAATATTCAGCGATTCACAGAGTCAAGAGTGTGCCGAGAATACCAGATTTCAGGGATTACCTCTCACCACGGTAGCCGACGGTCTTCACTTAACGACCGAGACCAGCGGCGTTTGTGTAGAGTTGTCAGTGCCAACAGACAAGCAAAGCTGCGTGAAATAACCGCAGAAATCAACGTGGGGCGTACGAATATCGTATCTTTTAAGACAGTGTGGCGAAATTTGACGTTAATGGACTATGGCATCAGACGAACCACTTCTGAGAGAACGACATCGCCTGCAGTGCCTCTCTTAGGCTCGTGACCATATGGCTTGGACGCTAGACGACTGTAAAACAGTGGGAGCTCCGATTTCAGTTGGTAAGAACTGGTGGTAGGATGTGGGTGTAGCGCAGACCCCACGAAGCCATGAACCTGAGTTATCAATAAGGCACTGTGAAAGCTGGTGGTGGCTCCATAATGTTGTGGGCTGTGTTTACATGGAATGGACTCGGTCCTCTTGTCCAGCTGAAACGATCATTTGTTGGAAACGTTGTTTCCGGCTAGCCGTAGACCATTTGCAGCCTATTATGGACTTCATGCCGCGCGTGATTAGACGAGCGGTCTAAGGCGCTGCAGTCATGGACTGTGCGGCTGGTCCCGGTGGAGGTTCGAGTCCTCCCTCGGGCATGGGTGTGTGTGTGTTCGTCCTTAGGATAATTTAGGTTAAGTAGTGCGTAAGCTTAGGGACTGATGACCTTAGCAGTTAAGTCCCATAAGATTTCACACACATTTGAACATTTTATGGACTTCATGTTCGCAAACAACAATGGAATTTTTGTGGATGACAACGCACCATGTCGTGGGGCCACAGATGTTCGCGATTGGTTTGAAGAATGTTCTGGACAGTTCTAGTGAGTGATTAGGCGACCCAGATCGCCCGACATGAATCCCATAGAACATGTATGGGACATAATCGAGAGATCAATTCATGCACAAAATCTTGCATCGGCAACACTTTTGCAATTATTGACAGTAACGGGCAGCACGGCTCCGTATTTATGCAGGGGACTTCCAACGGCATGTTGAGTCCAGGCCACGTCGAATTGCTGCACCACATCGGGCACAAGGAGGTCCGACACGACGTCACCCTAGTGTAGGTCTATAACAGGTAATGTAAGAGTTGTCACTGTCATAGAAAAAGTGACTGCGAACTGAAAAAATATGTGAACAATTAATTTTTGTGTAGATCATGATATAGAAGTATCTGCTTGTGAATTAATGCAACACTTGTTAAAGTTGTTGTTATTGTTACCGGTCACCACTGGGTAAGTGGGCAATTTCAACGAAAAATGTTGATGTCTTACTGTGCTATCTCCCAGACATAAAGAAGGGATTGTCAATTTTCAGTGACTTCAGTGAAAAGCTTTTGAAAGAATCTGACAGGAAAAGTTATTTAAATATGCTACTAGGCGCTTACAATTTAGTTTCAGAGAAAAACTTCCACACAAGAATAGCTCAAGACAGTAGCACACTTTTGGGTAATGTATTCACGCACCTTACAGAACTTAGCTCCATGTTCAGCCCAGAAACAGAAAGAAAATAATGACTGTGAGTAATAGCAAAGTAATGAGGGTTTCAAGGAAAGGTTAAGAAAAATATTGGCTGAAGTTAAGTTTACAATGAGCCTATTGCCAACCATAAATTCAACATAGTTTTCTTAATAAGTTTGTAATCTTTTTTGAAAACGTGGACCATGGTCTATGTGTCATTAGACTATCTTCAGGACGGAAAATGGAAATACACAAAATAGCCAGAACAAGTTAGGCTCACAAAGTATTTTCTTATTACAAATTGTACTATAACATTTTTAAAATGTTGTAAGAACGGTGCAGTGTGGTAAGAGACTGAGAGATCTTCATCTACCTTTACGTACTTCTACATCTACATATATTCTCTACAAAGCACTGCAACGTGCATGGAAGAGGGGACATTCCACTGTACAGCTTATTACGGATTCTTCCCACTCCTGGAAAGTTCGAAGAATGATTGCTTGTATACCTGTATGCGAGCTGGAATTTGGGTAACTTTGTCCAGACAGTGATAGGTAGGGGGCTGAATAATGCCTAGATTTCTCACTTAAACCTGGTTTTTGACGCACTGTAAGTAGATTTCGCGGCATATTTGGGGTATTTTCCAAGTATCCTACCTACCACCGATGTCCATATTCTAGTTTACTTACAACTTCATATTGCCGCGAACTGTTACATTCAAGTATTTGTATTAGTTGAATGTGTCCAGCTGTGTCTCTTTTATATTGTAGTTTTGGATACCACGATTTGAGGTATTGCGTAGTGCCCAATTTTACATTTCTGAACATTTAAAGCCAGCTGCACGAAATTTGCAACACTTAGAAATATTATCAATATCTGAATATCTGTGCAATTTCTTTCGGCCTGTTCATCACTGTAGATAACAGAATCATCTGTGAAAAGTTTTAGCTTACTATTAATATTGTATATCAGGTAACTAACGTACAACATGAACAGCAAAAGTCGCAACTCAGTTCCCTGGGGCACGAGTGATGTTATTTTTACATCCACTGATGACTCTTCATCCAAGAAAACATGCTGCGTCCTATCTTCTAAGACGTCCTCGCTTCAATCTTTTGATACGCTATGTGATATACTTTCGTTAGTATGCATTGGACTGAAACTGGGTCAAATACTTTTCGGAAGTGAAGAAATGCACGTCCACAGTTTCCAGATTGTAATGTTAAAAAAGCGCGAGTTTGGTTTCGAATTGCGGATGTTTTTGGAATTCATGTTGACTGGGGTGGATGGGGTCGTTCTGCCCGAGATATTATTTTCTAATATTATACCACAGATGGAGGTCAAAGAAGTGACCAGGAGTTTTGTGATCTCCTCTGCTATCGTTATTGTAGAAGTTTTTATACCTCACATACTCCTAATTTTTGGTATAATTTTTCGTTTGAGACTTATTGAGAAAATAGTAGATAACTCAAACGCAAATTCTGTATAGGATACACTATCTGGTAGACAGTCTATTGGGCTCTAGGGCTTTGTTCAGTTCTAGCTATCTGCCAATGCCACTGACACTCGTATGCATATCATTCATTTGAGTAGTGAAACGATACTTATACAGGGGCAGTACTCCTGGATATTCCTTTGCAAAGGAAGTTTGAAAACAGAGTTCATCACTTCCACTTTGATCTGATCTTCTTTATTGGAGTCCCTGTGTCATACCGCAGTGGCTGGGCACTAACTTTGGTGCCTCTGGCAGCCTCTACTCATGACCAGAATTTCTTTGCGTTTTTGAGAAGTCTTTGGATAAGAGTCTGGTAACGTAGTCGTTGAAGGCTTCAAGCATTGCCCTTTTAGCAACCAAACGTGTTTCATTGAGCATTTCTCTACATAATGTTTTCCAACTATCGCGCAGTACTCTCTGTTTCTTTGGAAATTAATATAGATAAATTAATAAAATGAAATCAATACGGAACATTGTTAAAAGATAGACGTCGGAAGAAACGGCACTACTTATATTACAGTTGATGGGAGCATGATAAAATGCATTTCAAGTGGGGATATATTTTTAATAATTACGTTCTGAAAGGTAATATGGAGTGATAAAGAGGTAGATGTACAGTTACAACTTGATGCGTGGAAGGAAATAATGAAAAGGTATGGATTAAAAATAAATAAAGATAAGAGTGAAGTAATGGTATTTAGAAGAGAGAAAGGGATGAACGGAAATATTACCTTGAATGGAGAACCCCTTAAAGTGGTAGAAAGTATCACTTATTTAGGGAGTGAAATATTTAGGAATGGAAGAATAACCAATGAAATTAATAGGAGGTTACAGAAGGGAGGCAATTTCCACCAAACAATAAAACTGAAGATGGATGGAAAAAGATCTAGAGCACGCCCAAGAACACGGTGGAAAATGGAAGTGAGAATATCTGTGGAAAGGAGAGGTGTGACCTGGCAAAAAGTGAAGGAAGGAAAGTGGTGGGAGGACGGAGCCAAATGGAGAGGACTCGTCAGCACCTAGACCCGGTAGTAGCTGGACCGAGATCCGGAAAATTACAGATAGATATAGATGTTCTGAAAGAAAATGAAGAGGAAACTAGGAAAAAAGAAGAAGCAATGCAGGGAAAATATAGTCAAATGAAAGTTTCTCACCCATCTCCATCCGAAATACGGACAATCATAATGGCCCTCAACTTTACAAGTTTAAATGGCGGTGATGACAGCTGCAGTAAGATACAACAAGTCTGCCACTCAGTCGCGTGTGTAGTACGTATTACCGATACAAGTTAAAACGTGCCACTGTTATGCCTCGCCGGCCGGAGTGGCCGTGCGGTTCTAGGCGCTGCAGTCTGGAGCCGAGCGACCGCTACGGCCGCAGGTTCGAATCCTGCCTCGGGCGTGGATGTGTGTGATGTCCTTAGGTTAGTTAGGTTTCATTAGTTCTAAGTTCTAGGCGACTGATGATCTCAGAAGCTAAGTCGCATAGTGCTCAGAGCCATTTTGTTATGCCTCTTTATAGGAAAAGTGGCTCCACTGAGATCAATATCTACCGGCCTGCCTCACTCCTCACATCTTTTTTCGAAACCTTTCGTGAAGGTAATGTGCTGCAGGGCTGTAACCTTCTTGTATGCTAACGGAACACATAGTAAATCACTGTTTCGATTTCATGAGAGCTTGTGTACTGAGGCAACTATTTGTTCACTCACAGAATGCAAATAAAATTTTCATATGATAAAATAGCACCAGTTGGGGTTTCCTGCCACTTCTCGAAGCGATTTGATTGCGTCAGTCACAACATTCTATTACGTATGTGCCTCATTTACTTCCTGTTTACGGAAGAGGATGCAAAAACATGATGTTCGAATAGTACAAACGTGGACACCACATCATCCCAGGGCTATTTCATGGGATTGCTACAGTTCCTATCATTTTTCTTTTACCCAGGAAACAGAATCAGTCGTTTTGGTAGGCGATACAAGTGTTATTATCAAATCGAGTAAAGAAATATCCATACTAAAAACAAATAAATGATGGTTTTGTTAAAGTTATGGACTATTTTTGCACAAATGTGCTACTTAAAACTTTGTTTTGTACTATCAAAAGTACCACTCCTCTTGTTAATCTAGTGTACCAGCCAATTCTTGGGTATGCATACTGATGACAACACAAAGGGGAAAAACCATATAGGTGATCGGCAAAAACTTTTAGCTTCAGCTGCTTTTGCCACAAGAATAGTTACGAACTTTGGGGGCAAAGAAATCGGAAAGCTAAAATATTTAGCCTATTTTGATTTACGTCCTATGGCATAATTTTCTGGGGAACTCCACACATAAGCAAAACATGTTCATAGCATAAAAGAAATGATTTAGAATTATTTTTCAGCGTCACACTCGTGCCTCTTAGAGACACGTGTTTAAACAATAGGAAATATTAGCCACAGTTTCACAGTAGATTTATTCAGAGACAACATTTATTGTCATCAATATATTGGTATCTGATATTGACACAAATATTCATAAGTATTATGCTAGAGGAAAAATGATCTTCCCTTCTAACTAAAACTGACTTTGATACAGGAAACAGTGAAATATATAGTTATAAGACTCGTTGATAATCTTCCAATAGAAGTGGTCATTGTGCATATGATCTACGGAACTTGGAACTAATCAACTAGCAGAATCATGGGTTAACGACCCGTCTGTGACAAGGAACAGTTCGAATTTGAAAAGTTGGGTAGGAAATCGTCAGCGCCCTTTCAAAGGACCCATCCCAGCATTTATCGATTTTGGGAAATCATGCAAAAACTAATTCTGGGTGACCGGATAGTGATTAGAAGCAACATCCTCCCACATATGAATAGAAATCGTTACTTCATCTACATCTACATCTCCATCTACATGGATACTCTGCAAATCACATTTAATTTCCTGGCAGAGGGTTCATTGAACCGTCTTCACAATTCTCTATTACTACGATCTCATACAGCGCGTGGATAGAAATTTTGGATCCTATTTCATATATGCCCATAAATTAGGGGTAATTGTGTAAATTGTTAAAACTATGCATTTGTTGTAAAAAAATGTTCCCACTATTTTTATCTTTACACACATATTTTTCCACTTTGGACTTTCTACGTGGTATCAGTCGTACTCAGTATTGAAGGCTAGGCTCCCACAAACCTGCTTGTGGTGGGTTAACAAGTAGCTTGAAATGTGGGAAAAGAGAGAGAATTTCAAGCAGACCCGGCAGAACTTTATGCACTCGCACAGCACTATTGTGAGGATTCACGTTCCCGTCCTGCAATGGTCATTGTGTTGATGGTTATGGCACTTGCACCGCATACAACTGTGTACGGAACTGAATCCTTGGTCATGATAATGAATCCAAAATTAAAATTGTAAAAGCAAATTTTTAGCACTCAAAAACAAATTCTTTTACATTGGGTATGGCCATACCCAGTGTTCAGCTTCCAGCTGGTTTACAAAACTTTCAATCTCCTGATATGACTAACATGTATGTGACTATATAGCTTCAAGAACGTTCCTTAAAACAGTTTATTGTTGAGTACTTAAAAGTTCTCATACTCTTTGTCCCCTATAGACGAAAACAATGAAAAGTATAATGTTTCCAAGACTCCGCAGAATCTACACCCAAAATTATTTCATTGAGTTTAATGTCAGCCTACAAATCCAAAGATGAGCAAGCGATCTTCATATGAAATATGAGATACGAAGATCGCTCGCATATCTTTGGATTTCTTGTCTGACATTAAACTATGGGCCCCACTGAAATAATTTGTATGGAATATGAAATATGAAGATCGCTCGCACATCTCTGGATTTGTTGTCTGACATTAAACTATGGGCCCCACTGAAATAATTTTGGGTGCTCATTTCGCGCGATTAGTTCTGTTACTGTCCAGTTCTGGCAAATAAACTGAATTTGTTTCAGTTTATGGGAGTTCATTTTGTGTGTTTTGTTTATAATTTCCAACATTTCTAACACATTAATTACGTTTGTCGTGTGAATAAGGAAAATCTCATCTTTTACAACGTCAAAATCACAAAATCCAAAAACACAGCTTCAGTATTTTCAAAATAGAATTAGCTACAGGCATGAAAATACACAAGACCAGTGACGTCTTTACAATTTTGTTTTGGTGGGGGGCTATACCTTTCATTTTACAATAGCTGAAACTGAAAATTAATTTTATTAATTCATACTACTTTAATGTGCAAAACTATAAAAATAAGGTGTGTCATTGCTTTAAATTTGTTTAGTTGAAACACTAATAACATTACGAAAACGGTTTATTGAGGTCAGGAATTACATCATGAGATCAATTTTATAGGGTTACGAGGTTTCAATAATGTTAATAAAACATGATCCAGCTGCTAAGAGAATTTTATGCCTGCTTTTATAATCTCTTGTTAATTTACTTTGAAGATTATATAGTCTGCCTATTTCTGGTACTTAAATACACAGTAGAACAGATGATTGAACCATTTACTAGGACTTTAAAACAGAAAAGGAAGACGGAGGTCTCTTTGTTTTGCCATAGCACTTATCACAGTTTGGTCATCAGCCTTTCTTCTGGCTGAGTTTCATAATGGAGAACTCAATCAGATGTGCCTCTCTGGTTCTGTTCCTTAGGCACGTCTTGATTCTCTTCAGGGTGGAGAAACTGGGCTAATTCGTGGTCGCTGTCACTGGTAGAGCTGCCGGGAGCTGTAGAGAACGAAACATATTAGGATAGATCTGACAGTCGTAGACAGACAAAATGAACTGACTTTCGTGACTCCATCAATGATACTTATGTCTTCAATTTTTTGTGGTAGAAGAGAAAACTGTTAAAAAGTTCGCAGTGTGTCAAGAATCGATCCTGTAATGAACTAATGAAGGCATCCAGAAAGGGTATGAACACAGGCGCTTTAGCCTGATTTGCACGATGTGCTTGCTTTGTGGAAATGCGTGGTTGCAGCATTTCAGCTCCACTGACCAAAGCCAGTTCCTTGGCTTCTAAGAAAACCCAGCTGAAAGCAACGTTTTCTGCCATTGCCAGCAATTCCCTTTTGAGATTCCAGGCTATGTTGATTGACTCTGCAAAATCCATATCTTGGCGCTGAAGCTGACGGCAGATGGACTCACCCAGCGCAAACTGTACAGAACGCATAACCGAGCAGACGACAAAATCTCCCTTGGTGATGACTAATAGAATCATAGCATCGTGAGATGTGGTCTTGTTGTCAAATTCTTGAATCTTCACTATAGCCGAAACAACACAAGTCTTGTGCACTGCGAAGACGCTCAATCCATTTACTAAATGTGGTATGTTTCAAAGTCCTTACTCGAACATCGGTTAATGATTCAAGGGCATAATTTAATATTTGCCTTCTCTTAGGTGACTCAAAGAAATTACGCGTCATTTCCATTGTTCCTCATGAATTCCTCGTAAGTGTAATGTTGCATGTGTCGGCGACTACCAAATTGAAATTATGAGCTGCACAGTGAGAATATACAGCTAAAGGGTACTCCTGCTGTATGAATGCCTGAGCTCTACGGGCTTTTCCCAACATGGATGTAGCATCGTTATAGCCGTTTCCCCATAAAAACGAAACATCCAGTTTTACCTTACATCTAATTCTTTGCCAGTCACATCGAACACCGGAAAAAATTCCACGAATCTAGAGATCCGGGGAAATCTAACTGGCACAAAGGAAGAGTAGCTCTATTCCAGCAATATCATCAGGTTAATCCAGAAGACCCGTGAAACCTTTGGCATCATTAATGCACTGAACAATATTTCGCAGGAGTTGTTTATTGCTGCAACTGATGATCTGATTTTGGATTGGTGCACTAATGTACTTGTCACGCTTACGAGTTTCTGCCAAACTTGCTCGCAGGTTTCCGTCACCTCTCGCGCTATATTTTAGAATGGATCGTAAGTTACCTATGTTCTTGTTCTCTTGTATATTGACTTCAACAGGCCCGATGTCCTCGTGTCCCCTTGATTTAATTTCCTGACGTCCATGGCGAATCACCGCCTCGATGCTAGGGACGATAAGTTTTCTATTTTTTTCCTCCTGCGCCACCCAGCCTTGGTCCAGACAATGTTTTACGCCTTTTGTTTTGCTCATCATCGTGTGAGCAAAACGGTCACCATCGATTACTGCAGCCTTATGATAAGTGTTGCTCGCATGGAAGTTGAAATATTGAAAGGCATGCTTCCACTTCGAAAACTAGGAGGTTACCAGGGCTCCAACATTTTGATGAGAACCTTTACTCGAACTTGTCTTAGCGAAAGATGCACACCACTTAGAGAAGACACAGTCCTCTTTGGTGTAGTATAATAAGCAAAAACATTTCTTCATCGAACGTAGGTTCGATTAACGATTTAGTTCACTTTCCACAATTAGGAGAAATTTTGGAGCTGCATCGCGTAAAAAAAAAATAAATAAAAAATTAAAGAAAGTTGAAATTTTGTAGCTTCATCAACTTTTTCGTTACTTGATAGCAAACTGTCTCTTATCATGTGTCAATAAAGAAGTTGATTTTATTTCAGGACCCGACAAAGGTGATTTTAATTAGCAGTAATGCTTCTATTGTTTGAAAACAGTAGCGGCGCCGACAGTGGTGGATCATCCGTTTTCCCGGCCTGAAAGGATAGAGTTTTTATAGTCGCGGTGTTTTGGAGAAGCGGTACAAAATGTTTCCACGTTTGTTTTGCGATGCATTCTTATCTCTTAAAATCAGGATTTTACTATACTAGCTTCAATAACACTGATTTTCCCAACATTATCGTATCGACAAGTTAACAACCGGTAATGCAGAGAATCGTGTACGAAACAAACTACATTTCTTGGTCAGCGCATCCTCCGATAGTGTGTCCACCACTTGTATAACGCGCACTATTTTTTGTATTCATTAACGTTCATTGACGGGTACTCTACTATGCTGAGGCTGAGCTCGTAAACTTTGTACGTAACTCACCACTGATGTTAAACTGATATGTGTTGCTAAAAGTAAACTGAAAACATTTAATGTCACTATGTACTGGAAAACGTTGTTCAGATAAATAAGCTTTATTGCCCTAAAAACAACTTTATTTTCTGTTAACCAATCACAACGTAAAAACACATCAGTTATCGGCAATTCTATTTTGTACGGAGATTCGTTCGTTAACAATCTGTTGTTGCCATATTGTAGCAACATACAACCCTCTTCTTTACATACTGAAGCAGAGGTGTTGGTAATGCTTGTTTTCTACCCATAGTATTACGATATTGTGTGCCGATATGTAAGAAAAACATATCCATAATTCCACATTATGCGGTTGGGGTGTGGAGTTACTGCACAGACATAAATCCACTAACAATCTTAACAAATGGAGCCATCAGATATGTGGTGTACGTGGTATATAGACTATGCAGAGCACTAAGCAAATAAGAAAAGCTTAACATGATCATGGAAACAGGACAAAAAAATGGTTACAACAGCAAGACCATATACCGCCTACACAACAGCACTACAATGAGGATACAAGCAGCAGACACTAAAAATAAAAATTATCCAGGTACACCAATACATATAAGCAACAGATAATGCACACTCACAGCAGGAAGCTCGTCTGCCAGCACAAACAGAAAATGGCACGCCATACATATCACAAGCAATGCACATAAAAAATTAGTAACATCGTCAAAAACACGAAACAAACGTATCCTTCAGTACAAATAGCACAATACGAAAGAAATTAATAAGTTTGATAGAACAGGAAGAAAAATAGAATAGTTTGTGAATATATGAATTAAAATGTAGTAGCAACAATTCAAATTTATTGAGCTGACGGCAAGAAATTTTAATGTCAGGTGCTAAGAACGTATAAGGTCGCTGAAGAGTGAAGTACCCACTCCATTTTTGCAGAACATCTGATAAAAGAAAATCATTACCACCCTGTGATGAAATTAGACATGACGACCTCATACCACAACTGCAATAGAAAGGGAATAGTCACACTCCGGGATAAAATGGTTCTGATAACCAACGCCGAAAAAATTCAGTGAGGCACAGTTAGGCTTGTAACACGTCAGTGCAGTCCATACTAAATTATGACGGAAATGCTTAACAGACGTAAATTGGAATCGTTGGTAGAAAGAAGACGTTAAGAAATTTTGGCAATATATTGGAACTTAATCTGATTTTGATATGATGAGTGGTTTCGATTATCATAAACATCAACAGCAGTTAGTGACAGCTATCTTTTGGTGACATGGCGTGGCTCCGGTCACCGGTTCCTCGTGTGGTAAATTAACTGTGGACAGATGATGGTTATGATAACAGAGACCGATCATCACCAATAGAAATACAAGAAATTTGCGATTTAGTTAGTTAATAGTTCTTATATGTAGGAGACGTCGTTATCAAGAAACCATTTGCCCTGCCTCCTTCGTGTACACATCTCGCTTAGAGATAGCTGAGAATAATGCACGACAAGCTATGGTGTGTACGTGGACAAACAGTTCTCTCCCAATCTGTCCGCTTGCAGAGTGACATACGGTGTGGGTTACGTATACTGGTGGTCTGCAGGGATTAGCAGTCTTGCCACAAAAAGCGGCCAACATTTACCGGAGGTCGGGATGATAAATGAACATGACAAGAATTGTTAAAAGGTTAATAAAAAATGAAGAAATACAGTGTATGCAAGACGAAAGCGGGCCCACTCCCCAAGCAAGTTGCGATTTCCCACTTGATTGATACGTGATGGGCTTGCTTAATTTTTAGTAGTTTCAGATGTTGCTTTGAAAATGATATGAATGTATTTTCGTCCTCCTCTGAGTTCTTACTTTGTATTCCGTGAATGAAGGGGTGCGTATAGTTGACGGTTAAACTAAGACTGGTTCATGTAAGAAGACCCTTGAAATAACTCCGCTACAGCGGACAGGCGAAGTACTTACATCCTGTCATTCTGTAATTAAGTCCTTAAACCTGAAGCCATACTTCCAGAGGTAGGTGAAAACGGTTTCAATACTACTAGTGGTTACTTAAAAATATTGTGGATAGCGAACTTGTCTCGACGCCATATTTTACGAGTGCTGAAGCTTGGTTTCTCACCTTCTTGGTCATGGGGGTAGGCAGACTGACTGCTACTGGTCCACCGACAACCTTCAGATTATGTAATGAATTCCTCTTTGAAAAAAAAAAGAAAAAAGAAAAATGGAACTGGACGCGCGGTTTGTGGTAGGAGATTAATGGCACGATGGTGTTTGATATCGTAGTCCATGCAGACTGTTATCTCCAAATTTTCGATAAATACTGTCCTCTGTAAAGGAACCGTACAGACATTACTGTTTTTTCTCGGCAGTTGGAGCTACGTGTCACACGTGTCGTCAATCGCTGTCCAGTATTTGTGAAGCCCTTCACGGAAAAACTGACAGTAAGCAAAGATTTGTGGCCGCCTCGTTTACCAGAACTGTCTTCTTGTAATTTTTGATCATACGGGTATTTAAAAGGAGAAGTGAACGACAAGAGCCATAAAGCGGTAAACCAAAGGAAGGAAAACAGAAGTTGGAGTCTTGGAACAATAAATTTAACAGTTCCGCGTAATTTTACAACACAAAACTGCATAAAATGTGCAGGTTGACTATTTTTCACGTAAATTTTAAAATCGTTTTCTGGTTTTAAACAAAGTGAAATTTTTCTACGACCTTACTAACATGGAGCCACATTTCTCATGGATTTATTGCATTAGTGGAAGCAATAGCATTTACATCTCATACATTATTTGTTGGAAAAATTGAAACTACCCGATAATAATATACAGCACTTGTACTCCCAAGTTAATTCTAGTGGTTTGGGAATATTTTCTGTATATTTGATTCTTAAGGAAATTTTACAAATCAACCATGAACATCAAGAAATATAGCTTAAAATCTATTATTTGCAACGTGAGTAGGAATTGGTGTCAAACATAAACCAACAAAAGCAAAACATATGCGGAGTATATGTGATGAAAATTTCAACTGAAGAGAAGAAACGTGCGGAACCGTTTTTCGGTTTTCAGAAAAAACATTTCTTCTAGTTTTCTTTTATGGTCGTTTTCGTATGTACCGTTTAAGCGGTGGGGAAGAGAAGTGATACATCTGGACTGGAACGGGTCATCCAAAGATGTAATAACGAATGAAAGATTTAACCACAGCAACTGCATCTGTTGAATCCGACGCCACATCAAGGTTCAAATGGTTAAAGTGGCTCTGAGCACTATGGGACTTAACATCTGAAGTCATAAGTCCCCTATAACTTAGAACTACTTAAAGCTGACTAACCTGAGGACATCACACACATCCACGCCCGAGGCAGGATTCGAACCTGCGACCGGAGCGATCGCGCGGTTCCAGACTGAAGCGCCTAGAACCGCTCGGCCACAACGGCCGGCCCACATCGCAGAGTCGTCACAATTTACCGTGGACAGTGGCTATTTTCTGCCACACATAACACTCTTAAATCTGCAGTTTAAAAGAGTAGCAGGAATCATTGCTGCACATTCCTAAGAATTCTGTAACGTAGGAAAGCCCGTACCCAGATTCTTGGGAGGGAGAAGTGCCTCAGGTTGTTCTCCCTCGCGGACGCCTATTTCAGGTTATCTTCAAAACATGCACACAAAACTAAAATTTGATAAAAAAAAGAAAAATTACAGAAATGTAAGGACGCTGTTCAGAAAAATGGACCACATGATTGGAGTTGATTTGAAGACAATGTATTCGTGACTCATTATTGCAGAGCTTTTCCTCCTGTAAAGATGGTTATTGAACCGAAACCCGTAGAGCAGGGGTTCCCAACCAAATTTTCTCAAGGACCCCCTCATCGAGCATGATTGGTACCTTGTCATATCACTAAAAAAGCCAAATTTAGAGTCTTTTTATACGTTTTCTATTTTTGGTACTTAGAAAAAACATTGACATATTCATTATTGAAAAAATATTGAACGGCCATAACAAAAAATCTGTTATCATACGAAATATATTTAATATATTTTTTATTCTAAAAGCTTCTTGGACCCCATGGGGGTCCGCGTACCACCTGTTGGGAACCACTGCCGTAGAGAATGAAGGGTTATTTGTACAACTGATGGCTGAGAGATGCATTTCTTCAAATATTTCACAGCTGTTAACAGCTACCTTATTTAAAAAAAAAAAGAAAAGAAAAGAAAAGAAAAGAAAAAAAAAACGTGGCCTTCACAGAATTTGCACATATAGATTCTTATCCTCCGATGTTCCCTTTTATTCCCTCCACTGAAAACGCACATTTACCGATACAAGTGAATGATAAGCAACCCTAGCGAAATCTTCAGTGAATGTTGATTCGTCTGTGTTCGCTTCCATTTGCTCAGGTTAAGACATTGTGTCCCACAGATGAAAGTAATTAGCGATTACCTCCAGCGCGCGGTCGCGGGCAGCCAGGCAGCGGCAGGCGGGGTGTGGCAGCAGGTAGCAGCGCGCCGGCGCCCTCAACTGCGTGTGGTGTGGTCGGGGCGTCGCAGCTCGTGGCTGCTGCCGTGCGCCGCGTGTCGTGTGCTGTGTGTCGTCTGTTCGCCTCAGCTGCCACGCAGGAAGCCGGCGCGGCGCCTCACCTGCCGCGGCTCCACTGCCGCCACTCAGCCAATCGCCTCCCACGCAAATAAGCCGCACACACGACACTTGCCCCGCCTGTTGACCCCACGTTCCAATAACGCTGCCGCTGGTAGAAACAAAAATGTGGCCAATTCGGTTTCGAATACTTGCGCACGTTACCGATTACGTTCAAATGAATCTCAACCTGGCACCCGCCTTACCAACAATTAATCTTATATGATCATTCACTTCAAATCGCATACTCCCAGATATTTTACAGAAGTAACTGCTACCAGTGTGTGTTTATATATATATATATATATATATATATATATATATATATATATATATATATATAAGAAAAACAAACCTTTGCCTCTCCGGTAACCAGTCGAAGTGCCTGGTCGATTTGTCTCCTGCCTCACTCTCCACTACGGGGTCTCATTTTCGTTTTGTTCAAATGTGTGTGAAATCTTATGAGACTTAACTGCTAAGGTCATCAGTCACTAAGCTTAACCGGCCGGTGTGGCCGAGTGGTTCTAGGCGCTTCAGTCTGGAACCGCGCGACCGCTACGGTCGCAGGTTCGAATCCTGCCTCGGGCATGGATGTGTGTGATGTCCTTAGGTTGGTTAGGTTTAAGTAGTTCTAAGTTCTAGGGGACTGATGACCTTAGATGTTAAGTCCCATAGTGCTCAGAGCCATTTGAACCATTTTGAACCACTAAGCTTACACACTATTTAACCTAAATTATCCTAAGGACAAACACACACACCCATGCCCAAGGGAGGACTCGAACCTCCGCCGGGATCAGCCGGACAGTCCATTTAGTTCATTGTATTTTTGGTATGCCCGCAAAAATAACTTAAGTCGCTAACGTACGGCTGAGGGTCGACCGAAGTGCGGACTATTCGAATTTAAATGGCCAAATAATGAAACTGCCCGAAAAAATCGGAACATTCAAAAAGAAATTTAAGGAATACATTTGCCTATGTGACATATTTAAGTGATAAACATTGTAAGGTCGGAGGTTAATGTAAGCACAAGATAGGCCACTGCAAACGTGAAATACTGGTACATTAATAACCCGTGTAACCGCCAGAATGTTGAATACAAGCATGTAAACGTGCGTACATTGAGTTGCACATGCGCCGGATGTCACTTTGTCGGATGGAGTTCCACGCCTGTTGAATCGATCTGACAATACAGGGACGGTTAATACTGATTGTGGATGACGCAGGAGCTATCGTCCGATGGCGTCCCATATGTTCTCGATTGGTGACAGGTCTGGTGATCGAGCAAGCCGAAGCAATGTGTCGACACTCTTTAGAGCTTGTCGGGTTACAACTGCAGTATGTGGGCAAGTCTTACCCTGTTGGGAAACAACCCCTGGACTGCTGTTCATGAATGGCAACACAATAGCTCGAATCACTAGACTGACGTACAGATTTGCAGTCAGGGAGCATGGGATAACCATGAGATGCTCCTGCTGTCATACGAAACCGCACCACAGACCCTAACTCCGGGTTTAGTTCCAGTATGTCTAGCACACTGATACGTTAGTTGCACGCGCTCAACTAGCCTCCATCTGCAGAACACACCACCATCACTGGTACCGGGGCAGAAACAGCTTTCATCAGAAAACACAACAGGCCTCCAACCTGCCCTCCAATGGGCTCTCGCTTGACACCGCCGACGATGTCGCAAATGGCGGTGATTTGAGGTCTGTGGAATGCACAATACAGGGCGTCTGGTTAGGAGCTGTCTTTGATGTAACCGATTTGAGAAGGTTAATTGTGCCGCTGTGGTGCCAACTGCAGCTCAAATTCCCGCTGCAGATGCAGTACGATGCCTTAGGGCGGTAGCTGAACAAAATGGTCTTCCCTCTGGGTACTGGCCAAGTCTTTCTACAATATCACACAAGGTACATCCACCTGTTACACGACCTCGTTCAAACTCAGTGAAGTACTGATAATGACGTCTTGGTCGCCCTAAAGGCATTCTTGACTACATAAACTTACCACGACCAATCTCAATCTAACTAACGTTCACGACAGTTACAACGTTCTTTTGCAGCAAATCTGATTTGCATCTTCATAGTGGAGCTACTAAAGCCACTCTTAAGAGACTAGTGCGAAATTTGAATAGACATCATCTTTCGGATGTAGAAACACCCTAACAATTTTATTTTATGTCGCATAGCTCTTTCTTGGTGCTGCGATTTTTTTCCGTCTATGTATTTTGGTCAGAATTTTACGGGAGGGAAGCAGGGAGATGTTGGGACAAAATTCCTGATAACCAGACCTAACAAAATGGCTCTGAGCACTATGGGACTTAACACCTGAGGTCATAAGTCCCCTAGAACTTAGAACTACTTAAACCTAACTAAACTAAGGACATCACACACATCCATGCCCGAGGCAGGATTCGAACCTGCGACCGTAGCAGTCGCGCGGTTCCAGAGTGTAGCGCCTAGAACCGCTCGGCCACTCCGGCCGGCCTATTGTTTATTATTTCTGTTTCAGTGTCCTTGTTAACATATATCGATACAACGAATATCAAATTATGTTAACATGGGAGCGCTCTATCAAATGGGCACGTGAAGACTCCAAAGTGCAATTATACTGGTGTTCAAAATTAAAGTAACAAACTGCTATTTTCCCGTCCTGTGTCTAATTCACGATATAATCATACGGATTGTTCTGCACGTAAGATACCATTCCAGTCATCGGACAATCAGGCCAACAACGACGTCATGGCACCTGTCAAACAGGGTAGTGTTTGCCGGATAGTCCCACATCCACAATCTCTGTGTACACAGTCATAGACGGTGTATTATGGCACAGAGAAGATGCCTATCAGACTCTCTGCATTGGAGCGCAATAGGAAGGATGGAAGCAGGACAGTCGATGTGGTCCGATGGATTAACGTGAATCGTTATGTTATTTCTCGGATGTGCCGATAGTTTATAGACACGGAAACTGTATCCAGAAGACCAGAGCAGGGCCGACCACGTGTGAAATCAGAAAGAGAGGACCGCTATTTGGCTGTAAGGCCCTGACATCACCGCCTTAGTACTGCATGGTAACTGGTATCTGGCCTCGCAGCATCCACTGGATGTGTTACATAGAGGCAAACGGTGCACAGAAGGCTTCGGTAGAATGACCTTTACTGTCGGAGACCTGCTGTATGTATACCTCTGACCCGTCTTTACAGAAGGGGAAGTCTGGAGTGGAGTCGTAAACATGCCACCTGGACGGCTGAACAGTGGACGAACGTTCTTTTCACAGAGGAGTCCCGATTCTGTCTGGAGAGTGATTCTTGACGAATTCGCATCTAGAGGGAACGTGGAACATGATTTCGAGACCCAAATGTTGTAGAGAGAGACTGATAACGAGGAAAGTTCCTAATGGGGTGGTAAGGGATTATGTTGACCACTCTACGGTCGCAGGTTCGAATCCTGCCTCGGGCATGGATGTGTGTGATGTCCTTAGGTTAGTTAGGTTTAAGTAGTTCTAAGTTCTAGGGGACTGATGACCTTAGAAGTTAAGTCCCATAGTGCTGAGAGCCATTTTATGTTGACCACTCGAACACCTCTTCATGGAATTGTATGTGTGAATCGACAAGGTTTAACTTCTGTCAGGTATCGTGACGAGATCTTGGAACCTCATGTGCGGTTGTTGCGAAGTGCTATGGACCCAGACTTCGAGTGTTGATGGACAACAATGCTCGACCTCATAGAGAACAGGCGGTTGATTTTTCTTGGGAACGGAAGATATTGTACGCATGGCGTGACCTGCTCGTTCTCTCGACTTGAGCCACGTAGAGCATGTCTGGGATGCACTGGGGATACGGGTTGAATCACGTCAGAACCCACCAACCATTCTCCAAGAGTTGCCAGCAGCTCTACAGGAAGAATGGGTGTTACTGCCTCAACACGAGATTGATGACATCATTCACAGCATGCTTCGTCATTGTCAGGCCTGTACTGCTGCCAGAGATCGTCACCATCAATACTAGGCATATTAACCAGTTGCCGGGATGGATGTGCAAATCCGCTAAGTTCGAAAAAACGAAGAATATTTTTGTCCATCGTTATTCATGTTGGAATTGTTTATGTGCAGTATTCTTTACATTGTACTGTACTATCGCCTGTTTATACTGTTTTGTGGAAAAATAAAAGCAACCTTGCAAAATTTTCGTTTGTTGATTTTATTTTGGACAGTAGAGCAGTTGAAAGAGAAGAAAATGTGACTGACGATACTCGAGAGGGCCATTTGTGTGTGTATGCATATATATATATATATATATATATATATATATATATATATATGTGTGTGTGTGTGTGTGTGTGTGTGTGTGTGTGTCTTCTGTGTTCATTGTGTTGCCATCAGAAAGTCGTGAATATGATCTCTGGAAGAAGTAACTATCTAACGACCAGCCCGCTATGCTCTCAAGACTGTCTGGGACGATGGGCAACAATAATCTAGACGTCTCCATTTTAGATCAAATGTATTGGGAAGCTTCTCTTAGTCGCTGGAGAGTGCCTGAACTGTAAATCCCGTCCCAAATATTCCCCATTTCCCAATTGGGAGCACTTCTGCCCCACTTGGAACGCTGCAAGACAGTAATTCACACTTGGTCCAGTATTTATTTTTGTATTTTCCACTGTTATTCTTACATTATAATTGTATATATTTTCATTGTTTTCTTGTCAATGCTAATTAATGGTAATATTGTGAAAGAACTTTCCTGCAAATTATTGAAAACATGATGAAGTCTTTTCGGGTTATCAGCCAAGTCAAGCCGTCGTTCTGCGGCAACATTTGAAGTTTCCTACTTGTCCTCTTCAAGTGAAGTGTCAGGTTCGTGTCTTGTCTCGTTCTTTATAGTCACTGTACCGCAGGCTCCTCTGCCTCGTCTGCGTCGGCAGCGCCAAGAGTGCGCCTTCGGAAGAAGCGTCGCGGCGCATGGTGGGGAGGAATCGCGGCTGGTAGAGATGGGGACTCCCTGCGTGCTGGCGGGTGCGGGCGTCGAGTCCTGGTGAGACCTGTCCATTCCACCCGCTGTCTTCGCCGGTTTCGCAATCGAGCGTTCTTGTCGGTTTTTTTTTTTTTCATTTTTTTATTTTTAATGGTTGCTGCATCCCATGTGGTGCAAAGTTGGAAATGGCTATCTCAGTTGTCAAGGTTATCGTGGAATCGTATCTCCACAACCTCTTGGAAGTCTGAATCCCAGAACCCGTTTACCCTGCACAGCAGCTCTGTTTGTTCGAAATCAAACATATGGTCTTCCTTGAGACTGTGTTCTGTCACTGCGGATTTCTCAGTTAGGCCTAGGCGAAAGCCTTACGTGTTCTGAGCAGCGCTCCGGTATATATCGCGGCGTCTGGCCGGTGCACTGTTTGCCATACTCTCAGCTGATTCTGTAGACTCCAGGTGAAGAGCGGAAGGGGTCGGGACGACGCTGTCACAGCTTAGGAAACCGCCTCGCCCACCAGCGCTCCGGTGATCAGAAGGCTACGCGCCTTTCCGCGAGAAGAGACACTACGTTGCCAAGCCCCACGGTGTTCCCAAAGGAGGCTCCGACATGTGCGAGGTCCAGCCGGAGAGTGCCGGTGATTACCGAAAGCTCATGAAGCTAGTGGAAGAGGCAAAATAGTATTGCTTCAGCCATAATGCCGGACCGCAAAAGCAGCTGAAGGGTGGTCTTCCACCACCTTCGAGTCAAGCTGGAATCGGGGTTCCTGCAGCAGAAGCTCGCAAGTCTAGGATTCTCAGGCCACTACGCCGGCCTGATGAAGCCGCCTGCGACACACAAGAACACAGCTCTGTTACTGGTTGTCCTAGTCGACAATATCGAAACTCGAAAAATTTTCAAGGCGGGTAAGGTCGCGGACTTTTCGGTGAAGCTTGAGCCCCTTCGTACAAAAAGTAGGAGAGTCCAGTGCTACTGCTGCCAAGGCATAGACCTTGTGGGGCGCTACTGTCTCATGCCAGCCCGCTGCGCGAAGTGCGCCGGACCTACCAGACCAGGTAGGAAGAAGGAAGACCCGCCGACTTGCTGCGCCTGTGGCGAGGCACACGTGGCAAGCTACAGGGGCCGCAGTGCTTTCCACCGCAAGACAGCCACCAGACGTGTCCAGCCGGGACGGAGCTTTGCAGACGCTGCCAGGGGGAAAGCGCCATCCGCGAAATAGGCTGCAGGAGGAGGACGCAGGCGTCAGACGGAGCACCGCGCCACCTCGCAGCGTGCAGAGCACACGCAGCAGCCAACGGACAGCACTCCAGCGATGAAGAACGTCGTTGCCGCCGGAACGGACGCCAGCAACCTCAGTATGCTCCTACAGGCTCTCAGCCAGCTCATGCGCCGAATTCCAGCATTCGACGAAGCATCAACGGCGGCCCTCCAGGCCAACGCCGTCAAAGTCAAGAGACATGGATAATGCCCGTATCCACGGTTTGACCATATGCACGTTCAGTGCGAACGGACCGTCTCTCCAGCAGGGCGAATTTCGCCAATTCCTATGGGACGAGGAAGTTGACGTCTGTCTAGTGCAGGAAACATTCTTCATACAAGGGACGAACGTTCGAGCAGCGAACTACTGCTGCTACCGACAGAGCCACCCACAAGCACGGTACTGCCATCTACGTCAAGAGGTTGCTGCGACATCATCGAATCCACCTACCGGAGCTTGCCTTGTTGGAGGCCATGGATGTGGCCATCAACACCACCGCCGGGAATATTCTCTTCGTGTCGGTATATCTGCAGCCCGATAGACCGATGTACGAGGCAGATTTCAATATTCTGCTTCACTGGAGGGACGACTTTTGATTGCGGGGGATTTCAATGAAAAAAAAAAAAAAAAAAACTAATGGAACTCTCACCGCACCAACGCCAGAGGCCGCCGACTCTCCCGCGTTGCTCATCGAAACGGCGCAGTCTGCCTGGGGACGTTTGACCTCACGTACTTCCCCGCCCGGGGCAACCTGATGTGATTGACTTCGCATTACTGAAGGGTATCGGACAATTCACGTACGCCGAAAGGCGGAACGTCCTATCATCCGACCATGTCCCAGTGATTTATGAGATGGATCCTAAGGAAATGCAATCCGAAAACAAAGGAAGTAGGTTACAGTACGCTTGTTCGCCCACTGCTTGAATACTGCTCAGCAGTGTGGGATCCGTACCAGATAGGGTTGATAGGCGAGATGGAGAGGATCCAACGGAGAGCAGCGCGCTTCTTTACAGGATCATTTAGTAATCGCGAAAGCGTTACGGAGATGATAGAGTCAAGCAGTATATTGCTCCCTCCTACGTATATCTCGCGAAGAGACCATGAGGATAAAATCAGAGAGATTAGAGCCCACACAGAGGCATACCGACAATCCTTCTTTCCACGAACAATACGAGACTGGAATAGAAGGGAGAACCGATAGAGGTACTAAAGGTACCCTCCGCCACACACCGTCAGGTGGCTTGCGGAGTATGGATGTAGATGTAGTTGTAGATCGGCTGCTCCCTTCCAGACCAGCTCCCAAGTTACAGAAACTTGGACTGTGAGTGTTTCCAAGCGGAAATATTAGAGCCTCTAGGAGGCGCGGCTAATCCCGAAGTAATCGGGGCCGACCCAGCCTTAGCTTTCCTCAAGCGAAGGACACTGCCAGCAGCAAACGCAGCGATCCCAAGACGACCGTAGCGACCACGAGACTTCTCGCAGCAGTTACCACCACACATCCTGGCAGCTGTCACCGAGAAGAACCTACCGTCCCGTGACTGGCAATCCACTCGCCAACCGCTTGCAACGGGAGATAAGGGCACCAATGGAAGAACATAGGAACAGAGAATGGCTGACTTAGTATCCACGCTCAACCCAGACGACGGCAGCGGCTGGGAAATCGTGCAGAACCTCCTGCGGTGCCGAGAGCGTGTACCACCGCTACACGTCGACAACGAATACTTCTGTGAGCCAGAGGCAAAAGACAGCGTGCTGGTCGAAGCATTTGGTGCAAACGTGGTCGACGTCGTGGACGAGGCACGCAGCCATCAGATCGACGAGGAACTCGCGATCTTCCTAGCAGCTAAGAATGAAAAAGACATATTCGAGCAGATTGCAGAGGAGAAGTCGCGGTGCAACTTCGTTCCCTGAAAACCAGGAAAGCACGAGGCAGCGACGGAATAAACATCCAACTGCTGAAGATAATCCCACCAGGAGCACACCAGGATTTATCTGACTTGTTCAACGACCTACTTAGCACAGGCTGCTACCCGGCAGCATGGAAAAAAGTGGAAGTTGTGGCCATCCCGAAGGCTGGCAAAAATCCACACCAGGTAACCAGCTGCCGACCCATCAGTCTACTACCGCCCCTCTCGAAAATTTTCGAGATGCTGCACGCGAAAAGACTGACAGAACACGTCACCCAAGAGGTTGTTATTCCAGACGAGGAGTTCGGTTTTCGTAGAGGTCTTACTGCCTTCTGAGAACGGTAGAGCCGGAGATGAGAGCACAGTGTTCCTGAATATGTTCAGAGCCTTCGATACCGCCTGGCACGGCGGCTTCATGTACAAACTCTTTATACCCGGGATACCAACGTCGCACACAGTCCTCCTCCGATCCTACCTAGCGGAGCAAACGTTCCACGTCAAGGCCTACCACGGTAAGTTCACGGACTAACAGATACGTGCTTGGGTGACGGAGGGGTAGGTCCTCGGCCCATTGGTATACTCACTATGCACTGCCGACATACCGCGGATGGCGCGCATCGAATTGGTACTCTACGCCGATGACACAGCTCTACACACCTGTAGCACGAACGCGCACACGATACAACGCCAACTCGCGCGGTGCAATCTTGGTTCGTGGTCAACGAAATGGCGGCTGAAATTCAACGCAGCGAAGAGCCAGGTAGTGATCTTCACCCTGAGAATGCTGCTGCCAGATCTCCCTCCCGTCGAAATCCTAGCCCATGGAGCAAGACGGTGAAGTACCTAGCTGTCACCCTAGATAAAGACATTCTTGGGCGCCTCATATCCGAGACGTCAGAAGCAGAACCACAGGGCGCCTTCGTGTTCTCTACACGCCGCTGAACACGCAGTCGACACTGCCGGCGCAACACGGCATCACGCTGTACCTAACACTGGTCCGACCAGCGTTGGAATACGCACCTGTGGTGTGGGGGAAGGCTGCAGATTCGCTCAACGCAACGCTGCAAAGGACCCAGAATCGAGCTCTGAAGCCCGTTCCACGTATTCCGAAGGAATACATTCACCAGCTGCACGAGGGCACAGACAGGTTGAGCATCATAGCGAGATCTTGTTATGAGAAGGCGGGGCTATCCCGTAACCGGCCTGGGCCACCAACCACACCACGGGCCAACAACACGTTGGCCTGACCTGCTGCAACAATGATTTTCTCGCAGCAGACAAAGGATATCATCACCACATCACCCAAGGAAAATTCGTATAGGTAAGGTTGTTTCCTTTTTCTCCCAAAGGAACAGCGGGAACAGAATTTTTATGCTTAAATTGCTCAACTTGCCGAGCAAGGAAAGCTCGCCAATGCAGCGTCAGCGTCAGAAAATCCGACACTTCGCCTGCTAATGACAAGTACGAAACATGGTGAAACATTGACGCAGAACGACGGCTTTGCTCGGCTGGTAACCTGAGAGAACCTCATCATCAAGATTTGCCGAGAAAGTCTAAATTAGCATATTGAAAACAATGTTGTAAAAGATGTAAGTAGAAACACTGGCCACGTCACTGACTTTGCATTGTGTAGTAACAAAAGATATAGTTTGAATGGTACTAGCATCTCTGACAAGCAAGTGCCGCGTGGCGAAGTATATTAAAATTTGCCCATAACTGGAAGAAGAGTCTGTCCTAAATATATGTTGTCCTAAAATAATTTCGTCGCGCCAACAGCACCAGCTCAGTGTAAGACGGAGTAATTTACAAGACAACTTAAAAGCGATATACGTTGACGGAAAAAAGAAATTGCAGTACCAAGAAGGAATTGTGCCACATAAACGAAAGTCGGTGGGCGTGTTTCTACATCTTAAAGATGATGTTTGTTTAAATTTCGTACCAGTCGCTTAAGAGTACCGCCAGCAGCGCCACGATCGAACGAGGTGGCGCAGTGGATGACACACGGCACTAGTAAACGGGGAGACGGCTGTTCCAAACTGCGTCCAGCCATCCTGATTTAGGTTGTTCTTGATTTTCCTAAATCGTTTCCGGCAAATGCCGGGGTGGTTTCTTTGACAAAGGGCGCGGCAGTAGGATAAGCTATATGGAAAGACGGGTAATATACAATATGTACAAGAACCTAGAGGGAACAACGAGAGTGGTCCATGAAGAGTCAAGTGCCAGGATTAAAAAGGATATAAGACATGGATGTAGCCTTTCACTCCCTCTGTTGAACCTATACCTCGAGGAAGCAACGTCGGAAATTTAAATAAAAATTCAACAGTGGAATCAGAGTCAAGGGAAAAGAATATCAGTGATAAGATTGCTAACCACATTGCTATCCCCAGTGAAAGTGAAGAATTATAAGATCTGCTGAATGGAACGAACATGCTAATGAAATATGGATCGAGAGCAAATCGAAGAAAGCCACAAGTCATAAAAACTAGCAGAAATGAGAACAGCGACAAACCTGACATCTGGGTTAATGAAACTTCCTGGCAGATTAAAACTGTGTGCCGGGCCGAGACTCGAACTCGGGACCTTGCCTTATGCGAGCATGTGCTCTAAAATCTGAGCTACCCAAGCACGACTCATACCCCGTCCTCACAGCTTCACTTCCGCCAGTATCTCGTCTCCTACCTCAGAACTTCACAGAAGCTCTCCTGCGAACCTTGCAGAACTAGCACTCCTGGAAGAAAGCATATTGCAGAGACATGGTTTAGCCACAGCCTGGGGGATGTTTCCAGAATGAGATTTTCACTCTGCAACGGAGTGTGCGCTGATATGAAGCTTTCTGGTAGATTAAAACTGTGCGAGCACTTGCCCGCGAAAGACCAAGGTCCCGATTTCGAGTCTCGGTCCGCCACACAGTTTTAATCTGCCAGGAAGTTTCATGTCAGCGCACACTCCGCTGCAAGGTGAAAATCTCATTCTGGAAAAATATGGATTAATTATCACGAAGCAGATGAAGTTAAGGAACTTTGCTACCTAGGTAGCAAAATAACCCATGATAGATGGAGCAAGGAAAACTTAAAAATCCGACTCGCACCGGCAAAAATGGCGCACCTGGCCAACAGAAATCTCCTAGAATTAAACGTAGCTCGTAATCTGAGGAAGAAATTTCTGAGAATGTACTCATATATTTGGAGCACAGCATTGTATGGTAGTGAAACACGAACTGTGGAACAGAAGAGAATCGAAGCATTTGAGGTGTGGTGCTACATACGAATGTTGATAATTAAGTGGACTGATACAGTAAGGAATGAGAAGGTTCTCCGCAGTATCGGAGAGGAAAGGAATATATGGAAAACACTGATAAGAAAAACGGACAGAATGGTAGGACACTTGTTAAGACATCAGGGAATAACTTCCATGGTACTAGAGGAAGCTGTAGAGAATGACAACTGTAAAGGAAGACAGAGAGTGGAATACCTCAAGCAAATAACTGAGGATGTAGACTGCAAGCGCTACTACGAGATGAACATGTTGTCAGAGGAGAGGAATTCGTGGCGGGCTGCATCAAACCAATGAGAGGACGAATGACTTAAAAAAAGTGGAGAGCAGGGTGGATGTCTGTTGTGTTTCCTGATGACAGCTGTTTCTGTCTTGGTGCCGTTGATGGTGGTGTGTTAATTAGAAGGGGGGCCGACTGAGGGCCTGCGTTCAACTTATCTGCGTGCTAAACACGCTGGACCTACATCTGGAGTTACGGTCTGGGGTCAGATTTCGTACGGCAGCAGGAGCACTGTCGTGGTTATCACACGCACTCTGACTGCAAAATTGTAATTCATTCTGGTGATTCAAGCTGTTGTCCTGCCTTTCATGAACAGCATTCTCGGAAGTAATATTTTGAAGAATCAGCCTCAGTTGCACAAATTTTTAGACTTTACCAGGTTTCGGCTAAATTAATCTAGCCTTCTTCAGAAGCATAAAATTACTATAATGTTGACTACGCCTTACTCTGTCATGTTATAGTAGTTTTACGCTTCTGAAGAAGGCTAGATTAATTTAGCCGGAACCTGGTAAAGACCAGAAAATTTGCGCAACTGAGGCTGATTCTTCAAAATATTAGACTATCTCATTTGCTGACGGGGCTGCAATATGCTAAAAATTCTTAGATCCTAGGAAGTGTTTTTCAACAGGGTAACGCTCGCCCACATATCGGGGTTGCAACCAACGCGCTGTACAGAGCGGTCTGCTCGATCACCAGATCTGTGTCAAATCGTACACATGTGGAACATCATCGGACGACAACTGTAGTGTCATCCATAAACAGTTTAACCGTCCCTGTACTGACCGACCAAGTGCAACTGGAATGGAACTTCATCCTCCGTCATCTGTATAACACAATGTATGCACATTTACATGCTTGAATACAATATTCTGGCGGTTATTAATGTGCCAGAATTTCACATCTGCAATGGCTTTTCTCGCGCTTGCATTAACCTGTGATCTAGTAATGTTAATAACTTTAAGCATGTTACCTAGACAAGTGTATTCCCGAAATTTCATTAGTCTACATTAATTATTTTTCGGTGTTGTGAGTTTTTTCAGTGAGTCTATTTAGAACGCGCGACTGTCAATGCGGCGGATTTTGTGTATACCCTTGATCGATTACAACAAACAGTCACGCTTGGAGCGTTAGCATCGCTTTACACAATCGGAAGATACTGAACGCGTCGGTAAATTTTCCAATACGAGAAGGAAAATGTAATTAAAGTAATAGCCAGTATCCTGTTAATGTCAACGTGTAAAATAAAATAGTACAATGTAATATCAGTATACATGATTCACAGTAGCAGAGTCGAAATCGTTTGGTATGGGAAGTGAAAAGTGACCTGATCTGTTAAAGCTCACAGGAATTGATAACGAGTACACCGTGGGCTTGGACGAAGTTTCTGAATTATGATGCTTTGCGTAGATTGTAATTCGTTTCAAAAGTTTTTTGCCGATTTCAAACACATCTTGATACATTAAAAACTAGACACGTTTTTTTACAATCTTATAGATATTTAATACTGCTTCTACAATTCAAAGAGACACAATTAAATGCGAAATCCTCATTCGCGGTTTGAACATGCTTCTACATTCGACATATGCGATAAAAAAGCGTTTTTAAGTGTGTTTATACATGAAAGACGCTTGGCAGCGCTGCAGTGGCGGTTACAAAAAAAATGCGAGAATTTCGCGACTGTTTCTGATTGGGTGTCGTTGACAACTGAACACCTAATGTCAGGAGTCTGCTAGGAGATGAGTGAAGCCGGTGCAGTGTCGACGTGTACTACTCTCACACTGAGGGAGTTAATGCCGAGACTGCGCGCTGTGTTAAGTTGTTTACAGTTACGTATTGCCGAATCACAAATGTAGGAACTGCATGGATTTTCAGAGAAAGAAATGTGTGAAACTGGGCACAACAATGAGCAATGTTGACTTCCCATTGCAGTCATATTGTACCAAATCTTGCAAAAAATCTACTATTGGAAAAAACATGTTATTCGATACATGTAAAATAACGTTGCAGCAAACTGTTATTTTAGTGTCTGACTGGGTTAAAGAAAATACACTGCCAATTTCACACACATTTTGATACATTAAAAACTAGACAGGTGAAACTGTCCAGGATGAAATTCTGGGTAACGAGTAAGATAAGTTAAATTGAATTTAATTCCATCGCTGGGGGGTGTTCATCTTTTGTCGTTGTTGTTGTCAGCGCTGTAAACAAAGTTGATATCGTTCATCTTTTGTCGTTGTTATTGTCAATGCTGTAAACAGAATCGATATGTGACGCCGTGACAATCACGCATTCGATATATATCGCTTGCAAGTGATCTTAGAAATTACCTACGGCTGTACCATTTCAGACCTTAGAAATGTATAAGATTTTCCAGTGTCGTAGAATCATTTTATTAAATAACGTTGTGTGTGTGTGTGTGTGTGTGTGTGTGTGTGTGAGAGAGAGAGAGAGAGAGAAAATTCAATACTTAGCCTGTGTTAATGGTTTTCCTACATTATTAATTGCCTACCAACAGTAGGATCCTTTTTCTACCACTATAATAACCGAGCGTCATGTTATTAAAAGAGAAATAGACTTCTCCATACAATGTGATAAAAAGTAAAACTGAAATTTTGCTCTTCCAATGAGAAGATTAACTTTACTAGTTGAGTGAAAAATATTACGTCACTTTTATAGTTTAACTATATTCATTGTCTTTTTGAGAGCAAAGTTCGTTAAGTAACTAAATAATTATGGCAAACTGTAACAAAAGTTTATACTCTGAATCAACTGTTTTATTAAGTTGTTGGTATTTATTGCTCTTCTGTTTCCTCTCTGCATTTGTACTTCCGGTGTTGCCTCATCTAACTGCTGCTGACTGCGACCTTTATTGTGTTTAACTTTTATACTTCCTGGTAACGAACTTTAATCATTAGGAAGAGATGGTTAGGAAAACACGCTACCAGTGAACATTATTCTGAGATAAGTTTCGTAATCATTATCGCATCATCTTCTGCATTTAGTAAGTCGGTTTTGGTTTTTGATGATTTTTAAAGTGTTCAATGTAATGGTGATTAATTATGAAAAATCTTCTAATCACTTGCTGATTTAGCTAAGCTCCCGTATACTTAATGACTATTGTCACCGACGTACTTTCATTAATGGTTACGTACGTTCACTTTCAATCAACACAGACAGTTTCAACTATTGCCTCTAAATGGACTGGTGACCGTAGTATTTCATTTAATAACTACAGTTTCACTGTATTTCAGTTTCATAATTCACAAAAACTTCAGAAAACTAATCAAAGTTAATCACCATAATTGTACAGTTTTGTTTCTGTTCGTTATCAACACATTATATTCCTTTATCGTTATAACGGTCAGCAGTCAGTAGTACACTAGTCTGTATTATGTCGGTTCGTATTTTTCGGTTTTCGTACTTTATCCGATAATTACATACGTTTGAATCACGGTCGATTGTTAACATACGGAAAAGTGCAGGTAGATTACACACTCTCATCTTCCCTGTTTGTTCTACAACAGTTCGTCCAACTCTCTGGAGTGAGTACTGCTTCACAACAGATACGTTTCGCTAGTTGAAAAACAACGATGATGTTACTTTAAGCGATATTTTGTTTTATGGAGATGTAAGATTTCGCAGATATCCATTCATAATCGGCGATTTCTTTTGTAGCAGGCTGAAAACGTTTCGTTGTATCTGCCAACGAACTGCCAGTGATCGTTCATTGGAAGACCATGTACCCTAATAGGTACCGAGTGCCACGTCTTCTCTGGAACATGTTAAACAGTATTTGGCATGACAATATTTTGCATGACATGAATTACCGATAAAATTGGTGTCAAGTTTAGCGCATAATATGTGTTGGATTCTTCGAAAGCATACAATTACTCGTATTTGAGGAGTCAGAAGTATCTTTCCACTGCCGTTCAGAGCTTCAAACATGGAAGACAGAGCATAATTATAGGTAAAGGAGAACTGTTGAAGACCTAAGAAGTGCTCACTTTCTATTAAAGGTTGATAGTCAAGCAAATTATATTTTCTACTGTGATAGATCAGTTGACTACATCTGGCAACCAGTATATTACGTATACTACGTTACAACGATAGCGAGTTCTTAAAAAGAATAATAAAAGTAACAGAAGGAATTGCACTACGTATTGTAGCTGTGGTTTGTGATATGGGAGCAAAAAAATTGAGAGTGGAAGCAGCTTGTGCTATCAAGAAAAAAACATATTTTTCGATTCAGGCTAATGGCGCCAGAATAGTAGCAGTATTCTGTTTCCCACTGGTTGCTGGAATTGCCAAGAAACCATCTACCAAACGAGGGGTAGTATTTTTCAATTTCTTGTATTTTCGTGTTTTGTTCAGAAAGTATGAAATATAATGTGTTTAAATGTCGATCTAAGTTCTATTATCATAAAGAGTATATAGATCAAGAAAAAGCAGAGAAATTTCAATTTTTGCTAGATCCCTTGTGTAATTTCTAGGGAATCTTGTTTTCGCTCCGCTCAAATCTTTGTCAACAGTTCAATATCGTATTAATGTAGCTTCCTATGCACAAAACACCTAGGCCTCCAAGAGATGAACTTCTTGGCAGTTTACAAATTTACATAGGCAGCAGCAGCTGTTCGTGAAATATTTCAATATCCCCTCAAATTACTAATTAACAAATTAAATCTCTTTTTGCAAAATTATACTTCATGTTGGTCTGTTCATACCCCATTTGTCCATTTCCCACTATCCGTTTGGCGGTGAAAATTCGACAAAATTACCTGAGATCAGTAACTACATTTTTCTTAATTACTCTGAATATTTTCGGGCATTTAAAACACTTCTTACTTGCAAAACTAGACCATACGTTCTTCACTTTTACACCCCACTTGTCCATTTCTCGCTCTTCTTTGCCTATGAAAATTAGGACAAGAATCCATTACATAAATTCTACCTAGTCTTGTTTTCACTACGCTCAAATATTTCAGCAAATAAAAAATGTGCAAAAAATAAAACCGACGGAATACAGACGCCTAAGAAAGCATTGTCAGGAAGTGCAAAATGGTTAAGCAGGACTGGCTAGAGGATAGATTAAAGGCTGCAGAAGCATACATAACTAGGGGAAAAATGGATGTTGTTTATACGAATATTACAGAGACCTTTGGCGACCAGATAAGCAACTGCATGAGTCTCAAGAGCTGAGATGATAAGCCAGTAATAAGCAAAGAAGGGAAAGCTCGAATCTGGAAGGAATATGCGAAGAGGCACTACAAGAAAGACTGACTTGAATCAAAATTGTTTAAATGGTAGAGGAAGTAGATGAAGATGACATGGGAGATAAGAAACTGCGAGAAGAATTTGACAGAGCACACAACGATCTAGGTAAACAAGGTTCCTGGACCACACGAATTTCCCTGAGTATTATTGGGATCCTTATGAGAGCTACCATGGTAAAACCATTCAACCTGGCCTACAAGATACGTATGTGAAACAGGTGAAATACTTTCATTTTTCTAGAGGGATGTAATAATTCCAACTCCAAAGAAAGCAGGTGCTGACAGGTGTGCATACCACCGAACCATCACCTTAATAAATAAAAGCTGCAAAATACTGGCACGAATTAGTTTTAAAACAATGGAAAATTGAGTGACCGTAGGGGAAGACTAATTTCGGTTCCGCAGAAATGTGGATGCATGAAGGGCAGTACAGACCCTACGACTGGATTGAAGAAAGACAAACTTCCGTTTGCAGCATTTGGAGATTTAGAGAACTCTTTAGAAACAACATTGATCGGAGGACACTCTTTGAAATTTTGAAAGTTGCAGCGATTAAATACAGGGAGCAGAAGGTTATTTACAACTTGTACAGAGACCACAATCGAAGAACATGAAAGAGAAACCGCAACTGAGAAAGAAAAGAGGCAGGGTTGTAGGCTACATCAGAGGTTATTCAGTCTGTAAGTTGAGCAATCTGTGAAGGAAACCAAGAAATGATTTGGAAAGGGAATTCAAGTTCAGAGAGAAGAAATAAAAACTTTGATATTTTGGTATGATATTGCAGTTCTATCAGAGACAGCTAAGGACCTGGACGAACAGTTGAAAGGATGGATGCTGTCTTAAAAAGGGATTATAAGACGAACAACAATGAACGTAGAAAAAGGGTAATGGAATGTACTCCAATTAAAGACAGGCGATGATGAGGGAATGTGATTATAAAATATTACACTGAAAGTAGATGATGAATTTTGCTGTTTAGGGAACGAAATAACTGATATTTTGTAAGACATAAAATGCAGAATGGGAATAGTACTCGTAATAACAGCATTTCTTAAAACGAGGAATTTCTTACCATCTTTTGCAAATTTATACGTTAGGAATTTTTTTGTGAAGCTGTTTGTATGGCGGTAACCTTGTACAGAAGCGAAACACGGACGATAAGCAGTTCTGACAAGACAAAAGCAGCTCATGAAATGTGGTATCATAGAAGAATGCTGAAGATTAGATGGGATAGATCTAAAAAGAAACAAGGAAGTGCTGAATCGAATTGGGAACAGTGGAATTTATGGCACAACTTGATTAAAAGAAGGGATCTGTTGATAAGACAGCAAGTAATTGTCAAAATACTAATGAAAGGAAGTGTGGGGAGTAAAATCTGTAGAGGGAGACAAACGACTGAAAAGACTGGTCAGATACAAGCGCATGTGTGTTGTAGTTGCAGAGATGAAGAGACCTGTACAGGACATACTAGCATGGAGAGCTATATAAAATCAGTCTCTAGACTGACGACTATACTAACAACGACTTGTTGCAAAATCGTGGGAAATTAAGTAGACTAATCCTAGATAAATTGAAGGAATCGAAGGGTGCTCAGGGTTCAGAAGGAGCGTTAAGCATTTAAGTGAAGCAGAGGAAAGAATTGGGTAGCTATGAGAAATGAGGTGTGAAGGCAGTTGAGGTTCAAAGGGGTAAAAACCAAGGCTTAGTAGAAATTATTATCCAAAAGCAGGCGAAAAGGAAAACAGATGTCTAAAAAATGAAACTGACAGAAAACACAAAATGTCTAAACAGGAAAAGGTAGAGGACACAGGCTGTAGAAGCAACTTGGCTAGTTGGAAGACTGATGTCACCTACAGAAAGCCAAATGACATTTGGAGAAGAAAGGAGAGCCTGTTTGAATCTTAAAATAAGTATTAAAGAAGGAAAGTCTAAGAAACGAATCGGTATGTAGAGGAATATATAACTGAAATAAACTTAAAGACAATATCGCAGAAAGAGAGGAGGAAGTAAATGAAGATGTTGTGGGAAATTTCATACTCTGAGAACAATTTAACAGAGCTCTGAATGACCTAAATTGAACTAAGTCCGCCAGAGCAGACGACGTTCCCTCAGAATTGCTGAGCTACTTGGTTGACCCAGCCATGACACAATTGTTCCACCTGGTGTCAGATAGCGGGAATAACCTCAGACTTCAAGAATAGTACAGAAATTCCAATCCCAGTTTCATCAATTGATAAGTTAAGGTTGCAAAATAATGACAAGAACTAATTACAGAAGAGTGAAGGAACTGACAGAGACCGGCCATGAGAGGAGATCAGTTTTGGTTCCGGAAAAATGTAGGAACACACGAGCAGTACTGATCATAAGATTTATCTTTGAAGATAGATTAAATTAAGGCAAACTTCGTTAATAGCATGAGGAAACTTAGAGAAAGCTTTTGACTGTGTTCACTGGAATATATTCTTTAAAATTCTGAAAGTAGCAGGGGTAGAACACAGGAAGCAAAAGGCTATTCAAATATTGTACAGGAACCAGACTGCTGTCGTAAGAGTGGGAAGACACAGAATGGAATAAGTGGTTGAGAAGAAAGTGAGACAGACTTGTAGCTTATCTCCGATGTTAACTAATCTGTACATTGAGCAAGCAATAAAGGAAACTAAGGAACATTTAGAATGCGAATTTAAATTTAGGGAGAAAGGATAAAAACTTAGATTTGCTGATTTCATTTTAAATGTGTCAGAGACAGCAAGGTCTTGGATGAGCTGTTCGGAATACTCTCGTAATTTTGCTTCTCATGTTATCTACATACATCGTAATGTTTATTTTTGCGCAATCTCCAAATGATTTCATGTAGCCAAACAGTATTACAGAAAACAAGCAATATGGACAGTTATAAGTGGCTCTGAGCACTATGGGACTTAACATCTATGGTCATCAGTCACCTAGAACTTAGAACTACTTAAACCTACCTAACCTAAGGACAGCACACAACACCCAGCCATCAAGAGGCAGAGAAAATCCCTGACCCCGCCCGGAATCGAACCCGGGAACCCGGGCGTGGGAAGCGAGAACGTTACCGCACGACCACGAGATGCGGGCGACAGTTATAAGTGAGTATTTAGCTTGC
Source organism: Schistocerca piceifrons (assembly GCF_021461385.2). Taxonomy (NCBI): domain Eukaryota; kingdom Metazoa; phylum Arthropoda; class Insecta; order Orthoptera; family Acrididae; genus Schistocerca; species Schistocerca piceifrons. The sequence continues at coordinate 660,982,241 of NC_060138.1, forward strand.
ATAATAACTGTCTGAGCAATATGTGATTCTTTGAGCGAAGGAATGTTGTAAATAATTTCCGGTGAAAAACTAAGAGCAAGTATAATATTGTGTTGTCACTCACTGGAGCAACATGGTTTATAAAACGCAGGATGTTATGCTTAGACATTTTCTGGAAAAATGGCTCTATTTCCGTTTCAGTCGCATTAATAATAGAAAATAAAATGAGGATCACAGGAAACAACTAGTAACAATTAAGTTGAAACTCTTTGCCTCATAATATCTTCCAAAAGTACAAACTGAAATAATATAGTGTTAGTAGAGACATGCAGCAATTTTGTCAGAGTATCAGGTCAGGTTAGATGTTTGTTAGGAAGGATAAAGCGTTTTACGTAGACCACTGTGTTTTCCCTTTGTTAAAATGCCGATGAAATATGAGACAGATTTCACACTTCTTTTCTCAGCAACTATACCTCCACCAGAATCGAAAGTGGCCCACTTCCGGAGTTATGAGGACATCCTGTTCTTTTACTATGAATGTCTTGGAACTGTTGTGGAATATGCCAAGACCACTAACTCTGAAAACACAACCGTAGTTAATCTTGATTAAACCTGAGAGTCAGAATGCAAGATGGTTTCATATTTCTTATGTCGTTAGCTAGACGAACGACTAACTTCGGAGATGTAAAAACTCTTTTTTAAAATGCTTTGAAACTTTACTTTCCCAATACAATCTAATTTATGGGCTTTACTTCTCGTTTTAACAAGTTAACTACTCCTGCGCTAGTACAATAACCTCGAGAAAGGGCTCTCATCACTATGCTATTAAGCACCCAACAATTTTTAATCTATCAATCCATCCATCCGCTTCACTACTTTCCACTATATCTAACTTCATGCTATCAATTCCCTCTTTTAAATTCTCTAACCCACCTACCACATTAAGGGGTCTAACATTAAATGGTCTGGCCCGTAGACTGGCAGTATTGTTTTTCCTGATGATTTCCGCTTCCCGAGTAGACCCGCTGGAGGATCCGAATAAGCTATTATTTTAGTTCCGGAATATTTTACCGACGAGGATACCATCACCACAAAACCATACAGCAGTGACACACGCCATCGGGAAGAAAATCACGACTGTAGTATCCCCTCGCTTTCAGCTGTTCACAGTACCAGCTCAATGAGGCCCTCTTCGTTTATTTTCCAAGGCCACATCAGTCAGTAATCCAGTCTGTTGCCACTGCAACCTCTGAAAAGACTACTACCCTCTTCAGGAATTACATATGAGTTCTGGTCGCTCCACAGATATGCCTCTTTTGTGGTTGCACCTAAGGTACAGCTACCAGTATCGTCGAGGCATGCGTGCCACTCCTCCTTGGAAAAGTCCATTCTTCATGGTGGTTGCAGAAGTATAATCTGAGAAAAGGACAAATTATGCATTCTCTGACAGTTCAACTGACTGCTCATGTATGTACATAATAAGCAACAGATAGCTCAAACTGTACGATTTTAGTAAACTACTGTGTTTGGTTCGCATTCCATCTTTTGTTATGTACATAACTGTAACAGAAATGATACACTAAGGTTTACATAGTATAGATATGTTGAAAACCGTGAACCTGCTTTACTTACTGTTCCGGAAAAGTTTAATTATGATATAATGAAGTCATGTTTCATAGAACCATACACAAACTTCAGCTCTGTAAAAATGCAGTTCCAATTGTAATAATTTATGGTTCAGTGATATCATCTATGATACCAGTTCTCCTGTCTGCCCTGTTTGAAAGTTTTCCTGTACTAAGTCTGTATAAATTCTACGGTACGCGATGTTGACGAAAATTTTTGGAACTATTAGCGATAGTGAAACGTCTCAGTAATTTTTTACTAGTATTTCATCTCTCTCTTTGTGAACAGTATGTCTAATTCAGTCTATAAAATAACATTTATAAAAAGACAAATAACATATCTCAAAATAACCTAATTAACATACAAATGAAGACCTAAGCTGTAAACAATGATAAGGAACAGTCGATGATAAACATAGTTATTGCATGCAAAACATGGTAAGTCATGTGCTTTATTCATATTAGCTGTAATACCACGATAAGCTGTAAAATGACAGCTTTCTCTCGAATGTCATAGTTTCCTAATTGTAACTTTGTCAGAAAGTGTGCACGTAAACAGTGGTAAATGCCAAAAACACGTCTGCTAGTAGCAGTAATGCGTTCATGCCAGGAAAATGCTTTTGAAGGACGATTTGTATAAATCCGAGTATGATGTGAGTAACTAAGATGAAAATCTTGAACATGTTCCTGTAAGGAAATGAGACTAAAAAATTGTTACTAACAAAGGAAATATAGATAAGTCTTTAAGGAAATAAAGAATTTTAAGCTGTGTCCCTTAACACTGTTTATGTCAATTTACGTGACAAGGTGATGACCGAGATGCTAAGGGCCTTGGTTAACATTGTTTATATGGAGTAGTAGGGTATCTTGTAAGAATAATTTCGTTTTCTGCTGAATCATAGATTAATTTTTGGGACTGTCAAACTTTATTATTGATATAATTATAAATTCAAATCTTAGTATCAAAAACTGAAACAATTTGGACCTTTTAAATTTGTATTTTTTAGAAGTTTTGTGGTACAGCACCATGATTCGCCCGGCGAGTAAACATCGGTAAGTCAGTGCGAACTCATTTTAATTGCACGCAGTTTAATGGTAACCAATGTTAAATATCTATTGACAAATTTTAAGCATAAAATGTTTGGTAGAATTTACCATTTTAAATATATATTGTTAGTATAAATGTATTTATAACAATAACTTACGTCAATAAAAAAATCATATTGCATGTACTTGACATATCTTATTTATGAAATTTTGTTGATACTTGACAGCGCATTTTTTTTCAAAACAAGCAACTTAACTCTTACCATTATGCAACTACCACTTTTTTATCATAACAATTAGAACACTTTTTAAGAGATTACATTGAAAACTTGTTTTGGAGGTTTTGGGTGTTTAGTTTAATATTAATAATGTAGTTTTGGAATACTTTTCTTGAAAATCATCCACTATCTACTATGACAGAGTTCAGATATAAATCATTCGCTGTATTGCGAATATAATGAAAACAGAAACTTACAGTGTACGTGAAAGAACACCATTAGTAGGTCACGTCGACAAAATCTAAGAGATCACGTAAAAAAGTCTGTAATTTTGAGTTAGAGCACTCACTGTTTACCTGTAAAGAAATTTCTTCAATTCTCCTGATTTGTTTTTTCTTGTCTTAATGCTTCCTATACTTCAAATAGTACATGCTGTGTTGCTGGAGGAATTTATTATTTCTTCAGAATGCGTTATCTTGATGCTTTGACGATTTTGCGGGTAATTTTACAACACAATTTGTGATCTTGTCACCATTCGTGTTTCTTGATGCTAGGTACAGTTATTACATGACATGTTATATGTTTTTTGAGCACTAAATATGTTGTGTACATCTTACCAGTCCATTATTTGCAAATACATGATTAATTCCTCATTTAATTTTTCATTTATTGTCCTTATAGTTTTCATGTTCTTTTTATTTGTATCATGCACGTAAACAGTTCAATATCACCAAGTGAAAGACAGCGCCCACAGAATTTTCACAACAGTTTAATGATCTCAATGTATCTACAAAAAAGTTATCACTAACATTGCTGCTGGTCCTCCCAACTTTTTTTGGTAAATGTATAAAGGGATTTTAGATTAATGAAATGGCAGGGGACTCAAGTACAGCTCTAGAAAATTTAACTGAAGATATTAAGTAAAGCTATTTTTATTCAAATGGACTGTATTTATAAGCCTATCAAGGCCTCTGTGGCCATTATCAAAGGAAGAATATGTTACAAAAATTCATGTAAAATACAAATTACGAATTTTTTGATTCCCTATATATATATATATATATATTGTAGCAGTCACCCTTTGGGTCAGGAATTTTAGTGGATGTGGAAGTTGAGTAGGTGAGATGGTGATGCTACTAGTGTAGGAGACTGAAATCTTGAGCTGGTGTGGATGGCTGTCATATGCTCTAAGGCGCCAGTGAAACATCTCTGTTATCAGTGGTTTCACGGTACAGTTTGTCTTCTTCAGCGCCGCAGTAGGTGTGCTTATTCGTCCGCCCGACTGCGACAAGGAAAGCAGACATAGGAGTCCTGCATGCTGCACCTGTGGTGCATGTCAGGATCCAGCAGCGATGCGATGCAGTGGCCAGTGCAAGAGTCACTAGCAGCTAGTGTTGCCTTCCCTAACAATCTTGAACAGGAATGTGCGCTTAAGCGAATGTCGATAAAAAATCACAGACAGCGGAAGTGGAAGCCCAGGACCGTGTCAGCAACACAACATACAGTCAGAGAGGTAGTTTTACGTGCAGTGAGGTGCTCTGGGGTCACGCCCAGCAGGCTGTAGGCGGTAGTTTTGCAGTCACTCGAAAATGGTTCAAATGGCTCTGAGCACTATGGGACTTAACATCTGAGGTCATGAGTCCCCTAGAACTTAGAATTACTTAAACCTAACTAACCTAAGGACATCACACACATTCATGCCCGAGGCAGGATTCGAACCTGCGACCGTAGCAGCAGCGCGGTTCCGGACTGAAGCGCCTAGAACCACTCGGCCCCCACGGCCGGCGCAGTCACTCGGTACAGCCTTTCTGCAAGGGAAGGCCCGGGTTTGCCCACATCTTCTTCAATCACAGTGGTGACCAGACAGCAGTGGCAGCTTGTTGTGGGTAGGTGTCATTACAGTCGGCTGGTTGTGGTCTCGGAGGCAAAGTCTTCTCTCGGCAGCATGGAGCACATCATGATTCGCCAGTCGGGTTATCCCGTACCTAGCGAGACTGTCAATCCGTCAGAATCAGCGTTGTAGACTGAGTGATCAAACACTAGGACTGAGCTTCAGAAATGGTCGTATTTAAGCTAGCCTTAACGTTATTATCCGGAGATGTGAGCGGACTTTTCCCCGCTGTGGTGTCTCAGTTATTGTCATTTCTCCTTGCCTTCGCAATTACCGCTCGTGCTAGTAAGCTGTGTAGCAGGCAGCTCGGATGTTGCATGTTATGTCTCTGTAGGGCAAGGCTCGCAGAATGACGCATTCTGTGCCGTCATGCTGCACTACTTGCACTTGTTGACTACGGCTCGGATCCATGTGACAATATACTCGTTATACGAGCGCCACCTCTCGTCTGCAGTAACGCAGGTTCTGCGTGCCCCAGACACGCTGTGAGACGGATCTGATTCTCTGCCACCTACGCCAAGTAATAACTTTAAAAATTACTGGGAAATTGAATTTGCTGTGCAACAATTCTCCCTTATTCAAGAAATTCGTCCCGAATATTACTTCTACATATATACTCCGCTAGCTACCAAGCGCTGTGTGGCGGAGGGCACAATTCGCGCCAAATTCATATTCCCCCCACCCCTCTGTTCCACTGGCGGATCGCGCGAGGGAAAAACGACTGTCTGAACGCCTCAGTACGAGCTCTTATTTTCATTATCTTCGAATGGTGATCATTGAGCGATTTGAAAGTTGGTGGTAATAATATAATTGAGTAGGTTAGAAGCATAACTCACATGCTCCAAAAACATAAATTTTCACAAATGACTAAAAATATGTTTTACATGCGTCGTGCGCATGTTCCATATATTGACATCAGTATGTGCAGGAACAATGGCTATAAATCATTATGTATATTTCAGATTATGTTTGCTTATTGAGAAATTACAATTATTTAAGTTTATATTAAGGATCATGTGAGTTTCGTTGAGCTATGGAACATATAACTTTTGACAATCCCCATTTTGGGTCTTGTGAGTTTTGGTACTAAGCTGTTTGGACGATGTTGGTTTCGCGGGAACTATTGTGTTGCGACTCGATATGCAACACTTTTTGGTTCCGACTGCAAGCCACTTTCTCTTCTACGGTGTATATTTAATATTACATTCCGATGTTATTCGTGATATATACCAATTAATCATCTTTTATGGACTTTGCTTGTGTTAGTTTACAAAACATATTCTCTAGTTTGGAATACTGTTTGCAATTTCATAAAATAAATGTCTTCTGTCCACAATTCTTCAGTTTAATAATCAACTAGGTCGATGTCTGATGACGTTGCGAATTTCCACATACTTCAATATGAACTGATTCTGATAATCTCTTTCCGATGTTTTATAAAACAAATCATGAAAGTTTTTAATATCGTTCATAGAAAGTGAACAGCAATTAAATGCTCCTCCACGGTGTTGCTACCATGTCGGATACTGGAGCAGCACTGAACGTTTGTCCCTATAATGATAGAACAAACTCCACTGTGAGGTTCTTTTTATTTTTCAAAAATGGACTTAAAATATTGAGTTTGCGATTCTTCACTGTTAAGTTCCAAAGAAAGAGTCCTATACATTCTACGCGGAGGAACAAATCAAGCCAATAACAAGAATCAATTTAATTTGAAAACAATGAGGAAAACAGGATATTCTGACCTCATTCGTTTGGCTTCCTGACTTTTCCACATTTCTGGATGCTGTGAACGTTTCCTTGGCCTTCCTCTTTCTAAAGCGTTTTCTTCCATGACTTTTGTCTCAAATAAGTTTTATTCCAACCATTATATTGAGTTATATTCCCCAAAATAGCTGAACAGAACAGAAAACACACTACACTGGCATCAATACTTACTACTACACAAGAAAATGGCGAAGAGTGAGGTAATCGCTGATTGGTCAAGATGAGGTACGGGACAAAACTCACAAGGTCCCGCGGATCATGAGACTTTTGAAACTAACCATGAAGTTTAGCAACGATCTTGTGCCAAATGTGAATAACTGCTTCGTGAATTATGTTCTATGTGTAAAGCTTTATGAGAATATGTCAGCATCTCAATTTTCATTATTTTGGAGAATGTGAGTTATGACTCTAACCTACACATATATGCTCTACATCCTCGTTGAAGATCGGATTTCAGTATTTAGTGAGCAGCCCCTTCTGTTTAGCGCGCCGCCTATCTGCAAGTGTGTCCCACTTCAGACTTTCTTTGTACCAATAACGATTGCAGTTTACTTAGATTACATTGACACTAGTTTATACCGAGGAATCCCAGTTAACAACTCACGAAAATCAGTTACGTTACTTGTTCCTGTTTAAATCTACGTTTTACTCTCCAGAATTGTCGAGATCTGTCTCTTTCTACTTGCTATAATTTAATAACAGTTATTGGTACAATCGGCTTCAGTTCCTTTATTACGGTGTAAAGCCATTCCGTGGGGATCTGGTGCAAACGTAGGTATAAAGGATTGGCAGCTTTACATATCAAGTGTAAGTAGCGTACACAAGTTACCACAAGAAACATGGCAATGCTAGTGGGAGATACACTTATAATTATGATCGTCTGACGTCGTTTTTCCTGGAAATGTAGGATGTGTTCGGACATCTGTTCCATACGAATACGCTGCTTTTCTGATGCAATTACGTTATCTCTGGAGTGTAGGAGTTCCAGATTCAGAGTGGCGTTAAGAACGGTTAGATTTTGGGTAGCTAGCATATTCAAACGCTTTTCTGGCTAGTACAACACCGGCATTGATAACTATATCATGGCCATACCGGTAATGATTGAGCGTAACCGATAGTTAGCCTCGGCTACATCACAAGTTGTGCCATTTATCAATACACCGCTGTTCTGAAGTTCCATTCTTTCTATACCCCTAGGTTTTCATCTTCATAACAGTTGATGATTACGGCCTACGGTGCAAAGACTAAGTAAAGGCACTGGATTTTTGAAAATGTGGCATACATTCTTGCAATTCCCTGTGACATTGTCCTGCGTCAAGTCTACAATTATTCTTTGAGCTGTCTAAGATAGCATATAAGCTGCGGGAAAGGAACCTCCATCAATTCCATCCCATTTTCAAAAAGAGTGCCCACACGAGTGAATGACTTGCATGTTTACCCCTAACACATAGTATAGTATGAATGTAAAAGTACAAAAAATGAAAACAATAAGGAAAATATACTTAACAATACGTAATTATGATCTAATAGTTTCATAACCTCAGTGTATATGATGCTTGTGCACAGCAAAAGTGTTGGGTGGCGCATTCCTCTTAACCTTCCTTGGATTCCTTCTCTGCTGTGGCACTGGTACCCAAATTTGTGGTAAGGCACGGTCTATACCATGATATGGTTTTACCCTACTGAAATTTACAACGAATGTTTCAACTACCAACTGGATCTTAATTCTGACTGGGGAGGTCATTTCTACGATTTGATATAGACTACTTACTTCGTCAGTAATCTTTTGGTTTTCCCCTTCCTTTTTTTAAGGACTGATAAGCACACCCCCTGGCTGACTCTACAATGTGGAAGTAGTTTAGAGGCGAGATGCCCCAGTGGACAGCCCGTCAAAAACTGAACACAAATCAAGCATGAAAACAGGAAGGGAGTGTACTGCACTGTGAAAAAAGAAGGAAAATAAAATCAGTGAACGGTCCACACTCAAGATATGCAACATCGAGTGATTATAAACAGCCACGGCGTTGCAGTGATTTGTTAGCGTTGTTGGACTCCGAAAGGGGAGATCCGTGATCAAATCTCCCTCGTGCTCCATCATTAAAATTGCTACACCACGAAGATGACGTGCTACAGACGCGAAATTTAATCGACAGGAAGAAGATGCTGTGATATGCAAACGTTTAGCTTTTCAGACCATTCACACAAGGTTGGCGCCGCTGGCGACACCTACAACGTGCTGACTTGAAGAAAGTTTCCAACCGATTTCTCATACACAAACAGCAGTTGACCGGCGTTGCCTGGTGAAACGTTGTTGTGATGCCTCGTGTATGGAGGAGAAATGCGTACCATCATCACGTTTCCGACTTTAATAAAGGTCGCATTGTAGCCTATCGCGATTGCGGTTTATCGTATCGCGACATTGCTGCTCGCGTTGGTCGAGATCCAATGACTGTTAGCAGAATATGGAATCGATGGATTCAGGAGGGTAATACGGAACTCCATGCTAGATCCCAACGGCCTTGTATCAGTAGCAGTCGAGATGACAGACATCTTATCCGCATGGCTGTAACGGATCGAGCAGCCACGTCTCGATCCCTGAGTCAACAGATGGGGTCGTTTGCAAGACAACAACCATCTGCGTGAACAGTTCGACGACTTTTGCAGCAGCATGGACTATCAGCTCGGAGACCATGGCTACGGTTACCCTTGTCGCTTGCATCACAGACAGGAGCGCCTGCGATGGTGTACTCAACGACAAACCAGGGTGCACGAACGGCAAAACGTCATTTTTTAGGATGAGTCATGATGGTCGCATCCGTGTTTGGCGACATCGCGGTGAACGCACATTGGAAGCGTGTATTCGTCATGGCCATACTGGCGTATCACCAGACGTGATGATATGGGGTGCCATTGGTTACATGTCTCGGTCACCTCTTGTTCGCATTGACGGCACTTTGAACAGTGGACGTTACATTTCAGATGGGTTACGACTTGTGGCTCTACCCTTCATTCGATCCCTACGAAACCCTACATTTTAGCGGGATAATACACCACCGCATGTTACAGGTCCTGTACGGGCCTTTCTGGACACAGAAAATGTTCGACTGCTGCCCTTGCCAGCACAGTCTCTAGATCTGTCACCAATTGAAAACGTCTGGTGAGTGGTGGCCGAGCAGCTGGCTCGTCACAATACGCCAGTCACTACTCTTGATGAACTGTGGTATCGCGTTGAAGCTGCATGGGCAGCTGTACCTGTACACGCCATTCAAGCTCAGTTTGATCTGTTTGACTCAATGCCCAGGCGTATCAAGGCCGTTATTACGGCCAAAGGTGGTTGTTGTGGGTACCGATTTCTCAAGATCTGTGCACCCAAATTGCGTGAAAATGTAATCGCATGTCAGTTCTAGTATAATATATCTGTCCAATGAATACCCGTTTATCCTCTGCATTTCTTCTTGGTGTAGCAATTCTAATGGCCAGTAGTATATATATATATATATATATATATGTATATTCAGAAAATTATGAGCAGTCTGTCCGGTGATTGGCATGTCTGCTCGCTGCATTCAGATCTGCGTCTATGCCGTGGCGAAACGTCCAAACATCCGTTTGTTCGTTTGGAACAGCAGAATGTAAGGAATTGACTTCCAGAAGCACGACGTCCTATTTGCCACATGTTATGTGTTATGACTCTTGTGATCCGTTTAGGACGTTTAGACCTTTGAATTTCTATGTTGTAATATATTTCACACCCTTTTATTTGTTGCTCCCATTTCTATAAGAGGTCTATGCGGTATCTCACCTGCTCACATTATTCGTCACATTTACTTGCGACAATAGTGTGTTCTTATCACACGACTCATATTCTGTAACAGATGTATGGTGCGACAGTTGCCGAGACTACAGAAGGAGAACAGACACGTCAATGACCGGACGGAAAGTTCATAATTTTGTGAAAAAAAGAAAAAAAAGAAATTGGATACGAAGGAGATTTGAACACGGGTCTGGCGCTTCGCAGTCCAACACAGTTCCGCACAACCACGACACCACGGCGGCAGACATTCGCTAGATCTTGCACATCTTGAGCTTGTACCGTTCACTGTTTCTATTTTGCTTCTTTTTTTTTTTGCAGTTCAGTACACCTTCTTCCTATTTTCATGTTTTATTTGTGGTCAGTTTATGACGGGCTGTCCATTGGGCCATTTTACCACTAAATCTCAGAGGGGTGCGATGGGATTTAGGCTTGTAAGAGCAGTAGCGAGCATTACAGTGGTGTTGTGACGTGATCAGAGTTGAGACGTAACACACTATTGAAGACAATGTCTCCTGTATCGAAACATGTTAATTAGTCACCAAGTAAGAGGAGCGAGGCAATATCACAATGTGAAGAAGGTTATACTTACGCATAAACAGCAAAAAGTTTGGGTGGAGGCCCTACGAAGTAGGGTATGAGGAAAATATGCAAGAGGTTTGAAGAAACTAGGTCAATCTAAGTTCCTCCAAGAACCGCAGAAAACCAATACTGACTGGTCAAAACTGTCGCTTTTCCGTCGCTGGCGTACCGCAAAACATCGAAACTCGACGGGCAGCGCGACCTTCAGCTGGGGTGTACCGCATGTCAAAGGAGAAAATCGCAGCGCGGAAGACAAACTGATGGAAATTCAATGATTGACGAAATGGAAGGGTCAGAGAATAATTCACGGTAAAATACCACTAGAGCCATTTCAAAGATAACTTTCGATAGTTTTTGTGTAAATAAAGCCCTCTTTCTACAAAAAGTATTCTAGAAGATGTACAGGTTCGAAAGAATAAGAGAAAAATATATACTCAAAAACATGAAAATTACAGTTATAAATACACTCAAATATAGCTGTTAAGAAGCTCTGTCAAATGTCAGTTAGACAAGCATCTTAATTACAACAATTTAGCAATTAAACATACAAATAAATATTCAAGTTAATAACTATTTCCATAATTAACATTGCTACACAATGCAGATGGTAGCAGTGATCAAGATATATCACTGAGAGTTAGTGCTTGTTATGATTCCTCTGTGGTCTGTTTTTTGATCATATGATTATTTTCCTAATTTAGCTAATGGATGAATTAAAAACAGCAGCAAACGAGATAAAACCAGAAACACATAGAGATATCGTATTATAGTCGTCATCCTGACAAAAATTTTAGCTGCTTTCCCTGTTAATGTTAATGGACCAGAGCAGCATAAATTACGAGGCTAAGTCAATTATTATCCGCAATTTAGTTGTATTTTTGTTTATTTTGGTAGTACTGTCGTTTTACGTTTGTGACGCATGCTTTGTATATTTGTTGTTATCGATATCGCTGCCGTGCTGTTAATCATGGCTGCTCCGCTGACTATTTGCACCAAAGAAGATCCGTTTTTTGTGGTCGGATTGCGTATCAGGGGCCGTAATTCATCTAAGACTTTCGGTACAGTACAGGATAAGTGCTTTTCCACAACGGAGTGTCTACTAATGGATTGAAAAATTCCGAAATGGTCGCACAAATGTTATGCACGATGAAGGAGCCAGACGACCGTTTACCACCACAAATGAAGAAACCATCGAGGGTTCACGTGAAACGATTCTCTTATACAGACGATTAACTATTCACGAAGTGGCATATCGTCTGCAAATTAGTCACGATTCTGCCTACGAAATCAGCCACAACAGACTTGGGTTTCATAAAGTTTGTGCAAGATGGGTCCCAAAACAACTCACACAGTTGCATAAACAAACGCGCTTGGACATCTGCAAAAAACATTTAGATCACTATGGTAATGAAGGGGACAACTTCTTAGACAGGATCATTAATGGTGACGAAACATGGATTCATCATTACGAGCCGGAGAGTAAACGGCAGAGTACGGAATGGAAACATCAAAATTCGTCATGCAAGAAAAAGTTCAAGGCCCAACGGTCCGCAGGAAAACTGATGCTTACGGTATCTTGGGACGCACAAGTTCCAGTACCGGAACATTATGGGGAAAGGGGCACAACAATAAACAGTGTATGTTACAGTGAGATGCTTACTGTCAGGCTAAAGCCTGCAGTTTGAAGCAAACGCCGAGGATTGCTGTCAAAAGGTGTTGTGTTGTTGCACGACAATGCCCGTTCGCATACTGCTGCCCACACTGCTGGAACGCTCCAGAAACTCAAATTTGAAGTACTGGATCATCCTCTATGTAGTCCTGATCTTGCCCCTTCTGACTGTCACTTGTTTGGTTCACTCAAATAGGTAAAGAGGCCGTCGATTTGCTTCGGACGAAGCATTGAATGAAGCGCTGCATTCCTGGCTTGCAGCTTAACCGAGAACCTTCTTTTATGAGAGCATCAGGAAGCTTGTACAATGGTGGGCCAAGTGCGTAGAAACGCAAGGAGACTATGTCGAGAAATGATGTTCTTGTAAGTTTCCTGTTTGATTACAATAAAATTTTATAATTTCTTTGCTGATAATAATTGACTTACTCTCGTAATTAATATTTGGAGCTCCGTTATAGTAAAGTTACTGTGAGTTACCGTTTACATCAGTATGCAAGAATGTTTACAACAGTGTTTTTAGTTTATGCGTAGCTGAATTAGCATTAATTTTGTGAAATGACTGGAAGCTGCTAGAAGACAGTTAAATATCCTGTGTACAGAGGATGTGCATGAGGGCGTGTTGAAGGACCAGCGCTTATTTATGAGGAGGCAGTTCTTTAGGCAATGTTTGGACGAGTTTTGGACGTGCAGTTCTGGAGCTGAGTCGAATCCCTTGCATATATCTTGCGGTAATCAGTTAACAACACGTAGAAAAATTTCGAGTCCGCACAATCGATTTTTCGAAAGATTTCCTCGACCGTTTTGCATTTGTTAATTTCTGCAGAGTTCACGTCGGGAGCGTGCAGACATAACAAAATATGTGACTTGTTCGATATTACGATGTGTAATAAGGAATGTTTGAACTATATTGGAGAGTTCATGCAGGTGCATCGAGTGATGAACTGTGGATCGAGCTTGGCACGTTTCCACTTTACTTGCGACTTAACAGAACATTATTACGTGTTTAAATGAGACTTTGATTTGCCACGCCTAATCTGCGAATATCTGAAGCAATCAACTCCATACTTGGTCCTGTATGAAGAGATAATTTGAGCGTATTCAGTTTGAGAATATGCGTACTATTTGTTAAAACTGAAAATTCGTGTTAAAGGAACATTACTTGGTGTGAATAGTTCAGGAACCTATTGTATGAACGTTTCAGTGATATCGCTGACTGAAGAATTTCATTGGAGCACTTTGTGGCAGTTTGTAGTCAACTCCACGTGTACAGTAGAGGCAACTAATTTTGTAGGCCACTCTTCGTCTCACCTGTACGACAGTAGCTTAGTTATTTTTGGGATCATAAGATTGTGAATGGGTTAGATACGCAGCGACAACATCAAATACAACTTGTTAGCACACTCTGTTCAGTTACATACACATCGTATGCTTGGTTTCGGAAACTCTTTAGGTTCTCAAAAGTACCCTTGTTCATGTTTACTTTCACGTTTCCTTATTTCGCTGTCCATCCAGTTGTCTTCAGCTGCCCTGAATACAAAACTCAGCATCTCATTCTATGACTTTCATGCTGATCTGTACAATTACTCTGTCTTTGCGATCACTGTATATTACTTCAGTACTATTATAATTGAGTGTTATGACTACATTCAGTAGACGTAAGGGAAATACAAATTTATTTGAAGTACAATGAACTTATTAGATACATTTAGACTATCTCCTTTAGTCATAAAAGGGGACTTCTTTGATTAATTACTTAAATTTTCAGAATATTTAGAATATTTTATTTACGAAAAAGTGAGCTTTTTTGTGGGACTATTAAGTTAAAAACTATTTCAGTAGTACAGTTAGGTATAAATACAATGAATAATACAAATACACTATCTACATGCTTCCGATGTCATAGAACTGGCAGCAACGAAGCTGTGACAGAACGTTTTCTAATGTTGAGATCGCTTATCTTCTTCGTTATGTTGACTGTACGGCCATACCTGTAACAATGTGAATGATTACAAATACTGGTTTTGTTGCTCGTTTATGTTCGCAACAAGTTTTAACGACTAAACCACAACAGATAATTTATTGTATAAATATTTTGTACGCATCACTGCTGAATCAGTAGTATCAAAAGATGCAGAATAAAAATAAAATAAAAACAGAACACACATCATACCATTAAGCGCTGCTCGTAACAACCTTGACACTAATCTGGAAACATGCCATCGGCTCTGCATTATCATCTTTCAGTGTTAAACGGACGGGGAGAGTCAACTGGAAAAAAAAGAAAACAAAGATTTTTCGACGGAGTCACGAACAAACGTCGTATATGTTGCCTTCTACTTTCATACTTTCATGTTTTCTCAGAAAAATAATGGTAACCTGGGTATTATCTCCTTGCTATGAGCGTTCTCTTAGTGCGAAACTAAACCGTTTTCAGGAAACTATTGTATTATTCTCACTACAAAGCAACGTAAAATTTCACATAATCGTTGCAACAAACTGTACTTGTGTGTCGGATCAGGATTCGAACTCCTTTGTTGATTATTGTGAGCAGCGAACAAGCATCTGGACCACCCGTGTGCATATCTGTAACGACTCAATAATGTCTCAAAAATTACTAAATAATTAGCATCTAATTATCTTTCTCTAATTTCTTCGGAGTAAGAATAATAAGGGTTCGACTATTATGATTTCTATACTGCTAGGAACAGCACACACTCTGCTCATAGCTACAGCTAAATTATGAAAATGTCAGGTACTTTTAAGTGCTAGGTCAGAACAGCGATTGTGTTCTTTTAGGAATCCTTATTTCCTAGTACGTAAGTTGTACATAAAGAAGGAAATCAGTCTAATTCTACGATTAATGCAGAGGAAGATGTGAGACTGTAAAATGAAAAAAAAAAAAAAAATGCTCCGAGTCCATCACTGTTCTATCAGGACAATAATATAATATTACTTTTGTCCATTATGGACTTATAACGAAATACGCGACTATGAGCTACAGTTTTAGATATTAGTATTGTTATAACAAACATTCACTTGTTTTGCTGTTATTTGTTTCAGACTCGTAACTAGGTTCGTGGATAACAGCTGATCTCCAGCTGCTCAGTAGTTGCGAATTTTTCACAGGTTATTGTTGTGGCCATCAGTCCGAAGTGTTGTTTGATGCATCTCTCGACGCTACTCTATCCGGTGCAAACCTGTTCATCTCCGAATAACTACTGCAACATAAATCCTTTTGAACCTTCTTACTGTATTCATTTATTGGTCTTCCTTCATAACTTTCACCTACCATATTTCCCTCCAGAATTCAGTTGGTGATCTCTTGATGTCTCAGAATGTGTCCTGTTACTCGATCCCTTCTTCTAGTCAATTATGCCACAAATTTTTTTCTCCGCGGTTCTTTTCAGTGCCTTCTCATTAGTTACATGATCTATCCATCTAATCTTAAGCATTCTTCTATAGCACCACATTTCAAAAGCTGCTACACATATCTGCCCAGTAATTAGTGCTAATAACAATCCCATTGGACGAATTCGGGGTGTGCCGACCATTCAAGTGTTTACGCCAAATATCTTGGAAAAACGTGGGTCACACATGATTGTAGAGTGAGAAACGTTCATAGTTATGTTTGTTAACTGTGTCGTGAAAATTCAAGACGATAATTTTTATAAAATTTTCTTCTGGCTGTAGAGATACATAAAAAAATAACAACAAAACATTAAACTGAACCAAAGACTAATAGGTAGGTTGATCTCATTAAAGTTAAAGATTTCACTAATATGAAAGGATACTTCCTCTTTTCGGGATTTACCACGAACTTTAGGACACAACGTTCTACGCATCTGAAAGTTAGTTAATTCTTATCTCGTTATGAATACTAAACAATTTTAGTAGTCTATCTATGGCGATTCTACCTACAGTTCAAATTTCCGATACTACTCGGTGCTGCAGCGCTGTGATGCCATTAAGATGGGGCAGCTGGAAAACTTAAAAATCCAAGTTGACAAATGGCAGAAGAATAAAAATTAAATAAAGTTTACTGTGGGAAATTTAAAAATTAAATATAACGGAAAACTTAAAAATATTTCGAAATTAATCCGCTGCATGCGAATTTCTTGACTTCAGTTATATTAGGTATAGATCTAGCATTCAGTAGTGACATATGAAAACTTGTCCCAGACAGGGACTCGAACCCAGATTTCCCACATATCGCGAGCAAGCGCTATCCATGCACACTGCGCAGACGGACCCAAAATTCAATACGACACGCTGTCAACATCCTCATTTCGTAGTCCACTAAATTCATCATCTGAGCCTCGTAACGTTACTTGGAAATTTCGGGCATTCGAGTAGCGTGCACGGATAGCCAATGTGGTTGAGGCGATCGCTCGCAGTAAGTGGGAAACCTGTGTTCGAGTCCCGTATGGTGGAAATTTGCATGTCACTATTGCGTAGTAGCCCTATACTTAACAAAGCTGAAGTCAAGAAATCCGCAGATAGCACATTGATTTCAATGTATTTCATACGGTTGTGAATCGTCAGAAGTGCTTGTTCTTGCAGGCATGCACGTAAATATTAAATTCTAGGCGGGCGCACAACGATAACACTTTGGTCTCGGGTCTTCGTCGTTTCATTCTCACTGTTGCGAGAAGCCAAGTAATGTCGCGTGCATTAGGTGATAGATTTAGTGGACTACGAAATACGGATATTGACAGCGTGAGATGTCGAAGTTCCGGTCAGTCTGCGGAGCATGCATGGATAGCAGGGAAAGTGGTTAAGGCAAACGTTCACGAAAAACGCCAAATTCTGATTGCTACCCACAGCGGAGCATGTGTGACCTACCTCTACGAAAAAGTCACTGAAGAATATACTAAACCCTTAAAACAGGTACAAAGATGTTATACTCACTCGTTGGTGCAAACAGACGTCTTTTAGCGCACCTCCTCTACACAGAGACAGTTAAGTTTAAAAACACACAAAGGAAAATTAACAGGACGCACACCAAGATGGTTGACTTTTCCTTTTATCTAAGGATAACATGATGTGGCAACCGACTCGCAGGAATAATAAAGCTGCCAAGTACGTACATGTACTCGGTCTTCTTGAGCAGACCTCAATCTTTGCATACAGTTTCGTTCTTAAATTAGCGAAACCTTCGATACTAAGAATCACTCCGTAAAACGCAAGGCAATTGATAGAGAACATTGTCCCTCAGTACCCCGTCATAAGACTATCGCTAAAACGAATGATATTGCAAACAACTTACATAATCTCGTCACATTAGGCAACTGCAAGTTAAAGAACAATAACTTGTGAGAGTGAGAGAAAACAGTTATTCACATACTGTAGATTATTGTTTACCAGGCGTACTGTGGTGGATAATCGTAGACGGGTTTAGAGCAGTGTCAGGTTCAGTGAGAGATGGACAGACAATTAACTGCTGTGTGAACTGTGTCAGTTATTAATCGCCAGAGGTTTGTCGACCACAAGGCTAATCCAAATACCTTAGCAGTCTACAATGCGTGCTGATGACATCTTTGCTATTAAACACTGGGTGAAGTATTACTACGGTTCGTAGTAATGATGTATTGGGTTTGAAGTTAGCAGAAATATGATATCATTGATATATGGGCAGAAGGCATTGTGAAGGCGCAAGTACGCAAGACGACCAAGCACAAATACATCACTTAGCGGTTATCGGAGGGGGCCCTTTACACGGCGAGCTGCGTTCGTACCCCAGGCAATCCTTTGGGCAGCGACATCTGCAGGCGGTAGGTCACGTGCTCGCCGTGCTCCAGCGGACACTCGGCCTGCACCAGCGACTTGCAGCCGTCCGTCTCCGGCACTTCGTACGTTATCGTGGCGCCGAACACCACCGCCTCCACCAGCGGCGACACCGACTCCGTGGCCTTCTCTGCACACACAGACACGATAAAAGTCTGGGCTACCTAACCTCAGGGGCTCATTTACGTCAACGGAAGTCTGCACACTACACTACTGACCACTAAAATTACTACATCACGAAGATGACGCTCTACAGACGCAATCGTTAACCGACAGGAAGAAGATGCTGTGATAAGCAAATGATTAGGTTTTCAGAGCATTCACACAACGTTGGCGCCGGTGGCGACATCTACAACGTGCTGACATGAGGAAAGTTTCCAATCGATTCCTCATAGACAAACAGCAGTTAACCGGCGTTGCCTGGTGAGAGGTTGTTGTGATGACTCGTGTAAGGAGGAGAAATGCGTACTATCGCGTTTCCGACTTTGGTAAAGGTCGTATTGTAGGCTATCGCGATTGCGGTTTATCGTATCGCGACATTACTGCTCGCGTTGGTCGCGATCCAATGACTGTTAGCAGAATATGGAATCGGTGGGTTCAGGAGGGTAATACGGAACGCTGTGCTGGACTCCAACGGCCTCGTATCAATAGCAGTCGAGATGACAAGCATCTTATCCGCATGGCTGTAACGGATCGTACAACCACGTCTCGATCCCTGAGTCAGCAGATGGGGACGTCTGCAAGACAACAACCATCTGCACGTACAGTTCGACGACGTTTGCAGCAGTATGGACTATCAGCTCGGAGACCATGGCTGCGGTTACCCTTGACGCTGCATCACACACAGGAGCGTCTGCGATGGTGTACTCAACGACGAACCTGGGTGCACGAATGGGAAAACGTAATTTTCTCGGATGAATCCAGGTTCTGTTTACAGCATCATGATGGTCGCATCCGTGTTTGGCGACATCGCGGTGAACGCTCATTGGAAGCGTGTATTCGTCATAGCTATACTGGCGTATCACCCGGCGTGATAGTATGGGGTGCCATTGGTTACATGTCTCGGTCACCTCTTGTTCGCATTGACGGCACTTTGAACAGTGGACGTTACATTTCAGATGGGTTACGACTTGTGGCTCTACCCTTCATTCGATCCCTACGAAACCCTACATTTTAGCGGGATAATGCACCACCGCATGTTGCAGGTCCTGTACGGGCCTTTGTGGATACAGAAAATGTTCGACTGCTGCCCTGGCCAGCACATTCTCCAGAAATCTCACCAATTGAAAACGTCTGGTCAGTGGTGGTCGAGCAACTGGCTCGTCACAATACGCCAGTCACTACTCTTGATGAACTGTGGTATCGTGTTGAAGCTGCATGGGCAGCTGTACCTGTACACGCCATCCAAGCTCTGTTTGACTCAACGCCCAGACGCATCAAGGCTGTTATTACGGCTAGAGGTGGTTGTTTTGGGTACTGATTTCTCGGGATCTATGCACCAAAATTGCGTGAAAATACAACCACATGTCAGTTCTAGTATAATATATTTGTCCAATGAATACCCGTTTATCATCTGCATTTCTTCTTGGTGTAGCAATTTTAACTGCCAGTAGTGTAGATACGAAGTTACTTTCTTATAAAACATTCAAACTCTGGTAACATATATTCTCCATACCAGTATAGATTGTCCTAAAATGATAGAATCTCTGTTTTTATTAGGCTACTTCAGCTCGTACTATTCTCCAAACATATTCTGTTGCTTCAGTTATTATTACATGCTAGTTACTTGTAATGAGAATTACATAGACTGTTATTCAATCACAACTATTAACAGTTTAGAATGAGTTTGTTCTTTTCCTACATTAAAGTTGCTGTACCAAAATAGAAAGCAATAAATAAAATTTTACTTATTGTATTTGTACAGTGTAGTAGCAAGTCGGCTTGATTTAATTTGTAGAATGTTATACATAGTGCAAAATTGTTCTAATCCGCTCAGGCATCGAGTCAAACAAAGCTTGGATGGCAGACACTGGTAGGTAATTGCACGCTGTTTCAACTCTAAACCAGAGTTGGATAATCTTAGTGACTGAATTCTGATGTGTCAGTCTCTCGGAATCCTGTGACCGAATGTTATCAGTGAGTGAAAGATGTGGCGAGGACAGCAGCCGAACGCCCCCTACATCGAGGTAGGTCTACACAGCACGAGCATTGTCTAGTGCTTTGCTATGTTGTTGAAGAACACGTTACAGTGACCTCGAAGATAGAACTCAGCCACCAGCTGCCCAAAATACGGACTACGCGAACTAGAGGTGAGTATGTTCAGAACCCAATGGTGCCTCATACCATAATACCACGTGATGGTCCTGTAGGGCGACTACGGAAGCTGTCTCACAACGTACGTTTCCCTTGGAGCCTCCACATGCGAATACGTCCACTGGAATGCTGTACGCAGAACCAGGACGCGTCTGAAAACACGGCGTGGTGCTACTCCTTCGTCCAGTGTTGTCGTGCTTCCCTCTACTGCCACCCCAAGCGAGACCCTCGACGGTGCAGACAGTCTACGGTGCTACAGACGCCGTCGCACTGTCCTTGCAGCAGACAAGCCCCCTTCCAACCTAAAGACACGTGACGTGGTTATACGAATATTTGCGCCCTGTTCCATTGGCCGCTACTCACCTGGAGCCGTTGAGATCCTGTATGGCGTTTAGTATGTTCTTTCTGAACCTATCTATTTCGTATTTGCATGTCAGTGGTGGGCTCCCGACCAACATCGCGAGACGATTAACCGCAGTCTCGGTAGGCCACGATCCTGCCGCTGCCAAATTCGGGCACGTGCTGATAGACGTCCTCCATACAAGAGTAATAGCACGATCATCTCAAAAACGACCAGCATTCAAGTGGGGTGTCTGATTGACCAACCCGCTCCGAAGTCTTTCCTCTCATACAAGATGCAGATGACGTTACTCCTACTACTTCAAGCGGTTGCGTAGAAATGCTAATCATTTTCATATCCAAGCATGTAGTACATTTCATGCCAATTTAACATTTGTTACATGCCACCTTCAAGGTGCTGCAATTTTAACGGCCAATAGTGTAGCTAAATTATTTATGCACAATGTCCCTTTCCAGAACAGTATTTACAATAACGTTTCCTTATTTATTTATTTAAATACTTTACTTGATCTGATTAGGGTCATCAGACCCTCTCTTACATAGGACCAGGGTTTCACAATAACAGTATATATTACACCACAGTTACTAAAGAAAATAACAGCTTTAGCATAACAACTAGTATTAAGATGATCTGAGTGTCTGCAGTGACGGAGAAATAAATTATAGGGACTATGAACCAACAAACTTAACACTGGCATTACTTGTACTACTGCAGCTACTAATAATGATAATAGCAGTAATAATAAATAGCAAACTTATTTAAAAAGAAAAATATCACAATCAGCTTTTCCACAAACAGTAAATTACTACAGAAAGTAATCCATGATGTAAATACCTCGAAGAGTCCCAACGGTAAATCAGGAATATACAAACTCAAATGCGATACATGCCCAAAATTCTAGATTGAACAGACAGACAGAAGTTTTGAAGTTAGATACAAAGAACACATTGATGCTTTAAAGCTTGGCAACTTGAACAAATCTGAATTTGCAGCCAATACTGCTGAAGAAAACCATTCAGTGAGAAACATTGAGAACAACTTAAAAATTTTACATCTAACAGAAAAAGGAGAAACTATGAATATATTAGAAGAAATAGAAATACACACATACAAAAACAGCACCCAGACTACATCGTTAATGAACAAACCGAGTTAGGTAACACCCCTTTCCTGAAAAACTTCCAAAAATTATTTTGCACCCTCCAAAGCAAATAATATTCCTACACCTATCTGAAGATCAAGTAGGAAATTTATATGTTACTACAATTCTCATGATGCTAAATGTAAATAAAGAATGTACTGTCTTACATATACAGTACATGGAACATCTTTATAATTAATGTAACAGAATTCGCTCTAAAACTCACAAAATCATTGTCTCTCTATACTAGTGTAAAAGGCATGTCAGTTGCATAAGTGAATATATGATCTTTTTCCAAACATGGTACATCTTTATAATGTTACGATATATCATAGCATCTTTAACACTCATATGTTTGTAAGCACTTTGTACGTATCAAAACATGTGGTGCACGTTAGAAATCTATTCTGTGACAAATATAAAGTATTCAGGGAGAAAAATTTACATGTGCATCAATAAGAATGCAGTGGGAATGTATTCACATCTGTTGGACGAAAACTATGAAAACAAACACTCCAAACCGACAGTTCACGTAAGTCACATCCAGTGCAAATCTATATCGCAACCATCTGTGTGGCCTGCTTATAATTATGTATTATTTATATTTTTTGACAATTAATCTGTAAAAAACGCACCACATGTTCTAATGAAAGCATGAAAACCGTCTGAAGTTGAATCGTAATGATTCGAAACCGGTAACGGTACATTTTGAATACAGGAACTAAAAATAAATTTGTGGTTGGTTGCTGTCTCAACACAATCAACATTTGTCTCTCGATATAATTTTTGTTTCATTGCGTTGATAGCAAAGCTTTTTTAATACAATTACTGGTTTCGGCTACATGATATCCGTCTTCACAATCTAAAATAAACGAAAGTTATTAACTACGTACTCCATTAAGAAATCACAAACAAATAATCGTAGTTATGACAAACTTTACTCCAGTCCCTGATACGTTTTCATTATTATTGCTTACTTTTAGACTCAAAACATAAAATGGAATACGAGAAACAGGACAATATGTAGATTCTCGCGTTTTATTCAGTTTTCTTCCTCTATAAGACTAATTTTGGAGCCATCACAATGCGTACAACTTTAGCCTGACTTCTATAATCGGCTTTTATTCTCTGAACATTGTGTTAAATTAAGAGCAGCTTTAAACTGTCAGAAGATGAACACATTTTCATACGATTAATCATTTTTTTTAAATCCCACTTTTTTGCAAACAGCTAAAATATCTTAATGAACTTCCTTTGAGTTCCATTGTATGAGTGTTTGTGCGTCATTCATGCATCAAAGACTTCTAGGATCACTTTGCACCCTATATATGGCTGGTTGAGGCTTGCATGGCACTTTTGACTCCTATTGTTTTTACATCTTTTGACTTGTTGCAATGCAACAGAATGAGTGATGTACCGTGTTTTTGTTATAACTACTGTAACATGTTTTTAATTTCTTAATGTAGTAGGCAGTAACTGACTTTCTTTGACATTTATAGTTCATTCTAAAGACAGCCAAAAACGAAAATTTTATTAAAAAAACTCTGCGATCAAAACAACCAAATAAAAACTGTGCACATCATGACCGCTCTCCAGACTGTCATTTTATGCTAAATTCTTTTCCATTTGCTTAATACATTTTTAATTTTGCTTCCGGACAAAACATTATTTCGGGTGATCAAGACAAATGGGACACATTGTATATTAAACAGAGTGGGTCAAAGGCCACAGTCGTCTTTAATGCCTCCATTAGTTTTAATTCATTCTGTCATGTCATATCATCTTCTGACTTTTATTTATTGTGTCATATATGAATTACTTATTAGTCTCATTTCTTTACTGTTAACTCTAGCCTGCTTCTGGATACCTGAAGGTTTAGTCGACCTAACTCTATGGAAGGATTTAACCAAGTATACAAAAGCTGCACAAACTTGCCTACGGTTTTCTAGGTATCCTTCCGCAATTATTCGTTTAACAGTCCACTTGCATCTCTTACACCTCTGCTGCATTTGTAGTACATTACTTCTCAGCTTTTGACAGTAGTAGTCTACAGATCATTCTCAGCAGAATTTTTGATGAAGGAGGTATAGTTATTAAACGTTGTTTACTATCGTTGGTCTGTCATGTTTGGTCACAGTAGCAAATTAGTTTTCACAGTTTGCAATTTCCACCTTTCTCATTGGATTCTTTCCACAAATCAAAGCATCGAAATGTCTGAATACTTCCTATCAACGGCGTACATCAGTATTTTCTGGCGTGTGTGAGTTGAAATGTATTTTAGTGTACTGACTTGCTCTTCCCCGACGGAAAGGCCGAATGTTTCACTGTGTTTCCGGTTGCAGTAATGTCCCAGTGAAAACTTTTCATATAAACATTAACTACGCGACAGGCTAACAGAATCGTACTGCCTTTTAGACAAAGCAAATAAAAAAACTGTTCACCACGAAAATTTTAATCGATGAAACATTTTGTTTGTATGAATAAGAAATATGAAACTGTTGGCACGACGAGATAATGGGCCGCATCGGATCACGTTTAGAAATCTTAAATTCTGCAGTGGCCCCGGTGCATATCTAAAGCGAGAGGTGGAGACATGTCATTAATTCGAGTGTTTAAGATATGCATACACTTCGTCTGTCCAAGTATTTATTTCTTTTTCTTCTGTCTAAAATCAATCTGTCTTCTACTACCTACCTAACTTTTTGTTTTATCTATCACAGTAAATACACACAGTAATTGTACCAAAAATACACCATTAATTTCTGAACAAATTGACGCTAAATACAGTATGTTTAAATCAAATATTCTACGAATTATCGAGATTTGTAGCATTTGCATAAAGTACGAATCTTTGAACAGTTGAAATATCTTAATTTTATGTTGCTACAACAAGTAGACGGTCTTCGAGATGGGTAAAATTCATCGCTTTCCAATTATAGACGCACAATTGAGCTAGCACTTCTGGTTCTCAAATTACTTAGTGTGATCTTATTTTTATTTTAAACTAGAAACGAAAACAAAATCTGAACTGTGTTCGTAATGTAATCTCGAAAAACTTTCATTTCCATATATTCGTGAAAACATCTCTGAAATTATGAAACAGTTTCTATAGCTGGCCCAGCTTCTTCGCGTGTCTACAGCATCATTTTGTAAACGTTTTTTTGACAACGCTTCTTCATAGCTCTATCGACGAACATTTTTGCGCCTTCAGCCGTTTCAGCTTCACTTGTACTATGTGTCGTACAATGACATTATTTTCTAGGTACTTTCAGCTGCATATGTGGACACTGTGTCCGAATGCGTCGCGAACAAAGTTAGTAGCAAAGAAGTAATAAATTTTAAAGTCATTTACACTGCGGCACTCTTTCACGCATCTCAATGTTTGCGAAATCATATCTCCTGAAATATGTCTGGTAGCATGATATAATTTTGTATGTGAATTTAACGGAATACGTTAATACTATCTGCGAAATTGATTTAAATTACATTTAATAGCCCAGAAGTAATAAATTTAAACGTCATGCATGATGTGGCAGTTTTTCACGGGGCTCGTTGTTTATGACCGCATGTTTGCTGAACAGCGATTATTACCTGATATTAAGGGATGTGTGTACCAAGTTTCGTTGAAATCGGATCATTGACTTGTGAGGATATGTGGAACATACATACACACATATACACTCCTGGAAATTGAAATAAGAACACCGTGAATTCATTGTCCCAGGAAGGGGAAACTTTATTGACACATTCCTGGGGTCAGATACATCACATGATCACACTGACAGAACCACAGGCACATAGACACAGGCAACAGAGCATGCACAATGTCGGCACTAGTACAGTGTATATCCACCTTTCGCAGCAATGCAGGCTGCTATTCTCCCATGGAGACGATCGTAGAGATGCTGGATGTAGTCCTGTGGAACGGCTTGCCATGCCATTTCCACCTGGCGCCTCAGCTGGACCAGCGTTCGTGCTGGACGTGCAGACCGCGTGAGACGACGCTTCATCCAGTCCCAAACATGCTCAATGGGGGACAGATCCGGAGATCTTGCTGGCCAGGGTAGTTGACTTACACCTTCTAGAGCACGTTGGGTGGCACGGGATACATGCGGACGTGCATTGTCCTGTTGGAACAGCAAGTTCCCTTGCCGGTCTAGGAATGGTAGAACGATGGGTTCGATGACGGTTTGGATGTACCGTGCACTATTCAGTGTCCCCTCGACGATCACCAGTGGTGTACGGCCAGTGTAGAAGATCGCTCCCCACACCATGATGCCGGGTGTTGGCCCTGTGTGCCTCGGTCGTATGCAGTCCTGATTGTGGCGCTCACCTGCACGGCGCCAAACACGCATACGACCATCATTGGCACCAAGGCAGAAGCGACTCTCATCGCTGAAGACGACACGTCTCCATTCGTCCCTCCATTCACGCCTGTCGCGGCACCACTGGAGGCGGGCTGCACGACGTTGGGGCGTGAGCGGAAGACGGCCTAACGGTGTGCGGGACCGTAGCCCAGCTTCATGGAGACGGTTGCGAATGGTCCTCGCCGATACCCCAGGAGCAACAGTGTCCCTAATTTGCTGGGAAGTGGCGGTGCGGTCCCCTACGGCACTGCGTAGGACCCTACGGTCTTGGCGTGCATCCGTGCGTCGCTGCGGTCCGGTCCCAGGTCGACGGGCACGTGCACCTTCCGCCGACCACTGGCGACAACATCGATGTACTGTGGAGACCTCACGCCCCACGTGTTGAGCAATTCGGCGGTACGTCCACCCGGCCTCCCGCATGCCCACTATACGCCCTCGCTCAAAGTCCGTCAACTGCACATACGGTTCACGTCCACGCTGTCGCGGCATGCTACCAGTGTTAAAGACTGCGATGGAGCTCCGTATGCCACGGCAAACTGGCTCAAACTGACGGCGGCGGTGCACAAATGCTGCGCAGCTAGCGCCATTCGACGGCCAACACCGCGGTTCCTGGTGTGTCCGCTGTGCCGTGCGTGTGATCATTGCTTGTACAGCCCTCTCGCAGTGTCCGGAGCAAGTATGGTGGGTCTGACACACCGGTGTCAATGTGTTCTTTTTTCCATTTCCAGGAGTGTATTTTTATAATATGTATGGATTACATAAAGCTTAGATATTCATTTTTTTTTGATAGCTATGTCTTAATAGTAGTGTATGCTCCTGCAAGTAACGTTTTATAAATTATGTAGGTTCTAAAATGTGATTAAACGATTATGACATTTAGTGACGGATTCCAGCCAACTAAACAAACGCGTTAATCGAGAATTTTGATGAGAACTGTGCCCGAAACCATAAAATGATTATTGACTGTGGTCACTCCTCATATGGCTGTTAAAAATGTTTATTGCGATTGAAATTTCGACGTTTTTCATTTTCATGCATACTGAAAGCAAACGCTGTGTTCCTAAGGACAATGTTCCAAAAATTCATAATGCAGTACCTAGTCAGGTATAGGGAAAGATAAAAAGTTTAGAAGAATCATAACGAAAACCATGAAGTTGAACATAAAAAAATTCAACAAACTTTACTTGTAAATATGTTGAAATGGACTACAGTCCTGATTGTGACCAAATTAAGTTTATCACATATAAAAATAAAGTAACAAACTTTAAAACTGAAAACATAAGAGAAGTTGGCATTTTATAACCCACCCTACAACGTTAAGAAATGCTAGAACACAGTTCCCAACAGTTTGAATCCAAATACGTATGTTGAATAGGTGAACCAGCGCTTCCGTAAACCATGCGAGCACGGGGCACGTGGCAAGCACATTAACAGCAATCAGTTTGTACAAAAACAAACACTGCTACAGCAATACAAAGAGAAATTAATTTACTCGTGTAACCAACGAGGTGGCTGGATAATAACAGCCGCAAAAGCTTTAAAGACATACACCTTATGAGTTTCAGAGTACAAAGACATTAGTATCTGGAGTGCATCTTTACTTTTAATTTTGGGTTCTTGAACCGCCTCATTTTTAAAGTTGTCGTTACCTATGAGTAGGTAACTCACTTCTTTTTTATCATATGACGTATCAGTTGCGGTGTATGTAGGTGTTACCTACTTTTGATTTGCGTCCACGGTTTAACTTGTTTTATTCCTTTTACATTAACATATGTACACCGACCACATTCGTTCCTCATGGGGACACATCTACAGACCATAAGATATTGTACTCTCAAGCTCACTTTCTGTATGTGTACATCCTTGTCATTTTACCGTTCTTGTAACCGAGACTCCACATTGGCTACACGAGCGGTTCATTGCGGTGTATGTTATGGATTCAGTTTCTGTTTGTACGCAGGCTGAGTGCTCTTACGGTCCTCACCACACAGTTCATGCTCACCTGTTACGTGGAAGCGCTGGTGTACCTCTACCACTGTACGTATTTGGACTTAGTTGGGAAGTATGTTTCATCGTGTCACGACTTAACACTGTAAAGCAGGTTTCAGCCTATCTCGTAAGTAGCCTTATGTTTTCGGTTTTAAATTTCTCTTTCTTTACTTTTTGCATCCAGTGTATTTTATTTGCCGACAGTGTTTGCTTTCAGTATGCTTGAATGTACCAAAATGACGATACTGCATTCGCAATAAACATTTTAAAAGCTACTTATGTGATGATTCCATTCGAAAAACGCTAGAATGATGTAAGTGAATATATTTGCACGTAGCTCATAGTTTAACGTAGCATACGGCACTTGTAATACTGTCGATACAACGGGACACAGTCCTACGAATACTAATATAGGCGTGATAGATTAAATGCAAGAGACACGTGTTTTGCAGCCTGAAGGATGCTGTTGTGTAGCAGTGGCTACCCACTCTCGCTCACCTACTGCGAACAGGACGTCGGCGATGATCTCGGTGCCGGCGACGACTGGGCAGGGCGACTCATTGCATCCCTGGACGTCCAACGAGAGAATAGGCGGCTCGCCGTCCGTGCCTGCCAAAAGTAAGACAGGCACAGTATCACGCATGAGTCGGTTATGTAGCCACAAGTACGAACAGGTTCAGGAAGTCAGCTGCTTCAGTTTGATGGTTCACTTAAGTTTCGGAATTAAGCCCAGCCTTGTAAAGAAATCCGACCCAACGCCTATCAACTCAGATGCGGTACTCGAAATGCACGTGAAGATGAGATTTTGAAATGACTCGTGCGATATTAATAAACAAAACAGAGACTGCTCAGTGTGTCATATACGTTGGTTTTGTAGTTTTTAATTATCTTTGGTAGTTTCTGATTCCTTAAGTTTGATTTAATCTTGTTCTTCGTACGTTGTTCAAACCGTTCCCTTCTGTACATATCTTACACCCTTAAAGTCCTGCATAATGCGACTGAATACAGCAGGTGACGTACGATACCTTGTAATGTCGTGTGGGACCTTCTTTTGCCTGGCGTCCTGCAGCAACTCGACATGGCATGGGCTCCACAAGCCGTTAGAAGTTTCCTCCAGAAATACTGAACCATGTTGCCTCTATAGTCGTCCATAATTACGAAATTGTTGCCTCTGCAGAATTTTGTGCACGAACTGATCTCTGTATTATGTCCCATAATCGTTCGATTGGTGGCTAAATCATTCTCTCGAATTGTCCAGTATGTTCTTCAAGCCAATCGCGTGGAGATGTGGACCGGTGACAATGCGCACTGTCATCTATAAAAATACCGTCGTTATTTGGGAACTTAAAATGCATGAATGGCTGCAAATGGCCTCCAAGTAACCGAACATAACCATTTCCAATCAATGATACGTTCAGTTGTACCAGGGCTCCCAGTCCATTCCATGTAAACACAGCCCACACCATTATGAAGCCACCACAAGTTAGCACAGTGCCCTGTTGACAACTTGGGTCCATGACATCGTGAGGTCTGCGCCACACTCGAACCCTACCATCAGGTCTTACCAACTAAATTGGGACTCATCTGACCAGGCCACGGTTTTACAGTCTTCTAGGGTGCAACCGATATGGCCACGAGCCCAGGAGAGGCGCTATTAGCAATGGCACTCGCGTCGGTCGTTGCTGCCAGGGCCCATTGACGTCAAATTTCCTGCACCATCCAAACGGATACGTTCGTCGTACGTCCCACATGATTTCTGCGATTATTTCACGCAGTGTTTCTTGTCTATTAGCACTGACAATTCCACGCAAACGCCCCTACTTTCAGCCGTGAAGCGAAAACCGCCCGCCACTATACTCTTCGCGGTGAGAAGTAAAGCCTTGAATTTTTGACACTGTGGATCTCGGAGTATTGAATTCCCCAACGATTTCTCCAATTACCATTCCACGTTCAAAGTCTGTTAATTCCCGTCTTGCGACAATGATCACCTTGGAAGCCTTTTCACGTGAATCACCTGAGTACAACTGACAGCTCCGCCAATGAACTGCCCTTTTATACGTTTTGTAAGCGATACTACCACCATCTGTGTATGTGCATATCGCTATGCCATGACTTTACCCCGTCCTCATGTATCTGATAGGACTCGGCTGATGTGCACGTAGGTGAGGGGTTCTGTCTTGCTCGTGTAGTATTTTTCCATGCAGACTGCTACAGTTAGCACTTGATGGAGCCGTGCATTCGTTTACTGAACGTACAGGTCATTGTTGTTGGTCTAACTTTAGAATTCATCGTCTTACAAGAGTGTAGTCATGACGTCATTCTCGGATGGGACTTTTTAATACCTTTTCAGGCAATTGTAAATTGTGGCCGCTCGAAGATTATGCTAGACGAGATGAGATACTGTGGACAGGAAGATGCGCGTCCGAGTGCGTGGAGACTACGTGTGCTGGAAGAAGTGATTATTCCTGCAGTCAGCGCTAGAAAAGTAACTGTCATGTGTCATGCCACGCATCAACCCATGGATCTTGTAGTGGAATGTAAGAGAAGCAAACCACTGAAGTATAACTTAGTCATCACAGCCTCTGTCGTCTCGTTTAAGAACGGATTCGGTGAACTGTGGATGGTTAACTGTCTCCGAGAACCGCAGATCCTTCCAAGGCACATGTAAGTAGAAAACGCTGGGCAGTTAATTACAGAACAGCTGAGCGTCATAGAAACCTCCCATGCCAGTCTGTTGGCGAAATTGCCGGCCGCTGGTGGCCGAGTGGTTCTGGCGCTACAGTCTGGAACCGCGCGACCGCTACGGTCGCAGGTTCGAATCCTGCCTCGGGCGTGGATGTGTGTGATGTCCTTAGGTTAGTTAGGTTTAAGTAGTTGTAAGTTCTAGGGGACTAATGACCTCAGCAGTTGAGTCCCATAGTGCACAGAGCCATTTGAACCATTTTGTTGGCGTAATTAGCGCTGCCACTACGAGACAAGATCTTCTAGCTCGACTATCACCAGATCTCACTAAGGAACAACAGAAGAAGCTACTGGTTACTGGCGGACAGAGTGGCCGAGCAGTTCTAGGCGCTACAGTCTGGAACCGCGCGACCGCTACGGTCGCGGGTTCGAATCCTGCCTAAGGCATGGATGTGTGTGATGTCCTTAGCTAAGTTAGGTTTAAGTAGTTCAAGGTCTAGGGGGCTGATGACCTCAGAAGTTAGGTCCCATAGTGCTCAGAGTCATTTGAACCATTTTTTAGAAGAAGCTACTTGCCATTCTTCAAGAGTTCGCTGAATGCTTCAAACCACAGGTGAAGAGCACATTAGACAAATCGACAGTGAAGCACCGGATTATCACTGGAGACCATCAACCAATAAGCCAGAGAGCATACCGCGTGTCAGCAACGTAACGTCGAATACTTCCCGACGAGATAGAGAAAATGATGAAGAATGACATCATTCAGCCTCCACAGAGCCCATGGTCGCCACCAGTGGTTCTCGTCAGGATGAAGAATGGCATTTGGCGCTTTTGTGTTGTTTACAGGAAGCTTAGTAAGATAACTAAAAAGGACGTTTACCTTCTTCCACTAGATTGAAGGGGACAACGTTTTTCTCAACCATGGACATGTACTAGGAATACTGGCAAATCGAAGTAGATGAGACTGATCGTGAGAAAACTGCATTCATCACCGCTGAGGGCCTGTATGAGTTTAAGGTAATGCCGTTTGCTTTGTGTAATGCAGCAGCAACTTTTGAACGGATGATGAATAACCTTCTAAGTCACCTGAAGCAGACGATGTGTCTTTGTTATTTAGATGACATTAAAGTGTTCTCTGAGACATTTTATGAACACATAAAAAGACTGAGGGCCGTTCTTAAGTGTCTCCAACAAGGTAGACTCAAACTTAACCCGAGAAAGTGTTTCTTTGGAGCAAAAGAAATCAAAATACTTGGACACCTTGTGTCAAACGAAGGTGTGCGGGCAGACACGGAAAAGGTGAGATCTTTAACGGAATTTCCTATTCCTAAAAGTATTAGTGGTGTGAGAAGCTTCCTCGGATTATATTCTTATTACCGCCGCTTTATGAAAGACTTTTGTATCAAAGCCAGGCCACTCCAAGAGTTGTTAAAAGCTGATGATAAATTTATTTCCGGTGGTGGTCAACAAGATTCTGTCGATGTGCTGCGGAAAGCTCTGACTTCTGACCCTTTACTTGGTCTGTATGATGAGAGAGCACCTACAGAACTACACACAGATGCCAGAGGGTATGGGATCGGTGGTGTTCTGGTGCAAATTTGGGATGGAAAAGAGAAGGTTATGGCCTATGCTTCTAGGACACTTACAAAAGCCGATAGAAACTACTGAACTATAGAAAGAGAATGTCTTGCCTTGATTTGGGCCATGTGCAAAAAAAATGGTTCAAATGGCTCTGAGCACTATGGGACTTAACAGCTGAGGTCATCAGTCCCCTAGAACTTAGAACTACTTAAACCTAACTAACCTAAGGACATCACACACATCCATGCTCGAGGCAGAATTCGAACCTGCCACTCCGGCCGGCGGCCAGGTGCAAATTTCGACAGTATCTCTATGGAAGGCCATTCAAAGTTGTTACAGACCATCATTCACTTTGTTGGTCTACGGGTCTTAAGCATCCAGCAGGACGACTTCAAGAATACGACATTACCATTGTGTACAAAAGTGGAAGAAAACACCAAGATGCCGACTGTGAAAGACCATCAAGACTATGATGAAGATAGTGAATGTCTCGCTGTACTCCAGGATCTCTCTGCTGAGCAGGGGAAGGACGCCAAGACATCTTGCTTTAAATCGTTCCGAGGATGTGAAAGGACAATTTAAGGTAGTTAATGGATTACTTTGCAAGAAAAACTTTGATCCGTTTGGAAAGATGTGGTTATCAGTGATTCCCAAACACATGCGCTTGGATGTTCAACAGAAATTCCATGACACACCTGAGGTCGGACATTTAGGAATTATTAAAACATAGGGCAGGATTCGCAAGAGATATTTGTGGCCGGGTTTATTTAGGAGTGTTCGTCACTATGATTCGCATTGTCGAGAGCGACAGAGGAGAAATGCAGCTCCTCAGAAACTACCTGGCCGACTCATACCAATTCCACCAGCCGAGACGCTTTTCCAGAGCGTTGGCATTGACCTCCTCGGACGATTTTCAACGTCTGCTACTGGCAATAGAAGGATTATTGTTTGCACTGATTATCTGACACGCTATGCCATTACAAAAGCAGTGAAAACAGCCGGAGCATTCGAGGTAGCCAAATTCGTCATGGAAGACATTGTATTAAAACACGGTGCCCCTCCCCCCCCCCCCCCCTAACCGTCGGCTACCACCAGCAAACTAATGGGCTTACTGAACGCCTTAATAAGACGTTGGCCGACATGCTATCAATGTTCGTCGGTGTTGAGCAGAGCAACTGTGATGAGATGCTACCTTTCGTGACATTTGCCTACAACGCCGCCAAACAAGGCAACACAGGATTTACGCCATTTTTCCTGGTGCATGGGCGTGAGGCGACTACGACGATGGACACTGTGTTTCCGTTACATCCTAATGATGTGGATGACGACTACATCGGCCAGGTGTTAACCCGAGCTGGGGAAACTCGGCAGTTAGCTCGACTCCGCACGCTGCAGGCTCAAGAAAACGATCGCCGCCCTGATGTCGACCAGCCTGCTGACCTCGCCTGGATCTTCACTCCTGTTGGGGAAGTTGGTCTCTCTCAGAAGCTCCTCAGGCGCTACGTTGGACCTTATAAGGTTGTCAGACAGTTGTCTGATGTTACTTATGAAGCTGAAGATTTCGACCCCGACACAAGACAACGAATGAGAGATACGGTCCTTCGAATGAAGCCCTATAAGGATCCTGCAACCAAGGGTAAATTCGAAGCTCCAGCGACAGGCAACAAGCGGAAAGGTGACGAAGAGCGTAGCGGCAAAGGAAGTTCTAAGATCACCGCCAGGCCGAACATCAATCACCGGAAGTCGGAGTATGCAGGAGCGATGACTCGTTCCCGGACTAGGAGAACGTAACACCGAGACGCTGTTCTCTTAACGAGGGAGCAATGTCACAGAAGAAGCTGGGTAGCACCGTAACTGTGGTGTAGAGGTTATGATGCTAGACTGTTGCATGGAAGGTTGTGAGTTCAACACTCACCTGAACTGTAAAACTTTAATTTCTGTATTCGATTGGAGAACATTCTAGTAGTATCCACAAATAGCAAGAATCATTGTACTGGAATATTCTGTAACTGTATATTTACCTTATGTGTCCTGGCCGGAGGCAGTTCGCTCCGCTCTCTTGTATGTGCAAGTGCTGAATAAACGTTCGTTAAGTGAAGTTAGTGTTCGACATTCATCTTCTTCTACGTGACAATACATTGACATGGTTCAACGAAGATCTGTTAATAGTATTTAGTCTTATATATCTAGAGCCTTCCGAATTTTTATTTTCAAGACCGAATTTATTCCTACGAGGCTGAGGAGACACAAATCTATTTGAATCAAACTGACAAATTTTATGATTAGAACTGATATGTCCTGTAAATCATCTATAGCAACGATAAATGACATACATTCATCTATTATTCATTAAGTATCATAACATATTGCATTACTGGGCCTAAGAGACACATGCCTGAAGAAATTAAAACTTAAAAAGATTAATAACCAACAGCACATTTTTGATGAATGTTTACAAACGTTTATGCAGTTTGCTGAACCGGAACTGTGACATTTCCAGGGAGTTAGAAGACATATATACTTCAGATTTTGAGTTCTTATGCTCATAGTTAATTTTGGTACAGTCTACCTTACACAGCTTGTGTAACCGTGCGTGTCCTTGTATGTCGTTTTCCATTACTCAGATACAGACAGTGTAAGTCAGGTGACACCTCTAGTTTAGCTTAGCTGATAGTATTTTAGGTTAATTTTTGGGACAGGCGGAGGAGGATATCTGTCACAAAGCAGTTATTTTTGAATGCCATAACAATGGCAATCGCTGCTGTTGTGGTATTATACTCTACCGCACCTGTAATTAAATTTGATTTCTTTGGAAGTTTCAGGAATTTATTAGCCTATTTTCCTTTCAATTATTTCTGAGAATTGTGATAGCACGAAAACAATATCTTCAACATTAACTGTATCGAATGAGGCAACAACTATCGCCTCTATAAGGTGACTGGAATTATGCCAAACCGCAAACGAATGTTAATAATGTCGGCTATATATTCTCACAGGCCACGAACGACAACTCTATTTTATTTTTATGACGCTCACGTGCCATGAAAGACAATTGTATTTTACTTTTATGATGCTGTAGTGACAGTGAAATTTGTGGCAAGTGTTTCCTCTCTTCTTCGGGAAGAAAATTTGTAATTTAATTGTAATATTAGAAAAATAGCCATATAGGCAATGCATTCTCATGTGTCATGAACGACAATTGTATTTTACTTTTACGACGCTATAATGATAGTAAAACTTGTGGCTGGTGTTATGCCTTTTCTTCGGGAAGAATACTTGTAACGTAATTATAAAATTGGAAAAATAGCGAAATAGGCAAGTACTAATTGCTTGGAATTTTTAGTTACACTACCTGTATCTATTATCTGTGTGTTAGCAGGATTACTTTTTTCTTTTCCTGTCGTGTTTGTTGTAGTATTCGATACAATTCAGTTGTTTATTGAGTTACATCTGTTAACGTCATATTATGGTTCTTTTTTGTCAGCAAGCAGCACAAGGTTGTATTGGTTTTGGAATGAATGTGTCGGTGCTTGAATCACTCTTGGCATTTTTTATGGGACAGTTTTTTTAGGGCTACAGGTGGCATTTGGAAGCTCGTCGTTATCCTTTATTTTCTACTGGACGTTCCACAGAATACAATATACTTGAAGTTATTTTCTCAAAAATTGGATTACTTAGTAAACCTATTTTTATCACAATAAGCCCCCAAGATTTGCTCTTAAATTAAATTAGCTGGATTACACAGTCTCAAGCTTAGAATATTATTATATTCCGCCACAAGCCTACATTTTGACAATAATTTACGTTATACATGTAAATTTATGTCATGGCTAATGTGATGTGATATGCAGACCTACATTTTTATAGCTATTGGCATCTTCATTTTTAGGTGCGATGATCTATTACTCCTACTGAACGTAAAGATCACATGTCTTTTCCTTTTTCTTTAATTTTAAAGGTCGTAATCGTAGGGAATACTATGGAAGATGTAAATGGCTTTTTCTATGAGACAGATATTGATATTTACGTGTCTCATAAAAAAAACTTAAACTCTGATGGTTGAGACTTTATCAAAAAATTCTACTTCTTTATAGAGCTATTTCCACAACAGCAACAGACGATCGAAGGTTGTGTAATGTGATTAACTATTGGCTGAAGTCAACAAAGATAAAAAGTCAGTCATGAGCTGCACAAGAAAACCTTTATTAGATTAACTTTACGAGTATCAACAGTTTAAACTGTCATCGTCAGAAGTGACATAGGCTCAGATCATTGTTATACTTTTATCTTTGTTGAAATATTCTGAAGCAGCTGAACTACATCTCTGAATAAAATCGTCTATTGTCTGAAGTCTCCCAGTTACTTCAACGGATGGTGCACTCAGAAAGAAACCACCGTGCTCCAAGAAATGGGAGCAAACCAGGGAGGGTCATACAAAAATGTCTTAAATACGAAATCACACTACCTCACTTACAGAAAACACTTATCTTAAGAGCAGAATCTGAAGACAGTAAAAAGGTTCGCACATAGGTACAGGACGGCGCTGGTTGCTCTCCAGTGGAGGAGTAACATTCTCAGTTTCACTCCCGGCTGTAACAGTTGCGCCGGCCAGGGTGGCCGAACGGTTCTAGGCGCTACAGTCTGGAACCGCGCGACCGCTACGGTCGAAGGTTCGAATCCTGCCTCGGGCATGGATGTGTGTGATGTCCTTAGGTTAGTTAGGTTTAAGTAGTTCTAAGTTCTAGAGGACTGATGACCTCAGAAGTTGAGTCCCATAGTGCTCAGAGCAATTTGAACCATTTTTTTTTTTTTGTAACAGTTGCAACACCGTGAAGGTGCCAAGCAACGAAAGTCAAACTGGCACGAGACTTACTACATCCTTGGATACGCAGACTATTAGCATCTCTTCAGAACCTCACGAAACAGGCGGTGGTAACGCCACCCACATTTTGTATGTACTATTACGCTAAATGTTGCTGATTCAGAAACAGCATTTGAGTGTTGGTTGTTTGTGAGAAGATCGTGTCATGTCTCGTGTAATGAGGATGCGCTTCCACCATTGCTTGTCGGAATTTGACAGCGTCACTATCATGACCTATCGAGACTGCTGTTTATAGTTGTGCGATATTAGTGATTGCATTGGTCAGGATTACATGTCTGTCATGAAAATATGGTATCGATGCGTTCAGGAGGGGAATATTCGACATACGTGTAGGACCTCAACGCCCCTCCCCCAAAGCGACTAGCGACTGAGAGCATAGATTAATTTAGTAGATCAGCTGTGTGGGCTTGTCAGTCAGTGTCACCTACCACGGGTCAGGAAATGGGCTATTTTCTACAAGAAAAGTATCCACATGGATAGTGTGACGACGTCAACAGCACCACGATCAGCATGGCGACCAGACTTCGCGCAAACGTATCACATAATTTACCACCTGATGTTTTCTCCACAGTCTTA
Source organism: Schistocerca piceifrons (assembly GCF_021461385.2). NCBI lineage: Eukaryota > Metazoa > Arthropoda > Insecta > Orthoptera > Acrididae > Schistocerca > Schistocerca piceifrons. The sequence continues at coordinate 661,020,506 of NC_060138.1, forward strand.
ATTGTGTGGTGAAGTCATCTATGTCTGACGGTATAGGCTACCCGTTTTGCTTCCTCGTGCTCACACTTCAACACCTGACCTGCTGCCAGGATAAAATAAATGTTAAGGCCTTGCATATGCCACACATACTTGGAGGTACCAACCAACCTAAAAACATACCACTCGTAAAAGCTATAATTATTAGTCTGTAAATGAAGTAAATACTGTGTAATGTTGTTCAGTAGACTGGCCTCGAACATCAGTAGAAGTATCTGCACCTTATGCCCCTAACACCCTTTACGGTCAGGGGTTGCCGGTCGCCAGCTGCTACGAATGATGAACTCTAGCCCAGAGTTGAAGCAGAATGTAATGGTTTACCTGCATTGTCTGTTATCCAAACTCATTTTGATGTGGTGTCTAGCCAGTTTAGAGTCATTATTGCTGTGGAAGAAGGCAGCTTTGTGGAATAAATTTCCATTCCGGTTACTCCCTTCTCATCTACAAGTTTACTCATGCATTCTTTGCACTTTACTGTGTTGCACTATAAGGGAATTATTTGCTATCCTCTGTAACGTTGCAACTCCAATGACCATCCTTATAGACATGACCCCAGTAAGTAAATTCTTCAAAAATTTGCTATATTGTACACTTACGAGTGATATACAGTAGGAGTAACCTATCAATGTGGTGCAAATCATGACTGTGAAAACTGCAGGTATTTCTACTCACAGTTACTGTAGGGCGTAGCAGCAGCTGCGGCCACGAGGCAGCATAGCGCAAGAGCGACGGCCGCCGGCATGTTCCTCAGGGCTCTGCCACGGGCGCGCCTCTGGCGGCGCAGATAAAGTCAGCTGCAGGTGTCCCGATTACGAAACGATACTCCGGATGCCTTCCGAACGTTCGCAGGTTTAACTGATAAGGCGACTCACAATCACTCTGTGTCACAGCGACCGCAGCAGGTGTGAATGTGTGACTCAGATAATTCGTAAAAAAATATCTGTCAGGTGTGCTAGCAATCGTGCACACCTGGAAGCGTGCAACAACTGAAATAACAAACGCCTATAATCTGATAATGATACTGTCGAAATCACTACAGATCAGACGTCATTTAGGGCAGGATACCTACGTTCCAGTGATCAGTAGCTGCGCTCGAAAACTGAGGAAGGATTTGATCGCTTTGTCATGCCGAATACGATTTAATGTGGGACCATACGTCATAAAATGCTGAACACTTCTTTGCATCAAATTCTCCGCAGAGATCACGAAAAAAATTTAGATTTTTTTTCCTCCATATGAGCAGAGTCAGTATCCATCTGAGTACTGTGAATCTCTCCCTTCTTCTGTTCTACTGTAAGTACCTTTTGTACATAAATGAATTAATATTTAACACGCATTCCAATGCTGAAATGGAAATTATTATTTCACTAATAGTGCATAGTGACACCCAGCCTTCACATTGCATCGCTGGGTGTGAGAAACACGTCACATGGATGTGCCACGAATGCAGTCCACGATGTAAAATAGAATTGAATCCAGCTAACGATAGCGTTCGTATTGAAATTTGAAATGACCGAGCAAGGTGACGCAATGGCTAGCACACTGAGCTCGCATTTGGGAGGACGACGGTTCAGTCACTCGACCAGCCATACTGACTTTTGTTGTCCTTGACTTCCCTAAATCGCTTCATATAAATGCTTGGATGGTTCATTTTAAAGGGCGCTGCCGATTTTCTTTACCATCTCTTCCTAATCCGAACTTCTGTTCCGTCTCGGCCTCGTTGTCACACTAACCTCCTCCTCTTCCTGAAATGGACTTAAAGACTGATGTAGAAGATTTATGGTTTGTTATAATACCTGTTAGTTGTAATCAAACGATTTTATTTTGTAAGCACTGCCGCAGGAAAATGCAGGAAAATGCAGAACGTTTTGGAGTCATCCTTTCAGTTGATTCAACAACGTCTGAAATATTGTTTGAAAACAAACACGATATTGCTGCAACCATTTCTGCGCCATCTCGTCGACGATAGAAATGAAAAAAATTTTGAAATACAAAAAAAGCACAAGTAAGAAGAAACATTAGTCCTAACGTCACAGATAGTTTCAGAGACATGTATGTATCTTGGTTACTACTACGTTTCACAAAACAACCCAATGGACCCAAAACTTCATTATTCTGCAATGGTTCAATAACACATACTGTACCCACAGGTAGACTTGACTCCACACTTACCTAAAGTGATTCCCGGTGCCACAAGACACACTCATGCTAATTAAAGCTTAATGCTAATGTACGCGGTTCAGTTGGTTTGTTCATTGCGTTGAACGCCCCTCGCAACAGCTCTGCATCGACAACAGTTTTCCCTATCCGAAATAACATTCCACCAAGTTCTACAGTTCGTTTTCCAAGGTCAATTTTGGCATGATGTTGATGCAAGAAATCTGTAACCCTCGCTTACTCATGGTACACCTCCATGCATGCATTAAATCGGACTTTCTCTATTCGAAACTCAACTGTCACCGACCCCAAAGGTGTGACTTCCTTATCCTCCACTCCACGCAACCTATAACGTGGTGGGTCTAGCTTCCGTCGTCCCATTATATTCCTAGTAGCCACTGACACTTGCGCCCCTGTGTTCAACAAAATCTTAAACTTTTTAGTTTCTATGGATCCTACCACTAAACGTTCCACCTCTGCGTACGTATTCGTGGCATTAAAATTAAATGGGAGCTCCCTTAGGTGGGTCTTTGGCCCCCTCTACCGTTTAACGATTGTCCACCTCTCCTATCTCCACTTCTCCATCATCCCCACTGCCGATATCCACCCCTTCCTTTATACCGCGGTGACTGGGTACACTGCCTCTGCACATGTCCTGTACGACCACACTTATAACATTTCACACCCACTGCAAAGACTGTTTGCCTCTCGCATGCCCCTTTTGCCACGTCTGTTTCCTCACATTGAATTTCCAGCTAAATGGCCGAATAAAAATCTTTCGGAGTCCCTTCACGCACTTTCTACATCTACATCTACATTGATACTCCGCAAGCCACCCAACGGTGTGTGGCGGAGGGCACTTTACGTGCCACTGTCATTACCTCCCTTTCCTGTTCCAGTCGCGTATGGTTCGCGGGAAGAACGACTGTCTGAAAGCCTCCGTGCGCGCTCTAATCTCTCTAATTTTACATTCGTGATCTCCTCGGGAAGTATAAGTAGGGGGAAGCAATATATTCGATACCTCATCCAGAAACGCACCCTCTCGAAACCTGGCGAGCAAGCTACACCGCGATGCAGAGCGCCTCTCTTGCAGAGTCTGCCACTTGAGTTTATTAAACATCTCCGTAACGCTATCACGGTTACCAAATAACCCAGTGACGAAACGCGCCGCTCTTCTTTGGATCTTCTCTATCTCCTCCGTCAACCCGACCTGGTACGGATCCCACACTGATGAGCAATACTCAAGTATAGGTCGAACGAGTGTTTTGTAAGCCACCTCCTTTGTTGATGGACTACATTTTCTAAGCACTCTCCCAATGAATCTCAACCTGGTACCCGCCTTACCAACAATTAGTTTTATATGATCATTCCACTTCAAATCGTTCCGTACGCATACTCCCAGATATTTTACAGAAGTAACTGCTACCAGTGTTTGTTCCGCTATCATATAATCATACAATAAAGGATCCTTCTTTCTATGTATTCGCAATACATTACATTTGTCTATGTTAAGGGTCAGTTGCCACTCCCTGCACCAAGTGCCTATCCGCTGCAGATCTTCCTGTATTTCGCTACAATTTTCTAATGCAGCAACTTCTCTGTATACTACAGCATCATCCGCGAAAAGCCGCATGGAACTTCCGACACTATCTACTAAGTCATTTATATATATTGTGAAAAGCAATGGTCCCATAACACTCCCCTGTGGCACGCCAGATGTTACTTTAACGTCTGTAGACGTCTCTCCATTGATAACAACATGCTGTGTTCTGTTTGCTAAAAACTCTTCAATCCAGCCACACAGCTGGTCTGATATTCCGTAGGCTCTTACTTTGTTTCCCTGATATATGCGCTGGTAACCCCCTCAAAAATACACCAAGTGCCCTTTGCTCGGCCTCCTGCAACAGAACACCATTCGCCTCATCGCTCTGACCCAACTTGTAAATATGCTCGTTAATTTCTCTTATTCTGTACGCAAATTTCTCTACCGTCTCCCCCTGTCTCTTTGACATTGTACTTAACTTCTCTCTAAAGTACCGAGCGCTATTCTGTTTTTTTGCACCTTTCTAAAGGCCTTCCTTTAACTGCTTAAACGGTCCTGCCTTCCTTGAGGCCTCAGAACACCTTATATATGATTTTGCTTCACCCCTTAATCTAATCTTGGCTGCATGTAACAACTGCTCATCAGACCAACCATTCATCATAGATGAAATTTACAAGTCCTCCACAAATGAACACACATCCTCAGTTTGCCAGAGAACGGAATAATCAAATTCGCGGCAGCTGGATCAGTCTCCTGCTGTGGCTTCCTAGACAACAACGTCTGCTCCGATGCAGTTTCCCGCTCACTTCTTGATGTTAATTCACTCCTCAACTGCGTATTGTCTGCTATCAATTGTGCTACCTTTTCCATCAAAATCCGTACCACTTCTGGTTCCAGCACACCTCGCATCCCTGACTCTGCCATTGTGTTGTTTTCGTTCCCAGTTAGTCCCGAAACAAAACATTTAAGTACAAGAATAATATGATTCCCTACACCTCAGTATCATGATACTCAGTAACATCATAATCAAACCAATAAAAAAGTAATTAAATGCCACAAAAAATAATAAATCTTACTGCCCTAAATACACTAACACTTATTCTGACAAAAAAATAATATGCCTACGCAAAACATCTACTATGTGGCTCCTGGCAGGCCATACTCAAAAGACAAACAAGAAAGAAAACGTCCAATACTCAAAAGAAAACTGGTCAAAACTCACCACATCTTGTGAATGTAATGCGGGCAGTGAGCTCGAACATCGTACTGGACAGATGACATCCACTATTCTGACACCAAATGTAGTGGCAGCTTCTGCCATCGAATGTATCAGGATGACCAAATGTAGCGGGAAGAGGTAGAAGGCACCGTATTAAGACTCGTCCAAGCTTTTCAAATGATTTATTGTTTCCAACCACAGTGCCCTCGTACACCTCGGTCTGTATCACAGGGCCTCGTAATGCTGAGGATGTACCCTAATGACCCGTGCAATGCAATGATGTGTCGAGCCTTGCACACCAGCGGAGTTGTGGTGTCGTCAGGATGCCGACAGTCAACTCAGCGGTCTGCGTCCCTGCCCACTCAGCACCGCTCAGTGTGAGTGACAGGCAGCTAGCTGAATCCTTCTCACCGGCATGGCTGAGAATGCGGTGACTATGAGCGCCTGCGATCATGTGTCCGAATCTGCAGCCCTCGCCCTGCATATCTCCAGTGGGTGTGGGAACCAAGATGACTGCCATGGAGTGTCCCGCTGATGGCTGGCATGGGGTCGAACCAGCGACCCGCCGTGGACTGGAATGCTTGTGCCCCATCTGCTGCTGCGTGTAGCTGGTGGTGTGACGTGCCCCGCTGTCCAGGAGAGCTGCCACACTTGAATGAATCTCGTTAGAACCCCGCACCTATTTATATGTGGCTGTGCACCTCTGTTTTCCTAACGCGCCACTCCGAGTCACATACTCATAACATCTAAATTGCACCAATGGGCCCCTTCTGCCTGTAACCTGTGCCATGCAAACCGCTGCATTTTGGCGGCCGCGGTGGTCTAGCGGTTCTGGCGCTGCAGTCCGGAACCGCGGGACTGCTACGGTCGCAGGTTCGAATCCTGCCTCGGGCATGGGTGTGTGTGATGTCCTTAGGTTAGTTAGGTTTAAGTAGTTCTAAGTTTTGGGGGACTTATGACCTAAGATGTTGAGTCCCATAGTGCTCAGAGCCATTTGAACCGTTTGAACCGCTGCATTTACTCTTTTCAGCATTTCGATGGCCCTATGGCCTCCATTCTACGTACTACGCAACTGCTGGTCAGCATAACTTACTGTCAAACGGCTCGCGCCTGGCTGTAACTTGTGTGCTCAGAATATTGCACAAAACTAACTTTCCCTATCCTAAATGGTGGTGCCACTACAATATTACTGCAGCTATTAACGAATCAGAGTTCCAGTGCAGTTTTTGAATGTTCGTCTCTTCTACATCACTCGATAAGTGCAAATAAACTGCTCAGCCTATATGCACATCCTTGCATTGCACTGCACGAGACTTCTTTCTTTAGCTGATTTGCTGCTGTCCTATATTTTAATGTCGACCACTTTTCGAGCAGTGTCGAGTTTCCGTTGTCAGGTGGCTTGTAAGCAGCACCCAATAAAACCTGCACCCAGTGAAATTTGCACCCAGAAAAAATATTTACCACCAATCTTCAGAAAATACATTAAAACTCAATTAAAAACACGGATTTCGAAAATTGTATCTTTTATAACCAACAAACCATATTTCAAAATAAATTGTGGTATATACCTGTGGATCAGCAATGGTACGTGTAATATACACAACACGCTATTTTGTGTGTCTACAAAATTTCTGACTTAGCCCCAGGGACATTTCCGGCGTATTTTGACATGAGGGGCCTGTGGCCTCCTGTGGTTCTTTGCAGATTAGTTACAATTCGTTTGATACCTTAGCCCTTGTATCGGTATTGCATCGAAAATACCTGCACAACAGTGAAAATATCAAGGCTATGCGGTGATGGTTCATATGGCTCTGAGCACTATAGGACTTAACATCTGAGGTCATCAGTCCCCTAGAACTTAGAACTACTTAAACCTAACTAATCTAAGGACATCACATATATCCATGCGCGAGGCAGGATTCGAATCTGCGACGGTAGCGGTCGCGTGGTTCCAGACTGAAGCGCCTAGAATCGCTCGGGCACTGAGGCCGGCGGTATGCGGTGACATCTGTTGTAACAAACTTGTTTCATTCACACATGGTACTTACTGTTAAACAACAGTAGTGCCCACTTTACTCTTTTTCCACAAGTTTACGTTCAGTTCTACTCGGTCCAGTGTCGAGTTGGTTTTTCAGCGGTCGCGTGGTTCCAGACTGAAGCGCCTAGAATCGCTCGGGCACTGAGGCCGGCGGTATGCGGTGACATCTGTTGTAACAAACTTGTTTCATTCACACATGGTACTTACTGTTAAACAACAGTAGGGCCCACTTTACTCTTTTTCCACAAGTTTACGTTCAGTTCTACTCGGTCCAGTGTCGAGTTGGTTTTTCAGCAGTGTTAGTTGCACATTAACAGTAACGCACGGCAGTATGAACAGATTTACCCATGAAAAATCGCCCCTCGTCTATGGGCTCAATGAATGCCATGGAAAAGCGGCACGACGACGATATACTCAGCTGTTCCCGCAGCGACGACAGTCAGATAACTGCATTTTTGCATCTCTTACATAGGCGCCCAAAAATAACCGGATCCTTTCGTGTTGTTATGTTTTGGTGACTGCATATTAAGGCCTTAGTCACCGTTGTGAAAGTATTTTCATAGAAACAAAAATAATTCTGGTAACAAAGCCTATTAACTCATAATTACGTTACTACTGCTTACCGCGCCACCGGAGACCACGGGTCCCTGTACCAAAATACTCAGACGATATTTCACAAAAAAACTTCAAAATTTTGTCCTTGGAGTTCTGCTTCATCCTATACAATTGACTTGAGCTGTCCGTAGCTTCTTGTCCAGTCCTAACGCTACGTTTTGTCGATCTCCAGCTGTGACTTAAAATATGAAAACAATTATGTTTGTTGCAATAATTCTACATCTACATCTACACTGTTCAAACCACTGTGACGTGCATAGTAGAGGATATTTCCTATTGTACCAGTTATTAAGGTTTCGTAACGTGCCATGCTCGTACGGAGCGCTTAAACGGCTCAGTGGATGTTGTAATCAGTCTGAACTTGTCCTCGCGATCCCTACGGGACCGATACGTAGGGGTTTCCAGTATATTCCTAGATTCATCATTCAAAGCTAGTTCTTGAAACTTAATAACTAGGCTTTCTCCTGATAATTTGTTTTCATCTTCAAGAGTCTGTCAGTTCAGTTCCTTCAGCATATTCGTGACACTCCCCCACTCGTCAAAAAATCGGAAATCATTAGTGTTGTCCTTCTGTTTTTCCTTGAGTATCCCCTCTTAGAGCTATCTGGTACGGATCCCACACACATGAGAAATATTCTAATATTCGTCACACCAGTGTTTTGCATGTAGGAACCGAAGTCTGCCACCTGCTGTACCGACCACCGAGCCTATGTAATCATTCCATTTCATATCCCTAAAAACTGTAACGCCCAGGTATTTGTATGAGTTGACCGATACCAATTGTCTCTTGCTGGTATTTTAGTCATGGGATAGCACGTTTTCGTTTTGTGTAGTGCACAATTTTACGCTTCTAACATCTTAAGCAGTTTGTCAATATTTTCACCACTTTGAAATCTAATTAAGGTCTAACTGAATATTTGTACAGCTTTTTTCAGATAGAACGTCATTATGGACTACTACGTCTCTGTGAAAAGTCTAAGGTCACTATAATGTTGGCTGCAGTCTCATTACTAAAGAACATTAGCAATAATGTTCCCAACATACCTACTTGGGTCATATTCGAAGTTACTTCTACATACGTTCCCAACTCCACCGAAGATAACTTGCTGTGTCCTACCTTACAAAATATCCTCATTCCTCGTGGTATCCAATACGATCGTACTTTTGATTTTAAGCGTAGATGTGGTACTGAGTCAAATATTTTACAGAAATCGATAAATATATCATCTACTTAACTGCTGTGATTCAGGGCTTTCAGGACGTCATTTGAAGAAACCGCGAGTTGAGTTCCACTTGGTCTATGTTTTCGGAATCCATGTTGTTTGGCATGGAGGAGCTAATTAATTAGATTTCAGCTCAGAATATGTTCCAAGATTCTACAACGAATGAATCTCAAGGAAATTGTAAGTTAGTTTTGTTGTTCACATCTGATACGCGTCTTATAGCTGGGTGTGACTTGCGCTTTCTTCGAACCTCTGCGCACATTTTTTGCTCGAGGGATATATGATAGATTACGGCTAAAATTGAACTACCTCCGACGGAAATATGGTAAAGACTCCAATAGAGATTTCATCGGGTGCTGAAGTTTTGGTGATATTAGCGATTTCAGCTGTTTCTCAACACCACTGACACTAATACCTACATCTCTTCTCTCTGCAGTGGCGAGCGAACTGTATGCGGGCAATATTCCTTGATAAATATGTATATCATTGTCGTTACTCCACCGTCGAAGGTACATGAATATTGCAAAACAGTATAAACAATCATCGTAGAAAAAATAAGAGAAATTAGTGCTCGCACCTAAAGGTTTAGGTGTTCTTCCTCCCCAAGCGCTGTCCGAGACTGGAACGATACAGAAGTGTTCGAAGAACTCTCTGCCAGGTACTTCAGTGTGAATTTCTGAATGGTTTGTAGATATGGATGCAGATACGCATCATAAAAGAAGGAAAAGTAGAACATGAACATTAAAATAAGTAGAACCCGTGCCATTTGTATTTGTAACACTTGAATTTCAAAATTGCTATTAGGTTCAACTTAGGTAAAGTGCAGTTCAGGTTTCAGTTCTTATACAAACATTTTCATTCTTACAGAGCAGGCTACATTCAAGTTGTCTCGTTTAATGGTTTGAATTCTGAGCAGTCAGTTTGCGTACGTAAATTCGTAAGGCATTTTTGACAGCAGCGTCTTGGGCAGTCATGCTTTCAAAACTCGATTTATAATTTTATGTAGAACTTTAATTCTGTTAGCTTTGCTTGTAGGAACAGCAGGTCACGCACTGTGACGTCACCTGTTGTAGTACTGCTCACTGCTTTGCACAATACAGAATCTCACACAATAACATTTTTAGGATACAGTTTTCCATTTTCTAATTATTTTTGGTGAAAATTAATTGCTACCCAGTTATACAGTTTCACACATTTGGAGACTTTTTATGAGATATTATTTACGTAATTACACACTTTCATTGTTCAAGATCATAATAAAGACACACACGAAGTTAAGAACAGGGAATCAGCTAATTTCAGTTCAGTTTTAGTTCTCAGTATCAAACCTTTTTATTTTTATATAAACACATTACAACATCATTTATATTTTACAATGACACTGGTGTCATCTGATCATTGATATATATCAAGAAAATCGACGATCTGAGAAAATAACTCTCTGACAGGGCCCCCCCTCCCTCCTCCACCTTACATAACTGCAGTAAGATTCAGATTTCTTCCCTGCTCGTTTACACTGAAGCACAACATTCTGCTTCCTACTTTCCAGATATTAAGTGAACCATTGTTGGATTTTTTTCCTTTATCTCATAACGTTATACTTATGCAAAACTATAGCATCGACACACAATTAAACGCTTTTGTTAAATCAAAGATAATACCTGCCGTCCTCATGCTATCGCCTAACCCTGCTAGATTTTCACATACAAAAGAATAAAGAGCATATTCCGTGGATATTTCCATTCTGAGGGAAATCTGATAGTGAATTATGTGTCCTGAGCTGTGCCAATGTTCTCCTGCACATTGCTTTCTCAAAAACGTTGAAGACACTGGCAGCAAAGAAAATAGTCAGTGATTGTCAACTTTATATCCTTCACTCTTTCATTAAAGTGTTGTCACTAACCAGTACCTTAGTCTTTCAGGAGACTGACCACACCCAACAGATACGCTACACAGGTGACAGAGCAGAGAACTATTGTGTGACGCAGTGATCTTCATAACATTACTTGAAATTCCGTCATGCCCAAGAGTCTTTACTCTTTAATGAAGCAATAACTGATTCCATTTCACCAGTGCTTATATCCTGAAGCTGCATGTGATGTTGCTGTATCGGAACACCAGCGCTCAAAGTTCTACATAGCCTTCTGTAGCAACAGAATTTTGTTTCGGCTTGAAAACTGGACGTCAAAACTGTTTTGCAGAGTTGACCAATGATTCTGCTGTCGTGTGCACACACAAACTCTGAGTCTGATATATTACGAAAGTAATTCCAAAACTAAGGTCCCTTATTTTTTTATAAGTACAGAACTCTGTTTGTGTGGCAGTTGGTCACACTGTTATGAAGAGTGCTTCACGCGTTGTGTGTCAACACGCGCACGCCGAGCTGAGGTGCTCAGTCTTGGCTTGGCAGCCGTTGAGAATGGAGCTCCCGTTGGTAATTACCGTCAAGTGTGAATTGCTCGCAGTTATTTGGTTTTTCAACGCAAAGGGCACTGCCCCAATTGAAATCCATCGCTAATTGACGGAAGTGTATGGTGAGTCGTGCATTGATGTCAAATATGTTCGTAAGTGGTGTAGAGAGATTGCAGCTGGTCGGACCGAAATTCACGACGAACAAAGGAGCGGGAGACCAACTACTGAGGAGACAGTGTTGAAGGTTGAGCAAAGCATTAATTAACGCTGACAGGTACTGTGAGACTCTGAAAAACTCAAACGGGCAATTCAGAACCGGAGAAGAGGAATGTTGATCAAGGGTGTACACATTCTCCATGACAACGCTCGCCCACACATCGCTCGTCAAACCGCTGCTCTCCTGCAACAGTTTTAGTGGAACTTAATCACCCACCCACCCTATAGTGCAGACTTGGGGCCCAATGACTATCACCTGTTCCCTAGGTTAAAAGAACATTTGGCCGGTAAACGGTTCAGCTCCGACGACGAGGTAAAAGAAAAGGTTCATAACTTTCTCAACAGCATGACGGCCAGCTGGTATGACGTGGGCATACAAAAACTGCCACAGCGTCTACAAAAATGCATCGACGGAAATGGTGATTATGTCGAAAAGTGTTCAAGCTGTAAACTGATGTAAACAGTTGTAGAAATAAACAGGTCTATGTACTTATAAAAAAATAGGAGACCTTACTTTTGGGATTACCCTCGTATTATTGCGAGTAGTAGAGAGCGAACAGTTGTTGAGAAGTGGTCGGACGCTGCCTGCGGTGGAGAGAAACCGCGCGATGGGAGAGGTCGCAGCCCGCCGTGATCGTGCTAGTAGTGCCGAAGGAGACTTTGGTATTGATCGAGGACTTCTCATAATTTTCGTACAAGTCGTTTGTTCTTACCAAGTTATCCCTTTAAGATGATCTTTAAATATCTGCATTCCAAGCGGACTCATATTTCAACTGCTTTTGGATATGACTCTGCCTTTTTCTTTTCGGAATTACTATCTTTGCATAATTAACTCACATTCCCTTACTAATTTTACTCACACTGTGCCACCAATTAGAGAATAATTTTTTGAACTTGTTGTCTACGATCGGCTGCTGTTCCCCTGAACTCTTGTTGAATACTATGATCTGCACCTTAGAAAGTTTATATTGAGATCCTCACAAAAAATCGCCCCCATGTCTTTCTTACGAACCAAGCCTAGCACAGAGCCGATTTTTGAGATAAAACGTTATAGAGGCTTATAATAAAAATTTTTTCCTTGAAAATTCAACCTCACCTGCACACCCACAAATTTTTGGTCTTAACAATGTTTTGACATATCAGCTCTTTTGAACAAGACAGTAGATTTTGCGTAAATGGCCACTCCTCCCTTCCGCAAGAAAACTCTTGCACAGAAATAAGGTAGGATTTTCCCCTACAACCGATGTCTTAGTGTTTCTTCGCTACGTAAATGATGCTGTGAGATACAAATAATGTCAGAGTCAAGGTCTGTTAGCAATGCATCTACTTTACCTATGATTTCCCTAAAATTTTAATGAAATAAGCTTGCTCCACCTCCTGATCTGCGTTCCTCATGTATCAAACTGTTTTCCAGGTTAGAGGAAGCTTCCTGAAACAGGGTTATCTCCTGCATGACTTTGCTGTGTCTAGTATGATCTGTCCTATGTGCCCACTCATCTGCCTTGCAGGTGGCCATCTGCGCCCTCTCAAGTCCTATATTCTGTCACAGCAATATCGAGATGGGGTTGATGGTAACTCCGAAACAGTTGTACAAAGTGAACATCAGTGGTGTGAGTTTGTGTAGTAAGCCTGTCCAAGTCACCAACTGTACCATAAGCTCAGCCCGTACCAAGACTATTCCCAGCCGCTTTCACTATCGCTGGCTGGTCCTCTTTAATATATGGTCCAGTCATATTAATGTGGCCAGCTGCCAGAATCCTGAAAAGCCACGTTTTACTGTGCGTACGTGCAGGAAGAGAGTTAATGAGATTCTGGAAGGTACCGAGAGGAGTATGGAGCTATGCGGACTCCAGCTGCACCAGGTTTCTCAGCTGTGAATCCACGGCGTGAACGCCCCAATCGAGCTGGTCCCACATATTCTCCAATGGGTTTAAATCCGGGGATTTTGGGGCCAGAGGAGTACGGTTAACTCATGATCATGCTGTTCAAAACACGTACGTACACTGTGAGCTGTGTGACACTTTGCATTGTCCTGCTGGTAGATGCCATCGTGCCGAGGATGAAACGAACTGCATGTAAGGGTGGAAATGGTTCCCATTCTGCCTTTCCGAATGATGGAATCACTCAAAGGATGCCACGAAAACATTTCTCATATCATACCTCTCCATCCTCTATACTAAGCCCTTATAACGGTTGTTGCAGGGCCATACGCACTACCGGCCATCTGTCCAATGAAGCATGACACGTGACTCATCTGAAAAGCCCAGCTGTCACCACGCAGTGTATGTTCAGTTGCAATACTGGGGTGTAAATTCCAGCCTTTGCAGCCGATGAACAGCAATCAGTATGGATGCATGAACCAGGCGTCTGCTGTGGAAGCACATACGGAGGAACATTCGCTGAACAGTCTTTGAAGAGATACTGTTGGTATTGGTTCATCTGGGTGGTCAGTTCCTCAACAGTTACACGTCTGTTCGCCAGCACACATCTCCACAGCCGTCGTTCACCCCTGTCATCTATGATCTGGGATGCACCATAGTTGCACCTATTTTCGATAGTGCCATTTTGCCATGGGCGGTATACTTCAACCACGGCGGCACGCAAACAGTTTACAAAACCTAGCTGTTTCGGAAATGCTTTGGCCTCTGGCGCAGAAGCCAAATGGTCATCCCCTTTTGGACGTCAGCTAAATCGTTGTGTTTTCGCATTACGACAGTGTCTGCACTGTTTCCAGCTTTCACCCAACACGCTTTGTATATCCTCCACTGCTAGTGCTGCCACCTGCACTCTGTGGGTGGTTTTGTGCACGCTGATGTCGAACATAGGCAGTGGTCTCTTTAATATGACTGGACCGTCTAGAATCCTTACTCAAAGCCCCTAAGTATTTTGTCTCTTTATTGAACCCAGCACCTGGTCTAATAATGCTGGAGACTTGGTACTTCTTACCTAACTTCTGCTGCAGCTCCGGCCTAAACATCATCGGAGACTGCTACCTACCAGCAGAATAATTTTCTTCTTAGTTTCCTATCTAACTTAGACTTCCTAACAACGAAGGGTGTCTGCCACATTTTCCCCGCTTCTGCAGTTACTGGAGGCTCCTCTCCACACCGTGTAAGTCTCTGTTGTCTGTGTTACGATATCAAAGGTAAACAACGCATTACAACTCGAGATCTCAACTCAACTTTCAGTATAGTGTTCGACCATTCGTGGCGACATTCTGCCTTTAAACTCTGGCCAGATTTCATCTTTTGTTATCTGTCTGTTCGTCAGAGCCAGTCGAGCAATTCTTCTATCTTCTCATGGAGAAGTATTTCTGGAAGGGTGCATGTCTCTTTTTTTTCCACACTGTTGTCCTGAGCCTATCTCGTCACCACTCGTTCTGCTATCATTGCGCTACAGCCAAATTTCTTTGCGATTTGTTGGCATGAAGCTCCAAGGTCTATCATGCCAGTGATTCAACCTGTCTCACAGTCCAAAAACGGCCGTGTGCTGTACATGTACATGCTATGTTGTGATCTCAAGCTGAAATATTCACATACCCAATGGCCATTATGCACTCATATCATTCTTAATCTTAGGATGGCGTTTTCTGTGATGAAAATACTGATACTGAAATGAAACGCTTACTCAGACTGCCCCACAGACACAGAAATGTCAGTTTTGTAGCGCTCATGGTGCACCACATTCCATTTTCGCCAGCGCATATTTCAAGGGAATGATACAAGTGCCATTCTTTAAACTTCAATTTTTTTTAAAAAAAAGTAATGACTATTTCATATCTTTGGATTATTTACTTTAGATTCTAAAACTACTTGGCTGTATTCAAGTTACAAGTACTAGATGAAGAACCAGTACCTCACAGAGGTAATATTCACACTCCAATTAGTATGGATGCTGTGGTCACTATAGTACATGTCTATCAGAGACATGGATCTGATGCACTACTGGCAAGAAGCACTGATGGCGAGAAACAAAACGCAAAAGAAAGTGTCCACAGTGTCATTTGGTCCAAGTGTACGAAAGAAATTTTTGTATCTAAACGGAACATACTTTCTGGTCTTGCAGAAGCTGTTTTTAAGTTCCATATGGGTTGTTTAATGACTGAAGAGTGCAAAAGTCCTGGCACACCTTTGTCATCCTCCAAGAAGAGGATCTGCTTATCTAGAGATCAACGAGGAGGTCCACAGTATGCTACCTGGCTATCTGGAGAAGGAAAAATTCAAGGAAAAGGCTACCCTGGTCTTCGAACTACAAGACGAAGAAACCTTACAGGAGCAAGAAGAGAAAAGGTATGGTGCTGGTAAATTTTAATAGGTATGTATCTTCTACTAGCATTCATTTTATAATAAAACTAGCTGACAGACCTGCCATTGCCCAGATATCAATTTTGCCAATTTTCTATTAGAAAGTAAAACAACAAATTAATTGTGTTTGTAGTGTTACATCTAAAGGATTTCACTTTCAAGTACTCGTGAAAAGAGCTTTGAAATCAGCATAATGAAGAAATGAATCCAAATTAAGAAAAATATCATGCGAAATGCAAATTCTCTGTTATGTTTACTTCACTCAGAAGTTGATTGTAAACAATATTTCTAGTTACGTGTCCAGGCAACTGGGTGCAACTGCTTCGTGCATCTACAACGGGATTTTGTAGACGTCTCTATGGCAACGCCTCTTCATAGCTCTGTAGACGGCTATTGTTTATGCCTACAGCCGTTTGCACTTCGCAGTTAAATGCTGTCAAAAGAGCTGCCAGGTGTCAGAGATTTCCTTAAGTTCACTCGACTAGGAATGTTTTAGTAGTAAAGAGTAAATGTGCTAAAGTTTCAGGCATGCCTCGGCATTCTTTCCTGCGCCTCGGTGTTTATGACATCATATCTCTTGACTTTATGTCGTACTATGATAGATTTGCGTATGTGCATTTAGCGGCATGGGCAGAAACTGTTTCCGAAATTTATTGCGAATGGAGGTAAGGCACAGAAGCAATAACGTATGATTAGGCAGTTTTTCACGCATCTTACAGTGTATGACGTCATATCTCCGTAAGTGTGATAGGTATGTTGTTCTTAACTCCACAGCGATTGTTGCCTGATAGTAAGGTTCAAACTGGTTCAAATGGCTCTGAGCACTATGGGACTTAACATCTGTGGTCATCAATCCCCTAGAACTTAG
The DNA here is from genome assembly GCF_021461385.2 of Schistocerca piceifrons. Classification (NCBI taxonomy): domain Eukaryota; kingdom Metazoa; phylum Arthropoda; class Insecta; order Orthoptera; family Acrididae; genus Schistocerca; species Schistocerca piceifrons. The sequence continues at coordinate 661,037,137 of NC_060138.1, forward strand.
AACTACTTAAACCTAACTAACCTAAGGACATCACACACATCCATGCCCGAGGCAGGATACGAACTTGCGACCGTAGCGGTCACGCGGTTCCAGACTGAAACGCCTAGAACCACACGGCCACACCGGCCGGCTGATAGTAAGGGATACGTGTAGTAAGTTTCAGTTTGCTTCTGTAAGTTCAATGCCTACGTTTATCCTATATATTAAAAAAGTCTTCTAGGATGCAGTCTTGGAGTATTTGCATACTTCTGCGCATAAATATTATCAAAAATGTAAGTTGTCTACATTATTAACACATTTATGTACGGATAATTAAAGACCATTCAAGTTTGAAAATTGATTAAAATACTGAGAGAAAATTAATAAGATGTCTGGTATTACCAAAAGGTGTTTTGCAAACACAGGATTACAAATCGAATTAAAAATTCAAAACACAATAACTAGTGACATTCTGGACTTCTAAACTTGGTTATTACAAAAGAAATATGTGATTGTAATATGAGGTTGAAATCGGGGAAATAGAAGAAAACTTAAATTTTTGAGCTGAGCTTCTCCTTATCCTCGTTTTACAATGAAACATTTACTCCGACTATCGCATAAACATGTGAGATAGTCGAAACTGGATGAAAGACTTGATCGTAGAGATAAAGGAATGAATGAATCAGATGAAGGTCACAAAAACATTAACACTCCAATCTCATGAAAACGTATAAGATATATTTGAAGGAGGTAAAGAACTTCAACTAGCAGCTGAAAAGGGAATTTATATGATTCAGTAATGGGAATTTACCCATAACTGCATTACGAAGGGTGGAATATGGAAAGAGAAACCATGGAATGAATATGGGATACTTCCACTCTTTATAATAAATATTGTTTTATTTCAGATTAATGAATTCTGTTAGCATTGCTTACAAGATCATCCAATCATGGAGCACAAGACTGAAGCCCCGGAAAATAAACTCATGACATTTTTGACTAGGAGGCTAAAAGACAGAAACATAAAAGAAAGAAAACGTGAAATTATAAAATTAGTTGTTACGATCTATTTATCAGCTGTAAAATATCTTTCTAGACGAACAGATTTTCAACTGAGTAACGAATTTTAAAATACTGAAGTAAACAAATCATTACATTACATAAAAAAATAACTCCGCCATTGCCGGTCCCAAGCCCGCAAGTCATGGGGAAGGAGTAGGGGGAGGAGTAACAATCTCGTAAATAAACCTGGGTCCATCTGGCTCCGGATGGTAGCACCCAGTTAGGGCCGCTACCTAGGGTTACAGGCGAAGCCCGGCCAACGGCCCGAAGGTGGAAGAGGTGCGTCACTTCCCAACGGCAGAGAGACCGGAAGAGCCACTGAAACATATCCGGTAGTGGCTGTACTCCATGTTAGGGGCGGCTACCAAAGGCGTCTGTGTGTCTATGTCAGGGGTCGCCTCAACACATTTTCTGAAGCTAACAGCTTCAGTCATATAACTGGACGGACACAAGCCGTCTAATCAAAAAAAAAAAAAAAAAAAAAATCGTACGTGATGGAACCGAGCGGGAGAGAAGAAAAGAAAGAATGAAGAGGTTCTGGGAGAAGAAGAGGAAAGTCCAGTCCACGAAGGGGCTACCCGTGGTCCTACAGAGGTCATAACGCAAGAAGAAGAAGAAGATTACATAAAAATGCTTCATATTTGCTGAGATGAAAGCATGAGTTGCAGTAAGAGTTATAAAAACATTCAGAGACAAAATATCAGGGTTTGTTAATCAATAGCATGACATAACATATTTTATGCAGGTGTTGTCCCTCAGCTCGTAAGTACTGAATGGAAATTATCTTTGTAAATCACCAATAGCGCCAATGGAAAAGAAAATTGAAGATCGGGTAGATGAGGATCAGTTTATCTTTGGGAAAGGTAAGGGCACCAGAGGGGCAGCCCTGACGTTGCACATGATAATGGAATCAAGATCCAAGAAAAAAACAAGACACGTTCATAGGATTTGGCGAGAACATAAAAGCTTTGGGCAGCGTAAAATGGTGCAAGATATCCGAAATTCTGCGGAAAATAGGAGAATGAAATGCTCGGATCAAAAAGAGTGTAAGACAAAGATGCAGTCTTTCGCGCTTACTGTTCAATCTGTGCATCGCAGAATCAATGGCGGAAATAAATGTAAGATTGAAGAGCTGGATTAAAATCGGGGTAACAGTATACCAGTGATAAGATTTGCTGATGAACTGCTATCCTCAGTGAAAGCGAAGGTGAATTACAGAATGAGTGCAGAACATGGACTGAGACTAAACCGAAGAAGGATGAAACCAATAAGAAGTGTCAAAAATGAGGCCAGCAAGAAACTCAATATCAAATTTGGTGATCTCGGAGTAGACGAAGGTAAGGAATTCTCCTACCTTGGAACCAAAATAACTCAGGACGGGCGAACCTAGGAGGACATAGAAAGTAGACTAACACAGACAAAAAGAGTATTCCTAACCAGGAGAAGTCTGCTGGGATCAATCATAGGTCTTAATCTGAGGAAGAAATTTCTGAGAATGTACGTTTGATGCACAGCATTACACGGTAATGAATCATTGACTGTGGAAAAACTGGAATAGAAGGGAATCAAACCATTTGAGATGTGGTGCTACAGAAGAATTTTGAAAAATTGGTGGACTGGTAAGGTAAGGAATGAGGAGGTTCTCCGCAGGATCAGCGAAGGAAGAACATATGGAAAACACTGACAAGAAGAAGGGACAAGATGATAGAATATGCGTTAAGAAATAAGAGAAATAACTTCCATGGTACTAGAGTTGGTTGCAGTGGTAAAAACTGTAAAGGAAGACAAGAAGAAGGGACAAGATGATAGAACATGCGTTAAGACATAAGAGAAATAACTTCCATGGTACTAAAGTAGGTTGCAGTGGTAAAAACTGTAAAGTAAGACATCTAACAGATAATTGAGGATGTAGGTTGCAAGTGCTAAGTGCTACCCTGAGACGGATAGGTTGGTAAGGGGAGGTATTCGTGGCGGGCTCCATCAGACCAATCAGAAGCCTGATGGCTTAGAAACAAAAAAATTCTTTACAACGCTTGAGTAAAGAAGAATGAACATGAAGTCACATGATGTCAATCGCAGTAATGAAAGAGAGTTATGTGATGTGGCTTCAGTTATAAGTATTACGAAAAATAATTTGAGTGTGGGAGATACTATTAAATAATGAAAGATATATTTGAAATATTGCAAGTAGATCTATCAGACTTAGTTACATACGAATTGAAGGTTGTGGGTGGATATGATGGTAAGTTACAGGTAACTAAGTATCTCAATTTGTACCTTTTGTGCTGTCTCACACACCATTTTTGACTACGTTCTAGTCTTTTAATTTCATTCATTGCTACAGTAGGTTTTCAAATAGTTGTAAGTGAATTATGTTATTGTTCAGCTTCGCACACGCCACGTTTATAAATCTAGACACACAGTGAAAAGCGACTATCCTAGTTGCCATATCGATTTTCAAGAAGTTTAGACCACAATTTCGAATGAAGTTGTGAATGTGATAAATGTAATCAACATGTGTAGTACAGATATAATCATATTCTTCGTAAGACTGTGTTTCGTGGCCAAAGTTGTTAAAGTACGGGGTAAGTCAGAGAGTAGCAGTGTGCAGTGTGTGTTAGTCAGTCTGGCCAAGGTCAGGCAACGTACTCGGTTTGAAAAGGATAGAAACTGCCCTGCCGTATGGTGGAAGAAGCATTACTTAAGAAGCATGCTGCACCAATCTGTTTTGAGGAAAGAAAACGAAATTATATCACTAGAAGAATGTTAAGACGGTCAGTTGTAAGGTAATTCAGTTTTTTATACATATTTGTAACCGTGTAATTTCTTATTGCTGGAACACTGCGTATGATTGAAGTTTACTGTAGAAACATTATAACGCAACATATGGGTTTGTCTTCTAATTGAAACAATTGTCAAGGAAAGTAATTATGCACAGGAAAATAATTAAGAAATATTTTACTGACTTGTCTAGTTGTGAGAACTTTATGAAAGTGTGTATTGTTGTTATGGCTTAATGAAGCATAGCAATACTTGCAGTGCTTGTTCTCATTTATCAGTCGTTAAGTTTAGATACTCTATTTTGTGTGTTGCATAAGCATTTTGTGAAAATTGGTAAGATACGGTCTTGCACTTGAAATCGCAAGTACGGTAAATGAAATTTGATTTTTGACTGTCTCATCATTGTCTTAATAGTAAAAGGCTGCAGAACAGACGAGGGTTCCGTACCCACAGGTAGGCTAATGAATTTAATTAGTCTCAAGGTTCCTGTCCATTGTAAGGCACAGTAGTTGTCAGAATATACTTGTGAAAATAATATATCATACCAGAGGTTTGGTACTAGTATAAGATTTCAGCAAAGTATTATCTTGTGAATTTTCAAGCAGTTTTATCAGACAGTCAGATGCGTTAATTTTTTTGTTCATTTGCTGTGTAATTACAGTAACTGTTCAGGTACAGTGATTGTTCACAAGACTAAGATAAAGTAGTTATGTTCGAGGTCAATATTTTTAATCCGAATCATTTTGCTTCGCAGTCAGGTGGAAAATGTAAATGTCATTGAAAACGGATTACTTTCTCGCAAACGAGTTATTTTTGTACCAGCTAGTCTAGATATCACATCGTGTAACGTGAGGACTGCATATTTCCTGTAAATTTTCACCGTCCTGTCAGCTTGCACCGCAATTTACGCATTTTAAAATCAAAATAAGTTTTATACGTTTACCAGAGGCCAATTTGACACTAGCATGAGATTAAGTATCAAAGTGATAAACTTTCAACACTATTTCGTAAATACAGTCTTGAATCTCTTCACCTAATTCCGTTTTAGTATTTGAATATTATATAGAGTAACGATATTGTAGAAACTGACACTCACCAGATCAAAAATAAATTTGATTCACGATGTAGGGGCTGCAGTAGAACCTATCCATCAGGATACTGTAGAAGCAAATATGTATCCAGCATGTAATACTTCATACTGATTAGTATGCATATGGAATAGTTGCAATTCAAAGGTTTTGTGGGACCCAAGCTTCTCAAAGTCAAGCAGTTCCAAAAGAAGTCAATGAAAGTCACCTGAAATTAATGCTTTTAATAAAGGAGTAGAACAGTTTTTAGTTCCTGATCATTTACTTTACATTTGCTATGGAAAACATGTCTGGGTCATGTAGGGGCATGTAGATGTACGATAAAAATCCTAAATATTAAATTAAAGTTTAAAACTGACTTACTAACTTGTCAGTAAATGAACTTTAAAAATATTACTGCAACTTATCAAAAATCTTCAGGAGACGAAAATATCCTTAAGCGAACTTTTAAGTTCTTATGGCATAGCCGTTTCACTCTTTTATTATATTATGTTTAAATTAGTGAATCAAAAATTATATTGTTTATATGCCATGGTAATAAGGGCAAAAGTGTGATATATACCGTTATTGTGAGTTTGCTTAACCCTAAGAGCTGAGATTTTACGTAAAAGGTTGTTTTTGTAGACGTCAGTTAATTGTGCAAGATTTGAAAAAATCACTGCCGGGGTAGAAATAGGAGTCCCTGGAAAGTGATGCGTACGTCTGGTTACAGACGCGTCAGAGGCAGCACCTGTGTCACTCCGGGTGGAGATATGGTCGCATTTTGGCGAGTTGGGGTTGTAGGGCATAGAAAATTTACGCGACCTGGAATATCACAACTGTCACAAACTTCAAAAAGGAAACGGGGAAAGGGGGGAGGGGGGCTCGTGGGCTAGTCTTCGCTGTCTAGATATTTTATTGAACGTTGGTGCACATTTTTTTCCGTCTTTTTCAGTTTTTTGTAAACGAGTTTTTTCTGTTTTTTTTTTCATACAAGAAAAACCAGTTCCATTCGGTTCTATTACATGAATAAACGATTGTTTAATTCAACTTTTGCAACTCTACTGCACCATTTGTAGTTCTACAACTTATATGTATATTTTATACTTCTCGATCGCCACTCCAAGGAGCAGAGCGGACTGTCTTAGGTCCAGCCCATAATAGAGTTCCAGTTCTTTGATGCTAATACCAAGGTGCTTGTGGAGCAGAGAGATTCCCATTAGGAATAAACAAGGGGGGAGGGGGGGGGGGTTGCCAATCCCGGTATTTACCCGACAACCAAGAGAGACCTTCGGAGAACCTTAGTCGACACTGGGGATTGTAACTATTTTAATATATTACTGGGGCATGTCCTTCATAGTCCCAGACATGTATTCAAGGGGCATGTCCTTCATAGCCCCAGACATGTATTCAAGTTATGTGTGTGTTGTGTATGTGCGCGTCTGCTGCTGAACAGAATATGTTGTCGATGAACTTGACCCCTTTCTTCCAAAGGTTTACAGAAAATCTGAAGGTGAGAACTGGGTTCTACCGGCTCCTAGACAGAGACAGAAACATAGTTTGCTATGTTTGAAACTTCCTGGCAGATTAAAACTGTGTGCCGGACCGAGACTCGAACTCGGTCCCGAGGTCCCGAGTTCGAGTCTCGGTCCGGCACACAGTTTTAATCTGCCAGGAAGTTTCATATCAGCGCACACTCCGCTACAGAGTGAAAATCTCATTCTGGTTTGCTATGTTTGTTTTGAAGTTCTGTCATCGATAAAATAGTAGCATTATACCGCTTGTGACGCTGTAGTCTCACGCATGTTATAGAAATTGTTTCTTTGGACACCCCTTCGGCTGTACACTCTGTACATTTGGCTTAGACACTAACGCATGTTTTTCTCTTCGTTAAAGTATAGAATGGGAAAAAGCAAAGATTGGAACGGAAAGGTGCAATTTCGTTTCTCGCAAAGGACATTACGGCCTCCTTCGAGTATTACGTCCTAAACCACCGGGTGGTTAACTGTTTATAGCTGACAGTCGTTTTTCCACAGTACATAGCGAAGAATTTCATCCAGAGCACCGGCTGCTGAATTCCATGAAATTTATCATCGGGATCCTAGCGATAAATGATGAAGTACCAGAGAGATAATCTCTAGTACTGCGTCAGGTATGGTAATTCCACTAAATTTATTTACATTTTGGTTTGTCACATCTCCGACAATTTAGGAGAAAAAGTATCGATAACTCTTCATAAATCTTGTACTATATCCGTCTTATAACTCCAAATGTGTTTTTATTGCTGTAATGTAAGATTTAATTCTATTAAAGACATCTGAAGATGAAATGGTGTATCGTTATTTTATCCGTGTCGGATCTTTCTCAGCTCAGTGGTCTTTAAGGACTGTTATTGACGCAACCAGCCATAAATACTTTTAAAAAGATTTTATTGCTATTACCAGTCCCGGGGTATTTATCATTTTCAGATGACTACACTTTTTAACTACGGTAACGTGTCCATCAGCAGCATGCTGCACATTCCTGCTCTGCATAAGAATGTTAGTGTTTAGTACCAGTTTATATGTTGTGCGGATAGCAAACACGTGATAATATCCTGAATTTGGTAAGATACCAAGTGAAAGATTTATATACACTTATATTTCTTTCGTGGACGGTGTACATCCTGTTTTAGTCCTTTGGTCCTCATTCCTTTCAGCATGATGCATAAAGTGTTGAAAATTGCTATAAAAAAATCAATAAATAAACACCTCACAATATTCCCCTCGTAATCTGCAGTTTCGGACATGTGCTTCACTGTAATATTTTCGTTTACAATTCAAAGACTATCCTCTAAACAGAGGTATAACTCATTTCCCAACAATCACAGATCTCAAACGCTGTATGTTAAGCAAAGAATACGTGTAGGAGATGTTAGACGTTAATAAGAGAAAACATAATTTGTCTCTGAGAGAACTTGCAGTGTAATAATTTAGACAGGAAGTAATCTTTTATGATGTCAGTCGTAGGTTAAGTAAACCTAACCTCTCGTAGGGTAGGGCAGCTAAGACAGGCCACCCCAAATATATCCAGAAAGAATAAATATATGGAGCTGCGGGTTTCACCAATTTATAGCGGAAAATATGGCGAATTTCCTGACATTCGCAAGTAATTTAATTTTTATCGTTTGTAGTAGCAGAATTACGACGCCACCTAAATGGTGAGCACTCGAACGGTCATTCGGCAAACGCATAAAGTCTGCACACTCGCCAGAGTTAACGCTGCTATACTTTCATCTGCGACGAAAAGTAAAACAAGAGGTCTATTAGGTGAAATGGATGAGTCCCGAAGGTATGAAATGCCTTACAACACCAGCCTGTCCTGAAGTTAACTCCAAATGAATTCAACGTGCAGTGTTGGTTTTCCAGAATCCGTTTACAGCGTGTAGCGACGCTCAAGGTCAACATTTCGAACACTTGATATGACAGCCGTGATAAAAAACACACGAACCGTACCTGAGTTACATTTTGCTTGCATTTAAGAAAGCAGGGCAGACGTTTGTGTAATCTCTTATCCTGACGGTGATTTGTGGCGCTGTTATCTTGATACTATTTGATCTGGTCCAATACATGAAATGTCGCTGGAGTTATCTAAAAAGCTTCTTTCAAATGTCTCAGAAAAATTGTATAGTTCCATTCGAAAAAAAAGAAAGAAAAGAAAGTCGTTGTCGCAATTCGGCGACTATAAACGATGAAAGTCACTTGCTAACGTCACGAAATCCGCCATGTTGTCCCCTATAACTTGGCGAAAACCGCACCTCGATAAATGTATACATTCTAGATTCATTAGGAGTGGCCTTTCCTAGATGCCTCACCCTGTGTATACAGGATGTTTCACAGTCTTTTCAGCAAAGGTCTTGGAGTGACAGACCACGTCCTATGGAATAACTTTTGTTAGAACGAAGTATTCGTTGATACTTCCTTTTGTACTGGTTACACCCCTGACATCAGCAAGGTGAGGCATCTGTGCGGGCGTGTGCCTTGTGTGTTGCCTGTAATGCAGTCGTCAGCTCTGTGTGAAGGGTAGCAGGCCAAGCAAACTCAAAGTTCGTGATTCGCTTTTAAAATACCTTTCTCCGTTTGGAGTCTCTCATTCTTAAGATTTTCTTGTTGAAAATAGGTCTATCTGTTTTCTTGAGTAGAAAGTAACACATCTGGTTTGTAGACTCTGACAGTTTGGTGAAATAAACTCGTCCCAGGGCCGGTGAATATTAACCACCCGCAGGCGTTCGATGCAAAGAGACTGAAACGCCTTGTACATAATATTCAGACAGGACCACGCGATATACTACACGGAAATTTTCACAGTTTTGTTTTAGCTTTTGTTTGTGCCAACAGTACTTTCATAAAGGGCTCCTTGCTGCTCGTCAGACTACGTTACCACGTTGTTCAGTGTTCTGTCTTAAAGTTTTTCCGCTTCTTCAGGTCTTCTTCTACTGCAGCGATCCACTTTGTTTCAGTTCTGGCATTACTACGATTTTCATAGAATTCCACACTAGTTAATCTGTTTCGTTCCATTCTTTTAGCATGCAAATAAAATTTTAGTTCCATTTTCTGATATCTGAATAAACTCGGTATACTTTTCAATTTGTTTTAATTTCCTCTGAGTAGCGTGTTCCTTCTTCAGTATAATTTGGTTGTGAAGTTTTCCTGTTTACTTTTCATCTCTCTTTCAGATTTCTTCGTCTCTCTTTCTGCCTAAAACGAGAGTCTCAGTACGATGGAGACACTCTTGTTTGATGACTGTGTTGCAGTGTCTCAGTTTTGTGTATTTTGAGATGCGTTTTTTTTTGTAACTTCCTGGCAGATTAAAACTGTGTATCCGACCGAAAATCGAACTCAGGACCTTTGCCTTTCGTGGACAAGTGCTCTACCAATTTTTTGGTTTTTGAAAGGAAACAACTCAAATTAAACAAAATCTGCTTCTCTATTGTTTTTACAACTCAGATGTAGGAGAGGAATCAAAACGTCATTGAAAAATTTCTTTTAAACAGTATCCACCTATATTCTCTGTCTTTTTCGACAGATACGCCAAGGCACAACTCAAGACCAGTCCTCACAGCTTAACTTCCGCCAGTACTTCGTCTCCTACCTTCCAAACTTCACAGAAGCTCTCCTGCGAAACTGGCGGAAGTAAAGCTGTGAGGACGGGTCGTGAGTCGTGCCTGGGCAGCTCAGTCGGTTGAGCACTTGTCCGCGAAAGGCAAAGGTCCGGGCCTCGAGTCTCGGGCCTACACACAGAATTAATCTACCAGGAAATTTCATATCAGCCCACACTCCGCGGCAGAGTGAAAATATAATTCCAGACCTTCTGTAAGTTTGAAGTCTACTTCCATTTTCTGGCAACGAAGTGTGTAGCTGATATCCCCCATTCCAGTTTCCTGGATGTTTTCGCTTCAATATTTGAACTGAGAAACTCTCTTGACTTTCCCGTATCTGGTTTTCATAATTTTGGGTGTCTGGTTATTGCTAGCTATGTACTTAGCTTCCTCAAATGATATTTGGAGGCCTGCTCTTTCTGTCATTCCTTTAAGAATTTCTGTTTGTTTTTGAGCTGATTGAATGTCCTAACGGCTGCAGAACTTACACATTTTATCCTAATACTGGTTCCTCCTAATTTGATTGTTTCGTTAATTTTAAGCTACGATTTCTGTTTTTACCGCTCCTGTACTATTATTTCTAAGATAAACTTGAAAAGTATTACAGAGAGTCTGTGAGTTTACACCACTCCTTTTTTAATTTCAAAATGTTCTGAAATTTGTCCCCTGAATTTTACCTTAGCTTTCGTACCATTTCAGAATTTTTAATAGAGAGTTACGGTCCACAGAATTATAATTTTTTGTTAAAGATGTAAACTATATTACTATCGTTAATTTCTTGATATTCTGAGAATTAATTTGAGAACTAAAATTAGTTATGTGTAACCTGTATTTGGTTTCCAGAAAGGTCTCGAGAAACTACTGAAATTACTATATGTTTAAATGATGACGGTGTCCTCTTGGGTAAAATATTCCGGAGGTAAAATAGTCCCCCACTCGGATCTCCGGGCGGGGACTACTCAGAAGGACGTCGCTATCAGGAGAAAGAAAAGCAGGTAGGTTAGAAAATTTAGAAAGGGAAATGGATAGCTTAAAGTTAGATGTAGTGGGAATTAGTGAAGTTCCTTGGCAGGAGGAACAAGACGTTTGGTCAGGTGAATACAGGGCTATAAATACAAAATCAAATAGAGGTAATGCAGGAGTAGGTTTAATAATGAATAAAAAAAATAGGAGTGCGGGTAAGCTACTACAAACAGCATAATGAAAGCATTATTGTGGCCAAGATAGACACGAAGTCCAAGCCTACTACAGTAATACAAGTTTATATGCCAACTAGCTCTGCAGATGATGACGAAATTGATGAAATGTGTGATGAGATAAAGCAAATTATTCAGGTAGTGAAAAGAGACGAAAATTTAATAGTCATGGGTGACTGGAATTTGAGAGTAGGAAAAAGGAGAGAAGGAAACATAATAGGTGAATATGGATTGGGTGTAAGAAATGAAAGAAGAAGCTGTATGGTAGAATTTTGCACAGAGCATAATTTAATCATAGCTATCACTTGGTTCAAGAATCATAAAAGAAGGTTGTATACATGGAAGAAGCCTGGAGATTCTTACAGATTTCAGATAGATTATATAATTGTAAGACAGAGATTTAGGAACCAGGTTTTACATTATAAGACATTTCCAGGAGCAGATGTGGTCTCTGACCACAATTTATTGGTTATGAGATGTAGATTAAAACTGAAGAAACTGCAAAAAGGTGGGAATTTAAGGAGATGGGACGTGGATAAAATGACTAAACCAGAGGTTGTACAGAGTTTCAGGGAGAGCATAGGGGAACAATTGACAGGAATGGAGGCAAGAAATACAATAGAAGAAGAATGGTTAGCTCTGAGGTATGAAGTAGTGAAGGGAGCAGAGGATCAAGTAGTTAGAAAGACGAGGGCTAGTAGAAATCCTTGGGTAACAAAAGAAATATTGAATTTAATTGATGAAAGGAGAGAATATAAAAATGCAGTAAATAAAGCAGGCACAAAGGAATACAAACGTCTCAAAAATGAGATCGACAGGAAAAGAAAATGGCTAAGCAGGCATGGCTAGAGGACAAATGTAAGGATGTAGAGGCTTATCTTACTAGGGGTAAGACAGATACTGCCTACAGGAAAATTAAAGACACCACTGGAGAAAAGAGAGCCACTTGTATGAATATCAAGAGCTTAGATGGAAACCCAGTTCTAAGCAAAGAAGGAAAAGCAGAAAGGTGGAAGGAGTATATAGAGGGTCTATATAAGGGCGATGAACTTAAGGACATTATTATGGAAATGGAAGAGGATGTAGATGAAGATGAAATAGGAGATACGATACTGCGTGAAGAGTTTGACAGAGCACTGAAAGACCTGAGTCAAAACAAGGACCGGGAGTAGACAACATTCCATTGGAACTACTGACGGCCTTGGGAGAGCCAGTCCTGACAAAATTCTACCATCTGGTGAGCAAGATGTAAGAGACAGCCGAAATACCCTCAGACTTCAAGAAGAATGCAATAATTCCAATTCCAAAGAAAGCAGACGTTGACAGATGTGGAAATTACCGAACTATCAGTTTAATAAGTCACAGCTGCAAAATACTAACGCGAATTCTTTACAGACGAATGGAAAAACTGGTAGAAGCCGACCTCGGGGAAGATCAGTTTGGATTCCGTAGAAATGTTGGAACACGTGAGACAATACTGACCCTACGACTTATCTTAGAAAATAGATTAAGGAAAGGCAAAACTACGTTTCTAGCATTTGTAGACTTAGAGAAAGCTTTTGACAATCTTTACTGGAATACTCTCTTTCAAATTCTAGAGGTGGCCGGGTAAAATAGAGGGAGCGAAAGTCTATTTACAATTTGTACAGAAACCAGATTGCAGTTATAAGAGTCGAGGGGCGTGAAAGGGAAGCAGCGGTTGGGATGGGAGTAAGACAGGGTTCTAGCCTATCCCCGATGTTATTCAATCTATGTATTGAGCAAGCAGTAAAGGAAACAATAGAAAAATCCGGAGTAGGTACTAAAATCCATGGTGAAGAAATAAAAACTTTAAGGTTCGCCGATGACGTTGTAATTCTGTCACAGACAGCAACGGACTTGGAAGAGCAGTTGAACGGAATGGACAGCGTGTTGAAAGGAGGATATAAGATGAACATCAACAAAAGCAAAACGAGGATAATGGAATGTAGTCGAATTAAGTTGGGTGATGCTGAGGGAATTAGATTAGGAAATGAGACACTTAAAGTAGTAAAGGAGTTTTGCTATTTAGGGAGCAAAATAACCGATGATGGTCGAAGTAGAGAGGATATAAAATGTAGACTGGCAATGGCAAGGAAGCAGAGAGCGGCCTGAGCTGGCGAGGCGAGCGCATCGCTGCTGTTGCGCGCTTCGCTACTCGGCCGTTGAGAGCTCGTGAAGAGGTTTTCTGTGCTGTGGGCGCTGCGGAGAGCAAATTGTCGTGCGTTGTTTTGACAACGCGTGCAAATTGTCGTGTTCCGCGCCTCGCAGCATGGGAAAGAAGGGTGCGCAGAGGAAACCTGCCGCTACGAAGGGTCCTTCGGTTGTGCGACTCTCTGAGTCTGCCGACCGTGCAAGGAACTCCTGTGAAGACGAGTCGCGGCCTGTCCCCCCTTTGTACGTCAAGTGCAAAGGCGGGTGGACAGCGCTGTTCGACACCATGACGAAATGCGCTCGGAACGAGGTGGTCTACGAGTCTGTCGATACAGACTCGCTGATCTGCGTTCGAGCCGCAAACGTGGCCGACCACAGAGCGATCAAGGTCGCAGTGGCCGACCACATCGTCGACGCGCCGCCGGCGCGTGAGAAGGCACCTTCCGTAGGAAGGATGAAGACGACTAAGGCACTCCTCAGGGGGTTGCCTTGGTGCTGTGACGAGGCAGCGGTCCGGGAAGGGCTGCTGCGAGCCGGGTTTGGTAATGCAGCCGCAAGGTTGCACAACCGGACCAACAGGAAGAGGGCGCCGCTCTATGCCGTGACCGTGCAAACGGTCGACGGCGGGAGCGACATCTTCGACTTGCGGAAGTTGCTGGGCTTCCCGGTTACGACGGAGGCTCTCCCGACCGCCATGGATCCTCAGCCCCAGTGCTTCAGGTGCCAGGGCGAGGGTCATGTTGCGAAGTACTGCCGCAACGCGGCGCGGTGCGTCAAGTGCTCAGGTGAGCACGACAGCCGCGCCTGCGACCGCGGCAGCAACGCTCTGCCGACTTGTGTCCGGTGTGGCGGCCCGCACGTCGCCAGCTGGCGCGGTTTCGCGGCCTTCTCTAGCCGCAGCCGTGCCGGGGGCGGCGAAGCGGCCGCGGCCGCACCGACGCAGCAGCAGAAGAGAAGACGACGTCGGAAACGGCGTAGGGCGGAGAACAGCCCGGTGCAGCTGAGGGACGGCGCAGCAGCAGATCCACCTGCCAGGGGCGGGGACGGCCGCTCGGAAACGGGCCGCCAGGACGCAGCTCGTCCTCCCGCGAAGAGATGTGACCTCGAGCTCGGCATCGCCGTGAAGGAGGCCACAGCAGCCCTCAAAGCCGTAATGGCGGTGGAGAGGGCTGCCTTCGCAGCCGCCGTGGCTGCAGAGAAGGAAGAGGCCTTGAGGCAACTGCGTGCAGTCTTCGCCCAAGGCCTCAGTGCAGTCGTACCTGCGAACACTCCTGCGACCTCGCAGAAGGACGTTCGCGCGCCTGTCCCAGCGGTTGCCCCAGCAGCACCGCAGGTGAAAGGTGCAAAGAAGAAAACCGCCAGGGCAGTCTTCATCGCGCAAGCGTCGCCGCGCTGCCGCGCCGAACTTTTGTGTTACAGGGAGTAAGCCACTGCGGCCGGCCCAGGAGACAACGAGGGAGCCCAGCCGCGGCACCGGACTGACCCAGCGAACGACCACGCAGTACATAGGTAACGTTGCACGATACCTCACGCTCACCTTGCATGCTCTGTCGCAGCTAGCAAACCGCTACTGCTCTTACTTCCCGTCCTACTGTCGCAGAGGTTTTTTTCCCTTGGCGCTGGCCTTGGCACTTTTTTTCCTCTGCTCTTACAACCGCTACCCTTCGATCGCTTTCGACCACTACTATCTCCTGATGGACCATGTTAATGAGTAGCCTTACCCAGACGCATGGATAACATCACAGCCTGCATCCTGTGACGCCTTGATTCAAAACTAACATGCATACGGAGGTGACAGTCGAACTTTTGTGTTGGTCACCACGTTGGTGCGGGCGTGGAGGGGCCCCATCCTTAGTGGCAAGGAAGCGTTTCTGAAGAAGAGAAATTTGTTAATATCGAGTATAGATTTAAGTGTCAGGAAGTCGTTCCTGAAAGCATTTGTATGGAGTGTAGCCATGTATGGAAGTGAAACATGGACGATAAATAGTTTGGACAAGAAGAGAATAGAAGCTTTCGAAATATGGTGCTACAGAAGAATGCTGAAGATTAGATGGGTAGATCACATAACTAATGAGGAGGTATCGAATAGAATTGGGGAGAAGAGGAGTTTGTGGCACGACAAGAAGAAGGGACTGGTTGGTAGGACATGTTCTAAGGCATCAAGGGATCACAAATTTAGCATCGGATGGCAGCAAGGAGGGTAAAAATCGCAGAGAGAGACCAAGAGATGAATACACTAAGCAGATTCAGAAGGATGTAGGTTGCAGTAAGTACTGGGAGATCAAGAAGGTCGCACAGGATAGAGTAGCATGGAGAGCTGCATCAAACCAGTCCCAGGACTGAAGACCACAACAACAACTGCAACCAGTCGCCTTTTGTTTTATTCTGCAATTTTTATTTTTCATCAGCGATTTCGAATCGCTTAGTTATTCATAATCAGATGGTACATACTTAGTGCATGTTCGCAGCATTGTTGGGTGGGGCGTATTTTATATGAAACCAGCTTCATATTCGCCAATTTTGTGTTTGGGTTCTTATTGTGCTCGGTCCAGGAAACAATGAAATAGGATGTTATATGGAACACCAAGAGGTAAGATCACTCTATAATTATTAACATTTCTGTCTCCCTTCTGATTCAGTGGATGTATCAATGCAGTTTTCGAGTCATCCAAAATTTCTTCCGCTATTTTCTCAGTTCGCAAATGTTTTGAAATATTACTCTAATTACGTTTGAGGTTTCTGGGATAACTGATTCTAGAATTCAGTAATAATTTGTCTTCGCCAGATGCTTTGTTATTTTTAACCTTTATAATTTGTCTAACAATTTCTGTTGCATTTGGTTCACGTGGATATAAACTTGTTTAAGGGATATATCCGGTGAAATCTTTCAGTGGGCTCGGAGTGGTTAAGAATTTTTTAAGATATTTGCAAAGTTATCTGCAGTTTTCTCGGTTGTTAAGTATCAATTGTTCAATTTCCTTCTTGAAGGAGAGATTTAAGGACTGATAACAATTACGCTTCCTTCTAAATGTTTTATAGAAACTTCTGGTCTTGTTTTTCCGGAAATCTTCTTTAATTTCATGGAGTTGGCTGTTCTCATACTACCTAGTACTTTGTATAACTAATTTTGTAATTTCTTTTCTAGTTAAAAGTAACACGTCAAGGGTACTTATTGATTTGTTACTATTTCGTGTTTTGAATGTTTGAGGTCGAGGTTTTACAGCCTATTCAAAATCTCCGTTCCATCAATGACATTTTTCAGCCTCTGCTTCCAAATTTTGTTTGGACTGTTTTGATAGTTCTGTCTGAAATGCTCTCAATTTTGTGCCTGCGTTTTGTTGAGTTCGTTTGCTAACAGCAGTAACTGAATTTTGTTGATATGAAATTTAGGTTTATTGGCATGCTTTTGCTGAATTTTATGAGGCCTTATATTTAGTTTCATTCGACGCATATAATGGACCGTCTCTTTATTTGTTCCTTTGCATACTTGAATGTGATGTGGGAGTGAGATTTAGATACGTTCAATGTAGGAAACACCTATATTCTTGTTAACTGCACACAATGTAACTTTTTGAAAGTTTTTTTCGCAAAATAAGTTGACGTAATTTTGATATTATAATTTCTACAAAATTCTGCTTGTCTCCTTCCATTTTGACCGGTATGTTTAAGAGCACCGATTAACAGTTTCACATAATTTATTCGATTTTGGGGGATTATATTTTCTACCACTTCACATGACATCTTTACATTCCGTGTTTGTTTTATTTTCTTGCTGATTGGCAGGTTTGCGTTAATCACAATGTATTTATTATTCGCATATTTCAAGGAATGAAAAGCATGACTTGTAAAACTGCGCATGCAGTAATCAGATGGGATGTATTTTTAGGATACTTGCGTTTGGTTTACTTTTGAAAAGTCTGTAATTTCCAAACTCCACGGTGTTCTCATGTGGAAGTCTTGTTTCTTGCATGGTAAAAATTATAATTCTTTCGTCTTTAGATGTTTCCCCGAATTGGTTGAGCTTTTCTCGCTTTAGGAGTAATTTAATGTCGATTGTGCCAAAGCAAGATTTGATTTTGTGATTGAGTTTATCAGAGGATTCCGATTTCCTAGGGTTTGGGGTATTGTATCTCAGACAAGTGTCCTTCTAATCGAATGGCCTAGTTACATCACTAATAACATAGTAATTTTGTGATTACTAAAACGCTCTTTTGTCGTACACGTCCCAGGCACTTTAATGTGACTACCGCCTATGTTCGACGTCAACGTTCCATCACCACTCACAGACGTCAGGCGGCGGCTCTAGTAGTGAAGGGTGTATAAAGGATATCAGAGCGACGAGGAAACAGCGCAATGGTTGTCGTAAAGCGGAAACGGAGCTATTTATCTGACGTCCAACTGCGCATGATCATTGGCTTTCGGGCCAAGGGTGGAAGGATTCCCAAAACGGCTAAGTTTGTAAACTATTCGCGCGCCACTGTTCTTAAAGAATACCGAGCTTGGCAAAATGGCGCTACACAATACCGGTGCCGAGGCGACTACGGTGCACCATGGACCGTAGACGAGACCGCTGAACAATGGCCGCGGAGATGTGCACGGACGAACAGAAGTGCAATTGTTGAGCGACTGACCGCCAAGATGAACAAAGAGACTACCAAAAGTGCCCCCTCAATGACCGTTCAGAGGACGTTGCTGAGTACGGGCCTACGCAGCAGACGCCTGATTC
This sequence comes from Schistocerca piceifrons, assembly GCF_021461385.2. Taxonomy (NCBI): domain Eukaryota; kingdom Metazoa; phylum Arthropoda; class Insecta; order Orthoptera; family Acrididae; genus Schistocerca; species Schistocerca piceifrons. The sequence goes on from NC_060138.1 coordinate 661,055,257, forward strand.
GTACACCCATGCTGTTAGCTTCCGGCCACCCTCGATGTTGCCCGTCCCTGCCGCGTGGAGGCGGACCAGTTTCCGCTTTGTTCACCTTTATCTTTTATTGTTGAGTGATATCACATTTCTATGTACAAGCTTTGACAGTTTAGACACAATTTGAAATTTAATCTCGGTATGCTTTACGAAAAATGGTTTAAAATAAAGAAAGGAAACAAATTAAAGAAACTCATGCAAGGAATTCTTAATCTAACTTATCGGTTATGAAGACTGGGATTTGAACACCAGTACAGCAACTGGGCGGCCGCTGAATAGTGACAGGTGGCCTTTTCACATGAATCATAGTTTATGCTTCATCGAATAGATGGCTGTTAACGTGTACGGCTCTGCGAATACACTACTGGCGATTAAAATTGCTACACCAAGAAGAAATGCAGTCGATAAATGGGTATTCATTCGACAAATATATTATGCTAGAACTGACATGTGATTACATTTTCACGGAGTTTGGGTGCATAGATCCTGATAAATCAGTACTCTGAACAACCATCTCTGGTCGTAATAACGGCCTTGATACGTCTGGGCATTGAGTCAAACAGAGCTTGGATGGTCTGTACAGGTACAGCTGCCCATGCAGCTTCAACACGATACCACAGTTCATCAAGAGTAGTGACTGGCGTATTGTGACTAGCCATTTGCTCGGCCACCATTGACCAGACGTTTTCAATTGGTGAGAGATCTGGAGAATGTGCTGGCCAGGGCAACAGTCGAACATTTTCTGTATCCAGAAAGGCCCGTACAGGACCTGCAACATGCGGTGGTGCATTATCCCGCTAAAATGTAGGGTTTCGCAGGGATCGAATGAAGGGTAGAGCCATTGGTCGTAACACATCTGAAATGTAACGTCCACTGTTCAAAGTGCCGTCAACGCGAACAAGAGGTGACCGAGACGTGTAACCAATGGCACCCCATACTATCACGCCGGGTGATACGCCAGTGTGGCGATGACGAGTACACGCTTCCAATGTGCGTTCACCGCGATGTCGCCAAGCACGGATGCTACCATCACGATGCTGTACACAGAAGCCGGATTCATCCGAAAAAATGACGTCTTGCCACTCGTGCACCCAGGTTCGTCGTTGAGTACACCATCGGAGGCGCTCCTGTCTGTGATGCAGCGTCATGGGTAACTGCAACCATGGTCTCCGAGCTGATAGTCCATGCTGCTGCAAACGTCGTCGAACTGTTCGTGCAGATGGTTGTTGTCTTGCAAACTTCCCCATCTGTTGACTCAAGGATCGAGACGTGACTGCTCGATCCGTTACAGCCATGCGGAAAAGATGCCTGTCATCTCGACTGCTAGTGATTCGAGGCCGTTGGGATCCAGCACGGCGTTCCGTATTACCCTCCTGAACCAACCGATTCCACATTCTGCTAACAGTCATTGGATCTCGACCAACGCGAGCAGCAATGTCGCGATACGATAAACCGCAATCGCGATAGGCTACAATCCGACCTTTATCAAAGTCGGAAACGTGATGGTACGCATTTCTCCTCCTTCCACGAGGCATCACAACAACGTTTCGCCAGGCAACTCCGGTCAAGTGCTGTTTGTGTATGACAAATCGGTTGGAAACTTTCCTCATGTCAGTACGTTGTAGATGTCGCCACCGGCGCTAACCTTATGTGAATGCTGTGAAAAGCTAATCATTTGCATATCACAGCATCTTCTTCCTGTCGGTTAAATTTCACGTCTGTAGCACATCATCGTTGTGGTGTAGCAAATTTAATGACCAGTAGTGTATATTAATAAGGACTGTAGGAGGGAGCGCTATCGTCTGGGGTTTTTCTCGGCACTATCTGGGTGATTTCATCATTCTGGAAGGCACAATGGATCACAAGCATTCCCCGCTACAACCAGTTTGTTTTTTTCTCAGCACGATGGCACCTACGACCAGGACACTGCCACGTCACACAGCTCGCAGTGTATGTGCGTGGTTCTAATAGCAGGAAATTGAGTCTACCGTACTCCCCTGGCCCCAATGTCCCCGGATTTAAAACAATCGAGAATATGTGGGATCACTTCTATCGGGCTGGTCTCGCTATGGATTCTCAACGTAGAAACCTAGCAGGACTGTCCACGGTACTGGAGTCAACATGACTCTACATCCATGTCCGTGTCTTCCAGAACCTCACTGACTTTCTTCCTACACCTCCTTGCTGCAAAAGGTGGTATAATGTCGTGTGGCTAGGGCCTCCCGTCGGGCAGACCGTTCGCCTGGTGAAAGTCTTTCGAGTTGACGGTACCTGGGCGACTTGCGTGTCGATGGGGATGAAATGATGATGATAAGGACATTTTTTTTTCATTAAACCAGGTGGGTGACCAGCCGCCTGTGGGTATACGGCTGGTCCTTTTTTCACCACAAAAAATACTTTTGTGATATACCCAACAAGGTTTTCTGGTCTCTTAGCCATCGTGAATGGCCGCAAGTTTGTTAGCTTCCGGCCACCCTCGATGTTGCCCGTCCCTGCCGCGTGGAGGCGGACCAGTTTCCGCTTTGTTCACCTTTATCTTTTATTGTTGAGTGATATCACATTTCTATGTACAAGCTTTGACAGTTTAGACACAATTTGGAATTTAATCTCGGTATGTTTTACGAAAAATGGTTTAAAATAAAGAAAGGAAACAAATTAAAGAAACTCATGCAAGGAATTCTTAATCTAACTTATCTGCTATACTTAACCTAATGAGACTTTGAAATGTGAGTTTGATTTGTGGATTTGTGAGGGTGGTGGAGATGTTTTGAAGGTGTTCGGAAAAAGCGGTCTGACTCTCCCCGTGTAGCCAACAGGGGATGGAGGGCTCGGAATGTACTTCGAGCCATCCATTCCCCGTCCGCATCGCACGTTTAAAGCGTTATTCGTAATTGACTGTGTTGGGTTGGTGCTTAGCTAGGCAAGATTCTTGGTGTTGAGAGTCGTCATTGAGTTTGAGTGAGTGACATATTGTTGCTGCTTTCCGAATCTGTGTTTTCCCCAACATCTGTATCATTCTCTTCATCAGAGCTGGTAGTCTCCCACAGTTCCGTTTTGTGTCTCTGGTCGCAATGTGTCGTACAGCCTTGATTGCTTAAAGGATTTGTGCAGTACCTGGGATACTTCGTTTGTCACCCGGTTAATCTCCTCCCATGTGTCTTTATTCCTGATGGCTGTATTTATGTCGTCCTGCGTTTGTATTTGTAGATTCAAATGGCTCTGAGCACTATGCGACTTAACTTCTGAGGTCATCAGTCGCCTAGAACTTAGAACTAATTAAACCTAACTAACCTAAGGACATCACACACATCCATGCCCGAGGCAGGATTCGAACCTGCGACCGTAGTGGTCGCTCGGTTCCAGACTGCAGCGCCTAGAAGCGCACGGCCACTCCGGCCGGCGTTTGTATTTGTAGTTGTGCAGGTGTTATGTCTTCGATGTGTAATGGGCAGTGAAAAACCATGTGTTCTGGTGATCCATTTACGCCACATGTGCAGTTATCACTTTGAGTGAGTCCCATGCGGTGGAGGTACATGGGGTACGGGCCATGACCCGAGAGAAAGTAAACCATGCCCCTACTTGGGTTTAGATGATTCATCTTCAGACGTTCCCTGATGTTTGAAAAAAATTGGTAGATTCTACGGCCCAGTTCCTGAGCGGAGAAAAGTCCGACAAATCTGGGAATCGAACCCGAGCCGTTAGGTGACCACTCAACTACCAGGGGCGGAAGCAAAAGGTAGTTATTCGAGCTTTTGACATGTGGTCACATTAATGTGACTGAACCGTGTAATTGGAATTACAGGGTCGTGTGTATAAAAAGGAAACAAGTGGTTAAGACTGGACGAGTTAATTTCAGAAATTAAATTTTCGGTCACACTTGCCACCATATAGAAATCCAATCTCTCCGCCTTCATTATCGTGGAGGTTTCCGCTGTCACCCTAGCGAGGACCTCTCACAGTGTTCTATCAACCGGGCCAGGTGTCACCTGACCCCTCAGGAAGATTTTCAGGTGAAGAGCACGTTGATTTGACGACAAATATTGCGCAAGACAAGAAAGGACGGCTCTATCAGTGCGTTTCTTGATAACAGGGTCCACTTATCTCAGCTTTAAACGGGTGGACAAAAGCAAAGTTGAGCAATAGAGCAAGATGCGTGCCGCTGCTGCCTGGACTGCCTTCCGCCTGCTTCTGCTGGTGAGCGCCGCATCGGCCACCACTGTGCAAACATGTGAGTATATCTGACGTCGGGACACGTGCATCCCTCCTTTGTGTACACAGCTGCGCGCACCAAGCCACCTCAAGTGCAGTGTTGCTAATTTTACTGTTTCTATTGACACGGTGTTAGTAGTTTCCGGTAGTTGTATCAAGTATCAGATACTGAAGAGGGGGGCCTGCATCTCAGATACACACTGCAACATGTGAAACAGAATCAGCTTCCTCTGCAAAGCAACGAGTCATAAACGGAGCCACATTTTTAGTCGTACAAGTTCTTTGCTTGTTCATTCGGGGCATACTTTAATCTTCTGTGGGATGAACGCACGTATTTTCGACGTCGATCACGTTGTTTAAGGGAATGTACAAGGGACTACACGGTTATCTAGTTCCGTTTTCCACGGTTAGCTGTATCATCTCGGATGTCGCTATCAAAATGGCGATTGTAAGAAAATAACTCGCCTTACGTTAAAGTGCTCCCGCATTTGCAGTATTTATGATATCACAGTCCAGTTCTGAGGAGTGTGTAGTTAATCAGTAAATAGGGTTCCAATCGAAACGTAGTTACTCCTAAGTAAGCAGTAACTATTGAATTTAGGTACCGGAAAAGAAATTACTTGTCAGACACGAGGAAGCTTGATTTAGGCTAAAAGCATGTAAACGACGACGTTCCCCTTTAATTAGATGTAAATTTACTTGGAATTGATTATTATAACTTGAACATCTACATCTACATTTATACTCCACAAGCCACCCAATGGTGTGTGGCGGAGGGCACTTTACGTGCCACTGTCATTACCTCCCTTTCCTGTTCCAGTCGCATACGGTTCGCGGGAAGGACGACTACCGGAAAGCCTCCGTGCACGCTTGAATCTCTCTAATTTTACATTCGTGATCTCCTCGGGAGGTATAAGTAGGGGGAAGCAATACATTCGATACCTCATCCAGAAACGCACCCTCTCGAAACCTGGACAGCAAGCTTCACCGCGATGCAAAGCGCCTCTCTTGCAGAGACTGCCACTTGAGTTGGCTAAAAATCTCCGTAACGCTATCACGCTTACCAAATAACCCTGTGACGAAACGCGCCGCTCTTCTTTGAATGTTCTCTATCTCCTCTGTCAAACTGACCTGGTACGGATCCCACACTGATGAGCAATACTCAAGTATAGGTCGAACGAGTGCTTTGTAAGCCATCTCCTTTGTTGATGGACTACATTTTCTAAGGACTCTGCCAATGAATCTCAAACTGGCACCCGCCTTAGCAACAATTTAATTTTATATGATCATTCCACTTCAAATCGTTCCGTACGCATACTCCCAGGTATTTTACAGAAGTAACTGTACCAGTGTTTGTTCCGCTATCATATAATCATACAATAAAGGATCCTTCTTTCTATGTGTTCGCAATACATAGAAACAATTATACTCACTAGTGAGATTAATAATCTAAGAGATTTTTGTTTGGCTGTATGATGACATCCTGCTGCGAGTTCTTTGTAGTTACGCATAGTGTAACATGTGGCTTCAGGGAGAATCTTAGCAGCAAAGCGTAGAGCGAAGCATATTGATGAGATGAACCCTCTGCTGTGGTTGTGGTCTTCTTATTGGCAGTGCCGTGACGAAGCCACCGAGATGAGGTGAGTGGATACAAAAAGCGCAGATGTTGCGATTATCTGCTTCTGACTACATCTTAACAGTATCCACAGACCCCCATTATGGAAGGACCTTGGATCTCTGTGCATTCTGCGGAGTAGGAGGCCGAAGCAGTTCCCTCTAATGACGGGAAATGTCTGTTGTTGTACCAACAGTAGTAGCTGTAGTCGATATTAGTCATAGAAGTACTCGGAATTAGTTAGAGAAGCAGTCGAGTGTTGTCAAAGAAACAATCGGTTCTAGTCACTGTAACTACCAGCAGTCGAAGTAGCTTTTAGTAGACTGAAAGTAGTCCGAGAAGTAGTCAGTGGTAGTAGTCGGCAGTAGTCAGAGATGCAGTCATTAGGAAGCGGAGATGTAGTTATCAGCGGTCAGAGAAGCAGGCAGCATCATGCACGGAACGAGTAGTAAGCCGCAGTAAGAGAAGTGGTCAACAGTAGTCAGATAAGTCGCCATTTGTAAGAGAAGTGAATAATGTAACACAAGACGGCTTTGTAGAGGTCGGCGACCGTGGTGCATTTTTACACAAAACTCTCGGGCTAGATCTTACTCTGTTTCATCTACTTACGAATTTCGGCAGACTGTCATCACCATATCGAAAATTTTAAAAGATCAGTACAACGTATTACGTCAAATTGTACTTAGTCGTACCGGCTATATGTACTTATACAGGGTGTATTTGACGTAATACGTTGTATTGATTGATTAACTTATTGGTGTGATGATGTCAAACGGTCGAAACAGGTAATTAGAAGAAAGAAAGTGCGACACAGACTGAAAATTCTGCGTATAAGTGTCATAGAAGTAGCTGGTGTTAATCTGAGATGGAGTCGTCAACAGTCAGAGAATTAGTTGGCTGTAGTCGGAGGGGTGATCAGCAATAATAAGGGTAGTTTCAGTAGTCAAAGCGGTAGTTGGCCGTCTTCTGAGCTTTCTTCTTTCAGTTCACACCAACAAGTTACCTGAAGGAACATCAGAACACTTTAGCATACTACTGGGTGGAGTTTTAATTTTCATTCCGACAGAAGTTGTCCTGTGTGTGTTTCTTACTTCTTCCTACGTCTGTCCAGTCACTGCTGTTCGGCCTGCAGTGTGGTGCGAACTTTGCCTGCCGAACTTTCAATTCCACGAAATGTTTAAAAGACGTGGTGCCACTTTTGCTGCTTTCGGCAGTTCTCTCTCCACAGTACTTCTCACAACGAGACATAGGTAACTCTTCATTTCTTAGTTTACGTCTATATATATATATATATATATATATATATATATATATATATATATATTTAGTAGAGTTATTTAAATTTTTCTTTTTCGCTTGTTTCCGATGGTCTCTGATGAAATTCTTTGTTCCAGAATTATATCTTCAAGAACATTACATGAATGCAATTTTGTCATATGATGACATGTTGGAGACCGTGGCTGTTTTTGAAGACAAATGTTGATCATGTTAGGACAGCAACCAGCCACAAATTTACTTTGAGTTCCTTTATTACAAAACCATCTGTGTGTGGCGTGTTTGTAATTGTGTTTTATCTATAATTTAGGACAATTAATCTGTAAAAAACACACCAAATGTAGAAAGAAAGCGTGTAAACCGTCTGATGATGAATCGCAACGATTCGAAACCGGTAACGGTTTCCTTTGAATAAAGGAACTCAAAGTAAATTAGTGGCTGGTTGCTGTCCTAACACGATCAACATTACATGAATATTTAATACTAGCAAATTTTCTTATATTAAAAAAACCTTCAACATTTGTGCCACTCAGTATTATTGCATTAATTATTTCTATGATTTAATCTGTCTCAGCACCAAAGACCCCTCCAATCAGGAGAAGTAGAAGAGAAGAGCAGTTAAATACTGATCTGTGCAGAGTTGTGGTCCTAGAGAGTCACACACACAGAGCAGAACAGGAATCACCCTTCGTTCGTGTGGAGTCTTCAGACAGTGGCAAATCCACAAACGCCCGTACCATCTCTCGTTCAATACAGCCACTTAATTTGTAATGAATGATAAGGCAGCATATTCAGTGTACTGTTACCATTAGGCGTAGTCTTCGGAAAAAAAGCATTGCATCCAATGTAATATTGTTTAGCGTGCAAAGATACTCCTGATGATGAATACTTCGACTGTAGCTTCACTCTTAATGACTGTAAAATACGTATTGGGTAAGGGGACAAGAGAAGAATTAGGAAGAAACCCATTGGTCGCAGGAGGGATTTGCTGGTGGATCATACGCCTAGACTGAAATACTTAGGCAGAGTTCACCTTGTGTCCTTAGCGTAGTAATACAAGTGTTCATTACCTGTGTTTGTATCTATACCAGCTATCAGCGCTTGAGCAAGAAATCATATGTAGGGGGAGGGCAAGAAAAAATTATTTGCTTGAAGCTGTAGTCACACATTTATTTTTCCTATTGGCTACCAATTTTTGAAATAAATACCAGTATTCCCCTGGCGTGCAATCGTGAAACTCACTTCCCAAAAAGGAGTGTCATATACTGTGTGAAGAAGAAGTGCCCCACTCGACGGTCGGCAAGCAGTTTTTATCCAAATTCAAGACAAAAGTGTATCCAGCAAAATCTAGTCCCTCCAACAGTTTTAATAGAAATGTGATTTAAAAAACGAAGCTCTGGCAACGCTGTAACTGTGTGCAGCGTGGTGAAGAACAGGCTGCATGAGCTCTGCACTATGCTGGAGCTGTCCAGTTAGCTCTGTGAGACGAAAATGCCGTGGAGAACGCCGATGTTCGAATCGCGTTCGCGCAAACCTTTTTATATTCAGTTAAAACATAAAAACTATATCCAATTTACACCTTCGTAATACGCTATCTTGTATATTTCTTAGTGTTTGTTATCTTTATTTAAACATTAAGACATAACACGAATTTCTTACAGACGGAAACGACCATTTTGTTTCGTCCATGAAACAAATAAAGCCACCTGAAAATAATGTTGGATACAGCAGAATCGTAAGCTGCACTAGATTGCACATCACACTACGCACGGTAATTCCATCCTGTACGTTTGACATCCAGGCTTGTCTTCAGAGAGCCGGTACTTACGACTACGAGCAGCGTTCACTTTAGGGAAGATGTTCAGAGTCACCTCGTATCCGCTAACACTTCGCTACTCGCTGGATTATACCTTGCTGGATCCTACGCGGCACAACTACATCCCACGAGCTGTTAGCTCGTGTACATCTGTGGGTGGAGTACTATAAATTTTTTCCTTTAAGTCTCTGCACGAATAAAAATCTAGTTGATTAAGATCCAGGGAACATGGACAACAGAACATTGGACCCCAAAGACCAATCCACTTCCCTGGAAACGCTTCATTTATATAGTTACGCACATTCATTCTAAAGCACCATCATGCTGAAACCATAGCTTCGAACACCAAGCTGAACGTTTTCTGATGCGTCAGGCAACGTATTGCAAAAAAGCGTATGATAATGATTCGCATTCAACTTGTCTGGCAGTAGGTAAGGACCCAAAAGCACTCCACCCGCGATTCTAGCTCACAGGTTTGTGCCAAAGCGTGCCACGTTCATGGCTGAGTGGTGGGTTGTGTTCCCAACGGCCAAAAATGGCTGTTGCGGAGGTTGAAAATACCTTCACGAGTGAAGCTAGATTCGTCAGTCCATGTCAAGTTATTTATAACATGTCCGTTATCTTCCAGTTGGCACAAAAACCATTCACGAAACTGTACTCATCGAAGGTGGTCTTCGTTTACAACACTTCAACAATAAGTCTTTGTGACACCCGTAACTGCTTTGCAATATCAGGGATACTTCGCCCAGGTGATTGGTGAACGGTTTTAAAATCGCGTTGTCTGTTTGTGGAGTACGAATAGTCCCTGGACGACCTCTGTCCATTACCTGGGGACGAAGATTATCGATTTCCTGAAGGCGACGAAAAAAATTCTTATCGGAATTGCGACTTTGAGAGTACCGTGCAGCATACACACGAGCTGCAGCACCAGCAGCTTGCACTCGTCAAACTGGTTTCCCCAATAGGATGAAGAGAAAATCCCTCACTTGGAGTTCGGCATGCGATTCCTCATCCAGATTCACGACAAAAGTTAATCTAGCAAATTCACCCACTATTTTACTGCCTTAGCGGTTGAATTTCCGAAAATGATGAGACAGGTATTTATTTTATTTCTGACTGAGGAACCAAATACCAATTCGCGTAGTTTTAGCTTCAGAAGTGCCTCAATAGAGAGTCTGCAATTTCAAGTTTCAGTGCTTAGTGGTTTGGGCTGGGCGATGAGGAGTCATATAGTCAGTTAGTCGGGACGTTTCATTTTATGTATAGACGTGTTTGTTTTATACTTCATATAGGTGAAAACGATGTTTACTAACTTTCAGCTACTTAGTTTCAACTACAAGGGTCTGTTCCTGAGTGCATTATGTGCTCCTACCTCTCTCCATATGAGGCTACATCCAGCATTGTCGAACACGATCGGTTTGGAGTCCCGGTACTAAGTTGTCGGGAGACATAAGGTTGTATGGCAATAATGTCGTACACAGTATGTTTCGACACAGTACATTTTCCGGTCAACGTTACTGCGACACTGCACTCCTACCCCATTCGCGTCTTTTCCGGGTCCATTCACCTTTTACTTCACTGTTACGGATGCGCGACCGCATCGGACAGCACAGATTGGAGGGGCTCTTGGAACGAGAGGATATGCAGCGAATGGTCTGGCCTGTCCGTTCCAAAGACTTAAATCCCACTGAGCACGCGTGGAATGCATTGTGGACAGGTATTGCAGCATATGCTCATGAACCAACGACCATCTATCGATTCTCAACTGCACTGGTGGAGCAATGGAACCGTCTACCGCAAGGATTCCTTATCGGGTCTTCTGGTCAGCATGGGAGTACACTCCAAAACATGCTTTGACATCTGTGGTGATAAAATATCCTATTGTCACATTCGAGACGGTGCTCTAGTTTCATTCGTATACTGGCATAGCCAATGCCCGAGTGTAACTCGAAACGGTTCATTATGACTAAACGAATAATTCAAAAGTACATCGCCTAATCGCTGTTGTCGGAACCACTTGAAAACACAAACTAAAACATTCATCAGTTGATCTCGTTTCTTTCTCTGGTACTGAAGGATGCTTAGCATTTTGGAGGAAGCTGTACTGACACTTTCCATTCCTGTTGCAGGTGAGACGGGAACGCCGCCAGTGTCAGTAGATATCCTGGACTGTGACGTGCCGCCCTGCGTGTTCTACAGGGGCGAGAGCATGTCGGGGAACGTCACCTTTGTCGCAGGTACAGTATATGAAAGGTGCAGCAGCCATTATGTCAACAAAGAACGCAACAGCACTGTGCAATCACAGTCTCCTGATAGGTAGCGTTTTATAAGGGAAGATATTTTGTATTTGTAGTAATCTTCAACGAACATTGTACAAGTAAACGCAACGTTCATTGGGCACAGAGTGACTAACATAGGAGAGTAATATTCTCTGTGATGCAGTGTAGAATGGTTTGTAAAGTGTGTATGCAGATATAGGATATGGACAAGTGACTCACATTCTCAAGCTCAGTTCTTATTGGGTTATACAGCACACCGTCTCGCCGCGCGGGATTAGCCCAGCGGTCTCAGGCGCTGCAGTCATGGACTGTGCGGCTGGTCCCGCCGGAGGTTCGAGTCCTCCCTCGGGCATGGATGTGTGTTTGTCCTTAGGATAATTTAGGTTAAGTAGTGTGTAAGCTTGCGAGGAGCCGGGGCTAGCAGTGTATTTAACATTAAATTCTTCTAGAATCTTCATATGGAAATAATGCTCTAAGCCCCCCCTTTTCCAACTCCGACTTTTGCTGTTGCACATGGATTAAGAAGAGACGCGAACTGACTCTAATCGACCCTGCAAGTGGGGTAGGAAAGAGTTTGGCACCTGGAATAATTTAATTTGATAAATAAGTTTCATTAATGTGGTGAGAAATGAAAGGGTTGCTCTGCCGATCTACAGAATGAAAGTTCTGTCCAAAATAACAATTTGATTTATTATGACTAAACTCAAAATAATAAACACAACACATAAAACATTTACAATACGTCAAATTGGATACTCAAATAAATGCTGTGAAGGTGAAGTTGTCCGCAATCTAGCTTGTGACGTTTATGACCAAGTGGTATGTGGAGCCAATTCCTTGCAACTCCAATCTTAAGAGAAACACCCAGCCAACCCAGCATTAATTGCTGTTACGGTAGTGAGAACTCAGACAATGAACACCCAAGACAGAACCACGTAAGAAAAGACGGGAACAGGTGCGCTCTGCGGGGCTCTGTTTATAACAGAGCAAAATTACCAAATCTGCCGGTGCTGCGGACATACATTACCAAGCTGTCTTCTTAACTGGAAGGACACGATCTGGCGTACCGGAAGCGATGGCTGGTTGCTCCGACGTCCCGTCGTGGTGATGATAATGTCACGAGTATAGCCAGAAACAAATTATCCTGGTCTAGTTGTTCCATACTAAAGACTTCCTATCAATAGCGCCTCTGAGGGAGACGAAGATGGCTCGCCACACAATCACTGACGGTACAGTGATTGATTTTAACAAGCGAAGTCACACAGTAACTCCGATACAGTCGACTTGAGCCAAAACTGCTCAAGACAGGCAACATAGGCCGCTTGTACGCAGAAAGTTCAATTACCAACTGTACTCAGAAAGTTACGTTGAAGTCGGAACTTCAGCAACTTCGTCAAACAGTTACAAATAAATGAAAGTATATTAGACAGCCAACGGAAGGCAGGCTGTCCAGAGCAGCGAGAGCTCAGTCTTGTAACCTACTCCGACCGAAAGGCAAGAGCCCACCCCCTCAAGAGCACCCGTACAAGCCGAACACAGAACATTCCCGCCCCCACGACAGTGGCCGTGGTTAAACGTTCCAATCAGCAACTCGAAAACCGGCGGAAAATTCCACTCTATTGCCGAAGCACTACCTATCCACCAATGGAGATCTTGGCGCCAATTTCTGCATCGATTTTGCTACGTCACTGAGCTATGCCCTGAGCAAGCCAATCTCCGTTACTGTTTTGCAGAAAACGCGGGAATTTGCCTGCCAAGACTGCCTGGGAACATAAGTCATTCCCACGCCTCGCTGGTAGCCCGCTAGAAAGTGTTTTCACTAACTTTCTGCGAAGTAACGGAATCTCTAGCCCAGCCGCTCCTTCAGGCCCCTGTGGGTGTGCCGCCCCGCTCTTATGACAATGTCGGCGTCTGGAAAGCATCCACTCGACTCCCTCACACCCGTCGGCTTAACCCTTTCAAGATCAGAAGAACCCGCCTGTCACCGGACCACCCGGGTGATGAGAGATGCTGCGTGGGAAGTCCGCGTGTGAAGGAATAGCAACTTTTCACCGCATGCAATTAGAGAGGAAAATCGAATTACTCAGAGTAAGATAGTCAAAGACTAATTAAAGTTTTATTCGCTACATAACATGTCGTTCCTGAGACAATACCTCAGCACAACATATATTTCTATTTGTAACTTATGATGTGCGACGATGGGAACAATCGAATTTTGCGCACTGTTTGCACGAAGACTAAAACCTGAAGGATGAATACTCATTGCTAAAAACTTTCGCTCCGCTAAAGACAAACGCTTGACGAAGGACTCGCATCAGCGGTATGGTATTTGTACTAGTAGCTTTTGATAGTCAGCGGGTAGTTTGATGAGGAAAACGTAGCTATACAGTATTTACATTGAATGGTAGTGATGGATATTCGTGTGAAAATCGTATAGACGATAATCCAACAACTGGGAATGCAGCAGGAATGTTACGGCTACAAGTGAAGAGAGCTCAAATGAGGACCAACGAGCAACGTCAAAGTCGTCTTAAACACAACATACACAATCAGAATTCGAATTAAAGTGCAGGACCAGAAAGTAAGGAAACTCCCATACTCGAGGATCGGCGTTCGGATGCTTCGATCATGATGCCGATCCAGTTGCAGGATTGTGTATTTATTTGGTATAGCGGCCAACGGCCACCCCCAGGAGACCTGTTTGACAAGGTATTTTCTGCATAGATGATATCATCCCCCTCTCTGAAACTGTCTCCATATCGTTGGACAGCAAATACAGGCTCAACCTTCATATATCTACTTCATGTATTGTTCCCTAAACGTCACAGTCCTCAAAACCCTCATATCCGAAATTAATACTGCCATGTTAAATATCTGTAATTTTTCTTTCTTCCCCTGGGAATTGAATAAAGAAACACAACGATCAAAAGATTAGTCATCCTCCGCCATCCTCCCAGGAGACAGCACGCCAGTACCATGTAACATCGCCTCTGATCTTAATGATACGTCACTGACAAGTAACAAATCTCGATGAAACTTGGACCATACATACAAAAATGTGCTGCAGTATAGTAATGAAGATAACTGAAATAAATACGCAATGAGACAAACAGAAATAACACTTGTATTTAAAGACAGTAATTACACTGAACTCTCCGCGGTTTACGACTGTTTCCTGGACATTACGAGTAGAAAAGGCAAGAGATTGTTCTTAATGAGGTGTGTGACCTCCACAGATGGTAATGCCTGCTCTGCAATGTGCTCCCATGCTGGTTGCAAGGTTGGCAAGGAGTTTCTGTAGTAGGGTAGTCCATTCCTCCCTCAGCGTGGTTGACAACGAGTTGGTGGTCGTTGGTGCTTGTAGACATGCTGTGGTACGTCTCCACTATGCATCCTACATGTGACTGACAGTATTTAAGTCGAGGGAACAGGCAGGCAAGTCCATTTGCCATTATCCTCTCGTACCAAGAGCTCTTCTGCCTGCACTGTTCGACGCGGTCCCGCATTCAAAGTCAGGGCCTAATGCACCCCTGAAGAGATGCAGTTGCAGAAGGCACACTATGTGACAATAACATTGACCAGTGAATCAGTATTAAGGTGGCAGAATAAATGCTCAGATTTGCACCTTACATGAGTCCTTCACGCATCGCAACGAGAAGGTGGAGATGACACCTAACGTAATTCGTGGTTATGAGAACATTTGTCTATCAGTGTGTAATGCAAAAAGGGATGACAGCCAATCGACGATAATTAACACACCGTTCCTACACAATGCATGTCTTTGAGCGGAAGGTGGAACAGAGAACACGAGTCGCTTTTAGTTATGAAAAGCCAGCCCCACAATGGGGTAGCGAAGCTGCACTGCGGGAGTTACGATGGAAACCACTTAGAGGGGTGGCAAGAGGAAGGTCAGCGACCCTGGGCCAGGTGATTCAGGCCAGAGGACGCGTGTAGCAGCACCTCTGCAAAAGGGAAAGAAAAAAAAAAGCTTTAGAAAGCTGCGTTTCGGAATTCCAACGGGGTACAAACAAAATCCAGTGACGCATTTTGGCCAGCGGGTGTGACACATGGAAAGGTCAATGTATGTTAGGCATCTAGAATGGCCACAAAACATCTGATTGGCACCAAAACGCACTAGGAAGGAGAAAAATACTGAAGTTTCGACGCAAATAGATAGAAGGGACATTGCGATTGGTAGAGAGAGTTTTTACAAAATAAGAGGTATGCTCCTTGTGGTCAAAAGGCTGTGACGTGAAAAAGGAACTCAAGTGGAGTGAGGCAGTTCTGTCATGAGTAGGACAAGAGAGACATTTTTAGGGGACTCTTCTCTAAACTGGCCTCAAGTGCAGAATGGAGCGCTTAACGCTCCTTATGATGCAGAGAAGAAATTTGTGTGGGCACTGCACTGACAGCGGCTGCACGTCAGATAGAAATTAGCTGTAGCAACGTTTAGCTCCAACTGTGGAGAAACGAACCAGCCAAATTAGTTAATTGCGCTTGCGAGAACTGAGAGGGCACTGCAATATGCACGCTGCTCCAACCATGCGCGTGTATATTGCCACATAATAAGACTAGGGCTGAGTACATGTTTTCTCGCATATCGAGAAACATAGGGAAAGTTTCTGCTGGAAAGTTCAGTGAAGGCCAGATTAATTTTATAGGAATTTAAGTGGGAGAGAACGGCACTGCAGTCAGCAGCACGTCGCAGCTTAAGGTGTATACCACATGCAGAGGGGTAAACTTTGTTCACCAGCTTGCGTCCACTGTAAACTCGAGTGGCCTTGGGTAATCTTGCGCTCAAATTTGTCACATAACTAACCATCCACCATAGACTTGAGTGTCATCCTAAATAGTACCGGAATTGGACCATTTTCGTAGTGCTGACCAACATCATAACATATGTGTAGGAGCAGTTTTGTAAAGAAACTTCCAATTAAAGTTCAATATTATTGAGCTTAGGGTTAATGTAAAGAAACTTCCAATTAAACTTGCATAATATTGTGCTTGGGATTAATGTTCTTTCAGAGAGTTAATATTTTACATTGTTATGTATAAAATTATTTCACTTTTTGATGTTGGCAAGATGCATTATCCATTGCTTTTTTTTATGTTGTCGAGTTGAAAACTGTGTGAAAGCTGTAATTTTGAGAGAAAAATTGCGATATTAAGCTTGTCATTTCACCTTACACAGTTGTTCTCAATTCTAGAATAAGCAAAACCAAACCACACCTTAGAAGTACTCTACACGAAACGATCATTTTCGAGAATGTTGCACGTAGGCTCATACGGCAAGAGGTAGGAACACGTAATGCGCCCTTAGACATTATCGATCA
This sequence comes from Schistocerca piceifrons, assembly GCF_021461385.2. Lineage (NCBI taxonomy): Eukaryota > Metazoa > Arthropoda > Insecta > Orthoptera > Acrididae > Schistocerca > Schistocerca piceifrons. Next base: position 661,071,811 of record NC_060138.1, read on the forward strand.
TGATCGTTTTGATGGTTGAAGTGTTCTGGTGTGGATAGGCATAATATTTGAGGGATGTCAACATCTTTGAACATGGGACACTCAGTGTTACTGTGACACTGTACTCTGTCCCCATGAGCATCTTTTCAACAGTTATTAGGCCCTGGATGAGTTTGAGCTACCGCGTGGAAAAACGCAGGTACAGGAGCTCTCTGAGTGGGAGGATATTTGGTAAATGGACTTGCCTGCCCATTCCCCTGGTTAAAATTACACCGAGTACTTGTGGGATGCGTTGGGGAGACAAATTGTGGCACGTCGTGATGTTCCGAGGACTATCCAGTAGCTGTCAATCACGCTGGTGGAGGAATGAACAATAACTTCATATCAACACTGTGGTCTCCACGAGAGCATGTTACAGAGCATGATTACCATCCGTGATGACCACGCAACCATTGTAAATCTCGGTGACTTACGTGTAATTGTTGTGTTTGAATGAAAGTGTCACTGCTGTTCGTCTTACTGCGTATTTCTTTTAGTTACCTTCGGTACTATGCTGTAGTGTTTCTTTCTATGTGTGATCCAAGTTTCATTGAGCAATATTACTCGGCAGTGACACATCATGCGGAAGTTGCTAACGTCATTAGGTTTTGCACAACAGTGGATATAAGATTTGCGAGTTCCCATTGTAGTCCATGAGGCAAACAGGGCGTGAAATCTTTCGTGCGTATTTCTAATAAATATGTTGGCAAGTTGGGTTTGTATCGTGACTGGATTACTGACGCCAAGAGACTGTGTACACTATACCGTAAAGAAGGGCGTGGGATATGTAGTTAAAGATATCAGGTATCGGAGCAGAACAGAGATGTTCAGGCAAAGCCTCCTCTCACCCTGACCACAGTTAACGTATTGGTGGCAGAAGCGTCTAGCGCCGCCTGGCTGTTGCAGAGCGGCCGACCACCTCGCTACGGCCGGACGTGCTGGCCAACATCGGCGGCGTCGAGGTCAACTACCAGCTGCCGCAGCAGGACGCCTGCCAGTCGCTGGTGAGCGGCAGCTGCCCGCTGCAGGCCGGACAGACCGCCGTCTACTCGCTGGTCATCAACATCCTCGAGATGTACCCCAAGGTGCGTACCGTTTCCACACCAACATTGTTGTGTTACACTAGTTCCAGCTGTCGTAGCTGGCTCAAAGAGACGACGGCTCACCCGTCTGGGATTTCTGGTCATTAGTATATTTCTTTGCTCTGGAGCCATTCCTGTCACTATATCGTCTTTTAACCTAACAACTTCGCATAGGGTTTCTGTTTGTAGTGTATGTTTGTGTATTGAATCTTTGAGACGGAGACAAGGAATCAGTTAAGGATATACCACGGTTGGTGTGGCACTTGCCCAATAGCCGTGTACAGCCTGGTGTGCGATTCCAATAGTCTTTCACTCATTTTGTCAATTTGCCCACAAATCTGCTGCACCTCCCGGTCTCGCAGTTTAATACACTAAGTGTTTAGCTATACAAGTAGGAAGATATCCAGCTCTTGTGCATTGTCGCATTAGATTTTCAGTTAAATCCGAGGTGTACAATGTTTCTCCATCCAAACGCTAACACCATTTTGCTGTGCAGAAACTCTGCAAAGGCCGGGGGTGATTGGCTTCTACGGTGGGTGTTGGAACCGGGTTGTTGTTTGGTTGATTTGGGGGAAGGGACCAAACAGCGAGGTCGTCGGTCCCATCGAATTAGAGAAGGGTGGGGAAGGAAGTCGGTCGTGCCCTTTCAAAGTAACCATTCAGACACTTGCCTCAGGCTATTTAGGGAAATCACGAAAAAACTAAATCAGGATGGCCGGACACGGGTTTGAACCGGCGTCCTCCCGAATGCCAGTCCAGTGTGCTAACCACTGTGCCACCTCTCTCGGTGAACTGGGTTGTCAGAAGTCACGAAGCCAGAAGCTAACCACCGTGGGCATAGTGGAATGGCGAATGGATGCCTGGCCGTTGCCGACGTTTCGTCATGAAAACAGCATTGTCAGAACAATCATTTATCACTCAGCAATGTACAAAAGTCTTGACGATGCTCAGAGAATCCAACGCCCTACGTCGTAAGCTGCAGATAGTCACCGAGAAGGTGCTGTGGTTAGCGAGCGGCTTGTGGTCACTGGCAGCCTAAAGGCCGGTTCCCACTAGAGCGCGGCAGCGCGGCGTGCGGAAACGGCAGCGGCAAGCGTTTTCCGCGTTGACGCGGCGGCTCGCGGAATTGGCGTTCCCACGTGGAAGCGGCAGACGTTAGCGGTAGCCAATGACGGACAGCCACTGAGGTACGGGCTGGGACCCACTGAAACGCGCGGTGCGTTTGATTAACTATATCTTACACCTACATGAAGGAAAGACGAAGTTGGGTGAAGACATACCAATTTTTCATTTTCTGTACAATGTACTCTTTCACATATTTCATTATTCATGTTTTCTCATTTCACCATAAACAGATTTCATGACTACCGTTCACGATTGTTCACTATCTCCTAACACATTGAAACAATGTACAACAAGAGAGATTATTCAGATAGTTAAGCGAGACAAAAATTTAAAATGTGGTACGGTAGCAGGTACACGAAAACAGTAAGAACACAAAGGCTAGGTGGAAGGGATGAAAGTGGAAGCCACCTGATAGAATTTCCCACAGAGCATAATGTAATCATCGCCAGCACCTTGCTTAAGAATCACGAAAGAATAATATATATTTGGAACAGTTTTCGAAACCAGATTTTAAATTGTAAGGCATTTCTTGGTGCAGACGCAAACCTGACTGAAGATTGTCAACAGCAAGAAAAGCGTTCTGAAAAAGAAAATTTGTTCACACCGAATATAAATGCTAATGGTTGGATACTATTTTACAAAGGTATTTGTGTGGAGTGCAGCCTTGTATGTAAGTGAAACGTGGACGATGGACAGTTCTGTCAAGAAGACAATGGACGCTTTCAAAACGTGGTGATTCATAAGAATGCTGAACATTAGATACGAGGATCGTGTGACTAAAGAAGAGGTACGGAATTAAATAGAGGAGGAAGAGGAAATTACGGCACAACTTTGACAACAATAGGGGTTAGTTGACAGGACGTATTACGGGGCGTCAAAGAGTGAGGACAAAGGGGTTGGGTGTTAGTATTCTGATAATAATCATCTGTTGAAATACTATTCTACTATTTTATCTATTAATGTAAGCAGTGAATTTACTCTTCCATGCACTCCTTAAAACATTTAAACCAAAACTGAAATCAGTTGAACACCAAATCTTTCAAACACTGTCTGACAACTACTGGATTCACTTTCAACTTTCTATAACTATCACTGGCTAGCCACACACACATACAGATATAAGGAGAACAAAAATAAACAAACCTTAGTTTTCAGCATATAATTCTGCAGGTTGGCAACATGTACACAAACAAACCAGACAGGAAGGGACATGAGGTGAACACACTGTAGTTACGACTTTAAATCAGAGTTTTCGGTAAAACGTCTACTGCTAGTGACAGAAGAAAAAAGAGCGAACATGAAAATGTGCTTATGTTCCATAATCTAAGCTTTAGTTCAACCTCCAGCATGTGACCAGGTGAGGGGAAACGTATATGTCCGCCAAAAACTCAATTCACTGTAAGTAATCACTCATTCACGTAAAAAAAGATGTGAACTGTTTTATAATCTGCAAGTATCACAGATCAAAACAAAACTGAGTCATTCTAGATTCCACCGAAGATGCCTTAAAGTAAAAGGCGAAACGCGTCTTGAATCAGTAAAGTACACTGGATAAAGAAAAAAGAAAGGAAATAATCAATAGCTCTACATATTTAGTAAATTACATCTTATGACATACCAGCAAATTAAGGTGCGCGTCATATATCTTGGCGGCCGAGTTTAGGTTCGTTCTGCGCATTTGACGTCACAAATCACAGTCAGCCAATGAACAGAGAACGACGTTGCCAGATCTCGACTGCAGTGCAGAGCACGGACGAGTGTCTTCAATTTTAGAAACGTTCAGTCATAAATGAAGTAATTGAACAAAAGCAATGTCTTGATAGCAGACTTTCTTTTATAGAAAGTTTGGAAAAAGCATTCTTTACACCAACTGCTTCATATTCTATTAATTAATTAAACCAAACAAACAATAAGCCTCCTAATTCAGGCGATAGCAAGGAAAGGTGTTTGTATCACTCTCACGAACCGCTTTTTCGCAATAAAGAACAGCGGTAATTGTTTATTTCCTATTGTACTTCGACGCAACGTGAGTAATTCATAGTCATCCCAACAGTGTTTGTCGGTATTTTACAAACGTTTATAGTGCTCCAGGAGATGCCAGAAATGAGTAGCTGCGTTGGCGTAATGGTTAAGGTGTTGGGCTGCTAATCGGAAGTTTCTGAGTTCAAGGCTTGTTGCATTCTAAATATTTTATTTATTTAAAAACAATAGCGAAGTGTCTTACTTAATGAATTTTATTCGTTTGAATGTAATGTTTTGAAATTTCCTGTGCTTCATTATAATCATAATAAGTTTTCAGTTTTTGTAATTTTCTCCTCCAATATTTCTTTTCACAGCATTTAAAAACAACGAAAAGGCACACATACAATATTCATGTTATCCGTTTTGTTTGTATATCGCCTCTTCTGCAGTCGCTGTTTTACTATTCATATTGAGATATATTCTTTTGCGGCAGTATTAAAAGTATTATTTAGAGCAGAATTTGGGCTCGTACGTTGCCGAGCTATTTGATTGTCTGACGGAATTCTTTGCTTCGCTGCTTTGGCAACATCATATTCAATGGTTTCGTCGACTGATCTATGTTTTGGCAAGTATTTGCTGTCCGTTGTGACAAAAACAAAATGTTTGCGCACTGTGCCTCACTGGCAATATATTTTAGTTTTATGTTTTATTACGTCCAAAATTCAGTTTTGTGTACTTCGCCAACTTCGTTTTAATCAGAACGTTTTAGAAAAAAGCGAAATGACTCTGGTATAAAGAAAGTTTTGTTACAGTTGCTAAAGATAGAATATTTCCCAATTTATAAACACTGTTTATGTTATAAAGGGTGTTCATTTTATGGGGACATTGAAATCTCTTGAAAACGACACACAGAGCCAAAAGAAATCCTAATGAAAATTAGTTCCTCCCGGAAGGGGACATCCAATTATAACAAATTTGACTACAAATTCGTCGAATTTGGTATCATTGGATGTCCCCCTCTGAGACAAAAAAAATTTAGTTAAAAATTTGTTTGATCCGATGTGTAGATTTGCGGATATTTCAATGTCTCCAATTAAAATGAACACTCTGTATAGTTGGAACCATGAACGACTGCGGTCGATTTAAGGCTCGTTCTACGCACCTGACGTCACGCATCCGCTGACAGCCAATGAGTGTTCAGTAGTTTTCTGAACGGTCTGCTGGGAATGTCTTAGCGAGTGCGAGTGTTAAATGTAATTGTAGTTATTCTTTGGTGAATTTTTATCGCATTTGTTGCAAGTTGTCATGGCTGATAATGGTGGTAAGCGACAAACTCTCCATAAACAGGCGAGGGACATAATTTACCGGATTCACGCTTTTTTCAAGCGCGAAGCAGAAAACGGTGGACCTATCACGGATGTCGCCAGATCTCAGGAACGCACTGCAGAAGCGACAGGCGTTAGCTTGAGAACCGTTCAGCGGATTGCCAATGAAGGAAAGTTATCTACGGAGACCTGTGGAAGCCCACTTTTCAGATCGCCAGGGAAATATCGCACTCGTGAGAGGACTGTAACTAATTTAGATAATTTCGACAAAGATGTTCTAAGACGAGAAGTGCTCAACATGTACAACACAGGCGAATTTCCTACTGTAAAAAAAAATCACTGTGAAAATGCGTGAAACCATAAATTTTAAAGGTAGCATGACTTCAATGAATAGAATACTTAAAAACATTGGATTCAAATATGTACATACAAATGACGGAAGAAAGTTTTTAATGGAACGTAGTGATATCGCTGCTTCAAGGGCACAGTTTTTAAGACGTATTATTGAAGTAAGAAAATCCGGGAATAAGAACATTTTTTTCTTGGACGAAACATGGGTGAACCAAAATCACACAAGGAAAGCGTGTTGGAAAATGAGTGATGGTTCGGGTGGGTTTAAAGTACCAGTTGGTAAAGGTGGACGAATAATTGTGCTTCACGCTGGTTCTGCTTCTGGATTCATTCCAGAAAGCAAATTAGTGTTCCGGGCAAAAAAGAGAAATTCAGGGGATTATCATTCCGAAATGAACTCTGAGACATTTAAATTGTGGTTTAGGAATCAGTTTCTCCCTTACTTGCCTGCAAACTCGGTGATTGTAATGGACAATGCGAGTTATCACTCTGTTGTTGTTGACAAGACACCCACAACAAGTACAAAAAAAGCCGATATCATGTTATGGCTTGCAAGTAAAAATATTCCACATACTGCCAACCAAACTCGTGCTGAAATGTTGAATCTTGTAGTGCTTCATAAGCCTCGCACAAAAGTTTATGAAATCGATTGTATTGCACAGGAACATGGACACACAGTTTTGCGTTTGACACCGTACCATTGCCAATACAATCCGATAGAGTTAATTTGGGCACAAGTGAAAGGGTATGTCGCAGAACGAAACGTGACATTTAAAATTGCCGATACAGAAAGGCATGTTCGGCATGCACAAAGGCTACAGGAGGAGGACATGGACAGGGAAATTGTAATTGACAATCTGCTTGAACCCATCGTCATAACTCTAAGACCTGATGATTCGGACTACGACACTGACTACAGCGATGCAGAAGACTATCGCAGCGATTGACAACAATGAAGGGTAAGGCACATACACAATAATACTCATGTTCTCTTTCTTGTTTTTGTTCCACAGTTGCAATTTTACCAATGGTATTGAAATATATTCCTCTTCTGCAACTGTAATAAGCGTCTTATTTAGACCAGACGCGTTTTTCTCTTTTGAAGCATCTTCATTGGACAGCATTTTGTCTCCTCCATTGCCAAGTCACCTTTCGTAGTTTTGTGCTGAGGTAACACAATATTCAACGTTTGTGTCGGCCGATCAGTGTTTCAGCAAATAAATGCTTTTTGTGTGTGCCACACACAAAAATTATATTTGACATAGCTCAGAGCACTGATACACAGTATATTCAAGTCCTAATGTTTTTGTAAGTCCACAGTTTTGTTTAACGTATTTTGTGTACTTCCTTTTGATTGATTGAAGTGCTTTAAAATAAAGTCAAACGCGCCCGGTGTAAATAAAACTTTTATTACAGTCACGAAAGACGGAATATTTCTCAATATTACATACGACACCAATCTGGTACTTAAATTAAATGAGATGTTGTTATACAGTAAATTTTATATGAAATTTAGGTATCTTGTCCACATTTCATTCTCAACATTGTGGTAACTACAATCGAACATACGGAAAGTATATGCTATGAACTTTACCTCTGCAAACTCTTCAAAATTTCGTGCAATGGTTTACTACATTTAATGCTGCAATATAACTGCGTTGAAAATCGAAACAAAATTAAGTCATTTATGGGGGGAAGGTATCAGTCAAGTAGATGTGTCAAAATCAAATTTTTGGGCCAAATAGTTTTTGTGAAATCGAATGATAAGTGTGTCAAAGCAGTCGGAACACTATGTGTCTGCACAGGCGAGCAGTGCAGTGGTTACAAAATCGCGCACGGCGTGGAATGCGGGGAGCACGTCTCTGTAGCAGCGAAAGGTTTAATGCGGCCGTGGTGGCTTTACTTCATAAACTGCGCACTCCCCCCTAAACGTAAGTTTGAGAACTACACTGCTACGGCGCTGCTTCTCTTGGCGCGTACAACTGGCAACGCTGCAATCTCCCGCGTCTGGGCGGGCATGCGCGAGCCGCCAAGATAAATGAATTGAACTATAGTTTCGGTTTAACTGCTCATTCGACATGCTATTAATGCCATTTAAAAAAAAAACATCTATCCCTTCTGAAAAACTGTAGTTACTTTCATATCTCGGTAGATAAACAGATTTAGGATATTTATCATGCGACGAAATACATGACTTTTCACAAGTTATCGTTTGCAAAAAAAAAAAAAAAAAAAAAAAAAGCATTTCGATTTCTTGAACCGTTTACGAAATTTGCGGTTGATACAACCACATGGTTTACGACGAGCAGGACGAACTACCGGTCGCGTCGCGAGCAACCTGCGCGCGGTCACGGCACAGCCCGTCCGCCGACATATCAGTCAATATCTCGAGAACGGTGATAGCTATCGATCTGCTCTCAGCTTTAAAAACAATTTCGATATGTTGACTAAATTTCATACCCAATAATGTATTACCTAAAATGAACTGTACGCAAAGTCCACACAATGCGTTTTTACCTCTGCACACTCATTAAAATTTCGTGTAAAGGTTTATGTAAATGCGATACAGCAAGTAACCACCACGAATATCGAAAATAAATTCGGTTCTTTATCGAGAGAAGATATCAGGCTGTAACATGCCCAAGAATCAAATTTTTCTACCAAATAGTTTCCTTGGAATCGGATGTTAAGTATTTCATAGCTGCCGCCGCGTCCGCGCCAGCGGTTCGGCGAAAGTTCGCGTGGCCCGGGGTTCTGTACCTGACGTCACGCTCAGTGCGTTCTGTGATTGGCGGCGCGCACTTGGAGCGCGGCACGCGGCAGCGGAAGCGGTTCGACATGGTCAAACCGCGACGCAGAGCCCGCCGCGCCGTGCCGCTGACGCCGTTTCCATGGCAACCACGCCGCTGACGCGCCGTTTTGACTCGCGGCAGCCCTAGTGGGAACCGGCCTTAAGGCGTCTCTCGACTGGTGAAATGATGGCGGCGGCAACAAGACGAGGATGTTGACTCCGGCAGCCCATGACGGCAGCCACACAGACTAGAGGCAGCCCCACGGTTCGGTACAGGGCGCTCCGGGGCGCGCAGAATCACGCCGTGGGCCCTACGTGAGGTGGAGGGTCTCAGGTACAGTGCCTGCCCACACAAGCGGAGGCGGACAGCCAGGAGCTCGCCCGCACAGGCGATGACAGCTGATCGGCTGTGTGGCCCGAGCTCGAAATGTAGACATCAGAGTACGAGGTCAGCAGCGGCTGAAGTAAGCTTAAGCTTACAGGTGGCTCACCAGTTGCAGGGCTCGAAGTCGGCAGCATTAGATTCAGTGCAAACAGCAGAGGCGCAGCTAGTAGCGGCACAGTATGGTGGAGGCAGTTTGCCGACTTACGTCGACTGGAAGACCGTTCTCGACCTCCTCTCGAAGCTGGTACCTGCTGGACTGTATACTTCTGTCTATAAATGAGGAGCATTCATGTGGTTTTCAGGTCTCCTTTTTTGCCAAGGCATCGTTTCCCATCGTGTAAGCCACAGCAGAGTCATGGCTCAGGCGCGGAGCAGTTACTTCATCCACACCACAGTGGCTCCGCGATTCTGCTGCCTCGATGATACTACGGATCTGGTCCCTCTGCTGAGCCACGCTATGTGGTGACTGCTCGACGCAGTGGCGACAGTGCTTGTTGCATCAGAAGGCCGCTCCTGATGTAACTTCACTTGGCCGGCATCACTCTGGGCTGCTTCCGTGAGGCTCTTGCATGAACCGTGATGGCGTCTTTATTTTATTCAACTGTGCCAAGAAAATTAGTTGTGGCTTCACAACTCGAAAGCCAATTAATTCTTGGTCGAGCTTTCACAACCATCTCTTATCTACCGTTATCCAGATTTTATTGAACTCACGACGCAGTTTACTGCTAGCTAACAATATACACAGCACGTGTATCTGTGGCCTTATATCCTTGGAACCGGTGATGTAAAAAGTAAGATATATGGGCCAAATGCGACTCAGGGCAAGATTTAATTCTGTACATCATTCATGTCGTCTTAACGAGAGGCAGGTGGAACATAAACGTCAATATGCACATAATCTGGGAAGTGTATTTATTAAAATATTGTGTCCAGTTGTTTATGAACTGCACACCCACATGCTTGTATGCACACTGTGTTGTGTTTGACCAGAAGTGAAACGCCGTCGTCCATATACGCCTGAAGAAGAAATGAATAACAAACTGGCTGTGTTTTAGAAAATCTACGTAAATGGACGATTGTTAAGTACTTGTAATATGTCCCAGATAAGGTTTATCTTTGTACATTTCCTTCTCTCTCGTAACTATTTCATTTTTACTAGGTTAAGAAAATTTTTACTACGATGTCAGAATGAACAGGTATGGTAGATCATGAGAAGCTGGTTTGCGAAATGAAGAATACACTCATATAAAAATGGTTATCAAATAAATGACCTCAACAGAGCCAATATTATCAGACAGTGATTCATAAGTTTAGGAACACAATTAAATCACAAAAGAACGGAAATTCATTCAGATTTAGCGTTCTCTCGGTGGATCATTAACTACAGGAGTGTAAAGGACAATTCAGGTATGAAGAAAACACTAGTAAACGTAGCAGTGGACAATTTAGTTCTTTTAAAGGAATGTAAAGAGTATTATATTGATTTTCTAATTGAAGACAGACGCCAGTTCACAGAAGAGGAAGAAGGTGGGACTAAAGAACCAGTTCGTAATATGACCAGCACGATAAATTAGGTGAACATCACAGTAGCTAAAATGAAAAACGACCTATCATCTGGTCCCGTAAATATGCCGGTGAAGTTATTGACAACTGGAGAACACTCTTTGAGGAAGAGAATAATACTGTTTTTGAACAACTGTTGTCGGCAGATTGAAATACCATCATAATTTAAAATCGTATATGGTTTCGTTACGCAAGAGGGAGATTGGAAGAGAGAATAATTATTAGAGAGGCACAACGACCCGCTTATTTGGCAAAATTATGTACAACAAAATAAGGCAGAATCTTGGTCACCATGATGGGGAAGACTGGAGTTCGTTTATACAGAACAGGTCCTGCACAGGCAAACTCTTTTTCATTTTAAACAGCTGTTGGAGCAATCCATAGCAGTGCAGTTAGAGATACACATTGTCCATGTAGACTTGGCAAAAGCTTATGACATGGTCCCTAGAACAAATCTGTGGACGTGGACCTATGGCTGATATAAATAATTTTACATATCATTTTCGAAATGTACAGATATAATAAGGTACATATTAAAAGAGAAGCAATGAAAGAAGCACGCTAAATTTAAAAGCGCTCAAAATCTCCAAGACTGGCCATTCTTTATGAAGCTAGGAATTTAGCGCAGGCTTCAATGCGAAATGCTTTTAGTAGTTTCCACAAAAGAACTGTCTCGAAATCTGGCAGAAAGTCTAATGAGATTCTAGTCGTACGTAAATTACACCAGCAACAAGACACAATGAAAACCTTCACTGCATGACAGCAATGGTAATGTTACAGATGACAATGCCACTAAAGCGAAGTTATCAAATACGGTTTTCCAAAATTTCTTCACCAAAGGGACGAAGTATACATTCCACAATTCGAATGAAGAACGACTGCTAAGATGAGAAGATGTAGATGTCCTCGATGTTGCGAAGCAGCTTAAATCACTTTATAAAGGCAAGGCCGCCAGTCCAGATTGTATGCCAGTTGTGTTCCTTTCAGAGTATGCCGGTACAATAGCTCTACACTTAGTACAAATATACAACAGTTCGAACGTCAAAAGATATATATCTAAATACCGAAAAGTTGCGCAGGTCTCACCAGTTCTCAAGAATGGAATTAAGAGTAATCCTCTGAATTACAGACTCGTGTCACTAGCGTCGATCTGCCGGAGGATTTTCGAACGTATACTATGTTCGAACATTATGAATTACTTAGAAGAAAATGATTTATTGGCAAAGAGCCAACAGGGATTCAGAAAGTATCGCTCTTGTGAAACATAATTAGCTGTTTATGCACACAAAGTAACGAGTGCTACCGATGGGGGATGTCAAATTGGTTCCATATTTTTAGATTTCCAGAAATCTTTGGAACGATAGAGAAGTAACTTGAAGATGACTCGATGAACTTTATGCTAGAAACTTAATTGTGAATGGTAGTGTAGTCACGTAGATGTAGATGTAGAGGGTCAAAGTTATAAGAAGCTCTTGTAGCGTGGAATTTGGATGGAGTGGGGTTCGAGCTGGGGTTTTGCCCCGTGGGCTCATTTTAACAAGTAATTTATTAAACATAAAATCTTATTGGCAACAGAACAACAATTAAACAGAACATAATGTGCATTTCAATAGGCTATATCTCTTGAAAGCATGGCTCAAACGGGAGCACATCAATTAAAATACTTACAACACAATGAAACGTAATATAATGGAACAGGACGCAGCAGAGAAAGTCTGCCAACACCAATAATAAGTACTGTAAATGGTCCTTGGCCAAAGACAGGAACTGACAATAAATAATTCTTCTGCAGCTAACTACAGGACACTAAGACAATTCTCAGACTTAAGATCATACACATAGCACCCAGTTAAATATTGTCTACAGCTACTACCATCACCATCCACTCACCACAACAAGATACTACCAGGTATCTACAGGACTACCTACGCGTATACCTCAATACAATCGCCTACAAAATAAAACGTGTAAATGAATCATTCTCAAACAGCAAGCTAGCTAGGTATCTTTCTTTGTGCAAATGGCATAAACGAAGTCATTCACACCCATGGCGTCATAAGATAAGATCACTTGCTTTAGAATGAGATGTACACATCAGTCGCGCATCTGCTGTGTAATTAACAAAATGTTAATGGGGAACAGATCATACTCCAAACATGCCATCACAAAGGAACCATAACACGTCGCACCATAACTATGGACTTCGATGCATAATGTCGCTTGTTAACCAAAACACTGAAAGCAGAGTTTGTACTCTGCACTGTACACTCTACTGGATCACTTAAGTTCCGAGATGCAGCCATCATGTACTGAAGCACATAGGTAGCGCTCCTCTTGAAATGCGGAAGCGCCTTACTCCATCTCCATTGGAATGGTCTTCCTCTGGTCTGAGGAAAGACGGCAGTTGCTCCACCGGTTTGTTTGTGTCCAACAGCGCCAACACTCAACACTTACTGTTAGTAATACTCCGTAGACAGCTCCTAGGTGTACCATCACAAAGAAGGCTTCTAGTCACGACCGCACACGAACTGACCTTGTCGACGTGTTAACCCCGCAGCTGCAACTGCGGTCAGTGCGACAACTTTGGCCTGCTACGCAAATTTAAGACGAGTTGGGCCAATACCCTAATACTGGTACGCCGACTCGCTACTAGTCGTCAGCTGCAAGCATCGTGGGCAGCGTTGTTGCTCCCGCATCACTCACTCACCTGTCAACACGTCCAAGTGTAGCCCGCGTCAGCAACCTCAACCGCCACCGCAGATCAGTCTGCCCCGCGCTGACTGCCAGTGACGCCGCAGTTTTCCAGTCACGGCACTCACTTCCTGGAGATGTCTCCACTGGGACAGCAGAGGAGATGACTCACTCTCCTCCGTCTCGAGCCACTCCCACCTCTGAGTGCCACTAGCTGTGGCTCAAGTGCCCCCCTCTCCACCCCCCCCCCCCCGCTCGACCCCCATGCCCCACCGACCTCGCCCTTTAGAAAAGCACTGCCAGTGACGCCGCAGTTTTCCAGTCACGGCACTCACTTCCTGGAGATGTCTCCACTGGGACAGCAGAGGAGATGACTCACTCTCCTCTGTCTCGAGCCACTCCCACCTCTGAGTGCCACTAGCTGTGGCTCAAGTGCCCCCCTCTCCACCCCCCCCCCCCTCGCTCGACCCCCATGCCCCACCGACCTCGCCCTTTAGAAAAGCACTAGTGCGATAGCAGCGATGGTATCTTCTAGCAGGTAACTCGTAAACCGACAATCGTGTTCCCATGGTTTGAGGAGCTTGAGAGTGGACTCGCATCGGGTTGGTCACCAAATGCAGATAGTCTGCACTTGATGACGAAATCCTCTGCGCCGACAAACACCGGCCCGTAATGTATGGAAATAGCGTGACGTATGCATGGATATCTGGTGCTAAATGCCTCTGGAAGCCTACTACGTACGATACACGTTTCTTTCTTTACTCAAATGAAAATGACTAGTTTGTTTGCTTCGTGGTCCGTTTAACACCATTTTGACAGTTCCTAAGATGTACACACTTTTTCCTGAGCGCCATAGAATTGACCTCAGTTTACTACTTCCCTCTCTTCTCATTCTTGCTGTCTTCATCCCAAAATTAGATACTACTACTAGTAGCAGTAGTCCTTACCAATACGACCCCAGACTGCTCCGAAAATTTACTGACACCCTCATGCGTTCCACCTATACGGCCATAGTAGTAGTAGTAGCATCTCGTAATGACAGGGCATGTTTGTCAGAGGGAAGCAGGGATGTCCTCCTCAAATACTGGTACAGAAAAGAACAACAGTAGTGATGTTCTGTGCATATTATACTTACTTTCTGTCTGTACCACAACGATGTATATGACAAAATGATAGAAAACATGAGGTGGACACTTGCGTTGCCTATTGTGCACCCACCGCACATCAAATGTACAACCACCACTCACCACACATCGCCCGCCATCTAATTACAACGAAGATGTGACTGCAGGGCTGTAGCTTGCTTGTTGTGGTTAGTCCGGCGTGCGCGGCTGTGTTGCAGGTGAACCTGACGGTGCAGCTGTCGCTGGTGGACGAGACGGAGGCGGTGGTGACGTGCTTCCTGGTGGACGGCGAGGTGACGGACCGCAACCCGCCGCAGGCTCGCCTGCGTCAGCACCAGCGCCGCATCCGCCCCATGCCTAGCCTCTTGCCCCGAATTCCATACCACCGCCTCCACTGAACTCTGTACCTCGAACTACTTCTGATGTAATAAAAGAGTTGCACTGATCGTCTTCTTTCGTGTTTTCAGTCTTACAATATACTCACTTCGCTGTAGTGCTGCCGGCCGTAGTGGCCGAGCGGTGCTAGGCGCTTCAGTCTGGAACCACGCGACCGCTACGGTCGCAGGTTCGAATCCTGCCTCGGGCATGGATGTGTGTGATGTCCTTAGGTTAGTTAGGTTTAAGTAGTTCTAAGTTCTAGGGGACTGATGACCTCCGATGTTAAGTCCCATAGTGCTCAGAGCCATTTGAACCATTTGAACCTTGTCCTGTCGAGGCCGGCGCCGCGGTTGTTGGCACTACGCTCCCGTGCCTTTGTTCGACGTGGGTATGACATCCCGTGGCTGACTGGCCCGACCCCCACAGATTTATGTTCCCATAATTATTTTGTGGCACCTGGAAACGAAGTTTCTAGGCTTCGATAACGGTCGTCCAATAACTAACAGTTATTCGCAACTCAAGTGGTTTTTTATTGTGTCAATACGATTGTCAGACGTGGATGCTTTCGCCTTATCAAATATTTTGTGTCGCAACATAGCGTGGCAACAATTCTACCATTTGTTAAAAGTTCTCTTCAGGGTGCGGGAAGGTGGGGAAGCAAGCTACGCCCACTGAAGACCAACACAACGATATCGCAAGGATCAGTTAAATGTCACATCTGCGACAATTGTCCCATAATCTACAATAGTTGTGCTGAAAAACCATGAGGTACTCCATCGCTTGCATTTTTGCTTACTGCTGTGCGAATTAAACCATACTGTAAATAAACCTTAATCTGGTTTGTGCTGTAGACTGATACTACCCAAGGGAACGAAATTACGTAAGCCTTAACAATAAAATAGACCGCGTATTTTTAAAATTAAAAAAAAAAGACAGCTAACGCTAGGAAATTTTACCTTTTAAATACCTCAGTAGAACAATGGGAAGTCTACACAGTTCTGAGAGCTGCATTTTCCCTCTCCCTTTTCCATAAAAGACATTGTTCTAACTCGGTCTTTGACGACAATACGATGTGAAGGAGCTAACCTTCGTTGTATCACTAATCATCTATCATATGAAATCCAAAGTGCATTCTCAAAGCAACGCCTCAAAGTAAGCAACTGCATTTTGTGTTTAACTTTTTCGAGTCAGTACCATACAGACTGCGAGTGCATATTTGTTTGGCTACCCAGCATCACAGGTTAGAGATCAACAGGCATATGAACAATTTCGATTTGACACTAACCAAGTTTGCTAAACTACTATTCACTATTACGATTAACTATTCAGCAATTAGAAGCAGTTTATCAGTGAGCAACACCTTCAACAACGTACATGGAGACTTCAGAAAGTGGGTTACAGATGTCATTCCACGTTAAGACCATTCCACAACAAACGACAACAAACGTAGTGCGTTGCCAGAAGAGAGACATGTTCCTACAGATACAGTAATTCTGCTGCGATGTGGATAACAGGTGTATAATAGTGTCCGATTGAAATGGCCCGGCAGCTGAAAAAATACTCTAAAGTTGAAGTACGCGGAACATTACGATTATTGTGTGCAAAACATCTAAATTGCACACAGATTCACACTGTTGCTTTCATCTAATACTTTCCCCTCTTTGGGGAAGTGTGAGGGGGAGTTTGTAGCCTTTTGGCTTTTACTCCCTGTGTACATGTGTGTGTGATTCTTCTTTATATTTTTGGTGTCTGTGATATGTGATGAATTGTTGTGAGTGTGTCTTGCCTGAGGTAGGCGAGATGATTGGTGATATATGGGAAGGAACTGGATTAGGGATTGGGTATTGGGATTTTCTCTTCGACTTAATCGTCGAAGATCGTCATAGGGCGCTTGTGTTTATCGCGGGACATGTCATACCGACCTAGGGATTGGATGAGTGCCTTTCCGGATCTGGAAGTACCTTCATAGAAGGCCCTTGCCAGATCCTGGAAACGCTCTCTCAGGAGTGGGATTTCAGCTGCGGCGTGCAGGTCGTCTATGGGGAATCCGAGAGGTAGATGCAGCGCCCTTCTGAGGGCGCGGTTTTGCAGCCTCTGGAGTTTGTGCAGGTGCTGCTTTGCCGCGTATCTCCAGACAGGGTACGCATACTCCATTACTGGCCGGATCAGGGCCTGGTATACATTTACTGCTACTGGGCAGGGAAGGGAGCTGGTTGTGTTCAGGATAGGGTATAGGATGGACATTCTGGCGCAGACCTTCCTGTGGACCTCGTCTATGTGGGGTTTCCACGTAAGACGAGAGTCCAAGGTTACGCCAAGGTACTTGGCGGTTCTGTGCCAGGGGAGTTGGGTTCCATTTAGGTGGAGGTGGAGGGGGGACGTTGAGGAGGTTCGCGCCTTCCGAGCCTGCGGGTAATCAGCATTGCCTGCGTCTTCTCCGAATTGATGGTGATGCGCCAGCGACGGGCCCAGGTGTCTGTGTCGTCTAAAACCCTTTGTAGCCTACGAATGACCAGGTCCTTGTTCGAATTTCTCGTGTAGAAGGCTGTGTCGTCTGCATACTGCGCGGTGTGCACCAGGGGGGCCGTTGGAGTGTCCGCAGTGTACAAGCTGTACAATACGGGCCCCAGGACCGATCCCTGTGGCACCCCGGCACGAATACGCCTTCTGGTGGAGGTGGCAGTTTCCACTTTGACGGAGAAAGTCCTATTCGTGAGGTAGCTCTTGATTAGCTGAACTACGCTCCCTGGAAACCCTTGTGAGTACAACTTGTAGAGTAGCCCTCTATGCCATACTGAATCAAAGGCTTTGGTTACGTCTAGTAGCACTATCCCGCAGTAGCCTCTGTGGTTGAAGCCCTCCGTGGCTGCTTCATCCATTCTCATGACCTGTTGTGGGGCAGAGTGGTTCTGCCGGAATCCAAATTGGAAATCCGGCAGAATTTGCTCTCTGGTAATATGTTCTTGTATGGGTTTTAGCAGGAGGCGCTCATAGATCTTGCTGAGTGTTGGCAAGAGGCAAATCGGCCTGTAGTGCTGCGGGAATAGAGGGTCTTTTCCTGGTTTGTGTATCGCGACCACTTCCGCATGTTTCCAGCAAGCTGGGAACTCGCGGGAACGAGTAATCTCGTTGAGGACGTTCGCGAGGTGTATGATCGCTGTGGGTGGGAGTTTTTTGACTAACTGGTTTGTGACACTGTCGTGCCCTAGCGCCTTTTTTTAGGGAGGGACCTGATTACTCTTACCACGTCCTTGGGGGCAAAAAGTATGGGTTCGTCCTCTGGGTCCTCCTCAGCATTGAGGAAGACGGCCAGTTGACGACTGACTACCTCTTCATGCTCTTCATCCTGGGGTTCTGTCGTTTGAAACTGCTTCTCGAAGGAGTCGGCGAGGGCGTTGGCCTTCTCAGCATGGCTGTAGACCAGTCCCCGCTCGCCGTGCAGTGGCGGCATCCTAGCGCGTCTTTTTGTGAATTGTTTGGTTGCTTGCCAAAGTGTATGATCGTCTACTTTGAGAGCTGTGAGGCGGTTTTGCCATTGCTGGTTTCTGTGCTCATTGAGCGCTACCTTCAGTTCTCTCTGTAGACGATTGAGCAGCCTCCTGGTGGCCTGATTTCTGGTGATCTTCCACTCTTTTGCCACTCTGTTCTTGTGACGGATTTGAGCTAGCAAGTGTTCCGGGAGCTGTATTTGCGGTGGAGGGCCATCCCTTTGCGGTGGGGTGGCCTCTTCCGCTGCCTGCAAGATAGTGCCTGTCAAGTCTAGTAGCGCTTGTTCAACTGTTTCGGCAGTAGGTGGCGGAGCGCGAGCGATATCAGAGGCGACAGTTTCTTGGTATCGCTCCCAGTATGTGCGTTTGTAAGACGTCTGGTACCGTGGGAGTGCTACCCATTCTCCCACATCGACTTCTAGATTGACTGGGTTGTGGTCGGAGGACATTCTGTTGATTGTCCTTGCGGTCACAAATCCTGCGATCCTCCTAGTGAGAGCTATGTCTAACACATCGGGCCTGCTTCCGTTTTTCGGAAAATGTGTGGGCTCGACTGGACCCTATGTTTCGAAGTGGTGGGTGCGCGCTAGTTGTTGCAGTTTGGCGCCTGCTCTGGAGGTTACTCTAGAATTCCAGTCAGGGTGTTTGGCATTGAAGTCTCCCCCTATTACGAGTTTGCCTTCAATTTGCCCTAGAGCAGCTATGTCTCCCTCGTCTATCTGGTCATGTGGGGGTCGGTAGACTGCAACAATTGTTAGGGGTCCAGTGGCAGTGGTTACTTCCACCGCCACTGCTTCGATTTTATTGGTAGCTGGTAAGAATACCTGGTGGTGGGGGATCCCTCTTTTTATGTATATGGCCACCCCTCCGCCTTGGGTTAGCCTGTCTTTGCGATAGCTAACACAGTTGGGGACTGTCGCTTTTATACACAGATTCACATATGGACCAAATGCAATATCCCGTCCAGCCGTGGCAAAATAGTACCAATAATGATTGGACCCAGGCCACACATACAGATGTTGAACAGGAAGATCAGGTCTTGCACAACGCGATTTCCATCTTTTCGGTAAGTTTAAAGAACATCCGGAATGAAAGATTTTTCAACAATGTTTTCGTTCACACAGCGTTTCTGGTTCAAATGGCTATAAGCACTATGGGACTTAACATCGGAGGTCATCAGTCCCCTAGAACTTAGAACTACTTAAACCTAACTAACCTAAGGACATCACACACATCCATGCCCGAGGCAGGATTCGAACCTGCGATCTTAGCAGCAGCGCGGTGCCGGACTGAAGCGCCTAGAACCGCTCGGCTGCATCGGCCGGTCACAGTGTTTCTCAACTTGCTCCGTCACCAAGGAGCAGGTTTCTGTCTTGGAGGAATTCAACAGTTGATACACGGTTGACCTCCGTTTCCAGAGACTGGTTACTTTGCTGAAAAATAGCTTCTTGTACCTGTGTCACTTTGACAGGTGGTACAGCGTTCAATAAGAGTTACTTGACCTGCCATAATCATGTGTAACTTACTCTTTGAACTCCTTTCGTACATGCATCTCGTGATACGACAGGGATTTCATGCACAGAATGGCAGCTCAACACGAACCATAAATCTGATTGTGGAAATAATGTGTTACATTTAAATTCCTTCACATATAATAAACACATGTGACTACACCCAACAGAGAAATATGGTTCAGTAGAGGAGAGAGATGCAGGAGATGAGAGCATAACAACACCTTAAATTGGCAAGTTGAGGTAAGTAAACACACACACACACACACACGTATGGATTCCATATTGCTATGCTCAATTTTATGCGTGGCTTAGAGCAGTAACCCTGCTTATTTAGAGAAAACGTAAGTGACCATTACTAAATGTTTATACCCAGAAGTGTATCTGGATTTTACAGTTATGTCGATTAAATTTGTTTGATGAATATATTGAATCCTTCTGCAATAACTTCACACCTACGGTACGCCCTGTAAGCAGTGCGTTGCATTCATAACACTTTATCAGCAGTTATATCAAAATGTGCCTGCCATGAAACATGGACCATGCAGTTGGTGGGGTAACTTGCGTGCCTCAGCGATACGAATAGGTGCAACCACAACCGAGCGGTGTCTGTTGAGAGACCAGACAAACGTGTTGTTCCTGAAAAGGACAGCAACCTTTACATTAGTTGCAGGGGCAACAGTCTGGATGACTGACTGATCTGGTCTCGTAACGTCAATCAAAACGACCTTGCTGTGCTGGTACTGCGAATGTATGAAAGTAAGGGGAACTGCAGCCAAAATTTTTCCGGAGGACAAGTAGCTCTACTGTATGGTTAAATTATGATGGTACTTTATTGGGTGAAAAATTCCAGCGGTAAAATCGTCCCCCATGCGGATGTCCGGGAGGTTACTACTCAGGAGGATGTCGTCATATCGTCATCAGAAGAAACAAAACTGGTGTTCTACGGAACGGAGCGGGGAATGTTAGATCCCTTCATCGGATGGATAGGTTATAAAATTTAAAAATGGAAATGAATAGTTTGAAGTTGGATACAGAGGGAAGTTCGGCGGCACCAGGAACATGCCATATGATCAGTGTTACAAATATAAAACCAAGTAGGGTTAGCGTAGCAGTAGTTTTAATAATGAGTAAGAAAATAGTAAAACAGTACTATAAGTTTATATGCCAACTAGCTCTGTAGATGATGAAGAGACTGAAGAAATATATGTTGAGATAAATGAAATTATTCATATAGTTAACAGAGACGAAAATTTAATTCTGAAAGGGGTCTGGAATTCGATAATACGAAAAAGAAGGGAAAGAAACATAGTATGTGAATACGGAATTGGGAAAAGGAATCAAAGAGGAAGCCAATGGTAGAATTTTTCAGAGAGCATAATTTAATCATCGTTAACACTTGGTTTAAGGATCATGAAACAGACCTGGAACCACCAGAAGGCTTCAGATTGATTGTATAATGGTAAGACGGAGACTTCAGGATCAGATCTTATTGTAAGACATTTCCAGGGGCGGATGTGGACTCTGACAACAATTTATTGGTTATGAGTTGTATACTAAAACTGAAAAAACTGCAAAAAGGTAGGAAATTAAGATGAGAACTGGACAAGTTGAAAGAACCAGATGTTGTTGAGAGTTTCAGAGGGAGTATTAGGCAACTATTCACTGGAACAGGGGAAAGGAAATACGGTAGGAGGTGAGTGCGTAGCTTTGAGAGATTAAATATAAAGGCAAGCAGAGGATATAATAGGTAGAAAGACAAAGCCTAGTAGAAATCCTTGGATAACACAAGAAAGAAAGGGCAGTTGGGCCACCTCCACTAATCTAAGTCACCTAACCGCCAACTCCATCTCTTCCTAGGAAATGGCTGGGAGAGGACCCAACCTGTGCTGGACATAAGTCTTTATTATGCATGCAGCAGTCTTTATTTAAAAAATTTAAGGCACTACCGCCATCCAGATGGTCGCCACGGGGTCCTGAGTCCAAATGCCTAGTACACAGTACTGGCACCAGAGGGCGCTGTCATCTGTTTCATGACGTAATCCAAGATGGCGAACTGGGGTGGGGGGAAATGGCAGGAAACAGTGTGGTCACGATGGGATCTGGAGTCAAACTCACCTAGTACATAGTATTTATAAAAAAAGTCTGTTTGTGGGGGTTGGATTTCTCTTGCTCATCATTTTCTGCTGTTTGGAAACATGTAGGTCTTGTAAGAAGTAATTACATGAAGCAAACATGTTGCATAACCTAATGTTCAGCAATGTACTCCAGGTGTCTTAACCTAATGTTTGGCCCTTTGTTGGCACTTAACCTATTGTTCTGTCAAGTCATTTTCCATGTCACGCCCATTTCCTTAAACTATTGTACCACCATTGATACCAAATTAAGTAATTAGTTATGAGCTCCCACCATTTTCTGGTATGCTTTTTGAATTTCACATGCTTTTGAACGCCATTTCTGGCTCATTCGTCTTTGTCACCCACCCTCTTAAACCTTTGTAATGCGTTTTACATAGAAATTATGGAAATTAACCTAGTGTTGTGCACTTAACCTGCTGTTCTGCTCCATGTCACCCACTCACACAACCCTCCCCTTAACTATTGTACTGCTAACCCCACAAAGGTACAAAAAAATTATGGAAATTAATTAAATCGATATTTTTCACATGTATGGGGTAGTTGTTTTTAATTCGCAGCATCCTATTTGTCAGTGAAATTGATGGAATACAGTTTAAACAAAAGATCGCTAATAAAAACACTCATCCTACTACTACATGCCCGACGCCGCTGCAGCAGCCACCGCTGCCACCGCCGCTGCCCCTGGCCCTGAGCCCACCCTGGCCACAGCTGCCACAGCATCGCTCTGGCATCCATGGGCTGCCCTCCCTCAGGTTAGCGGGTTAGGGCTGCAGCAACCAGGCTGCTCGTAGCAGCCCAATTCCACAGTTTCTCCTCCTCCGCCATCACGTTCTCACCAATCGTGTGAGGTACAGCACACACCCCTGCGCACCTCACCACAGAACTCCAGGGCTCACACTGATCCCAAATGCGAAACGCCTCCGGGGAGCATAGGTGTTTGCTATTGCTGATGCTGTACCTATGGATACTCATGTCACAGATCACACTATAGAAATCTGTTCCAGAATAGCACAGGCTGCTTTCTTCTTAGCGATCCTAACAGAACACATGAGTTGTGTCTAGCCGTGCTTACCTGCTCGAGCATGACTGACACCTCGCCCCGAAACGTGTGCATGGTGACTCACCAACTAAAATGTTCTCCTTGTTGTTCTGACATCACATGACTGTGTAAAATAAGAGCCAAGTCCACCTCTCGGATGTTGTATAGTGTCCCAGAAATAATTAACGTTCACTTTCTTGATGTCTCAGCTTGTATGCATGTAAATTCTTGCCCTAATATAACCTGTTTACAAAAATAGCTCGGAATAATGCCAAATGCATTCTTCCTCGTGATCCTAATGTGCCACCACATCCATCATATGTTACCCTTCCTGCTTTCGACATACGCAAACATTCTCACTGCTATGTAGAGACTCCTATGTCCCAGCACAAAGGATGTGATGTGAATGAATCGAGCATTATGATTCGCTCTTATCGAATTTACCCACCAAATTACTGATGCAGCCAGTGTGGAAGCACTGTCCACCTTTTCTTTCTTTCTGCAGATGAGACTTTCAGTGGTAAAAAAACTGTTTTACACAGATCGCCATATTGCACCGACAATTAAACCCTGGAAAGTGCCCCTACATATCGTCAAATATGGAAAGACTCTTACTCAATTACACTGCTCTCCCACTGAGGACAGGAGATTGAATATTAGAGCATGAAACCGATCTCCAACCCAGCAATATATCATCGCGTACCATGTCAATGTAGTAAACATACAGTTCGTGTCCTGCGCCAAACAAAACCATCTGTCTTACATCATTCACACATATACCGCGAAGACAGACAGCACCGTACATACTCCTCACAGCACCAGATATTTTTCCACAGCTGATGGTCACAAGTCATCCACTCCCAACATGCGACCACACCCTCAGTGGACCGAAGTCACTCTCAGAACTGTTCTACAAATTTGGGCTCGTTTCCCCTCGGCACAAATGCATTACTGTTTCTGGTCTGAACCTGCTTCCTTGCTTGCTCGCTTTTCTACACTCACCTCCAGACTCTGGGATTACAAGAACACACGTATTTTTGCATTGTTTGCTAGAATATCACACAATTTTCACAGTACTTCTCAATATCAAGCACACAGCAATATCTTACCGATCGCTCATGCAACATAATTCCGAAGATATAGACTAGAAATTATTTCTCTAGAAACCCAAAACTTTAGCTTAGTGGAGAGTGCTGTAAACCATAGAGTAACTAGAAACTTAACCCATCTGTGAAGACCTTTACATGAAAAAAATCGACAAAAGAAAATCAGAGTAAACTGACATATCCATTTGCTAATACCAGTGTCGGTGATGTAACAGATTACAAATCATCCCTACAATTTACAAAGTCAAATAATGTGTTTCTCATGTCTAGAGAACCAGCTAAAGTGTCTTCCACCTGCTAGATGCATACACCACCATCAATGTTCTCTCAACTAAATAAAGACGCAAAATGCGAAGAAGCAGTCAACTGGACAATTTACATGGTTCAGAATAATGGACCAGGGAAAACACACGTCCATATTGAATCTTCTCAAATTTCCACACGGTCACGAAATCTATCCAACACATACATACTAAGTATTAGTTCGCTATTCGGTCGTCTAGTGGACAACCCGGTTAAGCTGTCTACATTCCTAAACTCCAACAGGCTTCTCCATTCAGACAGCTCCTACCGATAAAGAGAAACGTGAATCATTCCTGTATAGGTCACCAGCACTCCACGCCAGGCGCACAGCTAGAATCATCATCCTAAGAAACCAGTGACATATATATTTATCCCTGCACATACAACTAAATGTTACAATAATGGTCTCAGTTGAATGACATTTGACAATGAGCGAAGTATCAGGAATATACCCTGTTGACAGCTGTGACTCTGGAAATAGAAATATCAGTACCATTCTTATGACTTGACGTACTCTGCCCTTTGCTATCACAGTACTTCCTTACGAATGGACATAGTCATTTCCTTTGCACATGTGTGAACACAAATACATACTTCAGTGGCCTGATGCTCAAGGCAAACCTATCACACATCCCCTACTACTAAGTATAATACTTTGTCAATAACTGATCACTGGCGATACGAATTAATACATACCAAAAATCAGTAATGGATGTGCATGTCTCATAAGTTTTTCTTGCAAGTGCAACTGTCTTAGAAAAAGAGGTTTAATTGTCTTACAAACTGCCAGATGTTAAAAAACCCAATCCCAACATCTACTGTTTGTTACTGTCACAAGCGGTCTTGGTTCTACATGTGCACACAAGAATGCATGTTTAAAGCTATACTGGTTTTATAAATCCATGTATGGCATTGCCTACAAATGACGTATTTTTCCATACAAATATCGTGACGCTGAATATAGACAGTGATCGCCAGAGTATATATTATCAGACCAGCAGTGCAGATACATGTAGCCGGCAGTGCACCCTCGTAATAAAGTTACCGAATTTTGAAAGTGATTCGGCTAAGGAGCGTGGTATGAAACCGCAATTTGCAACCCTCTCACGCCGCCGCCACTAGATTTTTCTCCAGTATTTGTAACGTATTCTGTCTCAATACTATGTCAGAGGTTCTGCGCTATATCCACTGAGTTATAGGCGATGACTGATTGAGAAGGATCACAAACGTTAGTAGATGGTGTGCTGATTGAGGTCATAAGAAATGTACACTAGCTTTTCAAATCTCTAGTATTATGCTATCTGCTAGAAATGTCTATGATTTGGAATCAAGTCTTTCCATTCAACCACAAACCTGTGTTAGATCCTATGGAGAAGTCCTCTAATGATTACAGTCACTAGTGAGTCCTATTAAATATACAGGTAGTGATCCACTGCAGAGGCCAGTTTAAAGTTTCATCACCTGTACTGTAGGAAGATGATCGTACCCCATGGACTATACTGTAAATCGCAAGAGACACTACCTGTGGCTCTGTCTCATTGTTTTTTCTGCTGTAGCACAAGCCAGCCTGTGTGGCCGTGCGGTTCTAGGCGCTTCAGTCTGGAACCACGTGACCGCTATGGTCGCAGGTTCGAATCCTGCCTCGGGCATGAATGTGTGTGATGTCCTTAGGTTAGTTAGGTTTAAGTAGTTCTGGGGGACTGATGACCACAGATGTTAAGTCCCATAGTGCTCAGAGCCATTTTGCTGTAGCACACTTTGTACACTGCCATGCATTTTGTTTTTCTACCATAATTTCGAGGTCTGTGTCTGGTTCTAAACTGACATTAAGACGTTCTAACCCCCGGCCTCTCACAGAAAACTAGATGTTGCACAGCGTAAACCATATTGTTACTGCAGCTACCATAGCACGCCACACGCAGTGGATAATTTTAAATAAAAGACAGTTACAACACAAGGAAACTGGAAGAGTTTGGTCATGTTGTGGAGAGATTCCAAACTACAGTCCGAAGGTGATCCACGAGCTCTACATTTAAACTCATCTGTCATAGCGACCGAATAGCTGATGACTCTACGTTCCATAACGACTGAATCATCATGTTTCAGTCATGTACGTGATCACTGTTTCGGTGCTATCCACCCCAGAAGCTGCTGTCCCTCCACCAAAATTCTTTCTCCAACTCAACCAAGCGATGTCATTCAATCATTATTTGGTAACGAATAGCGTGTCAGTGGACGGATGGGATGGAAAAGACACCATAGATGTACTCTAATAATAAGCATCAAAGTTGATAGTGCGAACAATTTTAGCAATTTTACAGTAATTTCAACACCGACCAATGATGGGATAGCATGTTTCCCAATTTCAGTATCATAGCTAAACCACCCCTTCTCCACTTTGCGAGTATCATTGCGAATGCGGATAGATGACTGTGCAGTACGTGCATTCATTGTTAATTCTCGAACACATACACCATCAAAGCATATCAGAGAGCGCTCTACTTGTTTCTAACACCTCGAGCATAGTGCTTAATTTGCGATCTGTCTGAGGGTAAAATTAGAGAGTGAAAGTCCCCCCCTCATACTGTCATTGACCAACCCACCCTGTAGCACCGTTACCGCTTTAATCTACAACCGAAAAGAAGTGGACCGCTACATTCCACGACTTGTGAATGAATGGAGCTTGCCAAGTCCTCACCCATGCAAGTGCACAAGACTTCTCGAGGTGTGCCCAAGTCGAGGAGGTTAACACTCTCATCGATGTGTAGTAGCAGATTTGAAAGTGTCGTGATGTGATAGCAGACAGTTAAGAAGAACAAGAAACGGGTGATTTTTATGCGCGATGTAGCTCCAGACGGATGGAGTTTGAAGCATTTTTGTGTAAATCAACCAAGCTATCAATTTTAATGTATTATTCCAGAATCCAGGATCAGTGCCTGGAAGGTACTGGTAAGAGAGAACATGAACACATGCACTCCAAAGGCTACAACGTTCTGCACTTAAAAGGGGCTATAATGTTAGATCGCTTGCGTTTCCAACCTATCAGTCATATGGAATGTAGCGCTGTTAATATTCCAATGTAAGAAATATATTTCAAGCGCATGACATACATCCTTCTTCCCGGTTTCTCTGTGATAAACTATGTTATCGAACCGTAAAACGAAAAAACTACTTCCTTAAAACATTTGTTCTGCGTGATACGAGCACAATATAGCTTTCTGGAGATGCATAAAGTTCACTGTTCACATCCGATCACGATTCGGAAATTATACTACGCCTGCATCAGCCCTATATAAAATGATCGGCAGTAACGGGGGGGGGGGGGGGGGGGGGGAGGATTACCTCTTACAAGGAAACAGATAAACACATAGCAGCAGCGTCCGACTGCGCTCGATTGTCTCTAGTAATAACCTCCACATTTGGAGAGCGTTTACTCTGTTTCCTGTATGTCTGTGTGTATACAAGTGTCGTGGAAGGCTCCCAGGACCCAGTCGTCCCCTCCACCCTCTCCCCGCTGGTGGACCAAACTTTGAACGTAGAATACGTGTTCGGAAGTAACGAGTTGTTGGTCCACCTGCGAACCCTACCCCAGATGTGACGTGTTGTGGATCCGCCTCCGAACATCGGTCCGGATATATAGTCCGCGGCTGATCCACACTCGAACGCTAACTCGGATGTGGTATATTGTGGATCCGCATCCCAATATCGCTCCGGATATAACGCTCGACGAATCCACACTCGAACTCTAACTCGGGTCTACTGTCGGTCCTTAGGAGCCTTGCGCGACACCCTGTGTTAACTTGGCCATATATCCCGTTCTTCCTGCCACGGAACTTCACTAATTCCCACTATATCTAACTTTAACCTATCCATTTTCCTTTCTAAATTTGCTAAACTACCTGTCTGATTAAGGAATCTGACAGTCCATGCTCCGATCTGTAGAAAGCCAGTTTTGCTTCTCCTAATAACAACGTCCTCCTGAGAAGTCCCCGCCCGGTTATCCGAATGGGGGACTTCTACCTCTAGAATATTTCACCCAGGAGAGCGTCATCATCATGTAACCACACAGTAGAGCTGCATGCTCTCGGGAAAAATTACGGCTGTAGTTTCCCGTTGCTTTCAGCCGTTCACAGTACCAGGACAGCAAGGCCGTTTAGACTAATGTTACAAGGCCAGATCAGTCAATCATTCAGACTGTTGTCCCTGCAACTACTGAAAAGCTGCTGCTCCTCTTCAGGAACCACACATCGGGCCTCTCAACAGATACCTCTACATTGTTGTTGCATATATGATACGGCTATCTGTATCGCTGAGGCACGCAAGGCTCTCCGCCAACGGCGAGGTCCATGGTTCATGAGGTGGAGAAGGGCAGGAAATTTAGTCGAATTAAATCAGGTGAGTGCGAGGAAATTAGATTAAGCAACGAGACACTTGAAGAAGTAGATAAGTTTCGCTGTTTGGGCAGCGAAATAACTGATGATGACCGAAATAGATAGGATAAAAATGTAGAGAGGCAATGGCAAGAGAAACGTCTCTGAAGAAGAAATATTTCTTAAACTCGGATATAGATTTAAGTGCTAGGAAGTCTGTTCTGAAACTATTTGTATGAAGAGTAGCCATGCATGGAAGTGAAACATGGACGATAAATCGTTTGGACAAGAAGAGAATAGAAGCTTTTGAAATGTGGTGCTACAGAAGACTGCTGAAGGTTAGACGGATAGATCACATAACTAATGAGGAGGTACTGAATAGTACTGGAGAGAAAATAAATTCCTGTTGCAGCCTGTTTGGAAGAAGGAAACGGTTGCTAGGACTCATTGTGAGACATCTAGGAAGCATCATTTTAGTAGTGAAAGGAAGTGTTAAGAATAATAATCTCAGAGAACAAGAGATGAATACAGTAAGCAGATTCGGAAGGATGCAAGTTGCAGTAGTTATAAGGAG
Organism: Schistocerca piceifrons; assembly: GCF_021461385.2. Lineage (NCBI taxonomy): Eukaryota > Metazoa > Arthropoda > Insecta > Orthoptera > Acrididae > Schistocerca > Schistocerca piceifrons. The sequence goes on from NC_060138.1 coordinate 661,101,135, forward strand.
ATGGAAAGACTTCTGCAGGATTGACTAGATGGAATGGTGCATCAAACTGTCTTCGGGCTGAAGATCACAACATCAAAATGTTTATTTTGAGCAGTGTACGTAAACGAAGACTGTTAATAATACTATTCTATCTAACAATTGGCAATAGGGTCCATTATTTTGTCTTTTGCTACGGAATTCCGTCCACATCAGGTGTTACAGAATGAGGCATGAGCACAGTTTTGCTCCACTTCAGACGAGCTGACCAATCCGGCAGGTCTAGCGGTTCTAGGCGCGCAGTCCGGAACCGCGCGACTGCTACGGTCGCAGGTTCGAATCCTGCCTCGGGCATGGATGTGTGTGATGTCCTTAGGTTAGTTAGGTTTAAGTAGTTCTAAGTTCTAGGGGACTGATGACCACAGATGTTAAGTCCCATAGTGCTCAGAGCCATTTGAACCATTTTGTAAGCAAGGTGACATGGCCTTCGACTGTAAGCAAGGTGACATGCGAGGTGCAACATGGCTGTCACGTAGATATTCTGTGTGAGTTCACGTAGTGACTGTACGACGACGCTAACAGCATGAGACGATCGTGTAACATAAGGAGAGGAAGACATTGCCTCTCTCTTTTGTATCCTCGTTATTCTAAGAAAACAGCAGACTACCGGGGAGAGGGTTATTTTTCTTGACCAGCGTAACTGAGGATAGCGCGTAGCATAACTTTTAATTGGAAGAGTGAAAGTTTTGCCACCCAATGTTTTCTCTGCCTCCCGTCATCTCCTGAGAACACAAATGTCTCCACACTAGCGAGAAGGAGCCACACAAAGCTGTTTTCGTAACGGCTGACTGAGATTAATATATAAATAATGTATAAATACATTGGCAGACGGCGAGGTAAGTGGGGAATAATGTCTGCTCTCGGTTTCAGAGGGTGTACAGTACACCTGTGTGATACAATCTAGCGAAATCTTAATAATTAATGTTATTCTAAACTTAAACTGTTCATCCCTTCTAGATCATATGTATTTTACTTACACTACTGGCCATTAAAATTGTTACACCACGAAGATGACGTGCTACAGACGTGAAATTCAACCGACAGGAAGAAGATGCTGTGGTATGCAAATGATTAGCTTTTCAGGGCATTCACAGAAGGTTGGCGCCGGTGGCGACACCTACAACGTGCTGACATGAGGAAAGTTTCCAACCGATTTCTCATACACAAACAGTAGTTGACCGGCGTTGCCTGGTGAAACGTTGCTGTGATGCCTCGTGTAAGGAGATGGTCGCATCCGTGTTTGGCGACATCGCGGTGAACGTAAATTGGAAGCGTGTATTCGTGTATTCACACGCCGTGATGGTATGGGGTGCCATTAGTTACACGTCTCGGTCACCTCTTGTTCGCACTGACGGCACTTTGAACAATGGACGTTACATTTCAGATGTGTTACGACCCGTGGCTCTACCCTTCATTCGATCCCTGCGAAACCCTACATTTCAGCAGGATAATGCACGACCGCATGTTGCAGGTCGTGTACGAGCCTTTCTGGATACAGAAAATGTTCGACTGCTGCCCTGGCCAGCACATTCTCCAGATCTCTCACCAACTGAAAACGACTGATCAATGGTGGCCGAGCAACTGGCTCGTCACAATAAGCCAGTCACTACTCTTGAACTCTTGATTAACTGTGGTATCGTGTTGAAGCTGCATGGGCAGTTGTACCTGCCACCCAGGCGTATCAAGGCCGTTATTACGGCCAGAGGTGGTCGTTCTGGGTACTGATTTCTCAGGATCTATGCACCCAAATTACGTGAAAATGTAATCACATGTCAGTTCTAGTATAATATATTTGTCCAATGAATACCCGTTTATCATCTGCATTTGTTCTTGGTGTAGCAATTTTAAGGGCCAGTAGTGTATTTTACTAACAATAACTCACTATTTAGCCATGATGACTGGCTGTGGTGTATTTTTGGATACGTGTATGTACAACCGCTGAGCGCCTTGAAGACGAGATGTAAAGGAACTGCTTATTGGAAGGGGCTACGCCTCCCACCATCATTCTCAGTCCTTGAAGAGCCTTTGTCTTTACCGTGCGGGCCCCAACTTTCAGGCCTATTTCACGCCGTGAAGACAGACCAGTGTGTGGGTGTGTGTGGGTATAACTACTCGTAACCCATTCTGTACTGTCTCCAAATGCACGCCCACTGAGCTGATGCTTTGGTGGTTCTAATTCTCCGTTAACCACTTTCCCAGCGTCATATCAAGCTGATAAAAGGGTGTTTAGTTGTGTAACCAAAAGAATAGACTGCATCACTTGCACAGCCCCAATTGTCAGTCGCATCGTGGATACCTACAAATTAATACTATTGCTGTCTTTCTATCTCGTTAACATATTACAATCACTACCGAGTCCTATCTGCAGGTGCACCAGATGTGTGCTGAATTGAAGGACCGAAGTCCAAGGGCAGTACAGAGGCCGTACTAAGAAGCAGCGTAGTCCAGCATTTTCTGAATAACCAACCAGGAAGCGTAGGAGGGAGACCACGTGACTGCCTCCCGTTCCTGCCTGCAGGGAGAGACTCGTTAGCTGCGCCCTTGTGTCTGGCGCCTCCTACAGGGCAGACCGCTTCCTGCTTTCTGGTGGCGCGTCTCTTGTGCTGTAGCTCTCAACCACGGCAGACGGACCAGCGCTCCGGTCACTGCTTTCTTGTAACAAGAGTCTGTTCCTCTGTTTGTTATTCAGCTTCGCCCCTGAAACTTCACTCTTTCTTTTTAACATGTTTTGTCTTTTGGCCATCCATCCCTGTTACCACTATGACTGATATACTGTATAACTGCATCCTTCTTGGAGGATCCCTCTGTAAACCCCAGACTACAATAAACTCAGTCTTTTCTATCAATGTACGACTTTCAGTCGCCCGAGATAACAGCATCTCTTTCATTCAAGCCACATCCTACACTCGCCCGTCTTGCAAACGCCACCACATGTCATATGAAACGACATTTCCTTTGGACGCTGTAGCTATCTGCTGCTGTTGCGTAAGAATAGTTATTGCGATATAAAAGGATCTGAATTAGTCTTGAGGAGGCATCGTAAATTTGTCAGATTATAATTAATTATTTAAGCAAGGTGACATGAAACAGCCGGCCGATGTGGCCGAGCGGTTCTAGGTGCTACAGTCTGGAACCGCGCGACCGCTACGGTCTCAGGTTCGAATCCTGCCTCGGGCATGGATGTGTGTGATGTCCTTAGGTCAGTTAGGTTTAAGTAGTTCTAAGTCATAGGGGACTGATGACCTCTGAAGTCCCATAGTGCTCAGAGCCATTTGAACCATTTTGACATGAAACATAATAATCACTGTCGTCCCAGTACCTGTCACCAACACTTTTTCTGCTTGTTCTAGACTCAGTTATGAGTCACAGCAGGCAGGAGACCAGGAATCTAATGGAAGATCCATGAACGTCTGGAAAATTTGGACTTTGCAGACGGTATAGTTTATTAGCTCAAAGGCTGACTGATATGCAAGCTAAATTATTGCTGAAAGAGGAAGCAGAGACTGCTGGCCTCGAAATAAATATAGGCAAAACAAAGGAAATAAGAGTAAATTCAGGGAATATGGAAGTGCCACTGTTAATAGGGGAGCTGAGTGTGGAGACTGTCAACTCATTCCTGTATCTGGATAGTACATCGATGGAAGATGGTGGAGCTTGAGATGACGTGAAAAATCACATTAAAAAGGCAATGCTGCCTCCATAGAATTGTATACAATTTGGAAAAATAGAAATATCAGGTACAAAATCAAAATCCTTATTTTAATACAAATTTGAAGACTGTCATTCTGTATGCCAGTGAAAGCTGAAAATTGGATAAAAAGATAACATCTCATTTACAAAGCTTCATAAATAGGTGTCTCCGACGCATCATGAATACCTGGTGCCAATAAAATATATGTAATAAGGAGCTCTGGTGAATAATGAACCAGATACCTACAGTAGACTACATACGACAGAGAAAGTGGGAGTGATTGGGACACATTGAGAAAACCAGATGGAGCCATCGAGAAAAAAGCATTGCAATGGAATCGCCAGGGAACAAGGAAGAGAGGAAGACCTAGGGGCATATGGAAGAGGACAATGTAAGCGGAAGCAAAAAGAGTTGGCAATACCTGGGCAGAATTGTGGCAAATAGCCAAAGACAGACGGATGGCGAGTTCTCCTGGATGCCCTATGCCCCCATAGGGGCCAAAGGAATTAAGTCAAGAAGTCAAGTCTCAGTCCTAGGCATCACAGAGATGCACATTGTCGTCTACACTGTAAAATGTAATCCTAGTTTTACAATACGATAGTGTTCGCCGCTCGAGCATCTATGGTGCCTAATATCTACTCACAAACATATGTGAACGAACGGAGGCAAACAGGAATGAAGAAGATAAAACAAACCTGGAGCATGTTTCTTCGATAGCAATAAACAAATGGGTAGAAATAAAAGTTTTACAGTAATGTTAAAATATAAATTTCATGTCGTGAGGATTGCGGCTGTTAATTAACATAAAGAAACAAATAATTCTGCGTCAATCACAAAGCCTTTGCTGCTTACGCTACTCGTTTTACATAGCTGTTTTGAGAAGCGATCATTGGAGGTTTTCCGCAGCAGCATATGTGGTGTCCGAAAGAATAGGCTGCAGCTTGCACTGTTAATAATGAAGTGAATTAGCCACACAATTTATAGATGTGACGTAGAAATAGTCTAAAGATAAGAAAGATACTTACAGTGCAAGGTAAACAGTACGTATGCTGTATTTTGACGCTCTACTGAAAACCACTAGAGCAGAATTACAGCTCATTACAGACAATGAGTGAATTCAGTTTGTTAAATGAAACACTGAAGGTGGTGTCGTTCATAATGACATTCTAGTCTGAACAAAAGGTCCATATCTGATCATGATAAAACACTAATACATCTTACAATACGTAAAACGATTTTAATAGCCTCGACAGCTGGGAAATGATACACACCTGCCATACTTTCATTTTGCTATGTTATATTCAGAAATGGTTGAAAGCTTGGATGTAACCGATATACCAGATGATTCTGATGCAATGCATGTTTAAACAGTTGAATTTGACTATAGTTAAATTTACGTAACCTAGATTCGATATGTCATAATGTCTTAAAAATACTCGTAGTTTCACTATCAGGAGACAGCAAATCAGTCGGATGTTCCACGGAAATTGGTTTATGGTTGACATAATAAGAAAATCGCGCACACAACAAAACGAAAACGTGAACAGTAAAAACAAGGAGCTGTCAAATATGCAAGGAAACATGGGATTGATAATGGACTTCATAACTAACAAGCTAAGTACAATTATAGAGGATAAAATAAGCCGGATCCTGAAGTGGCCTACACACAGATAAGACGAGGAGGAATATGATACTGTAATTACCAAAGAGAACGAGAATGGAAACTGGTAACTAAAAAGAGAAATAATCAATCCATCAGGGGAAGAGGGTAGTAGAAGACGACCTGCAAGCTGCAAGCAAAGTAGCCTGGCTTCATCTAGGCAACTTGAAAGGAAACGCCACAGCAGAAAAGGTTAAACAGTATTTAGAGAGAAATGGAGTTAAAGACAACGTCCAATGTGGAGAACTACACTCACTAGGGGGAAAAAGGCCTTCAAAATTGGATTCACATTCGAATTCCTCAAACATACACAGCGACTAGAGTTCTGGAATAGTCGTAAGACGTTTCTGTTTTCGGAGGACACGCTACGCTGAAGGGGGAGAATTACAATAAACCCACAAGTATTCACGTATTGAACATCGAAGGTTTGAAGAACGCCCTGCCTTTCTTCCCAATAGAAACGCTAAGAAGCTATGACGTCATCGTACTGACAGAAACTTTCCTAACAGAGGAATACAACATACAAGGATATTACGGAATCCACTCATTCGGCCGTCAGACTGCAGGAAGACCAGCAGGAGGGCCTCAATTTTTTTCAAACAGAGCATAGGATCAATAAAACAAATAATAAAAGAAGAAAACGCAATCATCGTAAAGACTAACCAACTATCAATCATCGGCATGTACGCACAACCACTCATTTCAACAGAAGACATAACTGAAAGAATTACAGAAGCGCTATCACAAACGAAAACAGGTGACAGAGTAATTCTCGCAGGGGACGTCAACGCTAGGATAGATAAACCAACCATAAAAACGGAACTGATTACGGAGACACTAGAAGCTGGATACTCTCTCATTAACGATCCCAGCATGAAAACTTACATTGCTCCGAATGGAACCAGCATCATAGACCTAGTCTTCTACAGAGGAACAGACATCATGTCTTTTAACCAAATCGCACTATGGAAATCGGCCATGGCTCCGATTACAAAGCATCTACCAATCTCAACGAACTTTGTTATCACTCACCGAGAACAAAAAATGGATCAAATGGCTCTGAGCACTATGGCACTTAACGTCTGAGGTCTTCAGTCCCCTAGAACTTAGAACTATAAACCTAACTAACCTAGGGACATCACACACATCCATGCCCGAGGCAGGATTCGAACCTGCGACCGTAACGGTCGCGCGGTTCCGGTCTGAAGCGCCTAGAACCGCTCGGCCACTTCGTCCGGCTCGCCGAGAACAAGCGCCCATACAGCCAAAGAAGAAAATATCTAGGAAACTGATATGGAGAAACTTGGACACAACACCGAAGAAATAGACAAAGCAAGACTGTTAAAACAACAACACGAATTAACTAAAGCAGTAGAAACATGCACGAGAACTCTATAAGCCTGCCAAACACAAAAGAAAGAAAGAAAATCTCAAACATGGTTCAATAAGGACTGCTATAACCAACGGAAAAAACCCTGCTAGCACTATATCGAGCGAAGGATACAAATCACCCAAATGATCTACTCCAATACGCCCAGCAAAGAAGGAAATATAAGACACTAATCAAGAAGACGAGGACAGAATATATTGAAGAAGACGCCAGGAGACGCTTAACAAGCGCCCAAATTGACCCACTAATAGCGCTCAGGAAACTAAAAGTTCCACTAACAAATATTGTCTTAATGGAATCGTGGGAAAGCCACTTCAAAAACATCCTCAACCATCAAAGTAGGTCAACAGCTTCTGAACTAACTCCAGATACAACGACGGCAAATCACACCCCCATAACGAAACAGGAAATACTAGAGACAATAACAACTGCAAAAAACGGAAAGGCCCCAGGCTCAGACAGCATTTATATCGAACACCTAAAGGAATCATTTCACGTCATGCAAAACTACTAGGTAGAACTATTCAACGAATGCATCCACTCCGGGAAAATACCAGAGCAATGGAGATCATCAGTAATCAAGCTGATGTTCAAAGAGAAAGGAGACCCCTGCGATCCTGACTCATATCGAGGTATAGCACTCGAAAATACACTCTTCAAGATATTCATGAAAATCTTAACAAACAGACTCACAACAATGATAGACTCACAAATAACGGAGAATTAATTCGGCTTCCGAAAAGGAAGAAGCACCCTGCATGCCGTAAGCTACCTAATGGAGCAAGCACAAGATACACTCAGACATCCAAGAAAGAAATTCTTTGTAGTCATCGTGGACTACCGCAAAGCCTTTGACCTCATCGACAGAGCGACGCTAGTCCAAAAACTCAATCATCTGATAGGAGCCACACACTCGATGGCAATCACAGTCTGAAATATCCTCAGATACAACAATATCCAAATATCAGACAGCGTAGCAATATCCACGAACATAATCCAGACAAAAGAAGTTCTACAAGGAGATCCAATTAGCCCAGCGTTATTCAACATCATGACCGCAGACATCACAGACATTATCAGAGACACCTGAGCATCACTTTTTCTCTATGCGGACGCCATGGCAAAGGCTCAGAAAATCTAGCAGAGTTCCACGTGGTCCTCATCAGGCTTACATCGTGGGCGGAAAGAAATTGATTGCAAATAAACCACAGCAAAACCAAACGATTTTTGGGAAAGGAGGGAAACACGCTCCCAGAAATACAATGACACTGTGCAATAAACCTTTAGAGGTAGTGCCAGAATTCAACTATCTTGGAGTCACCCTGCAAAACCCCCTTGTCATCCTTCAGTAACCATGTCCAAGTAAGAGCGGCCGCAGCAATAAAAGACATCTACCACATCCAACAGCCTCAACAAATATCACTGGATACAGCAATGTTACTATTCAGGAGAGCCTTTTTCCCAATAGCTACCTATCAGGTCAGCATCATATGGGTAAAACCCACCCTAAGCGACCTGGTAACATTAGAAAAATTCAAAGCTCGCTACGTTAAAAGGATTCTAGGCATTGGTAAGTCAGTACCGTCAAGGCTAACATATGTATTAACGAAGGAAAACTACTTCATTTCATCGACGACATCAAAATGCAGTTTTGGCTGCCAAATACCATGCCCTACGAGAAAGCACGTCAAATCCTCGCTGAGAAGTGCAGAGCCATCTGGCCCGATTTCTACTCCACAGACGACATAATGGTGGACTAATGGAAACAAGCAAACTACAAGCTACGATACGTAGTAACGCGTTACACCACATATGGATTTCATCATAAACTCTGCCAATACAAGAGATTTCACCAGCCGAACGAACACTGTATTTATGATTTGCGTAAGAAACATTGTGAGAGATACCACGGACAAAACTGCAAAATGAGGAAAACCTCAGTTATAAAACTGGCTCTGGAATAACTACTCATTTGTAATTTGTAATTTCTGTTTGCACATTGTGCGCTTTTCAGTTAATAATAATAATAATAAATGTAAGTATTTCATTGTAAAATTCTGAAACAGTTCTTGGACCACAAACCCGTACTCAGTAAAATTTGCAGTATACTATCGATCCGCATGCTCCTTAGATAACAGCATTTTGTTTGCTGTTGTAGTCTTCAGTCCCAAGACCGGCTTGATGCATATCTCCGTGCTGTTCTATCCTGCGCAATCCTCTTCATCTCTGGATAACTACTGCAAACTACATTCACCTGAGCCTGCTTATTGCATTCTTGCCTAGCTCTCTCTCTACATGTTGTACCCCCATGCTCTTTCTACACCTCTATCCATTACCAAATTGACTACTTCTTCATGGCTCAGGATGTGTCCCATCGGTCGATCCCTTCTTTTAGTCAACTTTTGTCTCAAGTTTCTTCTCAGCCCAATTGTGTTCAGTACCTCTCCATTTGTTATTCGATCTACTTACCTAATCTTTAGCATTTCTCTACAGCACCACATTTCAAGTTGTTCTATTATCTTCTCGTCTCCACTGCTCAACGTGGACGATTCACTTCCATTTAAGGCAACACTCCAGACAAATACCTTAATAAAAGACATTCCAATATTTAAATTTATAATTAATGTTACCAAACTCCTCATTTCCGGAAGTGCTTTACTTACTATCGCCAGTCCGCATTTCCTATTCTCTCTACATCGGACATCATCGATTATTTTGCTACACAAACAGCTAAACTCATAAGTACTTTTACAGTGTGCCGAACATTCACGTCAGTAGTAGATCGCGCCACGAGAGCGCACATGCGCCATCTTCGCCCGCCGTCATCAGCACGCAGCTTTCAATGCGAACTGCTTCCACACGAGAACTCGGGTGCTTGGCGTCCTTTGTGTCCTATCATATATTTCTCACGGCCAAACACGGCCTCTCTTGATAGTTACTTCTGACAGCTCAACTCGTTTCACTAAATTGGGTTCTCTAGGGACTGCACGGCCGCTTATTTATTGATTTATTATTTTTATTGTATTATTTATATTTCCTACGGAAGACCGGTTTACCGACGAGCAATCCGGAATTGTGAATTGATGTCGTCCCATGCTGCAACCAAAGTTACCTCGCTTTTTATCTGCTCTTGATGATCAATATATTCCTTGAAAAAACTGCTTTGCTGGCACTTGTTTGTAGCTTTCCCCTCTCTTATTATATGGCTTATTCTGACAACAGAAATAACTTCAGCAAGATAAGAGACAGATGTTTCCTCATCAACGGACAAAAGGTTTGCAGATATTTATTTTGTCTCCTAAAGGGGAAATAGTATCAGGCAAGACAACAAATTAATTTCATTACTTTTCATCTCTTCATAATATAAGCGCTACAAACGTGCTACAAGGGTGATATCTTCTGACATGACCGCCGAAACCTAAGAAAAGGAAAATGATTATTTGCAATGTACGGCAGCTGAGAAGCATATTTACATCCCGTCACTAACGTTATTGAGAGCAGGAAGTTCAGCATACTAAGATAAAGTACATTACTGGCCATTAAAATTGCTACACCAAGAAGAAATGCAGATGATAAACGGGTATTCATTGGACACAAATATTATATTAGAACTAACATGTGATTACATTTTCACGCAATTTGGATGCATAGATCCTGAAAAATCACTACCCAGATCAACCACCTCTGGCCGTAATAACGGCCTTGATACGTCTGGGCATTGAGTCAAACAGAGCTTGGATGGCGTGTAAAGGTACAGTTGTCCATGCAGCTTCAACACGATACCACAGTTCATTAAGAGTAGTGACTGGCGTATTGTAACGAGCCAGTTGCTCGGCCACCATTGACCAGACGTTTTCAATTGGTGAGAGATCTGGAGATTGTGCTGGCTAGGGCAGCAGTCGAACATTTTCTGTATCCAGAAAGGCCCGTACAGGACCTGCAACTTGCGGTCGTGCATTATCCTGCTGAAATGTAGGGTTTCGCAGAGATCGAATGAAGGGTAGAGCCACGGGTCGTAACACATTTGAAATGTAACTTCCACTGTTCAAAGTACCGTCATTGGATCTCGACTAGCCCGAGCAGCAATGTCGCGATACGATAAACCGTAATCGCGATAGGTAACAATCCGACCATTATCAAAGTCGGGAACGTGATGGTACGCATTTCTCCTTCTTACGCGAGGCATCACAACAACGTGTCACCAGGCAACGCCGGTCATGTGCTGTTTGTGTATGAGAAATCGGTTGGAAACTTTCCTCATGTCAGGTGTCATCACCGGCGCCAACCTTGTGTGAATGCTCTGAAAAGCTGATCTTTTGCATATCACAGCATCTTCTTCCTGTCGGTTAAATTTCGCTTCTGTAGCACGTCATCTTCGTGGTGCAGCAATTTTAATGTCCAGTAGTGCACATTGTTTAACTCGCCTACTCTTTGTTTAGCTCCTGGTGTGAAACACAATGTGTTCACGTTTAACACTTTCCTTAGTGTGGAATAACCGTTTGCGTTCGCTTCTAAATGCTGGCAATACAAGGCTTTTGTAGAAATGACTTTCTATAAGTGCTCGTACTGGGTTTGAGCTTTCCCGCTGCAGTGTTCCAAATGCTTGAAACGTCCCCTTTGGAAATTATAAATTAGTGTGCTGGTAAACCTCTACGTTATTTGATTTCCAAACAGCTGAGCAAAACTGAACGTACTCAGACATTTCTCTCTTTACTTATTCTGATCATCACTAAACTGATACACAATATTTTTAGCGCAACGCAATCTGACTTTGAATCATCCCTACAAAAGAATGGCCCTGACTAACAATAACCTATACCTTTCATGAATCACTTACCTCACAAAAATCTTCGTTACTCGAACTACTGCAATACAGCGAGCGCCAATACTGCCAACTAAATAAAAGATTCTAACTACTGAAGCCACTAACTACTGATAGGCATAGTTAGCAAATGAAAGAGTTTGATGGAGGAAAAACAATGTATTTAAACCAGCCACAGATTGCACACAGCACAGTCAGTGATTTTCAGTCCTAGACAACCTACTTACATACTTACCTCACTCAAATCGCTTTTGTTCCGATAGTTCACATGTCGAATTCGGATTAAGTTTCAAGGAGCACCAGCCGAGTCTGCGGAACGTTTTTTCATGAACCGTTCCCACACTAGAACTCCGCGCCTAGAAACGGAGCTTTCCCGTCCGCGAAACCCTTCGCAGCATTTTTTAAATTATTCTAATACAGTGTGTTCCCGAGATTATTACAGTCGCACAGCTCCAAAAACTATACATAGATTTGAGCACAAAGAAGACTTACAACTTTAAAATACAAAGCATAATATTTCTTTGACACACATTAATAAAATCCTTAATAAGATCACATATTTAAAATAGTGTGACAAACGTATTCTCGCCCAGCCATATTGATTTTACGTATGGCTAGCTCCAAATGTACGAGGGGCTTTCAGTAAGTAACGTAGTAAAGTAGGTTGCTTTCATTGAGGATTTAAATACACCATATTATTCCCCATCGTTTTTGCAAAACCTTATTTTTCAGCGTAATTCACGTGTAATGAGACGGCCTTAAGCCACCTTACTGAGAGGGCCTTTACGCCCACGTGGTAGCACTCTAGTGGTCGACGTCGGAGACAACGTCAAAATGGTTCAAATGGCTCTGAGCACTATGGGACTTAACATCTGTGGTCATCAGTCCCCTAGAACTTAGAACTACTTAAACCTAACTAGCCTAAGGACATCACACACAACCATGCCCGAGGCAGGATTCGCACCTGCGACCGTAGTAGTCGCGCGGTTCCAGACTGAGAGCCTAGAACCGCTAGACCACCGCGGCCAGCGGAGACAACGTCTTCCTCTCCTTCATCCACGTACTGTTTCCCGATGAGTGTCTCCTTCATTGAGCCAGAGAGATGGTGCGAGATCCGGGCCGTAAGGTGGTTGAGGGGCAACAGTCCACTGAAGTTTCTTGAGCGCCTCTCGGGAGGGCAGACTTGTGTGAGTCTTGCATTGTCATGGAGAGGCACAAGTTCATTAGTATTTTTGTAGCGACGAACATGCTGAAATCGTTTCTTCACTTTCCTGAGGGCAGCACAATACACTTCACAGTTGATCCTTGCATCATGAGGGAGCATCAAACAGATTACAACGTCGCCACGAGTTTACAGCCGGAAGGTGCGGCCCTGAACTTTTCCTTCAGAGGAGAGGTGGGTGGCGCCTCTCCATGGATTGCTGTGTTATTTCTGGTTCGAAGTGATGAACCCATGTTTCATGGCTTGTGACGATGTTCGACAAAAAATTGTCATCATCAGCATCGTAGCGAGCATGCAATTCCCTCACAGATGGCCCTTCGTTGCGTGAAATGCACAGGGCACAAACCTCTGAGTGCCCCAACTGGTGGGTGAGTGCGTCAACATTACCAACAGAGTCCAGTTGTGCAGCGCAGTGTTTGATAGTGATCCGTCGATCATCTCGAATGAGAGTGTCCCCAAGTTCCAACCGTGCAGGAGTCACTGCCGTGCTCGACCAGTCTCCACGCGGGACACGTTTCTGCAAGCTTGTAGCGATGATAGCAGACGCCTCGCCCACCGACTCGCCGCCTATTGTTCATTGCCGGGTCTCCGTAGATATTCTGCCAGAGTCTATGAATATCTACAATGCTCTTATCTTCGGCCAAAAGACAATCACAGACGGTATTTTGAAGGCTACGTATAGTGACGCCACTTCATGAAACTATAGGGACAGAAGTGGCAATATCCCACGATCTACATCTACATGTACGTGATTACTCTGCTATTCACATTAAAGTGCCTGGCAGAGGGTTCAATGAACCACCTTCAAGCTGTCTCTCTACCGTTCCACTCTCGAACGGCACACAGGAAAAACGAGCACTTAAATTATTCTGTGCGAGCCCTGATTTCTCTTATTTTATCGTGATGAGCATTTTTCCCTAAGTAGGTGAGTGCCAACAGAATGTTTTCGCAATCGGAGGAGAAAACTGGTGATTGAAATTTCATGATAAGATCCCGTCGCAACGAAAAACGATGTCCCACAACAAATTGGCTTTTTTAAAGCCAAAATTGGCCGAGAAAAAGAAAGAGTTGAATTAGTCACTGGACACCCATCGTACTTCATTTGAGGTCGCTCGGTTGACTGCACCGCTTGCTTGTCCCGCTACCACAAACTGGCAAGAGCACACATATTGCTATTTGTTTCCCCTTGGAAGCATGACGCGATTTACATTACGTGTTTCTGAACTGAAGTGAAAGAGCATTGATACGTTACAGTCCCAATGACTGTAGAAACTGGATGTCGGAAGGGACTGCTGGACCAATTTTTTTTTAATCACCGCGCCTGCGATGTGCGCTATTTCTTCTCGCAGCTGCGAATCAACTGGAGCCTCGGTGTGAAGCACTCTCGCGAAGCGGATATTACGTCCTCGCTTTTAATCAGAGGGGGAAATTATCAGCGGCTCCGGCTGGCCGGATAATCGCTTTCCAATCTAATCAGCCGCACCGCTCGCTGCCAGATAACGCAGCTCGTCACGTTCGCCCCGCCACTCTGCGCTGTTTGCCGCTTGAAGCGTAGCAGCGTTCGTTTCCCCATCCAATATTTCTGCTAGGATATGTTCGTCACAATTCTGGTACACAGTTGAGGTATGCAAAATAATTCTTGTTTATTTTACGAGAGAGAATATAGCTTGAATGTCCGTTAGTTGAATTGTGAACTAATGCTAGCCCTCGATCATCTTATACATCTAGTGGAGTTTCCTCAACTCTCCCCAGTTAACAAAACCAATTCGTAGTGATACAATACGAGCGAGTACAACGTCCCTTGTTGTCACAGACTAACGAGTAAAACTAAATCTTACGGATACCGGACGAGCGAGTGCAATGTTCGTTCCTTTCACAAAATAATAAGGAAACCATTCTTATACTTGGACACTGTGCACAACGACAATGACGACACACTGAAGATACCCTGCTGGGTACACAACAGGTTGTATTAATTGTTAATGGGTCGACTAAACAGGAAAAGTTGTAGGACAATTTAAAAGGTCTCGAAATTTAAATCAACTCTGCATATACCAAGAGTTTATTTGCTCTGTATTCTTCAAGAAATTAACAAAAAATTGACAGAGAGCACAGTTATGTGAATATTTAATTAAAATTGGTCAATTTAATTAAATATTCACATAACTGTGCTCTCTGTCAATTATTTGTTAATTTCTTGAAGCATACAGAGCAAATAAACTCCTGGTATATGCAGAGTTGATTTAAATTTCGCTAACACTGTGGGAGGTGCTAAAGTTACCTAGAAGATCGCATGCACCAACATCCTTATTTGTGCAGCTCGTGAATTCAAAGTTAAACAATCCAAAATTACAGTTGACAATAAAACAGATCGGCAACATAAGATGCTTAGTCCAAACAAACAAGTAAGAGCTTCTCAGAATATCGAGCTCTCTACCCCAGACTGCGAATTTAAATTTCCTCAAGAACAGCGAAGTGTGACGAACAGCACCAGACGCCCGTTAAGATGCAATGCTTTCAAACGTACATCTCCAGAAAGTCGCCAGCCGTTGATTCAAAAAATGGCTCTGAGCACTATGGGACTCAACGGCTGTGGTCATCAGTCCCCTAGAACTTAGAACTACTTAAACCTAACTAACCTAAGGACATCACACACATCCATGCCCGAGGCAGGATTCGAACCTGCGACCGTAGCAGTCGCGCGGTTCCGGACTGCGCGCCTAGAACCGCGAGACCACCGCGGCCGGCCAGCCGTTGATTCCCGCTCTTACTTGCAACGACTGTGTGCTCCTACCAATTGACAGGCTATAATTGTTGCTAAATTCATGAAAAAAGCAAAGGAAAGCACACGTAACTTTCCTCCTTTTGTGTACACGGCACCCATTTTTTAAACACAAAGTTGGTACTGGGCCGAAGTCATGTCTTTACGATTGGTCAGCCGTTTGGGCCAATTCTACTGGCTGAACCCAAAACGAAGTTGGCTCTCCCAAGCTGGTCGGATGGTTCTCCGATATCTTGCTCTTTGATATTCACGCAGAACTGCAAATATGTCACGCTCAACTATTCTCTGGAGAATGTAGGGTGGCCGCGGCATTTACTGACCACATTGAGGTGCAGGTTCCAGTCCATCACTCAAGAGCTGTGGAGTGGGTCGCTACCCGACTTCTGCAAAAATTGCCCGTATTCTCCAGTGAGGCTCTTTTCACCTAATGAGAATCACAGATTGCCTTCTGTTCACAAAAGGGAGAGTAGAGAGATTTCCGGTGACACAAAATCTCGGCGTGGAAGGCGCAATGCTACCCTGCGAAGCTCCATTTTTTCTCACTAAAATACTCAGGAAATACCGGGAGAAAATAAATTAATATCGCATAGTGAGATGTGACAATAACGTCATAAGCTGAACGTTTCTTGACTACCAGCAACATTTACATCAGTTTTCCCACAGATTTTTTTTTTTAATAGAGGTGGAGCCCCTCCACGCCCACACCGGCATGATGGCCAACACAAAAGGTCTACTGCCATCTCTGCATAAGGGTTAGTATTCACTAAAGTGAGGTGTCGCAGGATGTGGGTACTGCGATGTCTGCGTACGTCTGGTTAGGATTAACCATTAATACGCGCTCATCTGGAGATAGATTGGTCGAAATCTGACGAAGGGTAGCGGTTTGAAGGGCAGAGGAAAAAAAGTGCCAAAGCAAGAGCCAAGGGAAAAAAACCTCTGCGAAAGTTAGGTCGGGCGGCAAGAGCAGTAGCGGTTGTCTTGCTGCCTGCGATAGGTTGTGTAAGGATAGGCTTTGTTAGTAGTGGGTATCATGCATGTCGATACCTTGACGTTGTGCGTTTGTGCTGCTCGGCGGCTGGCGCTGGGTGCTGGTACAGAGTCCTCGTTCAGCGTCCTGCAACCTGCAACAGTTAGGTTTGTTATCGGTCTTGTGTCCGATAGGTCATATACCGGAGGCACAGTGTGAGGGAGTGTTGGCAGATTGTTCGTGCGTCTGTGGGCGAGCTCGTCGGTGTCCCTGCTGTGGCCTGTTGGTTGGCTCTAATATTTCCCACTGACTGGGAACATAGATATTTAAACCAGTTAGAACTAATCTGTTTCAGATATTCCATCAAAGTCCAACAGAAGAACCGATAGATTACTGAAGTTGTAGGCTAAAGTTGTTCCGCAGAGCTATTCCACCTAAATTTATACAGATTCGTATCACAGCATGGCACGGCCCATAACACTCTCTTTGCCATTCTAGATGGGGTGTCACACGTTCGGCGACTTGACATTACCTCTAACTGTGTTTGGCGGTCTTTCTAGAAGCAGGGACTGTAGGATGAAATGTTTTTTGAGACTTTCAGACCCGAAGTGGTTAAGTGTGTTTCCAAACTTTGGTTTTTAAATGAAACATAAAATTCCTGAAACCTTCCATGTAATTTACTTCTTGTTTGAAAACATTTGACCTCCAACGCATAACAAGACACCCTCCAGCTGTCTTCCGCTCAAGTAGCAAAAAAGAAAAAAAAATGTTTATAGACTATACTGTGTCCAAATGAAACGCACTCATCAAGTTGAAGTATATTATACAGCTACTGGGAGAGGATGAAATTGTCATAGGAATAAATGTATCATCAATAGGCACTGATAATATGCTTATTCTGCTAACTGATGGGAGCTTCCTTGTTCATGTGCAATTCATATATCTTATCTATGCGATACAGCGTTGCATATTATTCTTAAAATTCTATGAACACAGCTGGTCGATGCCCCTTATACAGGAATGAATGCGAAATGACATTCCTGCTTCAATCTACATGATAAAAAATTTCTTGAAAATTAAACTTTCCATATGAACACGTGCAGGTAAGTGAAATATATTAGGCAACTGCATAGTAAGAGTTCCCCACCACTGAATATGTGACCTGCTTTTTTGCGATTCCTTAAGATCACATTGCTCTCCCATTCCAGTTCTAACAGTAAAAATACGAAGTTCTGTTTTCATCAACGTAAGGTTCAGTTTCAATAACTAAATTCCTATGAAGGAGAGGTATCGAAAAAGGAGTTGAAAACATTGATCGTATTCGCTTTTTAGAAAGCAATAATAAATAGCGTTTCAGTTATCAGTTATGCCCGAAAATAGTTACGCTTGAATCATCGACCGACGAAACAAAATCATATGGGTAGTTATGTGATTAGACGGCATATTCCTACTTTAGCTGCGGCTCAGAGAAGACGCACCTCAGTCCCTATACACATGTCTAGTAGCGATCTAAACGTCACCGTATACAAGGCACGCCGTCGTGGCGGTTTCCCATTTATTCGATTCCTGTTGTGCGCTTCACAGCACGGCAGTTCCCTTCATTTTCTTCTTTCCCAGCCCCCCTCAAAGGGAAATGCAAGTGAGCAAATGCTAGAATGTGTTTCAGTTTACCATTGCGCAAAGAGAGGGAGAAACTGCATTCATCCAATTAATTTGAAAAGGAAGGATCGAGGTATTTCACTCCTATATCAAGAGCTGAGTAGGGATAGTGAGAAGTTATACGTTAAAATGATTGTATCAACATTCAATGAACTACATTGATTACTGAAGCATTTACTACAATGCAAGAGTACCTTCTTCAAAGAATCTATTCAGCTTATACCAATCCTGGGTGTAACCCTCAGATAAATGAAATAAAATAAAAAATACTATTTCAGTACATGGCAGGCCCTTGATAATTTCTACTCAGCATATCGTGAAGCATTGGGTACTAATTACAGCGGGAATGGGGGAAGAGAGAAATATGTTATTCAAAATTTCCAAAGCAATTTTTTCGTCTATTTATATTTAATATTATGCAACAAAAGGAAAATTTTTCAGAATCGTTCAGCTTAGACCTGATTTTTCAGTAGATATTGGAACAGTGCGTTATTTTGCATAACTTTGTGCATCACAGACTAATGGAATTTCTATTTATAGGAGTAAGTACGGCACACATACAAGCACATCTAATTTCTCCTCCATTTCATGAACTCTGTATTCCTATACATACTTGACAATATCATTGAAGAGCGGTTTAACATACTTTCACCACAAAATGAGTCCCTCCGTGTGGGTCTATATTGCACAGTACAGATTCGTAACACTTGGATGTTTCAATTTGCTGCAAAGTTTATCTGACTTCGTATCACTGAACTGCATCTGTTTAGCTCACTGGATAGTCTCTGTTTCTACAATAACTTCGAAGTCAACGTCAGGTGCTAAAACAACATTAATACACTTCGATCCACAGATGGGCAGCAGGTAAGCAGTTCTGAAAAACAGCTTTTTGAATCGACTTAGTTGAGGCTAGATGAGTGGTGCAGGCATTGGGTATAGTGGAACTGAAAGTCTGAAAACAGTTCCATGTCCTGCGCTGATATGTTGGGCACTGACTCAGAGAGCTCGTCTACATGCTGATTAGTGGTTCCCAGGATGGATGTAGTGGACATTCGATGTCTGGAAGCAATTTTACATGCTCACTTTATTTCTGCTTCAACATCATGGAGTGTGTCTGTGTGCTGACTTCATTCTGCTGCTGTTGCTGTTCAGATGAATCTGACACTACATTGTCTCCATCAGCGAGAGTAGTATATTGATCAGAGTTCTGGACCAAAGAGCATTTTCGAGATAAAATTCCTGAGTTGCAACCCAAGAACCTAATTTTGTAGTATTCCCCAAACAGATCCCACATAAAAACTACAAAAAGTAAAATGCAAATAAATTTGAACTATTTAAGAACTTAGAAAATTATAGTAAAGGAAAATACAAACATTTTAAAATTTATTCAAATTAATAACATGAATTGGATAACCTTTATTTGTCCTTTTACTATGATAAATAAATTGTAATCCAATAATTTTATTTAGTTTATTGCTATTATTTGTAAAGATTTTAGTATGTTGGAATGGAATAGTAATTTTATATATGTCATCTAAAAGTAGTAAATTTTTTTTACCAAATTTAGCTGGTAACATTTACACTCCCTGAATTATTATAAGAATTATGTTTTTTAAGTTCTGATAAATTACGGAACACTTTTGAGCAACCATTACTATAATTGTTCAGTTCAGTTAATAGATTTTCAATGCTGCCATTCACAGAGATATTTATTTATATAGAAAAAAATTAAGGAATAAAAAATTAAAACCTATTTAATCTTTGTCAAACATAAGTTTTCAGTTTTTATCCTCTCTAGTTTTCCAAAAATATTTCAAAAGGAAAAGAAAACATGAAATTAAAATTTCTTTAGTTTTTTGTAATTTTCATTCATTTATATAATCATAAATTTTCATTTCTGTGTTGTGAATAATAAGTGAACTTCTTTTTACCATACATAATATCATAAGCAATTGTATCATTTGGAATATTTTCATCAAGGAATACATATAACAGCATTGTTGTTATAGTTCAAACATTCATTCTTCTGGATATATTTATTATATAGAATAGATAATTTCGAATAAAATTAAATGGACTTACATTTATATCATTATCTAAATGGGTTATTCTTTTAAAAGTCTCTAAAAGAATTGTAAGCTTTTAAGAAGTTCTTTGGTGAATCAACTCCTGTGGGAAAATTCATTTCTTCGATTTTTAGCATAGATATTTTGGAATTTAAAATTGTCAGATGAAGAAGAATCAATTAACTGATTATTTTATTGATTAGTTTGAAAAACATCGAAAATTAAGTAACACATATCAAATTTTGTAGAATTATAATAATAATAATAATAATAATACATCAAAGTCAAAATTTCTTTTTCCTTCTAATCCAGCAAATTCAATTTTTTGAAGTTCAAAGAAGGAAATTGGAATGTTTGGATTTTTCAATCTTTGTTGTTCTAAGTCAAGTGAATATTCTGGTTCATATTTAACAAAAGGAAATGAAGTTCCATACCTTTTACAACAATTTTTCCTTCTTTAGGAACTGTGGAAATATTTCTGTAGTTCAACGAAGAACTGAATCTTCTAGATCTTTTGTCGAACCCCAACAAAAATAACAATAAAACCAGATAGGTAAGACAATCTCTTCACTTAACTTTTAGATACCAAGTGTTAGCTACTTTTTAATTTTTCTATTTTTTTACCTTTTCTAATTCTGGATACCAATTTTCCTCTATAAATGGGAGCTGAAATTAAAATGTGTGCTACAAACGAAAAATATTTCATAACATAACTTTTGAGAAATGAAGTAAAACTAACCAACAAAGATTAGGATTAAGGTTACTTACAGAAAATTTAAATAATAATAATCTCATTACAGATATTGGAGATATTATCTATACAAATGGAGAAAAACACTTAAAAGAATTTAATACAATAACAGAACCTTTTTGGGATAATAGAATGGTTGTTAAACTAACATTTTAAAGACTGCAAAGGAGAAATGAAGAATGAAAAATTTCTTGTAAAAACAATCAGCATATGTAAGTATTAATAGTTTTTTAAGAACTAGGTTATCTAAATTTGATTTAACCAGAGATGGAGATAAAGCAAAAATTCTTTGTTTATCATATTCTAATGAGAAAACAATTTATGGGGTGAAATGAATTATTAATAAAGATCTAAACATAATTGAAGAAAAACACAAAAATCCTATTGCCATTCCTTATGAAACAGAATTAGCAGGTGATAAATTAGATACATTATTGAAGGGATTACCAGAAAGTTTAACAGAACTTAAAGAAGAAGATAAACATCTCTTAGATTCAGAAATAACACAAGATTTTGGAGGAAATTTTAAGAAAGGAGAAATGATTAAATGATTAACAAATAATTTTAATTTTAATTTGGAAGGAGGAAATATAGAGAAAAATATATCACAACAGTTAGTAACAAGTATTCTGTTGGAAAAGGTCGCTTAACTTGGATAAATTCAAATTGTAGAATAAAAATTTAAAATAAATTTATTTGCCAAATAACAAGTCCATGTCTAAATAAAATTTAGATAACCATATTACAAATTTTTTAAACTGCCCAGATAAAACATCAAGAGGAACGTTTTCTTCAGTTTTAGCTAAAAATCATTGAATTACAAGATTAGAAACAATAATTTATAATTATGCTTACAAAGTTTTCAAAGTATACCAAGTTTTTGAACCATTAAAATATTGTTTAGAATTGATAAAAAACAGGAGAAAATATTTGGAAGAAGGTCATTTCTATTCCATTTCTATTTCTAAAATATGGGCAAAATTAACAAACTGTCTAGAAAATACTTGTTCTCTTGTTCTTACAATATGTTTATTGGACCAGTAAACATACTAAAAAATTAACAAGAATACAAATAAAATTAACAGAAAATAAATAACAAAGGGAAAATTAATTATGTGTGTTTTATATTCCTTTAGTTTTAATTTATTACCCATTAATTATGTAGAAATTTTAGAAGAAACAGAGGATATAATTTCTGTAATCCAAACTTATTTTATAAAATCTAGAGAAACATATTTTTCTATATCCGGCTCCTTATTTTCTTCCATACCCAAAAATATAAATATAGAAGAATTAGTCTTAAAAAAACTTAAATATTTTCAAATTTGTGTCTCAAAAAAGAATAAATATTACTAGTAAACTTAACCCATACCCTATTAAAGAAATTAAACCAATTTTTACGACATATTTACAATCTATGAATAAAAGGAAACAAGAATTAGAAAATATAAACATACAACAAACAAAAGTAGAATATTTGAAACAAACTTTGGCATTGAAAGATAGTACAAAAATATTTTAGATAAAGAACAATTAATAAAATAAACAGAAGGAAAATAAAAAATTATTTTAAATGGAAGTGGACGGATTTGCCAGCAAATGAAATTTATAAAATTTACGCTTTAGTTGTAAATGACAAAAATAAGTTTGCATATATTTGCGATTTAGGAGACAAAACAGAATAAAATCTATTTATATTGTTAAAGGTCCAAATAAAAATAAATTTATACAGATCAAGAAAAGAAAGATTTATTTGTATTCAATATACAACTCTTAGACAAGAAATATAATTTTTTATGGTTTTAAAGAAGAACTATTTATGGAAATGGAAAGTAGCATATGGCATTGTTGGCTGTGAGGCCCCAAACAGGGAAGTTCAGCCACCAAGTGCAAGTCTTATTTCATTAGATGCCATATTGGGCCAGTGATGAAGATGAAATGATGATGAGGGCAACACAACACCCAGTCGATGACTTGAGAAAAGCTCCAACTCAGCTGGGAAGTGAACATGGGCCTGCTTCCATGGGAGGCAAGCATGTTACCACCCAGCTAAGCAGGCAGACAACATTTATGGAAATAAATCCAGATGGTATTACATTTGAGGGAATTTTTTTTCCAAGAACAGCTTACATCAATACACTAAATTATTTTGTATTTGTTGAACAAAGACAAGAACAAAGAAACATTAGAAAACATAAAAGTGGGAGAAATACCTGAGAAAGTACAAATTAAAATTGTAAAAATTAAAAACTTTAGAAGAAGGATTATATTTAATCATTTCCAATATTTTTGTTGTAACTTATTTTGGGGAGGAGAGATATATTTTTAAATCCGATAATTTAATAAGTTGTTATTGTTGTAATTATTGGTTGGAAATAGAAATGGAAGATAAGAAAACTAATCTAAATGATATAAGTTAAATTAGATAAAATTAAAAACTCCAAATAAACATCAAGAAAGAATGGTTTATGGTGTTTAATTTTTATATTATTATAAATTTGTTAAATTTTTGTATTTATTTTTCTACCTTGTTTTAAATTTTTCTGCAATAATTACATTACTTTCTTTCAAATATTAAAATATTAGTCATGGATAACTTTAATTTGTTTCAACCAAACATTCTAAAACTTTTTAATAGAATAATTTCCGAATGTATGCCAAGGACAAATTAAATTTCCATCTTCTGCACAATAAATATGGTAAATATTATATCCTAAATAATTAAATAATAACATCATTCTTTTCCTATAATTTCTTTTGTTATAATAACTTCTACATCTTTTTGCCAGGGAACTACAGTTTTAGGAATAATTAATTTTTCTATTTAATCTAATTCAAATTGTGTATACCAAATAGTTAATCTAATTAAAATTATATATATGAAAATTATATTTATTAAATTCGAAATGAAGATAAAACGAAAAAATAACCTACTAAATGTTAAAACAACATTAGACAAACATTAAAAGAATGTGGCAATAAAAAATTGAACAACAAGAAAACGAACATTAAAGAAATGTAAGACGTCAAACAAACGAAAGTTATATGGTAAACAAACCAATGTTAGACATTAAATTTAAATATAAAAACGTTGACATGGAACGTCATTTCAGTCTCAGGCATCAGACGGCTGCTGAGGGGTGGAGTGAGTGACAACTTTTGCTCAAGCATGATTAAAAGTTCGTAACTGCCAGAACTGTGTCCCAAATTTTCGCGTGGAATCTATTTCTGGTGCTGATATCTTGTAGGGGTGCTTTTTTCCCTTTAAATTTTGACTTCAGTTGGTGTTGTTACACTGTAAGACGAAATGTAAAAAATAATCACCTCACAATTGAGGCAACTATACAGTGATAGCAGCAGGGGCATAGCTATACTATGATGACAGGAACAATGCCAAAGAGAAAAGGTGTGTGTGGGAAGAAAAAGAAAAAAAATTAAAATGTAAGAGAAAAGTGGAAAAGTAATAAAATCGGAAAGAAGAAGCCTTTCACTATTTTAAAATAATGAAATATTGTTTTTGAAATCATTCTGTCCTAAAGATATATGAATCTATTACCATCTTTACCCAGGTCAAAGATCTGTCAGCATTGAGTACGAAAATCAGTTAACTGAAAGTACGGAATGAAAGAGACTAAATGTGAGCAAATGTTTTGGGCAAGGCTATGACTGACCATCAGTCATGAGTGGCACAGAAAATGGTGTGCAAAAAACAAACGAGTCACAAATTAAATTTTATCCTTAAAGGCGCTGTAGAGGATAAGAGGCTAATCAAGAAGCTGCCTTGTATTTAGAAACAGCTGAGAACATTTACAACTTTATTGGCCAAAGCATGCTGATAAGGATTACAAACTTTTATCTCAAATGCTTCCAAGGTAACACTAAGGATATTGAGAGAGGACACGTCACTCTCTCAATTATTTTCATATCCAAGGCTACACTTTAATGTTATTATCACGCCTTAGGAATCATTTTTGTGAGACCCCAGGAGTTATCAATGTGAGCAGGCACTGATAGGAGCATGTACATTGCTAATGCATGTAGGACCTTTATGGTAGCTCCCCTTTGAATAGTATTTCCTGGAGCTGAGAACAAGCAAGCTGTTTGTTTATTTTACAGTAAATCTTGCAGACGACATTTGGGGCTTGGAAGCCATGTGTAGCCATTAGGGAAAGGAACATCTCAGAGTGCTTACTGAGGACAGAACGCATTTCCCAAGAACTTCACACACCAGTGTGGGGGCAGTGTTTTCGGCCAAAGAGGCGAAAAACTGCCTACCTGGATCTACCTGTTCTGACTGCGGCAGGCACGGGGATGCAGGAGAGAAGTGGGTGGCCCGGGCAAGACATTTCGAAAGTGTCTTAAATCCCCATTGTGTAAGACACGATGGCCACAAAATCTTCGAGTTTCCACGTTTATCTTGAAACGGACACTATCGGTGGAGCTGTCAGGTAGTGTGGTCTCTCTGTCTGCCGAATTTTTTGGAAGCCTCAGGCCTTCCGAAGAATTTTAGGACGGAATGCAAAATTTATGGCAGCTCTGACATGGTCTATTTTGGGACACAAAAACTCTTAGTTTAGCTGAGGCGCCTGCTTGGAATGCTGTAACGTTCACCTGTCCAGATTACAATATCTTTGGTAAACATGTTGTTCACTTTAGGTCTGAACAGAAACTCAAAATCCACAGCCTATAGTGGCTACAGGACAATCAATTCAGGAGCGTAACGTCCACTCCTCCCTGTGGGGAATTTACGAATCAGTGATCAGCTGCTTCTCCAGAAGGGAAAAGAATGTTATTAACCTTGGTTAAGATAGGCCGGAGGGTAGAGCACACGACCGAGGGGGAAGTCATGGCGCTCGTCGAGTCTTGTGATTGGCACAAAACCCTTGTGGGGATGGTTGCACAGGTGCTCTTTTTCTAGTTAACTGAGATTTTATGGAAAGGGAGGAGTAGAGAAATGGGGCCTTCTGATTCAGACTCCATTCTAGAGAGGAGATACTGGCGCAGACTTTTGTTATGAGTGGGTTGCTCTTGTGGCATTCATCCTGAACCTTGTCTTGACTGGGGAGCATGTGGTG
Source organism: Schistocerca piceifrons (assembly GCF_021461385.2). NCBI lineage: Eukaryota > Metazoa > Arthropoda > Insecta > Orthoptera > Acrididae > Schistocerca > Schistocerca piceifrons. The sequence goes on from NC_060138.1 coordinate 661,127,256, forward strand.
AAGTCTTAGCTGTAGTAACAGTTTAGACCTCAGTCCCCTCCGACAACTCGCTGTGCTAAGGACAATATTATTTGTATCAGGTCGGCCACCTTGACGTTTGATCTCCTTGTGCACACTACCATACGAGTGAGTCAAATTCCCAGTGAACTGCAGTGTCACACGCTGGAATCTGCCAAGATTTCAGGGCTCCATCAGACAGTTATCTAACAGATCGCCACCCCACGACTTATAACACATATTTCTTGTGATAACTAATTAAAGGCGCCACACATCGCTACTCTGCAGACGCTTGCACCATGACCATCACCTGCAACAGTGCTATGCATCAAGAAAAGGGTGTAGTATTGCTGCTCCGGCTTGTTAGGGCAAACAGAATCATAGTCTCGCCACTTATTCTCAGCTGCACCAACTTAGTATAACTTCTGTGTAGAATAAACTCATCAAAATCATTCAGCGTTAAATAATTTCAGATAGTGTTATCCACGTTTTGAGCCAGAGTAAAGAGATTAAACAAATAAACCTAAGTCTTTGCCATGAAAAAGCCACCCAATGGAGTGCTAATTATTTGTTGTTTCAAATTTTGTTGCCAACAGTTCATGACTTATTTGTCAACTCGCTTAACTTGTGTTGTTTGTCTTATTTTATGATCAATAAACTTTTGCAATTTTTTTATATGTTGATATGTTAAGCATCCATCAGTAATTGTCTACAGTAACGACAGGGCCACCATATAATTAAATTATTTCAGCATTCGAACTTTATTTAAGATTATGATAAAAGTGATAACCTCCAACGCAGGCTAGCAACTGCCAGAGAGCAGAATCAATTTAGTAGACACATGGTCAGGTAGACACGTGGAAGCGCTGCAAGTTAAAGTGATTGCTGTCAGGTTTATCCTTACAGTTGCTTGTAGCGTTTCAAATCAAACCGCAAACTCGTGCAGTGTGTCAATTTGGCGACTGTTACCTAGGGTCCTGAACTGGTGGCGCCTTCTGTGACTGTCAGATGCAATTGCCACTAGATGGCTTCTGTTTTCCTCTGTTAAAATGTATTGGTGCACAAAGTAAATTAGTTTCGCGAAACCATAAGAATAGCTGGCTTTAAACAGATTGATGATTTGTAAATTTGTGTGAGTCGTTTTTTTGTGCATTTGTTCATTTGTTGTTGTGATTTGTGTGTCACTTGTTGATTGTTTCTGAATGGCGTTGTGTAACGTGTGGGATGGTAGCTTATTTGAGGCTCATGTATATCATCGTAAATTAGGACTGATTTCATTTGATATGCGTTGTCAGGAATTTAGAATTAGTGGCCCACTAGAGAAAATTATCGGGTAGAATTGTGTGTCATTGCGATGAGGAGCAATTGGAACCTCTCGGGAGTAGGAAACTCACTAGAAGCAAGGCACGCTTGCTCCAAGTGGTGAGAATATTCGTATCTTCCCACAAATGGATCAATGTCAGACCGGTAGCATTGATCAAGATAAAGTTGCGGAAAATTTTCGGTCGAATGTAGTAGCTGACCTTGCGGATATATCGAACACAGAAATTTCTGATTATGACGTGGTAATTCAGTAAGACAACCAGAGAGAAGGCGAAACCGCAGCAGAGCGCCATGTAGTATCTGCAGGCACGGCGAGGCGGAGCGATGGAACCGTCTTCGTCTTGTCCTGGAGGTATTAGCGGAGGCTCTAAGTTTGAGGCCCTTATGCGATTCGTGCAAGAAGCGGAGCGGAAGAGACATGAAGCGGAGAAGAAGATGCAAGAAACAGAGAGAAAGAGGCAGCATGATGAGAAGATAGCTACGAAGGAGATGAGGGAATTTATCACTAAGGAGACAAACAAGATACGGATAGTAGCTGAACAGGTTGTTGGAAGTGTAGAACAGATTAAGAATGAAGTCGCGGATGTTAAAGAAGAGGTAGAAAGCGTCAAGAAAATATTGGTAGAGGCGCGATAGGTCGCGAACGAGGCAAAAAGCGATGTCAGGGCGGCAACATTACTAGCCCAAGATGCACGCAAGGACACGTTCTTAGCTAAAGAACACGTAAAACAGGCCAACACCAAAATGTGCAGAACCAGAAAGGTTCTTGGCATGTTCCAAAAACGGGGAAAAAGGATCGTCCAGGAAACGGAAGAGAAAATTAACGGGATGCGGAGACCCAGATAACCTCACAGCAAAAAAAGCTAGCAAAAGACGTCCAGCAAGCACACGAGCGAGTTGTGCAATTAGAGCTACAGTTTGCTACGGCTGCACTCCATCGTGATCACGGTAGGAGAGAAGAGCATGTATTATGACGTTTCGATACACAATATGCGGCTACATCACCCGCACAAAGGCGAATGCCGCAGGAGAGCACGCCAGCCGCCACACGGCGCACGACAGAGCACACGCCGTCTGTGATGCCATGTACGGTAGAAACAGAACCTGGACACAATTGTGTACGGCTTTGGTGGACGGGAACGTTACTCCGTCAATCCGACGGCACAAGAGGAACCCCTAACAGCGCAGTGCGATAGTTTGGACACCGATTTGTGGAGACGCATGCTGCAGAAAAGAGGGAAACTTCGTTCGCAGTAAATGTCAATCCATTCGACCACAAACATTTCATATCGGTTCAAAATGTCATTGTGCACAAAGAGAATAAGAACACATTACATTCAAAAAGTTGGATAGCTCAATACTATAAAGTGCTACCGGAATCATGGTCACTGAAATACAAGCTGGAATTTATCTGTGAATTTTTAGAGGAGTCGATCGCGTAACTTATGCGCAGTGTTGCTTGGTGCTGTCGCCCTTATAAAGAGTTGAAGGACGCGTTCCTTAACTATTGTTGGTTGCAGGATACGCGAGAAAGAATCAAAGAGGATATTATGCTGGGCAAAGACCTAGAAGCCATAGGATTCCGTTGTCCGGTGAAGTTCTTTGAGTCGGTTTTTGGACCAGCCGTGTAGTCCCAAGGAAATTATGAAGCACTGTTACGTCGAATTATCTCTGCACTACCAACAACTCCTTATCGGTCGGTGCAACGATTCTACTGAATCATTCGAGGGATCGCGGCATGAATTATACTATGTCAAAGAAATACAAAACGCAAGACAGGGACAGAAAGAATGACAGCAGTTAGCAAGACTCGTCAGAAAGGAATGATGCAGACGAAATGGGGGAAATTATCGGTCACAGGGAAACAACAACTCGAGCTATAAAGGGAATAACCAGTCACCGTGGGGGAACAGAGGTAGACGAGGCAATTACATCAATATAACAACGAACGGCAAAACGGAAACTGGAGAGAACAACGAAATCCCGAAATCCAAACCAGTACCAGCGGGATATTGGAGAACCACAGCAGCAAAGAAACGACTGGGAGGACAATAGTCAGTGTCAGCAAAACAATCAACAATATCTTAATATCCAGATTAGACCACACAACCCGAAACGTAACAGAAATGTAAGTAGAAAATGACGCTCGGCCGCTGTGGCCACAGCTCTAAACGAGGCCGGAGGAACTATCAGAACGAGCACATAACATGACAGAATATGGAGACACAAAAGAGCTTTTGCGTGAGGAAAAATAAGTCATGACACGACTGCATCTACAGCCTATTCTTCACGTCACCACAGACATCAATCTGGCCGAGATTGTGGACAGTGGAAGCCACGTTACGCCAGTATCGGAATCTGCGTACAAGAGATGCGAATCAGTCATGGACAGCACTCACGCTTAAGAATACGAAAATCACTGGTACACTGAGAAAAAAGCAAACGGAGGTGCCGACACAAACCCGGTTAACGTTCATCTGCCAAGGGCACACCTTGGAAGAGAACTTTATGGTCCCCCTCCACTGGAAATTGAAATAATGTTCGGCGTGGATTTGTTGGACTAACATCAGGCCGAATTGTACATGAGACGAGGAGAGCTTACACTGCCAAAAGATGTCGGGAAAATTACATTTGCTCATCACGCGATACGCGCGCAAATTCTCGCCGAATGCCTCAACCTAAATTACACCACAAAACGGGAGGAAGATGGAAAACCAATCTTGTCGTCATGAGCGCAGTCGCACCGCTCAAGAAGATGAAGAAATTCGATGGGAGGTGCGCTATGCTACTGATAATATTTTAGAGAATTTAGGAGACATTCCAGCGAATGACAAGGAGGATCTGGAAGAAATATTACTTGAAAACGCAGATACATTTCTGCCTAAAACAGCATAAATCCGTAATTTCGAATACGCATCCCGAATGTGCGAGCACACAAAATTCTTCGTGTCACTTTACGAGATTTCACTGGCCTGCCGTGACCAAGTTTTCTTAGAGATGAAGAGCATGCTAGATGACATCACTGAACCTGCAACTTCCACATACAACAAGCTCCTCGCAGGAGTAGAAAAGTTCGACGGCTGTACCCATTTGATGGTGGATTCACGCCAAATTAATACGATCATAGAACCAGAGACAGATCGCCCCGAGGAGATGAAGGAACTCCTACAAAACTTCCATGGCGTAACAGTATATTCGTCCCTCGAGTTGTGGTCTAGTTTCTGGTACATTACACTTCATCCAGACTTCAGGAATTACGCTGCGTTCGTCGCTTTCGTAGATGTTACCATTCAAACGATCTCTTGGTTGTGGAACCGACGTGGAGAGGACACAAACTCATCATAAGGGAAATACTGCATACCTTCAAGGAACGCGGCGTAACTCCCACCATCACGAAATCATGCATTGGGACCTCACGAGTAAAATTCCTCGGCCTCATCATCGTCGCAGAAGGCATCTCACCAGACAGACAAGATCGAGGCAATAGCGAAATTTGCAACGCCAACAACTTAGAAGCAACTCGTTGGCTTTCTTAGTTCCATAAATTTCTATAAGTGATTCATTCACGTGAAGAAACTAGCTACACAACGATTACTCCAGCCCCCTGGCAAGAAGGCGCTGCAGGACAAAGAAGATGTGGCGGAAGATGAATTCCAGACCCTCAAAACCACGCTGGTTAATGCACCGATTCTGTCGCACCCTTATAAGGTGCAGGAATTCTGCATGGCTATGGAAATCTCATTCTCTGGGCTTGGTGTAGTGATCTTCCAGAGGCATCATCAAGGGGAAAAACATAGTGCATGAGACCATCGCTTTTGGAAGCCGTTTTCTCGATAAATGTGAGGGAAACAACTCAGTAACCGAGTTGGGAGCTTTTGGGGATCGTCTTTGGCCTCGAAAAACTTCGATTTTTCTTGTATGGAAAAAAAACAAGAGTGAGATGTGGGATACACGCTCAACCATACTTCAGCTCAATAAAGACAAGGCAATAATTACCAATCAGACACAAACTCTGGCTTGTAGTTTCCAACAGGTTTTATTCAACAGTTGCATGACAACAGCAAACTGCTGCTTCCTCAGAATAATATACATAATTGCCCTAGAATTCGTAACATTACTAAACAGACAAAATGTGTACGGCCGTCAAAGCCCATAACAAACAATAAATAACTTTAAAACTCCCATACACAAATCTTAAGAACCATACAAACAATAAATGGTTTACTGAGAAATACTTCCGCAGAAGCAGGACACCTTTTAAGATATAACAGCAGAAACAAATCATAATTAATGAGATATTAAAAATCCAGTAGAATGAAAGGTATCTTTCAGGCATTACAAAATTTCAATGAGAAGTAATGGCACATCAGAGTTAAACGACCAGCTACAACGGACGACGCGCACTGCTGATTGTACCACTGAAACAACAACATAAAACCACGCAGCAACTGGGCAGTATCCAGAATAACACAATCCCTAAAACACTAGAAACATTTCAAAACAGTAATACGGTCACAAGGGACTCACAAGTCATTTAAATATCTGCACTACTTTGTCATTAATAATATGTGCAGACAGGTTATTACTGTCAGAGCAGGAAGTGATAATATCTTCAAATATATAAGAAGCTGGTCACAGTGTTAAATCACGCCCTCGTAACTTAACTCATAACAAACCCCAGAGCCGATTAATTATAATAAATATATTCTGTAGACACACGCTCAATAATTACAGTACGACAGGACTCTAGCACACAATAAATTTTTCATTATTAAACCGCTCCTTGTTTACCTCTGAACACATTACCTAAATACCAGCAGACAGCCAGAAAATCGAACCTTTGGTTATTTCGGAGTGCACAGACACGCACTTAGATATACACTCCTTGCCCGTATCTCAAGTGCGTCCAAACAGGTAAACCGGTAAACCTCATGCACACAGGCAACACCTGTTCAGTAAGTTGTGCGCCGGCGCTCAATACGAAACAGATAAAAAGGGCGTCCAAATACTGGAAGAGCCGTTAACAGCAAGCAGCACGAAATTCGATATACATATATACAGCAGCACTTCAAGAACCTGAATAATTCCCACCATTTGATTCTGTAGTGTATCCGGTTGCAGGCTGACACATTCCAAAGCCACTTTCACATGTTCACATCGTTTAGCAGCACAGACGACACCATCGCCCTCTTATTAGACGCAGTACACACTCGCCAACTGCACTAACGAGTGCAGCTGTACTGCCCATGTGATAGAAAACCAACTAACCAAAACCAGCCCTCTCCCCACAGCGCCGTGCGCTTAAATAGCCGAAAGCGACCAAACACAAAAACCACGGCCACGTGATACAGATTCGATCGCAGAGATCTTGGATGAATACAGAGAAGCGACTGGCGCCAATGGCACCATGTATCACAGAGTCTTCACCGATCACAAAGCCTTGGAGTTGTTACTCACGGCGAAGCTCTGCAATAAGGGACTTAAAAGATGGGCATTCGTGGTACAGCAGTACGATGTTACAATTATGCACTTACCACAGGTGGAAAATATTAGTGGATACGCTGTCACGTTCACCTGTGTGACTTTTAAAGAAGTAGCGCAAAGCCACTAGAAGAAGAAGGCTACAGCCTGTATTACATTAAAAAGGTGGCATTTGAGAATTATGTCACCACTAACCTAAGGACATCAGGAGAGAACAAGACAAGGACCCAGCTTTACTTGCCCCCAAGCAGAAGTTAAAGGACTGGACGGAAACTAAGTTCAGGCAATACTATCTACTGGAGATGGGAATCTTGGTCTTTTGCAGTGAAGGGGAAGGAGCGCCGTGGTGTGTTGGCATTCCATATGAACTTGTGAACGAGATCATCTGGCACACTCACCTTAGCTATATACATTTTGGAGCCAGAAAATGCTACCTGAAATTATGCTCACTGTGCCACTTTAAAGATATGGGTAGAAGAATTCGGAGGTTTTGGTGGTAGTAGTAGGACAAGGGCAGTGCGGCCCCACTCTGCGTTGTTGCCAAATTTATATAAGATGGCGGATGTAAGATGGAAGTGGTAGATATGGAGATGTCGCAATGATGTCATGGGGGAGGTTCAAATTTTCGAGGGAAAATATATCATTTGGGCTGCTTCCACTAACCTAAACTCCTACCCTCCCCCCTCCCCTCCCCTGGAGGTCGCTTGGGCTACGTGCACTAACCTAAGAAAATGGCGGCAAAAAAGGTCACTTGGGCTACCTCCACTAATCTAAGTCATCCAACCACTACCTCTTCCTAGGGATTGGTGGGGAAAGGACTCAGCCTGTGCTGGGCTGCTGGATAGGATGGACATAAGTCTTTATTTTGCATGCAGTGTTTATTTAAACAATTTGAGGCAGTAACTCCATCCAGTGTGTTCACCATGAGGTCTAGAGTCCAACTGACCTAGTACACAGTACCACCATCAGAGGGCGCTGTCATCCCTTCTGTGACATAATCCAAGATGGCGGTCTGCGGGAAAAAATGGCGGGAACCAATAGCAACCCTTAATCCAGTCATGTGTTAGACTTCAGAGAGTAGGATGGTGGTATCTGGTAACATCATTGGAGGTGTATAGGGCAGGCTCAGCAGCTCTGGGTCCTCAGTCTCACTCATTCAGCCAGCAGCAGCAGCAGCAACAGCAGCAGAAGAACCATGAAGCGTCAACAGCAGTTGCAATCCAGCACAGCCCTGCAGAACAGGAAAAAGTTGAAAAGTAAGTATCCATATCACATCTTTCTCTGTGGTTAGCATTATCATCGTTATTAGTTGTTTTTGCATCTTGGACCATATGTAATACTTCCTCCTCATTGTTCAGCAGTAGCCCACGACACGTGCAAGCCTGCAGGGTCGAGCGCCGACATGTCGACCTCTGCTGCCCCTGTACCTGCAGCAACCTCAGCAGCCATCTTGTCGAGACCTACACCGACCTCTGGATCTGTGGCAGCATCAACGTGAAGTATGTCTGAACCTGTAGCGACTACATGGGATCCTGTAGTACATATAGCCCAATTGCTGGAGCAGGACAAGGTGGTGTTATCGTTTGTCCCACTCATTGATTTGTGTACTAAGGACACACGCTCTCCTCCTAACACGTCGAACACTGCTGGTGGTCCTAAACAACAACAAGATGGAGGACAGCACTGGTCATCAACATACGACCCGTCCCAGCAGAACATACCTGTGCTGGTGCAGGCACAGAGTGCAGATGCAGTGGACAAGAAGGTATTGTGTGTAACCATGCTTTTCATTTCTACACACAATTTAACTCCCAGTGGGACAAAATGTGAAAACATAGGTATAGAAGCACATCATGACTGGGGTTTGAAAGTTAGAATTGAAATTGAAAATGCATCAAATGGTGTTTAAGTGCCAGTTTCTAAGTTCCACTGGGACATAATATGTCACGCAGAGCGAAACATCAATCAGAGTATTATCCAACTCATCTCCCCCCCCCCTCCCACCCCGACATTCGCCTTACTGGTATGACACTACCTATTAGAACAGTGTACAATGACTGTGCACTATGTGTGAAATAGGGTAACAAGTGTGTTTACCTACGACACGCCTTAGTTATGAACTTATATGGTCTTGATGTTGCACTATGTCTTGCATTGGAAAGATTGAATCGTTGGTTGCCAAGCATAGACTCTGCATACAATGATGTTGTAAACTTCCTACATGTGTGTAGTGTACATACAGATGGTTTGGAGCAGTACCTTTGTTTGCACATGAATGCTGAACCAAAAGAGAAACAGATTAAATGTGTGTGTGTGGAAAACCCGAGTACTATGAAGCGTTCATAACAAATAGCTTTGTTTGGGAAATACTGTACAAGTGGAAAGAAGAATATTAGGAAAAAGTCTGATAATTTTTTTGAAATATTACATCAAATGTATGATATCTAAATAAATAATGTACATATATATAATCTCAAACTGTGTTTGTGTTTCATTTAAACCGTTCTCATTATAGTCCAAGTATTACACTCATTAATATCATTATTTTCAGTGCTACACCTATAATGATGCAGCAGTAGCAGCAGCAGACAGTTACCCCAAACATCTCCTCAACAGTCACTGACGAAATGAATGATCAAATTGCTCTTCATGGGTAAAATATATATATAGCTGATTACTCTGTGTAGCCAATATAGCTCAGTCAGTTAAGTGATGGAGATATAGTGGCTACACATACTATTACCGTCCCTGTAAGTGTATTTCTCTATATGTGCCAACTACTTGTCGATACCTGGCGTAGTTAGTATCTTGGTAGGGTGGGTGGAACATCCTCATCACAAGGACTTTGCTACCGGTGACTGGCTCTGTGAAGATGCATAAGAAGACCTGAAGAAGAACGGAATTCTCCTTCCCAATAATATATGAGCAATTATTGTAGGTCCATCCAATTGTGGCAAGACTAATGTCCTCATGGCACTGCTAACACATGTAGTGGAGTCCGATTTGAACAAGTTTGTGTATACTCAAAAACACTGTTTCAGCCCACGTATCAGCTATTGCGGGAAATATTGCTCGGTGTAAAGGGTGTTACATACACAACATTCAGTGAAAGCGGTGATATCCCTCCATCTGAAAAGCAAAACCGAACACCGTCTTCATATTTGACGATGTTGCTGTGGAAAATCATGACCAAATTCGAAAATATTTCTGTTTCGGTCGTCATATGGGTGCTGGTGTATTTTATCTAAGCCAAACATATTCCATCATCCCGAAACAGTATGTTGGGTTCAAAATGGTTCAAATGGCTCTGAGCTCTATGGGACTTAACATCTTACGTCATCAGTCCCCCAGGGCTTAGAACTACTTAAACATAACTAACCTAAGGACATCCCACACATCCATGCCCGAGGCAGGATCCGAACCTGCGACCGTAGCAGTCCCGCGGTTCCGGACTGCAGCGCCTAGAACCGCACGGCCACCGCGGCCGATAGGTTGTTAGGGATAACGCAAACTTCATTATAGCCTTTAAACAAGACAATCTGAATTTAAAACACTTTTACGAGGCACATGTAGGAACTGACGTGTCGTTCAATGGTTTTGCAAAGATGTGTACTCATTACTGGAATCATTCGCAGTATGAGTTTTTCTTTACTGATAAAACAAAAAGCCTTCATGATGGTAGGTACAGGCGAAACTTTCAAGATCTTCTGTATATATATAACCTGGTAAGAGAAGTTAGTACATCAGTATACGCTGCACTGTGGACAAATTCGCGCGCATGTCCAGTTATCAAGCCGAGAGAAAGGGTGTACACAAACAGAATATTCGCCTGTAGATGGATGTGAAAATTCAGGCTATTGTGCATGAAGTTGGAGGTATGCGCAGGGAACTAGAGTCTTATTAACGGACTCTTCTGAGAATGGTGAATGTGTTAAATGAGTTAGTTAATGAAGTCGGTAAGAAAGTAACCAACGTAGCTCAAAAGGGTAAAGCTATTAAGGGGAAAATAGACGTAGAATTCCTTGTTGTTGAGAAGGGGGAGCAGGCACATAGTAAGAGGAAGAAGAAGAGCGGATATATAAAGCCTCTTGCTTCGGAGATGTCCGATCAGTATACACCACGATGCCAACGAAGTAGAAAGTGATTCAAGCGCGGAAAGCGGTTCGAGAGAAATTACAGTTGCTAAGGTTAGGGTATATGGATCGACAGCAAACACTAAGAGATACTTTAAGCCGGTTACTGGATCTCTCAGGCAGCTCTCAGTAAAATACAAAAACACACGATAACGATGGTGTTGCCATCGACGAATTCAAGAACCTTCAACATCGCAGCGCGTCAGCAATCGTTGGTTAATATATTAAAAAACTAAAAACCCGCCTCGATTGCGAAAAAAGCACCTAGTGTTAAGTGTTAACCCAGGTTTCGGCGTAGACAACTGCACCTTCTTCAGAACAACAATAAAACCCACAAGTGCCTAAAAAGACCTTTGTCAATGAATAAGAGAGCACCATAGCTATACATTTATCAAAGCAATACTTAACTTAGCCGGCCGCGGTGGTCTAGCGGTTCTAGGCGCTCAGTCCGGAGCCGCGCGACTGCTACGGTCGCAGGTTCGAATCCTGCCTCGGGCATGGATGTGTGTGGTGTCCTTAGGTTAGTTAGGTTTAAGTAGTTCTAAGTTCTAGGGGACTGATGACCACAGATGTTAAGTCCCATAGTGCTCAAAGCCATTTGAACCAATACTTAACTTAATGGTGTACGCTCCACCTCACACCGGCCTATGTTCAATCGGCCAGTTTATGTCGGGTCATGGCCCATCGAACATAGGCCGCTCCACCTCACACCGGCCTATGTTCGATGGGCCATGACCCGACATAAACTGGCCGATTGAACATAGGCCGGTGTGAGGTGGAGCGTACACCATTAAGTTAAGTAGTGCTTTGACTTTGTGCATACGTACTGTTTGTGTTTTCCTTTTCCTTTTCGTTTATAAATGTATAGCTATGGTGTTCTTTTAGTCATTGACAAAGGTCTTTTAGGTACTTGTGGGTTTTATTGTTGTTCTGAAGAAGGTTTAGTTATCTACGTCGAAACCTGGATTAACACTAAACACTAGGTGCTTTTTCGCAATCGAGGCAGGTTTTTAGTTTTTTAATATATTGACGAATTCATTACCCGACACACCCCTGGTCAGATAGATAGAACATTTGGCGTTAGCGAGGGAAGACCGTACATGTTGGCCATGCATCCTACAACTTAACTGATGACGCAATACAAATTGGTGATTGGCGGTTTGAGAGAACACCTGACTTAACGAATCTTATTTTCGTAAAAAATACGAAAAATCCTATAAATTATTCAGTTAATGATATGGAAACGTACCATGAGATACTACACTTGACTGATCTACATAAGATCGTAAAAAGCTTGAGCAACAAGGAATATAAAACCATTATAAAACCATTACTTGATAGAGAAAACCACAGCAGCAGCAGCAGCAGCAGCAACGGTAACGGTATTGACATTGGGCATAAAGCAGTGAACAATCGAATTCTGAAGTATATATATTATGACGACCCCTACGAGCTAATACATCGACTGCGGCAGCTCATGGCATCAGCTGCTGCCAACCTCCCCAAATCGCCTGGCCGCAACACGTCCCGTGGGATTAAAATTCAAGCTCAAAGGATATCAATGATAAGACTCGCTCATGACAGTGCTGTCGTCAGTGAAACTGAAGAAGTATTACAGGATCTGTTGAATAGTATGGACAGTCAAGTGAGAACAGAACGTGGAATGGGAGTAAATCAAAGAAAGAAGAAAGAAATGAGACGTAGAAGAAATGATAATACCGAGAAACTTAATATCAGAAATGGTGATCACGAAGTAGATGAAGCTGAGGAATTCTGCTACCTAGGCAGCAAAATAACCCATGATGAACGGAGCATTGAGGTTACAAAAACCAGACTAGCATTGACAAAAAGGGAATTCCTGGCCAAGGTAAGTCTACCAGTATTTAAATCTACATTTACATCTACATGGATCCTCTGCAATTCACAACTACCTGGCGCAGGGTTCATCGAAGAACCTTTAGGTTACTTCTCTATCGTTCAACACTCGAACAGCGCGCGGGGGAAACGAATACGTAAATCTTTCCGTGTTAGCTCTGATTTCTCTTATTTTATTATGATAATCGTTTCTTCCTATGCAGGTGGGTGCTAACAAAATATTTTCATGCTCTGAGGAGAAAGCTGGTGATTGAAGTTTCATGAGAAGGTCCTGTCGCAACGAAAAACGCCTTTGTTTAAATGACTGCCATCATATTTCGTGTATCATATCCGTGGCACTCACTCCCTTACTTCGATAATACAAAGCGAGCTGCTCTTCTTTGAACTTGCCCGATGTCCTCCGTCAATTCTATCTCATACGGAATCCACACCACACAGCACTGCCCCAGAAGAGGACAGACAAGCGAAAAGTAAACTGTCACTTTTGTAGACTTATTACATTCCGTAACTATTCTACCAATAAATCGCAGTCATTATATTGCTTTCCTCACAACATTGTCTATGTGGTCGTTCTAATTTAAGATATTTATTACTGTAATACCGAAGTATTTCGTTGAGTAAACAGCCTTTAGATCTGTGTGATTTTTCGTGTAACCGAAATTTTGCGGATTCCTTTTAGTACTCATGTCGATGACATCATACTATTCATTACTTACAGTCAACTGCCAGTTCTTACGCCATACGGATATCTTGTCTAAATCATTTTGCAATTCGTTTTGATCATCTGATCACTTTGAAAGACGGTAAACGGTAGCATCATCTGCAAACAGTCTAAGGAAGCTGCTCAGATTGTCTCCTAAATCGTTTATATACTGTCAAGAACCAAACAAACTGATACACCTGCCTAACATCATGTAGGACCTCAGCGGGCACACAGAAGTACTGCAAAACGACGTGGCAAGGTCTCGAATAATGTCTGAAGTAATCCTGAACGGAATTGACACCATGAATCCTGCAGGGCTGTCCATAAATCCGTATGAGTACGAGATGGTGGAGATCTCTTCTGAAAAGGACGTTGGAAGGAATCCAGGATATGCTGAATAATGTTCATGTCTGGAGAGTCTGGTAGACAACGAAAGTGTTTAAACTCAGAAGAGTGTTCCGGGAGCCACCCTGTGTGGGGTTCATTGTCCTGCTGAAATTGCCCATGACCGTCGGAATGCACAATGGACATGAATGGATGCAGGCGATTAGACAGGATGCTTACGTAGGTGTCACGTATCAGAATCATATCTAGCCGTACCAAGGGTCCCACATTACTCCAATTGCACACGCCCCACACCGTTACAGAGCCTCCACCAGCTTGAACGGTCCCCTGCTGACATGTAGGGTCCATTGAATCATGAGGTTGTCTCCATACACGTACGCGTCCATCCGCTCGATAATACAAGTTGAAATGAGCCTCGAACGACCAGGCAACATGTTTCTAGTCATCAGCACTCCAATGTCGGTGTTGACGCGCCCAGCCGAGGCGTAAATCTTTGTGTCGTGCAGTCATCAAGGGTACACGAGTGGGCCCTCGGCTCCAAAAGCCCATATCGATGATGTTTCTTTGAATGGTTCCCACGCTGACATTTGTTGATGGCCCAGCTTTGAAATCTGCAGCAATTTGCGGAAGGGTTGCACTTCTGTCACCCTGAACGCGTCTCTTCAGTCGCCGTTGGTCCCGTTCTTGCAGGATCTTTTTCTGTCCGCGGCGACGTCCGAGATTTAATGTTTTACTGCATTCCTGATATTCACGATACACTCGTGAAATGGTCGTACGGGAAAATCCCCACTTCATCGCCACCTCGAGGATGCTGTGTCCCATCGCTCGTGCGCCGAGTATAACATCATGTTCCAACTCACTCAAATGTTGATAGCCCGCCATTGTAGCAGCAGTAACCCATCTAACATCTACGCCAGACACTCGTTGTCTTATGTAGACGTTGCCGACCGCAGCGCCGTATTCTGCCTGTTTATGTATCTCTGTATTTGAATACACATGCCTATACCAGTTTCGTTGGCTCGTCAGTATAGATCAGGAAAAATGGAGGGCCTGTAGCACTTGCGTGGGAAACGCCAGATATTACTTCTGTTTTACTCGATGGCTGTCCGTCAATTGCTTACGAACTGTGACCTGTCTGACAGGAAACCACGAATCCAGTCCACAACGGAGGCTATACTCCGTAGGCATGCAATTCGATTAGAAATCTCTTGTGAAGAAAGGTGTCAAAATAATTCTGGAAAACTAAAAATATGAAATTAATTTGACATCCCCTATTGATAGCACTCATTACTTCGTGAGAATAAGGAGCCAGTTTTGTTTCACAAGAATGATACTTGTCTATTTGTCAATAAATCATTTTCTTAGAGGTGATTAATAATGTTCGAGCACAGTATATGTTCCAAAATCCCACTGTATATCGACATTAGTGATATGAGTTAGCCCCATTTCCTTTCTTGTGTATTTCTGTGACTTGTGGAACTTGCCAGTCTTTCGGGACAGATCTTTCTACGAGTGTGCTATTGTATATGATTGCTAAGTATGAAGCTATTTATAAACATACTCTGAAAGGAACATGACTGGTTTACAACCTGAAGCGGTGGCCTTCCCTGAAGTGTTTTAAGCTACTGCGCTACATCGAGGAAGTCAACTTGCAAGTTACTCATGTTGGCAGTTGTTCTTGACTCGAATTCTGGAATATATTGACTTCGTCTTCTTTTGTGAAGAAATTTCGGAAAAATGTATTTAGTAACTCAGCTCTAATGGCACTGTCATCAATGACATCACCATTGTGATCGCTCAGCGAAAGTATTGACTGCGTCTTGCCACTGGTGTACGCTACATACGACCACAATCTTTTTGGGTTTTCTGCCAGATTTCGAGACAGAGTTTCGTTGTGCAAATCATCACACGCCTTAGTTAGGCGAATAAATTTTCTAGAATGCATATTTGGAGCTCAGCATTGTATAACAGTGAAACACTGTCTGTGGGAAAACAGGGGCGAAAGAAAATCGAAGTGTTTAAGATGCAGTGCTATAGAAGAACATCGAAAATTAAGTATACTGATAAGTTAAGGAATAAAGAGACTCTGCACAGGATTGTTAAGAAAAAAATATGGAACACACCTACAAGAAGAAGTGACAGGATGATAGGAAATGTTTTAAGATATCAGGGAATAATTTCCATCGTACTAGAGGGAGCTATAGAGAGTAAAAACTGGAGAGGATGACAGAGTGACAGAGATTGGAGTACATCTAGCAAATAATTTACATCTAGCAAATAATTGAGTGCGTGGTCTGCAAGATCTACTCTGAGATGAAAAGTTTGGCGCAGGAGAGGAAATCATAGTGAGCCACATCGAACCAGTCAGAAGACTTATGACTTAAGAAAAGATAAGACCACTTAATATCAGTCAGAAGACTGATGACTAAAGAAATAAAGGAGAAAGAAAAACATTAGTAGTATAACTCGTTTGAAAATTGCATAAGGCTGATACTGGCTAGTAATGTAATTTATAAGTATGGTGCATTAAAAGCCTACGGTTGTTAAAATCGTTCCGTCAGTAAAACTTCCGTTACACTATTTTCTGCTGCTGTTCATTTTTTCCTGTATTTCTCTGACTAAAAATCCTTATCTGATTTCCATTTATATTCCACTGCCTCTCACAATATCCGGATTAAGCCCTTGCATCTCCCTTTTCATTTTTTGTAGTTTGTCTACCACATTTAATTTTCTGACGTACCACACTCCGTCTCGTAGAATGTTACCCATTCTCATAGTTACCTCCCCATTGCAGTTCACCACGCCGCACACATCTATATTGAAAGACTTACCTAAGCAATTTAGACACGTCAGTAGACAGTCTCTTATTAGAAGTTGCTAAATCGGCAGCACCGTTGTACACCGTTGCGATGGAAGACGAATAGTATGACGTAACAGTGTTGGAAATACCAATTGTAGGCTCCCTATTCGCCGCCACCAGAGTCCTCTGGCTTTACGTCGGTGAATGGAGTTGAGCGTCCGGCGAAGAGATGGCGCAGCAGTCAGCGCCGGCCCTCGCGCCAGTGACCTTCCTACGTGCTCTATGCTGGCGCCATTGCTGAGCCAGGCGGCATTTCTGACCCACTTCCGAGTTCCGAGGCGCCTGCTGTCTTTGATACGCTCCTAGATGTATTTCTGACGGACCGCTCACAGCTGCGTCTGCCGCCATCCAACAGTACAATGAGTTCAGTTGGATCAGATTTCGCCCTGCGGTCACCATGTTAAATAATCTATCCTCAATCATGTGACTCTACGCCTACAGCTATGCTCGGCAAGCCTAACGATATGGAGGGGTGTATTTCTGTTACTCTCTGTCATCTCCCCTCTCTCTTGTTCCATTCGTGAAAGGTGCTTGGAAAGACCGACTGTTCGTAAACCCCAGTACGAGCTCTAACTTCTCGATTTTCTCATGGCGGTGGTTTCGTAAGTTGTATTTAGTGGAAAGTAACATGTTTCTGACGCTCACTGGAACGTACGCTATGTTCAACTCCTCTCTTATTGCCTGAAACTCGGTTGTTGAGTGTTTCCATAACGCCCAGTAGCTTACTTAACGATCTTGTGACAAAACGCGCCCCTCTTCAATGTGTCTTCTCTGCACCTGTTGTTAATCCAACCTCATTAGGCTCTCAATGAAAAGCAATATTCACGATCCATTCGGATGAGACTGTATTTGTAAGCTACTTGTTTCGCACATTAACTCCATTTCCAGAAGCGTCTACCGCTGAATCTCATTGCGCCATGTGCTGTGCCCACAACTAGTTTTAGGTGGTGATTCCACTTCAGGTGACTCTGGACCAGTGGTCGATAAACGTTTTTGCTCGAGAGCAAACATTCACTTCGGCACTTCGGGCCGTATGTGTACCGATCTTATTATTAATTGATAATCTACATAAATTAGTATTTTATGAGTCTGCAAGAATCTACAGTAAGGGCTTGGTAAGTTGCCCGCCGACCCCTCAAGTAGTGGTCGTTAAAAATCAGCGCCATTCGACTGTTCTGTTAAAGATGCTGTCATCCTCAGTAACCCCAATTTCGTGACACTGTAATTGCTTGACCAAATGTTTCATCTATGTTAGCGGATGTTTAATTGATTAATAACAGTAGCTGTACTTAGATTTACACATATCATGTAATACGAGACACGATTACTAATGTCTACTGAAAGCTGGGAATACAATTTTTCTTCTGCTCATTGCGTTGTATTACAACAGCCTTGATTTAATTTCCTACTCCCTGTTACAAAAATGCATCTAATCTGAAGACAATCGTCTGTGTAGTGCACATTCACGGAACCATTTTACTTCCGTCTCAACATTTATACCATTGCTGCTGATCAGTACACGGCCAAATTCACCAACGTCAAATTAAAATTAAGTATATCTTAAAACATTAGGGTCTCTGTAAGTATTTTTGTTTCTTACATGACAGGAAAATTACAGTCTTAAGAAGGTTTTGGCTCAAAATTGTTAGTAGCCTTGATCGCAATAAAACATGAAATTATTTCTACATTGCAGCCCAGTCACCAATCGTGATAATCTAATACACAGGTATAAGAAACTGTCAGCCTCGATTGCGCGAATGAAACCAACCTTTACCTAGGTTTCTGTCCAAATAATTGAGCCCTCTTCAGAAGATAAACCTGAATCTATAATTTGTCTAAGAGGGCATGGTCTAGAAATAAAACTAAAACAGCCTGAATAGACGTAGTCACATTTTAAAAAATTGGTACACAAGTACTAAGTTAAGTCTTGGTGCTGACTTAGTACTTCTGTACCTCATTTTTAAAATGTGACTACGCCTATTCAGGCTTTTTTAGTTTTATTTCTAGACCATGCCCTATTAGACAAATTATAGATTCAAGTATATCTTCTGAAGAGGGCTCAATTATTTGGACTGAATCCTAGGTAAAGGTTGGTTTCATTACCGCACTCGAGGCTGACAGTTTCTTATATATTACATAAAATTGCATTATGCTGACGACCACTTTCGGGTGACTGACATTTTCAGATCTATGAAAATAAACAGAAAACTGCCTTTCAGTTTATGTGAATTTAACAATCTTTATAAAACGTACTGTTTTAAAAACATCAAAGCGTAAAACAGTGCACGTTAGCAAGATTACTTCCGAAACTATGCGTAAGTACACTGTTAGACATAACAACATTGTTGCTAAGTGCAACTCAAAATCTACAGAAATAAATGGGATACTGCCTTGATGTGAGAGCTCAATAATCTTTAAAACATACAGTGTTATTAAAAAATTTAACAAGGATTACAGATCGCTGTATCTCCGTCATGCAACGTTTTCAGTTTTCGTCCTTAACGTTAGCTGACGTTCCCATATTTAGCTGTTACTTGCTAGATGTATATTAGCCTGTTATAAAATACGACCGAGAACCGCGGCCCGCACGAATACTAGATTCGGGATGCGCGCGTCGCACGGGCCGCAGTTTGCTCCTGTTTCCAGTGGTTTATCACCATTAACGTAATGGAACTTTTATGTGTCTCTTAACCTCCTCTCGAACAGACCATGAAGGCCCAACACTACCGACCGGCCGCCGTGTCATCCTCAGCCCACAGGCGTCACTGGATGCGGATATGGATGGGCTTGTGGTCAGCAGACCGCTCTCCCGGCTGTATGCCAGTTGCCGAGACCGGAGCCGCTACTTCTCAGTCAAGTAGCTCCTCAGTTTTACCTCACAAGGGCTGAGTACACTCCGCTGGCAGCGCTCGGCAGACCGGATGATCACTCATCCAAGTGCTAGCCCAGCCCGACAGCGCTTAACTTCGGTGATCTGACGGGAACCGGTATTGCCACTGCGACAAAGCCGTTGGCATCTGTTAGCCTACTTATGTGCAACACGTTACATCTACCCTACCGGAAAAAGAATGCAGCACTCTCAAGGACAATGTCGTTTCTTTGACAACGAGTTGACAGGTAGTTCATTATTGCAGGACTATATGATAAAAAATGTAGACAACATGAAATACACATATAACAGTAAATGGTACCTAATGCATCAATAGACAACGTGTCCTCTCTGATGGCAGCGCAAGCTTGTATTCTTGCTTGCAGGCGATCATAAAGTTGCCGAATGGCATCCTACGATACGTTCTGTCAAGTATCTTGCGCCTTTTGTTGCAATTCGACAATATTTCTTGCAGGCTCAGAAGAACGAGTAAATTCACGCTTAATCATGTCCCATAAGTGTTTAATTGGCGACACGTCTTGTGATCTCAGGGCGGTTGTTGCACACCACGAAGAGCATATCGCATCGCAGAAGTCGTATGTGGACACGCATTGTCTTGCTGAAAAAGCACACCACCTTCCTGTGTAAGAAATGACAATAGGGCGGGGATAACCACTTGTACAATGCAGCGACCACTGATTACTTTACCGTACAGAAACTGATGGCCCCCATACTCGCTGAAGCTTGAGATGGTACCCATGTGTCGTTGGCATATACACTTTGGAATAGGAGGGGTACCAGGTCTACGCCGTACAAGTAAACGGGCGTCACTCGCGTACAGACAGAGCCTACTCTCATCACTTTTGGCAACAGAGCGCCATTCCACTTTCCAGTCGACACTCTCACGATACCAGAGCAGCCGTGCATGGCGGCGTCAGGATATTAGTGGTATCCCGGCCAGAGGCACACGTGATCTTCATCCTGCTACAAACAGACGTTTCTCAATGACCCTGACGACACAGAAGCTGCAACGTTTCCGGATTTTGTCCCTGGATGACGTACGGCCGGCCACTGCTGCTTACACAGTGCATCGATCTCGACACGCATTTGTACTACGGGACGTCGAGAACCTGATCTGCAGGTGTGAGAATGTTCCACAGAATTATCTTGAAAGCAGCGACCCCACACAGGTATATTGTGCCCAAAGTAAACCACAGCCCGTCGGTACATCCACCCAGTTTCCCCGAGGCCCACAATGTAACCGTTCGAAGGGCTGAAGCTGTTCAATAGCAATATGTACTCCCCAGTAGGCAACAATTGCAACCTAGAATGAATGTCGCAAACACTGTTCAACTCATAAAACTTTGTACAGTTACTGCCCGCAGAGACAAAAAGAAAGCGGTGCACATAAATGCACCCTGAGCACCATCTGATCACCGATGGCCGTGTTAAATGAATTACTACCTCTACAACCCTGCGCATATTATACCCTGGTCCCACTGAACAGAATCCTTGAGGATGTCGCATTCATTTTTCGGCTGTTCGGAATAAACTGCCAGTCTCTACACCAATGCCTCATCCACAGGTCAACCTGCAGCACCCTACAATCTTCTGGCGTTGCAACCACTCTACGCGCAATATCATCGTCCCACAAACGCCCTAAAAGAGGTTCTGATGTTAACCACTGAATAATATGTGAGAATATGAGTGAACTTGCCTCACACTGCAACTTTACTGAATCGGTTTCGATGCTTCTAGCTTCGTCTTCAGACGCACCTGCTGGCATTAAAGAAATACGATAATGTAGTGCATACATAATACAATTGGATTACTTTTGATTATGTCTTAACATCTTCCTTAACCGCTTCCAGTCGTGAGATTAATGAATATCCTTATGTTCAAGTCAAAATGTACATATAATTACGGCGACAATTTTTTCAAGGTCTGATAGGTCACGAAATTAAAACTAGAGTGAAAATCCGATGAAGTTTTGTGCACATGTGTTCCACAGTGCCTCTGCCAATTGCCTCACACCACTTTTTTCCGTCCTGAGCACACAGTAAGCACTTAAAGGTGCTTCCCACCAAGAGCGACTTGTGTGCTGTTATTTCATTTCTTCACGTTGAAGGGTTCCACCTGATTTCATGCAGCCCACACAACATATCTGTCACGCGTGACAGAAAAGTGCGGCAATGGTTCAAAATGGCTCTGAGCACTATGGGACTTAACATCTGAGGTCATCAGTCCCCTAGAACTTAGAACTACTTAAACCCACCTAACATAAGGACATCAGACACATCCATGCCCGAGGCAGAATTCGAACCTGCGGTCGCGCTGTTCCAGACTCAAGCGCCTAGAAGCGCTCAGCCACACTGGCCGGCCGTGCGGCAGTGGTACAGGACTACGAAGTACCACGTACAGGCTTTCATGAGGCTTGTGGTAAAGGAAGGAAGGCAATGTCAGCTACTGTTTTTGTTCAGCGAGTGGACCAGGCGATTGGAGAAAATCACCTGCTAAGGACAATTCAGAACAAGTGAGGTGAAATATTATTGTCAGGCATTGTCCTTCTTCATGACAACCTGCTTGCACCTGCAACAAAGACTATCCAGCAGCATGATTACCCACCATACACCCCGAATTTGACTCCCTCTGACTTACATCTGTTTGCTCACATGAAGCACTAGCTACGAGGACAGCGTTATGGCACAGACAACGAGCTGCAAACCAGCATAGAGAACTGGCGGAAATCGCGTTCTACCAGATGGATTTTTTCATACAGTCGTAGACAAGACATATTTACATAATGATTTCGTCCAATTTACGAACGTTGACTACAATGTCGTAAATTAGCTTCTACCTTGAATCGACAAACATTAACAATGAGCGTGTGTTTGTGTGTCACACTCCAACATTGTCCCCTGTAGTATCATGGAAGTTATTACCAAAAGGGCTAATACGTGTTTAATCACCCTGGTCAGTTTTGTAGTTAGAGTCTTCCGTATATTCCTTTCCTCACAGATTCTGTGGAGCCCCTCTTCATCTTTTATGAATCCAATTGTAATGTTGAGCATCATTCTGTCTGACCAATCCTCAAATGCTTCGAATTTATTTGTCGGTTTTCCGACATTGTGTGATTCACTTCGCTTTCTTTGATTTATTTATTTGTCATATGGCAACACAGACAGATAAGAAAGAAACAGACAAATCACTAATATAACAAACGTTAATAATTGCAAACAAACATTACTAATATAACAAAGTTTAAGGATTACAAACAAACGTCAAGTCTATTAATATAATCTATCGACTCTGGAGTTGCGACCAGGAAGTCGTCGGGGCTCCCATTATAGGCTCTTCTGGAACACTCTTCAACAATGTGGCTGATGGTCTGACTTTCTCCG
Organism: Schistocerca piceifrons; assembly: GCF_021461385.2. NCBI lineage: Eukaryota > Metazoa > Arthropoda > Insecta > Orthoptera > Acrididae > Schistocerca > Schistocerca piceifrons. The sequence goes on from NC_060138.1 coordinate 661,150,243, forward strand.
CAGTCACACTGAGGGCATAGTATTTTACCCCATTTATACAGGGAATAAGCACATCTGCCATGACGAGTTCTAATCCTATTTAGAGTGGACCACGTTTTTCGTGGTAGGTCAAAACCAGGTGGTTTTTGTGTGCTACAAGGCATGCTATGATTTTGCCATGCGTTCCATTTGTCAGACCATGAGTTTGTGATGTATTAGAACTGAGTGGTTAGCGGCAGATGAACCATAATCATCGTGGAATTGACAGAAATAGAATCGGATAGTTCCAGAAGTGACACGCCTATTGAATTATATTTCTAAGCCGGCCGTTGTGGCCGACCGGTTCTAGGCGCTTCAGTCTGGAACCGCTCGACCGCTACGGTCCTGCCTCAGGCATCCATGTGTGTGATGTCCTTAGGTTGGTTAGTTTTAAGTAGTTCCAAGTTCTAGGGGACTGATGACCTCAGATGTTAAGTCCCATAGTACTCAGAGCCATTTGAACCATTTATATTTCTAACGATATTTCACACCTTCTTTGCTAGAGCTAAAGGAGGTGATTAGATCTCTCACTTGGGCCGCTAACAAATGAGTATTTAGCGCAACGTTGAGCGGTCTTCATGTCAGCGAAAGAACGTAAGCTGTTCTGACAGAATGTCGTGCTAGTACGGTGGCCGTTACTTTGGCGCGGAGATTCAATGGCCAGCGGTGCTGCCACAGACGCCGCAGCCGCAGCCGCAGCCGCAGCCGCAGACGCCAGCATCGATTTCTGTGCAGCCGCTGCCGGCCGGACGCCTGCTCTGGCTCCCAAACCTTCACCTTCACACACACACACACACACACACACATTGCAGAAAAGCAATAGCGCCATCATCACGTTCAAAGATTAGACAAGAAAGCCGAGAGTCAAGCACGAATACAGGGTGTCTCAAAGTAATGTATACACTAGACTATAGCTAGTCCGACCATTCCTTGCACATATAGCCTCCGGATTAGCGGAACTGCCGGATTATTGAGAGTGTCTGAAATTTATTTTACTCATAGGGATTGTACTTTATTAAACACCAATAAATATTCGTATTCATAGAAAACTTAGTCGTTCCGTCGTATGCTGTAGTATAACGCACTATGAAACACATCCCGAATTTTTACTTGTCACAGTGAAGATACGCGAGATCAGCATGCTTTATCACGCAAACTGCTTTACAAGCAGTAATATAGGTACTGCACGTTCGTAGTTGTTGTATAATGTGCTCCAGAGAAATGTTGAATGAGAAAAGAAGCTTTCGAAATGTGGTGCTACAGAAGAATGCTGAAGATTAGATGGGTAGATCACATAACTAATGAGGAGGTATTGAATAGGATAGGGGAGAAGAGGAGTTTGCGGCACAACTTGACTAGAAGAAGGGATCGGTTGGTAGGACGTGTTCTGAGGCATCAAGGGATCACCAATTTAGTACTGGAGGGCAGTGTGGCGGGTAAAAATCGTAGAGGGAGACCAAGAGATGAATACACTAAATAGATTCAGAAGGATGTAGGCTGCAGTAGGTATTGGGAGATGAAGAAGCTTGCACAGGATAGAGTAGCATGGAGAGCTGCATCAAACCAGTCTCAGGATTGAAGACCACAACAACAACAACAACACTGTTGAATGACATCTTCTTCCTTTGTGTCATAAATAGTTGCTCGTGCAACACTGTACTCAGCAGTGATAGCTACCTGCGAAGAACCTCCTTTCGACTCATTTACAATTTCGAGTTTCTGCATAAGACCTAACGTAACGTGTTTTCTTTTAGAAACCATGTTACTAAACTGCAAAGAAAGCCACAATTTCAAATATGTATAGCGTTGTTTAACGTTGTTGTGCAGGATATTTCATTGCCCTGGGTGTCATTTGTGCTTGAGCGCCTAGAGGCTAGATGTCGCCAGGAGTATTGAGGGACCGGACTACTGGGGGCTACATTAGCGAGAGTTCAGTGCACTTTCTTTCCGACTTAGCATCTCTTTAATTAAACTGCACAGATCTACAGTTTTTGTGGTGTCATGTATCTTAATGATTCTTTTTACTAGAAACAATCCTGTTGGAGAAATATCCGCAGCTGAGCATTATACCAGGGGTTTAAAATGCCGCTACAGTTGTGAGGTTCTTTTATTTAGAATACGACTGGTTCCCGGCTCCTATACGCCCATCTTCAGATGTAGTATCTTGGTGCTGTCACCCCGAGCACTCCTCTGACAGTTTAGATGCGGCCCGCCACGAATTCCTCTCTTGTGCCAACATCTCAGAATAACACTTACACATCTAGGTCTCAACTGTTTATTCGATGTATTCTATTCTCTGTGTTCGCTACAGTTTCTACCCTCTACAGATCCCTCTACAACCAGGGAAGTTACTCCCTTTATCTCTTAACCCATGTCCTATCAACCTTCCCTTCATTCTTGGGTGTTACTTAGAGTTCGTCAAAGATCGTCTACACGGACTACATCTGAAACTGAGCACTGGTGAAGTGAAGAATACTTCGAATCCTCATGAGGCAAGCAAAACAAGTGTATAGAAATGAAACATGGACACTCTAAATCTAGAACGCAAACCTGAATTCTGTGATATGTGGCGCTGCCGAAAGATCTTAAGTATTAATTGTATTGATGAAGCGAAATGAAGAGATTTTAGGAAAGATGGGTGAGGGTTGTTACAAGGCCGTCACTGTTCACAAAATACACGACGCGGTGGAAAACGCCAGATGCTCCATGAGTTCGATGATATTGCTGTTGTTTGTGGAAAAAAAAATTGTCGTGAAATTTGGAAAGACTTGCTGATAACCTAAGTTTGTTGCCAGTTCAGGCAGCTGACTTTCAACATAAATTAATGTAAGGAACTGTGCATAAATTTGGATACACCCGTTATTATCCGTCCACACGACAGGCGTCCTTCCGCTGAAAACAGTACAAACTGTAAAATATATGTCAGTATGTGACCGAAGCAACCTGATTTGGTACGATGACATAAAACTACACTACGTAACAGAATTAAAGGATCATTATTTTTAAACTCCGTAATTCCCAGCCATTGTGACATATACGTTTGAAATTTGACTAAAATGTGCCTTCGACGGTCCTCTCTAACGGTGCAAAAGCGGGATGGCCAGTGACGTCACTCTCGGCCTCAACGACGATGAAAACAGCAAGGTGTTGACACACGCGAAAGAAACACCCACTACTCAAGAGTTCATGTGGCGAGTAGGTGGATTAATGATACCACATTGGCACCACACTTCACTACAATTGTGCCAAGCATCACCTTGGACGTAACACAGTAGGGGAAGATCTTCACATCCCCCTTTCCCCACATTTTACCCTTTGTTTTGAGGTCTCTGCGGTGCAGGTCAGTTCCGCTACGCCCGACAATAAAATCACACAGTTACATTATGGACTGCCGAGAAAACATTCCAGACACACCGTGGCTCAGAATCGACACGAAACTGGAGCTGGAAGTGACATAAACGGTTAACGAAGCTACCAGTTTCCCTGGTACGTTGACTCCCACACATTTCGCGACGGAAAACGACAGTGCGCAGTTAGACGAGCAACAGGAAGACGACACCTTTTGACACTGCTGACTCTCTCGGAATTTTCACCCTTCTCTGAGGACATTGTGGGGCTGCATCCCATGAAGGGCTATCTGATGTCTTTGGAGGGCAGCCGACCATCCCCATTAAACGTGATCTGATCAAATGGTTCAAATGGCTCTGAGCACTATGAGACTCAACATCTGAGGTCATCAGTCCCCTAGAACTTAGAACTACTTAAACCTAACTAACCTAAGGACATCATACACATCCATGCCCGAGGTAGGATTCGAACCTGGGACCGTAGCGGTCACGCGGTTCCAAACTTAAGCGCCTAGAATCGCACGGCCACACCGGCCGGCCGTGATCTGATTCCCTTGAAGGCAGCACGACTGCAATTTTTAGTCTCGTGTGCAGGTTGGTACCACTGGGGACTATTCAAAACCATTCGAAGAAATTTGAATGAGAAAATGGTCCTTTAATTCTGTTGTGCAGTGTAGCTGTAGGAAAAAGTAAGTTCTTCTAAATGGAGAGACATCACAGGAGCTTATAAGAGTCAACGATACATTCTGGAGCTACGGGCTGTTCATATCAACCGTACCTCCCTCCTTCATGAGATTATCTCGAGTTGTTCGGCGGACTCTATCGGCTTCGCTTCCATTTGGGTTACGTATCACACACGCGAGCAGCTTCGTGTCTGAATACATATTAGCATCATAACCATCACCGTTCTTCAATCTCTATCTTCCCTTTTGATGTTGAAGATGTGGAACTTACAATCAGTAATTGTGCAAAAAATATTAAAATGGAACCAAGCTACTATGTAGAAACCTCTTTTCTTGTTTCTTGTGCATTTTTTTAATTTTTTACCACCGTGATTTGCTTACAGTAACAATTACATTGGTGGGTGGAGGGAGAATAAAAGAGCGAACACTAATAATTCTTCAAACATAATTTCTCTCTCCCTGGTGAAGAGATTGGATGTATTTCTGTCCTATATCTAAATTGTTGCTTTTTTCCGTGACTAACACGATCGATGAATTACTAGCGGAAGAATGCTCCTATCGGAGCACAAAAAAACAGAATTTGTTTCTGTTTATTTGAGTCTCCGATTGAAAAGGGTGTACCATCTGCGTCATTATACCTGCCACAGCAACTTTAAAAATTTGCCCAAAGTTTTGTCTTGCGAATTCGCGCTTCTTTTAAAATTCGACTCAACTAAGATTCCCACAAGCGCCCATAACTGTAACTCACTCACACCCACTAGTTGGTCACACCCATCCGCTTCCAGGTACCGTTTCTCGCTCATTCATTCAGCCCATCTCATTGTAATTATATCGATGTTACTGTCTCGTTGACATTGACATATACTTTGTCTCTCATTATCATTGGCTTTCACACTCTCACACTCTCACACCTTCTCTCCCCCCACCCCCCCCCACCCCCCACCCCACCGCCCCAGGCACTTTCTCGTGTCCCCATCATCTTTTCCCTAGCACTGTTCTGTCACTGTCCACTGCCCATTATGTCGTTAGCTTTTACTGTAACTCAACCACTGTACTATCTTCCAGTATTTATTACTTCTCCGTCTCTTTCCCACTGGCATTGTCTCCTTCTCCCTCAGCATAAAAAAGCGTTAATATGTTCATACGGCAAAATTTTGGAAGGCAGTATACGGCATCTGGTACCTCTCTTTTCATCAGAGTCTTTTAAATAAACAGGAACTTATTCGCATTTTTAATGCTCTGATGGAAGAATTCTGCGGCTGGTTCCCTTCTTTTCCCTACTGCAAAAATGCATTTAACTTATATGAAAAGAAGTGCATTGGTCGGTAAATTTCGATAGTTTACTTACGTGAAACTGAAAAAACGCAAAACTAAGTTTACACCTCAGACCGGATTTCACACGCAAAAAAAAAATTGTATTTTCTTCAGTACTGCAGCATGGGGTTCCCAGATGATAATGAAGACACTTGTAGCATATTTCCAAGCGCTACTTCACTTTATAAACTACGTTTTCACGTCACACAGGTTTTCACGTTTGCATTTTTCGGGTACTGGCAGGTTAACTTTGAATCGATGTTTCTCGGAAACGGATGAAGATATAGAGAAAATTTTCAAGGTTATTCAACATCGGGATCCTCGGAATACATCGTAAAAATTCCAGCCATTTTCTGTGCATAGCCGTCTCGAAATCCGCGACTGGGTTTTGGTACCCAAAAAGCATGTTTTTTGGATATTTCTCGATAAAGGATAAAGATCTTGAAAACTGGCAGATGGCTCTTCTAGGTAAATGCCTAGAGAATGTACTGTTAAAATTTGAACAATTTGCTGCGGTTAGTTATTATTTAGATTCCGCCTCTTACCGGATTTTACATGTAGAAGTAGGGTGATAGAAGTAGGGTGACTGAACCTCTGTACCTTGGAAGCGGATGAAGAAATCAAGGTCATTTTGAAGGTTGTTCCAAATCGTAGCCTTAGGACTACGTCGTAAAAATTTCAGCTAGTTTCTGTGCGTGGCAGTCTTGGAATCCTCTGCTGGGTTATGGTCCGCTGGTTTCGGTGAAAATATATATAAAAAAAGTATTTTTCTGGGGTTTACCGAGGAAGTGTCCGTGGACTAATGGTGCCTCCATAAGTCTCATCAAGTCCACCATAGACCACATCAAACGCAAAAAGAACAAACCGATCTGCTCTATTTACCTAAGCATGAGGAAGTGTGTAATATTCACTCTTTGAACCTGTACTGTATGGTAGTGACACTTATACAATCCTCCTGTTGGATATACAATTGCTCCCTAGCTAAAGGGAAAGGGCTACCTAAAACACCTAACCGTACCTTTTTATCGCCGATAGAACCAGGTGTATGACCACCGGAAAATCCAGTATTTATGCACGTCCTTCTGGATCAACGTATGCATACCGATTAATTAAAGTGTTTATTCATGAATTTATTATTAAATGCAAGAGCATTTTGTATGTGGCAATTTTCCTCTTATGCATGCAACTTTCCTGTACGGTTGCACATTATAATCTTGTTTCATGTTCGGTGGTCCATGGCCACGCCTTATCAGATGGTTTGCAAAGCAAAAAGTTATTTTTGTTTTCCTATCTTCTTAAATGTTCTTTGTATCGTGTTTTGAAATTCATTCCTGTCATCCGCAAGTTCGAATGCTACCTGCCGGCCGAAGTGGCCGTGCGGTTAAAGGCGCTGCAGTCTGGAACCGCAAGACCGCTACGGTCGCAGGTTCGAATCCTGCCTCGGGCATGGATGTTTGTGATGTCCTTAGGTTAGTTAGGTTTAACTAGTTCTAAGTTCTAGGGGACTAATGACCTCAGCAGTTGAGTCCCATAGTGCTCAGAGCCATTTGAATGCTACCTGGTAAACACCTTACTCCTTGGCATTTGGTTTAGCTGTGTACAAATGAGACTGGAGTGTATTTCTTGCTTCTTCATTACATGTTCACCTACACGACAAACAAACGAAGCCGTCACTGCAAACATACACCACAAAACAAACAAACGATGACTGAAGGTCGCACTGCAGCCATTGACAACACTGCATGCAGTAAATACGCGTTTAAAAACATGCCAGTAAACCGTGAAAGAGAAAATTTTGAGGGGATACGTAAATGTATGGGATACGGCACCAAGGCAAGAAAATACTATTCTACCGTGGCACAGACGTGAAGGAACGACCACTAAAAATAGTAAATGGAACCAATACATGTCGAAGCTTCGAGTGGAATGAAACAAAAAAAAATTATTTGCCTGAAAATAGGAGTCTAACGCGGAAACTCGGAAACAAAAACATGTTTCAAATCATAAACGAAAACAATATTTGTGTTACAGGTCACTGATGGTGCTTAAAAACCACAAGAAGCGAAACGCTCACGGCAATAAACAAATAGCTAGGTATTTAGAAATGGACTTCGGGTACTAAGTATATGGTCACGATTGTAAAATTTCATGATCTTAACCAGGTTATATCTTAGTTGTTCCAAATATAGTATCATTGACATTCAATGTCTTGTGCACCTCGTGAAATGCTTGTTCGCGCCACTAAGGATTTAGATCAAATGGTTCAAGGCACTATGAGAATTAACATCTGAGGTCATCAGTCCCCTGGACTTAGAACTATTTAAACCCAACTTAACCTAAGGACATCACACACATCCGTGCCCGAGGCAGTATTCGAACCTGCGACCGTAGTAGGATAGCGGTTTCGGACTGAAGCGACTAGAACCGCTCGGCCACAGCGACCGCCTAAGGATTTAGAAAATCGTTTGTAAATGAAGTGGACAAACTTTGTAACGCGCTAAATTCTTGATCGTTCACGAAATTCGGCTCACAACAGGTACAGTGAGGAATAATAAGTAACTGAAAGATACGGGAAATGTCTACCGACTTACGTTAAAATAAATAGAAAGGAAGTGTCAAAAAAGTGTTACTTGATGTCAACCCTATCAGCAAGATAATGTAACTCAACAATGAAATGTCAGAATTCCACTGTCCAGCAATCTATATCATTTGCCAGCACCACACGCAATGACAACTTTATAGGAATCTGTCTTCCACTACTAACAGTATGTTGCCTTCCGTACCAGAGTTCTGCCGATAATTGCAGCATGAAACACGCAAGTTCAGTGGTTAAGGTATTCATCGATATCTACTACATTTTCTCCGTCTATCTTATAACTATTTATAAATACTGGGTGTTATAATTAAACTTTCGCTACTCGAGAGCGCCCTCATGAGAAACGGTTGGGCCAAGAGTGTAAAACAGTGGAAATATTTGTAGGGACCTGGGGAAGAGTAATAACGAATGAACCGCTGAAAAAAACACATTTCCCTCTGAGAGGATAGTATTTGATAACTGCGTACCATGTTTACGTTAAAGGTTACAAACGTTGATCAGTGTGACGAACATCTGCATCCGGAACAGCCTGGAACCTCGCTGGAGATTGCAGGACAATTGTGCGCAGCACCTTTCGAGTAGTGGACCATGGAATGTTTAGCTGTCGTGACACAGTACTTACCACTGCTTAAGATCAGACACTGCGCCCAGCATTCTCAGACATGGGAACAGTAGCTCCTTCAACAATTTGTGACGCAATTGGCAGTCGGCCTCTCCCACGAAGAATACCCACATCGCCATTTAATTCGAACTTCCGAACCATGTTCTTCGACTCCGATGCAGAAAGAGGACCTCTCAGTACACCTTTAATGTGTCATATTCGCGAAGAGCAGCAGCACTATTGCTGTTGTTTTGATAACGCAGCTTTACGAGTAAACCATACAATGAAGGCTTTCACGCCCGGATGTTTCAGCTGCTGAGAATTCTTCCGGGTTGTATGGCCGCGGTCCATGGAACTCTTCAATCCAAGGCTACGTTGGACATCTTCGGAGGTACTCCTGATTGTGCTGAGTGTTGCCAACTTTACGAGTAAAGCTGTGCTCACCTTGTCCTGAGCCAAGCTGACTGTAACCGTACCGGTGACGTTTGGCAGAGCATGCCCCTCGCCGTTGCTGAGTGGCATCGAAATGCTTCGTAGCCATGTCACGTGGCACAGGATGCTCCATATCGATTTCGCATGCCAGAGACGTTTTAGTACCAATGTCGTGTGACACAGGGTGCACCATCCCAATACTGTGTTGCAGAGGGTACTTCGTGCCGAGAGTGCGTCGTACCGATGTTGTTAGCCCGCATCTCGTGGTCGTGCGGTAGCGTTCTCGCTTCCCACGCCCGGGTTCCCGGGTTCGATTCCCGGCGGGGTCAGGGATTTTCTCTACCTCGTGATGGCTGGGTGTTGTGTGCTGTCCTTAGGTTAGTTAGGTTTAAGTAGTTCTAAGTTCTAGGGGACTGATGACCATAGATGTTAAGTCCCATAGTGCTCAGAGCCATTTGAACCATTTGAACCGATGTTGTTTGGCAGAGGGCGCATCAAACAATGTTGTGTAGCAGAGGGTGCATCTTACGAATGTTGTGTACTGCTTACCAATAGTGCGTAACTAAGAGTGCTTCTTACCAATTATGAGCACAGATATCGCCAGTTGCAGGGTTTTCCGCGGTAATATTCCGTGGCATAGGGCGCGTCCGTATGAAGGAGGGAAAACAGAAAGGTGGAAGGAGATTATAGAGGGTCTATTCAAGGAAGATGTACTTGAGGCCAATATTATGAAAATGGAACAGGACGTAGAGGAAGATGAGAAGAGACATATGATACTGCGCGAAGAGTTTGACAGAGCACTGAAAGACCTAAGTCGAAACAAGGCCCTGGGGGAAGACAGCATTCCGTTAGAGCCACTGATAGCCTTGGGAGAGACAGCCATGATAAAACTCGTCCATCTGGTGAGCAATATGTATGAGACAGGCGAAATACCCTCAGACTTCAAGAAGAATATAATAATTCCAATTCCAAAAACAGCAGGTGCTGACAGATGTGAAAATTACCGAACTGTCACGGCTGCAAAATACCAACACGAATCCTTTACAGAAAAATGTAAAAACTGGTAGAAACCGATCTCGGGGAAGATGTTTGGATTGCGGAGAAGTGTAGGAAAACGCGAGGCGATGCTGACCCTACAACTTCTCATAGATGATAGGTTAAGCAAAGTCAAAACCATGTCCATAGCATTTGTAGACTTAGAGAAAGCTTTTGACAGTGTTGACTGGAATAATGCCATTCAAATTCTAAAGGTGATAAGGGTCAAATACAGGAGCGAAAGGCTACTTACAATTTGTACAGAAACCAGATGGCAATTATAAGAGTCGAACGGCACGAAAGGAAAGGAGTGGTTGAGAAGGGAGTGAAACAGGGTTCTAGCCTATCCCCAGTGTTATTCAATCTGTATATCGAGCAAGCAGTAAAGGAAACAAAAGAAAATTTGGAGTAGGAATTAAAGTACAGGGAGAAGGAATAAAAACTTGGAGATTTGCCAATGACATTGTAATTCTGTCAGAGACAGCAAAGGACTTCGAAGAGCAGCTGAACGAAATGGACAGTGTCTGGGGAAGAGGATATAAAACGATCATCAACAAAAGCAAAACCAGGATAATCGAATGTAGTCGAATTAAGTCACGTGATGCTGAGGGAATTAGATTAGGAAATGAGAGACTTAAAGTAATAAACGCGTTTTACTATTCGGGAAGCAAAATAGCTGATGATGGGCGAAGTAGGGAGGATATAAAATGTAGACTGACAATGGCAAGAAAAGCGTTGCTGAAGAAGAGAAATTTGTTAACGTCGAGTATAGATTTAAGTGTTAGGAAGTTTTTTTTGAAAGTATCTGTATGGAGAGTAGACATATATGGAAGTGAAAAATGGACGACTAAAGAAGAGATGTTTTGGAAATGTGCTGCTACAGAAGAATGCTCAAAATTAGAAAGGTAGATCACGTAACTAACGAGGAGGCACTGAATAGAAATGGGGAGAAGAAAAATTTGTGGTGCAAACTGGCTAAAAGAAGGGATAAGACATATTCTGAGGCAACAAGGGATCGCCAATTTACAACTGGAGAGAAGCGTGGGAGGTAAAAATCGTAGAGGGAGACCAAGAGAGGAATACAGTAACCACACTCAGAGGTATGTAGGCTACAGTAGTTACTCGGAGATGAAGAGGCTTGTACACGATAGAGTATTATGGAGAGCTTTGGACTGAAGACCACAACAACAACAGGGCGCATCCTACGAATGTTAAGTGGCAGATGGTGTAATATACCATTATTGTAAGGCAGAGGGTACTTCATAGTGGTGTTACATTGCAGAGTCTACCCCGTATCAATGCTGCGTGGCGGTGCGTCTTACGAATTTTGAGTAGGGAAGACTGCTTCTTAAAATCATTGTTAGGCAAGGGTGCTTCGTAGTGATGTTAAGTTGTGGAATGCAGGAGAAGGTCACACAGAAATTGTAGTTTGCACCGAACTGCCACTACAGCTGCGCAGACTGCGTGGCCCAGCAGCTCGCAGCGCCCATCATTACCACCTGATGTCACTCAAAATATCAGTTAAATATGGAACAGTTGACAGTCGTGCCTCCTGAAAATTTTGCTGACATGCACTGCTTAGATCGTTTAAATTACGTGAAAATGATGATATTCAGTTAACGAACGTTGTTCTCTGTGTCACATGCTAAGCACTGGCTCATCAAAAATATAACCACTGGGCCAGAGAAGTCGTCCTTCAGTACATATTAGTGCTACCCACGCAAAGCCGGGGTGTGTCACTAGTATCTCAGAAATTAAAGTTCCCTGTCACATCTTTCTGTCTTTTATTCAAAGCCCCTGCCACGTTTTTATGTATGTGTGTGAAGAACAATCTCAGAAACTAGCTTTTGGAATTTGATACCGTTTTTACTAATAGGCCGACTGATTCACGACGAAGATTCATGTATATGACTTATTAGTGCTGTACAAGGGAAGCCGTCCTGCTGTAGGACGGAGTCGCTACTTGTATAATATTTCCGTAATTTCATATGTTTACCGAAGTATATGAATAACCGAGACTAAATCATAATTCACTACACTTTACGACTAAGCAGTAATAGCAGTTGGATCTAGAAATATTTTTAATGGATGTCTTGGATGGCTAACCACTGGACATCCATCGACATCGGCTTTTTCTTGGCATCATAGTGACTGCCTGTGATAGCTAACGCCTCGTACTACTCCTCACTCTGAGTTGATTTATTATTGTATAATTTTGAATGAAAAGAGTCCACGGTAAACAGAATGAACATTAAGTAGAGCATATGCAATGAAGACGCAGAAACACCTTTCACTTTTGAAAGGTATGAACTTAGTCATTAATAATATGAGGCACCTACAGTGGTACACTATGTTTTAAACTATATAAGCTTTGAATCCTAAACTGGCTCCATCATGTAAATTCGGTTGTCATACAAGTAGAAATGCAAGAAAGAGATAAAATTTTAAAAATGGAAATATCGGGTTGGAAGCTAAAGTAGGCGTATGATACTTTTTTATACGTCAAGCTTTTCAGTACTCTTTTCTGCTAGAAACGTTATGCCATGGCAGGCTGGCAGGCACTACTGCAAAATTGGCAACCTTGTGCTGTTTTGTGCAGAACCGAATAATACGCTGGAACATTCTCCACTTTTTGGTACCAATTGAAATAAAGCATATCTGTTGAATACGATAGAGAATAACCGATGTCCTAATTCTATCCAAACAAAGTGCCTTTTTAGCAAGCAGAAGTCTAAGACGGGTGCGTGTCTCCATTGAATGACAGACCTGCCTTTTGGCTCTGCCTCCGTGAAGTCGAACCGCACGTCGTTGACCTCATGTAGGTGCCAGTACGTTTTAGTCAATCGTATGAGCTCTGATAAAATCCCTCTTCAGAAATTGCTGTTCTCTAGGGAAGGTTGATTGCCTGTAAATGAATAACAGAAAAATTTGGTAAAACCTTAATACATTACTGAATCCCAGACTCCACCAGTTTTGTAGTTGTGGATTAGCTACTTCAACTGCATGAAGTCAGAAACGATTTTGTCCCAGTTCACGGAGCTAATCCGAACGTAACTTCTTTCTCTCGCTCCTACACTACCAATACTCAAGGAAATGTTACTCACCCATGACTTTACAATGGTAAACTACAACAATTCTGCTATGTTTTGCTACATGTGGTTGTTGGTATCTGCCAAAGAGACTAAAAAACTGCAGGACCAGATTAGTTTAGAAACCGCTGGCAATCAATAACCCGATATTCTCCAAGACATTAAAAAAAAATTTAAAAAATCCACGGTCGCAACCAAGTGGTCATCAGCGACGATGAAATCACAACACTGAGACAGTGGACACTGGAATCCTCAAAGCGTCCTACTTACCGACGTGAACTGGACTGATCGCATCTCGTCTGGTCTAGGCCTTGTGCATATCTGTTGTAGCCTAAATCTGTATATATTGCCGCGAATCAAAATATACTACGTAAACACCCAGAAAATTAACTTACTATGAGACTGTAGTAGATCCGACGTTGTTGACTTAATAAGAGCTGTTTATGCGAGAACCGTGGAGCTGTCATTCGCCACACTACATACCTCTCATGAAACCAGCTGCGTTCTCGACTCACAGTGGAGCGTCGCCCCACTTCTGCCCGTCCTTCGAACCACTAACGTCACACCACCCGCTTTAAGAATCATTGTTGTTGTTGTGGTCTTCAGTCCTGGAATGGTTTGATGCAGCTCTCCATGCTACTCTATCCTGTGCAAGCTTCCTCATCTCCAAGTACTTCTGAAACCTACATCCTTCTGAATCTGCTTAGTGTATTCATTTCTTGGTCTCCCTCTACGATTTTTACCCTCCACGATGCCCTCCAATACTAAACTGGTGATCCCTTGATGCCTCAGAATATGTCCTACCAACCGATCCCTTCTTATCGTCAAGTTGTGCCACAAACTCCTCCCCAATTCTATGCAATACCTCCTCATTAGTTATGTGATCTATCCATTTAATCTTCAGCATTCTTCTGTAGCACCACATTTCGAAAGCTTCTATTCTCTTCTTGTCCAAACTATTTATCTTCCATGTTTCACTTCGATACATGGCTACACTCCATACAAATACTTTCGGAAACGACTTCCTGACATACTCGATGTTAACAAATTTCTCTTCTTCAGAAACGCTTTCCTTGCCATTGCCAGCCTACATTTTATATCCTCTCTACTTCGACCATCGTCAGTTATTTTGCTCCCCAAATAGCAAAACTCCTTTACTACTTTAAGTGTCTCATTTCCTAATCCAATTCCCTCAGTATCACCCGACTTAATTCGACTACATTCCATTATACTCGTTTTGCTTTTGTTGATGTTCATCTTACATCCTACTTTCAGGACACTGTCCATTCCGTTCAACTGCTCTTCCAAGTCCTTTGCTGTCTCTTACAGAATTACTTAGTGCTTTTAATATTACAATAGTTTAAATCGATTACTCCAATGGAAACACTCACAGAACTATACCTGACAGAATTTCTCCTGACTGCTAACTAAGACAATGGGTAACTTTATCAGGCACTATTTTTCCACTTACTATCTGCTCTCAATTGGAATCTTTCACTAGGTCTTACCGAAGGTGCGTCCACCTCTGAAAACTAGGCCACGGTTGTTATATCCCTGCCAGCGTTCGAAACTTCTCGCCACCATACTCTGAGCCCCCGTCAGGTTCACTTGCGGATTTGTGATCTTCGGGATAGCCAATGGCTTAAGCAAATTAGGAACATTAAGGTCAATGAAGATTCACATATCTCGTGGATCTCCACTCGGAAGCGATGGTGTTTATACGAAACTTATCTAGTAAAATTCTGCATACACATTCATACACTGAGGTGACAAAAGTTATGAGATACTTACTAATTTCATGTCGGACTCCTTTTTCCCGCCGTAGTGCAGCCACTCGACTTGGTATGGGCTCAACAAGTCACGCTGCCTCTACAGCCGTCCATAACTGTGACAGTCTAGACAGCGCAGGATTTTGTGCACGAATTGACCTCTCGATTATGTCTTCGTGTTGGGCGAGCTGGGTGGCGAGTCAGTCGCTCGAATTGTCCAGAGTCTTCTTCGAACCAACTGCAAACAACTGTGGCCCGGTGACATGGCCAATTGTCATCCATAAATATTCCATCGTTGCTTGGGAACTTGCCGGTCACGAATGGCTGCAAATGGTCTCTAAGTAGCCGAACATCCAGAGGACCCAGTCCATTCCATGTAAACACAGCCCACATCATAATGGAGATCACCAGCTTGCACAGTGCATTGTTGACAACCTAGGCCCGTGGCTTCATCCGGTCTGCGCCATAGTCGGAACCTACTTTCAGCTCTTACCAAACTGAAATCGGGACTCGTCTGTTATTAGGAAGGCAAAAAGTATGTGGAATGCAGATAGAATAGCTAAGTCTCAGGATAAAATTAAAACCATATGGTCAGTCGTAAAGGAAGTGGCTGGTCTGCAGAGACAGGTCGAAGATATAGAATCAGTGCGTAGTGGGAATGTCCGTGTTACTGATAAGTCGCATATATGTACAGTATTTAATAATCACTTTCTGAATGTAGCAGGTGAACTAAATAGAAACCTACTTCCAACAGGGAATCATATAGCGCTCTTAGAAAAAAGTGTTCCGAGACTGTTACCTGAAATGCTCCTCCATGATACTGACAAGAGGGAGATTGAGTTAATAATTAAATCACTAAAGACCAAGAACTCTCATGGATATGACGGGGTATCTAGCAGAATACTGAAGTATTGTTCTATGTATGTTAGCCCAGTACTGAGCCATATCTGTAACTTTTCCTTTAGGAGTGGTCGGTTTCCTGACCGATTAAAGTACTCGGTAGTGAACCCACTTTATAAAAAGGGAGACAGGGATAATATCGACAATTATAGATCTATTTCTATGCCATCGGTGTTTGCTAAAGTTATCGAGAAGGTTGTATATACAAGGTTACTGGAGCATTTAAATCCACATAATTTGCTGTCAAATGTTCAGTTTGCTTTTAGAAATGGTTTAACAATTGAAAATGCTATATTCTCTTTTCTCTGTGAGTTTTTGGACGGATTAAATAAAAGGTTGCGAACGCTAGGTGTTTTCTTTGATTTAACGAAGGCTGTTGACTGTGTTGACCACAAAATATTACTGCAGAAGTTGGACCATTATGGAGTAAGGGAAGTAGCTTACAATTGGTTCGCCTCTTACTTTAAGAACAGAAAGCAGAAGGTAATTCTCCGCAGTGATGTTCAGTCCCAATGGGGCACTGTTAAGTGGGGTATTCCCCAAGGGTCGGTGCTGGGGCCACTGCTGTTTCTTATTTATATAAATGATATGCCTTCTAGTATTACAGGTGATTCAAAAATATTTCTGTTTGCTGATGACACCAGCTTGATTGTGAAGGATCTTGCGTGTAATATTGAAACAGTATCAAATAATGTAGTTCATGAAATAAGTTCGTGGCTTGTGGAAAATAATTTGATGTTAAATCATAGTAAGACCCAGTTTTTACAGTTTCTAACTCACAATTCAACAAGAACCGGTATTTTGATCAGACAGTATGGGCATATTATAAGCGATATGGAACAGTTAAAGTTCCTAGGCGTTCGGATAGATAGTAAGCTGTTGTGGATAGCCAATGTCCAGGATCTTGTTCAGAAACTAAATGCTGCTTTATTTACCATTAGAACAGTATCTGAAATAAGTGACACTTCAACACGAAAAGTAGTCTACTTCGCATATTTTCATACGCTTATGTCGTATGGAATTATTTTTTGGTGTAATTCTTCTGATTCAAAAAGGGTAGTTTTGGCTCAAAAACGGGCTGTTCGAGCTATATGTGATGTAAGTTCGAGAACCTCTTGTCGACCCCTATTCAATAGTCTGGGAATTCTGACATTGCCCTCACAGTATATATTTTCTTTAATGTCGATTGTTGTTAGCAATATTAGCCTATTCCCAAGTGTTAACAGCTTTCACTCAGTTAATACTAGGCAGAAATCCAATCTGCATTTGGAATGCACTTCCTTGACTCTTCTGCAGAAAGGAGTGCAGTATTCTGCTGCATCCATTTACGATAAGCTCCCACAAGAACTCAAAAATCTTAGCAGGTGCCCAAACTCTTTTAAGTCTAAACTGAAGAGTTTCCTCATGGCTCACTCCTTCTATTCTGTCGAGGAGCACCTGGAAGAGCTAAAAAATTAAGCAAATTCCAATGTTACATTGTTGATTTCCTTTATTTAAACTTACTTGTCACACGAATATGTTTTTTTTAATTTTTTTTTTTTATATTTCATTTTATCTGTTTTCTAATATCGTGTTATAATTTCACGTATTGACTCGTTCCATGACCATGGAGACTTCTCCTTAATTTGGTCCCACGGAACAATAAATAAATAAATAAACCGCTAGTATTTCCGGGCCGTCGTGTGTCTGGAGTTCTGTCGGGTACGGAGCAGCAGTGGGGCACGGAGCAGCAGTGAGGTGCGGACAGCCAGTACTCACCGGGCGCCGGCCACACACATGAACTGTCCGACGGAAGAAGATTGGAGCTGGAACGACCGCCAGTTGGTCGTTCGGTTGGTCGTCTCATTGGTCGACGTATATTTCGTCTTTTGACCGTTTGTGGGCCTCGTCAGTTGGTCATCTTGCTGAACGTGGGTCGGTTCCTTCCTCGTGCAGAGAAGTTGTCGCCGATGGGCAAGAGCCCGCATCTCGTGGTCGTGCGGTAGCGTTCGCGCTTCCCACGCCCGGGTTCCCGGGTTCCATTCCCGGCGGGGTTAGGGATTTTCTCTGCCTCGTGATGGCTGGGTGTTGTGTGATGTCCTTAGGTTAGTTAGGTTTAAGTAGTTCTAAGTTCTAGGGGACTGATGACCATAGATGTTAAGTCCCATAGTGTTCAGAGCCAGCCGATGGGCAAGAGTTTCCTCTGCATGGTGGGTCGGACCTAGTGTGCCCGGGTCGCCGTGTCTCCGAGTTCCGAACGGACATAGAGTTGAGTCGGTTGGAGCTGCTGTGAGCTTCGGACAGCCAAGACCGTTGCCAACACTCATAACTTGAGTGGGGACGACCTTGGTTGGTCGTTCGCTGGGTCGTCTCATCGGACGACGTGTATTTGGTCGCCGATCGCTTATGGAAACTCTGTGTGTGTGTGACTTGTCATTTCTCCTTGTTTTTCCACGGTGATTGGTTTTGGGATTGTCGAAGTTCTTGGTGCAAGTGTTTACGTGGAACTGTGTGTAGCTTCTGCGTTTAGATACCAATATCAAGACGTTGTACAGCTGCGATCTTCGTCCTCGCTGATATTTTCCGTCGTCGTGCCGTTGGTTGGGTGGAAGGGAATTGATTAGCCGCTTGATTGGTTCGTCAGCCATCCGTAGGTCGTGCTGCAACTCGATTGTTTAGCGTTGCGCTTGGCTGTCTGTCTCACCTAAACTGTGGTTAGAGTTTCCTCCCCACGCCGACCCTTGGAACACTTCTGAGCACCACTTTTTGTTGTTTGTGATTTTCATTGTATTTGGTCGCAGGTACTGTGCCAGGCCTTCAGCCGTGTATTAATAATGTCTGTCTTATGTTTAGTATATGGCCTTCAGCCGAACTTCATAACAACTTTAAGATTAAGCCTTCAGCCGTGTTTCATTGACAATTTTTGTTGTTCTGTATTTAGGCCTTCAGCAGCGTTTGTTTTAAAGCCACAACTTGTAAATTCCTGTCTGTAAGGTTTCTCTGTAATTATCTTGAATTCTTAAACTAGCCTTCAGCAGTACTGTGTAAATGCTTATCTTAGGGTTTCTCTTTAATTATTTTGAGTAATTGTTTCGGCATTCAGCCGTCAAGATATTTCAAGTTTTCTTAAGATGGTTTCCTGTTGTACTGTGTAAATGTTTGTCTTTAAAGGTTGCCATTTATTATGTTGAAATATTATTGAGCTTTCAGCCGAGGAATTAATTTAAATTTTCCTTAATATGGGTTTTAGCGGAAATTGGTAAATACTTACCTTTTAAAGAATTTCATTTGCTGATCTGAAATGTTATTTGGACCTTTAGCCTAGGACATATTTTAATTTTACTTGAGAAACGCCTTCAGCCGTTTCTCTAAATGCTTGTGTTTTAAAAGGAATCATTTAAACTTTATTATTGAGAAGTTACTTGAGCCTTCAGCCGTGAATTGATCCTTGTTGTTTTAAAGAGAAAACTGTGCATTGGTTATCGAGGACTAAAGTTGTGTGTGTTTTTGTATAACTAACAGTACTTGACCTTGCCTCTTTCCATGACCTGATCCGCTCTGTCCTGCGAAACCGGATTTCAACTCCCTTAAAAGAATATCTCCTACCTTCGGAGCATGCAGCTGATTATAACTAATAAGAGGCGGGAATATAACCCTCCAGTGCTGAGGTATGTGTTAGTCGGCTGTATGGAAACAGAGAAATAATATGGATCGCTGTGGAGACGTGACAGATTGGCTGTAAGGAGCTGTCGTCTTCACATGTGCCCACGTCTACACTGTGAATGAAGTTGGTCGTTTGGTTGGTTTATCAATGGTGACTGTACAACGTGTGTACAGGAAACAGCGTATCACTCCCAGCCGTGTAAGACGGCATAATAACAGTAGCTGTAGCAGGTTCTAGCTGACAGGACCGGGCACGAGTGTCACGCTTTTTAAATGCCGGTCGATTTCAGACCCCTCATGATTTGCTACTATCTGCTAAGCAGGTCCATCTCAACCAATACTGCGAAATATATGCAATGCACATTTTGAAGTCGGGCATCTCGCACTGAAAAATAAAGCAGCACGTCTTCAATGGCCCAACAGCATAGAGGTGGACAGAGTAGCTGGCCAGTTTGACCCAGTCTTTGTGTTTTGTGTTCTCATCACTGCTGTAGAGTCTTGTACCATGGGAATCAAAGGAGAGGATCTTGTTTGGTGGCCGGTATCCTCTTTCTACAACACAAGTGCAGACATGTAGTAACGGGATTCTTTACTTACATAAAGAGGAACCTATTTATCTTAGAGAGTCCATGTGTTGTGGTACAAGCTCTTCCGTAATAGTCCACGTTAGCCTCACCGTTTATGAAGTACAAGCCCCACTGGTCGTAAGGTGCTGACAGACGCCAACTTGGAGTGCCAGTTGTACACCAGTGACTGGGCGGCTGAGCTATTGACTGAGCTAGTGACTGAGAGACTGTGCTAGTGACTGGAACTGAATAAGACTGAGCCCTCCAGTCAGCGGCGGCGATCTAAATACTTGCGGTCGAGAGGGCGTTGGCGTCGTGTTACTTGCGAGTCTGTCTTTGGCCTCCCTGCTGATGGGCGCGCTTGATCCAGCGCCTACTACCGATCTTCTAGCTACATCTTCTCGACCGGTGTGCCCGCGACAGCTTATGCCAGCACATTTCGTGAGCTCCTGTAATTTTTTTTTTAATTTTCGTCATTTCTGCATTGTTTCCTTTACAGAACGTAAGTTTTTGTGCTGTAATAACTGTGTAATGTATAACTGTGTATTTTACATGTATATGTAGTTTCATTGTAATTCTAGGCCTTGGCCCTGTAGTGCCCTATCAGTGCTTAGTGTTGATGAGGCAGAGAAATGGTTGAAGTGAGGTGCCGAGACTTCAGCGAAGGACTAAGACGGAATTATATTATGGAAAAAACTCGTCAATTTGATTGGGACCTGTTTATCCACCGAAGAAGAAGGAAGAATTTTGATCAGTGTGTTTCATTGAAGGTATGAGACGAGGCCAGTGGTACTGAGTGACAACGTGACATTTGTATTCTTGATATATTTATTCTGTGGCTTGTAATAACGAAAAATAATTTAGAGAGGAAGGCGAATTTACAAGAGGAGAAGATCGCAAGAGGAGGAAAAAGCAGAAGAAAAAAGATTTGAGAGAGAGAAGAGATGGGGGAAGATTCACCGTAGAAGACGCCATAATATACTTCATACTAGAGCCTCAGAAAGTGTCATGCACAGCCGGTGGTAGACTGGAATGATTCAGCTACACCACATCTCATCCCGGAGTATACATAACCAGATATATGAGTGTAATTTACATTCTAAAAGAGACTCTGAGCTGTGTTTTGCTGACGAGATAACTACAGTGAAGTATTGCCGTAGGTGTAGTAAACGGTATTGCATGGTTAGATGCAGTGATAATTGATATTGTATCTACGGCCAGAGCGTCAAATACTGTTCGACTTTGACAAGTGTGAATACACAGTAAAGAGTTCGTTAGGCAGCTGCCCAGGGTGGTGTTTTCTACGATTAACGGTCGATTGCGTCTTGTAACGTTTTACGGCGGAGCAGTGAAAATGGGCTCCTCTTTAGTGTGTTTTGAAAGTTGACGTTTCGGAGGAAACGTCGCATTATTATTAAGTCCTGGAGTCATACCATTAATTTATGGAATTTAGCATCGCTACATTTGTCTGAGTAAAGCAACCAACGAGACAATGAAGCGACGGCACCAAATATAACGCAGCAGTCATTCCAGGTAGAGATCAGCTAAAAACACATGTATGGAATCACACCGTCAGCTGTTGCCAGGCGTTGGTCAACACAAAATTCCCGAGTACAGACAGTGAATGTGCGTCACGTGAGTTCATGACAGCTTTCGATTTCTCTCTTTTCTAATTCTCTCACACTGATTCAGCAGATTGAAATTACATATGTCCCATAAATAACCACTTCAGTGTAAGTACTTTACATAATTTTTCAAGTAAAGAGTGTGCCGACATAGTGATTTGCACGGAAGACATTAGTTTTGCTACTGTAGACATTACAAAACTGAAGTGGAAAGAACTTTTTTTTCACAAAATTACTGGAGGGAGACTGCTTCTTCTCTTTACTTATAGTTTGGAACAGTGCCTACTAACATTCCCAGCCACATTTACTTTCACAACAACACTTACTCTCGAGTATTAATATATAATTTATATACTTGTGTGAATAACATATATGCGTTCAGTGTGTGTTTATTACTTATGTTTTGTGTCCGCAACCTTAGTCAAATAAGCTGACAAAGTGTAGAGAAATGACAGATGTTTGTTTGTTTGTACGCTCCTGTAGAATAGGATAAATAGCTGCTCTACAGCAACATTAACTTTTCATATAGCAGTCTTAACCGAACACTAAAAGAACACTAAAAGTAATGGGAGCCAGCTAAAGGAAATCAAAAGCAGTTATGATCGTTATTACCGAAGCTGAATGAAGGCGTGCAGTGCCGTCTGACGAGTCTAGAAACGCCTCTTTTTGAATGATGGAAAGCGTCGAGTGCATCAACGATCCAGTTAGGCGTCTAACCCGCAGTAGGTGTAATATGTAGGAGGTTGTTCTCTGATGTTTCGGGAGTGTATTTCGTACCTTGACGTGGATCCGCACAGGTTACATTGAATATGAAACGGGATATTTATTTCAACGTTGTTGGTGAGAAAGTATTGCTCTTTCTTCTATATCATAATTAGTATGATATGGATCTGGCTGGAGGGAGGTCTTCCCGAGATGGCAACTGCCGTGTTCACTGGGCTTGCACGCAAAAATTCGTTTTGACAAGCACTCAGGCTTGAGTGGCTCGCTAACTCAATCAGTTTCAGACCCACAGAAAATGTTTTGTACTGAAACACCGTGTAAAACACAGCAGTGAAGACTCCTGCAGTTTGGTAGCTCTACGGGAATTGGCAAACAGTGCCGACAGCTGGGTGTTATGTACCTGATGAAACTCGCCCGAGGTGGTGTTAACACGGTATTAGCGTCATGTCTCCTAAGTATGAGCAGTTTTATGTCTGGTGTGCTTACCCTGCTACGCAATGTAAATAAGTTCATTTGCTTTCGCTTTCGAGCCAAGCTGTCCAGTCGGCGGTGAGGACCCGACGCCGCAGCAATCGCGGAGCGAGCTACAGCGAGGGGCTGCGCTATCTTATGATAGCCACGCAGCATTTGGGCTCGGAGGCTTCCTACGTTATAGCTACTTTAAGGCTCGCCCGCAACCCGAGACAGCCACTCGGACGATATCGGAGATTGCGGAAAGCAGCCACCGTTACTCAAGGTGGCACTTAAGGTACCCGGTTGATAACATTTGACTTGCAAAAAGTGTTGTGCCGCCAGTACACACACTCAAGGGGGAAAATTAAAGGGAACAATCTGTGATAAAAGGCAGGTAATGTAATGACCACCAACTAGACTGGACTTTCTAGCTGCAAAAGAGCATATTCACACTTATCTCAAATTTATATTTTACCGCAACAGTGAACTGTGTACATTAGACATGTCTGGTAAGCTAATCATATTGAAACACAGCGATCTCTGGGTCATCGCAAAGTCACATTCCCTCCAACAGTGTTATGTCAGTGACAGACTTATCTCGTACTGTACAAGTTGCCCAGCCAGTCTAATGATTACCTCGGATTCTTTTTTATTACAGTATCTTCTTGTAATGATCAAATACAGTTCACTACGGCCTACGAGCCAAGTAAGATCGCCGCTTCCGCAGAGGTCGCTTATTCCCGTGGGATGTGAGTGACAGTCTAGCCGCTACGGAGCTGCGGCGTGTAACCAGCAGGGATCAAGGAAAGAGAGTGCTTTGAGCGTCGGCTCCTGGCCCCCAGCTCTCTACGGTCCCGCCTTCCAGCTATCCAGGACGTGTTTCCTTCCTAACTCCTTTGTGGACTTCTGCAATGGCTAACTTATTTTTCTAAAGCCACTCGTGACTGGCTAGCGCTTGGGAACAAAGCTGGAAGTTCCCAACTGTTCTCGGTGTAAGGTATAAACTTCCTTTTGTTCATACGAACCGACATCACCTGACTTAATCCCCCCAAAGGATGCCCATGATTTCTCTATGCTGGCCAGGGTCACTCTGCACCTGTACACTATTGCCATTTCGTTCAACGGACGAGAGAAAATATTACGTCTACTCTTATGTTTGTAATGACCTCTTTGTCTATGGAATGTTTAACGCCAGCCTTCCTTCTCATGACTGATATTTAAAGATGAACTTTTTAGCAAAGCAAGATCCTGAAACAGGGGAAGAATTCGTGTCGTGTAGAAGCATGTGATTAGTTACTTTCGCCGCAGTCGCTATAACAATCAGAATAAGTACAAACGTCTCCTCAGAAATCATCCTTTTCGAGGAGCACCCTGGACTTAGCAGCAGAAAGCCGAGTGGCGTAGATGGGGACTGTGTTATCTCCAAGGATGGAAATAACTTTACAGTAAACATCTCTTCGACTAGCTCATATTGAAGGATGAAGTAGGAGAGCTTTGGTCTCGTTCAAGAAACTATCCTGAGATTTACCTCTAGAGAAAAGACGGAAAATTTGAAGCACTTTGACGCGAAGGAAGAGAATTTCAGGGTCGTACCTTCCGGAGTAGACGCCCTGGAGGCCACCCCGTTCGCTTAACATCTCCTGGACTACAGTGAGCTGTAACATGCTCATGTTTCGTCTCCTGTGACAACCTCTTAATCTCACAGTAGCACTTGCACACTACGTCAGCAGTTACTTCTTATATGTACTACAATCTCTACCTTTCTTTACAGTTTCTCTTTACAGCTCTGTCCAATACATAGAAGTTATGCCCTTCTTCTCAGTGTTAGTCTGCTTTTTATGTCCCCCTTGCTTCGACCATCACGGGTTATTTTGCTGTTAAGGTGGCAGAATTCTTCGTTTACTTCGAGATCACCAATATTGACGTTAAGTTTCTCACTGTTCTCATTTCTGATATTTCTCATAACTCTCGTATTTCTTCGATTTATCTCAATCCACATTCTATACTCATTACACTGTTCATTCCGTTTAACAGATCCTGTAATTATTCTTCATTTTCACCGAGGTTAGCAATATCGTCAGCGCTTCTTATCATTGATAACCTTTCACAATGAATTTTAGAAATTTCTATGGAATCTTATCTATCCCTTCCGCCTTATTTAATCTCTTCCAAATATCTATTAAATTCTGATTCTAATACTGTATCCTTATGTCCTCCGGAAATACAAGTCGCTGAGGAATGGTATAAATAGAGAGTGCAGGGAAGCTAAGACGAAATGGCTGCATGAAAAAATGTGAAGATAACGAAAAAGAAATGATTGTCGGAAGGACAGACTCAGCATACAGGAAAGTCAGAACAACCTTCGGTGACATTAAAAGCAAGGGTGGTAAAATTAAGAGTGCAACGGGAAATTCCACTGCTAAAGGCAGAGAAGAGAGCGGGTAAGTGGAAAGAATACATTGAAAGCCTCTATGAGGGGGAAGATTTGACTCATGCGGTAGACGAAGAAACACAAGTCGATTTAGAAGAGATAGGGAATCCGGTATTAGAATCAGAATTAAAAGAGCTTTGGAGGACTTAAGATCAAACAAGGCTGAAAGGATAGATAACATTCCATCAGAATTCTAAATCATTGGGGTAAGTGGCAACAAAACGACTATTCCCATTGGTGTGTAATGGAAGCATGACTAAAGACAAATCAAGACACGTTCATAGGATTTGTCGACCTGAATAAAGCGTTCGACAATGTAAAATGGTGCAAGAGGTTCAAAATTCTGAAAAAAGTAGGGTTAAGCTATAGGGAGGGACGGGTCATGTACAATAATATGTAAAAAAGCCAAGAAGGAAAAATAAGAGTGGACGACCAAGAACGAAGCGCTCGGATTAAGAAGAGTGTAAGACAGGGATGTAGCCTTTCTCCCTTACTGTTCAATCTGTACATCGAAGAAGCAATGATGGAAATAAAAGAAAGGTTCAGGAGAGAAATTAAAACGGAAGGTGGAAGGATATCAATGATACAATTTGCTGACGACATTGCTATCCTGAGTGAAAGTGAAGAAGAATTACATGATCTGCTGAATGCAATGAACGGTCTAATGAGTACAGAATATGGACTGAGTGTAAACTGAAGAAAGATGAAGGAAATGAGAAATAGCAGAAATGAGAACAGCGAGAAAATTAACGTCAGGATTGATGGTCACGATGTAGATGAAGTTAAGGAATTGATCTACGTAGGCAGTAAAATAACCGCCGCGCTGGATTAGCCGAGCGGTCTAAGGCGCTGCAGTCATGGACTGTGCGGCTGGTCCCGGCGGAGGTTCGAGTCCTCCCTCGGGCATGGGTGTGTGTGCCTGTCCTTAGGATAATTTAGGTTAAGTAGTGTGTAAGCTTAGGGACTGGTGACCTTAGCAGTTAAGTCCCGTAAGATTTCATACACATCTGAACATTTTTGAGTAAAATAACAAATGTCGGACGGAGCAAGGAGGATATCAAAAGCAGACTAGCACTGGCAAGAAGGGCGTTCCTGGCCGAGAGAAGTCAAACATAGGACTTAATTTGAGGAAGAAATTTCTGACAAAGTACGTCTGGAGTACAGCATTGTATGGTAGTGAAACACAGACTGTGGGAAAAGTGGAACAGAAGAGAATCGAAGCATTTGAGACGTGGTGCTACAGACGGATGTTGAAAATTAGGTGGACTGATAAGGTAAGGAATGAGGAGGTTCTGCGGAGAATCGGAGAGGAAAGAAATATGTGGAAAACACTGATAAGGAGAAGGGACAGGATGATAGGATATCTGTTGAGACATGAGGGGAGAGGAATGGCGGGCCGCATCAAACCAGTCAAAAGACTGATGACCACAAAAAAAAAAAAAGGAATTGTGCTCCTTGTCGACTTCAATTACTTCTTCTGTCACGCCACATTCAATTCCTCCCCATCTTCGCGCCACCCTTGCTTCTAATTTCACCGAAGTTTTTTCTTTCTGTGTGTGTGTGTGTGTGTGCGTGCACTTCGTATTCATTTCATTCCTAAGTGACTCATATTGCAATATTCCTATATTTTACTAAACATTCGTGTACTTCCTTCCTTCGTCGGTCAGTTGCAGTACACAGTGTTTCAGAAAGAAAGCACAAATTTCAGTTGTTTATTACAACAACTTTGAAAGATAGAAACACATTTCGTATGTCACTGGATGCTTGAAACAAAACTTTGAATCTTCCTCTGCCCACTAATATGTGCAGTATGTTTCAATAATGAACAACTGAAATCTTCTTACTATATGAATCACCATGTATTTCTCCTCTTACCCGGGGTCTCGTCGCTGTTACCTTCCCAGCGCCTATGTTTGTCTTTACTTGCACTTTTTACACTCCTCTTCAACTATACCGAACTCCGTGGTGTTCCATCTTAAAGTATCCACATCTTTACCGAACTTAAAATGCGTCTCATCATTCCTCAATAATTCAATATTCAACTATCTTCCACACTGATTTTTCCATGTGATTCGCTTGTACTTCAATGTACTACTCATCATTACTAAATTGTGATCTGAGTCGATATCAGCTTTTGGGTACGCCTCGTATTTCAGTATCTGATTACGGAGTCTCTGTCTGACGTCGATGTAATCCAAATGGATTCTTCTCGTATCTTCGCGCCTTTACAAAGTATATCTCCCCCTCTTGTGATTTTTAATCAGTGTATTTGCTACTACTAACTTAAATTTACTGCCGAACTCAATTAGTCTTTCTCCTCTCTCATTCCTACTGCTAAGCCCATATGCTACCGTAACCCATTCTATTCCTTCCACTACAACAACATTCTAAATCCCATGATTATTAGATTTTTATCCCCTTTTACATGCTGAATTAGTCGTTCGATCTGATCATGCTCCGCTTGCGACACCGGCAGGTGCGCCGGTATTATTGTCGTCGGCTTTAGTTTGCTGTCGATTCTGATAAGAACAACCCTTTCACTGAACTGTTCACAGTAACTCAGTATCTGCCCGGCCTCCTGTTCATACGAATCCTACTCCCGTAATACCATTTTATGCTGTTGATGGTATTATCCTATTTTTGTCTGACCGGCAATCCTTATCCCCTTTCGTTTTCACTTCACTGACCCCCACTATATCAAGACTAAGCCTTTACAAATCCATTTTCAGAGTTTTGTAGCTTTCTTGTGATGTTCAGACTTCTGGCATTCCATGCTCCGGCTCGTAGAATGTTATCCATTCGTTGGTTATTCAGTTTTTTTTCTCGTGGCCACCTCTCCATTGGCAGTCTGCTCTCGAGATCTGACCTGGGCACTCATCCGAAAGCTTTTGCCAGTGCAGAGGTCATCATGACACATTTTCATGACAAACTACATATCCTGTATAAATTATGTGTCTTTAATGCTGTTTCCGCTGATCATTGCTAATTCTTCCGCCTTTTAGGGACAGTTTACCATCCTAGAGGAAGAGAGTGTCCTGAACCTCTGTTCATTGCTCCTCCCTTTCTAACACTACTTTGCCCTTTCTGACAAGGCCGTTGACAGAACGAGGGTGACTTCTTATCCCAAAGTCTTCGGCCACCATTGCTGATGATTCTTATTCAAAATTGAAGCACAAGAAAAATAAGAAAATAGTGCTCTGCGTTTTACACCCAAGTGCTGTAAATTTAATGCCTCTAATTGTAACTGTAAGCAGTTTCGCAGAAGACATCACCAAGAGAGTGTTTTTGTACAGAGAGACGGCAAAGAACGTCCCCATTTGGGGCGCAGGTGGCATGACGGATTGGAGAAATGGCTACTGATGGCATCATGAGCTATGCAGTAAATAACATGTGAAAATATCTATGTCTCCATTGCATTCCTGGCATGAAATTTTGATACTAAGAGGTCTAGTCAGAACTGCAGTAGGAAAACATTCATTAAGGAACGTGGTCGCCCAACGTGTGATGTGGTTCATTGGTCTAAAATCGTTTTGTTACGAGACAGCAATTGCTGCACGCAGGCCGGTTCGTCCCAGTCCAACGCCTGCTGGAAACTGCTTCAGCAACGAATGAACACTCCCAAATGAGTAGCAAAAAGGAAGCCTTTTCCATTCCTGCTGTTAGGTATGTCTGGCTTCAGTGGAACTAGAGACACCTACAGATGTCTCTGGAAAACACATCATACAATATGAAAGGATGAATCAATTTCACAACATTCTGGAAGAAGTATGCGGCAAAGCATGCTTTACAGGCCCATCTACATTTACATAAACACTCCGTAAATCACTCTACAGCGCATGGCGGACAGTATTTCGTACCAATAGAAGCGACAATTGAACTGTCGATATGTCTTGGTACGTGCACAAATCTCTCGTCTTATTTTCATGGACTATACCATGTAAGCAACACAGCAGTTACACAGTATTTCTCTGATAACGGTTTATCCAACTGAGCTGTGGGAGAACAACGTAACAATATTTTAGAGTATTCCCATTTAAGTTCCCCTGGACATGTGACACATGACCGTACGAGCTACACTGGCATCTTTCGATCCTAGCAGCACAAGTCTGAATTCGTTCGATGTCTGCTGCAATGCCTACTTGACGAGAAACCAAAACGCTGGAGCAGCGCTAGAATTAATTTCACTATCCTCTATAGTTACAGACACTTTTTAAAAGCCCATGCGACATATGTAAGTCTCGCTTTCACCTTCAATTCTACGATTTCACACTTTATCCATTTTCATACTGCTCTCCAGTATTATCATTGCACTTTTAAACAATGTGACAAAGTCAGTAAGTTTACTACTGATCTTTTACTTGGATACTACCGGAGTTTTTCTGAAATTATCCAGCATTTATCCACATTCAAAGAGAACTTTATTCGACACAGAATACCGCCTGCAAAGTAAGGTCCAGGGTGAAGAAAGCGATGTACTGCGCCAGGGCCGCTGTAGTTGTGCTGAGCGAGTATTTAGTTTTAACGAGTGCGTTCCGTTATTTGGCTAAAATCTTCACATTTGCAGACCCATTCAATTCCTTGCCTGTCAGGATTACAACTGTCGCGTCCATCCGACAACAAATGTGATGGTGTGGACCACAAACTATCTCGGCTACACCTCAGTTTTGTGGCTGTTGCAATCCGTCTGACCACGTGCAGTATCAGATAGCTGGACGGCGTGTACATAGACGCTCCTGACAACAGAAAGCCTCATAAATGATCTAGACGTTACTCACGTACAAAGTGGTCAGCAGTGTGATGAAATTTCACGAAACATACCGGCGGTGGCGAAAGCTACCCAACACCTGAAAATGGAGGTGACTGATTGTAGACGAACAAGATGAACGGAAATATGAAGATATATCCATGAGACGTAAAAAAAGAAACTGGTTAAGTACTGATACATTGTGTAAGGTCGGCTTATGTGTAAATAAGAGTGTGTTAAGTAAAATGGCTGAAAATTTATGTCTAATCGGGAGTAAAGATCTTCTTTTAAGGCTATAACAATTTTTTGGTAGTCCATGTAAGTATGGTGTCTGTGACATTCTAACTTACTTTCAGATTCTTATACACTTTTAGAGATAATGTCTTTCTAGTAAATGTAGTTTATAATTTCAGCTTTTGTTTGTTACAAGGTACTTAGCACCTGACTGTATTTCCTTAATACTTTCTGTACTGCTGCTGTTGGAAAGGAATCCAATCTTTGACACGCACCTAAGTGTTTATAGGAAAAAAATGTTTAATAATGCTAAAGCAACTTAAGTAGGAGTCTGAATGTGAAAAGCTTTGAGCGTGAGTAGAAACCCTTAATTGGATAAATCTGTAGTTTGATTCTTCTATCGGACATCAGAATAGTTGGAGGATATTTTAAGTATTCCACAATTGCTTCGAAAAACTGCAGCTTAGTAAATCGATGACGAGAGGAAATTTACTCGAAATAGCTGCAAAAGCATGGTTTGAAAATGACGTGGAACGGAAGTTTCGGTATCCTACGCACGTTCAAAATACTATAAATTTGATAGCAACATCCATATCTGATACCCTGTGGATGCCCTCGCAGAGACAGGGATCAGTGATCACGATAATATTATTGCTGTAATGAGCACCAAAGTACAACGGGCTAGGAAAAGAAACACGAAAGTCGACATGTTCAATGAAGTGCGTAAGGAGGAGCTTATCGCTGTTCTCTGCCTAGAGGTTGTGACGCCTCATTTATTTAACATAGCATTTCCTTGGGAGGAAATCGTCTACTATATAACCAGTTAATGCCAGCAGTAGTACACGTCGAGGTTTATACTGGTAAAAAGTGAATACTGTGCACGTTATACTAATGATGAGTTTTTACTCTAGATATTGTTTTATGTATCATCGTATCGAGTGACATCTCGTGGCAGTGACAAGAGCCACAACCTGGTAACTACAGAGGTTGTGCTATCTGACGAATAGTAAAGGAACCAGCAGCCATAACACCGAAAGAGATGAAGCTGGACCAGAATATTATATAAACCACAAATGAACTCGGCGACTACCAGCGCTTTAGTCATATTTCGTTATAATGAAATGTTAGGTGTTCAAAGCGTTGTTCAATTTGGCATAATTTGAAGTGTGAGGCTGTCTGCTTGTCGTCCAAAGAAGGCGTGTGCCCATCTAGAGGCACGCATCTGTTGCATTTTTCCTGCAACGTATGGCAAACTGCAGCGCTCCGTCCATCCCAAGTTTCAGTCCATAACATCTGAGCTGATTATTTAGTGTAATTCCGGGTTGTGGTTAGAGTAGACAGATTGCGGATGAAGTGGAAAAATTAAATTTAGTTTGATAGGCTAAACGTGACGCATTCGATTAGACCACTTTCGTTATTTTGTACAGCAGCTGCGAGGCAAAGACGGTAAGTAGAAGTGGAAATGTAATTATTGTATTGTTCAGACTGCTACACCGCGGTTTTAGGTGAATGAAAGATAATAAATGAAGGTTTGTTTAAAGTAGAAAACCTGAATCTTTGTTAAGTAGATAGCAACCATGAATATTTTATCCATGACTTTTTAAACAACGTAGGCTGGTGGTCATCTTTTTGCATCGGTCTGACAATCTAATTTGAAACAAAAGTAAAAAGAGTTTAAAGTTATTGCCTGACGAGTTTATAGAATTAAGTTTGTCCACTATAAAGTGGTTTCATTTAAAAGAAAACAAAAGTGTGGAAAGTAAAATCTGAATCTAAGTGTGACCTTACATCCATAAAATGTTTATTAATGAAATGCAAAACAGCGATTTGTAAAAATTTAATCTTTGATATAGAACGACCTGATATGTTTCACGTTGTAACAGAATAATTAATTTCACAAAAATATCAGTAACAACGTATACGAAGAAAACATTCAGACTTGCTTTTTATAGGGATATGGATTTGGTTTTAAAAAATTGTTCCGTACAGAAAAGAAAAGCCAGATGAGGATCACTGGTGTAGTATTTTGGTTACAAGAGCACAGTGAAATGGAGCATTTTGGCATTTGAAGCGATATTGTCACTGTGTTACGTGATACGAGTAAAATTTCGTGATACACCTTATTGGACGATTTCAGAGGAAACTTCCCAGCAATTTTTAATACTAATAAACAACAGTTAGATCTCCTGACTTGTTTCCAGTGACTAACAGTCACTTGCCGACTAGATAAAAGAAAGTATAAATGGTCCAAACAGGCTGTAATATATTTATTTCCGTACTATTAGCTAATTTCGACTGTTAGTCACTCCCAAGAGCTTATCACAAGCCTCAAGCTTCACATCGCGGTTGACTAATTACCCCGTACATATATAAAGGCACTCATCCTTATCACGTCCGTGTGCAGCACAAATAATTGTGATTAGTACTTGAAAATAGCTAACAGTCGAAATTAGATTACAGCACAGATAATAAATTAACCACAACCTGTCTGGACCATGTCTTATTTCTTAAAACATATTGCGGCTGTGGGCCCCCCCACAACAACAAAATTCTAAAATCATAAAGCTTAGTCGCCGTGGTGTGTTGGGTTTACGGTGCACATTAAAAAATAAAAATGATAAATAGAGAACCCGACAAGCTACAATCGGTTGTTTCAACCAGTATATGTGTAGCGGAACTATAGCTCAAGTTCAACCGAATAGTCGACCTATATTTAGAAAAATATTTAGCTAACAGAATAATTAAAGACAGTTTACAGACAATGTTACGAAGCTTCTTAAGAAACAGCGCCTCCTGTACAAAAAGTGTGTAAAAGAATACACCTGCAGACAGGCAGATGTTAATCGAAACGCGTGATTCCATAAACAATTACCGTAACATAGTTTCATCAGGAAACCTGTCTCAGAATCCCCAAAGAAACTGATCGTATTTTAAAGCTGCTGTCGCGCGAAGCTCAATGTCCAGACACATGTGCAAGAGACAGGAATAGGAATAGGAGACAGCAAAACAAAAGCAGAAATTAATTCTGTCTTCGTATATTCCTTCAAAACGAAAAATCACTAATAGCCGTAAGGCTGCTAAAATTTGTAACATAGTAATCATTATTAATTTTGTTAAAAAGTCTGTACAGGCTGATCTGTCTAAACGAGAACGAACGGCAGAGAGTAAGGTGCAGAAGGTCATGTGGACACACAGCCGGAAACGGTTTCCAGGGGAGTTTCACACACGTGAAGGTGGAGATAGATCTTTGACAGTATAGCTTTCAGTGGTTGAAAGCACACTTGAGGACTCACCAGGCAAGTGGGAATGTTCTGTCTGTACTAGAGTCTTAGCTCCGCGGTCAAGAGGGCACCAATTTTGCACGTGACCATGGTGATTCAGCTATAGCAGTGAAGCGGATGACGCCAAGTACCGACGTGCGAGCATTCTATCGCTGTCATGAGCAACATTAGTGCATCTTTAGCGTGGAGGCGAAACGCTAATATAGACGGAACATTCCCACTTGCCTGATGTGTTCTCAGGTGTGCTTTCAATCACTGAAACCTACACTGTCAAAGATCTTTTATCTTCACCTTTAAGTGTGTGTAACTACCTTGGAAACCATTTCCTGTCATGTGTCCATAAGACCTTTTTTTGTTCCTTATTCTCACAAGGACCGTTTCCTGCGTTTTGTCCCCGTTTAGCAAAATCACCCTGTACACAGAATTTTTGTGTGAATTAGCTCCACTCTTAACTATAATTTACCGCAGATCACTTGAGCAGGGATACGTTCCTCGTGACTGAAAGAAGCAGAGATCATATTCATTAACAAAGCATGTACTAGAACTGACCCACAAAACGTGCTTAACTATCGAGACAATGTAACAGTAGTATTCTAAATCTTTACTAGCAAACACTCGAAGTAACTTCCCGCATCCTTCTAGAGAAACTGCCTATAAAAACTCAGGAAACATCTTTCACTGCTAAAACTATGAATATTCTTCAGCCCCTTACGAGTCGTATGGATTAAATTACTCAAACGACAGACAGCACAGTGGCGCATAAGCAGTTATTCTATCCACGTTCCATCCATTAATAACTAAAACCTTTAAAAAATATTTTATCTGGAATTTGATTAGATTCATTCAATCTTGCAATATCAAAGATGGTGTCCTAAATACTCACCGAGAAATCAGAACTGTATGTACGTAATGTTCGTTATATGTAGCATTGCGCTTATTAAGTGTCACTCCTTCCTGATATTGAAAGTTTTTCTCAAAATATCCGCAGCTCGGCGAAATGAGTCTTCTGTTGCCCGACGTCTCGCTGCTCAGTTCGTCGTAGGCTACAACTCATAAATACACTCATGCTCATAAATTAAGGATATTGCTGATAAATGGTGAAACAACGCTCTGGTAGGCGGTTTGCGGTTTTAAATCACCTCGGGGTATGATCATGTGGTGCATTTGATCTGCGGTCGTCGCACGGTGGCGCTGGCAGCAGTCCAGATACGCAGAGGTGTGTTGGTGCATGTCAGAGTACGGTGCAGCGAGTAAGTGTGCAGACGTTTTCAGAGATGCTAATGGTGACTGTGTGTTGAAAATGGCTCAAAGAATACATATTGATTACGTTATGAGGAGTAGATAACTAGGGCGATTGGAGGCTGGTCGAACACAGCAGATTGTAGCTCGGGCCCTCAGTGTGCCACAAAGTGGGATCTCAAGATTATGGAAACGATTCCGGCAGACAGGAAACGTACCAGGCGCTGCAGTACAGGAAGTCCACAGTGTACAACACCACAAGAAGCCCTATATCTCACCAGCAGTGCCCGCAGACGGCCACGGAGTACAGCAGGTAGCCTTGCTCGCGACCTTACCGCAGCCACTGGAACACTTGTCTCCAGATACACAGTCTACAGACGACTGAACAGACATGGTTCATTCGCCCGGAGAACTGCAAGGTGCATTCCACTGACCCCTGGTCACAGGAGAGCCCGTAAAGCCTGGTGTCAAGAACACAGTACATGCTCATCGGAACAGTGGTCCCAGGTTATGTTCACGGACGATTCGAGGTATAGTCTGAACAGTGATTCTCGCCGGGTTTCATCTGGCGTAAACCAGGAACCAGATATCAACCACTTAATGTCATTGTAAGGTGCCTGTATAGATGTCGTGGTTCGATGGTGTTGGATGGGATTATGATTGGTGCACGTACACCCCTGCATGTCTTTGCCAGAGGAATTTTAACAGGCCAGGTGTATCGGGGCGTCATTTTGCACCAGTATGTCAGTGGTGCAGTGGGTCCCACCTTCCTCCTGACGGATGATAACGCATGGCCCCACGGAGCTGCCATCGTGGAGGAGTACCTTGAAACAGAAGATATGAGGCGAATGGAGTGGCCTGCCTATTCTCCAAACCTAAACCCCATCGGCACGTCTGGGATGCTCTCGGTCGACGCATCGCTGCTCGTCTTCAAACACCTACGACACTTCAGAAACTCCGACAGGCACTGGTGCAACAATGAGAGGCTATACCCCAGCAGCTGATCGACCACCTGATCCAGAGTATGCCAACCCGTTGTGCGGCCTGTGTACGTGTGCATGGTGATCGTATTCAATATTGACGTCGGGGTACATGCGCGGGAAACAGTGGCGTTTTGTAGCACATGTGTTTCGGGACGGTTTTTTCAACTTATCACCAATACCGTGGACTTACAGATCTGTGTCGTGTGTGTTCCCTTTGTGCCTATGCTATTAGCGCCAGTTTTGTGTAGCGCCACGTTGTGTGGCACCACATTCTGCAATTATCTTTAATTTATGAGCATGAGTGTAGATTGGGCTGATCGTAATATATCGTTCGGAAATGGTCCATTCATTCTAGATTGGGTTCTGATCATCATTATACATCTACGAAAATCTCAGAAACGTTTTCGGTGAATAAAATTCACCCAGAAAAGTTCTGACCGTGCACAGGCTCTTGGATTGCTACCAAAGTCGTTTCGTCCGAAGGGCTTTTCCGATGAGCATCGCCTCAAGATTCATATACACTGATGAGCCACAGCATTATGACGACAGCGCTACACGAGATTGAATGCCGCCTGGAGGCACTGCAGGCAGTTACGCAGTAAAGAAAGTTTGTGAGCGGAGCAGAGATGAATGGAGAATCATTCTAGCGACAGTACTGGCTGCAAAAGAGAAAGTCCACTGACATGAACGTCTTTGAGAAAGGGCAGATGGTTATTGTCCGGAACCTGGGAACGAGCATCCTGGACGTGGTGAAGCCGATCGGTTGTTCACGCGCTACTGTCTTGAATATCTACAGAAAATAACTGAAGGCCGGTGAATCCCACGAGTAGGCGACACGTTGTTGGGCATCCGCACCCCTTCGCAGAACGCAGAAGTCGGAAGCTTATCTGCTCTCTAAAGCAGGATAGGCAGCAGGCTGTGGTACACCTGACGACAAAGCACAATGTTGGAGCAGGTACAAGTGTTCCAAATCATACAGTCAAGCGCAGATTGTTGATCATGGGGCTCCGCAGCAGATGATCCCTACATGTTCCTATTCTGACCCAACGACATTGTCAGTTATGATTGTAAAGAACACAGTATGCTCAACGTTGGACCGTGAATCAATGAAAACACGTCACCTCCTGAGATGAACCACGTTTATTGTTACACTATATCGATGGTCACGACCGGATACGCCGTCATCATGCAAACGGTTGCTCGAAACATGCGCTGTGCCACGGACGCGGGCCGGTGACGACAGCATTATGCTATGGGGGACGTTTACTTGAGCTTCCATGGGACCTGTGATAGTAATCGAGGGCACCATGACAGCTTTGGACTACATGAAGGACTACCTGCTAGAGATGGGTAATTTGCGAACTAACGAGTCCAAAGGAACGAGTCACCAAGATGGACGGAAGGAGCGAGGAACGAATTCTAAGGAATGGTCTTTCACTTCGGTCGCGTCTTTCTACCTACAGTTCCCGGGAACGGAAAACGGTAGGTGTCGTTCCCGCAACGGCACTTCGGCCGGTCTCGTTCCAGCCTCGGCCCCGTTCCCGTCTGTCTCGGTCTCGGTCTCCCTCGGCCGCACGCGTTTTTCTACGCGTGGCCATTCGTCGCAGTTCCACTGCCGACTGCTCCTATTAGTTCAGTATCGAGTTATTGTTCGTTCGCTGCGCATGCCCATTCTAGATCTGTTTCAAACCTTTTTTGAACTCTGGACTTTTCATCGTATTCTATTCAGCGTCCACCATCGGTAATTAAAATGTATTCTATAATTACGCAAATTACATAAAAATTACGTGTGTGTAATACATACATCTTCTCAGGAAACAAAACGGCATACATAGCAGCTTACTTCACTATTTCGATAAACAGCAAAAGACGTAAAAAGGCAAGGTTTTTCGTTATTACACATGTAAAGGAAGTCGGCACGGCACACACGAGTGTCTTTTTTTTTTTTACTCAAGGTAAAACAGCATGTTCATTGCTATGGAAGGCATACCGACTTACAACCGAACGAAGCCCGTGCTCCATAATCGAGTGTCTGGTGTCACATGTTGTGAAGAGAATACGATAACTTCTACAATATTATTTCAGTGGTACAGGGTGGTGCCAGAAAAACCGGCCCCGAGTACTAGACTGCTTACTGTAGCTCACCAATAGTCATCTATTGTTTCGAAGTTGTTGTTTGCATTAGAATATTTGTTATTTCTTTACTGCCTAATTATCACATGTTTACCTATTCTGCTCGTAGCGGCCAACAAATCGTGCGTAATTGGCTAGCAGTCTGTACTCGGGGCAGGTTTTTCGTGCGCCACCTTACATTATTTCACTGCGATCAGCCACATAACGCTACAGTTGGCTAAACGAGAGATTTTGCAGAATCACGAAAATTGTGAGAATTCTGTAATGAATAAAAACTCTGTACTCCAGAGGGGACTCAAGTGCCCCCTTCCGTGTTCAGTCACCTATGCTACTAATTTTCAATTTTTCATAACAACCATATACCATGCACAAATGAAAGGTGAACGAGTATAAATAAACGGTTCCCAAAACAGAGCGATCACCAGTGAACTAGTTCCCAAAGATGAAAGAGTTTGCCCATCTCTACTACCTGCATCCCTTCATGCTTGAAGTCTTCCCCAACGGTGATAGATTCTTCCAGCAGAATAACCGTCCGTCTCACAAGACCAGCCACGTGCTACAGTGATTTAAGCAGTATGATACTGAACTGATTCTGATATCTTGGGAACCATATTGGCCTGGTGTGAACCCGGTAGCACACATCTGGTACGCTGCACGGCGCCAACTCCGCATCCACAAACCGTCAGCCCGTAATTTACTAGAATAGCGTGATCTCCGCGTAGACACCTGGTGCCATTGTCCCTGCTGCAAGCCTACCAGGTACTTGGCGAATTCATGCCATGCAAAATCGGCGCTATATCACGTTCCGAAGGCTTATAACACGCTATTAACCAGGTGGTCATAATGTTTTGGCTCATCAGTGTGTGCTGTATCACTTGAAATAATATCATAGTTACCTCTTCACTTTAAGAAATGATGTATTTTTCTATATTGTTCTTGTACAAACGACAAGACTCGTTTGTATCTATCTTTTTACGATTTTAGCTAAACATAGGAGTTTTTAAATTCCAAATTTAACTAAACCACCGACTTTCAAATTCACCTTAAATTAGCGTCAGACAATAATTCATTACACATCCACTCAGTCTGCGAACTAACACCAGAACGTCCTTTCTTAATTCGTTAATCGCTTACTAGCAAAGTCCCCAGAGAACTACTGCGCGTCACAGAACGCAAAGCTTCTCTTCCGCAGTCAGAAATAAGAGACAGTCCATTATGTAGACATTTTCATTAACTTTTACGCTACTTGCGCATCACTGTGTACTCTCACATTGGAAAAAAGAAAAACTGTCCCAGTGGAATGCCATTCGTAGAAATATAAACACTCGCACTTAAAGCTGGTAGATATTAAATTTGCGACCTATTTTGGTACGGGAAGAAACCTTAAGATACAAAATAACGAAAGGTGCCCTCTGCCACGCACTTCTGTCGTCCACAGAGCATATTATGGTATTGCGATATTGTGTGGAAGCGCCATACTCATATGCAACCCAAAGCACCGCTCAGTGTAGCAGATTGCCTACACAGTTAGGCGATGTCGAATTTGCTTCTGCTGACGTATCCCGCAAGCCGTGTTTTTGTGTGGTAGTGATTCCTGGTCAGGTTAGCACAAATATTAGGAGTTTTTCAGGTCATTGGGACTGAAAGTAAGTATTAGGAAAAGGAAAACAAGGAAAAATAATGGAATATGGACTGGTAGGAAAAGTATGAAACGATTTGAGAATCATGAAAGAAGATTTTACTCCTGGGAGAGAGTTGGGAGTCACCAGAAGACTTCAGATAGATTATATAAGCGTAACATAGAGCGTTAGGAACAAGATTTCAAACGGCAAAACATTCGCAATGGCACATGTAATTTATTGGTTATGAACCACAGATTAAAACAGAAGAAAATGCAAAAAAATGGTTCAAATGGCTCTGAGCACTATGGGACTCAACTGCTGTGGTCATAAGTCCCCTAGAACTTAGAACTACTTAAACCTAACTAACCTAAGGACATCACACACATCCATGCCCGAGGCAGGATTCGAACCTGCGACCGTAGCGGTCGTGCGGTTCCAGACTGTAGCGCCTGTAACCGCTCGGCCACTCCGGCCGGCGAAGAAAATGCACAAAGGCAGGAAATGAAGATGGAAACTGCAAAAATGGAATTTTTAAAGGTAACATTAGACAACGATTGACTGTACTGGGTGAAAGAATACAACAAAAGACAATGGGTAGCTTTAAGAGATGAAACTGTGAAGGTAGTAGAGAATCAAATTATCAAAAAGAAAAAGAAAAAGAAGTTTGTAGCGCAGTATACGTCAGCAAGTGACATAACTGTAAGAAGAGTCACGACTCATTGCAGTGTTGTATTAATTATTATTTCTTTCGCTTTCACTAAAGATCTATTTCGGTTAAATTGTCATTATCGAGTGATGTATGTATTGTACAGATGGACTGATACATTATGTAATCAAAAGTATACGGACACCCCCAAAAACATACGTTTTTCATATTAGGTGCATTGTGCTGCCACCTACTGTCGGGTACTCCATATCAGCGACCTCAGTGGTCATTAGACATCGCGAGAGAGCAGAATGGGGCGCTCCGCTGAACTCACGGACTTCGAATGGTCGAGAGATTGGGTGTCACTTGTGTCATACGTCTGTACGCGAGATTTACATGCTCCTAAACATCACTATATCTACATCTACATTTATACTCCGTAAGCCACCAAACGGTGTGTGGCGGACGGCATTTTACGTGACACTAGGTCCACTGTTTCCGATCTGATAGTGAAGTGGAAACGAGAAGGGACACGTACAGCACAAAAGCGTCCGGCCGACCTCGTCTTTTGACTAGCAGAGACCGCCGACATTTGAAGAGGATCGCAATCTGAATAGGCAGACACTTATCCAAACCACCACACAGGAATTCAAACTGCATCAGGATCCACTACAAGTACTATGACAGTTAGGCGGGAGGTGAGAAAACTTGGATTTCATGGTGGAGCGGCTGCTCATAAGTCATATATCTCGCCGGTAAATGTTGTGGAGAGACGAATCATGGTATACAATGCGACGATCCGATGGTAGGGTGTGGGTATGGCGAATGCCCGGTGAACGTCATCTGCCAGCGTGTGTAGTGCCAACAGTAAAATTCGGAGGTGGTATTGTTATGATGTCGTCATGTTTTTCATGGAGGCTGCTTGCACCCCTTGTTATGCGTGGCACTACCACAGCACAGGCCTACATTGATGTTTTAAGCACCTTCTTGCTTCCCAAAGTTGAAAAGCAATTGGGGATGACGATTACATCTTTCAGCACGATCGAGCTCCTGTTCATAACGCATGGGCTATGGCGGAGTGGCTACACGATAATAACATCCCTGTAATGGACTGGCCTGCACTGAATCCTGACCTGAATTCTAGAGAACAGCTTTGGGATGTTTTGGAACGCCGACTTCGTGCCAGGCCTCACCGATCGACATCGATACCTATCCTCAGTGCAGCATTTAGTGAAGAATGGGCTGCCATTCCCCAAGAAACCTTCCAGCACCTGATTGAACGTATGCCTGCGAGAATGGAAGCCGTCATCAAGACCAACACCATATTGAATTCCAGCATTATCGATGTAGGGCGCCACGAACTTGTTTCCAGCCAGGTATCCGGATACTTTTGATCACATTGTGTATACATATAACGTTAACAATTGTATTTTGACAGTCGTTCTACATTTGTTGAATTAAGGTAGTAATTAATTTTTTGACAATGATTTGACAGGTTTCTAACTATGATGACATATGTTACTATGTATAAGCACTGGTATACCGTCACGGTGGCAAAATACTAACATGAATTATTTACAGACGAATGGAAAGACTGGTGGAAGCCGACCCAAGGGGAAAGTGAATTTATGTGCTTGAAAAATGCAGGAACTCATATGGCAATACCGTTCCTACTGTTTATCTAAGAATCTAGACTGAAAGAAAAAAAAACAGAGTTTTATAGCACTTGCAGATTTAGAGAATGTTTTGAATAGTAATGAGTAATATAACTTCTCTGAAATTCTAAAAATGAAATAAAGTACGGAGAGAAAAGGTTAACTACAACTTGTATGGAAACCAGGCCGCAGGTATATGATTGGAAGGGCGTGAAAGGAAGGCAACAGTTTAGAATGGAGCGAGACACAGGGGCAACCTACCCGCTTGATATTTAGTCTGTGCAACGAGGAAGTATCGAAAGAAACCAAGTGGAAATTTTGAAAGGGAATTAAATTTTAGGGAAGAGATATATAAACTTCGAAGTTTGCCGAAGACACTGCAATTCTATCAGAGATGGCAAAGTATTTGGAAGAACAATTGAATGGAATGAACTGTGTTTCGGCAAAAAGTTATTAGGTGAATATCAACAAAAAAGTGGCTAATGAAGCACTGTCGAATTATATCAGGCTGTGCAGAGGGAATTAGTTTAGGAAATGAGACATTAAAAGCAACGGAAGTCTTTTGCTGTTTAGGTAGCAAAATAAATGACGATGGCTGAAGTAGAACAGATATAAAATGCAGACTGGCAAAAGCAAGCGTTTCTGAAAAAGATAATTTTGTTAATATCTAACATAAATTTAAATGTTAGGAACTCTTTTCTCATGGGATTTATCTGAAGTTCAGGCTTGCCCAGAGGTGCAGTGTGGACAACAAAAAATTCAGAGAAGAAGCAGAAAGTTATGTGCTACGGACAATTGCTGAAGATTAGACGGGTAAAATGTGTAAATAATGAGGATCTGCTGAATCGAACTGTGGAGAAAATAACTTTATGATATAGCTTGGCTAACGGAAGGGGTTGTCTGACCGGACACGTCAATAAATCATCACTTCGGCAAAAGGGAGAGGGGGGCATTGGAGGAGGGGCTTAGAGACTTTGACTCCAGACAAAAAAGGAATTCTGTGTTTGTGCATTGTGTCGTTAATTTTTTTCATATGCATTTTTAAACAGATTCTATTTTTATGATAATTACTCAGTATATTGTGCAAGATCTTTTTCTTTTCTCTTCGTAAGTCCGGTAGCAACCTTTTCTCGGAGAAGATTAAGCGCTCGGGTGCATGCAGCAGCAGTGGTTTTATGACATAGTTGTAATGAAGAAGTTTGATATTTACGGAAGTGCTGTTTTTGTTTTAAATGTTTTGTGCGGTTTGGAAAGCTTTTTACATTTTTCTCAACGCTTCTGCTTTTCGGTGAGTGATCTCCATTAAT
Source organism: Schistocerca piceifrons (assembly GCF_021461385.2). Lineage (NCBI taxonomy): Eukaryota > Metazoa > Arthropoda > Insecta > Orthoptera > Acrididae > Schistocerca > Schistocerca piceifrons. The sequence continues at coordinate 661,193,311 of NC_060138.1, forward strand.
CCAAAAGTCTTTACACACTACCAGAACTTTAGTATTTTCTGCAGATGTGTCATTTCACTTATTTTCCGCTAACTGTTACACAACACAAATGACAGTCGTAAGACGGCTCTAGAGACGAATCGGATAACGCCCAACTATATAGCCATTCAGCTATGGAACGACGTACTTTAGGTTGCATATACGCCTTGCGCTTCCACACAGTAATGCAGGTGAACAACATATGGAAAGTAAGGAACGATCGGTGGCGAGATCGAAACCACAGTGAAAATCAAAACTGTTATATTATCTACAGCTTCCAGCTACTTCCCTACATAGTCGCCCCTCCAACTGAGTTAATTGTCGTAGGACTATACCAACTTTCCAATGCCCTCGTCATAGAAGGCAGCCGCCAGTGCTTTCTGCCAATTCTCTGCTCTGTCAGGAGCTTATTGTCTGTGCCGAAATATTGTCTTCATAGCAAGCGGCTCATGTTAGCAGAGACGAAAATCAGAGGGAGGGAGACAGGGCTGTATGGTGGATGTTCAAACACTTCCCATCAGGACCGTCCTCACTGTCCCTGCAGTGTACGGCCGAGAACTGTCATCAAGAAGCAACTGCATTTCAGCCACGTTATGTGGAGCTGCACGAAATCTCTCGGCACGCACCCATTCGTGGCGATAGACACTGTGTTCTAGGCTTCTTTACGCCCTCGCCGTGCGCTCAGAACACAGAAAAGCGCCGTTAGGCTGTCTACGCACATAAATATAGCCACTCCCAGCACGTCTCTGCAAAGCTTCATCGTATTTTCACTGTGGTTTCCATTTCGCGACCGATCTTTCCTTACTCTCCGAACGGTCGTCGTACTTACGTCAATCCTTAGCAGCAATGTTTACACGTTAACTACCCTGTCATGTACGAATGGCTCTTCTTTAACAGTTTGTAACACAGATCCATTCTATATATAATTTGAAATTGAAATTCGCGAAGTAGATACTATGTCTGACGAACAGCATCCAATCTTCTTCTTCTTTGGCTCTGAGCACTATGGGAGTTAACATCTATGGTCATCTGTCCCCTAGAACTTAGAACTACTTAAACCTAACTAACGTAAGGACATCACACAACACCTAGTCATCACGAGGCAGAGAAAATCCCTGACCTGCCGGGAATCGAGCCCGGGAACCCGGGAACAGCATCCAAATCTGTAGAAGAACAAACATCAACAGCTGAATTTAAATTTAATTTACATCTTTAGACTCAAATTCTGGCACTTAATTTGCACATTTTATCAGCAGTGAGACATTCCTCTTTCGTGAATTTCCTGGTTTATCTTCTCCTTAACGTTATTCATGGCCGGCCGTGGTGGCCGAGCGGTTCTAGGCGCTTCAGTCTGGAACCGCGCGACCGCTACGGTCGCAGGTTCGAATCCTGCCTCGATCATGGATGTCTGTGACGTCCTAAGATTAGTTAGGTTTCAGTAGTTCTAAGTGTGGGGGGACTGATGACCTCAGATGTTGAGTCCTACAGTGCTTAGATCCATTTTTTGAACGTTATTCAGGAAGAAGTTTTTCTGTCACTGTCGTGCCTAATGGCAAATTTCGAATAGTCACTCATTTTAAAACCTAACTATCATGATGATGTGGAGCTGGCTTGCTCTTATTACCTCCGTATTAATTTATTTTATTTTGCCGTTTTAATATCCCAATAAAAAACATTCATATTGTTGCCACTCTACAGATTTAATGTTTGCAAGATTAACCTTATTATGCTAGTCAGGCTTCCGCCTATTTTCACTGGTCTCATAACTTTGCACGTAAAACACAAATATATCGCAGTATGTGGTTTTGAACGTAGCATCGAAAATGAAACTCGCCCAAACACATTTACAGCAAATTGTAGGACGCCAGTAATAGGACGCCACTAATAGGATTCACCTCAAGCAGAATGAACTTAATTTTTGTCCCACAGTTCCTGCATAAGATATTTCCCGGTTTCGGAACATTGATCTTACGGAAACATTATTTGGAAAACCATCGTATTTAACTAAGCCAAATGAAACTAAACTATCAATAAAATTAATAAAACTTCTGGACATCATAGTCATCGTCAGCATTTCTGCACTTCGTTGTTATATTCATTATTTCTGGACGTGACTGTAACGGAAAAATTAATTTTGTTTCAATATGTTTTCTAGCTTTCTAACCTAAACTGTCCAAACTCAATACCTATATATTTTTACAGGTAATATGAGTATAAAACATTTCTGGTGGCTGATCTGGATAACTTACACAGTGTACACCCTGTACTCGTCGGAGGGAGGAATGAAAATAAGTATAAACAGTATGGCAACAATGAAAAGACCATTTAAAAGCGAGGGCTAGTGGTTGAAAGTCAAGTGATAGTATACCATACAATTGTTGATTGCTGAAAATAAACGAAGAGAGGTTTCTAACAGTAACATTCTCTCGCCAAACAGCAAAAAAGGAAAACTTATCAGTCTCACCGAAGCACAGATCACCATCAGCAAAACCGTACCTATCACAAAATAGACTCCCATTCATGATGAGGACATTATTGTCGTTTTACCTCAGTTGTTTTCAGTCTGAACCTACAGAACAAAGGATATTTTATTCATTAGCGTTTGGCCAGCAAGAGGACGGCTGGCAGTTTATGTCAAAACGTGCGGAGTTAAATTTCAGTACCCAAGTTATACGCTGGAATAGGACAACATTGATTCCATCTATGCGCTGCGTGTGATCGCCATGTATACACGCACGTCCGAGGGAACTGTGCGTCGTATTTCTGAACAACACAGGCACTGCAATATGGTATTTATGCGCCGAGACCGGGCAAGCGACTTTCAATTAAAATGTCTCTCCAGCACGGGAATACTGAGCAGTTTGTAGACACATGGTTGACGACATATGGCAGTTTGAATCTGGCCGTGAGTCGTGCTCGGATAGCCTAATGGTAAGGCAACCGCTGGCGATAAGCTGGAAATCCGGGTTTGAGTCTCGACCCGGCAAAAATTTTCACTGCTGTCGTTATATTTTACAGCTTGTGGCTGTCAGTATTCGCAAATGTGAACAAATTTCATGTATTAGTGATAAGCTGAGACTACGAAAGAGTACCTGAGGTGCGGTGGTACAGCGTATGTGCTACTAAAGTTTGTTCCATAAAGTACGTTAGATAAAAATTCCTTGAGACATCTAGCCACAGTGCTGTATCGATTTTGTTGAATCGGCTACGGTGTCGTTTGAAAATAAAACACTGGTACGAAAGAAAGCCTATTAGAGATTCTCTCCAAATAAAGTGGCTGAAGAGCCATTTGGGATACCTAGACGACGGCGCCTTACGACCTACTTTCACTGCCCTAGGCACTGCTTGGAGGATCGGCAACGAACACTCTGACGCATAGTCTGGTAATAAGGAGCCTTACCTAGTGTTCCTTTGAGTGGCCAATTGTAGACTACTAAAATTGGTTCCGTGACGTACATTCGATAAAGCTTCCTTCACGCAGCTCGCCATACTGTCCTACGGATTTTGCTGAGTCGGCTATGTTGTCGTTTGTGCAATAAACCGCACTGGAAACCCCGGAGCGTCACTGTGTGGAGGCGTTTGTATTTTGTTCGTAATGGCCGCTTACAGACAAAATTGTTGTGTGGAAACCATTGAGTATTGCTTGAGCTGACACAGCCCTCTCGTTTGCCTCCATAAAGGCAACGCGCAATTCTGTTGCGTTCTTGTCGAAGTACTAAAGAGACATAATTTGCCATCATTTGTCGACATGGGACCGTTACGAAGTAGACCATCGATGTTTTGTGCCCCACGGTGAACGATGTTCTTGCGATGTACGCCAAATAGGCAGGCAATATGTCTTATCGTAAAGTGAAACACATGCACCGCCTAAGCTTCAAATGACCGTTCGAGGCGTAATGACAGACCACACTGTGCACTGAAGCCTTATTGTCCCATTTAATATCGGAGATATAACGCACTCCCCAAAAATTGCACTACCAATGCACCTCCACCACTGCCCGCACATAACGCTCCGCACGCCAGTTTGCGAGACAAGAAAATAAACCAGGCCAGGATTTGATCCACGCGTCGCATAAACGACCATGGCCGGACACCCAGCCAGCCAGTTGACATGTGTGTTGGTTTTAGGCGGTTTCCCATAATCGTTTAGATACGTGCGACGCCGGTCCGCGATTCCCACCTAAAAAATGCGATATACAAACAGTTAAAACGCAGAAAGAAGTTTACTGAAATCACAGACAGGTAACTGACAGCTGTGCCAACAGGAAGGGCTACCGGCCGCAGAGGTGAATAAAATAAATTTGCCAAATCATAAATACTACGAATCCCGTACTATATGAAACTAACGCTGGCAAAAGGAAGAAAAATAATGAACTTTTACTGTTAACTCCATTACAAGGGTAGCTTTACGTAGCGATTAGTATTGAGAAACATGTTTCTGATGTTAGTAATACATCCGTAAACAATAGTGTTTGTCTGTTTCAACACGCTTCTCACAAAAGTAATAGACGTATTTTCATGGAGTTCTTTCGGTTAACTTGACCTTAGCTTTTGGTAGTGTATAGGCTTTAGTTCATCAAAATCGAATCTTGGAAAAAAATATATCCATACGTATTATAAAAATGTATGTATGTATGTTCAACATGTTCTCCGAAACGACTGCACCGATTTCAACCAAACTTGATACACGTATCATTTACTACCATCAAAGAACGCTGTGGGATTAAAAACCTACCATATATCATAGGGGTGGCTGTGGGGACGAAAAAGAATTGTAGGCCTGACGCTCGGATACCCAGATTTTATTAGTACAGTATTCAAGAAGGAGAGCGCTTAGAGAATTGCAACAAACTTTACACATAATCTGAAACTTTTACGAAGCTTTTACTCGCTTACAACACTCCGAAAATGATGAAATAAAAACAACTTATCGCTTACTACATTTTCGCTGTTCGTGCAGTAAAACTGTCGCATCAGGCATCATGTTATAATTATTACTTCTTTACTACTAACTGTGTAGGTAACACATCCTGCAGGCAGTGTTCACGTACAATACAGAACGTACCTGCGGAAGTGTGCCATTGTACGACACATAGTTCAGAATATATGACGTTATAAACAGATGCATGAAAAGATGTCGCATCATGCATGACGTTTAAATTTATTATTACTAACCCGCTGAACCGATTTCGATGAAATTTGGTAAGGAGATAGTTTCACCCTGAAGAACATATGCTAGTTTAGAAAATGTGTAGTACAAGATACTTACTGATTTGAAGAATATTACGCGAAGCAGGGAAAAATATTTTCTCTTTGAAAAAGCTATTTACTCTTTAACTTTTGAACTGTATCATTTCGTGGAACGCTTTTATTGGTTGATATGTGCTGTGTGATATGATTCGAAGTAACGAATACAGTGCTTATACAGTCTTGAATGCGTTTAACCCACCCATTGACACTATTTGTTGCATTATGTACACGTGGTATAATATATAACTACTTGAGCAGCACAATGCGTAAACGCACGCTCCTGCCCGCGCCCATCTGGACGCACTGCTCGGCAGCAACGCTAGGCATGCCGATGCATTGCGCGTCGGGACTGTGTGGGAGAGGAGACAGCAGGTCGCACATCGTAAGGCACGTTTATCCCAACAGGCAGACACGTGAGGACGGGCAGTGTTACTGCACTTACTTACTCACCATCAGGGTCATCATAACAAAACTACTGATATGAGAGTGTGAGTGAGGGTAACAGCTAGTAAGTAAATAAAAAGATCGATACGCAAATCATGAGGGTGCTACACAACATTTTGGGGCAGTTTACATCACGGTATGGTAGTCACAGACGGAAACCAAAATGGTTATAAAGCGTTTAAGACAGCATCAGCCGGCTTTTGTTGTTGCAGCACTTAGTCTGCTGGTACATACGGACGAAATCGATACCAAACGTTCTGCTTATTCTCTTCTACTATCTTGAAAGAAAATCCTGACTTTCTATCTTTCAAAATATTTTGCACCATTTAATTTTTATTTTCGTTCAGCTGAAAGGAAACGACAGAAGACCAGTTTTAACAAGGAGACACTGGGCTGCTTGAACGTAGTCGCCGGGAGCTGAGCTGTCTATTTATATCTGGAAGTCTGGATTATATATATAAATGGCAGCCCTGGCCGGCTTCCAAGCTGAATACAACGTTTTTGTGTAACGTCGTCAGAAAGAGTAGGTCTTTGGGATCAAAATTGTGAAGTACGAGTGAATGAAACGAGAACACTGTAAACTTGAGAAATGTGTATCATTTCACAACGATTCACGACCTTGTAAATCTCCTAAACATCTCCATTTCTGTAATTACGAAATGAGATTACATTGCCTCTGAGTAAATTATAAGATCATTGTCAACATGAAGCGTATTTCGCTCTGAGACTGTAAGAGATACTGCCTTCATCCAAAACATTTCGAAATGGTTTGTTCATTTTCCTGTGGTCTTGGAGAGGAGCTGTAGATTGTAGGGCGAATGGTTCAGTATGTAAATAAAACAGAACAGTCACGATGTTAACGAAACAATCGTTGTGTGCAATATGTGTACTAGGCTGAAACCGATGACTGTTCAATGGCTGAAATACATCTGAGTTATTGCCGCATCGCTTTAAAAAATATGACGTGATCTGATGTATTTCATTAAGTGCAGCTACTTGTGAATCACGAATCGTTAATTCAGGAATGATAAAACTAGCGATGTATAACTAATAATTTAACATGCAAGCTTACTATTGCACTTCATTAGCGTTTGTACACACCGATCAGATTTATCTCAATCATCCTGTCGACGAACTTCATGTCCTACAATACGTTGGCGCTTTCCGCCGTTTCAGTTACGATTTCCTCTACTCGACGTCTCTGGGATACATTAAACGAAGCGCTGTGCGAAGCAAGTGAGACGTTTGTATATTACTTTAACAGATCTACATGGGAAACGCCAATTACTTATAAACTTACAAACCGTGTATAAGCGCAGATAATCATATGACAGCGTTTTCTTTTACGTTTGCGAACTACTCTAACGTAAAACCTTTTTTACTATGTAATATTATAAAGTAGAAAGGAAACTAGGAAGTTGTGTCACTTCTGGAGCGCGATGAGACATTCAGAAAAAAGAGCACAGGCTGACATTATGAACGAAGTAGTGGGTCAGAGTACTTGATAAAGTGTAAAAATGGTAAAACCGCTGGCAGGTGCGACTCCACAGTGCGTCATAGTTATACAGCTTTATGGTGAATTCTGTGACACCAGCGTTAATGTGTCGATGTACCAGTGTGAGCAACAGACAAGCAAGCCGCCGGGGCAGCACTCTAACCTAGAACTACCCGGGGTTTCTCGCCGCATTTCCTCCTTTTAAGTATAATAACAGTGTTCGATGAAATACTCGAATAGCCTCGCAATGATTCATAGTGCACACTTCTTTATAGGGTGACGCTTAAAATATTCTTAAGCTATCGATCCTGTCTTGTTACTTGCAACCTTAACCATGCGAATATCGATCAGAAATTATAGTAACACATTCCGCACAAATTTCATGAAATTGTACCTGATAGTACTCTGCTCCTTCCATTGTAACAACCGTTCATCACATCTACATACCATGCGTTCTCTGCAATTAAAACTTACCTGTTTTACAGAAGCTTCATAGAATCACGCTGACAATATTTCTCGGCCATTCCATTCTAGAATAACACGTCCGAAAGACGATCACCTAATTCTTTCCGTGCAAGCTCTATTTTTTGTTATTTTATTACCATGCTCATTTCTCTCTATGTAAGTGGGAATAAAAAAAAATCTTTTGTCATTCGAAGAAGAAAGTTTATGATTAAAATTTCCGGAAAATATCTCATTGCAACGAAAAAGTATTTGTTTTAATGACTGACACCCAGCTCGCTTGTCATATCCGTGGCACTGTCTCTACCGTGTTCGCGATAATACAAAACGAGCTGCAGTTCTTTGAACTTTTTCGATGTGCTTCGCCTATTGTATCTTGTAACAATCCCATACCGTACAGCAGAGGATGGACAAGCGTTGTGTAGCCAATCTCTTCAAAAGATCTGTTGCATCTTCTAAGTGCTCCACCAATAGAACATAATCTTTGCTTCACCAACCCTATTTTTTCTATGTGGTGCTTCCGATTTAAGTGCTTCCTAATTGTAATCCCTAGGTATTAAGTTGAATCTAAAACATTTAAATTTGTTTGATTTGTCGTGTAACCCAACTTTGATGGAGTTTTTTTAACAATGTTGAGGAGGTCCTCACATCTGCGTTTGACAAGAAATATATTGCCTAAATCTATGCTCGCTGTGTATCCGTGCGTTATTTTCTTTCCTGAGGTTGTAACACGTATATATTCCAAAATCCTGCTACAAATCAACGTGAATGAAATCAGATGAATAATTTAGCAGATTACTTATACTTGCTTTATGTGTACTTGTGTGACCTGAACAGGTGGATCTTTGGTCTAGCGAGCGGTTGTATCTACATTGCACCTAAAAGAAATGGAGTTGTTTCATCAGCATATTTTGAAAGGAACCTAACTCGTGTTCAGTCTGGATCGGAAGGCTTTCCTTATTATTGACTTAAGTTGCTTCGCTACACCGAGGGCATCTGCTTCTGAATGACTCTTGATTCTAATTCTGCGCCTTCTGTCGAGAAAGAATTTCGGAAAACTTTCAATAAATCCATTTCAGTTTCACTAACGATTAAGTAGCGACATGCTTATTGGGGCAATGAAGAGCAGAGCTGCAATGAGTGTAAGTTTTTGAAAAAGCCTGTACGTAACGTAAGGCATTTGACGCAACACCAGTCCAGTAAGATGAATCAACGATTGCTTTGACTCACATACTGTTCATTCATGGCAGCAACGACACGCCTAACCTGCTGAGCGATTTTGATTGACAGATGAAGAAGAAGTGCACATCATCTAGATGTGTACATTATCGAACACAAATAAGGAGATCCTTTTTCATGGAAATTCATGAAACCTCCCGAAATACGCCGTAAGGTTACACTGTGTATTATGTGTAGCTTTTATTCGTTTGTATTACTGTGACGAGTGATTGTAGCGTGTTGTGAATTTTTTGTTATTTCTCATTCTTGAAATGCATTGTTCCACAAGTTGCACAGGAAGAGGTGTTTTTGGAAAAGGTCAGAAGATATGAATGTTTGGCACACTTAGGAACTGATTTAGTCTCACATCGTAATTTAGTAATCATAAAGAGTAGAAGAAGCTTAACTGGATCTCCTGGAAGACGTCTAAGCAGGTGGAATACTGAAGAACTCAGGAATTATTGTGTGAGTACGAGGTTCCGTCAGCCTATAGACATTCCAATAATGAATATCATTTAGCATGTAGTTGTGATGAGAAGGAACTGATAACTGTAGAAAGGAAAATCATAGAGGTTCGACGAACGAATATTGGTTAAGAGCAAAATTGTCTAAAAAATAGATGGAGAATTATTTCAGTTAACTGGTGAAAGAATTATATATATATATATATATATATATATATATATATATATATATATATATATGTGTGTGTGTGTGTGTGTGTGTGTGTTTGGTAAAAGAAATGAATATAACAGTTACAAAATAAATATAGTAACTAAGAAACGAAATCTATTAGAAATGAAAGGAAGCCTAGGAAAAAAGCAAAAATAGTCAAAAATAAAAATAAAAAACATTGTTGTCGGAAGTACATTTGCAGCACAAAGAAAAAGTCACCATATCTTATAAGCAAGGACGTTAACATTGGGGATGCGAAACGAATTCCACCTATCAACGTAGTGGAGACTGTAGACTTTGACGACCTGTACCACGGAGAGTAACAGTCTGCTAACGTGATGTAAGACGCAGATGAATCCAGTATTAGAGCTTTGGAAGACTTACGATCAAACAAGGCAGAAAAGATTCCTTTGTAATATCTAAAATCGTCGAGGGAAATAGCAACCAAACGTTTATTCAAGTTAGTGTATAGAATCTATGTGACTGGAGACACATCAGACGTTTGAAAAAATGCCATCCATATAATCGCGAAGATGCACAAACCGCCGCACTGTCGGCTTGATACGGTGCGTCCACGTTGCTGGCGGGAATGGCGTACATAGTAATAGAGAAAAAAACTGAAGTTGTCTTAGCTGACGATCACTTTGGCTTTAAGAAGGCAAAGTCACCAAAGAGACAGTCCTGACGTTGCACTAGGCAATGGAAGCAAGATTGAAGAAAAATCAAGACACTTTCATAAGATTTGTCGATCCAGAAAAAGCGTTCGACAGTATAAAATGGTGCAAAATGTTTGAAATTCTGAGGAAAATAGGAGTAAGCTATAGGGGAAGACTGATTATATACAGTACGAGGTATATACAAGAACCAAGAGAGAAAAATAGGATTGTAAGACCAACAACGAAGTGCTCGGATTAAAAATGGTTGCACTCTTTAGCGCCTGCTGTTCAACCTACACATCGAAGAAGCAATGACGGAAGTAAGATAATGTTTCAAGGGCGGATTAAAATTCAAGGTGAAAGGATATCAGTGACAAGATTTGCTGATGGCGTTTCTATTGTCACTGAAAGTGAACAAGAATTACAGGATCTGTTGAACGGAATGAACAGAGTAACACAGGAAAAGACAAAAATAATGAAAAGTAGCAGAAATGCGACTGTCGAGAAATTAACATCGAAATTTGTGATCACGAAGTAGACGACGTTAAGGAATTATGATTCTTGGTAAGCAAAAAATGCATGACGGACGAAAGAAGGAAGACAGGTAAAGAGGGCGTTTCTGGCCAAGGGTATTCTGCTGGTATCAAACATGGGACTTAATTTGGGGAAGAAATTTAGAGAATGTGGCTTTAGAACACAGAATTGTATGATAGTGAATCATGGGCAGTGGGAAAACCGGGACAGAAGAGAATCGAAACTTTTAAAATGTGGTGCCATAGAAGAGTGAAGAAAATCAAGTGGATTGATAAGGTAAGGAATGAGGAAGTTCTCTGCAGAATCGACAAAGAAAGGAACATTTGAAACTCATTGGCAAGAAAAAGGTTTTGGATTATAGGACATATGTTAAGACATCAGGGAATAACCATTGTACTAGAGGGACCTGTAGAGGGTAGGAGATGTAGGGGAAGACAGAGATTGGAATATATTCAACAAACAATTGAGAATGTAAGGTGCAAGTGCTACTCTGAAATGAAGATTTTGGCGCAGAATACGAATTCGTGCGCAGGCTGCATCAAATCAGTCAGAAAACTGACAATATAAAAAAAGAAGAAAAATGGTGAAGAAACGTTACTCTTGATAGTTGGAGAAAGAGTAAACAAACATCAGAACACTTTTATAGAATTTATCGACCTGGAAGGAGTGTTAGACAGGGTAAAATGGGATAAGATGTGTGAATTTCTCAGCACCGTAGGTATACACTAACGGGAAATACGGATAATATACATTATGCACAAGAACCAAATGGAAACTACAAGAATGGAACAAAGGGAAAAGTGTTCAGACTAAAAAGGGTTCAAGGCAAGGACTCATCAACCTGTACATCTAAGAAGTAAAGTTCAGCATTCGGATTAAAACTCAAAGTGGTAGGACGTCATCGCAATATTCGGTGATGATTTTACTAATATTGAGGGAGAATTGTTGCATCTGTTGAGTGGAATAAAGAGTCTACTAAGCAGTGCATATTTCTCTGCCTCATGATGACTGGGTGTTGTGTGAAGTCCTTAGGTTAGTTGGGTTTTAAGTAGTTCTAAGTTCTAGGGGACTGATGACCATAGATGTTAAGTCCCATAGTGCTCAGGACCATTAAGCAGTGCATATGGATCGAGAGTAAACGAAAAAAAAATACCAAACCATTGAGTGTCGGCAGAAAAGATATTTTAGACAACAACAAGTCTGGGGACCACGTGGTAGATAACATTAAGGAATTTTACTAGCTTTGAATCAAAATAGCACATGTTGGATGAACAAAGAGGAAATAAGGAGCAGAGTAACTAGACAAAGAGGGCATTCTACGTGTGACGAAGTAGACCAGTACCAAACACAGGCCTTAATTTGGGGAAGACATTTCTGTGACTGTACGCCCATAGAACTGTTATGTATCGAAGTGAACCATTGACAGTGGAAAAACCGCAAGAGAAAATAATGCAAGTGCTGGAGATATGGTATTAGTGAAGGTCTCTGAATATTAAATGGGCCGATAAGGAAAAAAGTGAGACGTTTCTCCGGATAACCAGCAAGGAATGGAATTTGTGGGAAACGCTGACTACAAGAAGGAATAGCATGACTGGTCTTGTGTTTGGATATAAATAATACCGTTCAGGTACTAGAGGGAACCGTAGAACATACGAATTTTATGGGAAGCCAGCAATTTGAATGCATGCATCAAACAGTTGTGGGTGTTGTGTTCCGTTACTAGAAATGAAAAAACAGGCGTAGATGATGAAATCGTGGTTGGCTGCATTGCACCAACCAGAATGCTTGTGTCAAAAATGCAGTCTTTTCTATTGCTTGTCAATGAAAAGAGAGATGATTTGCGCCTAGTTTGTCTGTGGGGAGTTCTATTGACGATACATTTTTTAGCTGTTTTCAGTTGATGAAAGGGATGTTGAAATCCAATGTTGCCACTATGTACCGTGCCTCTCAGGAGAAAAGTTCGAGCGTGGGCGACTTGTCTTAGAACCACATACTGACGGTAATTGTCCAACATCTCACGTTGTATCAAAGTCAGTCGATTGACCTGCTGTGTGCTACATGAGTCTTTCTTCACTGTGTCTTAAACTTCATTGCTATTCATTTGCTTTTAACGCTCAGGAATCACATTGCTAATCGCTTTAAGTATGCCGGAAGTATTGATTTAACTGTTACAGATATTTTTGTGTGAATATTTCTCAGAAATGAGCAATACCATAGCCTGATATGTACAGGGAAAATATATCAACAGAGCACAAGCACACAAAAAAAAGAAATGCACCAAATGTTTTTAAAAAAATGTCTAAGTAGTAAGTGTTGTCCTAAACATGAATAATCATATAAGTTGAAACGTCCCCTTGGAAAAATTATCAATGACTATGCTGATAAACCTCTTACATTATTTGATTTTCAAACAGCTGAGCAGAACTGAACGTACTCAGACATTTCGCTCTTTACCTATTCTGATCCCCTTAGAAAAATTATACATGACTGTGCTTAAACTGCCACACAATATTTTTTTGCGCAACGCAATCTGACTTTCAATAATCCCTACAAGAGAATGGCCCTGACTAAATTAACCTGTACGTTTCACAAATCACTTATCTCACAAAAATCTTCAGCACACTGGACTCGCATTCGGGAGGACGACGGTTCAATCCCGTCTCCGGCCATCCTGATTTAGGTTTTCCGTGATTTCCCTAAATGGCTTCAGGCAAATGCCGGGATGGTTCCTTTGAAAGGGCACGGCCGATTTCCTTCCCCATTCTTCCCTCACCCGAGCTTGCGCTCCGTCTCTAATGACCTCGTTGTCGACGGGACGTTAAACACTAATCTCCTCCTCCTCACAAAAATCTTCTTCACTCGAACTACTGCAATACAGCGAGTGCCACTACTGCTAGCTAAATAAAAGATTCAAACTACTGAAGTCACTAACTACTGATAGGGATAGTTAGCAAAAGAAAGATTTTGATAAGGAACAAACAATGTATATACCTTAATAGTGTTCAAAAGTCATTATATATATATATATATATATATACATATATATATATATATATATATATATATATATATATCAGTCCATGATATCCAATATTACAAATTTACTCTTTCTTAATGACACACGTCCAGATCGTCCGCTCCCAAAATTCCACCATTTCTTTCCCCACATGCACCACTGCTGGCGGCTCACCTCCAACTTCCCAACGCTACGCGCTGTTAACAGTCAACCGCCCAACACTACAATAGCGAACAACAATGCAAACCAGCCACAGACTGCACACAGCACAGCCAGTGATTTTCATACAGAGCGCTACGTGGCGTTACCAATATAAAAACCTAAACAGCCTACTTACAAAGTCAAGAAAAATAAAATAATTAACACCAGTTTCTAGTTTTTGTGTATGTCTGTTTGTACAAACCATTAGTCCTCCACTCTTGAAAGTTTTGCCTGAGTTGTGTCTTGGAGGGTTTCTGATCTTGTTCAGATGACTGCAGCGTTTCGTCTCGCAAATTCCTGACGAGATTGTCATGTAGCCACAGTGTAGGTGTTCGTAAAAGATCTACCATGTAGCGCAGTAACCACGAACACATAATTCTTGTCTTGTCCTTGAATCTGCTAGAAGTACAATCTTTCATAATTCCTAAGCATGTGGTGCCTTTTGTGACTTCTCCAATAATATCTTCATTCACCGAAAATTTTTCATAATCTCATATCTGTAGCAGGCGATCAGTTACCACCAACCAGAGGTGGGTCCACATTTCTGTTCTAGTCTCTCCAATCTTATAAACCTATTGAACTTCTGAACGCCAAGATCGCAAATTATGCAATTTAAAGCAACGTGCATCGTCGAATTTTCGTCGTCTGCGGATGAATGCCTTACCCCAGGGGTCAAGAGTTCAATTTCATTTATCACCAGGTAAGTTATAATATTGTGTTTATAGGATACTATGTTTTTACGTTCTGCATAGTGCACGGTTTTACATTTTTGAACAGTTAAAACAAGTTGCCAATCATTGCACCACTTTGAAATTTTATCAATGTCTGACTAAATATTTGTACTGTACTTCGTAGTACATAACTGCATCATCTGCGAAAAGTATGAGGTTACTATTAATATTGTCTGCGAGGTCATTAACACACAGCATGAAGAGCAAGGGACCCAACACACTTCAATGCGGGACACCCGAAGTTATTTCTATATCTGTTGATGATTCTCCATCCAAGGTACTGTGCTGCGTCCTCCCTAACAAGCAGTCCTGAATTCAGTCGTATATTTCCTCTGACGCCCAATATGATTGCAGTTTTGATAATAAACGTAGGTGTGGTACTGCGTGAAATGCTTTTCGGAAATCGAGAAATTTTGGATCTGGATTTCCGGAAGGCTTTTGACACTGTACCACGCAAGCGACTCGTATTGAAATTGCGTGCTTATGGAATATCGTCTCAGTCATGTGACTGGATTTGTGATTTCCTGTCGGAGAAGTGACAGTTCGTAGTAACTGACGGAAAGTCATCGAGTAAAACAGAAGTGATTTCTGGCGTCCCCAAGGTAGTGTTATAGACCCATTGCTGTTCCTTACCTGAATAAACGATTTGGGAGACAATCTGAGCAGCCGTCTTCGGTTGTTTGCAGATGACGCTGTCGTTTATCGACTAATAAAGTAAGCAGAAGATCAAAACAAACTGCAAAACGATTTAGAAAAAATACCTGAATGGTGCGAAAAGTGGCAGTTGACCCTGAATAACGAAAATACTGAAGTCATCCACATGAGTGCTAAAGGAACTCGTTAAACTTCGGTTACACGATAAATCAGTCTAATCTAAAAGCCCTAAATTGAACCAAATACCTAGGTATTACAATTACGAACAACTTAAATTGGAAGGCTAACCAAAGACTGCGTTTTATTGGTAGGACACTTAGAAAACGTAACAGACCTACTAAGGAGACTGCCTACACCACGGTTGTCCGTCCTCTTTTAGAATACTGCTGCGCGTTGTGGGATCCTTACCAGATAGGACTGACGGAGTACATCGAAAAAGTTCAAAGGAAGGCAGCACGTTTTGTTGCGAAATATGGGAGAGAGTGTCACAGAAATGATACAGGATTTGCGTTGGAAATCATTAAAAGAAAGGCATTTTTCGTTGCGACGGAATCTTCTCACGAAATTCCAATCACCAACTATCTCCTCCAAATGCGAAAATATTTTGTTGACACCGACCTACATAGGGAGGGACGATCACCAAGATAAAATAAGGGAAATCAGAGCTCGTACGGAAAGATATAGATGTTCATTCTTTCCGCGCGCTATACGAGACTGGAATAATAGACAACTGTGAAGGTGGTTCGATGAACCTTCTGCCAGGCACTTAAATGTGATTTGCAGAGTACCCATGTAGATGTAGATGTACTTGCTCCAGATACCTTATTACGTTTGAGGTCAGAATATGTTGTAAGATACTACAACAAATGGATGTGAAGGATACTGGGCGGTGGTTTTGTGGATCGCTTCTGCTGCCCTTCTTGTAACGAGCGTGACGTGTCTTTCTTGCAGCTACTGGTCAAAGTTTTTTGTTCGAGGGATGTACTGGGAAGTTGTAACTCGGTTACGTCCACCAGAGGATGATAGTGTTATCAAAAAGGACTGCAAAAAGGTTACGTGATACTTTGCCTTCTTGTCGGTCATATCTACTTTTTCCATTTACTCGGAACCTGGACAAAATGTATAGAACAGTGCCCTCCTTGCCCGCAGGTCGATATCCCGGTGCGGGCGTAATCTGGCGCGGCACTATCAGTCTGTTTACAGCGGTTCGGCGCGGCGTGGGCAGCACGGCGGGCAGACGGCGCGACCAGCCAGCTTGGCTGCCTGTGACGTCACGGCAGCAGTCACGGCGGCAAGATGGCGTCCAAAGGACTCAACTTTGACGAGGTGAGTCGCTCGAAATACCAGCCAGGCGCGCAGGGCGTCTCTGAGGCGTACGGCAGCTGTTCTGGCCCCGTCCTTCGCGCCGATATCGACCGCGGCTGCGGCCGCGGCGCCGCTCCAAAACAACGCCGGAGTTCGATGAACGCCGCGAGTTGTGCCACGCCCTGGCCGCCGCTCTCGCGCCACACAAAGTCTTTGCGGTTCATGTCTCGTCGAGGATATCTCCCTCCTGACTGCCGAACATGTCATTATAAAACACAAGGATTTCGGTTACAAAACAAGTTCGGCACTTGGCAGCGTGAATGCCGAACCGGTGGCCCCCCAGTGCCTACTTTTTACGCAGTAGTAGCGATTGATTGTGTGTAAAATTAACGATGGTGTCAGTTTACTAATTTTTTTTCTTTTAACTGTGCTATACTGCAGAGAGAAAGTAAAACAACGAAATGACCCCGATCTCCCGCAAAGATAATTGTGTTCCGCAGAGTAACATAATTGTTGTTTCCCTGTGACATTCTACTCATGTACCGACTACGTCATAGATGATCTTGTACATAATCTTCCCACAGCTTGGGGCCACAGTTATATAATACTGCTTAAATGAAAGTTCCGCCATTTTACTGTCTATACTGTTTGTTCTGCTATACACTCACAATTTCGACGTTTGGCTATTTTCAAGTACCACTGCCTTCAGAATAATCAGACTTTTGTAAACTAAGTCATCGTGAAAATATATTAAACGTGGTTATATAATGCAGGTGTCGCAGTATATAAATGAGGACATATTTAAAAACTGTCCGAATATGTTCTCATTTGCACACTGCGACACCTACATTATATTACCAAGTTCAATATATTTCTACGCGACTTCGTTTGCGGAAGTCTGGTTATGCTTAACATTGTCGTAGGCCTACTCGGAAGTCCGAAATCATGGTTGTACAATAGGATAAACAATATATACAGTCAAATGGTGGAACTTTCATTTAAACGCTATGTCAGGGGTAGTCAACCTTCTTTACCTACCGACCACTTTCGTGTCTCTTTTGGTAGTAAAATTTTCTGACCGACCACTGGTGTCTTACTAACTGTAATTTATAAAGTAGGGAAGTTACTTCACAAAATTTATAAAGCAGAGTTAAAGCCAGTTAAACACTATAATAATAGTTACTTAACAAATAATTTATCTCAAAATTGTATGAAAATCTAATTAAAATGTTTTTAAAATCCCTACAACCTACCATGGAAGCTGGAAAAACCACGTGTTGGCTTTAGGGGCCAGGTTGAGTACCACTGTGGCATGTGATCTCAGTTTGAAATTGTAGTGCAGTTAACAATATATTGTTACAGAATGATACGTTTATTATTGTGGAAACAAGAAATTGAAGTATTTTAAATGTACGTTAATTTCCACGGCCTCAGAGTATAATACTATTTTTGACGCTTCACCACAGTTAGTCAAGAACATTATACTTCCTAATAAAGATACAAGCTTGACTATGCTTTGTTCACGACTAATCCGCTTCTTTTGTTTAGCAGCATTGCCCTGCTAAAATACGATCCACATAGATACTCCTCCTCTAACCAGCAACGACTCGTTAAATGTTTTTCTAAATTATTGGGTAATAGTTAACAACTTATTTGTACTTGTAGCTCCCAATATAATTTATTATCAAGCTAAACAGAAGTAATTAAGATTACATTAACCAAAATAGTGACTTTCGTAGTCCACCGTTATTCTATAAGAAAGCCTGTGACATAACGAACTCTGTTTCTTGCATCTCACTAATACCGCACGGAAACTGATTTCTCCATATTTTATAACCTTTTCTTTTTAGCTCTGTATTGCCTTTAGCAGTCGTTGTCACTTAATCATTATGTCTTTGCTAATACTGCACCGCTAGAACTGATGCCCAAGCCAAGTGTCACATCCATGCCTCAACTTCGGAGCAGCTCTAGAAGTTGGACATTTGGCCACGAGATGGCAGCGCAATCCGGTTAGCAGCGTATCTGCCACTAGCGACTAGCAGAGCATTTCCTCTACCTTGCGCGGTAGTTTCGCCTCTTGAGAGAATTCGTTAGTGCCGTTCACTGTGTCCATTGGTCTTGATGCAATGCAGATCTAATCCAGATTGCTCCATTTTCTGTGCCGTTCGTCTCTAAAGCCATAGGGAACTTGACTAACACCAAGCGGCCTGCTCTTAATCATTGAAGAAGTCGATAACGTGAGATTACGTCGACCGTTTTAGTATAGAAAAACAAGAACGAAATGACATTCCTGTGGGATAAAGCTGATTCTGATTTACTGGTAAAATTTTTGAGAGAAAATACAATAAAGGGCACGATCAAAAGGTTTCCATGTGAATGCGCTGATACAGTGTGTATGCAACCTAGCGGGACTCCAATCCGGGTATGTAATCACCGACACATCGAATGAAAACTTTTCAACTTTTCGATCACCGCTTTTAAGTGTAAGACGCGGTCGAATAAAAAATGTTCCTTCGAACTATTAATTGAGTTTACCGTTGTTGCACTTCTTTTAAACGGCTATTAAATTTTTCTCGCAGTAGTACAAAAGCTGAATACATTAGAATGCACCAGTGTTTAAATGAAGAGGTTTATCTTTGAATTACTGCTGTCAGCTACGAAGTGTACCACGCAAAAAATGAAACTTAAAAAAAAAAAAAAAAATTAGGAGAAGAGGACGCTGTGCAGAAGTAACGACGTTACCTGGATTTTTTCTAGAAAAGCAGTACAGCGAAGAGTTTCTAAAGATACAGTTAAAGGCTGGAAAGGCAATCCACCAGTTAAAAGACAAACCAACGGTGTGGTCGGGACCCGAAAGCGACTTCTGTCCTGGTACGACATAAATCCTAACTCGTAGTAAAAGGCTTAATGTTAGTGAGTGGCAGCAGAATGTACCGCTACATTTCATACAATTTAAAGATACTTATACACGTAACTGAAGACAATGGTTCGCTTCCCAAACAAATCGTGCGAATATTGCTTAGTAATAAAATGTTTACCAGTACGTGTACTGAAGGTCGGACGTAGTCGTCAACAACGTACCATTGTGGCTGCAAGACTTGAGTTCACTGTGCTTTCTGCATCGTTTGGCCGCCTTCAAGACGAAGGGCGAATCTAACACGAGCTGTCATCCAGTTCCTCCCTGTCATCACCATTCCAACAAACTGAGGTAGAGGTGACTTTGTTGTTGGGTGATGTGTAAGCAGTTGCCATTTTATTTCACCAAGTACAGACATTCTCAACGCTTCACTATGAAATGCGTGGAAGAGAGTACTTACTATTGTAGCACGACTCTGTGCGAGCTGTCATTATCCTGGTTTTACCGTACCATCTTCCCGGGGTGCATACATAGCGGCTGGACAACATTCGTAGTTTACGTCCTGAAATAATGTTCTTGAAATTTTTTAAGCCGATGCACGAGAGGTATATGGCGACATCCTCCGAACATTTCTGTCACACTACTCGCTCAGTCAAAGAGGCCCCTTCCCACCCTCACCGTCTTCCTTGGTCTGTACTCGATGCCCCCTGTTAGTCTGATCTGACACACGTCCATACACTTGACCTGTATACGACGGGTGGTGATAAAGTTTTAGTTTTCACCTCGAAAAATCAAGCTGCATCCGTAATACTTGTGGATAGTGTTCGTCCGTCTCTACATATTTATCCTCCAAAGAAGACATTTTTCCCTAAGATAAATGGCTTGGCGCTGTCCTTGTTTGTAGAGGTCTGCAATTTGATTATACAGAAAATGTTTCACATAAAAAAACACCTTGTCATAAGCGAGTAAATCTCTGTCATGGAATGTTTTCTTCATCTAAGGAAAAAGTCATTGGTGTAAGACAACATTTTATACCTTAAGAAAGCAGCATGTGTTACCACACTGCGCAATCATATTAAAGCACTTTTTCGAAACCCCATAACTGTCTCCCAGTGCGACGATTAAATTTGGAATCTGGCTCAAGGACGCTTGAACCTTCATCTGCACTGCCCTGCGACGTCATCCTTGGATTCAACGGTGGTTCAAACACATACGAAAGAAAGGGTAGATCTGAGAATTTCATGTGGCTTGTAATGTGGGTTAATGATATCCCATTAGCACTAAATTTCACCACAGTGCTGCTGTGGACATAAGGTCGCCACACACCACCTTACCCACATTTCACACCTTCCTTTGACGCCACTGCGATGGAAGTCAGAACCATGACGCCCAGCCTTTAAATCACACGGTTTCCTTGTAAGTGGCTGAGGAAAACATTTCAGACACACCATCGCGTAGAAACGACACGAGAAGGCCTCAGGGGGCGGCATAAAGACGTCAAAGAAAGCACCCCTTTCCTTGGGACGTTGATTCTCACACACATCGTGGTCAAAAACGGCAGTTTGCAGTGCAATCTTTGATACTGTTGACATCTCCCCCACGCTTCAGCCGTTCTCTAAGGACATCGTGGGCTAGCGTCCCTAACTGAACGTCATCTCACCCCTTTGGCATGCAGTGCGCTGGTGTACAGACTGGAACCACAAGGACCGTTCATGACCATTCGACGAAATTCAAATTAATCCGAAGCAGTAAAAGCGACTTGTGCTTCACTCTCGTATGGAGTGATCACTGAGGGGTGCGACAATGACACACTTATGAATAAACCAGCGAAGTGTCTTTTTAAGGCTACGTTCACAGTAGCACCGACAGCGGTCGTCCGACACTGTCGCCAAAGCTTCCCCAGTAACATCAGCCGACAGCGTGGACGTAGTGCGTCCGATGTTATTCGTCAGCTTTTTCAAGGTCAAGGAGGCTAGGTTAGAATCTGTTCTATGTATGAAGGAGGTTAGATTTTAACCTCTCAGGGAGTGGTGGATACCACAGCGCCTCTGTCCTTCGATAAGAGTGCTGCATAGTGACTTCTGTATTAAAGAGGCACCAAGTGTATGTGAATGAGCTTTCGTGTCTCGTAAAGAACGAGTCTGCTCCGTTACTTTCTGTCCTCAGTTACCAGAATAACCAGACAAGTTTTACGGGATGATGGGAGAAACGTTCTGCTACATACTCGAGATAACCTTGAAAAGCAAGCTATAAACACTCTGTTTCGCTGTAATTATTTAAAGTTGTGCAGACGTACGTCAATTAACCTTCAGTGATTGTCATTTAGCACACGAGTGAAAGACAAGCATACAGTAGAGCATAAGATACTCTGAAAACCTGAAGCACTTAAAAGTGGAAATACATACCGCACCCCACATTTGGAAACCACTTCATATTAACAGGATCACTATTCTACTGGCATAAAACGCCAGTAAGCAGTAATAATGATTTATAGACAACTGATGACAAACTATCACAAAAAAGATCCAGTACAGTAGCTATAAGCACATAAGATACGCTACCCTTCTCGCTTGAACAAATTATTTTTTGTCCGCGTGGTCTAGGGCGTCTTGAACAGTTTGCGCGGCTCTCCCCATCGAAGGTTCGAGTCCTCCCACGGGCATGAGTGTGTTTCTTGTCCTTGGTGTAAGTTAGTTTAAGTTAGATTAAGTAGTGTGTAAGTCTAAGGACCGATGACCTCAGCAGTTTGACCAATAGAAGGTTACCACAAATTTCCAATTTTCCAAATTATTTTTTGAGTTTGTAACCTATGCCTAAAATTTCCATTAAAGATTTTGCCTATTTGAGTTTTTGAATAAACCTGCGGTTTCAGTCCATAGATTCCGAACTATAACCCGATTATGATATTTTCATCCACAGTTTGCAACGAACTCACTCTTTCTTGTTCTAAATTTACCAGTCTCTCACGCTTCATATTTCGCGTGCGAGAATATCAGTCGATTTGACCGAATAAGACAAACTGATTGGAATTTTATCGATTGTCACCCGAAGCGTTCGGGAGATAAGATCGGCTATACTGAGACTGTGCACATACTGGCTTGAAAATATCGGCCGTCTTCGGCCGACGTCGGTCTTCAGCGGACTCGACCGTTATCTGAGTCATTGTGAACGCAGCCGAACGGAACTCAGTTCGACAGCAACCCCGGTGGTACCCCACTCCCTCCTCCCCTCCCCCAATCAATTCCTGAAAATTTTAAAAATATGACTTTACAGATTAAACCTTCGAAATAATGCTAGGTGCCTACAGGAAGGTAACTGGCAACGAAGGTGCGACAAGTGGTTGCCGACCTGGAGGCGCCTAAAATTACTCCGAAGGTTTTTTCTGTAAAATCATATTTTTAAAATTCTCAACAAATGGGGCGGGTGCCACCAAGGCTCTTGTCTAACTGAGGAGGGGGCAGGGGGTGGCTTAAACCAATTTTTTCCATGAATGTGTCATTGTTATCCCTCTCTGGTCACACCACACAAGGGCGTGAAACAGAAATACTGAAATATCATAAGACATCTTTCCTACTTTGGATCACATTCAAATTTGGTCTAATAGTTTTGAACGGTCCCTTGTGGTGCCACCCTATACACCAGAGCAAAAATTTCAGTCACATTGCACTCCAGAGGGGTGAGATCACATTCAATGGGGTCGATAGCCCACGTTGCCCTTTATTGTATGATTATATGATAGCGGAACAAACACTGGTAGCAGTTACTTCTGTAAAATATCTGGGAGTATGCGTGCGGAACGATTCGAAGTGGAATGATCACATAAAACTAATTGTTGGTAAGGCGGGTACCAGGTTGAGATTCATTGGGAGAGTCCTTAGAAAATGTAGTCCATCAACAAAGGAAGTGGCTTACAAAACACTCGTTCGACCTATACTTGAGTATTGCTCATCAGTGTGGCATCCGTACCAGGTCGGGTTGACGGAGGAGACAGAGAAGATCCAAAGAAGAGCGGCGCGTTTCGTCACAGCGTTATTTGGTAAGCGTAATAGCATTACGGAGATATTTAGCAAACTCAAGTTGCAGACTCTGCAAGAGAGGCGCTCTACATCGCGGTGTAGCTTGCTGTCCATGTTTCGAGATGGTGCGTTTTTGGATGAGGTATCGAATATATTGCTTCCCCCCACTTATACCTCCCGAGGTAAAATTAGAGAGATTCGAGCGCGCACGGAGGCTTTCCGACAGTCGTTCTTCCCGCGAACCATACGCGACTGGAACCGAAAAGGGAAGTAATGACAGTGGCACGTGAAGTGCCCTCCGCCACACACCGTTGGGTGTCTTGCGGAGTATAGATGTAGATGTAGATGTAGATGTAGATGAAGACTGACGAGTCAAGGAGATGTAAGCAGCATCAAAGATTGTCAACAACTTCTTCCTGTTGCTCACAGTCGTTTTTAACAGCTAAATATGGGGGAATCAACATCCCAAGGAATGGGATGGTTTCTTTGATGCCCTTATGCCACTCGCTGAGACCATTCGTGTCGAGTATGCGCGGTTGTGTGTCCGAAATGTTTTACTCGACCACTCATAAGAAAAACACGTGATTTCCAAGTGAGCGTCGCGGTTCTGACCTCCATCGCAGAGCGTCAAAAGAAGGGACAAAATGTAGGTACGAGGGGCTCTAACGAGCTTCCTACAGTGTGACTCGTCCACGGCGCCCTTGGGCAGAATTGTGGTTACATTTAGTGCCATCGGAACCATTAACCCACTTTACACGTCACATGAACTTCTGAGCTCTGGCCTTTTTTTCGCATGTCTTGACACCTTGCTGTCTGAATCATCCGTGATCGCCAGGGTGGCGCCACAGAGTGTCACGCATTTGAAACATTGCAGAGGAAGGTTATAGGCACCTTCGAGCCGAATTTCAAACTCATTCGCCGCAATTGGAGACAACAAGTACGGTGTTTCGAAAAAGTGATCTTTTAATTCTGTTGCGCAGTGTATATGTATGCCGTGCAGACCGACCTGGAACGTTTCCCTGTAGCAAAAAGCAGATGATTGGGCAGTTTCCTGCGACGCTTTGTCTTCGTAGACTCCCGTAACCTCGTCCAGAGATTTCAGTAGCACCCTAATGTGACGGTCTGCTTCTTCAGAGTATAATCTCAACTTCAGGTTGGTTGATGACAGTGGTGTCTCCAGCAGGGGTAGTGAATCAGCTTGTTTACACACCCACCTTTGCTCCTTTGTGTCGGAGTCATAGTGATTCACCCAACACTCATCCGAGCTGATTAAGCAGCTGAATAAGTCATCTGTATTGGCTTCACACAGCTCCAACATTTCACTGTGTTAGTTCCGTGGTTTCTTGAATGGATGTGGGCAGTCGTAGAACCCAACATGGAGCGAAGTTTGTAGGTTGAAAATATCGTAAGTATGTTGAAGACTGATCCGTGACTAATTTTCACTTTTACCACTATCGTTTCGATTGTGATAAACGGATCACTGGGCATCAAGTCGGCTGCAGTCTTCAGGTGCAGTGACGCTCTTAATGGGGTTAAAACAAGGTCCATTTGTGAAAATCTCCTCTCGCATTGGCTGGTGGATATTGGTGCGCAGTGAATTGAGAAGCTGGATATTTCTTTTCTTCTAGGAACTCTCGCAAACCTCTGATTACTTTTCTTTCAGGAAATCTTACTCTTTGAAATATTTTTTTTGTTTTTTTTTTTTTTGTTTTTGTTTTGTTTCTTTCTCATCAAATTTACTGCTGGATTGTCAGGCGAGTAAGAAGGATCAAGTACTTTAGTATATGAATAAACATCATCTTCAACTCTTAAAATTTTTTCCGCCACTCGCTTTTATAATGTTTCATAAAATGATGATGGTCAGTGGAACTAGTCTAGCAGTACACCTCTTGTCATTTACTTTCTGAAAAGAAATCCCCGTAAATTACAGATGTTCCTTTGCTCTGAGAGCTTCATTATAATATGGACTTCTACTTACCTTTCTCTCTTCATATACTTTGAATTGTGTTTTAATTTTTTTGGTAGCAGTATGAAGAGTGATATAACGAGCCTGCAGTTTAGGTTAGACAACTGTAACGCGTCGCACATTAGACCCAGATCACACGTAGTCAGTTCTGCCAGTTTTCTTTAGAAGACCTTCATACATTTTTCTGCTAGTGTTTTCTCTTATCAAATCACTCTTAGTACTAGTAAAATGCGAAACTAGTGCCTCATAAATTCTCCAAACTGCTGAAACACTGCTAAAGCTATGGGCAACCCATCGAGTACCTACGACTCTGCCAGTTTTAAGAATTTTTGTTTAAAGTTCTTCTGCCTGCCTTCTTAGTTCCCTAGAATTTTTGGGCGACTGATGGTAAAGGGTCTACAGCTTATCCAAGAAAGATTTAAAATGATTTATTTTTGTAGGGAGACTTTATACCATCACCAAGAGATAAATCTAGCTTATGTCTCGCACAATGCCATTTTAAAATTTGTGGGAAAGCTTCTTTCAGTAAAGCGACTGTACTTTCCTTTTTCCACAGTAGAACTGCCCCTCAACCAGTAGCCACATAAAAGAGATTTTCATTGAAAAACTCTTGGTCAAAACCTGAATAAATTATTCATTATAGCGTTGTATATACCTTCAGCTGTCGTGCATTCTATTTCAGACAGATCTAGGAATACATTAGTTGGCACCGAAATGCCAGGTAGCATCTTTCGAAGGTAAATAATCAATGACGACAATTGGCTGATGGTTAAACTTTCATGAATCGTGAAGGAAATTTTGCGGTGTTATTCAGTTATATTTTTGCTGGCTTTCATTTCTGCAGGAATGTGACTTAATATGTTGACACATGCAAACTTGGAATGAAGAATAAGACCCACGTTCACTTCATTTAGTTACAGAACGTCAGTTTCAGACTCAATTTCTTTCAACGAATAATCCCTTTTGCAACTTTTTAGGCAGTATTGAAAACGTTAGATGTTAACGGCTTGTAAATCACCAGTGCTTTAACACTGATAGAATCCAAAGATTTTTCACTTGCTGGAGAGAATATTTTCAAAGCAGCTTTAGGTGCTGAACTTCCTTGTGTTTAAAGATTTTCTTTCGGAGAGATGTCATCTGCACTGTTTCGCTTTCTCCAAAACATGATACTGGAATTGTTGACCACTGTTGGGAAAAACTCTTCCATGTTTACTTCTTTGTAGCCCCAGTGTCCTAACTTTCTTCCAACTTTGCATGTCGTTTTCTTGCTTTTTACTACCAACCACTCATTTTTGTTACAAAAATCTTCTTTTAGTTTCCTTGTTCAACAGTTAGAAAGAACACAATCGAC
Source organism: Schistocerca piceifrons (assembly GCF_021461385.2). Classification (NCBI taxonomy): domain Eukaryota; kingdom Metazoa; phylum Arthropoda; class Insecta; order Orthoptera; family Acrididae; genus Schistocerca; species Schistocerca piceifrons. Next base: position 661,220,160 of record NC_060138.1, read on the forward strand.
ACTATTTACAGAAGTAGGTCAACACGTTAATGGCACTTTTGCAGTACACGCGGTTTCATTTCAACCACCTTTTATTTTAGTTTCATCATCTCTGCGATTTTCATCACCACCTCCTAAAAGTTTATCTTTTTATTCGCTGGGAATGAGAAATAATGCGTTATCTTACTATTCATTTCGGCTTTGAAACTTAACACTTCCACACTCCGCCGTAACCTCATCAACACTGAGCACGGAAGTGAACGAACGACACTATATTACTGTATAACAATGAAAGCAGTGCCTTCTCGAAATGTATTTTAAAATCTGTCCGCATAAGACTATTATTTATTTTAGTGCCCCATAACATTCGTATGTGGATCGATTTCAATAATATTGATAGTTGGATATTCTATTCACGTTTAGAAAAGGCTGAGGGATTGGCTTCCATGACATCTAAAAGGAATGCAACACACGACTTCTTTTGCTAATAATACCATTGACGTATGATTTTTTTGTCTTTTAATATGAATAAAATGTAGCTCATTTTCCCCTCTGAGGATTCAAAAAGTTAAACTGCGAGTAACCCAGAAAATCAAAACTCATAGAAGCTTCCTGACTGCTAGACCTAAACTCACACTGTTACTCCCAGGCCTCTTGTGCCATGACTGACTCCAATCGTGGCTGAGTAGTAGTTGAATAGTTCGCTGAGTTCAGGAACACACATTTGAATAGTAACTTGTTAATAACCATAAAAAGTATATCTACTAATAATACTCAGTTTAAGAGGGTCCTAATTTAGGATTTGTTGGTGGCCAACCCCTTCAACATCACTGATGAATTTCTTAGCCGAACGGAGTGATATGAACAGGTCATTAATTATAACTAATAATGACAGTATTGCATGCAACTCACTTCAGTACAAATTCTGTCCAGTAATTCGACCATTGTAAACAATTGTTGTAATTTTTTTCTATTTTATGTTGCATGGCTGCAATAGACTAAGCATTATCACAAGTATTAAATATCTACCTTTTAAATCAAAATTTGTTTAAATGTTTTGACTTCGTTGTATCCAAGAGTACCATGTCAGTTGATCTGTGAAATATACATTAGCATCAGTAACTATAGCCTAGAACTCTTCCATTTGGTCCGTGTTTGCACCAAAAAAAAAAAAAAACAATATTGGGATTGTGAGTCAGCCTTGATGCAACACACTTTTTGTTGTTTGTTTTCTTATTTATTCCCCAAATTAGTTTCAGCGACAAATACTGCAATCATCAGAGGGTTCTTTAAATTTAAAACATGCAGAAAGTAGCATAGTTATACAAACACTTAACACATTATTACATTTTTTTGTTTGCTTTTTGAAAATAGCTTTCGTTGGATACTTCCATTCCACATTACTTATTGTACGTTATAGCATGTTTTTAAGAGTTGTTGTCGCTGTTTGCGGCATCTTTTCTGTGCTTTTTTTGTTTCCGTTTTTCTCGGCATATATCACGTCATCTTCAACTGTGTGAGTGGCTGTTAGTAAACAAATACTAAAATGTGAAATTAGCTTTATAGCGTTATACGCTTGGGAGAGCGGTATTGTTGTGGATACGGTTTTGGTGTGTACTAGGCTGTTATTTAGTTTGTCGTGTACTCACGTTCGTTGGACGACATGCACCTAATCTTATACACAAAAAATCAAAACTTACGCGCTTTGTTTATGACCCCAAACATTATACCATCTTTCTGTTCGCGTGTATAGCGAGAAATGTATCGCATGTTGAGAGAGTGCTGTGAAAACTGTCGTGGGAGTTCTGACGACTTCTGTTCCTTATTTATGTCTTTGTGTGTGATGGGGAAGTGGTTCTGTTGCGTGTGTGTGCTTTCTGTTCTGCGCCCTGAGTCAGTTCTCTCAGAGCGCTAAAGAGTGTGTTGGTGCAATGTGTTGTATTTTCGTTTATTACGTTTTTCCCTTGCCCTATAGCCTTTTGAATGTAGTAATTTTCTTATACCGTTAGTTGTCGGTATAGACTGTTACTGTATTCCAGGATCTATAGATCGCTTTCGATGTTAGTCGGTGTATGGTTTTTGATCTTTAGGTGTTCTGCGAAAGTTGAAAGTGTGCTTTTATTCTTTAGAACTCTCATATGCTCTATGTACCTTATTCGGAGGAACATAAAGACTCTCTTAAAAAGCATCACACACACCCTGACACAGAACCAGACAAAAAGAATGACACAAAAGAACCCTAAAGCTTCATTCTTAAGAAGCCTGCCAAAGGTCCACAAATCTCTCATCCCAATGGTGGATTTCACAAAAGCCCCATCTTACTTACTAGGAAGACACACGTACACATTTCTACAGAAAACATACACAACAAACAAACAACAGAAGCCCCAAAAACACGGGAATCATAATAAAGAAAATGAAGGATATCAACACCCTTCCAACAGCAAAACTGGTATATTTTGACACTATATCCATGTACACACACATACCCACAGGAGAAACTATAAACATTATAGAACAACAGCTAAATTGCAAGAAATTCCCAGATATACTATTCTATTACTTGAGCCTTCGTCCCGCAGTATGCACAGGATCGGCACTGTTACAATAATCGCATTTGGCATGGGTAATTCCTGTCACCATCCCGTACCCTCCGGGACGGAATCAGTGTACCCCAGCTGTCTGCATCTAGAGTAAATCACGAAATAGTGCGAACGTGTTTCAAATGTCTTCGAGTCGTGTAACTGAGGCGGGACGTGGGGACCAGCCCGGTATTCACCTAGGGGGATGCGGAAAACTGCCTAAAAGCAACATCCTGGCTGGCTGGCATACCATCCCTCGTCGTTAATCCGGCGGGCGGATTCGATTCGGAGCAAGTGCGCCTAACCAAGTCCAGGAAGCAGCGCATTAGCGTTCTCAGCTAACCTGGCGGACAATAAATTACCAGACATACAAATACATGAAATATCATCCGTTCTTAGGCTAAACACAGACCAAAACTCCTTCACTTTCAACAACAACTTCTATTTGGAACAAGAGGGGCTATTCATAGGGTCCACCCATCAATGAAACCTTAGCCAACATTTTCTTGGATCATATAGAAAACACAATATTCGGCAACGTTTAGTAAAACTAGTAGGGTACAAAATAATCTACTGGTACCGATATCTGGATGACACAATCTGTCTTGTAGATGAAACACAAAAAAGGATAGAAGAGTTACACAGTAACATCAACACAATACACCCACAAATCAACTTTACAATGGAAATAGAAAAAAAAAAAACAAGAAAAAAAATTTCGTGGATCTTACAATCACAAGAAATAACCACCAACATGAATTCTCCATCTACAGAAAACCCACGTCCACAAGCAATGCTATCCATAGCTCATCCAATCACTTGACAGGGCATAAATATGCCAGCTCGACACACATGCTCCACAATATAAACAGCACACCTCTTAAAGCTGAAAACTACACACAGGAACTAAATATAATCAAACAAATTGCTGTTGAAAACGACAAAAAGTAGACATCATAATTAAACTCAAGAACAAGGTAAAAATGAAGTATATAAATAGCAGACACCCACTCAAGAGCACAACCAACGGATCTGAAAACGTAGAGGCAGAACACGCAGAAAACACAGCAGACCACATCACATCAGGAAAAGAGACAAATGGTACACACTAACATACAATAACAAAATATCACATAGAATTGGAAACATCTTGAGAAAGCAACGGATCCTAGTAACATTCAGAACCAGCAACACATTTCAAAAAAGGCTAAGACGAGACAGAAGAACCTCAGACAAATTCAGCTATGCTGGAGTGTACCAACTCACATGAACCCCCATCAGGCCCAGTACATAGGACAAAGAAGCAGAAATTTCCGAAGGAGGTACAGAGAGCACACGAGAACTCTAAAGAGTGACAGCACACTTTCAACTTTCGCAGAACATCTAATGACCAGGTACTGTAACCCCACTAATATCGAAATCGATCTACACATCCTGAAACACAGCAACAGCCTATACCGACCACTAACAATAGAAGGAAGGTACTACAGACAAAAGACTACAGTGGAGGGGCAAAACGTAATAAACGAAAACACAACACTTTGCTACAATACACTCTTTACCGCTCTGAGAGAACTGACCAGGACACAGAGCAGAAATCGCACGCACGTAACAGAACCATTTCCTCATCACACACAGAGACATACATAAGGAACAGAAGACGTCAGAACTCCTGCTATGGTTTTCATAGCATTCTCGCAACATGTGATACATTTCTCGCAACACACGGGAACAGTAAGATGGCGTAATGTTTTGGATCATGAACAAAGTGCGAAAGTTTTGTTTTCTGTGTATAAAATTAGCTGCATGCCGCCCAACGAACTTAAGTAATCAACAAACTAAGCAACAGCCTAGTACACACCAAAACTGTATCCACAGCATACCGCAATTCCAAGAGTATAACGCTGACGTACGTAATTTCACCTTTTAGTATTTGTTTTTTAACAGCCAGTCACACAGTTGCAGGTGACATGATGTATGCCGAGAAAAACGGCAGCAGAGAAAAGCACAGAAAAGGTGCCGCAAACAGCGGTAACAGTTCTTAAAAACATTCTATAACGTACAATAAATAAAGTAGTGTGAACGTATCCACAGAAAACTATTTTCAAAAACCAAACAGCAAAAATGTAATAAAGTGTAAAAGTGTTTGTGTAACTACGCTATTTTCTGTGTGTTTTAGATTTAAAGAACCCACTGATAATGGCGATATTTGTCGCTGAAACACGTTTGGGGAATAAATATGTAATACATTAGCATATTAGTTTTTCTTTGTAAATATTTGTTGTCTATTCTTATTATCTGACACTTTCTACTTCCCGAAGGATTTTCTTCCTAAAGATCTATTAGAACGAAAAGTATATCTCATCACCTATTATTTACTACCAATATTTTCCTACAGCTTAAATCTATTTCTTCGAGAATGTTATCATTTTAGATTATCTCACTTTTTTCCTAGGACGACGAATGCTACCAAGGTGTTTTGATTTTTTTCTGTATGTTTTCCCTCTATTACCAAGCCCAAAGTCAGAACTGCCTCCAAGTGCCCTCAGCTTTCCTAAAACCAAACAGATCGTAATCTAACAGGTCCTCAATACTCTTTTCCATTCTTCGTGCTTGTAATCAGCTTTGACGTATGAGACGTTAAACTGCTTTTGTGATAGTTCTTGCACTCATCTTCCTTGGTATATTTGAGACTCTGCGGACGATACTTTTCCGAGAGTGTAGCGATCTATCTCCACGCTCAAGCATTCTACACAGCCACTTTAACAGTCGTTGGTTGCCAATGATTCAGAAATTACGAAGGAATGTTACCAATGCCTTCTGCCTTACTATACGGGAAGTCATCTATAAACTCTGTTAAACTCTGACTCTGAGGCCGATGTCCTCGAAATCGATTTACATGTTTTCTTTTATCACTTTAGCATTTGCTACCTTTACTGTGAATATTATTTTCTTTACGATTTGTTCAGATTTTTCTTGCGAGCATTTGGCTTTAGCTTCCGGGCAATTCCTATTAATTTCATTTCTAAGTGACTTTAATTCTGTGTTTTCTGTTTGCTTGACCAGTTTTGTATTCCATTGTTTCCTCGATCAAATGAAGTCTTAAATTAACTCAAGGTTACAAGGGATGGTTGGTATTGTTCACGAGACAATTGATGACGAGTAAGCAGAGTTGCACAAATGGCCACCAGCTGATTTTTTTGATTTTGGCGTAGAGGATACGGCACCTATACACTCGATTTTTGAACCTCCCCCACTGCATGAAAATTTTGAACGATGGTGGAATGAGCACAGTTTATCACATTTGCCTGTTCTGGGGTACACTGACGTGGATCATTGCGGATTCATGCTCTTAAAAGCCGGCCGGGGTGGCCGAGCGGTTCTAGGCGCTACAGTCTGGCACCGCGCGACCGCTCGGGCATGGATGTGTGTGATGTCCTTAGGTTAGTTAGGTTTAAGTAGTTCTAAGTTCTAGGGGACTGATGGCCATAGTGCTCAGAGCCATTTGAACCATGCTCTTAAAAGGTCTTCTTCAAATTGCGAAGGTTTCCCTGAACGTGGAGAGTCACAAACGTCAAAATGATTCTCCTGAAAACAAGGAAATCATTTTCTTGTCGCGCTCTGTCTAGTGGCATTACACCCACACGCAACGCAAATGAGTCCTTCATCAGGCATGGGTGTGTGTGTTGTTCTTAGTATAAGTTAGTTTAAGTTGTGTGTAAGTCCGATGACCTCAGCAGTTTAGTCCCCTGGGAATTAATAAAAATTTGAAGAACATGTCAGAAATGTTCCGATTACTCCATTGGGCATTTCATTTTCTAACATCCATAGCTCCACTCATTATCTTCAAACGACAAAACCACAATATGTTAATTCAAACAGCAACAGTGAACTGCAAATATGAAAGATAGTCGGTAGATAAACCCATAGCAACCGGAATACCAACATGCAAAACAAAAACGCTACGAACTCATGCAGCAACCTATTGGTAATAAGGGATAAAGCGAAACATGGAAACCTCGTGGCATATTAAAACTGTGCCGCAGCCCGGGACATAAACCGGGAACATTGCAAGGCTCCTAGTTCGAATTCTAGTCCAGCACACTGTTACAACGTACCAGAACTTTCGTGACAGGCTACGTTGCTCTACAGAGTGAAACATTCTAACTGAATAGGAAGCATCACTGAGGCTTTGCAGCCTAACGAGATGGTAACCGGTATTAACTGCTTACATCTACAAAGCACCACATTCAATCCAGAGTAGCGGCTAGAAATTCTGTCATGTGTCTCTAGATTGTCCCTTCCGGACAGTTCCTGACAATTTCAACATGGATGCGTCCTCGGTATAAACGGTAGTGCAGTTGGCGGTCGTGGCAGTTGCCTTGCCGCACGCCAGAGTTGGATGCCGCCCGAAGAGAAACACCGGGAAGCCACGCAAAGTTCACGTGGCGCTTCTCCACCAGTGACGTAATCGCGGCGACAGTCGCGTGCCGGACGCATTAAAGAACTCGAACGGAGCGCCTGTTTGTCGGTCGAAGACCGCAACCTCTGGCCGTTCTCCGTATCCCCTGTCATTAAGTGAACCAAGCTCTCCCCTTAGATCCGCTCCTGAAACATTGAAGTCACAATCTCTACTGCGCATCAATAAAGGAAACAGAAACAAAACGGAAGTCTGCCTTACACAACCGCACACTCTCATTCTAATAGTAACTGCTTGTGGTGTAAGAATTAGTCCCAAAGCAGAATCATTGAGAAGAATGTTCCATTTGGTCTCCACGTGGCAAAACGTGGGAATTCTTTGCATTACCGTCTTGAAATGAATCATAACATTAGTGGAATACCGATATTACCTTCGATTTGTTACTCTGATCAGCCAGGATAATACGCTACTGGCCATTAAAATTGCTATACCACGAAGACGACGTGCTACAGACGCGAAATTTAACCGACAGGAACAAGATGCTGTGATATGCAAATGACTAGCTTTTCAGAGCATGCACACAAGGTTGGCGCCGGTGGCGACACCTACAACGTGCTGACATGAGGAAAGTTTCCAGCCGATTTCTCATACCCAAACAGCAGTTGACCGTCGTTGCCTGGTGAAACGTTGTTGTATGCATCGTGGAAGGAGGAGAAATGCGTACCATCACGTTTCCGACTTTGATAAAGGTCAGATTGTAGCCTATCGCAATTGCGGTTTATCGTATAGCGACACTGCTGCTCGCGTTCGTCGAGATCCAATGACTGTTAGCAGAATATGGAATCGGTGGGTTCAGGAGGGTAATACGGAACGCCGTGCTGCATCTCAACAGCCTCGTATCACTAGCAGTCGAGATGACAGGTATCTTACCCGCATGGCTGTAACGGATCGTGCAGCCACGTCTCGATCCCTGAGTCAACAGATGGGGACGTTTTCAAGACATCAACCATCTGCACGAACAGTTCGACGACGTTTGCAGCAGCATGGACTACCAACTTGGAAATTATGGCTGCGGTTACCCTTGACGCTGCATCACACACAGGAGCGCCTGCGATTGTGTACTCAACGACGAACCTGGGTGCACGAAGGGCAAACCGTCATTTTTTCGGATGAATCCAGGTTCTGTTTACAGCATCATGATGGTCACATCCGTGTTTGGCGACATCGCGGTGAACGCACATTGGAAGCGTGTATTCGTCATCGCCATACTGGCGTATCACCTGGCGTGATCGCATGGGGTGCCATTGGTTACACGTCTCGGTCACCTCTTGTTCGCTTTGACGGCACTTTGAACAGTGGACATTACATTTCAGATGTGTTACGACCCGTGGCTCTACCCTTCATTCGATCCCTGAGAAATTCAGGAGGATAATGCACGACTGCATGTTGCAGGTCCTGTATGGGGCTTTCTGGATACAGAAAATGTTCGACTGCTGCCCTGGCCAGCACATTCTCCAGATCTCTCACCAATTGAAAACGTCTGGTCAATGGTGGCCGAGCAACTGGCTCGTCACAATACGCCAGTCACTACCCTTGATGAACTGTGGTATCGTGTTGAAGCTGCATGGGCACCTGTACCTGTACACGCCATTCAAGCTCTGTTTGACTCAAAGCCCAGGCGTATAAAGGCCGTTATTACGGCCAGAGGTGGTTGGTCTGTGTACTGATTTCTCAGGATCTATGCACCCAAATTGTGTGAAAATGTAATCACATGTCAGTTCTAGTATAATATATTTGTCCAATGAATACCCGTTTATCATCTGCATCTCTTCTTGGTGTAGCAATTTTAATGGCCAGTAGTGTATAACTACCGAGCTACTATCGATATAAACACGTCCAGGCGATGGCAGCGTCACCACGCGAGGGGCGACCGCTAGTCAGACACACGCACAGCGCATGTAGTATCAGTGAGCGCGCTGTCCTGAATTTGGCGGAGAGCAGATTACGATGGCCCGGAGGCTCGGCACGAGCACTTCGGAAACTGCCCGACTAGTCGGGTTTTCCAGGAGTGCTGTAGCGAGTGTTCTCAACACGTAGCAAAGCCAAGGTGAAACCACAACCAGACGTCGTGTCCCCCACCCGACGAACCATGCGTGTGCCAATGTTAACACCACGACATCGGCAACTACGATTGAAATGGGCACGTAACCATCGGCACAGGACGTTGGCACAGTGTCAAAGCATTGCATGGTATGACGGATCCGGATATCTTCATCATCATACCGATGAAAGGGCGCGAATCCGTCATTTTCCAGGAGGGCAGCTCCTTGACACCTCTACTGCGGGGTGGAGACAGGCTGGCGGCTGCTCCAATATGCTCTGGGGAACATTTACGTGTGAACCCATGGGTCCAGTTCCACTGGACCTCGTGAAAGGTACCATTACTTATCGTGCATTGGTTGCAGACCACGTCCACACTATCATGTTTCCTGACAGCAGTGGCATTTTTCAAAAAGATAGTGAGCCAAGTCACAAGGCCAGGAGCGTGAAGGAGTGGTTCGAGGAAGACAGTGGCGAGTTCCAGTTGATGTGCTGCCCCTCTCCCCCCGCCCCCCCCCCCCCCCAACAAACACACAATCCCAGTTCGCCAGATGTCAACCCGGTCGAACACATCTGGTACGCGATTGAACGTGGGGTTAGAGTCCATCGCCGCCCTTCCCAGCATTCAAGGAAATTACATGATTTGTGTGTGCAGATGTGGTGCTAACTCCCAACAGCGAACTACCAAGACCACACTGCTGCCATGCAACGACGCGTCGTGGCTGCTATCTGTGCCAAAGGTGGACTTACCGGCTATTAGGTGGTGGTCATAATGTTCTGGCTGAATTTCGCCGTTGTGTGGATTGCACAGGGTAGTATTTGTTGGTTACAGTTGAAAGCACGAAATTAAGAAGACTAAAAAGAAAAAGCGAAGAAAGAAGTTTACGGAAGGCCTGAGCAACAACGAATTGGCAGTAGACAGTTACCTTTGTCTAGGACAAGTAAGCGGCAACGACGCAGCGAACGACAGGGGGTGTGCAGTGTGTCTGCATGTGGACAGCCGTGCGGAGAGCATTAATACACAACAGGCCTAAACGGTCACCAAAAAAATTTTTTTGGGTCATCAGTCTTCCAGTCTTCTGACTGGTTTGATGCGGCCCGTCACGAACTACTCTCTTACGTGAACCTTTTCATCTAAGAGTGGCACTTACAATCGACATTCTCAGTTACTTGTTGGATGTATACCAATCTCTGTCTTTTAAGCTCTGCACTCCTACTACTACCATGGAAATTGATCCCTGATGTCTTAACAGGTGACGCACCATCCTGTTCCTCCTTCTTGTCAGTGTTTTCCACAAATTCCTTTCGTCAATTCTGCGGAGAACCTCTATTCCCTACCTTATCGGCCCACCTAATTTTCAACATTCTTCGCACCGTTACTTTCCCACTGTCCGTGTCACACTGACATATAGTCCGCCCCCGGTAGTTGAGTGGTTAAGTTGGCTTTTGGCTGGGCTGCGGTGAGGACGCGCTGTTTGTGTTCCTGCCGCGGAGCGAGCGCTCGTGTTGTTTACATCGTACTCGGCCGTTTCGCGCGTGCCGTGCTCAGCATATAGATCACTATGGCGCACCAATACAGAAAATCGACGCTCAAATTTACGTTCCGCAACGAATTTTCTCGGCCTAAAGCACTCGAAGTCGAACGGTTTCTACGAGAAGAAGTTGTGAGTATTATCGTATATGTCAAGATCATCAACGACGCAACATGTGAACGGATCCTTCGGGAAACGCAACAGGGCCTCCGTTTTGCTATGCTGATGGCAATGTGGGGACTGTACACGTCGATTATTCTGGCATGGGACTTTGCACGATCAGACTTTTCGAACTTACTTTCGAACTACCGACGGAGGACGTCGTGACAGCGCTGCGCCCCTACGGCACGGTGCATGATCATATTGCGGAAAAATGGACGCAATTCCGGACATATACTGTGCTGAACGGAGTCCGCCAGGTCCGAATAGAACTTAAAAAGACATCTACCTTCATATCTGAATATCAGCGGCTGCCGCGCCATCGTCATCTACGATGGGCAACCGAAGACCTGCTCTGGTTGTGGGAAGGAGGGACACCTCAGATCCGAATGTATCCAACGTCGAATCACTCAACTGCCGCCGGCTGCGCGGACCCGCCGTCGCAGCCGACGCTGCTTCCCGTGACTTGTGCAGCAGCCCTCACGATAGCTACCACTTCACCACGACAGCCGATATCCACGTTGGGTCGCGGCTCCATCCTCCAATACAGGGCGACGACGACACACCCGTTCCACAAGCTACGGATTCAACTCCGATGCAGCCACCCCTATCGACGGATAACAAGATACATGACGATAGCATGGCCGTAGACTCGCTTATTGTACCTACGGCTGCCTTTGTGCCGGAACGTCGTGAATCTTTGCCATCGTCTGACACAGAAGGACACACCAGGAAGCAACGCTCTCCGAAGCGACGGAAGCGGAAGCGTAGAGCAACTTCCGAACGGGATGCGACACAGCCTCCAGAGGACGACGACTCCACCTTCAATGACGACGCTACCGCAGAGGCAGCCGCCATTTGCTGCAGTGTGGCACCACCGAACGGAGGTGAGGACAAACCTTACATATCTACAGTGGCAAAATCGGAATCCGATATGCAGGACAGATGCTGCTCACCACCTTCTGGAGTGGAAGCACCCATGCCGTGTCCTGAGGAAGCTAGGGAAACCGATCTGGCTTTGTGTTCCCCGACGTGGGCGGATGACCATGACGACGACGGCACCATGCAAGTTACACCAACAGGGCCCACGCCATTGGCGCCGGCTCTCTAGAAAGGACTGCAGGTGAGGTTTGCGGGTGTCAATACAGTCAGAAGCGTCATAGGTAATTCCAGTCTTAATGGATAACTTAGCACCTGCGGTTAGGCAACAAGCTTATCGTATCGCCACGCTTAACCTCAACACAATACGAACGGCAGTGAAGATCCAGTTGCTGCGTGAGATGCTTCGTTCTTCGGATGTTGACATTGCCCTGTTGCAAGAAGTGTATATAGCGGCCCTCCCAGTTTTCTACGGGTATGTGACATATATGTCACCGGTGGACCGAAATGGCAGCGGTACGGCAATACTAGTGCGCGACGGAATTGCCATCGAAGAAGTGACTTACCTTCCGTCAGGAAAGGGGCTGGCGATCACAGCACTGGGCACGCGCAACATTAACATTTACGCTCCATCAGGAACTGACCAACGCCGCGAACGATCGCTGTTCTACTCGGAGGATATCGCCCCCCTCTTTATCAGTCGCTTCGATCAATATATCTTCGGCGGCGACTTTAATTGTGTGCTCCACCCCAAAGACCAAGTCCCTCATTTCTCGACTTGTCAAGAACTTCGGCTCCCGGTTCGTGATATTCTTCTCACCGACACGTGGGAGACAGTGCACGGTGACAGTCCCGGGTCGACATATCTTACTAGCCACTCAGCCAGTCGCCTAGACCGCATTTATGTCTCACGAACTCTAGCGGCTGGAGTATTGGACGCCGAACTTTGGCCGCTTGCCTTCTCCGATCATAGCGCTTTCATATGCACACTCACTCTACAGCAGCAGCGGATATGGCGCAGCCGAGGACCCTGGAAGCTGAATGTGGCACATCTTCAAGCTCCGGAATGCCGTCAGATTATCGCCAACACATGGATGGATTGCGAACGTCGTCTTCCCCGATACCCTTCGACTCTAGCATGGTGGGTGGAATGTGCAAAAGCAGCGTTTCGGCGTGTGCTATCACAGTTCGGAAAAGATATCGCAGCGTGGCATCGTCACACATTACACATTTAATTACACGATGCTCCGCGAACTCGCCAGCCAACCACCATCTCCAAACCGACAAATGGAAGGCCGCAGAATTAAAGGTAAAATATTGTCGCTTACGAGGAAACGTTTGGAGGGGGGCGTCGTGCGATCGCGACGTCAAGACCGAGCGGAAGGAGAAAACCTGTTTATGCATCACATCGTACTCGACAGCCGCCGACGCCGACAGCAGCTGATCACGGACCTCATATTGCCAGGTGGTAGGGTCGTAATGACTCAGGCGGCGGTTACAGAAGCCTTTGCAGATCACTATCGCCGGTTTTACGACGAGGTGAATACAGAGGAAGCGGACGAGCACGACATACTGCAGCACGTGTCGCACACCCTCGACAATGCAGCAGCGGCGACGCTGTTAGCTAGACTTACACGGGACGACATCGAGGACGCGCTTAACAAGGGAGCACTCAGCAAATCTCCCGGACCAGACGGACAGCCGCTCGAGTTTTATCGGACTTTCCGCGATCTAATGATGCCCCGATGGATCACCATGTACCAAGAACTGATGACCCCCGGTTCCCACGTGCCACCTGGATTCGTGGAAGGTCTCCTCATACCGATACACAAGCCTTCCAGAGGTCGGACGGTAGAGGACTACAGGCCAATTACAACGCTCAACGCGGACTATAAAATCTTCGCCCGACTACTCGCCAGCCGCATAAAGAAGGTTCTGCCCCTACTCCTCTCCATGGAGCAAACGACACAGGGCGGAGTGACCAACATGCAAACGGCAACCAGCGAACGCAGGGATTTAGTAGCCATCGCCACATCCTGTCGCCTTCGAGCTGCTCTGATCTCCATTGATTTCGACCACGCCTTCGACAGAGTTCACCACAAGTTCCTTCTGTCCGTTATGGCCCGCATGGACTTCCCGCCTGACTTTCTTGATATCTTTCAGCGCCTTTTCGGTGGAGCTGCATCCCGTGTACTGGTGAATGGACGGATTGCTGGTCCCTTTCCGATCCGACGGTCCGTTCGCCAAGGATTCCCACTCTCCATGATCCTTTACGCGATCGCACTCGAACCACTTGTCGGAAGGTTGAAAAACAGGTTCTTGGGCATGTCATTGAGGGATCACACATTTAACTGCAGGATATATGCTGATGACCTCCTGTTACTTGTCCGATCTGGTGACGAGGTACGCTCGGTGATACAATGGATCAATCGTTATGGATTGACAGCGGGAAGCCTCATGAATGTGGCCAAGTCGGCAGCGATGCCCATTGGGAGAGGTCTACAGGAGGACGCTTTAGCGCCACTCCAACTAGTCAACACGATCCGGTTCTTGGGCATAACATTTACACAGGATGTGCGCCGCACGGCTGCCATGAACTATGCACGATTACTACAGGCAATACGCAAAGAAGTTCGTCGGAACCTACTTCGACGGATGGACCTCCTACAGCGTGTGGAATACCTCAACCTTCACGTGGCGACTAAGATGATCCACATGGCTCAGGTCCTACCGACATCGACAGCGATGGCACACAGACTGCAAGCAGGGTTTGGATATTACCTTACCGCCGGACACCTATTCAAAGTCCGCTACGAAACACTCACCCTCCCTCCGCGTGATGGCGGACTGGGATTTATAAATGTACGAGCGAGAGCTTCAGCGTTATACTTGAGCACAATGATGAAATTGTGGACCCACTAAGATGCTTCCCTTACGGGACGTTTGTTAGAGGAATTGCTGCCGGCGTCTCTTCTGCCACCTGTCACGACTGCGCACATTACACCCTCACTCTCGCACCTATCGGCATTTATTCTTGAGTATAGTTACGTGCACCCAGACCTCCCCAACACTCGCACTCCCAAGGCGAGAGACGTTTACAGGCTGCTGCTAAGGTCCATCCCTCGCAATGTGATTGAGAGGAAAAGCCCGACCACCCTATGGCCTGCAGTGTGGAGAGCGGTCCAGAAGCCGTTCCTCCCCACGCGGGTACGAGCGGGTGGTGAACGGGAAGGTTGTAACACGACAAAGGCTGCAGGCTATTGAGATGACGGATTCCCCCCTTTGCCCACGTTGCCACCTCGTGGATACTGACGAACACCGTTTAACATGTGGATCGGCGTTAGAGGTATGGCTGCTAGTGCAGAAGATCCTCGCCTGCTACCTACGTATCGCGCCTAGCATAATTGAGCCACAGTTCCTCCTTTGTCCAGAGGATACTTATTTCCCACCTGCGAAGACTCACGCTCTCACATGGTTTAAAGCCATGTCATTATACTATCTCTTTCGAGATGATGAGAAGATGGTACTTGATTACTGGCAATTTCTCCAGGACAGTCATAGCACTCTTGAGTGTACACCCCAATACCGACAACTATTGGCGAACTATTTGCGCAGTGTCTTCGATAACCCCTCTCACAGTTGGGGAGTACCGGGCAGATGACCGCCGTCATGGAGCTCCACACGCTGCGAAATGTTTTATCAGTTTGGAACATGGAATCTGTACGCAGATGAGCCACGCACATGGAATGGCGTGCGGGATTTGGTTACATTTTTCTTTCTTTATTATCTATCATCATACTATTAGTTTCGAATTCTATTTCATAGTTTAGAAGGAACTCTTGTTCTGTTGTTGCTATGGATGTACATTCTACTTTTGTTTGTCGTAACTGAAAGACGCCTTTTTCCATATAAAAAAAAGTTGGTAGAGAAAAGTTTACAATTACAACAAATAAAGAAATAAAAAATGAACTTAAAAAAGAAAGAAAAACAAAAAACAAAAAACAAAAATCAAAAACAAGAAAAGGAAAAAAATGGTCAGTGTATCTGGCTTAGTAAACAGGAGGTCCAGGTTCGGATCCTAGTCCAGCACAAATTTTGAACTTTTCCTATTGATTTCAATTATTGCCCACTGGCAGAAAAAAAGAAAAAAAAGCGGTCTAAGGCAATTAATATAAAAAAAAGCGGTCTAGGGAAAAAAAGCGAGGTTGCACAGTGGTTTAAAAAAAAGTGGTCAGTGCGACAAATGTCAATCCTAAGGGCCCAGGTTCGATTCCCGGCTGGGTCGGAGATTTTCTCCGCTCAGGGACTGGGTATTGTGTTGTCCTAATCATCATTATTTTATCCCCATCAATGCGCAAGTCGCCGAAGTGGCGTCAAATCGAAAGACTTACACCCGGCGAACAATCTACCCGACGGGAGGCCCTAGTCTAGCCACTGACATACAATGGTGTGCGCCAAACGTACAGTCCTGTTAATTTCTTCTTCAAATTAAGATCTATGTTTGATAGTAGTAGACTTCTCTTAGTCAGGAGTGCCCTTTTTGCCAGCACTAGTCTGCTCCGTTCGTCATGTATTATTTTGCTGCATAGGAAGCAGAATTCCTTAACTTAATCTATTCATGATCACCAGTTATGATATTAAGTTTCTCGCTGTTCTCATTTCTGCTACTTCCCATTACTTTCGTCGTTCTTCAGTTTACTCTCATTCCATGTACCCTTTAGAATGTTCATTCCAACCAACAGATCCTGCGATCGTTCTTCACCTTCTCTGAGAATTGCTATGCCATCAGCGAATCTTATTATTAATACCATTTCACCTTGAACTTTAATCCAGTCTTCTACCCTTCTTTTACTTCCGTCATTGCTTCTCCGATGTGTAGATTGAACAGTAGGGATGAAAGAATACGTTCCTGTTTTACATCTTTCATAATCCGAGAGTTTCGGTCTTGATCTTCGAGTTTTGATGTTCCCTCCTGGTTCTTGTACATACCATATATTACCAGTCCTTCCCTATAGCTTACCCCTAGTTTACCGAGAATTTCGAACATTTTGTGCCATTTTACACTGTAGAACGCTTTTTCCAGGCCGACACATCCTACGAATGTCTCGTGATTTTTCTTCAGTCTTGTTTCCACTATCACCCGCAACGTCACAATTATCTCTGAATATCTACTGGGATTTAACGGGCCGACGAGTTAGGATGAAGAGTGGAAGACTTGGTTCGGTTGTGACCAATCGCATTTGACGAACATAGACAACTTTATTAACAAGATAAGCCTCTCAAACGGAAAGTAAACACTTTAGAAATGCAAGAAACTTTAACTGAGTTCATAAAGACTTTAACTGTATTAGAATGGATGGGCCTCAACAATGGCTGCAAAATTTAATGATTAGCAGTATCTGGGGTGGCAATAAAATTAACTGGCGCTAAAAAGAGTCTTAAAAAACATCACAAACGAAGACATAAAAAAAGGGTCGAAATAAAACCTAGCAGAACTGTGCAAACGACGGTGGTACCAAGTCATTCTGTACACCCTCACCATAGCGACAAGTTGAATACTCTGCACGGATCAGGAACGGTTCGTATACATTCCAAGCCCGGCCACTTGCAGACTCACAACACGCCCCAGTCCTCTGCTGCGTCGTTGGTGCTTACTTGGCCCAGACCGATAACTGTCCACGGCCAAGTTGTTGCTCAGGCCAGGACACACACTCCCTCTCGGCAAGGCTCCGCTACCCACTCCTTAGAGAACAGGCAGAGGGGATATGCTATATTCACCTTTGTAACACTCAGTGTCGTCACTATGACGTTTACAACGCAATTTCAACAGTCGGGGACGTCTATCTACTTTCGTGGTTGTATCTATTCTGAGCGTGGCGAGCTTCCCTTGGAATGGTCATCCACCTTGTGTTTAGGGAGAGGTATCACCGCTGTGAGCCTACAGTCTCACGATCTCACTTAGGAGTTGGCACCATTGTCGTGTTGATACACGCCACCACATAGGGAACGTTTTTGTAGTAGCGGTTTGCCGATCTGAAAGAATGTGACTTGTTCCTGTTTTCAATACCTAATTATTTCCAAGCATGAAAGTAATGTGTGGACAATAAAGTTATATTATTTTCAGAAATGATCAGCAAATACTCAATCAACTTGAATCGCATTTATAGGCAACGGACCAATGAATAAGTCGCATCTACCCTCATCTTATTCGATTTGACTGGTTTATTGACTTCGTTTTAACTGATTTGTTTATTTCATTTGAGGACTCTGTACGTAACGTAATTTCGTCTGGTTGTTATGATATTCAGTCCGTAGACTGGTTTGGTGCAGTACTCCATACTACTGTATCCTATGCAAGCCTCTTCATCTCCGAATAAGTACTGCAACCTACACCCCTCTGAATCTGCTTACTGCATTCATCTCTTTGTCTCTCTCCACAATTTTTTAACCACCCCTCCTCCCTCTAGTACTAAACTGGAAATCTCTTGATGTCTCAGAGCCTGTCCTATCAACCGATCCATTCTTTTAATCAAGTTGTGCCACAAATTTCATCTCTCCCCAAGTCTGTTAAGTATCTGCTGATTAGTTTCGTGATCTACCCATATAATCTTCAGCATTGGTATGTAACACAACATTTCAAAGCTTCTATTCTCTTCTTGTCTGAACTATTTGTTGTTCATGTTTCATTTTCATACAGGTCTACACTCCACACAGATATCTTCAAAACAGACTTCCTAACACTTAAGTCTGTATTCAATGTTAGAAATTTCTATTTTTCAGGAAACGCTTTTCTTGCCATTGCCAGTCTACATTTCATTTTGTATTACAAATTAAATTATACAAGATGCTGGTTGTAATAGTTGCTCAGACATTAAACGGTAGTAAAAGACTAAGAAACAAGTCCAAGCATGCCAGTGTAGTGACATAGCCTAATCCAAGTGGGTGCTGATCTTGTATTCATCCACCAGTCATATCATCGACAACGACACAGGTCCTTGTTCCATTAGGTACTGCGGACAACTTTGTGATATGAACCTACTCTGGTAATTTCGAGAAAATCGCAAGAGAAGTTTTACGCGTCTGTTATGTGGCTTAGGTATCTCTGGGTAGGTGCAGTTCGTGGTGGTCAACTGTTTGCCGGCACGGTAGCTCAGCGTGGTCGGTCAGAGAGGCGCTGTCCTCTGTAATAAAAAGAACTGAGTAAAGGAATGAACGATCAACTTGAACAGATGTCTTGTGACGTCCGCCCAGACCAAACGCAAAACAATAGCGAACAAAATGAAGAGGGGAACAAAAGTGATTAGTGTTCGCGCTTCATAAGACGAACGTGTATGAGGCGATGGTTCGACTCCCGCACAAACTAATTTATTAATCTATTTTTTCATCACCTGCCACGTTATTTAATTTTCAAAATGTCAATGAAGTGTGTTTCCGCTTAGAAACTCTGAACATTCCCTGTAAACGCGGGAAAACTGCATTCATTCGACGTAGTAGATGCCGTTTCAATTTATGTTTTGTGTGACAAATACCATCCTGCAGCGTGTGATGTCGAGAACACATCCGAAGAGTAGTTGTACAGTACTCTTGTGGTCTGGCACATTGTGACTTACCGTAGCACTGATTGTGAACAACATCATTCTCATCAGTATTTATTGAGGTTTGACTTGGACTTTCCAAACCTGCCCTCGTTCTTGAAATTTCAATTAAAATAGTTAATAGTCAAGTAACATATCAAATTCACTACAAATTCATGAAAATGCAGTTGTTTTTCTTCATTATTTTACCTCCTAAATGTCGTATAAATTAAATAATGTGACCAGTGACGAAAAAAATATAGGTTAATAAAAGGTTTTGGTGGTATTCGAACCGCCGCCTCGTGTACGACTCCTTTGCAAATCCCGAACGCTATCCGCTTCACAACAATGATCTATCACTGTCAACATTTTCGCATAGATATTCAGTTACAGAAAATACGCGTAAAACCTCTCTTGCGATGTTCTCGGAATTGTCAGAGTAGTACTCATAACTGATTGTAGGTTATGCTGTTTTAATGGCCTACTAAAGGTGTACAAAGTTTGAAGTAAATCGGTGATCCCAAGGTCGAGGCTTCTCCTTGTAAGTAGTTGACCTGGTGCTGGAGACACTGCGGCAGCTGGTCGACCCAGCTCGAGCTGCTAGCTGGCGCCGGCCGGAGTGGCCGTGCGGTTCTAGGCGCTACAGTCGCAGGTTCGAATCCTGCCTCGGGCATGGATGTGTGAGGTGTCCTTAGGTTAGTTAGGTTTAATTAGTTCTAAGTTCTATGCGACTGATGACCTCAGAAGTTAAGTCGTATAGTGCTCAGAGTCATTTTGCTGGCTGGCAAACACGCGCAGTTCATTGGATCTGGGATGGCTGGCAGCGAGGCTGCGGCAGTTTGCTACAGCCATCCTTCTTTTCATGCTAACGACACATTTAATTATTTCGATAGCTTCATTTATTTTTCGGTACTGCACACGGAGAACTCGACGTCTTGCTGTAGCAGAGGTTGGAAATACCGCTTCAATTGTAAATTACTTTATTTTCAAAAGACCGGTTTCGGACTGTTATAAGCCCATCGTTAGGTGTCGTAGCTGTGCTGTGGTCCCCGAGCGCCGCGTGTAGCAGGCGCGGTATGCTGCCTATGAGAGCAGAACAGGGAGTCTTGCTGTAGCAAAATGCTGTCCCTGCGGACAACCTACACAGTGGGTACTGCCAATCGTCTTCTAGAGTATTGTAGGCAACATCCTAGTAGGGATACCAAGTGGAATTAGGCTTTACTGGAAATTTGTATTGGGGAGGGAGGCGTGCAAGTGTAGTCCGTGCAGTTATGCAAACCCACTGTGCCTGGGTGGCATCTGCCTAGGAGAGCTAGAGGCCCGGGTTAGAATCCCGGATTCGATGCAAATTTTCATTTGTCGCTTCAGTCTGCATATATACATCATAGATGTTAGCGACTTGAAAAGATCTCTCGGACCATATTTCTTCTGGGAACAGCCTAACGCCCAGTCGCCACTCCACAGGCATCTTGCTCTCGAACTCTCTGGTGAGTATAACAAATGTATCGTAGGTTGCCTCCTGACTGGAAATAAAGACTGTACCTGTAGAGAAGATCATCTCCAGAAATCACTAGTTTATTTGCGCTGAGGAGAACCACCGTAGTGACAGTCGAAATGGAGGCAGCATTGTTGTTTGTTTCATAATGACCAGCCACACATTCGAATCTCACTAGTAATTGTCGTGTAGCGCATTTGCCGTCTACAGGAGGTGGGGTGGTCGCCATTAGTGTGCAAAAGCAGCCGTGGAGAGCAGCAGCAGCAGGAAACCGCGGCCCCCACGCGGCCGTCGGAGGAAGGGCCCGCTTCCTCATTACTGTGCTGGCACGGCGCTCGCCGCGCCACAATAACAGCGGCTGCCAGCCGGCGGACAGTCCAGCAGACCAACCGTGGCCGCCTTTTGTTTCGCCATAGCCCCGTGGCAGGGCACGGCCGCACTGGAGCCGCGCTCACTGGCCCCACAACACGGCAGCCCTGTTCCCATCTGCTGACTGGCGAGCAACGAGCACTGCTGTACGCCAGCCACCACTCGTCACGTGACTACAATGAGCAACAACACGCAAGATGATTCCTGCAAAACACTTTCACCAGCTCACCTGTAGAAAGACTACACCACGCAGTGCCTTTCTCACAAGCATTTCCCCTTAAATGAGATACTGCATCACGAAACTATTCTAGCTGATATTCAAGATAATGTACATCATCAAATGCAAGCTCCGTCCACAGCCTCTGGTGGACCAGTCGGTACCGATCAACTGCCGTACCGTCCTCTGCCAATGGCGTCATTAGATGCGCTATGGTGAAGCGTGTGGTCACTACAACGCTCTCCCGGCTGTTGTCAGGTATCCTAGAGCCGTTACTACTTGATCATGCAAGTAGCTACTCATTTGGCACCTCGAGAGTGACCGCACCCCATTCCAGGCCTCCCACCGAGAAAAAACATTTCTGGCAGTAAGTACACTAATACTAGTATATGTACATAGAAGGATTGGATTGGCGCGTCAAGGGTGTCTACCATAAGAAACAAACAAAAACAGAACTAACCTAGAGGACACAGCCACTTGTTATCCTATCAAACAAAAACAACGGATCTCTCTGCAGACGTTGCCACCTTAACTACACCTAAACCTTGCCTCATCTAAGAAAACTAAGGTAACTAAAAGGGGCGATCGTTTGAGAGCCTATCCTTAACTACGATAGCAATGAGGGACAGGAGATCCCAAAAACAATGAAACATCAGCTTTTTTTCGTATTATATCCAGTCGTTGCCCTGTTCATGTCGGTGCACAGTACTGTGGACGATGACCACAGATGCTTCATGAAATGGAGAGACAGGGCAACCGCAACTATGGAGTGTGAAGAAAGACGCTTTGGAGATAGTCTGCAAAGATTTGTCAGTAATGGGGCAACTAGATGAGGTTACGGTGAGCAATCACAACCCCATTCTAGAAGTCGAGGACTGTATGTAAACCATTGTGAAAGAGGTTCTCTAAAGCTTGTCCTCGAAAACAGATGAATGCATGGTGTTTTGAGAGAGGGTAGTGAAACGCCTGAGGCAATAGCAGGAACTCCAGGCTAACTGTCAGTGTGGGTCATGGAGGTAACAGCCCACGAAATGTTCAATTAGGAGCCAGAAGTCCGATTTCAGGGCGCACGTAAGATGATTCTCGTCGGTGTCATCGAGTTGTCAGTCACAACAAATGGACGAAGTAGCCAGTCCTATACGGTAAAGTCGATAACTGGTCGGGAATTTACAGTTGACCAAGACACATCAGAGCGCAGACAAGCTCAAGGGTAAGAAAGATGCGTGGACACACTCCCAAAAAGTCCGCCAGCTAAAGTCTGGTGTTGTGAGGTGTGGACAATGTAAATAACTTAGAGAGGGTGAGTGAGTGGGAGATCATTCTGAAGATAGCTGAGTTCGCGAAAGTAAGTTACAGTATGGTACAATAATGGGGAGATGTGTGTTATATCGATTAGTGGTTGGAGAGAAGTTGGTCGGAGGATATCCAAGAGCCTCCATGTCAAAGATGGGGAGGATCCCCACCAGTGCTGTAGCATAGTATGCACAAAGAAAGCAGCGGATCATACTTGCACGCTGACGAGATTGAGGCCACCTTTTATAGAGGGCACTTTTAGAATGTCGTAATAGAACTTGGAAAGGGCCGCTGATGATAAAGACTAGCCAAAGGCTGACTAAAGTTGGCGACCAAGGAGTAATCGCATCAGGAGGATCTAGGCAACCTGTACCAGTTTAGGGACCACAAACGTTCCAGTTGATCAAGCTGTAGTGGACATGGCAGTGAACATAGTGCTATATGGACAGTAAAACCTGGAAGTAAGTCTTAGCTATGGTGTGGCGTGTGGAGCCTATGAATTCGATTGCTATATAACGAACGGTGGTACTGAAGGGGCATCGCAACCTGGAGTCCACCCCAGATATACATAACCATCGACTTGTGGACGATAAGGATGCTACCTGAAATGTTTCCATACTGCTAGATCCAATGCGTGCTATCACTGAGTTGTGGTGTGGAGCAGACGAGAAGAAGGAGATCTTCTGTGTAGTCCCTGCTGCAATAGGTCTGATCATGCAAGGTGAGAGCATGAAGGCAACTCACAAGACTGGTGATGAGGCGTTCCAGTGTAACAGCACACAGTAGTGTGGCAGGGGGCATCCTTGACACACGCAGCAGCATATAGCAATTGGTCTAAGTCTCCTCCTGATTTGGCCCATGGAGACAGCGGGAGGAACTAACCAGCAAATGGCATATACACACATCACCTCGGTTCCGAGAGTTCTGGAACCTGTACAGAAAACTGGAATAGAGATTAACATAAACACAATTTCCGCTCATTTAATTGCTCATGAAAACCACACATTGGATGTTGTACCACCATACAGAGACACATTCAGAGGGGGAGGCCCAGATTGATTTACACACCGGTACCTCTAATACCCAGTAACACGTCCTCTTGCATTGATGTATGCCTGTACTCGTCGTGGCATACTATCCATATGTTCATCAAGACACGGTTAGTCCAGATTGTCCCACTCCTCAAGGGCGATTGTGTGTAGATCCCTCAGAGTGGTTGGTTGGTCACGTCATTCATAATCAGCCCTTTTAAATCTATCCCAGGCATGTTCGATAGGTTTCATGTCTGGAGAACATGCTGGCCACTCTAGTCGAGCGATGTCGTTATCCTGAAGAAAGTCATTCACAAGATGTGCACGATGGGGGCGCGAAATCTCGTCTGTGAAGACGAATTCCTCACCAGTATGCTGCCAATATGGTTGCACTATCGGTCGGAGGATGGCATTCACGTATCGCACAGCCGTTATGGCGCCTTCCATGACCACCAGTGGCATACGTTGGCCCCATATAATGCCACCCCAAAACAGCATGGAACATCCATCTTGCTGCACTCGCTGGGCAGTGAGTCTAAGGCGTTCAGCCTGACTGGGTTGCCTCCAAATAAGTCTCTGACGATTGTCTGGTTGAAGGCATATGCAACACACATCGGTGAAGAGAACGTGAGGCCAATCCTGAGCGGTCCATTTGGCAAGTAGTTGGGCCCATCTGTACTGCGCTACATAGTGTCGTGGTTGCAATGTCCTGTGGCTGCACAAAATGCATTATTCAACATGGTGGCGCTGCTTTCAGGGTACCTCTGAGCCATAATCCATAGGTAGCGGTCATCCACTGCAGTAGTAGCCCTTGGGCGGCCTGAGTGAGGCATGTCTTCGACGGTTCCTGTCTCTCTGTTTCTCCTCCATGTCCAAACAAGATCACTTTGGTTCACTTCGAGATGCTTGGACACTTCCGTTGTTGAGAGCCCTTCCTGGCTCAAAGTAATAATGCGGACGCGATCGAACCGTAGTATTGACCATCTGGGCATGGTTGAACTACAGACAACACGAGCCATTTACCTCCTCCCCGGTAGAATGACTGGAACTGGTCGGTTGCCGGATCCCCTGCTGCTCATGCATGGTTGTTTACGTGTATGGATGGGTTTAGTAACATCCCTGAAAAGCCAAAGGGACCATGTCTGTGATACAATATCCACAGTCAACATTTATCTTCAGGAGTTATGAGAACTGGGGGGATGCAATTTTGATGTGTGTATAAAGAGTGACAAGAACCACACACATGTCGCAACTGTGAGAATGAATAGGTGTCAAATGTGAGCAAAGTCACTTGCAAAATCAGTGGAGATCAGGGTCACACAGAGCCAACACATTGTGGCTATCGTGATGAGAGTGTGGCATTTCCCCAAAGTCATCTCAAGAGTAGATCCATGACCACATGCAATCTGTTTTGTTGAATGGACCATATGTGAGGCTACACACCTCTAGGAGGTACATGTAGATACTATAACCCACGTTCGTTAAGGTAATGCGTGGTATGTGGATGTGGAGACATTTGTCCCTCCTGATGGCTTAGGAACCCCTGTGACAAATTTGGGTGGTGTCAGTTAGGATGGAGTAAAGATTTCCCAAAGAATCCCCATCCAGCAAGGGAGCATTGTGGTGGTGAATGCTCAGTAGAACTCCACCAGGAGACCATCTGCCTCATGACTTGTTCCTTGTCACATCCAGCACCTCGTTCACAGTCATCGCAAACATCGCAAGTGTCCACTCTGCAATGGTGAGGGTCCATTCAGGAGTGAGGCCAAGGTCATCAGAAATTGGTGTCATCATTGGATCGTCGTCGTAAAGGTGTGGTAATGGTCAGTGGAGGCAGACTCCACCACTCATGCATTGTGTGCCAAATTCCACCGGAGATGGTGAGGCTAGAGACAAAGAGTCGACGTCGATGATGATAGTCAGATGTAGCATCGACTAAGGATGGTGATTCCTCATGGAGAGCACGCTGTCATTGCGAACCAACCATGCTGCTGTACAGTTTATAGCGTTGGAGAATGAGTAGACAGGCTTTAGTATGACGGCATTTCCTATGGACGTCAGGCGATGGGGGGTGCACATCAAGCTCACAAAAGATGGTGTAGTAAAAGCTATGGGGTCCTGATGTCGCGCCACTAGTTCCTTGTCACATTGCATGTAGACTTTGTGATTGCAGGTTTCGCGCACTTTTGTCACCAGTGCAATGTGGACGCGTACTGTGGGACACGCTTTTTGCAGGACACCCATGCAGCGGCAATACGTTGTCAGCAGTACGGGTCGGTAGTTAGGGCGAATTTTCCAGAATCTTGCGTTGCGCAAGTCCGACTGAGATGGTAGTGTAAGTATGCAGACGATGGCGCAGTTGTCCAGAAACGAAAGTGGTTATTTAATGCTCTTTGTCGTTTCCAAAGTGGACAGAGACATAAAACTGGTCGAGTCTGCTCACACAATGTGCTGTACGATGTGTCTAGGTAGTGCAATAACAATGAATCTTCTCCTGAACGTCAACGAAATGCAAGTCCTCGACCAAGGTACTCATTGTTGGGAACAGCAAATAACCATGCATCTGGTCACTCGGGTGGAGGACGCTGCAGCCAGCATCTCAGACAGTGTAAATATCGGATTTATCTGAGGTCAGAGTATAAGAGTTAGCAACAACCTCTCAAGCAAGAAGCTAGCCTATCATCAAAAGCATATAGTAACATTGCTATAGATTGGCAATGTCTTCTTTCTCGTTGATCTGGTTGAAATGATAGTGGATCTTTTCGTTAGTCGTTACTTCTCTGAAAAAGACTGTTGTTCATTGGTCACATACCTGTTGGAGGTTACAGTTTACTGAAACAGATCGTTTCAATAATTTGTGTTCTTCTAAGTGCACGCCGCACTCTTGCTTTCGCAGCATGCATAGGCTCTTGACGTAACTAATAATAAACTCTCAGAATCCACACATCAGCAAACTGTGATAGTCAATAGCAATACCGATGTCGAGAAACTCTGTCTGAATTTTTGTAACATTGAGCCTAGAAATACTCATAAACGTGCAATTATGCACCTGATTTGTGTATATAAAACTCTATACAAACCGAAGCGTTCTATCTATCCCTCGATGGAGATTACATCTACGTGTACGTCTTTCCCTCATGTATCCCTTCACTTCACGTACAGAGCAAGCCCAACATATACCAACAAACAATTGCCAATTTACTTGCTGACAGAGTCATCGAAAAACAAGAATTCAAATTCTTTAAAGAAAATCCCCAGGTAGTTAACATAATAACTTATTACAAAAGATATGTTGATGATATACTGATCTTATTTGATGGTACAACAGAAAAAATTGAGGGCCTTGCAAAAGAAATGAATAAAATGCATCAGAATGTCGTCTTCACTGTTGAACACTTGACAGTCGAAGTTTACACTTCCTTGATCTCTCTATAAGTAGTCGAACAAGAGACAAATTTCAGTTATACTGGAAACCAGCACACATTGATGCCACAAGGAATAAAACCTCATGCCACCTAGATAAGCACAAAATAGCTTCATACAGACCCAAGCTCCGCAGAATGCACAAAATCAAACTTGAAGCAGATGATAAACTGATAACCGAACACCATTAAACCAACTGCTTACAATAATGGCTACACTCAAAAACTAATCCATGGAATAAACAGTAAAATAAATTCCCACATAACCAACCACAAAGACAAACCAATCCTAAATAACACCGCACCAGGGGTGACAATTCCCGTAACAAGTAACTAGAGACTAGAGGTCAACAATGTGAACAAACAACCAGGTAAAAAATAAATGACTACAGACTGTTTCTTCTTCTGGCATCAGTCGACCCCTGTGGAGTTAACAGTGTTGCTGTGGCTCTGTGTTTTCACAGCTTTGAATTTATAGATGAATTACTGTTTCTTGAA
Source organism: Schistocerca piceifrons (assembly GCF_021461385.2). NCBI lineage: Eukaryota > Metazoa > Arthropoda > Insecta > Orthoptera > Acrididae > Schistocerca > Schistocerca piceifrons. Next base: position 661,247,710 of record NC_060138.1, read on the forward strand.
AATATTTTGGAATGGGTACATGGATTTTTGCTGTCGGCCAAAGCCCGTGGCTCTCACGGGTGGGGAAATTCTCAGTTTGACGATTGTCTTGTGGAGTTTGATCTACTGGCATTACATCTGCCCGTTCTTTGCAATATGAATAAATTAAAACTTCTTTCCTGTGGAGATTTTCAAGGTAGCATCCGTGTTAATTTCAAACTGTTATTATTGACGTTATATGAATTTACACAAGTCTGAATTCTGATAATCATATTGTTTTGGAAATGAATAGCTGAATCCCTCTAAAGTTTCGTCCTTCGCTATCTGAGAGGTTTCCCAGACTCGGTACTTCCTCGAATGGCTTTTTCGTTTCAGTAGCTACAAGGTATGAACACGGTAGGAGTGACAAAGAAAAGCATCACTGTCATGCTATTACTCTTTCAAATTCGTCATCTATTTCATGGTGTTTAAGCAGATAATTTTTGCACTTTTACACTGATAAATATCGACCTGTAGATCAAAGGGTGACAGTTCGTTTTTAAATTCGAATATTGACGTTGTTTTAGTGCTATGGTACACGAATCTCGTATTATCAGAATATCATCGTACTTTACAATGAATATCTGAGTGGTTTTGTCCGGATGGTCGGTACGGCCGATTTTCTTCCCCATCCTTGCCTATTCCGAGCTTGTGCCCCATCTCTAATGACCACGTTGTGTATGGAACGTCAAATTCTACTAGCCCTCCCTTCTTTGCCGAGTGCATTTGTCATTGCTAATACTACGGCCGTATAGCTTCTCTCTTGAGGGAAAGATTGTATACACCTCAGGTTACCGTTGTGGTACAGAGGTATCCAAATCCTGTTCCTTCAATCGATTTGGATCCGTCAGTTGCACACCGTGGTCATTGACGCTCACGTCATGACAACGTGCTGGTGGTAGTTGCTCTGCTCCCCCACTCTACGTGGCGTGACGTGTGGTCGGCCGCACGCTTCACACAGGCTTGTTTACGTGAGAGGCGGGCTGAGAGAGCGGGCAGTAAAGGCGCGCCTGTGCGGTGTCGGCTGGCGACCCAGATGCGCCGCGGCGCTGGTCTCCGGTCTCGGGCAGGATGCGCCAATTGGCGTCGCGCTGACTCAACCGCGCCGACTCCCTCGCGCCTCTGCGAAGGCCACAGCCGCTCCAGCCAGGGACCGCGGCTGGACGCCTCCCTCGTCCAGCATCCCAATCATAGTCCTCACACTCTTAACTCACTCTTCCTCGACAGTGATGGACATTATAAACCCACCAGACAGAAAAACCCTAGAGTAATCATGCTTGTAAAGCCTCTCATCGCCTCCAGCCACGATGCTGACCACAGTTCCTCGAGCAACAGAGTCCAAAAGTTTCGCCCGGTTTTTCATATCCTGAAGACACCACTCACTCAGTGATGATTAGATGAGGTAGTCCAATCAGACTGTGTGGAGGTTGGCTACTACCTTTCACTCGCTGTTATAAATTGTCTTAGACGTTTTCTGTGCGATTAACATCAACTGATTCATTGGGCCAGTCGAAGCACGATAGACTTCACGAATGTTCGTAAAACCAGGAACGTATTCATGGTTCCCTCTGACCACGGCTGTTGTCATCTTGGAAGTCTATGCACAGCATACTCATCCTGAAAGTGTACGAGCCGTATTCAATATGTAAAACAACACATATTTTTATCGGCCATTTTCTGTTGAAAAAATTCGGACACATTCCCTCTGTAGCCACTGTATTTTCATGAAGTTCCGACAGGTGGCGGCGCAGTAAGGACCCTACAAAATGGCGTCTCTAACGGAGGTGTTTTCCAAGGAGAGAGCTGTTATTGAGGTTTTTTTTTTACGGAAAACCAGAGTATCTCAGATTTTAATAGGCACTTGCAAAATATCTACGCAGATCTGACAGCAGACAAAAGCACGGTGAGTCGTTGGAAGAGGCGTCTGTTGTCATCTTAACAAGGTCGTGCAAACCTGTCCTGCCTCCAGCGTGTCAGCCGGCCGCACGCAGCTGTGGCTCTTGCAATGTTGGATCATGCAGATACTCTCATTGGAGGTGACAGAGGGATCGTCATCAAACATCTCGCTGCACAACTGGACGTCTCTGTTGTAGTGTTGACGCACTCCTCCGCCAGTTGATGTACTCAAAGGTGTGTGCCGGCTGGGTTCCTCGCCATCTAACAGAAACCATAAAAGCCAGCCGCTGTGGCTTCAGTCCGGAACCGCGCTGCTGCTACGGTCGCAGGTTCGAATCCTGCCTCGGGCATGGATGTATGTGATGTCCTTAGGTTAGTTAGGTTTAAGCAGTTCTAAGTCTAGTGGACTGATGACCTCAGATGTTAAGTCCCATAGTTGTTAGAGCAATTTGAACCATTTTTTTTTGAAACAATAAAGGGCAACGAACAACCATCTTTGCGGAATTTCTTGTTTGGTACGAGGCTGATGGTGAAATTTTTTCGAATATTGTGACAGGTGATGACACATGAGTTCATCACTTCGAAATGGAAACAAAACATCAGTCCATGGCGTGGCGACACACCACCTCTCCTCCCAAGAAAACGTTCAAAGGCGCACCCTTAGCCGGTAAATTCATGGCGACGGTCTTCGGGGACTCTGAAGTGGTTAATTTGTTTGATTTCTTCCCTCATGGTGCAACGATTAACTCTGAAATGTATTCTGCTACCCTCAGAGGACTGAAGAAACGATTTCGCCATGTTCCTCGCCACAAAACGCAAACCAACTTCTCCTTTTTCATGACAACGCAAGGCCTCACAAATTCCGCCACCCGAGAGGAGCTCACGTAACTTCATTGGACTGTTCTTTCTCGTCCACGCTACTGCCCGTATGCCGCGTCTTCCAACTTGCATCTGTTTGGACCAATCAAGGATGCACTCCACGGGAAGGAGTACGCATATGATTGGGAGGTTATTGGTGCAACAGGACGTTGACTGCGATGTCGGCCAATAGAGAGGCACCACGCGGGAGTCAGGCCCTCCCAGTAAGGTCGTCACATTTAACGGAGATTATGTCCAAAAATAGGGTTCTGTAGCCAAGAGGTTTTGTAGCCAAAAGAGTTGGAAATAACAGGATTTATTGGACTCCCAAATGAAGCCAGTCCGCTTTCAGAAAAGATTGCGTTGTTTATAGGAAGCCCCTCGAGTAAGAAACTCCAACACTTCTTCACCAAGAATGGTTTCTATTGACCGCAACTTGAATGACTGGGTCGAAGCTGTAGTGTAAAAGACACCCCCTAACACAGAAACACCTGCAGCTTGAACAACTTCCTCGAAAGAAATGTGGTTGAACATATTAATAGCCTGTCATTAAACTCGAGGCTCTGCATCACTTGAAAACAGGCAAAATCGCGACTTGTCAGACCCTGCTCCATATCTCTAGTCAGCTACTGTGTTATTTGGTTCATTGAAGTCTCTAAATATTCTTAATTGCGTTTCACGGAGCATTTCCCTAAAGTTCTCTTGTTGAACGAACCTACCGGTAACAAACCTAGCAGCATGCTTCTGAATTGCTTCGATGTACTCTAGAATGGGTCGCATTAGTGTTCTATACCCTGTCTCCTTTACGGATGAGCTACACTTTCCTGGAATTCTCCCAATAAACGGAAGTCTAACCATTCGCCTTATGTGTTTGTATTACCGACGTTATGTGCTCGTTCTGTTTTATATCGCTTTGCAACATCCAGCTGGGGCGTTCAATCGCAATGACTGTGTCAAGCAGCACACCATTAATACTGTAATCGGACACTGCAGGATTGTTTTTTCAACTTATCTGCTTTAATTTAGATTTTTTTCTGCATTTAGAGCAAGCTGCAACTCATCATACCAATAAATAAAAATTCTGTCTGATTGATCCTGTATTCTCCTGCAGTAACATAAAGACGACACTTTACACTACAAAGTCATCAGCGAACAGTCGCCGATGGTTGTTCCACGAATCCGTCAGACTGATTATGTATATAGACAACAAGAGGGGGCCTATCACAGCTCCCCGGGCCAATGCTGAACATAACATTCTGTCTGATGAACACTCGCCAGGACAACTTGCTGCCTTCTATTACGTAAGACGTCGTCGAGCCACTCACAAATCGGACAACCTGTTCCGGATGCTCGGACCTTCGTAACTACATTCCGCCATGTTGCTGGAGCTGTTACACACAACAAAATGGCTCACACACCATTATGTCGACATGACTTACACTCAGCAGTCACATGAGTGCCCAGTTTCATTTCCAAGATATCTGCAGCGTTCCGAAATGACAATGTGTGACGAATATTTTATCTGGTGAACTTCTAATCGTCTAGGTAACAGGCGGTCAGTATACATCAGAGTAACCTCTAGACCAAAGCGAAATGCTGTCACAAATGACGACATAATGAAGTACCACCTCATTATGGACAACGCTGTAATGCTTCATGGCATTTCGGGAGAACTGCTGGATGTCGAAACTTGCTGCCACGATATTTCGGTGCTGTCTTTTGGCGATCTTCAGCTGTATGCACCTGAAGATGAACAGAAAATTCTGCCCCGAAATATGATAACAGATTATCGACATTCTGTGAGCCTCAGTAAACTTCATTGAATGATCTGTATGGAGGCTAAGTTTTAAATTCGAAAACAATAAAATAACGCATAATCAGTTCATCGAGATAAAATTGTACCACAATGACCTCCTATGGAGAAGCTTCATAAATACTTCCACTTTAGAATATCATGAACCATCTTCAAGCATAAGTAGTTTTTCAACCACTTTACTTGTGTCCATATATAGGTGACATTCAACCACAGATCTTGGTAATCAGGAGAACACATTAAAGTCATCCTGGTGCTCTTCGGACCCTGCACGTACACTACGAGCTGTGTGACACGTTGCATTGTCCTGCTGGTAGAGGCCATCGTGCCGAGGAAAACGAAAGTGCATTTAGGGGTGGACATCGCCTCCAAGCATAGATGCATTCTTGTGTTGACCCTCTGTGCCATCCACAGTGACGAGATCACCCAGGGAATGCCACAAAAAAGTTCACCAGACCATATCGCTCCCTCCTCCATCCCTGGACATTTCCGACGATTGTTGCAGGGTGTTTGCTTTCAGACGTTTCACGCCGATGGAGCATAAAACGTGATTCATCAGAAAAGCCTGCGAGGTGCCGGGCCTACCAGTGTATTTACCACTAAATTCTTCTCGAATCTTCATATGGAAATGATGCTCTAAGCCTCCCCTTTTCTAACTCCGACTTTTGCTGTTGCACGTGGATTAAGAAGAAACGCGAACTGACTGTAATGGACCCTGCAAGTGGAGTAGAAAAGAGTTTGGCACCTGCAATAATTTAATTGGATAGAAATTAATTAGATAAAGGAAAGTTTCATTAACGTAGTGAGAAATGAAAGGGTTGCTCTACCGATTAACAGAATGAAAGTTCTATCCAAAATAACAATTTTATTTATTATGACTCACCTCAAAATAATAAACAAAACACATGAAACATTTACAATACATCGAATTGGATACTCAAATAAATGCTGTGAAGGCGAAGTTGGCCATAAACTAGATCGTGACATTTATGACCAAGTGGTAGGTGGAGCAAATTCCTTGCAACTCAAATCTTAAGAGAAACACCCAGCCAACCCAGCATTAATTGCTGTTACAGTAGTGATAACTCAGACAATGAACACCCAAGACAGAACACAGTTAGAAAAGACGAACAGGCGCGCTCTGCTGAGCTCTGATTATCACGTAGCAAAATTCCCTGATTTCCCGGTGCTGCGGACGTACATTACCAAGCTGTCTTCTTAATTGCAAGGACACGAAATGGCCTACCGGAGGCGATGGCTGGTTGCTTCGACGTCCAATCGTGGTGATGATAATGTCGAGAGTATAGCCCGAAACAAATTCTCCTGGTCTGGTTCTTCCAGACTAAAGACTTCCTAGCAACACAAATGCGCCTTTGAGGGAGACGAAGAAGGCTCGCTACACAATCACTGACGGTACAGTGAGTGATTTTAACAAGAGAAGTCACCCAGCAACTTCGGTACAGTAAACTTTAGCGAAAACTGCTCAAGACGGACAACACAGGCCGCTTGTACGCAGAACGCTCAATTGCCAACTGTACTCGGAAAGTTATGTTGAAGTCGAAACTTCAGCAACTTCGTCAAACAGTTACAATTACATGAAAGTATATTAGACAGCCAACGGAAGGCAGGATTTCCAGAGCAGCGAGAGCTCAGTCTTGTAAACTACTCCGACCGAGAGCCGACTCTTTCAAGAGCACCTGTACATGCCGAACAAAGAACATTCCCGCCCCCACGACAGTGGTCGTGGTTAAACGTTCCAATCAGCAACTCGAAAACCGGCGGAAAATTCCCCTCTATTGCCGATGCAGCACTATTCCACCAATGGAGATGTTGTTTGTTGTTGTCTTCAGTCCTGAGACTGGTTTGATGCAGCTCTCCATGCTACTCTATCCTGTGCAAGCTTCCTCACCTCCAAGTACTTCTGAAATCTACATCCTTCTGAATCTGCTTAGTGTATTCATTTCTTGGTCTACCTCTACGATTTTTACCCTCCACGCTGCCCTCCAATGCTAAATTTGTGATCCCTTGATGCCTCAGAACATGTCCTACCAACCGATCCCTTCTTCTTGTCAAGTTGTGCCACAAACTCCTCTTCTCCCCAATTCTATTCAATACCTTCTCATTAGTTACATGATTTACCCAACTAATCTTCAGCATTCTTCTGTAGCACCACATTTCAAAAGCTTCTATTCTCTTCTTGTCCAAACTGTTTATCGTCCATGTTTCACTTCCATACATGGTTACACTCCTTTCAGAAACGACTTCCTGACACTTAAATCTATACTCGATGTTAACAAATTTCTCTTCTTCAGAAACGCTTTGCTTGCCATTGCCAGTCTACATTTATATCCTCTCTACTTTGACCATCATCAGTTATTTTGCTCCCCAAATAACAAAGCTCCTTTACTACTTTAAGCATCTCATTTCCTAAACTAATTCCCTTAGCATCACCCGACTTATTTCGACTACATTCCATTATCCTCGTTTTGCTTTTGTTGATGTTCATCTTATATCTTCCTTTGAAGACACTGTCCATTCCATTCAACTGCTCTTCCAAGTCCTTTGCTATCTCTGACATTTTTATTTCTTCTCCATGGATTTTAATACCTACTCTGAATTTTTCTTTTGTTTCCTTTACTGTTTGCTCAATATACAGAACCAATGGAGATACTTGGCGCCAATTTATACGCCAATTTTGCTACGTCACAGAGCTATTCCCTGAGCAAGCCAATCACAGTTATGATTTTGCAGAAAACGCGGGAATTTGCCCGCCATGACTGCCTGGGAACGCAAGTAATTCGCACGCCTCGCTGGTAGCCCGCCAGAAAGTGTTTTCACTAAGTTTCTGCAAAGTAACGGAATGTCTAGCCCAGCCGCTCCGTCAGGCCCCTGTGGGCGTGTCGCCGCCGCTCTTATGACAATGTCGGCGTCTGGAAAGCATCCACTCGACTCCCTCACACCAGTCGGCTTAACCCTTTCAAGATCAGCAGTGCCCACCTGTCACCGGACCACCCGGGTTACGAGAGACATTGCGTGGGGAGTCCGCGTGTGAAGGAATAGCGACTTTTCACCGCATGCAATTAGAGAGGAAAATCGAATTACTCAGAGTAAAATAGAAATATGAGAGGGGACTCCTGCCACCTCTCAAGCCCACCTGTCCAACCCAGTGGACGTCCAGTTGCGGTACTGGCGTGGAAATTCCATTCTTCGTTGCCGATGAGCAGCCGTCAGCATGGGTGTGTGAACCAGGCACCGGCTGAGGACACCTACATACAGGAACGTTAGCTGAATGGTCATTGAGGAGACATCTTCTTTTATTTGGGTGGTCAGTTGCTCAACATTTGCACATCTAGTCGCCCGTGCGCATCTGTGCAACCGCCGTTCACACTGTCATCTATGGCCCTCAGTGAACCACAGTTGCCACGGCACTGGTTTTGGATAGCGCCATTTTACCATCCACAGTGTATTTTAATTATGGCGGTGCGCGAACAGTTTACAAACTTAGCCATTTCAAAAATGCCTCCACCCTTGGCTTGAAAGCCAATGTTCATACCCTTTTGGACGTCGGATAAATCATTCCGTTTCCGCATTATTACAATGACCGCTCCCTCGCCTCCCCCCCCCCCCCCGCCCCCAGACACGCTTTACCTACCCTCCACTGCTAGTGCTGCCACCTACCGTCTACGAGTGGTTATTGCACGCTGACGTCGCGAACGTTGGCGGTGGCTACGTTAATGTGTCTGGTCCGTGCATAAGGTATGGGGTAGTCCAAAGAAATGTTATGAGGCTTATTGAGAGACTAAGTTTCCCATATTGCCAACAGACGATGTGTCATGCTTTCCGATAGGCTAGTGGATTTGTGTGAGATGTGTCTGTGATACGCTGATTTTGGCGCCTCTTGATATATGACAGTATTGGTATCGTATCGGCTGAAAAGACAGCTTTTCTTTTGACTTGTGGGCAAACTAGAGCAGAATTTCTCAATGTAGAACGGATCGTAGTGAGTACCACAGGGCACTTGTCGTTTAAAGACAACTAGCAAAGATAACCAAGCGGTAATTAAATTCCAGAGGGATTGTATTCCTACTGGTTGATATCAAGAAGGATAGTAAAGACATGCACAGCGCATTAGTCACGTACCTATCACCGTCTGCTGTCGAAATGATCTTCTACCAAACAGACATAAATAGTTCATGAAAAAGTGTCTTCATAAGAAAGACGAAGTAGATGATGTTGATAACTATACGTGATCGCATTTCTGCCTGTTTTTTAATAAAATAGCGAACAATAAATTGGCGGTTATTTCATTTATCATTACTCATTATTACTTTCCAGGTTAGAAGTGGCAACGCAATTTACTTCTTTCTTGAAACATAAACTTTGATAAAAAATTGGAGGGAAAGATCGGACGATATTTAATTTTATGTAGCACTCGGTACACTTTCATCTTTACCAACCCTCTCATAATATTGAGCTGCACAATAATGCATGTTCCCTCACATATTTAACTGGATGAGCCGGTTAACACAACGGAACATTTGTACTTCCTACAGGACCGTAACTAGTAAAGCATTGTGGTCTCGACATCGACCCTTAGGTGAAGAGTGTTTTACGTACTCGGTCCGTGCGCTTTGCTGTAGCTGCAGTAGATTCTGATGAATGACCTTCAGTCTCTACAAAAGATAAGTTGCACCGATGACATTGGGAAATCAAGTAGAACAATTTCCTGTTGAAAAGTGTGTCCCGAAAGACTGCATCCGTTCGATACGGATTACTTAACTTTCAGGGAATAATTTATGTAATTACGACAGTGTAAGTTTTCTGTTTGAAGTAGAAAGATGTAGAATGGAACTGACGAACAGCTTAGTGCAGATTTCAACACTAGAATAAACTAGGTGAGCACAAAAGGGTGAAGAGTCGCAGAGTAGAGAACAACGATACATGGTGACTTCATGCAAAGAGGTGCAGCGATAGCAGAAGTTACAGCTTAGGTCGCAAGGTCATGCAAGATAGATGTAGATGTAGATGTAAATTTAGGTCATAACTAAGTAATGCATTAGGAGAAGACTGCACAGGTGGAATTTGCCTCCTTCAGATTGGTCCAGACTGACGGAAGAATTTATTGAAACTGAAAATGTAGTGTGATGGTACCATGTAAGAGAGAATGGAAACATTTAAAGCATGGGGCCACACAGAGAAGTTTAAAAATTAAAGTAGGAGACAGACACCGTACTACTCAGCACCGATTACTGACGATGTTAGGTTTAGTAGGAGTACAGTGATGAAGCTGATAGGTAATAAGAGGGAGAAATGGATATAAACCAATAACTAAAGAAATGTTTTCCGCAGACGTTCGCTGTTATGGGGTGTGACCTGTCTAAGTTTCTCAAAAGTCCTGAGAACATCTACTTGGTTCTTAGTCTCGACTATATAGACTTTATTGAAATATTTGCCTTTCTTCCGATTTTTTCATCTGATACTTTACTCTTCATCAAATATTTTGGAAATTTATGTGAGGTAGTTAATTCGAGGGATTATTGTTGGTGAGTTTTTCCAGTTCTAGTCTGAGTAATGAATACCTCTATTAGACATTAAGAAGGAACTTTAGGATTAAATGGACATGTGATACTTTCAATTCATCAGTCGAATTTATTTTCTATCCACTGTTAAACAACTCTTTAGAACGTTATTGATGGTTTTTCCCAAAGTTTCCGCTGATGGTGGAAAACAACCCGTTGCTATCTTCTCCACATAGAAAAAGAAAGCAGAATGAAACAATGCTAAGACATAGTTGTGGGTTACAAACAAATTTCTGTGCTGCTACAACGAAAATTGTAGTATGCTTTCGTTGTCGATAGGTCGTGAAGTCACTTGGCTGTATTCTCAGGGGTCATATCCGATTTCCGTAGGGAGCAACGATCTACAATTTCATCCATTCGGACTCACTGCGGAAAATGTACTGTCATACTAAAACGTAGCCAAATTACGGCAGATCGGGACACGTGCCTCATGTAATGTTCCACAAGCCTTTCTATTTTTATGGAATGTGTAGTAAGGAGACATTAAAATGATTATCCTGTAAGTTCAAATGGTTACTGTGCACAAGGTGGCTAATCATATGGCAGATTTGACAAAAGACTACAAGTAGACGCCTGAAAGTACGACCCAAAACAACTCTAAAGTGGCCTGTGCACACACTAGTTAGTCAGACCTTTATATATTGAACCAACTTCGCATTGTCGATACCCTGACAAAAACTGTCAGCAGACATCGTGATGTTACAAAGTTAAGATGTCGAACTTCCAAAAGAAAACGTGTGCTGCAGTTATATTAGCTACAGTTTGCAAGCAACAGAAAACAATCAAAAAGAGGAAATGGATCCGAGAATGGTTGAAAGAAGGAGCGACTGGTTACATGTTAATTTACTGACTGGCGTCAGAACCACGGACACAAAGATTTCATAAATTATTTTCTGGTGAGTCCTGCATCGTATGAGAAGTTATTATTGTTGATAAGAAATAAAGTAGAGAAGTGAAATACGTTAATGAGAGAGAGGAGATTAGGAATAATTTTGAGATGGCTGGCGACGGACAGGCCATTCTAATGATCGAAGTTTAGTTCTGTAATATCAGCAAGACAGTTAGTATAATTATATGGAAAGCTGGAATGCAATTATGTACATGCCTGTCAAGAACCTATTCAGGCAATTGACGTGGAATACTTTTTAGGGTTATTGTTAATTTGATCAAAATGACAAGCATTTCGCAGACCTCTTACTGGTCATTGTAGATGTATGACACATTTTTCGAAATGAGGGAGGTTTCTCAAACTGCTATCTAATAGAAATTCTTCCAATCCATATGTGGCATACAGCAAACTAGTGCTTAACAGTATTGGTTAAAAACAGTCTTGGTTGCAATTTTAGTTTTTTTTATTTTTCAACGACGCGTTTCGCCTTATTTTGGCATCTTCAGGTTATCTACACAGAAAACGGAGAATAAATACATCTATTTAAGAATCGCGTTGTGCAGACTTGGATAACCTATAAGCATGTATAAACAGATCCCCTATTGAAAGTATAAACAGATCACCTATTGAAAGAGCAAATACCTTAACTTGGCATTTCTTAGAAGAATCCTTGTCAGTGTAGCCAAAGGGCATCGTCGAATATGGCTTATATGCTTGTAGATTATCCAAGTCTGCACAACGCGATCGCGATTCCTAAATAGATGTATTTGTTCTCTGTTTTCTACGTAAATAACCTGAAGATGCCTAAATAAGGGGAAACACGTCGTTGAAAAATAAAACATGCTAAAATTGCAACCAAGGCTGTTTTTAACCAATACTACCATGTAATACAACCATCTATACTATATTTTCAAATTAACGAAGTAAGCAGTGCCAAGGAGAATCTTCTATTAGCCGTGTTTAAGTGGTACAAACAATGATTACCCTCCTAAGGGCCTATTAAATTTCTTTTATGATAAAAGACTCCTTAAAAATTGAATCTGGGGTATAATATACACAACGGCGAATTGAAAAAATAGACACTACACATTAACCCCGCGTGGCTGGTTAGTGAAGCTCTGTCAACATCCGAATGGAGAATATTGGCAAACCGTCAATATTTGACCTCACACGTTTAGTATTATTGAATATACTGAGAATATTTTGAGGTCCATCATTACTGCTCGTCAGTGTTTCTAGTATTGACAGTTGTCAATGCGAACTCTCGATACATTGACAGTTTGACAATATTACTGAACGTGTGAGGTGTCCGTAATGTGAGGACGGCGACAGCTGTGGCGGCGCACTGGGGGCGGGAGGATAGCGCAGGCGCTTCGGCCGCTGATCCTACACGTGTTTCAGGTATTCGCTCTCACATCTGAATGACAGTTCTTCAATTCACACTTCACTGCTCGGTATCACAATGCTGTACGCTGCAGCGACAAACGATATGTGGAGGTGGAGAAGCGTGTTTCCCCCCTGAAAGTCTTTCTGCATTCCTTCTCGTAATAACAGTTTCTTATTTTATGGTGTCGTAAACCCAGAAGAAACGACTGACAGATGGCAGGAGCACATATAAAAGAGGAGCCGTAGGTCGTGATTCAGCACTGTGATCACATTCTGATAGGGCACTGAATAACCTGAGCGCAAACAAATCGGCAGAAGTTGATGGTATACCTTGGGAGCTACTGAAAGCTGTGGTAGATGTGGCAATTAAAATGTTACCGGTGTTCGAGATGGTATCAAATGTCTGCCAAACGAGTGACTTCCATACCTATATAACTATTCCATATCAAGGGCGGCACGTGCGGAAAAACGTGAAAACTAATCGCTCTTAAATTGGTGAACAGCAAAATGAATGGCGCGCTGGAAGAAGGCAGTTTAGCTTGAGCAATGGGAAATGTAAGTGAAAAGAATTCTCACTTTTGATTTAGAATTGGAAGATAAGTTTAAAAAAGATCAGAACACCATCGTAGCATTTGTACACCTAGTCGTGGCCGTCGACTTTTACAGGTAGAAACAAGATCATCAGCTTACCTTCAGTAAGGAACATGGGTGCGCTCAGCGACTGTGATATGATTTATAAATCATAGAGGATAGCTATCAGTCGTTCTTTTTTGTACGATTTATTTGGCAAATCTAGATTTCGGCTAGTGCCTAGCCATTATCAGTGCACTATTTCATGGTCTCAATGCATGTCAGTACTCTGTTGTTCGGGCGAACGTCGCATTTCCTTGAATACTATAGTACACTATACTTTGAAAACTATACAGTGTGTCACATTTATCTTGACCACCCTAAGTAACTGTTTGTCCAGATACAAATTGCAAAATGTTTCAAGCAAATGTTCTTTAGCTGTAAGGGGGACATCGATCAACATGATTGCCTCGTTCTAGTTTTGTGTTTTACAAAGATATGAATAGCGGTATGACTTTTTTAAATGACACCCTATATTTTTTATTAATTGGCAGGTCGAATCATGTTTGCACAATATGATAACTGCCATGTTGCCTGACGTGATGCATGTCTCATGTTGTTCGACATGACACTATGTATCATGTCACTTTACTTGATACGATGCATTGTATTAAATGTCAAGGGTACTAATACTGACAAGCAAAAAAGCGTTAACATGTCAAGATGTTTTGATTTAACTGTCTCTGAAACTGCCAGATAAGTCGAAAAGCTAGTTCCCTTCTTTTACATCCCTAACTCTGCACAGGGAATATTTGTCTTTTTGTGCTACGATAGGGCCATTTTTCGTTCTGGTATACAATATGTACAAGAATCAAGAAGAAATAATAAGAATTCAAGATCAAGAACGAACTGCTCAGATTAAGAAGGTTGCTGACAGATGTGAATATTACTGAACTGTCAGTCTATTAAGTTATGGTTGCAAAATCCTGATACGAATTTTTACGGAAGAATGGAAAAACTGGTAGAAGCCGATTTCTGGGAATATCGGTTTGGATTCCGGAGAAATGTGGAATACGCGAGGCAGTACTGATCCAACGACTTATCTTGGATAAAAGATTAAGTAAAGGCAACGCATTTGTAGACTTGGGGAAAGCTTTTGACAATGTCGAATAGAATACTCTCTTTGAAATTCTGAATGTAGCAGGTGTAAGACACAGGGGGGGGGAAAGCTTATATACAACTTGTACAGAAACTAGAAGGCATTTATGAGAGTCGAGGGACATGAAGTAGTTGATAAAGTAGTGAAATAGTGTTGTAACCTATCTCCAATGTCATTCAGTCCATACATTAAGCAAACAATAAAGGAAACCAAAGAAAAATTTGGAGTAGGAATTAAATTCAGGGAGAACAAGTAAAATCTCGGAGGTTTGCTGAATACGCCGTAATTCTGTCAGAGATAGCAAAGGACTTGGAAGAGCGGTTGCACGCAATGGACAGGGTCTTGAAAGGAGGATATTAGCAAAAAGAAAACAAGGCTAATGGTATATATTCCAGTTAAGTGAGGTGATGCTGAAGGAATTAGATTAGAAACGAGACACCAAAACTTGTACATGACTTTTGTTACTTGGGCAGCAGAATAAGTGATGATGGCCGAAGCAGAGAGGATATAAAATGTAGACTCGGCGTGGAAAGAAATGCGTTTCTGAAGAAGAGTAATTTGTTAACATTGAATAGAATTAAGTGTTATGAAGTGTTTTCGGAAGGTATTTTACTGGAGCGTAGCCATGTATGGAAGTAAAACATGGACGATAAACAGTTCAGACAAGAAGAGAATAGAGGGTTTTTAAATGTGTTGTTACAGAAGAATACTGAAGATTATATGGGTATGTCGCGTAACTAATGAGGAGGTACTGAGCATAAATAGGGAGACAAGAAATTTGTGGCATTACTTGATTAAGAAAGGGGGTCGATTGATAGGACACATTGTGAGACATCAAGAAGTCACCCATTTAGTATTGAGGGTAAGTATGGGGGGGAGGGGGATAAAATCGTAGAAGGAGACCAAAAGATGAATACAGTAAGCAGATTCAGAAGGTTGTAAGTTGCAGTAGTGGTTCGGAGATGAAGAGGTTTGCACAGGACAGAGTGGCATCGAGAGCTGCATCAAACAAGTCTTCAGCTTTAAGGCCACGACAACAACAAAAACAGGGATGTAGTTCTTTGCCCGTATGTTTAATCTATACATCAAGGACGCAGTGACGGAAATAAAAGAAAAGTTCGAGAGCGGGATTAAAATCCAGGGTGAAACACCAGAGTAGCGGGCAGGAGTGGCTGCACGGCGTCCAGTCTACGTAGCGGGGCGGCGCGTGCCACACCTGTTTGTGCGTCCGGAGCGTTAAGTGGTGGACTTCTGCTCTAACCGAGCTAAGTGTTGTGCAAGGACGGCGTTGATGTAAGTCGTTCTTTCAACGCAGATCCGCCTCCGCCAGTAATGTGGCCCAAGTTTAGTTAAAATGACTCAGGCAGTCGACTGTGTAGTGGCGGATTACATCGATGCCTTATGGAAAATTCTTCACAGGAAAGCTCTCACATTAGGATGCAAAAACGTACCTTTCAACAGACTGATTGTCTTAAGTAAAAATAAATTTGTGAACCTGAATGATACCCAAAATTTTAGAAATACTAATCCTGCACCACAAGTTCAAACCAAATGCCCACACTAAGACTCAGATATGCGTTATACCTAGAATGTTATGAATATATTTCCCGAACGTGGAGCTGTTTCACAATGAAATAATGACAAGCCAGACGGTACACATCATGGTTCAGGCTTCTGATACTGTTGATACCAACACATTACGTAAGAAGATCAAAGAAATCAATACCGAGGTTCGAGAACTACAACCAGCTGTAGCCTACGTCTTATCCGAAACCAATCTGCATTCAAGAGAAGATTAAAGCTTTATCCTTTATCATCCGTGTAGTTTCATTCTCGGCTTATCCCTACTACTGTCCATTAGGAAACCAAAATCTGTCACACTGCAAATTATCCATCCTTTTCGTTTCTTCCTTCCATCTCAGCTGTTAATTTCAACCTTCTATTTCTCGCTTCTCCTATTATCAGTCAAATTCTTCTCCGCACTTGTTCCTTTTGTCCTACTCCCATATACATTGAAGAGCCAAAGAAACTGGTACACCTGCCTAATGTCGTGTAGGGCCCCCGTGAGCACGCAGAAGTGCTGCAACACGACGTGGCACGGACTCGACTAACATCTCAAGTAGTGCTGGAGGGAACTCACACCATGAATCCTGCAGGGCTGTCCATAAATCCGTAAGAATACGAGGGGGTGGAGATCTCTTCTGAACAGCACATTGCAAGGCATACCAGATATGCTCAAGAATGTTCATGTCTGGGGAGTTTGGTGACCAGTGGATATGTTTAAACTCAGAAGATTGTTCCTGGAGTCACTCTGTAGCAATTTTGGACGTGTGGGGTATCACATTGTTCTGCTGGAATTTCCCAAGTCCGCCGGAATGCACAATGGCCATGAATGGATCACGTGACCAGACAGAATCCTTACGTATGTGTCACCTGTCAGAGGCGTATCTAGACGTATCAGGGGTCCCATATCACTCCAACTGCACACGCCGCACACCATCGCAGAACCTCCTGAACAGTCCGCTGCTGACATGCAGGATTCATGGCTTCATGAGGTTGTCTCTACAACGGTACACTTACATCCGGTCGATATAATTTGAAGTGAGACTCGTCCGACCAGGTAACATGTTTCCAGTCATCAACAGTCCACTGCCAGTGTTGACGGACCCAGGCGAGGCGTAAACTTCGTGTCGTGCAGTCATCAAGGGTACGAGAGTGGGCCTTCGGCTCCGAAAGCCCACATGGGTTATGTTTCACTGAATGATTCGCAAGCTGACACTTGTTGATGGTCCAACATTGAAATCAGCAGCAATTTGCGGAAGGGTTGCGCTTCTGTCGTGTTGAACGATTCTCTTCAGTCGTAGCTGGTCCCGTTTTTGCAGCATCTTTTTTCAGCCGCAGCGATGTCGGAGATTTGATGTTTTACCGGATTTCTGATATTCACGGTATATTCGTGAAATGGTCGACGAGAAAATCCCCACTCCGTCGCTATCTCGGAGATTTTGTGTCCCATCGCTCGTGCGACGAGTAAAACAATACCTTCAAACTCACTCAACTGTTGAAAACCTGCCATTGCAGCAGCAGCAACCCATCTAACAACTGCGCCAGACACTTGTTGTCTAATATAGGCGTTGCAGACCACAGCGCCGTATTCTCCCTGTTTGCATATCTCTGTATTTGAATACGAATGCCTATACCAATTTCTTTGGCGCTTCAGTGTATTCCTGTTAGTGTCAGCTATCAAGATTCGCTCTCGACAAGAATGTAACGAGGAAATTGCTTAACAGATTGATAATAAGACTGATGTTTCTTAAATCCCGTATATATTTTGCCCATGTATTACATACATCGTAATGCTGACTCACTAATGACTTCTTGTTACATGTAAGAGAGAATTAATGTTTCCAGGTGAAGTAAAGGCGTAAATAAATAAAAGTACTGTCGAAACTGCATACTGAAGTCTCGCTTGTGATAATCTGTCCATGTTAGGACCTATCGTGTGCGGCTAGCGTCACATGTGTGTGAAGCCGATTTCCCGGCTCGTAGTGACGTCCGACCTCGCGAATGTACGTGGACTGCGATATGAGGCTTAACCAAGAGATAAAATGGAAATGCCAACTGCCAACAGAATTCAGCTAGGTACGATACAACGCCCGATTTTCCAGGAACTGATGACTTCAGAAATTTGTGAACTGTATTTATGGGGAGGTTTTCGGCCTACTTGAGAATAATGCTTACGCCATTGGAATAGATGTCAGAAAGGTACAACACATATTTTGCGCGACATTGGACCTCACTCAGCTGCTGTGATTTCCGATGGAAAGATGCCATACGGGAAATCTACCGTAAATATGATTGCCCATGCACATATAAGAAAGACGAAAGTGATGAATGTTATTCACTTGATACGCATAAAAATTGGGAAAGTCACAGTTAGAGCACGTGAAATAATAACTTCGAGAATCTGGTTAGCAAGTTTTCAGGAGATGGCGGCAGAAGCAGAAACATTGGATGAAGGTTGATTCACCGGGACACAGGTTACTTCAAAGCAAATGGTGTAACTGGTATCCAACGCTGACATGAAACTGAGGAAGATGTTTCAGAAAATGTAAAACTGGAGCAGAAAATTATGTAAGGAAAAGTGTTAAACATTAAATGCACAGCGAGTGTTGGAAAAATTGAGAAATCTTATTTAGTTATAAATGATATTTTGTTAACACGACTGGGTTCGGAGACTATGTCTCCATCGTCGGGTGCTGCAAGTCATATTTTCTGCATACCGCAACACAGGCTTGCCTCTGGCAGCTCTGGCGCATCTTAATGTCACAAGTGCCTGAATTATCTGTATTTGCGATTAAACAGTCCGCTCGCCCCACACACATTACTTGATAAACCATGTAGAGTGTAGCCACCGATGATGGAACAATAGTTTCCGAAACGTTGCGCTAGCATATTATCACTTACAACCGAAGCGGATTTCTGAATCTTATCAATTTGTTCTTCAATTCAATTGTGGTTGTTCGCCAAACCAGACTTTATGTACAGAAATTGTACATAATGTATACCAGAGAGAATAGACGCAAGAATAAGTCGATAAAAAGCCTTTACCGGAAGATGAAATGGAGCAGTGACTCATAAGCGGAAGTATCCGAGGAGTGTAAAATGGCACTGGTAGGAATAGTAAGATTTAGAAGGAACGGAAATAGATGGTATGTTCTCGAAAGGATGAAAGTTTAGATTAATTTTTCGTCGAAATGGAGGATAGGGGAAGAGTGTAAGTCGACGCGGTCGTTAGGTTAGCAGGTTTTAGTTGTTAGTCAGTTGTTATTAGCAGATGAAACAGCCGAATCCAGTAATGTCCAACTAGCTCGCAGTGTAGGAAAAAAAAAAAAAAAAAAAAAAAAAAAAAAAAAAAAAAAAAAAAACACACAAGACTCTC
Organism: Schistocerca piceifrons; assembly: GCF_021461385.2. Taxonomy (NCBI): domain Eukaryota; kingdom Metazoa; phylum Arthropoda; class Insecta; order Orthoptera; family Acrididae; genus Schistocerca; species Schistocerca piceifrons. The sequence continues at coordinate 661,266,817 of NC_060138.1, forward strand.
AACAAGAAACGCGAAGAGTAGAGTTGCGCTCTTCCATAACTACGGTTCGGTGTTTGTGGTACGGTACATAAATGCCAAAGTAAACGTAAAACTTTGAATATAGCTGCTAAGGTTCAGTGACCCTGTCAGAATTATATTAGAACAAATAAGCCCTCGGTCATAAATATTAAGTCAAAATTGACCAGGTTTCGACGCTACTATGAGCGTCGTCTTCAGAATTAAACTAACTGTTCTAAAACATATTGGGTATATGTTGTTGCAATCCTTGTTCACTCAAGTACGAGCAGCCCTTAGCGGCTCGCCATCTTATTTACAACTATTCATGACGTCACCTTTCCGGCTTAGATTTTTTAAAATGTGACTCGTAAGTACTGCATCTCTTCCCAGTCAGTACAAACTTTAATTTTATTAATGTATTATATACCTACTATGTTTTAGAACAGTTAGTTTAATTCTGAAGACGACGCTACTATGACCTGGTCAATTTTGATTTAATGTTTGTTACCGAGGGCCTATTTGTTCTAATATAACAAAGTAAACGGTCGGCTTTCCGGCATTATTGGTAGCCTAGCTAGGGAAAGAAACATAACTGAATGTGTGAGAGAAGAACTTCTCTTTCTTTTTCGTTTGTTTTGCACATAGTTAGAACTGCACATTGTTCAGTGTTAGTCCACTGTGGATTTTATATCCTTACAAAATATAAGTTACGTTTTATAGGTAATAAAAACTGGTTGATCACATAACTTCTGCGCTTTTACGAAACCAAAGCAATTACTTTTGATGCAAGTGCAGTGTACATGCGCAACAAGAAAAAATTGTGTATGAAGCACTGATCGCATACGCAAACAACGCGATAGGGATGATGTAACGTCCAGTAAGTATGCAACAATCTTAAGCTATAGGTAACGCGGTTACGATCTTAACTAACCAATGCTAATAGGAAAGCGGCCGTAGCCTACGTTTACTTATGATAGTCTACAGTAGCCTAACGGTAGTTTTTCAACTTAAGCGCACAGCACTTAAAGAGTGGGCCAGCGGCGCGGGCAACAGAGGCCCGGAGACAGAGCCCTGCGGCGCCGCAGCCACGCTCTACTTGGGCCCGCGTTTATCGTGTTAGAAGCAAGGTCGGCGGCGGCGCGCGGCCCACGTCACTCGCGCGCTGACGCACGCCCTCTTCCTCCCAATCCAGTCGGCGCTGACACACACATGCAAATAACAAGTCAGCAGCCTATTCTCATAATAAAGAGCCTGTGGGGCCTCTACGTGACGGTCTGAAATCCAAACGTCACTATTTCCCTAACTGCCTTGCATTTTCCGTGACCTCTCGCGATCTGAGCTTGTCTAGCCAATGAGGATGCATAAGGCAATGGAAACAACTGCATTAAAGGTAAATAATGTTCACAGGCCTTATGGCCTGAAACTGGAAAAGTGTCATGATGATCTACACATTGGCAAAATGTTCCGTTTTACACCCAATTCGGATCTCTGGGAAGGGACTGCCAATGGCGAAATCATCACAACCAACGAAAGGGTAATTTTCCAAAAGACGGAGCGTGGGATATCAGAAGTCTGAATGTGGCAGGAAAGCTAGAAAATATGAAAAGCGAAAGTTCGAGGTTCACCTGAGATACAGTAGGTGTCAGTGGAAAGAAGATGAGCACTTCTGGTCAGAGGAAAATAGAGTAATAACAATAGCAGCAGAAAATTGTGTAACGGCCATAGGATTCGTCATGAATAGGAAGACAGGGCAACGAATGCTACTGTGGACACTTAAGTAATAAGGCATTCTCATCAACGTCGTCAGCAAACCAACTGCAACAGGATAAGTTCGGGTGTATATATGCCAACATCACAAGCAGAAGATGAGACAAAGAAATTGTGTGTGGATCTTGAAATTGTAATTCAGTATAGAAAGAGGGGCAACGAATTCAATTGTCAGGCGTGAGTGGAACAATGTTATAGTAGAAGAAACAGTAAGAGGAGTTTGTGGCGAAGCATGAGCTCAGTACTACAAACGAGAACGGAGAAAGAGTGAATGAGTTCTGCTATAAGTTTCACGTAGTAATAGCAGGTACATTGATAAAAAATCACAATAGGCAAAGGCACAATTTGTAAAGGGTTGGAGACACGGGAAGATTTGAGCTATATTATATCATAATCATGGATTACAAATAGCACCCAGCAGGAGAGATAGACTCAGATCACAATGTAGTGACGCTGAAGACTAGACTCAAAGTTAAGGGGCTCGTCTGGTAGAACCATTGAGGTAACAAGTGGGATATTAAAATAAAGTGGAATGATCGAGAGCATTTGAAATTCTCTAGGGCTGCGGATACTGTGACATTGGCGCAAGTGACAACCAAACGACTACACAAGTGGGTTTGTAAAATCTCCAAGTCTGGAGGCATCAGGAAAAATATATACAATACCGAAGGCAGGAAGGATAGAAAAGTGTGAGAACTATCGCACAACCAGCTTAAAAGTTCATGCAGCCAAGTTACTGAAAAGAAAGCCGTACGAAAAATGGAAATAAAAATTTAAGATGTGTCAGTTTCACTGTAGGGAAGGAGAGGCACCGGAGAGCCAGTGTGTGTGTGTGTGTGTGTGTGTGTGTGCTTTCCTGAGGGACTTACACGTGACTTAAACTGACTTATGCTAAGAACTAAATACACACCCATGCCCGAGGGAGGACTCGAACCTCTGGTGGAAGGGGCCGCGCAATCCGTGACATGATGCCCCCAACCGCGCGGCCACTCGGCGCGGCTTTGGTTGCGAATTAAAGAAGTTACCCGTAGGCGGGTGTCTTTTTAGGAGAGCCAGTGATGACGTTGCTCTTGATAATGGAAGTAAGACTTCGCAAACCCAAGATATGTTCAGAGCATTTATTAGCCTAAGGAAAGCTTTCTGCAATGTAAATGGATGCATGTTGTTGGAAACTCCCGGGAAATAGGTGTAAGCTGTAGAGAACTACGGTAATGTATAGTAAATACAAGACCAAAGAGAGAAAAATGCATGGAAGAGTAAGAACGAATTAGTCGAATTAGAAAGGGTGTAAGATAGAGTTGCAGTTTTTCGCCCCTAATGTTCATCTGTACATCGGAAAAGCAATGACGGAAATAACAGAAACGTTCAGCTGTGGGATTAAAAGCCAGGGTAAAATGATATCAACGATAGGACTCGCTGATGACACTGCTGTAGTCAGTGAGAAAGAACTGTAGGAATGGAATGAATAGTATGATAAGCACACACTATGGGTTAAGAGTAGTCAGAAGAGAGAATCGCAAAAATGACACTAGCGATAAACTTAATACCAGAATTAGGGACCGCTAAATATACGAAATTAAGGAATACTTGTACGTTGGAAGCAAAGTACCACATGAGATCCGAAGCAAAGGGGACATTAAAAGCGCAGACTAGGAACAGCAGAGAGGAAATTCGTGAAAAAAACTAGGTCTCCTAGTATGAAACACTGGCCTTAATTCAGAAAATGAATTTCTGAGATTGTACGTTTGGCACACAGCATTGTATGGAAGCGAATCATGGAATTTGGGAAAATTGGAAAAGAAAGGAATCGAAGTGTTGGAGGTGTGGTGATGTCTACTGAACAACGTTGAAACTTAGGTGAACTGATAAGAACTGAGGTAGTCCTCCACTTCATCGGCGAGCAATGTATAAGGATCGATAAAAATACACGTGTAAGATAGCAAAGACTAACGTGCAAGGTACTTTAGCGAACTGTAGATGGTAGAAAAGTGGGGGAAGAAAGAGATTAGAACACATCCAACAAATGACTGAGTGCTGCTCTGAGGCGGGAGGTCGCCATAGGGCAGGAACGCGTGGCGGGGATCGTCAAACCAGTCAGAAAACTGATAACCGAAAACAAGAAGAGTGCCAAATGTTTACTAACGTTGTTGCATACGACTAGGACGAATCCTGTTGGCGAAAGGAAAATTTGCCTCCAGTAGCGCACAGTGAGTGAGAAGGCAAACACTGGCACGCAGCTGATGTTCGCATCACTTTCCTTAAGCCATGAATGCATGAGTGGCGGACTAACAAAAAGCATGAGAGGGGTCTGCTGGACCCCTGCTTTAATACAAGTAGTAAAAGTTGGCATTAAAAGAAATATTATCAAATTTTGAGGGATTGTTTACGCAGAAAGAATCAGGCAGTACGTATTATGATATTGTGACCTTTATTGTAGTATAATCTGAACCACAATATTATATATTATGTTAAAAGTTTCCTGAGTTCAATAACTAACTCTTAATTTTACTGATCCACAGAATAAGATTTTCTCATTAAAAATAACGCTCGTCACAAGAAATGTTTCTACGGTCGCAGGTTCGAATCCTGCCTCGGGCATGGATGTGTGTGATGTCCTTAGGTTAGTTAGGTTTAAGTAGTTCTAAGTTCTAGGGGACTGATGACCACAGATGTTAAGTCCCATAGAGCTCAGAGCCATTTGAACTATTTGAACAAGAAATGTTCACCTGAAAGTACTTTGACATTGAGAAATACACTTACTTTCAATTGAGTACTCAGTTTTAGCTTTTACAGTACTTCTGAATTTTCACCAGAGTATAAGTGAGCCAAACTGATAACTATTGTCAGTAATCTTTAATGCATCACATTAAGTGTTGGAAAGATGGCTGGTTCGACAGTTGGTCTAAAAGAGTCGTATCATACTTAAGGTGTGCATGGATTACACACGATATCAACTAAAACAAACAAACTTTAATACAGTGTAGGGAGGAAATAAAATGTTGCAGGGTCTAAGAGACACCAGTTATGCATCCATGGGTTAATTAAGTTCAGGCTATCTCCTGGATGTCTCAGAAAGTGTCAGTGGTTGACGCTTTTGATGGGCATCCGCTTTCCCGATAGAGCTCGGCGGCTCACTTGAGGGGTGTCATCGGAACCGCGTTTCGACGTGTCCCTACCTTGCGCGTCCACAATAACACAAACGCAATACGAAAGCACACTGCAGCTGATAATAATCCTTCAGGTGGTGCAGTTACTCGTTTGACATGTTATCCACAAATCGGAAGAAGGCAATGCAAACTTCTTCTCTGATGCTGCCGAGATAAAAGTGTGATATGTCGCACAGGTATCACACGAAATGAATAGAATCATTCAGCAGTTTAGTAAACATTCTGTTGTTGTTGCACATGGCTACAACAGGCAGAAAAATGTACAAAATTAAGTATTCCTTTGAAAAGGAAACGGCCGATATTTTTTCTCACACTTGTTTGAACAGAGCTTGTGCTTTATCTCTGAGGATTTTACTGTCGACAGTACGCTGAACCTATATGTTCCCTCTTCTTGTTCACACCAAAATAATTATTTATCCTTAAAATTTTGTCTGCAATATATTCTGTAGTCTGCATGTCATCATTCGCAGGGAAGTAAAGTCTCATTCTTTCTCTTGCAATTTAATATCACAGATAGGAAAATAATGTTGAAAACATGTATGCAACTGAGAAATAAAAGTTATGAATACCATATGGAGCAATGAAGTTACGCTACCATTACACAGGGAGAGAGATTTAACCATGTCAAAGGCACGCGGCGTAGGTGATCAGCTGGATAGGTGAAGTGCTTGAGAGACAGCAATTACTCATGGACATCTTTTTGTGGATCCGCTACAGTAGGTACGGTGCACGCTGAATGCAGCCAATTTGTTACCCGTGGTAGGAGTTGTACACATTGTGATTCTGCTGCGAAGTGCATAGTCAAGAGCCGAGTACGCTACTGCAAAAAGAGAGTGAGGCAGTACGGTGTTAGGTTATGAGACTGTACGGCAATCGTCTGATTTTGTGTTAAGAAGACGAGCTAGAGGCATTCTTTGGGAGACACAGAGTAGCTACACAGTGACTTGTGGCACTAAATTACATCACTTACGACGTCACTGATGATGTCACCAATGACGTCATCGATGAGTAATCTGATTTCCTCACCTCTCCTCCCTCCACGCCTCCGTTATAGGCTAATTCCCCTATGAATAAAATGGTGGGAAATCCAAATCTTGGTACAAAAATAAAAAATTGGCAGAAAATTCAAAAGTACATAGGTCTTCCAGCACTCGTATGTGATTTTGGAAGAAGGGCTATTGTCCTAAGTAAAAACTGGCGGGAAATTATAAAACTAAAGATGCCGCATACTCATGCTGATGTGAAATTCAGATCTTCAAAATGGCGACCTTTGCATACTGGCACAGGCTTTATAACAAATGGTTCAAATGGCTCTGAGCACTATGGGACTTAACATCTATGGTCATCAGTCCCCTAGAACTTAGAACTACTTAAACCTAACTAACCTAAGGACATCACACAACACCCAGTCATCACGAGGCAGAGAAAATCCCTGACCCCGCCGGGAATCGAACCCGGGAACCCGGGCGTGGGAAACGAGAACGCTACCGCACGACCACGAGCTGCGGACAGGCTTTATAACCTCAGAAACCCAAATGGTTCACCTAGAATACTGACACAGACTCTATGGTCAGAATCCACGATGGCTGATCTGGATTACTGGTACAGTCTCTATGATGTCAGGTATTCTAGGTCCCCCCCCCCCCCCCCCGAGACAAAAGATAATTATTTCCTCTACAGTTGGTTCCCTGTACCTCTCGAACAATGGAATGCCACTCCCCCTCTCCCCTTTACAAGTTTTAAGACAAAAGGTGTTTGTTTCTCCTACAGGTCTAGGCGTGTCTGTTAGACAAACTATACCAGTCTGAGCCTGAAGACGTTTTCATCCTACAGACAGTAACGAGTCTTCTAACCTACTTTCAGCGACATGAAAAACCACTTAATAAAAGCTATCATCCACTCAGATCACTTATTCTAAGCACAGAACTCAAGAGGGCGACCAGGTTTTTCCCCGATGTTTCCTACCACCTGTCACATGTTAAAGTCCAGCTGTCCAACATTTCAACAATAAAAAAATGGTTCAAATGGCTCTGAGTACTATAGGACTTAACATATGAGGACATCAGTCCCCTAGAACTTAGAACTACTTAAACCTAACTAACCTAAGGACATCACACACATCCATGCCCGGGGCAGGATTCGAACCTGCGACCGTAGTGGTCGCGCGGTTCCAGACTGAAGCGCCTAGAACCGCTCGGTCACATAGGCCGGCTTTAAACAATCCCTCCAGACTCTCTGACGTCGTAGTTTAAATAGTTAAGTTTGGAGGTCATTTTCCTTAAGTTTCATTTTACTCATCATACTACTGCTGCCTCAAAGTCCGGCACACCATCAGCTGAGAGTCGCAGTCCCGTCAGCCCGCTGCGTTCGTGCTGCAGGGCCAGATGGGGCTGTGAGCACTGAGTCCCACTCGCCGTCAAGTCATGCCGCCATCCACCATAACAGCTCCGTTCACAGCGATGCCCCACTCAGATGTTGATTTACTGTCTTGCGCGAAGTGGAGGATACAAGTCCTAATCCCCATGATTAGTATGCTGTCTGTGATAGGACTGCAGCCACAGTCCAGATGACCTGAGTTGAAATGACAGGAAACATGAAAAATGCAAGAACACTCTTGTACTTCAACTCTTATTTAAAAATGACAGGTAAATTCAAGTATGTTAAAAATAATCTGCAATATACACTACTGGCTATTGAAACTGCTACACCAAGAAGAAATGCAGATGGTAAACGGATATTCATTGTACAAATATATTATACTAGAACTGACACGTGATTACATTTTCACGCAATTTGGGTGCATAGATCGTGAGAAATTAGCACCCAGAACAACCACCTCTGGCCGTAATAACGGCCTGGATACGCCTGGGCTTTGAGTCAAACAGAGCTTGGATGTCGTGTACAGATACAGCTGCCCATGCACCTTCAACACGATACCACAGTTCATCAAGAGTAGTGACTGGTGTATTGGGACGAGCCAGTTGCTCGGCCACCATTGACCAGACGTTTTCATTTGGTGAGGGATCTGGAGAATGTGCTGGCCAGGGCAGCAGTCGAACATTTTCTGTATCCAGAAAGGCACGTACAGGACCTGCAAATTGCGGTCGTGCATTATCCTGCTGACATGTAGGGTTTCGCAGGGATCAAATGAAGGGTAGAGCCACGGGTCGTAACACATCTGAAATGTGACGTCCACTGTTCAAAGTTCCGTCAATGCGAACAAGAGGTGACCGAGACGTGAAACCCATGGCACCCCATACCATCGCGCCGGGTGACGAATACACACTTCTAATGTGCGTTCACTGCGATGTCGCCAAACAAGGATGCGACCATCATGATGCTGTGAACAGAACCTGGATTCATCCGAAAAAATGATGTTTTGCCATTCGTGCACCCAGGTTCGTCGTTGAGTACACCATCGCAGGCGCTCCTTTCTGTGACGCAGCGACAAGGGTAACCGCAGCCATGGTCTCCGAGCTAATGGTCCATGCTGCTGCAAACGTCGTCGAACTGTTCGTGCAGATGGTGGTTGTCTTGCAAACGTCCCCATCTGTTGACTCAGGGATCGAGACGTGGCTGCACGATCCGTTACAACCATGCGGGTAATATGCCTGTCATCTCGACTGCTAGTGATACGAGGCCGTTGGGATCCAGCACGGCGCTCCGTATTACCCTCCTGAACCCACCGATTCTATATCCTGCTAACAGTCACTGGATCTCGACCAACGCGAGCAGCAATGTCGCGATACGATAAACCGCAATCGCGATAGGCTACAATCCGACCTTTATCAAAGTCGGAAACGTGATGGTACGCATTTCTCCTCCATACACGAGGCATGACAACAAAGTTTCACCAGGCAACTCCGGTCAACTGCTGTTTGTGTATGAGAAATCGGTTGGAAACTTTCTTCATGTCAGCACGTTGTAGGTGTCACCACCGGCGCCAATCTTGTGTGAATGCTATGAAAAGCTAATTATTTGCATATCCCAGCATCTTCTTCCTGGCGGTTAAATTTCGCGTCTGTAGCAGGTCATCTTCGTGGTGTAGCAATTTTAATGGCCAGTAGTGTACAAATACATCTTACAGGGAAATTGAAGATCAAGACATGCACATTCGTTCTCCTGGGTGGAAACTTGTGTGGTAACAATGATGCAAAAATATAAGTAAATGAAACAAAAATAGATAATAAAAAATGACAAAATTGTGCTATCCTTGTAAAATTCACTACAAAATGTTAATGCGTGTAATGGATGGAGGCTATCTTACTAGCAGCAACATAGCCAGCCACCAAAGACCTATCAGTAGATGGTGACTATTTCACTGGTAGGTCCGTAGCCAGTCACCACAGATTTATCAATGGATGGCGGCTGCTTCACAGGTAGGAACTTAGCCAGCCACCAAAGACCTGTCAAACAAGCGAATTATACGTACCAGGCATGTAGCAACAACATTTATGGATGAAACACACTTATACGTATTTACGAGTCGAATCATAGCCATATTAAGTGGCAGATATATATGATAGGAAAGTTTGATATTTTCTACGAGAGCAGTGGTCAATACCCTGCTTCTACAACACATTTCAAGACGAATAAAGTTTACTGCCATCGTCAGCAGAACCTCTCACCGTGTGTTGGATGTAATATGTAGTCAAGAGTTTACAGCAACGATCATTTAATGGGAATGACGCGAGAAAGTGCCAGCTGCCCGCATAGTGTGTGTGTATGACTCACCGCAAGGTCGCACAACGGCCTATCAGCCAGGAGGAGCGCCACCGCCAGCCACACCGGGCAACCCCGAGCCGCAAGTCGCTGCTGCTCTGCCGTTAGCAGGTTTCGATTTGTGAAATATTTTCCTGACTGTAGTTAATCGGCAGCGGGTGATAAATCAATCCATCGTAGTTTCACGTCAATTTTATGCACAAATCAAAGAATATTGTAACGAAATAAATGAAAGTTGTGTCTATAAGAATCATAAAGGTCCTCTAAGGGGTATTCTTACGTTTCTTACAACGAATATTGAACCGACAACGATGACTCTTGCGCTGTAATTAGCGAATATACTACAAAATCAGTTTTCCGCCTAAATCACAGTTTTCACGTCAGGCCCTCCCACTCCCCCCTCCCTACCTCCCTAACATCAGACATACACATCGAAGAATCAAGTGTAATTAATCTCTCAACAAACGACATATTACAGCAACCACATAACAGAGTTTCCTCCCAACGGGATTCCGCCTCATCGTATGTTCCACAGTGAATACATAACATCCCCATAGGATTTCTAATAGGAGTTAGATGACATACACGCAGAAAATCATTGAATATACGTTGAAACTGACTGATTTTTTGCTGAAATCGATGAATGTTGTATCTAAAAAAGTGGACTTCACGTTGTACAAATACACCTTTGTCAGAGCTGTCAATAACTGCTATGATCCTGGCAGGATGTGTCTCATTTCGTCCGACAACTCTTGTCATCCACTCCAGAATTAATAATACTAGTGTCTTTCTTTACATATCACTTTCTGAGAAATATTCCAACAAATCTAAGCTCTCCATCCACTACTTCCATACTTTACAGAGTCAAACAGCTTTCTTCATAAACAAACAAATTTACTTTGATATAGGTTTTCCAGCGGTTTGCATCTACCCTAAAGCAACTATGATCCATATAACCGTTTTTCAGCTTTACTGGAGTAGGATAAAAGTCTTGTACTTACAAGTGTTCCAAACAGTTCTAGACAGGCAGAGTTGCCTTTTTGATTTGGACTGCAAAAGTCCTGCACCTCAGTACATGGTGAGTCAGGAGATGTGTTAGTGATTCTGAACAAAAAGCGTCGTATGAACATATGTCCATATTTCCTGTTCTTAATAGTTTCCGATGGAAACTAATAAAAACAGTGGGGAACGGGGCAAACGCAGGTGATAGTAAATGAAACATTGGGACCTAATGTTTTGGTTTCCTCACGAAAGATGTTCAAAATCTTCACAGTCAACTACAGTGCATTTTGTAGCTCCTGTAGACAGTTTCTGTATTTCTGATCTGAGCTCATTCGTACTGTCCTTTACTTGAGGACACGCATGTAAAATATGAGCGAGAAGTTCCTACTTGTAGACTTAAGCAACTCCACAAACAGTATTCTAATGGAGTAAGATCGAGTGACCTTGGCGGCCCACAAATGACTCCACGCTTACCGATCCAACGCATAGGGTATGTTTCAGTGGGGTACTGTGTCACTAGTTGTATGGAATTTGCAGGTACATACAGCTTTGTGTTTGCCAAAGCAATATCCTCAAGACAGTTATCTAAAGCAACTGGACCGATGAGCTGGTCATCAATGATAAATGGTCAGTAAAGACAACATTATACAGCCTGATGTTACTATGGTTGTATTCGCATGTGATTACTAGTGAAGAAGAACATGTGACTAATGGCTGTGATTATCAAATAGCTGTAATTCAGATGTGGGTAAGAGAAGGACACCTTTCATTTGAAGTTTTCTGTTCAGTATTTCCAGTACTATCACCCCTCAAAGCATGTACCATTCCTTCTGATTCATCCTATATACATAAACGACTGACATATACACCAAATGTTTCCAAGGCATTTATAACTCATTTCTGATTAATTATGCCGGTGCTTGTATAGGGAAACGTGCTGTAATAATTCATACAGATGTGCGTGTCGATGTGGCTTAGTTGGTAGAGTGGTACTGGTTGTAGTAGCAGTAGATTCAATAGATTCCAACAGTAGCTCCAACAGCGAAATCAGTAAGATGTATTAATTCTGTAATACACTACTGGTCATTAAAATTGCTACGCCACGAAGATGACGTGCTACAGACGCGAAATTTAACCGACAGGAAGAAGATGCTGTGATATGCAAATGATTAGCTTTCCAGAGCATTCACACAAGGTTGGCGCCGGTGGCGACACCTAAAACGTGCTGACATGAGGAAAGTTTCCAACTAATTTCTCATACACAAACAGCAGTTGACCGGTGTTGCCTGGTGAAACGTTGTTGTGATGCCTCGTGTAAGGAGGAGAAATGCGTACCATCACGTTTCCGACTTTGATAAAAGTCAGATTGTAGCCTATCGCGATTGCGGTTTGTCGTATCGCGACATTGCTGCTCGCGTTGGTCGAGATCTAATGACTGTTAGCAGAATATGGAATCGGTGGGTTCAGAAGGGTAATACGGAACGCCGTGCTGGATCCCAACGGCCTCGTATCACTAGCAGTCGAGATGACAGGCATCTTGTCTGCATAGCTGTAACGGATCGTGCAGCCACGTCTCGATCCCTGAGTCAACAGACGGGGACGTTTGCAAGACAACAACCACCTGCACGAACAGTTCTACGACGTTTGCAGCAGCAAGGACTATCAGCTCGGAGACCATGGCTGCGGTTACATTTGACGCTGCATCACAGACAGGAGCGAATGCGATGGTGTACTCAACGACGAACCTGGATGCACGAATGGCAAAACCTCATGTTTTCGAATGGATCCAGGTTCTGTTTACAGCATCATGATGGTCGCATCCGTGTTTGGCGACATCGCGGTGAACGCACATTGGAAGCGTGTATTGATCATCGCTATACTGGCGTATCACCCGGCGTGATGGTATGGGGTGCCACTGGTTACACGTCTAGGTCACCTCTTGTTCGCATTGACGGAGCTTTGAACTGTGAACGTTACATTTCAGATGTGTTACGACCCGTGGCTCTACCCTTCATTCGATCCATGCGAAACCCTATATTTCAGCAGGATAAGCACGCCCTTGTAACAATAACCAAAACGGCCTTGCTGTGCTGGTACTGCGAACGGGTGAAAGCAAGGGAAAACTACGGCCGTAATTTTTCCCGAGGGCATGCAGCTTTACTGTATGATTAAATGATGATGGCGTCCTCTTGGGTAAAATATTCCGGGGGTAAAATAGTCCCCCATTCGGATCTCCGGGCGGGGACTACTCAAGAGGATGTCGTTATCAGGAGAAAGAAAACTGGCGTTCTACGGATCGGAGCGTGGAATGTGAGATCCACTAATCGGGAAGGTAGGTTAGAAAATTTAAAAAGGGAAATGGATAGGTTAAAGTTAGATATAGTGGGAATTAGTGAAGTTCGGTGGCAGGAGGAACAATACTTTTGGCCAGGTGACTACAGGGTTATAAACACAAAATAAAATAGGGGTAATGCAGGAGTAGGTTTAATAATGAATAGGAAAATAGGAATGCGGGTAAGCTACTACAAACATCATAGTGAACGCATAACTGTGGCCAAGATAGACACGAAGCCCACACCTACTACAGTAATACAAGTTTATAAGCCAACTAGCTCTGCCGATGACGAAGAAATTGAAGAAATGTATGATGAAATAAAAGAAATTATTCAGATAGTGAAGGGTGACGAAAATTTAATAGTCATGGGTGACTGGAATTCAGTAGTAGGAAAACGGAGAGAAGGAAACGTAGTAGGTGAATATGGATTGGGACTAAGAAATGAAAGAGGAAGCCGTCTGGTAGAATTTCGCACAGAGCACAACTTAATCATAGCTAACATATGGTTCAAGAATCATAAAAGAAGGCTGTATACATGGAAGAAGCCTGGAGATACTGACAGGTTTCAGATAGATTATATAATGATAAGACAGAGATTTAGGAACCAGGTTTTAAACTGTGAGACATTTCCAGGGGTAGATGTGGACTCTGAACATAGTCTATTGGTTTTGACCTGTAGATTAAAACTGAAGAAACTGCAAAAAGGTGGGAATTTAAGGAGATGGGACCTGGATAAACTGAAAGAACCAGAGGTTGTACAGAGTTTCAGGGAGAGCATAAGGGAACAATTGACAGGAATGGTGGAAAGAAATACAGTAGAAGAAGAATGGGTATCTTTGAGGGATGAAGTAGTGAAGGCATCAGAGGATCAAGTAGGTAAAAAGATGAGGGCTAGTAGAAATCCTTGGGTAACAGAAGAAATATTTAATTTAATTGATGAAAGGAGAAAATATATAAATGCAGTAAGTGAAGCAGGCAAGAAGGAATACAGACGCTCAAAATGAGATCGACAGGAAGTGCAAAATGGCTAAGCAGAGATGGCTAGAAGGCAAATGTAAGGATGTAGAGGCTTATCTCACTAGGGGTAAGATAGATACTGCCTACAGGAAAATTAAAGAGACCTTTGAAGAGAGGAGAACCACTTGTATGAACACCAAAAGTTCATATGGAAACCCTGTTCTAAGCAGAGAAGGGAAAGCAGAACGGTGGAAGGAGTATATAGAGGGTCTATACAAGGGCGAAGTACTTGAGGACAATATTATGGAAATGGAAGAGAATAAAGATGAAGATGAAATGGGAGATACGATACTGCGTGAAGAGTTTCACAGAGCACTGAAAGATCTGAGTCGAAACAAAGCCCCCGGTGTAGACAACATTCCATTGGAACTACTGACGGCCTTGGGAGAGCCAGTCCTGACAAAACTCTACCATCTGGTGAGGAAGATGTATGAGACAGGCGAAATACCCTCAGACTTCAAGAAGAATATAATAATTCCCATCCCAAAGAAAGCAGGTGTTGACAGATGTGAAAATTACCGAACTATCAGTTTAATAAGTTACAGCTGCAAAATACTAACGCGAATTCTTTACAGACGAATGGAAAAACTCGTAGAAGCCGACCTCGGGGAAGATCAGTTTGAATTCCGTAGAAATGTTGGAACACGTGAGGCAATACTGACCATACGACTTATCTTAGAAGCTAGATTAAGGAAAGGCAAACCTACGTTTCTAGCATTTGTAGACTTAGAGAAAGCTTTTGATATTGTTGGCTGGAATACTCTCTTTCAAATTGTGAAGATGGCAGGGGCAAAATACAGGGAGCGAAAGGCTATGTACAATTTGTACAGAGACCAGATGGCACTTATAAGAGTCGAGGGACATGAAAGGGAAGCAGTGGTTGGGAAGGGAGTGAGACAGAGTTGTAGTCTCTCCCCGATGTTATTCAATCTGTATATTGAGCAAGCAGTGAAGGAAACAAAAGAAAAATTCGGAGTAGGTATTAAAATCCATGGAGAAGAAATGCAAACTTTGAGGTTCGCCGATGACATTGTAATTCTGTCAGAGTCAACAAAGGACTTGGAAGAGCAGTTGAACGGAATGGACAGTGTCTTGAAAGGAGGATATAAGATGAACATCAACAAAAGCAAAACGAGGATAATGCAATGTAGTCGAATTAAGTCAAGTGATGCTGAGGGAATTAGATTAGGAAATGAGACACTTAAAGTAGTAAAGGAGTTTTGCTATTTGGGGAGCAGAATAACTGATGATGGTCGAAGTAGAGAGGATATAAAATGTTGACTGGCAATGGCAAGGAAAGCGTTTCTCAAGAAGAGAAATTTGTTAACATCGAGTATTTTTTTAAGTGTCAGGAAGTCATTTCTGAAAGTATTTGTATGGAGTGTAGCCATGTATGGAAGTGAAACATGGACGATAAATAGTTTGGACAAGAAGAGAATAGAAGCTTTCGAAATGTGGTGCTACAGAAGAAAGCTTAAGATGTCCATTCCGTTCAACTCCTCTTCCAAGTCCTTTGCTGTCTCTCACAGAATTACAATGTCATCGGCGAACCTCAAAGTTTGTATTTCTTCTCCATGGATTTTAATACCTACTCCGAATTTTTCTTTTGTTTCCTTCACTGCTTGCTCAATATACAGGTTGAATAACATCGGGGAGAGACTACAACTCTGTCTCACTCCCTTCCCAACCACTGCTTCCCTTTCATGTCCCTCGACTCTTATAAGTGCCATCTGGTCTCTGTACAAATTGTACATAGCCTTTCGCTCCCTGTATTTTGCCCCTGCCATCTTCACAATTTGAAAAAGAGTGTTCCAGCCAACAATATCAAAAGCTTTCTCTAAGTCTACAAATGCTAGAAACGTAGGTTTGCCTTTCCTTAATCTTTCTTCTAAGATAAGTCGTAGGGTCAGTATTGCCTCACGTGTTCCAACATTTCTACGGAATCCAAACTGATTTTCCCCGAGGTCGGCTTCTACGAGTTTTACCATTCGTCTGTAAAGAATTCGCGTTAGTATTTTGCGGCTGTGACTTATTAAACTGATAGTTCGGTAATTTTCACATCTGTCAACACCTGCTTTCTTTGGGATTCGAGTTATTATATTCTTCTTGAAGTCTGAGGTAATTTCGCCTGTCTCATACATCTTCCTCACCAGATGGTAGAGTTTTGTCAGGACTGACTCTCCCAAGGCTGTCAGTAGTTCTAATGGAATGTTGTCTACTCCCAGGGCCTTCTTCGACTTAGGTCTTTCAGTGGTCTGTGAAACTCTTCACGCAGTATTATATCTCCCATTTCATCTTCATCTATTCGGGAGGACGACGGTTCAAACACGTCTCCGGCCATCCAGATTTAGGTTTTCCGTGATTTCCCTAAATCGTTTCAGGCAAATGCCGGGATGGTTCCTTTGAAAGGGCACGGCCGATTTCCTTCCCAATCCTTCCCTAACCCGAGCTTGCGCTCCGTCTCTAATGACCTCGTTGTCGACGGGACGTTAAACACTAACCACCACCACCACCATCTTCATCTACCTCTTTTTCCATTTCCATAATATTGTCCTCAAGAACGGCGCCCCTGTATAGATCCTCTATGTACTCCTTCCACCTCTCTGCTTTCCCTTCTTTGCTTAGAACTAGGTTTCCATCTGTGTTTTTGATATTCATGCAAATGGTTCTCTTTTCTCCAAAGGTCTCTAATTTTTCTGTATGCAGTATCTATCCTACCCCTCGTGAGATAAGCCTCTACATCCTTACATTTGCCTTCTAGCCATCCCTGCTTAGCCATTTTGCACTTCCTGTCGATCTCATTTTTGAGACGTTTGTATTCCTTTTTGCCTGCTTCACTTACTGCATTTCTATATTATCTCCTTTCATCAATTAAATTCAATATCTTCTGTCACCCAAGGATTTCTACTAGCCCTCATCTTTTTACCTACTTGATCCTCTGCTGCCTTCACTATTTCATTCCTCAAAGCTACCCATTCTTCTTCTACTGTATTTCTTTCCCCCATTCCTGTCAATTGTTCACTTATACTCTCCCTGAAACTCTGTACAACCTCTGGTTTAGTCAGTTTATCCAGGTCCCATCTCCTTAAATACCCATCTTTTTGCAGTTTCTTCAGTTTTAATCTACAGTACATAACCAATTGATTGTGGTTAGAGTCCACATCTGCCCCTGGAAATGTCTTACAATTTAAAACCTGGTTCCTAAATCTCTGTCTTACCATTATATAATCTGTCTGAAACCATCTAGTATCTCCAGGGTTCTTCCATGTATACAACCTTCTTTTATGATTCTTTATCCAAGTGTTAGCTAGGATTAAGTTATGCTCTGTGGAAAATTCTACCAGGCGGCTTCCTCTTTCATTCCCTAGCCCCAATCCATATTCACCTACTACGTTTCCTTCTCTTCCTTTTCCTACCGTCGCATTCCAGTCACCCATGACTATTAAATTTTCGTCTCACTTCACTACCTGAATAATTTCTGTTATCTCATCATAGAGTTCATCAATTTCTTCATCATCTGCAGAGCTAGTTGGCATATAAACTTGTACTATTGTAGTAGGCGTGGGTTTCGTGTCTATCTTGGCCACAATAAGGCGTTCACTATGATGTTTGTAGTAGCTTACCCGCATTCTAATTTTTTTATTCATTATTAAACCTACTCCTGCATTACCCCTATTTGATTTTGTATTTATAGCCCTGTATTCACCTGACCAAAAGTCTTGTTCCTCCTGCCCTAGAACTTAGAACTACTTAAACCTAACTAACCGAAGGACATCACACACATCCATCCCTGAGGCAGGATTCGAACCTGCGACCTTAGCAGCAGCGCAGTTACGGACTGAAGCTTCTAGAGTCGCTCGGCCACGGCGGCCGGCTTGGCTTTAAGATGACGATGTACAAAAGACCAGGGTTGTCAAGTTGTTGAACTAGTGCAACCTTACAAGTGCTTTGAAGTGAACGGCGATTACTAAGAAAAGAAAAACAAGTTTTCAGGAAACTAACATCGCCAATAGAAGTCGTTCCTGACAAATATATATGTTTTTAATGACCGAATGTCTCTTGCAGATTACACTTAGTATGTCCCCTCATTTTCAGTGACGTCCTGTTAAACTCTTTCCGAATCTAGCTCGACCTGGCCGAAACTGTCTATTGAGATGTCCCAGAAACGCACGTGAGAAGTGGGCTGATGCGCCATCATGCTACAACCACATTATCTGGTGGACATCGAGAGGCACAGCTTCCAAGAGTGGGTCCAGTAGGTTTTATAGGAAGATCAAGTATGCAGCACCAGTTAGCTTGGGTGGGAGGAGATATGGCCTAATCGCATGACCGCCCAGAATACCTGACGACACGTTAATATCAAACCGGTGCTGATATCCCTGAACAAGGATTTTAATCTGCCCTGACATGGCTGTGTCGCGAATTCAGAACATAGTCCCTACCGAAAGTACATTCATGTTTAGAAAAACCGGAACGCTAATATTCACAGGACATATACATTAATATACAGGGTGAGTCAGCTAACGTTAGCGTTGGATATATTTCGTAAACCACATCAATTACTGACGAATCGATTCCACAGACCGAACGTGAGGAGAGGGGCTAGTGTAATTGGTTATTACAAACCATAAAAAAATGCACGGAAGTATGTTTTTTAACACAAACCTATGTATTTTTAAAATGGAAACCCGTTAGTTTTTTTAGCACATCTGAACATATAAACAAATACGTAATCAGTGCCGTTTGTTGTATTGTAAAATGTTACTTACATTCGGAGATGTTGTAACCTAAAGTTGACGCTTGAGTACCACTCCTCCGCTGCTCGATCGTGTGTATCGGAGAGCACCGAATTACGTAGGGATCCAAAGGGAACGGTGATGGACCTTAGGTACAGTAGAGACTGGAACAGCACATTACGTCCACATGCTAACACCTTTTTATCGGTCTTTTTCACTGACGCACATGTACATTACCATGAGGGGTGAGGTACACGTACACACGTGGTTTCCGTTTTCAATTACGGAGTGGAATAGAGTGTGTCCCGAAATGTCAGGCCAATAGATGTTCAATGTGGTGGCCATCATTTGCTGCACACAATTGCAATCTCTGAGGTAATGAATGTCGTACACGCCGAAGTACATCTGGTGTAATGTCGCCGCAGACTGCCACAGTACGTTGTTTCATATCCTCTGGGGTTGTAGGCACATCACGGTACACATTCTCCTTTAACATACCCCACAGAAAGAAGTCTAGAGGTGTAAGATCAGGAGAACGGGCTGGCCAATTTATGCGTCCTCCACGTCCTATGAAACGCCCGTCGAACGTGTACCTCACGCCTCATGGTAATGTACATGTGCGTCAGTGAAAAAGATCAACAAAAAGGTGTTAGCATGTGGACGTAATGTGCTGTTCCAGTCTCTTCTGTACCTAAGGTCCATCACCGTTCCCTTTGGATCCCTACGTAATTCGGTGCTCTCCGATACACACGATCGAGCAGCGGAGGAGTGGTACTCAAGCGTCAACTTTAGGTTACAATATCTCCGGATGTAATTAACATTTTACAATGTAACTAACGGCACTGATTACGTATTTGTTTATATGTTCAGATGTGCTAACAAAACTAACGTGGTTACATTTAAAAATAACGTAGGTTTGTGTTAAAAACATACTTCCGTGCATTTTTTTATGGTTTGTATTAACCAATTACACTATTACACTAGCCCCTCTCCTCACGTTCGGTCTGTGGAATCGATTCGTCAGTATTTGATGTGGTTTACGAAATATAGCCAGCGGTAATGTTGGGTGACCCACCCTGCATATTCTGCAGAAATGATTAGCCTTTGAACCATGTCGGCTCACGCATTCAAGGTCAACATCGATAGCGTGGCGCAACACCATGTGCCGGTAAAAGATGGCTGCGGCTCTCGTTTTCACTATAAATCGAAGGCAAAGGTTCAGTGTAACCTGAGCAGAAGTACAGGGTGCGTACCGTCAAATCAGTGAGCTTGAAGAAAGTGCGCGCGATTGGCATGAGAGAATGTTGCAACAGTGCAGCGGATGTGCGTAGAATGGTTCAAGGAAGGTCGTAGAACTCTAATAGATGGGTCAGGTTGCATCGCCCAATCCACCTTCCGAGAAGATCGACATCTCATCCAAATAGCATTGTAGGTCAGATCTGCGTCCTGCTCGGCTCTGCCGCAACAGTGTAACATTGAACACATCATATACTATCAGGGGTGACAGTCCGTCGCCGTTTATTACGGCATCGGTAACGTGCGCGTCGTCAACTTCTCCGCCTACGTTTGGGGAATGTTCAGAAACATGCTAGACTGCAGTGTTGTATGGAACGGCGTCACTGGGGACAGGAATGTCACCAGATAGTGATTTCGGACGAATCTATGTTCTGCTTGTTTGAAATTAACGGCTGCATTTTGGTTTGACGCAGACAAAGGGAGCAGCATCACAGTGACAGCACTCGCACGAGAAATACAGCACCGTCCGAAGGCCTTATGGTGTGAGGTGCTATTGGGTACAATCTCAGTTGGTGCATGTCCAGGACACTGTGACCAGTGTGACATACGTGAATGGCATCTTGCGATCTATAGCCATACTTTTTCCACACAACACACCAGACGTCATTTTTCAGCAAGACCATATGTTTCTGCATGAACAAGTGCCTTTTGCATGGCCCGCCAGATCACCAGACTTATCATCAATCGAAAATGTGGAGAATATGTTGAAAAGAGTGGTGCAGCACTTTGATCCAGTACCGACCACCACAGATGAACTTTGGAACCAGGTGACTGGAAGATGGATGGCTATACCACAGGATGCCATTCGCGTCTTATACGCGTTCATGACATCACGCATAAAACAAATTATCAGGGGCCATGGCGGACCCTGTGCCTGCTAGGCAACAGGACACATATTGAACCGAGATCACTGCAGAACATGCTAATGTACATGTCCTGTGAATATGAACGTCCTGTCTCTAGCCGTTCAAGGTGTTCTGTTTCTTCTGAACATGAGTATACATTCATCTATGAACAGATGTCGACATGGAAACAGGGGTGTGTCGATGCAGGAATCACGTGCAGTAGGCAACCCGTTTTGGAAAATCGTCCAGACCCATTGCGTGTATCCCTTGTTAGTGGTACGGATGTAATCGTTTATCGCTAACATACCAGACGATACGAAGGCCCATTACATGCGCAAATTGTTCGAGTACTCGATGATAGGTTTTCTTCAACGCGATGCAAGCACACCTTCTTACAGTTACAGTTCGGGCGTGCGGCGTTACTGTTGAGCATCACAGCCCTGTCTGCTCTCGGTGAAGGTACCTGCTTTTCGGCCCTGCGTAATTTGGACAAAAAATTTATGCGATAGCGTGTTACAATGCGGAAAACGTTCGTGACACAGCAGCTCTTCCGTTACCTCGAGCTTCGCCTTAAACAAGGGATACGTCTGTGCATTCCGAATGCGTGTACAGAACCATGTATGTTGTATGAGACGCACAGGCATTGAATAGGTCTCGCAGAAAAGTAGACATTATGTGAGATGAGGTGATCGTCTGACGTAGTACACGTCATCCTGTCTACTCTATTGCATACGAGGACAAGAAACTCTGGGACTTTTCTCTTTCCCTCAGCAGACGTGGACGCGTTATATATCAGAATTGAAACCGTCATCGAACGGAAGCGGTACATTTGGAGACATGGGTTCCTACTCAAAATATTATGTACTCACTCCCCTCTACAAGTCCTAGAAGGTTGTAATGGGAATTTCCGAACACCCGGTAGATCGGTTGTCCTCTGATTTACAAAAAAAAAGTGGCGAGTGCAACACAATTATATCACAGCGGTCGCAAAGTAAATACACAAAAAAACAGGCAGTGGCGCTATTCAGTGAGCTGCCAGAGGAGAGTGGCATCAGTGGGGAGCAGGTGGGGAGCTCGCGCGTCGCGCGCGGCCCACCTGCCCGGCTGTCAGCCTCGCAGGCTGTTGACCGCCGCCGGATGCCTGCCCTGCTCCTGCCTGCCGACTGCTAATGGCAGTTATCGTCACAAACTGGCCGGAAGGACCGCTGCAGGAGGACACGCTAAAGTATGCCTCCTACACCACTGGCTTCATCAGCAAAAGTCTCAACATCATTATTCAAGAAATCACAATACATACACCAGTGGCCATTAAAATTGCTAAACCACGAAGATGACGTGCTACAGACGCGAAATTTAACCGACAGGAACAAGATGCTGTGATATGCAAGCGATTAGCTTTCCAGAGCATTCAAGGTTGACACCGGTGGCGACACCTACAACATGCTGACATGAGGAAAGTTTCCAACAGATTTCTCATACACAAACAGCAGTTGACCGTCGTTGCCTGGTGAAACGTTGTTGTAATGCCTCGTGCAAGGAGGAGAAATGCGTACCATCACGTTTCCGACTTTGATAAAGGTAGGATTGTAGCCTATCGCGATTGCGGATTATCGTATCGCGACATTGCTGCTCGCGTTGGTCGAGATCCAATGACTGTTAGCAGAATATGGAATCGGTGGGTTCAGGACGGTAGTACGGAACGCCGTGCTGAATCCCAACGGCTTCGGATCACTAGCAGTCGAGACAACAGCCATCTTATCCGCATGGCTGTAACGGATCGTGCAGCCAAGTCTCGATCCTTAAGTCAACAGATGGGGACGTTTGCAAGACAACAACCATCTGCACGAACAGTTCGACGACGTTTGCAGCAGCATGGACTATGAGCTCGGAGACCATGGCTGCGGTTACCCTTGACGCTGCATCACAGACAGGAGCGCCTGCGATGGTGTACTCAACGACGAACCCTGGGTGCACGAATGGCAAACCGTCATTTTTTCGGATGAATCCAGGTTCTGTTTACGACATCATGATGGTCGCATCCGTGTTTGGCGACATCGCGGTGAACGCACATTGGAAGCGTGTATTCGTCATCGCCATACTGGCGTATCACCCGGCGTGATGGTATGGGGTGCCATTAGTTACGCGTCTCGGTCACCTCTTGCTCGCACTGACGGCACTTTGAACAGTGGATGTTACATTTCAGATGTGCTACGACCCGTGGCTCTACCCTTCACTCGATCCCTGCGAAACCCTACATTTCAGCAAGATAATGCACGACCGCATTTTGCAGGTCCTTTACGTGCCTTTCCGGATACAGAAAATGTTCGACTGCTGCCCTGGCCAGCACATTCTCCTGATCTCTCACCAAATGAAAACGTCTGGTCAATGGCTGCCAAGCAACTGGCTCGTTACAATACGCCAGTCACTACTCTTGATGAACTGTGGTATCGTGTTGAAGCTGCATGGGCAGCTGTACCTGTACACGCCATCCACGCTCTGTTGACTCAGTGCCCAGGCGTATCAAGGCCGTTATTACGGCCAGAGGTGGTTGTTCTGGGTGCTGATTTCTCACGATCTATGCACCAAATTGCGTGGAAATGTAATCACATGTCAGTTCTAGTATAATATATTTGTCCAATGAATACCTGTTTATCATCTGCACATCTTCTTGGTGTATCAATTTTAATGGCCAGTAGTGTAGTTTTATTTCAGTTTTTAACTTCAAGTCACAGAAGTCATTCCTTTTCTTGTAGCTTGAACTCTTCTGTTGGTGCGTATCTGCGTAAAACAATATTACATTGCCGATCTGACTTGACACAGAACGCTTTTTGTTTATATTCATCCCCATACTAGTTTTAGAGAAATACCACCATCTCTTAGAATAAAGAGTTCCGCTGAAGCTACGCCAACGGAAATAAAATCGCAACACCCAGAAGGAGTTCTGCGACATTGACGGAAGTCGGTGGGCGTGTTTCTGCATCTGAAAGAGATGATGTGCATTCAAATTTCGCGGCAGTAGCATAAGAGCGGCCTTAGTAGCGCCTCTTTGAGGATCCATCTCAGGTCTGCCTTAAATAATCGCTCTATCGGTAGTGGGCGTTAGTTACCTTTAACAACGGACGTTATGAGTTGATGTTAGTCAATAATGCTTTTAAAGTGCCGAAGACGCCATTATCAGCATCCCACGCAGTTTTAACGAATGTGTGTAATAGGACTGCGAGAAGCTGGATGTTCATTCTGCGATGTTGCAGAAAGACTCGACAGGAATGTAGTCATTGTACATGAATTCTGGCAGCGCTGGTCACGAGAATGTACGGTCACAAGAAGACCGGGCTCCGGACGGCCACGTGGTACTACCGAGAGGGAAGACCATCGTTTCCGGCGTATGGCTCTGGTGCATGGTGCTGCATGTACAGCAGCAATTTGAGCGGAAGTTGGCACCACAGTGACACAGCGAACTGTTACAAATCGGTCACTTCAAGGACCGATCCTAGCCAAACGCCCTGTAGATTGAATTTCACTGACCCCAAACCACGGCCATTTGCGACTCCAGTGGTGTCAAGCGAGAGCTAATTGGAGAGCAGGGCGGAGGTCTGTTGGGTTTTCTGATGAAAGCTGGTTCTGCCTCTGTGCCAGTGATGACCGTATGTTGGTTACAAAGAGGACAGTTGAGGGCCTGCAACCAATATGTGGAAGTGATAGACACATTGGACGTGCACCTTAAGTTACGGCCTGGGGTGTGATTTCGTAAAACAGCAAGGGCACTCTCGAGGCTATCCCATGCACCATAACTGCAAATTTGTACGTTAATCTAGTGATTCGACTTGTTGTGCTGCCATTTCTGAACAGCAGTCTAGGGACTGTTTTCCAAAAGGATAAAATCGCCCATACTGTAACCTACCATGCTCTACAGGACGTTGACAGGTTGCCTTGGACTGCACGATAACCAAATCTGTTTCCAATCAAGCACATCGAGGACATCATCGGATGACAGCTCCAGCGTCATCCACAACGAACCATAACCGTTCCTGTATTGACCGATGCAGCGCAACAGGCATGGAACTCCATCCCACAAACTGACATCAAGCACTTGGACAACACAATGCATGATCGGTCACATTCCATTCAACATTCTGGCGGTTACATCGGTTGTTAATGCACCGGCATTTCATATTTCTAATGGAATATCTAGCGCTTACATTAACCTGTGATCTTGCAGTATTTATCGCTTAAATATGTTACCTATACAAATGTATTCCCTGAAATTTCTTTCTTCTACATTAATTATTTTTGGTATTGCGATTTTTTCCAGTGATTCTAGTTTGGGCAAGCAAATAAACGAAGCGATTTGTATCAAGGTGGCCCCACAATACCACTTTCTATTCCTAGTTTCGACGTCTTACGAAGTCATCAACAGATGTTTATAAAATCAGAAAGGGGGTAATAATCTTTAATTTTATACATTTTACTTTATTTTTAATTTTCAGTCCTCTAACTGGTTTGATGCAGTCCGCCATGAAATCACTCCTTGCGCCTACCTGTTCATCTCGAAGTACAATATCTCATCTCCTGGTTGTGCTTCTGTGCTTTCCCTGTGAGTATCGTCTGTAATAAGGCCGGTTTCAGGGGAAGGAGGGTTTCTGCAGTCTGGAGTTGACGGGGCGATGCTCCTCAGTCATGCTAAATGGTTAGTGGTCTGAGCGTAGGAGGCCGGCTAAGAGCAGGATAATTTCCGTGCGAAAAATGTTCTTATTGTCCTCCCTGTATGAAGCAAGGTAAGCAGAAGGAAAAAGCCATCTATCCAACGAGAATGCCTACATTCTGCTTCTAATTGGTTCATATCTCTACAAGTTAAGTAATTTCGTGGGGCGGTTTGCAGCTCACTATAAAATATCGCTGGAGCCTTGTTGGTGATGGCGGCTTAAAATTGTGACTCTTTTACTGGATGTATTAAAAGGCCCTGTCTGTCTGACATATTTAGATCGCTGCCCAGCAGAAGAATGATAAACGGTTTGATTATCAACGAAATTAAACAAGTAGCTCAGTTAATTCAATTTATTACATGAAAATTCAAAATCAATAGTTTAATAATCATTTATAATGATAAACTAATGCCTTGGCAAATTGGGACAAGGGATCTGGAATTGATTCATGCAAACGCATTTCTGAATGAAATAATTATTTCACGTAAGTCGTACTGTGACTGCCGAAGGTTAGTGTTTAAAGATAAATAGCGCTAAGGAAGGATATGCATTTGCATCTGTAGCTGTAGTTGAAAGCAGGTTAATCCTCTAACTGCAAACAAGTCTTAAAGAGAACATTGAAATTATTGAACATCTTTAAACACGATACTATTTCGCTATAGTTCACCTCACTGTTGCAGTTGGATCTCATCAAAATCAGTGCCGACAAGTGGCGGATGAAGTGGCCGTGAAACCATTGCTTCTGTACGAACTACTTTCGTCTAAGTTCAGCTCTGCTGGATGGCGGCCTCATGCTGCCGAAGTGAAGCCTGCCCGAGGTGACACCTGGCTGAAGATGCCTGTCTATCAAGTCGCCTGCCTGAGAATTAACTTTCTATAGACTGCTTCCGACAAAGTAGACGCGGTTCTCTGGGTATTTCTGGCATCATATAATTTTGACTGGCTGAGCGACAGATATTCCGAGTGGCGACCGGTAAGAAGTTGTCTTGAAAGTCGCTACTCTCCCTCCTTCACTCTCATTTCGGGTGGTTAAATGCTGCGAAGACCGTTATACTTGATGCTCCAAAACTGTGTCCTTTTCTCCCCTGGCTACGTTCATATGTCGGCCCATAAGGGTGGACCTATGTAACCACCGTTATGTGCCCTACTCCCACTTCTAGATTGGTAGGTTAACCAACGATAGCTGTTTTTCTTTTATTTTGTTAAACATTAGCGGTTTTGAGTGAATCTGAACACAGTGGCTGTGTCTCACAATCTTGTTATATGCCCCAAACTTGCAGTTCTCATTGCACTTTTTCAGATGTTATCTTAACGTCCTGTGTATTTCGACAAATTCTGACTCGCTGCCGTCCAGTCCACAGGAGACGGTCATCTGGAACTCTGCCTAGACAACACCCCTATCTAGACCACACAGCTCGCTAAAAACAGTCTCCTCTGTCGCTGCACAGCCTAGAGATACGATCGGCATTACGACTGAAGCACTCCATTCACAAGCCCCTGCCAAGCGGGTCTTCCCTGACACGTCAGCCTTTGTGGCATGCGATTTCACAGCAGGTGTGTCCAGAGTCCGGGTGCGTCGGCTCCACCAGCGCACCGCTATCTGCAGGCCCCCTGCTCCACACCTCAGCCCACACACTCCATCCTTTACCCTCCTGTTTTGGCGTGTTGAGAACTATCACGGGACTGGGCGCACGTAGCGTCCACCACACAGTCATAGTGCGCCACAGCAGAGGGTGGGGGGGGGGGGGGGTGAGGGAGTGGGAGATTGGCTGATTCGTCGATCTGTGAGTGGCGTGTTTTATACTTCGTCCAACGCCAAATTGGCTTAGTTCAAAGCATTGTCCAGTCTGACTTCATAGGTAAGAGCCTCGCCTGTGTGCTTGCATGCCTTTGGAAAAGTCTGTTAGGGCAGTTTCCCTGTCAGTTTACGACCCACTTCTCCTCCCCTCGTCTACAGCCAAGCGCAATATGCTTTCATAGTGCCTTCATATTTAGGTATACGTACAGTCCAATACAGGAAATTGTACTCTACGTGATATTTCATTCATCAATGTGAATTAATTTATTCTGATTTGACTTGTCTTTTGATTTTGTGTTTTACGCCAGTTGAACAACAGTTTGGGAAAAATGATTCAGTAACATCGCAATATCGAGGAATCAACAGGCAGCCTTCGTGGGCACTCTAAGAAGCAGTTTATGTTTTTAAGTGCTTATCATTACCCAAGTCTGGGGTTAGTGGTTCTCCAGTACGGAATGCCAAAAAAGAATTGCACAGTGTATTCACACGTGTGAGCATCGAATTTTACTTACTTAAGCACTTTCCCGCATTTCTAGGCGTGTGCTGCGGTTTAGTGAGCGTGGACTGGTTTACTGAAAAGCGGCCCCAGAACAGAGCGTGGAGCCATTAGGTAACTGGAGATGGTGCTGGATAAAAGTGACGAATCTGGCTGTAGTTAATGCGCATAAATTTCATTTGTTGCCATGCAAATTTAAGTATGGTGCTTTTGTGACTTCTTCCGTATTGCTTTTACTGTATTACTGTTTTGTTATTGCGATTATCGACGGTTATTGCTAAACGCCAGATGGAGGCAATGTGTGGAATTCTTGATTGTGAACATATTCCATCGAGTTTCTGGTTCGCAGAATCTTTCCTGAAAGTAGTTAGACAGCTTCAGGTCTTTTAAGTATTATCTTTGGAGTTATGAGAAATATACCGTAACTCTATCTTACTGGTCAAAGTCAGGATGACAGTCCTCATTTAGAGTGATTTTACGTATACAGCAGCGCCGAGAATTATTCCGGATCCACCAATTAACGTTTCCGACTAATCTGCTGAGCAGGAAGCCGCTTAGTTGTTCTCGCGCCCTGAGATGGCCAAAGCAGCGTCTGGGTTTCGTGCGACGCCAAGGAATCTCTAAGATACACACGAAGGGAGCGTCCCAAGAGCACCACTTGTGTCCTACATCCTCAATTATTTGTTGGATGTATTCCAGTCTCTGTCTTTTCCTACAGTTTGTAGGCTCTTCGGCGCACCCAACTACAGTTATTAATATGTTTGGGGTCTGTTCTATCGAACATGTTCAACAGAAGAGATACCACTCGTATCTATAATTAGTCCTCGGGATGGATGCTGGATGAAAAAGTTTCAATGCAGATGCACAATCAACGTCCAATTACGTATGTGAATCAAAATTTTGCGAATAGAGGGTTAATGAGGTGGCGTCGTTGCGGCATGGCGAGCGAGAGGCTGCGAATTTGCGGCTGACGGAAAGCGGCCCCGATGGTTCCCATACTACGTGATTCTCTATCCTACAATACTGTGCTCCAAACGTACATTCTCAGAAATTTCTTCCACAAATTAATGGTGACGTTTGATGCTAGTGAACTTCTCTTGCTTTGTCCGTCCTTTGTAATTTGCTTCCAACACAGCAGAATCTTTAACTTCGTTTACGTCATGCTATTGTTAAGTTTATTGCTGATCTCATTTCTCTTACTCCACTTTAATTTCGTCTTTCTCTGGTTAACATTCAGTATATAGTAGTCACGAGAATTGTCCATTCGATGGTCAACAGCACGGTTAGTTTTGCAGTCTATTTTACATTGGTAGCCATACAAGCTTAACTCTCATTATATCTGTTTTGACTATACTGTTTATTCCATTCAAGAGTTCCTGTTACTCTTCTTCACTTGCAATGAGGATAGAACAGTCAGCAGCGAATCACATCGTTCGTATTCTTACGACGCTGGAATTTAGTCCCGCTCTTGAAAGTTTCGTTTATTTCCGCCACTGCTTCTCCAATGTATGGATTGAACATTAGGGGTGAAAGACTGCGCCTCTCTCTTACACTCTTTTTATCCGAGGACTTCGTTATTGATCTTCCATTTTTATTGTGCCCTCTTGGTTCTTGTACATGTCGTACCAGATGATCATAAATAAATAAAGTGCATCTATTTGCAGGTGTCCAGTGTAGGCTGTGAAACTTGATAGAAATGCTAATGCGTTAATGCGGAACCGATTTACGCTAGAAAACAAATTATTTCCAACTGTGGACACAAAATGCAAATGTGGAGCTGTAAAATATTTGTATTACGATTTGACATTTACGGTGTCGTCTTACAAGCCATAAACAGAATGAACAGTATTGCTGCCGAGAAGACAGAAAGTGTGCCATTAGTGGAACTATTTTATGTGAGCGGCAGCAGTTAGTGTGCAGCATTGACAGAGTATCACCAACTGAAAGGTGTAGGGAAAGCCTCGATGTCATTAAATGGCTTAAAGAAGATGGTAATGAAATTCAAAAGCACGAGGGAGATTGGTATGACACCTGCAAGAGGAAGGCGTCCTATCCTGGTGGAAGTTATTGACGAGTTTGCCGTTGCTGTAACTCACTATGCAGTACTCCTGTACCACCTCGTACTATGGCTACAGTAAGCCATCCATTACCATGTGTAAAAGAATCATTAATGTAAATGCTAAAGTTAAGTCTACATCCACAGAAAACACAGGGTCCATCAACAAGTGCAGTAGCAGCAGTGTTCTTCACAGTATTCATCTTCTTGTCTGCAGCAGATGTTGTGAATTCGATGTTCTCGATTGTTTTGTAAATTGTGTGTCTCGAACGACGACGATATCTTCTGTATGGCATCTTGGCAGCGTTCAATGCAGTTGCCTGTGCAGCAGCAGCAGCGCGAGTGATCCGCTTCGCGGTGCTCGCTCGCTTTTATAGAAGCGCGATAGCGTGTGACCTTGATTGTTTTGTAAATTGTGGGTCTCGAACGACGACGATATCTTCTGTATGGCATCTTGGCAGCGTTCAATGAAGTTGCCTGTGCAGCAGCAGCAGCGCGAGTGATCCGCTTGGCGGTGCTCGCTCGCTTTTATAGAAGCTAGTACTCGTACAGTGTCATGAGAATCTTCATTCCATGGTCAACAGTATGGAAAGTCTTGCAGTCTATTTTACACTGCGACCCGTATAAGATCCAGTCGCTGCAGCAACTGAAACCTCACGATCCGCAGCAACGTTCTGAATTTATTCCGCGGTTTCTGGGAGAGATCGACGTTGATGACATGCGGCCAGGCAATAGTGTATGAAGTATGAGGCATATTTTATACTATAGGCGCAGTGAATACATACAGCTGCCGATTTTGGGGTTCTGTGAACTGCGTGTTATGCACGAAGAACCATTGCACTCGCTTTAGGTGACTGTCTGGTCTGGATCCACAAGCACCTGTATGAAGTATGAGGCATATTTTATACTATAGGCGCAGTGAATACATACAGCTGCCGATTTTGGGGTTCTGTGAACTGCGTGTTATGCACGAAGAACCATTGCACTCGCTTTAGGTGACTGTCTGGTCTGGATCCACAAGCACCTTCGTTTTCGGTACGTTCTTATTTCACCTATATCTACGTGATTACTCTGCTTTTCACAATAAAGTGTCTCTCTACCGTTCCACTCTGGAACGACACGATGGAAAAACGAGGACTTAAATTTTTCTGTGCGAGTCCTGAGCCCTGATTTCTCTTATTTTATCGTGATGATCATTTCTCTCTGTGTAGGTGGGTGTCTGCATAATGTTTTCGCAATCGGAGGAGAAAACTGGTGATTGAAATTTCATGAGAAGATCCTGTCCCAACGAAAAACGCCTTTGTTTTAATGATTACCACTCCAATTCACGTATCATGTCTGTGACACTATCTCTCCTATTTCTCCAAAACGAGCTGCCCTTCTTTCTTTGTACTTTTTCGATGTCATCCATCAGTCCCACCTGATGTGGGTCCCACACCGCACAGAATTACTCCAGCATAGGGTGGACAAGCGTGGTGTAAGCAATCTCTTTAGTAGACCTGTTGCACCTTCTAAGTGTTCTGCCAATGAATCGCACTCTTTGGTTAGCTCTACCCACAATATTATCTATGTGATCGTTCCAATTTAGGTTATTTGTAATTGTAATCCCTAAGTATTTTGCTGAATTTACATCCTTCAGATTTGTGTGACTTATCGCGTAATCGAAATTTAGCTGATTTCTTTTAGTACTCATCTGAATAACTTCACGCTTTCGCTTATTCAGTGTCAATTGCCACTTTTGGAGCCATATAGAGATCTTATCTAAACCATTTTGCAAGTCGTTTTGATCATCTGATGTTTTTACAAGACGGTAAATGACAGCATCATCTGCAAACAATCTAACGGCTACTCAGGTTGTCTCCTATGTCGTTAATATAGATTAGGAACAATAGAGGACCTATAACACTTCCTTGGGGAACGCCGGATATTACTTCTGTTTTACTCGATGACTTTCCATCTATTACTACGAACTGTGACCCTTCTGACAGGAAATCACGAATCCAGTAGCAGAACTGAGGCGATATTCCGTAAGCACGCAGTTTGGTTAGAAGACGCTTGTGAGGAATGGTGTCGAAAGCCTTCTGGAAATCTAAAAATATGGAATCAATTTGACATTTCCTGTCGATAGCACTTATTACTTCATGAGTATAAAGAGGTAGTTGTGTTTCACAAGAACGATATTTTCTGAATGCGTGCTATGTGTCAATAAATCGTTTTCTTCGAGGTATTTCATAATGTTCGAATACAGCATATGTTCCGAAACTCTATTGCAAATCGACTTTGAAGAGAATATGCCGAGAAGGCCTGTTGGGTGTAACGTGACGTCTGCACATTATCGATACCTCATTGTATAGCATGTGATTCCTGTTTAGGAATGGCACAGCTGTCCGTAAATCGCAATTTTCATGCAAGTGAGAAAACATTTCATTTCGCATGCCCAGTGAAAGATCTGCTTAATGAAACCTTCCACGAAGGTGTTATCTCAGGTTTTCCAGATACGTGACCTCCAAGATCACCTGATCTGAATCCATTTGACCTTTGGCTCTGGGGATATCTAAAGGAATGCATTTACCGGGGCACATTCAGTCTGCGTCTGATCTGAAGGCTAGTATATAGGAACCGCTGCAAGCAACTGTTGGTCACGTCGCTTTACGGATGTTGTGTCTCGTCAATATCTCCGGTGCTCATATTCAACAAGTTGTGAAAGCGCCAGTTAATAATAAAATCAGCATTATGCCTTTATTACTTGTTTGACCTTGTCTGCCCATATCCCGTTGCTAATGCATTACATATGGATACATTTCTATACGTCTTTATTGCATTCACAGAGCCAGATTTGCACCTAATGGCCAACGTTGGTACCATTTGTTTTTCAGCATAAATCGGTTCCGCATTAACGCATTAGAATATTTACCAAGTTTTGTTGCCATACGATAATTACAGCCGACACTGAACTGCTGTGACTAGATACACTTTCATAATAATCAGCCGGTATATTACCCATCCCTCCCTACACCTTACTCCTATTTTTTCAGAATTTCGAACATCTTGCACCATTTTACGTTGTCGAACTCTTCTTCTATTTATTTATTTGTTTAACCTTATGTTATGAGGGCCATCATGCCCTCTCTCTCATCTGACCAGATTTTCACACATACAATATCTAAATAAGCTGATGATATAGTGGTCCCAGCTAACAGTAAGATGGAATTGCAATCCTCTATAAAAGACCTAACACATCGTTGTCAGGAAGTTGGACTTAAAATAAGTCACTCTAAAACAAAAGTTATGCCTAATAAGTGGGTAGCTGCAGGACAAGTAACACTGAAAGGCAACATCCTAAACAATGTTACAGAATACGTTTATCTGGGGCAATTAGTTGACACAAAAGGGGATTTGAAACCCGAAATTTTTCGTCGAATTAAACTGGGTTGGAGAGCTTACGGAAGGAATGCAATGATTTTTAAATCTAACATGCCAGTCTACTTAAAGAAGACAGTTTTTGACCAGTGTGTCCCAGCGCTTTTAACGTACGGCCATGAAACTTGAACTTTAAATGAATTTTTCAAAAGGAAACTTAGAACTGCTCAGAGAGCAATGGAAACGTCAATGTTACGTCTCACTAAGAAAGATGGACAGAAAAGTGAAGACATACGAGCAATAACAGGAGTAAAAGATAAAATAGAACAGGTTAAGACTCTAAAATGGCAGTGGGCAAGACATATTGCACGAACGGAGGATGGAAGATGGACAAAATCAGTTTTAGAGTAGAGTCCCAGAGAAAAATGAAGATTACCAGGGAGACCACCTGATCGCTGGGATAAGGAACTCAGGAAAGTTGCGGACTTCAACTGGCAGACGACAGCAACGGACAGAGATGCAAGGAAACACCTCTTAAAAATGTATTTAATAACTTAAAGAGGCTATATCTTGTATAGATTGAATTAGCTGAGCTATAAAATAAAATAAAAAACAATATCTATAACATCATAGTTACCTAAGAAAATTACAATTCTAATGTGACAACTAGTATTCAAATGATTTGAGAGTCTGAAGAGGCAGTGTGAGTAAATTATACTGACTATGAACTAACAATGTTAATACAGGCTACTGAAACTGCAGCAACTAATAGTGACAATAATAATAATAATAATAATAGAAGATAAAAAAAGTGAAAATAGAAGGAAACAAAACCAAACATTCAACACAAACCAAAAGAGATTTTACCAGACAATAGATAACACACACATTAAAATAGACAATCCACCAAACATAACAGACATGGAACACTTCTGGAGCAACATGTGGTCAAACCCAGTACAACATAACAGGCATGCACGGTGGATACAAGCAGAAACAGACACATACAAGATGATACCACAAATGCCTGAGTGATAATTTTGCAACATGAAGTCACCCGAGCAATTAATTTTATACGCAATTGGAAAGCCCCTGGAAAAGATAAAATAGCAATTTTCTGGCTAAAGAAGTTCACCTCAACACATTCACACCTAACTAAATTATTTAACAGTTACATTGCAGACCCATACACATTCCCTGATACACTTACACATGGAATAACTTATCTGAAACCTAAAGATAAAGCAGACACAGCAAACCCAGCTAAATATCGCCCCATAACATGCCTACCGACAATATACAAAATATTAACTTCAGTCATTGCACAGAAATTAATGACACATACAACACAGAAAAAAATTATAAATGAAGAACAAAAAGTCTGTTGCAAAGGAGCACGAGGCTGTAAAGAGCAACTGAAATATATGCAGAGGTGACATATCAAGCTAAAACTAAACAAAGGTCATTACACTACACATACATTGATTACCAAAATGGTTTTGATAGTGTACCCCACTCATGGTTACTACAAATATTGGAAATATACGAAGTAGATCCTAAATTGATACAGTTTCTAAACATAGTAATGAAAAATTGGAAAACCACACTTAATATCCAAACAAATTCAAATAATATCACATCACAGCCAATACAGATTAAGTGTGGAATATACCAAGGAGACTCATTAAGTCCTTTCTGGTTCTGTCTTGCTCTGAACCCACAATCCAACATGTTAAATAATAAAAATTATGGATATAATATTACTGGAACATACCCACACAAAATCACACATTTTCTATACATGGATGATCTAAAACTACTGGCAGCAACAGATCAACAACTCAACCAATTACTAAAGATAACCGAAGTATTCAGCAATGATATAAATATGGCTTTTGGAACAGACAAATGTAAGAAAAATAGCATAGTCAAGGGAAAACACACTAAACAATAAGATTACATATTGGATAACCACAGCGACTGCATAGAAGCGATGGAAAAAAACAATGCCTATAAATATCTAGGATACAGACAAAATATAGGAATAGATAATACAAATATTAACGAAGAACTAAAAGAAAAATATAGACAAAGACTAACAAAAATACTGAAAACATAATTGACAGCAAGAAACAAGACAAAAGCTATAAATACTTATGCTATACCAATATTGACCTACTCATTTGGAGTAGCGAAATGGAGTAACACAGACCTAGAAGCACTCAATACACTTACACAATCACAATGCCACAAATATAGAATACATAACATACATTCAGCAACAGAAAGATTCACATTAAGCAGAAAGGAAGGGGATTCATCGACATTACATTATGGACAGGTAGACAATTTAAGAAAATTCTTTATAGAACGAGCAGAAACTAGCAAAATACACAAAGCAATCACTCATATAAATACATCAGCTACACCACTGCAACTTCATAACCACTTCTACAACCCTTTAGATCACATAACATCAACAGCCACACATCGATCAAGACGCATCCAACACACGGCTAAGATAAGGCAATATATACAGTGAGACGGAAGGATTCATGATTGCAATACAGGATCAAACAATAAACACCAGTTATTACAGCAAGCATATTATTAAAGATCCCAATACCACAACAGATAAATGCAGACTTTGCAAACAACAAACAGGAACAGTAGATCACATCACAAGCGGATGTACAATATTAGCAAATACAGAATACCCCATAAGACATGACAATGTAGCAAAAATAATTCACGAACAACTTGCCATACAATATAAACTAATAAAACAACATGTTCCCACATACAAATATGCACCACAAAATGTACTGGAGAATGATGAATACAAATTATACTGGAACAGAACCATTATAACAGATAAAACAACGCCACATAACAAACCTGACATCATACTCACCAATAAAAAGAAGAAATTAACACAACTAATCGAAATATCCGTACCCAATACAACAAATATACAAAAGAAAATAGGAGAAAAAACTGAAAAATACATCCAACTGGCTGAGGAAGTCAAGGACACATGCGATCAGGATAAAGTTGACATTATATCAATTATACTATCGACTACAGGAGTCATACCACACAATATCCACCAGTACATCAATGCAATACAGCTACATCCAAACTTATATATACAACTACAAAAATCCGTAATTATTGATACATGTTCAATTACCCGAACGTTCCTAAATGCAATATAACATATACCGTACAGTTAAAAGGAAGTGACGCTTGATCAAGGTCCGCGTCACTTTCCATTTTTAACCAGACTTAAAGTCTGAGAAAGTAAAGAAATAATAATAATAACAATGACAGTAGTTGTGACATTAATAACAACAACGATATGGGCAAGTAAAAGAATTTATATGCCTACAAAATAGATGTTTTCTGATATAGTGAGATCTGGGAAAAAGACCTTTAAGAAGATTATATCGGCTGTAAATGAGGAAGATCATGTTGGGAAGAGAGTTGTACGAGGATAACGAGTGCGTACGGGGACAATGGTAATCTTTATTGTTGCTTTAGTTGCTATGTCATTACCTGTTTTCTGAAGCTGGAGATGTTATTTAATTCTCGAATATAATGGAGGAGGCTATTCCAGAGCCGGGTTCCTTCTAGTGAGAAGGACTTCAAGAAGGTGATTGAACGTTGGAGTGGAACAGAAAGTACTTTGCCCTGATGGGAACGGGTGTTTCTGTTGTGTAGTTCAGACAAGTGCGTTAAGGTCGAGGAGAGATATGAGGGACTGTGCATTAGTAGGACAGTAGAGAAGAGAGGGCATGGAAATCTCTGCACTTGTATGAACGTAGCCAGGATAGCTGTGCATATGATGACGAAATGTGATCAAGTAGCTGAACATCACATATATAACGAACACATGCATTCATAACCGGTTCCAGGTTCCAGGATAGCTATGGATATGATGTTGAAATGTGATCAAAGAATTGAACGTCACAGATATAACGAACACAGGCATTCACAGCCGGTTCCGGGTGCCGTGAGCTTTCCTAAGAAAGGCCTTGCTGGTTTAAATCATTGTAATCAATAACAGGAATCAGCAATAACTAGAATTGTAAGTGTATAAACAAGTTTCTTTTTAGGTCAGGAGAGAAAAGCTTTTTATATCTTTGGGTGCCATGGAGAGATAGTGACGCCTTCTGGCACATCACAGTTACGTGCTCAGTACGCTTCAGATTTTCATCTATTATTATTCCTAGACTCTTTGCTGAAGGAGAGAAGCTGATATTTCTCCCATTTAGGGTTAAATGTGGTAAGGATTCACAATATTTCGGGCTAATGAGCCTAGGATGACTAAGCAACACTGCTTGGGTTTTGTATGTGTTGACCTTTAATCCCATATCTTGCTCCCATTTTTATAGGACACACGAGTCTGTACTGCGATTCTCGATAGCTGTCTTCAGATTTATAGATTTTGCACTTAGATGTGGTATTTGCAGCAGGAGAAGACTGATGATACATCATTTGTGTACAATAACAAGAGTATAGGACCAAATACCTAATACAATCTGCCTCCACTGTGACTTTATGGTGACGGACATGATGCATTGCTGGCGACACGTCAGGTATGAGCAAAACCATTGTTTAGGTCGACATAATGAATGAACTTTTCTTGATTTCTTTTAAGTCTTGTATCCATTATAAGGCACAATATCAGAATTGCCTCTCTCGTGCCTTTATTTTTTCTAACGTCGGATTTATCGTCATCTAACATCTCTTCCAATTTATTTTCCTTTCTTCTGTGTATGATTCTTGTCAGCAACTTGGATCCATGAACGGTGAAGTTAAGTATGTGAACTTTCTCGCATTTATCTGGCTTTGGTATCTTCGGGATTGTGTGGATAATCTTTCCCCGAAACTCTGATGATGTGTCTCAAGTCTCATAGAGTCTAAACATCAACTTCGACAGTAGTTTGTTACCACATCGCCAACTAATGTTAGAAATTCCGAATAGGAGAAATTAGGAAGCTAAACTACAAAAGAAAGTACTTTCTGCGCAAAACTACATGCATATGTATACGTTGTACAGTAACTCACCAAGAGCCCAGTATAGACGCTGGCAGTGTGAGTATACCTGCACTCTGATTGTTGAAACCGAATCGTACAGTCGTCTAAATAACAGTAAAAACTTGTAATGCCAAAATCGCAGTGATGATTAAAAATTTCACAGTATATTAGAAGCAGAATACAAGTAGCTGACGTCCCACTGCAGATGCTATCCGCAATAGCATATTGGTAGGATTTTGGGTGCAAATGATACTCTGAGATGAAGAGGTTGGCACAAGAGATAAATTCGTTGCGTGTAGCATCAAACCAGTCAGAAGACTACTGACTAAAAATTAACTTATTTTGAGGCTTACTTTCAGACTTTCTCTACTAGTTTCCTCCATTCTTTCTTTAAACTGATCTACACTTGGCTCAAGCAGTACAACATCAAACACAAAGCTAGTGCTGATCGATTATATCCATTAACACTGATTCTCTCATTTTTCTAGTTTGGTATCCGCTAACTGCTGAGATCAGTTGTAGTATAGTGGCACGATTTCAACAATATTCGATTTGTTGTTCATTTCACCTCAAATATTCTGAATACAGATTTGCAAGTTCTCCATTGTTTTTACCTCCAGCTTTGTTGGAATATCATCATCTTCCGAGGCTTTTTTCCTTTTTCATACACACGGTTCTACATATTTCATCTGCTGTCAGTTTTGGATCAGCACTATTTTCACTATTAACATTCTGTGTGATCGATTCACATCTCGGACTGTGCAAATATTTAAAGAAAATTTTTAATGTTTGCACAACTAAATATTTAATATTTGCACAACTTTCTCTGTTTCAGTTACCGTTCCGGCTACCAGATTAACTGGTGACATCCAGTGTCTACTCGTTCTGAGATTTTATTTCGTTTTCTTCTAGTTGTTATTGACTTTTAGTTGTGATAGTTATCATTTTTTATATATTTTCTCAAATCTCTTTAAGATCTTTTCGAATAGTTTTATTTAATTCAGGACATTCGTTCAGGCTCTCTGATTGTCTTTAATAGTTGACATGTTGAGAGTCTCTTTTCGTTTGTTCTCTTCGTAAACCCAGCATCGTTTACTGAATGTGTAAGTATGTTTGTGAAATAGATTCCCTGCCACGTACGCCTGAAATGCTAAACGAGTTATTTAATTTTATATAGCACATCTCCTAATCATTAAATACATTATCATAATCTACATTTCTGACTTCCTGGCTAATGTGTCTGTTTCTTTCTGGCTTCGCATCTATTTTTTACTGTGTATCTTACGAGGTTATTATAACTTGAAAGTCTACAGTGATTTAGGACCGACATACCATACTTAATTTCTATATTATTTCATAAATTATCGCCAGTTTTATTTGTAGTTAGATTTGGTCTTCGTCAAATCCATTTCCTATTTTCATTCTTCTGTGAGATTTTCTCAGTTATGACCTATGTCAATTATTGGATAATGACAGAAATCACCCGCTGATGAATGTTTTTTAGCTTTGTAGTTTCTAATTAAATTCCTCCGTTATCATTTTGTAATCAGATTTGTTGTTATGTCTGACTGAAAGCCCTGAATATAGTTTTGTAGCGGAATTAGCAGTCACGTATTTGCAGCTGTAATTCTTTGTAGAGATCTTTTTTCGTATAATAACAATGTGAAAACGTTTAACAGAAACCTGGATGATTTCCAGAGAAAATTATTTGTTTATTTTTAAAACAAACGTAGCAAACTTGGCTGAGATTTTTTTCAGTATTAGTAATTCCGTTGTAATTTTTTTCCACGGTAATACCTCAGGTGAATTTACTCATTGCTATGTTCCTCTGCTTGAACAGAATTCTGTCTTAATTTTCTGACAGCACTACTGATATCCCAAGTGATATTTTTACTTTCTCTTCTTACGCCACTAATATACCTTCAGATCTTAAAGTTCGGTAGTTTGTTGTGCCTAAATAAAACGACACAGAAGCCGTTGGAGCTCTGAGACCATGTTGCTGTCTGTGTAGGTTGACTGCTTGCGTAGATATAGTTTCGCCTGCCTTTGGAGTGGAGCCATTGCGTGACTCCTCTCAGTAATAGGGACTCGCACGTCAGTGTGGGGCCTCGGACAACCCACGGTTCATCAGCACACCTGTGCCCAAGTAGTTTGGCGAGACACGTCTGTAATGCTAAACGTCAACAAACCTCCGCTCTCGACCTTCTTTTCCTAACACTGAGTGCTTCTAAGAAGAAGACGCGAGAGATATGCGAAGCTGCAAACAGTATGTATTACCGCTTTTAGCGTATTGAGAAACTGATTCTTAACGTAAAAACCGAGGACTGGCCGGTGAGCAGTGGAGATATGCATCTTGGAACTACTAGAAAAGAGGCAACGTAGTGGAGTAGAGCCAACGGCCTTGCCGCAGTGGTAACACCGGTTCCCGTCAGATCTGGGGCTGGGCTAGCACATGGATGGGTGGCCATCCGGTCTGCCGAGCGCTGTTTTCAAGCAATCTAGGGAACTACTTGATTGAGAAGTAGCGGCTCCGGTCTCCGAAAATGACATACAGACGAGAGAGCTGTGTGCTTACCATATGCCCCTCCATATCCGCATCCAGTGACGCCTGTGGGCTGAGGATGACACGGCGGCCGGTAGGTACCTTTGGGCCTTCATGGCCTCTCCGGGAGGAGTTTAGCTTTAGTGGAGTAGAGCTCGTCATTATAACCGTACTGAAAATGGGAGTGAGCGATACATGTAGTGCCGGCCGGAGTGGTCGAGCGGTTTAGGCGCATCGGTCTGGAACCGCGCGAACGCTACGGTCGCAGGTTCGAATCTTGCCTCGGGCATGGATGTGTGTGATGTCCTTAGGTTAGTTAGGTTGAAGTAGTTCTAAGTTCTAGGGGACTGATGACTGCAGAAGTTAAGTCCCATAGTGCTCAGAGCAATTTGAACCATTTTTGGTACAAGTAGTGACGCAAATGGATGGCAGACAACCAGAGATATTCTTCACTAGGTTACAACAGGCAAGAAAACACGAAGGTGATGTAGGGTCGAAGCCGAAGCAACATGGATGCGTCTAGATGAAGGATGGACACCACATTTAACGGTAATGGATGTCGAATGGCATCTCCTACTCGCCGCAGTGCTCGTTCCTCCACATGTGAAGAGTGCGAAGCTTACCGTGATCCCATGTCCTTATAGCTGATGATCCCGTGCCTGCAAGTCGTTGGAGTAACATATGTAATATATTTTTCAGACTCAATGTGGCGTAGGGGATGTGTTTCTGCATACATGACATGTGTCTGTCGCTTAGCACAGTCAGTGTAAAAGCAGTAGACTACGATATCCCTCGTGGAATAATGGGACTCCATTTCACTGCTTTGCTTGTTCTCTCACCACGGAATCACAAATCCCGTTTTCATGTTACTAAAACCTTAAAACGATTTGTAAAAAATGGCTGACTGATGTAGGAGATATTTGAAAGTTCTATGTCTGATAATAGTATAGAGTCAAACATAACCATTAAGAAATAAGCCACGGACGTTAGCACGCAAAAAGCGCACACCTCTGAGTACTGGCCGCTGTTGTTGCAAGTAGATGGCCCATTTATGGGCAACAATTTGTTCCGGATGTATGCTTACAGGACTTTATTTCCTAGTTAGTATATGTAACTATTTTTTTAAAAAAATCCTATTTATTACAAGTACTTATGCAGTGGCGTGTGTCTGTGTTTTTATCGCTGAATTTCAGAACTAATGAAAAAGAAAGAGTGAAACATGTTCAATGCAAACAGCGTATTCCTAACAAAAAGAATCAGTAGGTTGCAGAGCTTACAGTTGCCATACGAGGATCGGATCACCATCAACAACTGCTTTGCCTTTACTCTATCAGATAATGGAGACAGTTTAAGTAATGACGGGTGCGACAGTCGGCGAAGGGAAGTAGAGCCTACCAAACGCCACACGCTTTAGGATACGAACTGGTTATGTTCTTCATCAACAAAAATTTTCATTGCTAGCCAATTGAACCATGAAACTTCACACGCAGGTGAAGAAGACACACGGTGTCTTTGT
This sequence comes from Schistocerca piceifrons, assembly GCF_021461385.2. Classification (NCBI taxonomy): domain Eukaryota; kingdom Metazoa; phylum Arthropoda; class Insecta; order Orthoptera; family Acrididae; genus Schistocerca; species Schistocerca piceifrons. The sequence continues at coordinate 661,309,215 of NC_060138.1, forward strand.
TAAAGAAACTAGGTGGAAGACCTGTCCTGAGGGACTGCCTCTGTATCCTTGTCAAACCGACCTAGCAGCAGATGTCACTGGAACTCAGAGCTGTGTTGATAGCAACATGTCAGTATAGCTCAGACAGAAGAGTAATAGAGACTTTCCGGTAACTGAAATGGGAATCGATGCAAGAAGGGTTACCATGCTCTCGCGATACACAGCTGAGTGAAATTATTGTAGCGTGCAACAGCTTTGTCGCTCCCACTGCATGATCTGAGCAGGAGAGAAAGGAAACTAGATTATGGTTCAACATCCCGTCGTTGACGTTGTCATCAGAGATGGACCACTTTTCGATCAGTAGAGAAAGGTAAGAAATATTAGGATATGAAGATATACGGACATTAGTTTTCCTCTGTTCCATAGTGTATTACAATGAGGTGACAAAAGTCATGGGATACGCCTGGTGTAGTGCAATCGATGTGGCATGAGCTCAACAAGTCGTTGGAAGAGCCCTGCATAAATTAAGCCATGCTGCCTGTGTAGCCGTCCATAATTGAGAAAAGTGTTGCCTGAGCCGGATTATGTGCAAGAACTGATCTTACGACTATTTCCCATAAATGTTCGATGGGATTCATGTCAAGGGATCCGGGTGGCCAAGTCATTCGCTCGAATTCTCCAGAATGTTCTTCGAATCAATCGCAAATAATTGAGGCACGTTGAGATTTCCATCGTTGTTCGGGAACATGACGTCCATCAATGGCTGCAAATGGGCTCCAGATAGCCGAACATAACCATTTCCATCAATGATCGGTTCAGATGGACCGGAAGACCCAGTCCGTTCCATGTATACAGAGCTCACACCATTGTGGAGCCACCACCAGTTCGCACAGTGCCTTGTTGATAATCTGGGCCTATGGCATCCTGCTGTCTCAGCCACACTCGAACCCTACACCCAGTTGTTACCAACTGACCACGCCACAGCCTTCCAGTCGTCTAGAGTCCAACCGATGTGGTCACGAGCCCATGACAGTCGCTTCAGGCGAAATCGCGCTGTTAGCAAAGGCACTCGCTCAGTCGTCTGCTGCCACGGTCCATTAACGCAAAATTTCGCCGCACTGTCCTAACGGATACGTTCGTCGTACGCCCCACATTCATTTCTGTGGTTATTTCACGCAGTGTTGCTTGACTCTTAACACTGACAACTGTACGCAAACGCCGCCCTTCTCGGTCGTTAAGTGACGGCCGTCGTCCACTGCGTTGATCGTTGTGAGATGGCTCTGAGCACTATGCGACTTAACTTCTGAGGTCATCAGTCGCCGAGAACTTAGAGCTAATTAAACCTAACTAACCTAAAGACATCACACACATCCATGCCCGAGGCAGGATTCGAACCTGCGACCGTAGCGGTCACGCGGTGCCAGACTGAAGCGCCTAGAACCGCACGGCCACACCGGCCGGCGTTGTGAGAGGTGATGCCTGAAATTTGGTATTCTCTGTACACTCTTAACACTGTGAATTCCCTGACGATTTCCCAAATGGGATGTCCTATGCGTCTAGTTCCAGCTGCCATCCCACGTTCAAAATCTCTTAATTCCCGTCGTGAGTCCATAATCAAGTCGGAAACCTTTTTACGTGAATCACCTGAGTAGAAAAGACAGCTCCGCCAAGGCAGTGCCCTTCTATACCTTGTGTACGTGATACCTACTACCACAATTTGTAGATGTCTATATCGGTATCCCATGACTTTTTTCACCTCAGAGTAAATATTACGTGGAGTGCAAAAGTACCGCTATCTTTTAAATTGCGAAGTGTTTATGTAGAGTTCGGTACAGTAGGAAATGTATGATTGCATAAAATTAGTTCGCAGATAGTGAGACGGAAGGGAAGCAGATAACGATTTCCCCTCGATGACTCTGCCTCGAGCAGATGCGCTGAAACCACGGGACTTTCCCAACCTTTGCGTGACTGATAAGAGAAGCAATATGTACGATCGCTGCAGAATCGCCAAGCAAAGGACTATTGCGAAACACTAAATAAAAGAATGCACAGCATAAGTCTGTGCTCATACCATAGAGAGCTGCTACAACAGAGACTCCTGCGCAAGCTGACAGATAACCCTGGTTACATTCCAGCTTGATGTAGAGCCTGCCACAGCCTCCGCGTGGCACGTATGGAATTAAAGAGCCGGAAGATTTCGCGTCGCATTTACTAATACACCGCGGATAATAAAAGCTGGGAAAGGTAGCAGTTTTTAGTACTGTGCTTATATTGTACAGTAGCAAGAGTGGAGTACTGAATTTGTAGGTGTCTTGAATAATAGCCGGCTGTTAACAATTTGTGTAACGACCGGTTTCATCGCCTAGAAATCACATAATCAGGTCAAACCTGTTGAACTGGAACAGCCGTTCACCACAATCGTGGTCCAATATAGTTACAGTGAACAGTAAGAAACAGAGTAAATCACTTAAACGGTGAATCATGACATTAAAGTTTTAGACGCGCCTGAGGTACCGTGAACCCATTCTTCCGCTTACGTCAAGTTCCACTAATTGCTTCTTTCATTCGCAGACAAGGGATGTTCGCTTTCATCCGTGTTGTAACATTAATCTCATGATTCACCATATAAGAACTTTTCTCTGTTTGCTACTATTGACTGTAATTGTATTCGACCACAGTTGTAGGGAACACCTTTTCTAATTCAATGAACATATCCTGATGATGCTTCTAGGCTACGAAAGCGGTCGTTAAATAAACTGTTTACAAGAGAAGGCAAGCCGTTATTATTCAAGACGTCTACTTATGGCTGTGGCTATCCCTCATAGAAGACATTGTGTAGCAAATCTGTGGGTGATTTGGGGATGTACAGGGTAAGACATTTAGTACGCAGAGCTGCCACGTCCGTCAGTAACAACGACGCTATCCCAGCAGGGCACCGAGTCAAACTGAATTTAGATGACACTTACGGGTCCGTCACTTCATGCTGCTTCAACTCTATGCAAAAGTTCAGTGGTAGCAGCTGGTGAGTAGTGGCACGCCAGTCCCTCGGCAACTCATGGCCACATGGGTGAAAGATCTGTAGAAAATGCTGGCCAGGACAACAGTTCAACGTCTTTTGTATCGAGGTAGGTCAGGACGGCAAGTGCAACACGCGCTCTTGTGTTAACTCATTGAAAGATAACCTCTTGCAGATCTCGAACACAGGGCACAGACGGCGCGGAGTGGCCGCAATGTTAGAGGCGCCATGTCACGGATTGTGCAGCCTCTCCCGCCGGAGGTTCGAGTTTCCCTCGGGCATGGGTGTCTGTGTTGTTCTTATTATAAGTTAGTTTAAGTAGTGTGTGAGTCTAGGCACCGATGACCTCAGCAGTTTGGTCCCTTAGGAATTCACACACATTTGAACAGGGCACAGCAATCAGTCTTAACACGTAAAAAATGTAACGGCTGCTGTTCAGATTATTGGATCTGACTGCATTGTGTATCCAATGGCACCCCAAATCATTACACCAAGTGCTGGGTGCTTATGACGATGGCGAAAGCAGTCTGATAACGTTCCTTCTAAATTCAAATGGCTCTAAGCACTGTGGGACTTAACATCTGAGGTCATCAATCCCCTAGACTTAGGATTAACCCTAACTAACCTAAGGACATCACAGACATCCACGCCCTAGGCAGGATTCGAACCTGCGACCGTAGTAGTCGCGCGGTTCCAGACTGTAACGTTCCTTCTCCTCAGAGTCTCCACACACGGATACGCCCATCATGATGCTGTAAGCAGTAACGGGATTCGTTTGAACTGACGACGCGTGTCATTCCTCCGACCAGTGTTACGAGTGCACCACTGAAACTTACTGACAGATCAGAACTGTGTACTGGACAGAGACTCGAACTCGAGACCTTTGCCTTTCGCGGACAAGTGCTCTACCATATGAGCTAACCAAGCACGAATCACGTCCCGTCGTCACAGCTTTTATTCTGCCAGTACCTCGACTCCTTGAAAGGTAGGTGACGAGGTACTGGCAGAATTGAAGCTGTGAGGGTGGGTCGTGAGTCGTGCTTGCGTAGCTCAGGTGGTAGGGTTCCGATTTCGAGTCTCGGTCAGGCACACAGTTTTAATCTGCCAGGAAGTTTGATATCAACGCACACTTCGCTGCAAAGTGAAAATCTCATTCTGGAGTGTAACACTGTCCGTGCGCCTCCCTCCGCTGCCGCTTCGAGGGAAACCGCAACGATGGCCGCCGCACCGCTGATATTGCGTGGTACTCCAGAAGTTCCTGCAAATTAGTTCATCTCGTGACTTAAAGTACGTGTTGTGACTGTACGATCCTGCACGGCCAAGCGGCCAATATTTTGACCTTCTCGCACGGTAAGCACATGGGGGCGTTGAGGTCCTGCATCGCTTTCAGTGTGGCACTCTATAACTCACCGATTTCACAAGCAACGAGAGAGCAGCGATATTGCGTGACGATAAACAACAGCTTCGCCAGGACATGCTATCGAAATCCGCGACTCGCTGGTATATCTTTTCCGAGGCATAACGCAATCTTTTCACAACCAACCAAAATTTAGACGTGATTTCTGAATGAGAAGCACACTACTTTCTCTTGGATACAGAATGTAAAAACTGTTACTCCTGCCTACGTTTTGAGGTTGTGCCGAAATGCCGATCATTTCCACATTCAGGCATTCTAACACCTCGGTTCAGTTTACAGTGATAAAAGTAATAGAAAGAATAATTTAAAATTAAGAATAGGATTTGAGAGGGGAAAATAGTGTAGAATCAGAGTTCGGTAATTGCAGATCAAAATTATAGTATATCAGCAAGTAGTTTAACGTCTAAGTACAGCAAAGCCACGGAAGCTCCGTCATGGAGAAGGCAGTGACGTTAAACTCTTGTGATGAAAAACCTATAAAAAGTCCTGATCGTCATTATTGGCGCCTTTTTTCCTTGATTGTTTCGTTAAAGGGGGGGGGGGGGAACCCGTGTCAGTGAGCGAGACAATAATTATATTGGACTTTATCGTGTTAAGATTCACGATAAACTGTTAGAATATTACGGAGTTAAAAGTGATGTAGTGTACGATCTCTGACTGTTGGTAGCAACGGAGTATTAAGGGGATTTTAGGACTTCAGTGCTAAATTGGAACTTTACAGACATATAGGCGACAGAAACTCAAACTATCTGCTGATACGAGTGAATTCAGAGGTACCGGTATTTAGATATTAACGTGTGGACTTTTAAAAGTGTCGTGTGCCATTAGTTGCGAATCTGGACGTAGAGCGCGTGCATATCGGCATTTGCGGACTATTTAGATTCCTGCAGGCTAGGAACCTTTTAAATAGACCATCATCCATCTTAATCCTTGAATATAGAGTGAAACTGAAATACAAGAGTGTTCTACTTATTTCATTTACCTAGTACGAATCAGTGAAGGTTTTACAGAACCAAAGCTATTCAGCAGTAAGTCAGCACCATCTAGCGGAAAACGTAGGCATTAACTAACATGCTAACTGAAGTGAACGTTTACGTGTTTTACGGACTGCTTAATATGAACTTTTGTGACTCTTTGACGTCCTCTCTCCCTCCGAAAGGTGGCACAGGCTGTCTTAATCATAAAAGGGGAGAGTTTAAGCCGGGCAAATTACTAAATAAAAGCTATATTTACAAGACTCGCTGTAATAGAAAAGCACAAGGCCCGCACTTCATCGGAGAGTCGTCGCTGTCACGTCGGGAAATAAACCCGGAAAACCTACCGAGGATGCGTATCTACGAGCAGACGTCGACGTGGAGTACCTAAAAAGGGAACCACAAGAGAGTTGGGAATGCTTCAGCATCTAGCACAGTTCACGCCTATTTGATGTCTGTTACTTGCCGCCTTCGTTGCGTTGCAGTTTTAGTAGCCAGCAGTGTATAAGTGACGTTGGCTCCTATACCTGCTCTTCGTAAACTCGTCACTCACGTGCACTATGACGCCCAAGGAGAGTGGGCGGCCAGACAATTAACAGTGAGAACCGGGCAGAACGAGTTTGCTCCGTGCCCGGCCAGATGTATTACGCAAAGGCGCATTGTGGAGTGTGAATGGGAGGCGTGTTTACCGGCGTTCGCGGCCTCGTAGTGCGTAACGCGCCGCGACAGCCGCCACAAGAGCAGCGGGCGACAAACAGCCGTCCGCGCTTTGTGCTCCGCAGTGGAGGCGTGCACGCCACCGGCCTGACGTACGCCGAGCCTCGCTCTCCGAAACACGGCACGTTTTGCCCATGCACTCAGGGACAGAGCGTCGTATGGAAATAGCACGACACACTCACCAGAACAGGGGTTTCGAACTTGTGTTTCAAGAAGCTGTCGTATTTCTCGAAATGTTAACCTAAATACTTCAAATGCATGGCGTAATGCGATAGTAAATTATCTTCTTTGTGCTAGCAGTTGCCCATGAGGATATCACACTTCGCAAGTGCACTCCAGATTTTTACAGTGTTGTGAGCAGTCACGTTTGGCGAGGCAGATTGACTCTTGCAGACTCTGTGGACCAATAAGTACCAATAAGTTTGACAACAGCTGCACTATATACAAGCTTACTGTCCAGTGCAACATCAACATCAAATGAATGTAGTGGCGCTCTCCTGCAGGTGCTATACAGTGTGTCCCAGATATGTTGCGACAAGCTCCGAGGGGCTTTAGATGGTATGTCGAGGAGCAAATCATGGATAGGAAACCGTGTCTGGAAGTGTCATCCAACGACGCTGTAGGGTGTTGCTGTTATAGGCGCCAGCCCCTGTTAGTACGCCACCCCTACAGCAGCAAACGTGACTTTGTACGCTGACGGGCCATAGGCGGAATGTCTCGCAATTTTGCTTGTTATTCAGCTATCACGACTGATTACCACAATCGCCAGTGGAGAAGATGGAATTAGCTGCTGCATAGAGAAGCCTTGTTTCCTGTGAATGTGATGCTCTGTTGCGTCTGTGGATGAAGTTTCAAATTTTTCCATCAGCAGTTAAATTTTCTCCTGGAACAGTTTAAAATTTCCAATCTTTTTTTCGGCATGCAGGAAAAAAATAAACTGTAAATGGAAATCCGTGTGAAAAACTATTATCCACTGACACTACAGAACACTTCATTCACAGAAGTCAAGGCCATTCTGCATATCAGCTAGCCCCATCTTCTCCACTACCTATCGTGGCAATCAGTCCCAATCACTGAACAACAGACAACACTGAGACGTTCTGTCGGCGTGCAAAGTCACGTTTGCTACAGAAGTGGTGGCCTAATGGCAGGCACCGACGCCTATAACGTCAACGCTTTGTAGCGTTGCTGAATGTCGTTTCCGGACACTGGTTCCTATCCACGATGTCTTCCTGAAGACGCCCTCTACAACAGCTCGAAGTTTGTTGCAACATTTCTGGTCACAGGAGTATATCGTTTGTTAGTAGAGTCCGCGAGTCCACAACGATAGGGGAAATTTAATAAATTACGACTCACATTCCAGTTAAACTAATGGCATTTTGGGCGTCCGTAACTTCAACAGGCGTTTTTACGTTTGTTAGAAGAGTCCGCGAGTCCACAATGAGCGTTGACACGTGATGACTTTCGACTGACATTCCAGTTAAACTAATGGCATTTTGGGACTCCATAAATCCAACAGACATTTTTACGTATGAGCCGAAATTGGGCAAGAGCGATAACTGTCCTCATCCTACTCCAACGGAGCTGGCTCTAGGCTTCGCACGTTTATATTATGAAAAAGTTAATATGTTAGTTTACTTATATTTCAAATAACAGATCGATCCAAGCCTACCCAGCATAGCTCAGTCTCTTTCGTCTGCTTTTTACATCTATTCCCCGCAAAACAACATTGGTTGTGCTGCGGTAGGTGCATGTGGTCTCACTTCTATTTCCCCCTTTCTTGTTCAAGTCGCGAATGACGCGCAGGGAAAGCGACAGACTTCAAACTTCAGTATGAGGTCGAACTTCTCTACTTTTACCATCATGTACATTCCACGAGAAGTATGCGAAAGTTTATGCTACCTAACTCTTGCTCGAACGCACACTCCCGGAATTTCAACGGGACTTACAACGCCTGTCATATGCTGGAATTTGATGAACATGTCAGAGATGCTATGGTTCGTACTAAAGCAACATATGACGAAACGCTCAGTTCCTCTCTGGATCATCTCTGTTTCGATTACTACGAGTAATTGAATCTGATAACGGCTGAACACTGAAGAGGAATAAAAAATAATCTGCCGAACGATGCTAATGTACACTGTTTCTTTCACAGGTGATTTTGTTGATGAATGTTAACTTAACATTCCATTTTCCACCAGAGGTTACTCCAATCACTTAATTCCAGATATTTTCACAGCAATTACTGTTTTCGGTTATTTACCGCCAGTAGCGTAATCGAAGGGTAATGTATCTTTCCGCCTAGTTAAGCGTAACACGTTAGCTTATTTACATTGATGATTTAACTGCCAGTTTCTGCATATAGCTTCGATCTTATGCAGGCCATCCTGCACTTCGCTACAATCTTCTGGCACTGTGACTTTCCTGTAGAGAGAGGCGTCATTTGTCAGCAGTCTCACAGAGCTTACTACTTAATACGTAGATCATTTTAAATACACCTGTATACGAAAGAATAACCGCCCTTGGAGTACTTCCTAAGTTACTTGTACATATGATTATCTTCTCACACGAAGGACGTACTACTGAGTTCTGTTTGTTAGGAATTCTTGGATTCAGTCACCAAACTGATCCGATATTCCGTAAGGATCTATGTCGTAGAGTAAGCTACAGCGTCAAATCCAGAAACACGGCTCCGATATGGGGGCTGTTAAATATTGTCTTCAAAATCTCATGCACGAAGAAAGCGATCTGCGTTTCAAAATGAAATAGGGCTAACACAGGAGTAGGTCTAATAATGAAAAAGCCAATAGAAATACAGATAAGTTACTATGAACAGCATAGTGAATGCGTTATCATAGCCAAGGTAGACACGAACCCAAATACACCACAATAGTACAAGTTATATACTAACTAGTTATATACTAACTAGCTCCACAGACGATGAAGAGTTTGGAAGAAAGTATGATGGAATAAAAGAAATTATTCACGTAATTATGGAAAAAGAAACTTTAATTGTATGGTGGATTACCAGTCGATAGTAGAAAAAGGAAGAGAAGAGAAAAAGTGGGTGAATATGGGATGGGGAAAAGGGATGAAAGAGAAAGACGCCTTGTAGAGTTTTGCACAGAGCATAATTCAATCAACATCGATACTTGGTTTAAGAATTGTGAAAGAAGGTTATCTATGTTGAAGGGATCTGGAGACACTGGAAGGTTTCAGATTGATTATGTAGTGTTAAGAGAGATATTTTGGAGCCAAATTTTTAGCTGTAAGACATTTCCAGTGCCTGACCATAATTTATTGTTTATGAACTATAAATTAAAACTGAAACTACGAAAAAGTTAGCAAATAAATGAAACGGAATCTGGATAAGGTGAAAAAACCAGAGATTGTTGAGAGTTTCAAGAAGAGCAGTAGGCAATGACTGCCTCAAACAGGGGAAAAGAATAGAGTGGAGAGATGAAATAGCGAAGGCATCAACTAGGTAAAGACAAGGACTAGTAGAAACCGTTGGCTATCATAAGAGGTTTTAAATTTAATTGATTCGAGGATAAAGTATTAAAAGTGCCTCGGTTCAAGCGGACGAAATGGACTACAAAGGCTTCCACATCTCTAATCCAGCCACAACGTCTTCAGCAAAGATGAAAGTGTTTATTTCTTCTCTCTGAACTTCAATCAACTTTCCCAATTTCTCCTTGCTTTCCTTTATGCTTTCTCAGTGTGCAGGTTGCATAACATAGGGGTAGGCTACATACCAGTCTCACTTCTTTCTCGATTACTCATTCAGTTTCTTGTCATTCGACTCTTATGCCTATAATCTGGTTTATGTATAATTTTTTTTGGGGGGGGGGGGGGGGTGGGGAGGGGGGGGAGGCGGGTTAATCAGTGTTCTGGTTGGTTTGATAAGGCCCACGACGAATTCCTCTCCTGTGCCAACCTCTTCATCTCACAGTAACACTTGCAACCTACGTCCTCAATAGTTTGCTGAATGTATTCCAAGCTCTGTCTTCCTCTTTAGTGTTTGCTCTCTACAGTTCCCTCTAGTGCCATGCAAGTCATTCCCTCATGTCGTAACAGATGTCCTAGCATCCTGTGTCTTCTCCTTATCAGTGTTTTCCAGATATGTCTTACATGTTCCATTCTGCGCAGTACCTCCTCCTTCCTTACCTTATCGGTCCACCAAATTTTCAACATTCGTCTGTGGCACCATTTCTCAAATGCTTCGATTCTCCTCTTTTCCTGTTTTCCCAAAGTCATGTTTCTCTACCATACAATGCTGCACTCCAGACAAACATTCTCAGACATTTCTTCCTCAAATTAAGGCTTATGTTTTTTCCACTGCTATTCTGCTACTGATGACCTCCGTGCTTCGTCCATCATTGGTTATTTTAATGCCTAGGTAGCAGAATTCCTTAACTTCATCTGCTCCGTGATCTGCAGTCCAAATGCTAAGTTTCTCGCTGTTCTCAATTCTGCTACATCACTTGCATCTTTCTTCGATTTACTGTCAGTCATAATTCTGTAGACTGTTCATTCCATTCAACAGATCGTGTAATTCTCCTTTACTTTCACAAAGAATTGCAATGTCGTCATAGAATCGTATCTTTGATATCCTGTGGCCTTGAATTTTAATTCCACTCCTGAATATTTCTTTTATTTCCATCATTGCTTCTTCGATGTACAGATTGAACAGTAGGGGCGAAAGACTACATCCCTGTCTTACTCCCTTTTTAATCCGAGCATTTCGTTCTTGGTTGTCCACTCTCATTATTCCCTCTTGGCTCTTGTACATATTATATATTACCCGTCTCTCCCTGTAGCTTACCCCTACTTTTCTCAGAATTTCGAACATATTGCACCATTTTACATTGTCAAACGCTTTTTTCAGGTCGATAGATCCTATGAACGTGTCTTGATTTTTCTTTAGTCTTGCTTCCATTATCAACCGCAGTGTCAGAATTGCCTCTCTCGTGCCTTACCTTTTCTAAAGCTAAACTGATCGTCATCTAGATCCTCAATTTTCTTTTCCATTCTTCTGTACATTATTCTTGTCACCAACTTGGATGCACGAGCGGTTAAGCTGATTGTGCGCTAATTCTCACACTTGTCAGTTCTTGCAGTCTTCGGAACTGCGCAGATAAGATATTTTTCCGAAAATCAGATGGTATGCCACTACGTTACCAGACTTACATTCTACACATCAACGTGAATAGTCTATTTGTTACCACACCCCTCAATGATTTTAGAAATTCTGATGGTATGTAATCTATGCCATCAGCCTTATATAATCTTAAGTCCTCCAAAGCTCTTTTAAATTCTGATTCTAATACTGGATTCCCTATCTCTTCTATATCGACTCTTGTTTCTTCTTCTACCACATCAGACAAATCTTCCCCCTCATATAGGCTTTCAATGTATTCTTTCCACCTATCCGCCCTCTCCTCTGCATTTATCAGTGGAATGCCCGTTGCACTCTTAATGTTACCACCCTTGCTTTAATGTCACGGAAGGTTATTTCGACTTTCCTGTATGCTAAGTCTATCTTTCCGACAGTCATTTATTTTTTTATTTCTTTACATTTTTGATGCATCCACTTCGTCTTAGCTTCCGTGCACTTTCTTTTTATTTCATTCCTCAGCGACATGTATTTTTGTATTCCTGAGTTTTCCGGAACATATTCTTTTCTCCTTTCATCGATCAACTGAAGTATTTCTTCTGTTACACTTGGTTTCTTCACAGTTACCTTCTTTGTACCAATGTTTTTCGTACCATCTTCTGAGATGGCATTTTTTAGAGATGTCCATTCCCCTTTGACTGAATTACCTACTGAGCTATTCCTTATTACTGTAGCTATAGCCTTAGAGAACTTCAACAGTATCTCTTCATTCCTTAGTAGTTCCGTATCCCACTTCATTGGGTATTAGCCGGCCGCTGCGGCCGAGCGGTTCTAGGCGCTTCAGTCTGGAACCGCGCGACTGCTGCGGTCGCAGGTTCGAATCCTGCCTCGGGCATAGATGTGTGCGCTGTCATTAGGTTAGTTAGGTTTAAGTAGTTCTAAGTTCTAGGGGACTGATGACCTCAGATGTTAAGTCCCATAGTACTAAGAGCCATTTGAGCCATTTTTCATTTCGTATTGATTCTTCCCGGCTAATGTCTTAAACTTCAGCCTACTCTTCATCACAACCATTTTGTTATCTGAGTCAATACTGCTCCTGGGTACACATTACAATCTAGTATCTGATTTCGGAATTTCTCTGACCATGATGTAATCTAACTGAAAACTTCCTGTACCACCTCGCCTTTACCAAATATACCTCCTCGTCTTGTTCTTCTTCAACAGAGTATTCGCTATTACTAGCTGAAATTTATTAATTACAGATCTCAATTAGCCTTTCTCGTCTCTCATTCCTTGTCCCAAGCCCATATTCTCCCGTAATCTTTTCTTGTACTCCTTCCCCTACAACTGCATTCTAGTCCCCCATGACTATTAGATTTTCATCTCGCTTTACGTACTGTATTACCCATTCAATACGATCATATACTTTCTCTATCTCTTCATCTTTAGGTCGCGACGTTGGCATGTATACCTGGACTAACGACGGTTTTGGTCTGCTGTCGATTCTGGTAAGAACAACCATATCACTGAACTGTTCGCAGTACCACACTCTCTGCCCTACCTCTTCCTATTCATAACGGATCCTACTCGCGTTATACCATTTCCTGCTGCTGTTGATATTACCCTATACTCATTTAACCAGAAAGCCTTGTCTTCTTTCCATTTCACTTCAAAGACCCCTACCATATCTAGATTGAGGCTTTGTATTTCCCTTCTTAGATTTTCTACTTTCCCTTCCACATTCAAGCTTCTGATATTCCGCGCCCGACTAGTACAACGTTATCCCTTCGTTGATTATTAATTTTTTTTCTCATGGTCACTTCCCTCTTGGCAGACCCCTCTCGGAGATCCGAATGGGGGACTATTCCGGAATCTTTCTCCAATGGAGAGACCATAATGACACTTTTTTCAACTACAGGCCACATGTCTTGTGAATACACGTTACGTGTCTTTAATGCAGCAGTTTTCATTGTCTTCGGCATCCTCATTCCGTTGATAATTGTTGATTCTTCCGGCTTTACTGGCAGTTTTCCATCCCTAGGACAAGAGAGTGCCCTGAGCCTCTGTCCACTCTTCCGCCCTCTTTGACAAGGCCGTTGGCAGAATGAGGGTGACTTCTTGTGCCGAAAGTCCTCGACCGCCAGTGCTGATTATTAATCAAATTTTAAGCAGTGGCGGGCTTCGAACTCGGGACCGAGGACGTTTTGATTATTAATCAAAAACGCTACCCCTAGTCCACAAATTATTTTGTTTAACATGGGGACCCTCCATACTGGAAATCTCAGATTTTGATGCGCTTCACATATGTTGCAGAGGCACTTACCCTGAGTACCTGGCTATCTCGTTTTTTAGCGACGGACCTTGGTTTTTGAGAAAATCGGTTTTGAAGTTCATTGCGCACTTTGTATATCCGTAACATTACACATATTCCGAGCAAGAACCGTCCGGAAAATTTGGTCCTAACGTTCAAAAACGAGTAGACGAATTAAGTCGGAAATACAGAACTGTAGTCGTGTCCTGCACGAAATCCGGAAAGTTCACGAAACTGGTGTTTGTAATTCTTCCGTACGTGGAATAGAAGAAAAATTTGTACATTATCGGTTCGTGGGGAGGACAAACCGATTCAACTTTATACGATCATCTATTCACTGGTGAAAGGAAAGCGAACACCTGCACTCTATATTGCCAGCCCTACGATGTTTATTTTTACCGACAGGTGAAAATCTTCACGAAAACTATTCTGAATGCTCCCGACTTGATGAAAGACGATAGAGAGATTACTTCTAGGGAAGATTTGATAAAATTAAATTCGCTAATCCTACATCAATTCAGCGCACCTAATTTTGAAAGCACGATTAGATACGCATAGTTCGCATCGAAATTAGCGGATGAAAGAGAAGTCTTTTTCAATGCAGAAAAATCGTGTTGCCCGGTACGGCTCATGAAAAAACCGTGCGCCTTATAACGGATCTTTTACGTTGGGATAAATTTATTTTATTTTTTGTTAGATGTTTTCGTTACATAGCTGAATAAATTGTAATTAGGAATAATTTAACTAAGCAGAGTAGAAAAGATAAAGTCAAAGAGATGTTCACTGGACGGACATTGTCGTAATGTAACGTCATTGCGTTGTTCGGTTGTTAAAACAAGTCGTTTGTTTTCCGTTCTGCTGTTCGGTCGTGCGCGTATCTGAAAGAAATTAATTCGGGGACTAGAATAAACTTTCACATAATAGTTACGATTCGATTTTCCGACAAAAGGGGCTAACGTCAGTGTTAATTTGAATTGTGGGCGACAGGATTAGTTTTGACAGATAGGTGAAAACGGACGTAACGAAAGTTGTTCGCATATCATCCTTGAACGTGACTTTTTATTTGATTAACTATTGCGGGCTCATTAAAAGCTATTATCTCATGATTAGGATCAATCCCTCTTTCCTCCTAGATAGTGATCATTCATTAGCATTTACGTCATAAGAAAAATGATGAAACGTCCCCTTTGAACAATTATACATGACTGTGCTTAAACTGACACACAATATTTTTAGCACAACGAAATGTGACTTTCAAAAATCCCTACAAAAGAATGGCGCTGACTAACATTAACCTATACGTTTCACAAATCACTTACCTCACAAAAATCTTCGTTACTCGAACTACTGCAATACAGCGAGCGCCACTACTGCCAGCTAAATAAAAGATTCAAACTACTGAAGGCACTACCTACTGATAGGCACAGTTAGCAAAAGAAAAATTTTGATAGAGAACAAACAATGTGTTTACCTTAATATTGTTCAAAAGTCTTACAAATTTACTCTTTCTTAATGAGACACGTCCAGATCGTCCGCTCTCAAAATTCCGCCATCTCTCTCCCCACATCCACCACTGCTGGCAACTCACCTCCAACTGCGCAACGCTACGCGCTGTTAACAGCCAACTACCCAACACTACAATAGCGAATATTTCAACAATGCCGACCAGCCTCAGACTGCACACAGCACAGTCAGTGATTTTCATAAAGAGCTCTACGTGGCGTTACCAATAAAAAAACCTAAACAGCCTACTTACATAGCCCCCATGCTCCCCACAAAAAATTTTACAAATTGTTTTGGGCAGTGGCCAATACAGATTTGAAAAAATTTTTCTTAGTTACAATAACAAAGATATCAAATGCACACACTTATTGATACAATGTTGGTCAAAAGCTAAAATTTCCTCACAGTCCATAAAGACAGTCTTGATCATTCATCACAGTAAAATTGCAGTGTTTTTTTTTCTCAAAGTCTGAGCAGTAAAAGACAATGTACACGGAAGTAGTGGATTCAATGCAGTCTTGAAGAAGTAGTGTTGTCCTTCCAACAGAAAGACAGTGCTGACTCTTGACATGCAGACAGGTAATGGGCCACAACAGAGCAAACCCACCACAGAGTCAGTCGAAGTTGAAGAATATCGGTAGGTAGGTCGTCACAGAGCAGACCCACTGTAGTCCTGGTAGAGATTACGGTAGTGGTAGGCCACCAGAGGTGCAGACCCACTGCAGTCCTTGTAGAAATAATGGTATTGGTGAGTCATCAAAGGTGTGGACTCACTGTAGTCCTTGTAGAGATGGCAAGTAGGCATCTGCTGTGACTGTGCAGGTGCACAATCTTGCGGAGAATATAGCAAGTCCATGAACCACCACTTGTGCACTCACAAAAATTTTTTTTTGAAATGTCCTTCGAATCAGCAATGCTGTTATCCAGTCCCTTGCTGAATTATTAACACACGTGCAAACACTAACAGTCCTCTTTTTTTCACGTATTGTGCATGTACTATGACCAACAGAAATGTGTGCAGTGAAATGAATGCTTACAAGTTACTTAATTTGATATATTAAATTACAATTATAAATTTACAACGTAAGAATAGAATTACAAAGGGGTACAAAATACAGAACATAACAGTACAGATAACCTTTGTAGTAACACAGGCTTTACAAAAGAATAGAAATAAACGTATACATCATTGTTACAGGAATTATGACATAAGTAAATATATAAAATACTGAAAATAGTTTTCGAAACATTAATTTCACACATGAGCATTGAAACAGAACAGAATTAATAATGTCTAAACATCTTTACAAAGTAAATAACATATTATTAATGCAAATTATATTTGAGGATAACAGTATTCCTCATCATAGTGAATGTAGCTTAGTACTAGAAAAATTCTACAACATAAACCTTATTAGCTAAACACATAACGACAGGAAAAACACAAATACACAAGAGTACACAAACACATAGCGGAGTAACACAAAAGGAAAGGACAGGGTTTGTTTTACTGCAGTATTTTGCAAGCAATACTTTCTTTGCTTCTTGGAGATCTCCCTTCATTCAACATTATTCCCAAAAAGTCTTATCTATACCTGCTTTCTGTATCGTATTCATATTTCTTTCAAGATAATTATTTCTCAGTATTCAATACTCATTGTGGCCCAAATGTTTTTCATATAACTTCTCAATGCATTCTTTCCCTATTCTCCATAGTTAGTTTCTTATATAATCTACCCCCTCTTAAGCTAACTTAAATCTACTGAGCTCAGATATATATACTAAGGGACAAGGCAATGCAGCAGCACAAAACAATTTAACACAAACAGCAATGAAAAAAATGCAAATTGGCAAAGCAAGCAGCAATAAATGTAATAACTTATATCTAAACATTACAAACCCACAAGAAAAAAAATAGTACACTGCAGACAACAACGCAGGTAAGGGAAATGTATAATCACATCTTAATGTCTATGTAATTAAAGTGATGCACCACAACTTATTCTACGAAAATTATTACCAAGTAGTTGAAAAGAAAATTATGTATGCAAGTCCTGTGAAGGTAAATGTCTTTTTGTGCTCCTTGGGGTTTTTTAAAGTAGATCATAAAATTATTATTTACTGGATCTGTAGGCATAAAATATCTATATTAGTACATCTATAAAATTTTATTTTAACCAATGCTGCAGTGCAGCTAGAAACTAGATATTAAACAAAATGATAAAGCTCTCAGCTAGAAAGACAATAGATGTAAAATGTTTCTCAACATTTCATTAGGCATTTTAGTAAATATCATAAATTAAGAGCGCCACAGTATAATCTTATGTTTTCAAGTTCGAACATGTCGTATTTGCGATGCTTTCTACAAAGGAATGTCAATAGCGAGGTTAATGGTCTCTTTTTTTTTTTCACCTAATGGCTTTTTCTCCAGGCGACTCGCACAGCTGGTCGCCCATAACGCATTACATAAAGGTCACTTAGCTTTCTTACCGAAATATTTACGACACCAGTTTGCACTACAGTGAGGTCGAGAATTTGCATTGCAAATGTGTAGAAACAAAATCCTATGAATATAACAGTGTCCAAAAAATCTTCGTCGGCATTGTGATACATTCACGCATTTACACACATTTCATAACTCTTAAAGTACGATTCTTGGTTTCCAACATCCTTTTTTCACAAATCAGAATTCCTAGCCACTACTCATTATTCCTTACCTTATTACACATATACATACTCGTCGACAATTCTTCAATATTTCATCATAATAAATACGTAGCATAATCAAATTCCTCATATAGCATCAGCTTATTGATCATAAATATACCTCAACAGCATAATACACATCGTCATCGTAATAATAACATCATAACACCTCAGTCAAATCTCAAAAACGTCGTAGCTTTCTACAATAATTTCAAAACCTAAAAAGAATTCTCTGCTCATTTCAATAGTATCATCTACCTCAAATGTACTTTAAAAAGCATGTTCCTATACCAAATACATCATTCAAAGCTCTCATAGTATCACAATGGTTCTGAAAAAATATGAAGAGTTCACAAAGTATAGACAAAATGCAATTTCATAAGTGTGAAGTTATCCAACTGTGTAATTGCGTAAACATGTGTCACTGATGTAGTAAAAAAATGTTTGTTTCTCTGTTAAATAATCAGGTAGCTGTGTAATTCTGTGTTGGAGAAATATGGTACCGATGTGTAAAGTTGGAAAAGCAAATACCATATTAGCTAGGGCTCCTTGTGCTTGCCACACACATGGTACACAAGCGTGTACGCCCCCCCCCCCCCCCCCCCCCCGAGGATTAATGTAATTATACCCTCAGGTGTTACAGATTACAGCAATGGAATGAAATGTATCACGGAAAACCTTTCTATCATTGTAATTCAAAAATCTTTAAAAATAAATATTTTAAGTACAAAATAAATCACTCAAATACGTGTCCTTTAGCGCTAAATGTGCGTCTTGCTATACGATAATTCTGTGGAAGTGTCGTAGTTATCGTCCTCTGAAAGCTAAGTTCTGCAGAAGTCAATGTACTTACCTCATGATAAACAAAAGTGAAATGCTATGCGTATAGATATCGTAGTTATTACGTACATTACCGTGATCAAGAAAGTATTGCAACAATGCCGACCGGCCTCAGACTGCACACAGCACAGTCAGTGATTTTCATATAGAGCGCTACGTGGCGTTACCAATAAAAAAACCTAAACAGCCTACTTACAAGGATTATTAATAAAACTGATGTTAAATGTCAATTACGTGTTATTCCGTTAGTGTGGAAGCGATGTAATATCTCTGAAATGACATTGATATATAATTTGTGTTAAATACTGAACCGAGATAGGAAGTAATTTATACTGAGACTGTAGAAGCAGAAGCGCTTAAGGTTTCTCTTCTCAAAAATGGCAAAATAGGTACGAACTTTAACTCAATAGTCGACATTGTGTATTGCAAAGACATTAGCATTTCATACTTATTTTGACGACGCGCTGTTAAACAAAGGAACGTTGAGTCTCTCTATGAGTAATAAAATTAAATCTAAAAACATAATGAATAACGGCGCACCCCGCTTTAACAAACTGTAATGCGTGTCGTCATCGGGCAATAACTGCTCAACCCTGGAAATTTGTGTGGTGAAATTAGAAGTCGGGCATATAAAACAAACTTAAAAATCCATTCAAGCTACAGTGGAGTCGGCACAACACGACGTGGGCAGTTATAGCCTGCAAGACGGTTGCTTTCATAAAATGCGCATGGTGCAGCGAAAATTTGTGCTTCGGTTGTTTCTAGTCAACCACAATGTTGTTCCGGCACATAAAGCAATATGGACGATGAAAAATAAGATTTTATAATATTGTATGACAGAAAAAAAATTAATAAATAAGTATATCTTTATAATTTGGCACACCTTACATTGTGTGGATATTCTTTGAAATAAAATTGAAAAATTCGGTAGATTTTTCAAAAAAAGAAAGTACCCGAGCGAGATTAGAACACGGTACATGCAGCGTGGTAGCTGTGAACTTTTACCACTGCGCTACGTTGACTTACTCGGAATGGACGTAATGTTACGCATATACTAATCGCGCAGTGAACTTCACAATCGATTTTCTCAAAAATCAAGGCCCGTCGCTAAAAAAAAAAAAAAAAAGAAAACGGATAGCCAGGTACTCAGGGTAAGTGCCTCTACAACATATTTGAAGCGCATCAAAATCCGCGATTTACAGTATGGAAGGTCCCCTTGATAAACAAAATAATTTGTGGACTAGGGGTGGCGTTTTTGATTAGTAATCAAAACGTCCTCGGTCCGAGTTTGAATCCCACCACCGCTTAGAACTTGATTAATAATCAGTATTGGGGACAGAAGACTTTCGGCACAAGAAGTCACCCTAATTCTGCCAACGGCCTTGTCAAAGAGGGCGGAAGAGTGGATAGAGGTTCAGGGCACTCTCTTCTCCTAGGGATGGGAAACTGCCCCTAAAGCCAGAAGAATCAACAATTATCAACGGAATGAGGATGCCGAAGACAGTGAAAACTGTGGCCGAGCGGTTCTAGGCGCTAAAGTCTGGTACCGCGCAACCGCTACAGTCGCAGGTTCGTATCCTGCCTCGGGCATGGATGTGTGTGTGATGTCCTTAGGTTAGTTAGATTTAAGTAGCTCTAAGTTATAGGGGACTGATGACGTTAGAAGTTAAGTCCCATAGTGCTCAGAGCCATTTGAACCATTTTTGAACAATGAAAAAAAATTGTTCAAATGGCTCTGAGCACTATGGGACTCAATTTCTGAGGTCATTAGTCCCCTAGAACTTAGAACTAGTTAAACCTAACTAACCTAAGGACATCACAAATATCCATGCCCGAGGCAGGATTCGAACCTGCGACCGTAGCGGTCTTGCAGTTCCACTCTGCAGCGCCTTTAACCGCACGGCCACTTCGGCCGGCAACAATGAAAACTGCTGCATTAAAGACACGTTACGTGTATTCACAAAACATGTGCCCTGTAATTGAAAAAAATGTCATTATGATCTCTCCATTGGAAAAAGATTCCGGAATAGTCCCTCATTCGGATCTCCGGGAGGGGACTGCCAAGAAAGAAGTGACCATGAGAAAAAGATAGAATAATCAACGAAGGGATAACGTTCTACTAGTCGGGGCGCGGAATATCAGAAGCTTGAACGTGGGAGGGAAACTAAAAATGGAAATACAAAGGCTCAGTCTAGATGTGGTAGGGGTCTTTGAAGTGAAATGGAAAGAAGACAAGACTTTCTGGTTAGATGAGTATAGGGTAATATCAACAGCAGCAGGAAATGGTATAACGCGAGTAGGATTCGTTACGAATAAGAAGAGGTAGGGCAGAGAGCGTGCCTCTACAAAATATTTGAAGCGCATCGAAATCCGTGATTTACAGTATGGAGGGTCCCCTTGTAAGCTAAATGCAACGTTACGGCTGTTTCACGTTAAGAAGAGGTATCGGGTGTCCGCTGGTCGTGGCGGCTGTGTGGAGAAGCCCCTGGACACGTGTCCGGTGTGGCGCCCCACGTGCCGGCCGCGCCATCGTGGAGCAGCGGCAATCGCCGCCGCATCGATCGCAGCCGGGCGCGCCGCGGCCCCTTGCGTCACGCCAGCGCACGGCACACACTCTCCGGCCGGCCGCATATATTTATAGCCCGACAGGCTGGCCGGCCGCGCATGAAATATTCCGCGCGCCGCGGCGCACGCGAGACAGGTCGTACGGCCGTCTCGTCTCGAGGACCTCCCCACGGGTATCACGACACGCGGCTCACTGCCCCCCAGGAGGACACCCGCACTGTCAATGGAAGCTTCGACTCGCGCAAATACCTGAGTGCAACAAATAAATCACTCGCGCGACACATGCCAAAATACTGCTCAAGCATGTGAGACCCGTATCAAGTAGAACTAACAGCGGATACTGAACGAACACAGAGAAGGACAGCAGGAATGGTCACAGGTTTTTTTAACCTCCGGAAGTTCGTCACAGAGCTGTTGAAAGAACTGGACTGATAGACTCTTGAAGGCAGACGTAAACTATCCAGAGAAATGTCAATGATAATAACAACACTCAACACTCAATAAACATTCAAATAATCGTAAGAATGATAAGGCCTTTGCAAAAGCCGCACTGCTGTGCGAAGGTGCTTCATTCGCAACTGCCGGCTTCAAGGCAGTACAGACGCGTCTTCAGGTTTATAATGATTACCTTTCTCATACTGTAGGTGGACCATTACGGAGTCACAACTGTCGGGAAGTTGTTCACGTTAAGAAAAAAATGGTTCAAATGGCTCTGAGCACTATGGGGCTTAACATCTAAGGTCATCAGTCATGCAGCACCTTCGTACAGCTATGCTGCTTTTGAAACACTTCATCATTCTTGGCTCTCTAATAGTTATAATTTTTATGATAATTTGAATAGTTATTTAATTTTAGTGCTTTTATTCTTATTCATGATGTGTCTGAGCTGTGGTTGTTTATATTCACAGTTCTTTATATTCACAGAAAGCCTATGTACAAAGTTTCAAGAACCGGCTTTAAATGATGACTCTAGGAATATACAGGGTGATTATAATTAAACATCCAAACAGCTGTAGAAATAACACCACTGGTCAGAATGACGTCAAATTGCAACGGAATATTATAGGAGAAAGGGGAAAACGTATGGCAGAAGAAAAATAAATAATTACAAAATGTAGCAATAGATGGCGCTGTAAGCATCATAATTTAATAGTGGTCGATTACAAATGACAACTGAATCAAACAACAATGCCTAAGATGTACGTTTGACGTTAAACAAACTGTACTACTCAGTGTGGATGGGTGTACAGGCGTGATACTGTCAGCTACGTAAGCCTATCTACCACATCACATCGGATGGGAAAAATCGGTTTTTAATTGCCCTGAGGCCAAAAACCGCATAAAAAGCATCACTCACATTGGTTTTTAATTGTCTTGAGGCCCAAACCCGCATAAAAAGCATCAATCACATCGGTTTTTAATTGTTCTGAGTCAAAAACCACATAAGGGCATCAGTCACAACGGTTTTTAACTATCCTGAAGCCAAAAACCGCATAGAAAGCATTAATCAAAATCAAATAGGATTATTAATTTCCGTGTGATTGGCGCAAAAGATATTCAGTACTGTGTCCACTGTTTAGTGCAACAAGTTGAAATCAAGAAACAGCATGTTCCACAACTGATCGAAGTGTTTGCGGGGTCACGTTCAGAATGTGTTGCGCTATGCATGCCTTCAGTGCCGCTAAGGTCGCAATCGGAACACTGAACACAACATCTTTCAGATAGCCCCACAGCCAGAGGTCACACGGATTAACATCAGGAGCCGCGCAGAGTAGCCGAGCGGTCTGGGCCGCTTTGTCACGGTCCGCGCGGCTCCCCCCGTCGGAGGTTCGAGTCCTACCTCGGGCATGGGAGTGTGTGTTGTTCTTAGCGTAAGTTATTTTAAGTTAGATTAAATAGTGACTAAGGTTAGAGACCGAGAGACCGATGACCTCAGCAGTTTGGTCCCATAAGACAAAAAAAAAAGGGTGACTGGGACGGCCAGGCTGTAGGGAAATGGCGGCTGATAGTTCTAGTATTTCCGAAATGGTGCTTCAGCAGCTGCTTAACTGGATTTGCAATATGCGGAGGTGTCCCTCCCATCTTGCATAAAAATGATCCCATTCACACATCCACGCTGTTGGAGAACTGCAATGACGTGGTTGCGCAAAAGACACTCATAGCGCTTGCCAGTGACGGTAGAGGTAACAAGACCGGAAACACATGTCTCTTCGAAAAAAATATGGCCCTATGATAAATGCTGCCGTAAACCCGCACCACACAGTGACCTTTTCAGGATAAAGTGGTACTGGTTGATTTGCGTGTGGATTTTCCGTTGCTCATAAGCGACAATTGTGTGTATTGACATTCCTGTCAGATGGAAGTGGGCTTCGTCTGTCCACAAAATCTTCCACGGCCAATCATTGTCCACTTCCATACAAGCAAGAAATTCCAAAGCAAAGGTCTCTCTTGCTGCCAGGTCAACAGTAAGCAACTCGTGCACATGGGCAATTTTTAATGGATAGCAAGGAAGGATGTTTCGTAGGATTTTACGCAACATGCTTACGGGGATGTCCAATGATCGGGCAATTCTCCGTGCACTACACGTTTGCACACTAGCATTGGTCTCCTTCTGCGTTACTGTGGCCACTGCTTCCACTGACGTCGAATCAATTCGTTTCCTCCTTCTACCAGATTGCACACCAAAAGAACCCGTCTTTTTGAATTTCCAAATCATTTTCTCCAGACCCACGGCAGTCATCCGACCAACGCCTTTTTTCAACCCCTTCAGTGTCTAGAACATCTGAGCGACGTGTGCACAGTCATCAATCTTGTAATACAGCTTTACAAGCAGAGCGCGATCCTGCATAAAGACAGTCATGGCGAACGTCGCAGACGCGAAAGGAGGAAAAATTGTGTACCTGGCGTGTTTATACCAAATTCAATGGGCCATACGCACGACAGGTGTTTTCAATTACGTATTCCGACACATACAGCGTTATCTATTGATCAATTTTAACATGTTTTTTTTCTGCCATACGTTTTTCCTTCTCTGCAACAACATTCCGTTGCAACATGACAACGATTCTTTGGTTTTTTCTTTGCTCTAGTCTCGTCTCGGTCCCCTCAGCGCCTTCGCAGTATCTTTCATCCTATAGCCATCCAGGCCAAAAAAAAAAAGGGTCAAATGGCTCTGAGCACTATGGGACTTAACTGCTGTGGTCATCAGTCCCCTAGAACTTAGAACTACTTAAACCTAACTAACCTAAGGACATCACACACGACCATGCCCGAGGCAGGATTCGAACCTGCGACCGTAGCGGTCGCGTAGGTCCAGACTGTAGCACCTAGAACCGCTCAGCCACTCCATCCGAGGCAAGCCGGCCTGTGTGGCCGAGCGGTTCTAGGCGCTTCAGTCTGGACCCGCGTGATCGCTACGGTCGCAGGTTCGAATCCTGCCTCGGGCATGGATGTGTGTGATGTCCTTAGGTTAGTTAGGTTTAAGTAGTTCTAAGTTCTAGGGGACTGATGACCTCAGGTGTTGAGTCCCATAGTGCTCAGAGCCATTTGAACATCCGAGGCAAGAGTTTTCTCCAGATAACCCAACTCCATCAGTGCGTTCTTTTCGTCACATATAGTATTTACTTGATGTCACAGCAGCATCAGGCTTTCGTGGCCGTTATCATTGAAGGTAAATTCTTCTAGGATGTTAGGCCGGTCATGTTACACGTCAGTTTCTTCTACGCGATCGACATTTCGACCCCTCTGCTACGATCTCCGTCGGAATCTTGTGATGGTCGTCAGCTAACCGTGAAAACCAGACGAACCTAAACAAGATGCCAGCAGAAAGGCTGAAACGTTTATCGTGTAGATGAAATTGGCGTGTAACACGACGCAGCCTAACACCCTAGAAGATTTTTACCTCCACGGAAATCGTTGTCCTTGATAGTGGTAGCTCACCGCTGGTAGATTTAGATCCATGTGAATAGAGTTTTCTGTATACTCCACGTCCCAGGGTGACATTAGCCTTGTTTTGTACGTGGGGAGTCGTTGAGGAATTCCCTGTTCCACACCACGAATGCGTCCCCTGTGTATCCGATAGATGTGCTTCGATGGACGTTGCGCTTTTATTCCTTTTTTTTAAAAAATTTCTTCATGTGTAAGATCGCCACAACAGATAATAAGAGCGCCCGTTGGAATCCCATCAAGTTTCTCGTAGGAAATCCCATCATGGGGAAAGTACATCGTTGTTATACATTGACTGGACAAGCTTAACACATAAATTTGTTGCTCAAACTGTAGTCAGCGGTTTTGTACCGTAGCTATGATGGATAATTAAATCTCAAAAACCGCCAACATGAGGTCTGGATGCAATTTTATTCCTCTAATGCTGTCTTCAAACTCTGTTGAATTTCTTATATGGTGATTGCAGCGACCCCCGCGGTCATCAAGCACGCTGGCCAGATGTTTTAACAAACATTCGCCGTTGATCCAATGGTACTAAATATGAGACCTAATGGTACGCCTTCTATCAGTGGAAGACACAAGGAAGATGCGGCACAGTATTTGCGGTTGCAAACGAGTCACTATGTATTGTGGTTACCGAAGCAAGAAATCTTCATTGTGACGGTAGTTGTTGGATCCCTGTCACTTTTCTTGTACGCTGGCTTATGTAGAACTGTAGGCTCTTTTGTGGTGAAAGCAGGAAGAATGACTGTGACCTCGTCCAGACGTAAATTCCTCACCGATGGCCCCACAGACGTTATGGCCTGGTTTGGGAGATCGATAAGTCGTTGGGATGTGGCACATCGTTCTACAGATTCATGGGCTGCTTTGATTAAAAGTCCACTGAGACTCGTTTCACTCCTCTGATGACGTCATCTTTTGGTGGAGCAAAGATCATAATTCATTTCTGTCCCAGTCAGACGCATAGCAGTACCTACAAGTGGAGATCTCTTGTGCCACTGTTCACTGGACACAGTAGGTGAAACTTATCGGCTTCTCGAGCTGACGCTATCTATCACTGTAGATGGGTTTACGATGCGGTCGCTGTTTCTGCCCAGTTCCAAAATTATGGTGCCAGGAATGTGGATAGAAATTGTTGGCTAGACAGCAATATCGTAGGTGTATAGTTTTCTAAGAGTGTAATAGTACATTAGATGCTTTCCCTTATGAGAGTCTCACTGGTGCGGGGGAAGATGACTCAGTTTCCATCGGGTTGTGGACCTCGTGACGACGTTGAAGGAAATCCAGTATACTGAGCAGCGTGGCCTTTTTTTCCCCTAATTTCCTCTTGCTGACGTGTATGGCAGAAGGTTTCCTCCCTATAGAGCTGGCTTATAAGCGAACGAAGAAACCCGAGGTAATTTTATTTCTAATACAGAACATTATCATCATTTTCTTCTTCGTCGCTAACTTCAGATCGACTGGGACATAGCTTAGAAGAATGTACTCTTCTTGCTAACTTTTATCAGAAATCTCTTTTTTGTCATCAGTCTCCTCCGAAAGTCACTTCGCTATTTTATGGTCACTTATAAGCCATCTGCCTGTCACTTACATAAAAGTAAAAACCGTGCGCCTAAGTAGGTACTCTGCTGTTCTACAGGGCATACAAAGTGCACTGTTTGATGGCCAGTGTTAGTACTACGTAAGGAAACATCTTGTACTGCTTGCGACTAAATATCGGTTGACGAAAAGAAACAAAAATAGACTTTCGGATGTTGTCCGACAGTGGAGCGAAAGCTATTATTGCACGAGATCTGGCACTGGAGCGGAAAGGGTTAAATTTACAGAGCGACTGAGAGTCGCCGATGGTTTGTCGAACCACTGAGGTTTCAAAGCTGCAGAAGCACGTCAATGGAAAGCAGGTAGAGCGTGCCGGATAACCGCTATCTGTGAGAAGGTGGCAACATATGAAATATAAAATCATACGTAGAAGATTCGGTTAATAATTATGTGGTCAAGTAAGCGCGGAGGCAGCTCTCTCGAAAGACATCCAGCTTTATAAAATTGTGGGGCTACGTGCAGTTGGAAGCCCCAGGTATGACATATTGGTTAGTAAGTTAGTTACGAGTGTTCCATAGATCATTTTAACGATTCGATTTTATCGAAATGATGTCCAAAGAGTCACTTTATAGGCTCATATATATATGATTACTGTTAAAATTAATGAAAAAATCATTTTAGTCCTGCTCATGCAATTACACTTAAAAATTAGTTCCTTTTTTACGGGCTACTAGTTTTTAAACATAAATTCCTCCATGAAATACTTGGAGTTGTCCAGGAGAAATGATTTTAGGCTAGATTTGAAAGTTGCTTTGATATCTCTCAAACATTTACGTTATTGGAAAAATGACCAAGAAACTGTGTTGCTGCATATTCAAGTCCTCTAGGAGCCATTGACAGCTTTATTAATAGGTAATAACGGATATTTTTTCATCTACTGTCGTAGATATGGACATCATTATTTTCCTCAAATTGCGATGGATTATTTATGATGAATTACATTAGAGAATATATGCATTGTGATGGCACTGTTAAAATGCCTAACTGCTCGAAGGGGTGCCTACATGGCAACTCTGGGTGAACACCACTTATTATTTTTATTGCTCGCTTTTGTGCAACTAATAGTTTCTTTCTGAGTGATGAGATACTCCAGTGAATTATTCATAACACGTTACTGAGTGGAAAAATGCAAAATACGTCGAGCGGTTGATTAAATTGTTTCCAGGACTAGCAATTGTACGAAGAGTGAAAGTAGCTGAACTTAATAGTTTAACAAGCTCAGCTGTGTGCTTCTTCAAGTTCAAGTTTTCATCAGTACGTACACCCAAAATTTTAGACTATTCTTACATATTTAGCGACTCCTGTTTATGTATTTTGTATGGCTATTTGTTGTACTGAAATGAATATTGTGTATTTTCTCAAAGTTTAGGGAGACTCCATTTTCCGAGAAAGACTTAATAGTTTCTTCATAAAACATCGTTAAGATTCTCATCTGTAGCTTCCTTTCTATTGGGATTAATTAAAACATAAATACCGTCAGGAACAAGTACCAATTCTGCATGTTGAATGTTACGTGGAAGGTCATTCACATATATAAGGAATATGAGTGGATCCAAAACTGAACCCTGTGGGAGATCCTTTGGAACAGTCGCTATGATCAGCTGATAGGGAAAGTCCGCGGCTATTATCAACAGGAGTTATGAGATTGAGACAAGGTGTTGAGTTGACACCACAAATACATGGAAATGTTTCATTAACACACTTGTCTCCCATATCCAGATGAAATTACTCTCGATTATCGGTCACCGAACCCGTCATGAGAAGCTGGAGCAGGCCGATCTGCAGATGTGAGTTTCGACCTGCAGCCTCTCGCCCCCGAGACGCCGCGTGCAGGGAGCCGGCACGTGTGCCCTTAAAGTCGACGACCGCTAGCCGGTGGTGTTTTCCTTGTTCCGCCTGCTCGCAGTGGCGGAAGGCACGGACGACTGCGTCCTTATGGGGTCACTACCGTCCATCTGAGAGGCGACCATACGCTGGACAGCCCCCACTCTGTCACTCTGATGGTGTCACGCTCAGGTTGGCGGCGCAGGAATCCAAACAGCTGCGCTCTGTGCAGTAACTTTCCACCAAAATTGTCACTGCGGATTAAAGCCCTTATTATGCTATAAAGTAACATTGCCAGACATCTTACGACCTATTACAAAATATTTGACGATGTGTTGAGCTATTGTTATCATATCTTTGATAAAAGTTGGAGCTTGTTCCAAGTATTTTATAAAAGATAGGCTCCAAATAACGTCACAATTTCATTTTTAGGTTCTCGCCATCATTTATTCCCCCATACCCCATTTTTCTTTTAATTGTTCATGATATGCATTTTGTAATAAATGTATATGGCGCAAATAAAGGATGAAGATCGACGTCAGCGAGGAGTTCCCTCTCTCTGCCTTACGATGGGGTGTCAGTAACCGCTGCAAAACGTAGATATCGTAAGGACGGAAATATCAGAATTTAACGTTACGCAACTCAAGCTCGGGTCGATCAATGATGAGATAGATATTCATCATCGACCGTTTTGAATGAATAATCTCGGAATACAGGTGAATTAACTTTAAAGAATGGAAGAAGGAAGAATAATATTTGTGTCTTTTCGCCATCGAGGTCATTAGAGACACAGCAAAACTTAGGATTCTCTAAGGATGGGGAGCGATATCGACCGCGCCGTTTCAAAGCAATGGTACTTTTATTTGCTTTTAGAGATGTATCCGGATTCTTGCAGTAACCTAAAGAAGTGGATTCTCCACAAACTTACTGTACAGCACAAGACACGTTACCTGGAAGTTTTCTTTCGTATTAATCCGGAAACGATATACAGAGTGAATCTGAATACCACTGACAAAATTTCAGAGGTGGTTCTGAGATGTCTTCTGAGAATTTTGGTACAAAGGACCGTTGGTCTCTAGCGGATCGTTACAGAGCTATTGCATTTCGTTTGGTTTATTGCTCCAGAAACCTCTCTATCTGTAGTGCACTGTAAATAGTGCACAACAGTCCAGATACTGACTGTATGTGTTGAGTGTATTGTTTCCATTCGATCACGGTACCTTTTCTTCATAATATGAGGAGCGTTCAAAAAGTAATGAAACACATTCCTTTATCGGCCAATTTCGGTTCAAAGAACTGCGGAATTTATTGTTGGACATCGTGGAATACTCCCGCTTCAGTGCCTATAATTTCATGAGTTTCACGTAGGTAGCAGCGCTATACGTAGCCTTCAAAATTTCATCTGTAACGCAGAAGTGTTACAAGACGAGAACCGCAATTTGGTTTCTTTACGCGAAGATCAAGAGTATCGTAGAGATTCATAGGCGCTCGCAGAATACCTTCGGAGACCAGGCAGTGAAGAAACGCACAATGAATCGTTGTTCGAGGCATCTGTAATCATCGGAGGAAGGCCGCGCAAAACCTATCCGATCTCCCGCGTAGCAGCCAGCCACACACAGCTGTGACTCCTGCAATGTTGGAACGTGCGGACACTCTCATTGAAGGCGATTGGCGGATCACAACCAAACAGATCGCTGCTCAACTGGGCGGCTCTGTGGGTAGTACTGATTCACTCGTCCACCAGTTGGGGTACTCAAAGGTGTGTGCCCGTTGCGTTCCTTGTCACCGAAAAGAAGTCCATAAAGAGCAAATAATAATAATGAGCGTATGGCATTGGTGGCCGGGAGACCCCTCGCGGGGCGGTTCGGCCGCCGCTCCACAAGTTCTTTAACGCCACTACGGCGACTTGCGAGTGAATGAGGATGAAATGATGATGAAAGACACACAACACCCGGTCATCTCGAGGCAGATAAAACCCCTGACGCCGCCGGGAATCTAACCCGGGACCCCGTGCGCGGGAATCGAGAACGCTACCGCAAGACCACGAGCCGCGGAGATAAAGAGCAACGACCAGCTGTGCGGAGTTTCTTGCACATTACGAGGTTGATTCCGGCAATTTTTTTCGAACATCGTCACAGGCGTTGAAACTTGGGTTCATCACTTCGAACAGGAAACAAAATGACAATCACACGCCACACCACCTCTACTCCGAAGAAAAAGTTCAGAGCCGCACCTTCAGCCGGTAACGCCATAGCGACGGCCTTCTGCGACTGTTAACGGGTTATTCTGTTTGGTGTTCTCCATCTTGTATTGAGCAACTATTAGAAAACTGAAGAAACGACTTCATCGTGTTCGTCGCCACAAAAATGCAAACGAGCTTTTCCTTCTCCACGACAGCGCAAGGCCTCACACAAGTCTTCGCACACGAAACGAGAGCACAAAACTTCTTTGGGCTGTTCTTCTTCATCCACCCTGCAGCTCGGATCTCGCACCTTCCGACGTTCATCTGTTTGGCCCAATGAAGGATACACTCGGCGGGAAGCAGTACGTGGATGATGTGGAGGTATTGATGAAGGAAGACGTTGGCTTCGACGTCGACCAGTAGAGTGGTACAATGCGGGTATAAAGGATCTTCCAGTAAGGAGGCGTAACGTCGTCGCACTGGACGGAGGTTAAGTTGAAGAACAGGGTGTTATAACGAACAGATTGGGAATAGTGTGGTGTACTGTAATCCTGAATAAAAGCAACCTGATTTCAGGAAAAAACAAGTGTTGCAATTCTTATTAAATGTCCTAATGTCTTCTGTAACTCTTTGCCACAATTCTGCATTCAGTACTGCTTGGTCCTGTCTCGTTTCCCGGCAGTGATGGTTGCGAGTTAACAGCGATGCAGAGCAGTACTATGAGAAGGTTTACTGTTGAAGATGTGGACGATATGCACCTCGTGTGTTAGTTCACTGAATGCAGTGGAAGAGTGATACGTCGAGGCTATGCGGAGATGATTCCGCAGCGACGCCAGTCACATCGTGGTGCACGCCTTTCATCTGAAGATTGTTCCACTGTATTTTCGTTGTACGTTTCCATGATTGCATGTTACAGGCTTTTCCGAAGAAGGTGTATGTATTTTGAGGGAAACGAGAGTGAAAGCAGCAAACTAACCGAAGAAATCGTAATTACATTATTATTCTGTAACGCACTGCTAGATATTCTGGTCACTTATTCCAAAACACCGAAAAGCTCTCCCTGTACGTCTGAAAGTTCTTCGGTGGAGTTCTGGTTCATCTTGCATTCCGTTTCAGTACAGAGTAATGACGCCCATCAAAATATGGGTGCTATTCTAAAACTGTTGGCGTGTTGTACACAAGACATACCCCACAACCACAGGGACAAGGAAGTGGTTAGAGTATGGAAATGGAGACAGCTCATAACAGTGATATTCAACAACAGGAACATTAATGCATTACACTAAGGTAACAAAACTCATGGGGTACCTCCTTTTGCTCGGGGTAGTGCTGAGTTGGAAGTCCTTTACAGAAATATTGAGCCATGCTGCCTCTATAGCCGTCCATAATTGCCAAACTATTGCTGGTGCAGGATTTTGTGCGCCAACTGCTCTCTCGATTATGTTCCATAGCTGTTCGATGAGACTCATGTCAAGTTATCGGGGTGGCCAATCCATTCGCTCGACTTATACAGAATGTTCTTCAAACCAGTCGCGAACAATTGTGACCCGCTGACACGGTGCATTGTCATCCATAAAAAGTCCATCGCTCTTTGGTAACATTAAGTCCATGAATGGCTGCATACGATCTCCAAGTAGCCAAACATAACCAATCCAGTCAATGATCTGTTCAGTTGGACCAGCGGATCCAGTCCGTCCCGTATAAACACAGCCCACACCATTATGGAGCCTCCAGAAACTTGCACAATGACAGCCTGCGTCCACGGCTTAGTCGAGTCCGCGCCAAATCGAACCCTGCCAGCAGCTCTTACCAACTGAAGTCGGAGCTCATCTGAGCAGGCCACGGATTTCCATTCGTCTAGGGTCCAGGCGACATGGTCATGGGCCCAAGAGAGGCGCTGCGGATAATGTCGCGCAGTTAACAAACGAACTCGCGTCGGTGGTCTGCTGCCGTAGTCCATTAACGCCAAGTTTCGCCACACTGTCCTAACAGATATGTTTTTCGTACGTCCCACATTAATTTCTGCTGTTAGTTCGTGCAGTGTTGCTTGTCTGTTAGCATTGACAACTTTACGCAAACTCCGCTGTTCCCGGTCGTTAAGTGAAGGCCGTCGGCTACAGCATTGCCCTGAAAATTGGTATTCGCGGCTCACTCTTGGACGTCATCATCTGTTCAAAAATTGCTCAGAGAACTATGGGATTTAAGATCTGGGTTCATAAGTCCCCTAGAACTTAGAACTACGTAAACCTAACTAACGCAAGGACATCACATACACCCATGCCCGAGACAGGATTCGAACCTGCGACAGTAGCGGTCGCGCGGTTCCAAACTGAAGCGCCTAGAGCTGCTTGGCCACAGAGGCCGGCATCAGCATCTGTAATGGACATAAAAACTGCTACATTTTGTACGGTTTGAATTCGCTTGCTGGTGCTAACGTTTACTTGTTAGTATCAGAAGTAATTTACAAATCATATAAAAAGTGAGTGCATTAAAATAGCTTTATCAGCTTTATATGCGGGAGAGACTGTAAAACATGTGAATGGAGCGTACAGAAAGGAAATACCAGTGTAAGGACGTACTTGTGTCAAAGATAATTGGTGACGATCTTCCTTGCCTAAAAGTAAAATGTGCGCAAAGGGATTGCACCGTCTCACAGGAAGGAGAATAACGACCAAATAAGAATCAGAAATAGGGGAGGATTCTATAGATCCTCTGTTGTATCAGATAAGCGGTGCCAGGAATATATAGAGGAATTTTGATTAGGCAAAGAAGGTATTGTTCAGCGGAAAGCCACCACCGATCAAAACGCTTGTCTTGATTGCAAGTACAGCTTCTGCAAATTTACAATTGTAAGCAGTATGTAAGCTTAGGGACTGATGACCTTAGCAGTTGAGTCCCATATGATTTCACACACATTTGAACATGTCCTTAACCTGTTGTTCTGTTAAGTGGATTTTGACCACTAGAGGATAATCCCTCCTTTTGATTTACAGGTACTTAATATATTTTTTGATTAAGTGATTTTCCATGTCATCCCTCCCCTTCCTCCCCCCCTCACACTCCTCCTCCCCCACCCTTCTGGGAACTCCCCTCGCCGATACAAGCACACTTCTGATATAAATTTGATTGACTAATTTATGAACTCGATCAATTAATTAACCCCTTCCCGTCTGAGAAACGTCCTGGACCCTCCTGCCCCACGTGGAAATTTGTGGGAAAAAGACTCAATTGATTGGCCATTTTGCAGGTAACTGATTGCTGTGTATAGAATATTGTTATACAATTTAGACAATGTGTGAAATATTGTTTATTTTAATAATTTATGGTATACAAGGTGGTCAATGGAGTATAATTTATTTATTTACTTAAAGAATTTGACAGGAAATTGATTGCATTGTATATAATATTGTTTAAACCATTTCTGGTAGACTAGGCAATGTTTGGAATATTGCTTATTTAAACAATTTATGGGCTACAAGGCCATGTATGTAATATAGCTTATTTATTTATGTAAAGCCTTGGACGAAAAATCAATTGCAATGTACGGAATATTGTTTCAAGAATTTAGACAGTATGTGGAATATTGTTTATTTATAGAACTTAGGGGATACAAGAAAGTGTTTGGGTTATAGTTTATTCATTTATTTAAATAATTGTCGTGAAGCTGACTGCAATGTATGGACTCCTGTTTATTTTAACAATTTACAGGATACAAGCTGGTTATGGAATATAGTTCACGTAAAGAATTTTTGGAAATCATTTTCAGTATGTGGAATATTTAAACAATTGCAGCGCTTTTTCGTTCCGACTGCTTAAGGAAAAAAATAATTTAACTGTCATATATTGCTTAAACATACCGGAAAAACTCTCTTACATCTCGCTATCCATGCAGGCTGCGCAGAGTCAGGGCGCACCGGAGGCACATAGAAACGCCAGTGGGCTCGCTGAACTGCTGTTGCCTGTCGGCTGCTCCACAGCTATGTGAAGTACTACATTAATCTCCGAACAAGAATATCAGGTGGCTGCAACACTTTGATATTGATACCTGAAAAATTCCTGTCAAAACACACGCTCACGCTCTCTCCCTCTCTCTCTCTCTCTCTCTCTCTCTCTCTCTCTCTCTCGCTCTCTCCCAAGGGGCCACGTTATATCGCATTCCACGGCCAGGCCAACACGTGCCTTTGGATGTGGTCGGACGAAACCATGAACAACTTATTAATTAAATCGATACCCTTTGTGTGGGACAGATTTTCCTTGCTTCCTATTGGTAGATACTAGGATTGGAATATTTAGTGGGATTCTTTCCTGCACCCACCCGGCTTCCAAACCCTACTGGATTTGTTTTCCCTTGCCTCCTATCGGTGGATACTGACACAGTTAGGTCATTTGGTAGGAAGTCCATTACGTTGGAGGTAGCAAAAAATCTCAAATTTCAGCTCAGTTGATTTATACATATTAAAACAATTTGTGGGAGGGGCTGCACAGATGCGTGCTTGCAATACAACTATCAGAAACAAAACATTGATCAAACGGGAATTTGATGCCGCGACTGGGCTCTTGAAGTGCTGTAGAATTCCTAAACTGGTTCTCTACACTACATTCAGAAAGAGAGAATGTATCCTGTGACTTCGGTAGATCGTAGCGCTTTGTCGTGAGCTGAAAATGAGTGCATCCTATGATGCAGGATGTAACAGATATTAAGTGATTAGAACAGATTTTTTCCTACCTGATGGGAGAATATTTAAGAGAAAATGTAACCTATGCAACGTTGTTACAGGATTTTCATAAGAAGTAATGATGCTTTAGCGATTTGAAAATGTGTGTATGCCCAATTTCTTTTGTCTTCGAAAATAACTTTGATAAAAGGGCGAAATATACTTTTCGTGTGAGAAATTCGAGGTGTATGGCCACTAAAATCACAGCCTCTGATTGGAGAAAGTGGAATTTTTAAACTTGTGGGGTCTATGTCGGAATGGAAGTGGTCAGAACTACTGTATTCATCCAAGGCGCAGGTGTTTGTTGCGCAGTCCGCTGTGAGTGGCAGCGTCTGTTTCCCTGTGCATCGTGGCTGCTGAAAGACGCAGTCATGGGACTTCGGATGTTGTGAATTAGCTCTGCATGTTATCGGCAGGTAGGCACAAGGAACGTGCTGGCCTGTCTGATGTTGGCTACGGCGGTGGGGGCTAGCAAAGTGACCAGTGTGCTGGTGAGTGGGGATGGAAATGGAGATGTGTGTTGCGTGAGGGGAGATTCAAAGTGATGGTTATTTGCACTTGATATATTGATAAAATTTGACTTCCTACCATTGCAATCATCCCTGCATGCCCTCCATTTCCAGGGATAGTGCACTCTTGCATACACACGAGTTCATAAGTGTGGTTGCAACCGCAGTGTTAGTTTTCACCCTCATCTAGTCATGAAAACTTATTACTATGGATTGGATCACAGTTCAAATGTGTCGTGTTTAGTGCCTATCTATACATCACCATGGAATTTGTTTTGTTCTTACTGTCCTATCATGCAGTAGGCCCTTCCTCCTCCCAAATGTAGCGGAAAGAGCTAATTTAGGAAATCTATAGTGCTTTAATATCCCAATCGTCACTTTATATTTTGATTGAAATCTGATCTAGCCTTGAGGACTTATTGCTAGGGCTCAGATCGCAGTTTAATTGTGTCATGTTTAGCGCTTGTCACTACATCGCAGTGGACTCTGTCTTGTAGTGGTATTTATTGTTGCTGTTGTTGTTACTATCCCACCACATGGTAGGACCTCCCTCAGAGAACCAGCTTTGGCATTCTATAGTGCTTTAAAAACACAATTACGACATTATACTCCCAATTGATGGCGATTTCTGAAATCTAGCCCAGACAACATATCACTAGGGATTGAATTGCAGTTTAAGTGTGTCGTGCTTAGTGCTTCTCAATACATTGCAAAGGTTTTTGTTGTTGTTGTTACTATCCCATCATGCAGTAGGTCCTTCCTCTTTCCGGATGTAGCAGAGATACACAATTTAGGAATTCTATTGTGCTTTAAGAACCCAGTCACGACGTAAAATTTCCGATTGTTCAATTTATTGTTTCTGATAGTTGTAGTGTGAGCACGCATCTGTCCAGTCCCTCCAGCAAATTGTTTAAGGACATTGCATGCAACTGAGCTGAAATTTGAAATTTCCCTCTACCTCCAACGTAATGCACTTTCTACCAAATGACTTACCTAAGTCATTACCCTCTGATAGGAGGCAAGGGAAAATAAATCAAGAAGCGTTCGGAAACTGGGCATCTGCAGGATCAAATCCCACCAAATATTCCAGTCCTAGTATCCACCAACAGGAAGAAAGGAAAAGCTGTCCCACAGAAAATGTGTTGGTTTAATTAATTAGTCAATAATCTTATAGCGTGTTGGAATATTTCCAAGACATCCACAGCTTGGAGTTTACCAGGTAAACGCTGCTTTGTTTACAGTTTCGGATCGACCTCGACCATCGGCGCGTGCAGGCCTGTTAGTGGTACGTGACATGGCATGGACACATGAGAGACACAGATCATGTGTTTGGACAGGAACTTCTCAGGCATCAATATCAAAGTGTTGCCGCCACCTGACGCTTTTGTTCAGGGGTCAGTGCGGTACTCCACGTAGTTGTGGAGCAGCCGGCAGCTGACAGCAGTTCAGTGATCCCGCTGGCATTTCCAGGTTTCTCAGCATGCGCCGACCCCAGGCAGCCTGCATGCGTGGCGAGACGGGAGAGAGCTTTTCAGATATGTTCAAGCGATCTGCGACAGTGTACTTAAGTTTTTCCTTACATGGTTGGAATGAAAAAGCGCTACAATTGTTTACATATTCCACACAATGCAACTGATTTCCAGAAATTCTTTACATAAACTATATTCCATACACCACCTTGTATCCTGTAAATTGTTGAAATACACAGTAGTCCATACATTGCAGTCAGTTTCCTGACAAAAAATGGTTCAAATGGCTCTGAGCACTATGGGACTCAACATCTTAGGTCATACGTCCCCTAGAACTTAGAACTACTTAAACCTAACTAACCTAAGGACATCACACACACCCATGCCCGAGGCAGGATTCGAACCTGCGACCGTAGCAGTCCCGCGGTTCCGGACTGCAGCGCCAGAACCGCACGGCCACCGCGGCCGGCAGTTTCCTGACAATTCTTTAAATAAATGAATAAACTTTATTCCAAACACCATCCTATATACCATAAATTGTATAAATAAACAATATTCCACACACTGTCTAAATTGTTTAAACAGTATTCCATACATCGCAATCGATTTTCTGGCAAATTCTTTACACAAATGAATAAACTATATTCCACACTTGGCCTAGAGCAATTGTTTAAATGATATTCCATAAAATGCAATCGATTTCCTGCCAAATTCTTTAAATAAATAAACTATACCTCATACACCGCCTTGTATCCATAAACTGTTTAAATTAACAGCATTCCACATACTCTGTAAGTTGTTTAAACAATATTCTACCCACAGCAGTCGATTTCCTGCCAAATGGCCAATCAAATGAGACATTTTCCTCACAATTTCCAGGTTTGGGAGTGGAGGGATTAATTAATTGTTCAAGTTAATTAACTAGTCAATCAAGTTGATATAAAAATGTGCTTGTGTCGGCGGGTGAAGTTCCCAGAGAGGTGTGGGTGGAGGAGGTTGAGGGGAGGAAGAGGGGGAGGGGTATGGTTGACCAAACAATAGTCTGAGGATCTGTCAATCAAAAGGACGTATTATCCCCAGGGGGTCATAATGCACTTAACAAGACAAAAGGTTAGGCGCTTGTCTACCGAAGGAGAACAATAGGTTTGCCCTTGAATGTATGCTTGCCCCTGATGTAGGCAACATCCAATGTGGGGGATGCTCACTTTTCCCTACTTGAGGTCTGTCTGGTTCTGTTTTAGCTGTGGTCGTTTCATTGGGTTTCTGCTTCACAGTCACGTCACCAATAATTCACTTGGGCAGCTCTAGAAAGGTTGAAATGCCCCTGATGGATATGTAACTCATGTGACAACCAATGACTAAACCGTGTTCGAAGTCAGTGAGCTCACCTGACAGACCCATTATCCTATTACTGTTTCTGTGCTGATAGCACAATACTCTCCTACCTCCTTTCATACTGGTGATCGATTCTGCATTACATAGAGGTGTCCACTAACTTTTGATCAGATAGTGTGTATACGGTATCTCCCTCTTAAGCGTCGTCAGCCGCATTTTCTCTGGCGTTTCGGCAGACATTTGCGGAACGGTTACTGTAACGTTTAACTGGAGTCAGTACAAACAAATATTGCTCATTACGTCTCTCATGTGACGTCCAGTTTCGACGTAAAGAGTCGGTTTGTTTCCCGTTATAGACAGAGTTTTACATGCCTATTCAATAGGGCGCTGACAGCTATCGCCATGCAGCAACTCTCCCCAGTCGCTATGTGTGTGTGTGTGTGTGTGTGTAGAGAGAGAGAGAGAGAGAGAGAGAGAGAGAGCGAGAAAGAGAGAGAGAGGAAATAAATAAATGTCTACTGATGATGCTTTATCTGTGGTGAAATATGTTTGTGGAAAATGGAGACTTTAATCCAGTTCGTGATAGAAAGCGAAACATGGTGATCATATTTTTTATAAACAAGAGCGTAAAATCCAGGATGACTCCAACTGAACCAATTCGAGATAATTCTTTCACACAACCACCCCGATGACATAACGAGTTTCTCGTCATGTGGTTTCAGAACAAAATAAGCTGCGTATAAAATGAGACAAACTTCGTAAATTCTGTCGGCAATGGAACACTGTTGAATGCTGGAGAGTGCTGTCAGATACATGCCCAACTCTGGAACCAGATCTCTAGTCTGAAGCATAAGAAAACGTGATTGTCAGTCTGAACGATGGTGATATGGGCGCGTCGCTGTAGCAGCAGTGCAATATGGCAGCCGCGTTTGGAGCTTCTCCAGCCGCCCCGAAATAAACCGGCGCACCTGCGCCGCTTGCCATCCGGTGCCTTCCGTCTTCCTCAGCAGCGGCTTCCGTCTCGACGATCTCAACAAGTCTGCCTCGCAGGAAACAAAGAATTGCAAAGTAATGAACACGTCTAAACCTACCACTAGCGGACATTTCTGGTGATAAAACTGAAGATAACAGACTCTACTGTATTTACCGTCAAGAAAATTAAAGCGAAGAAAGCACCAACCCCGACGGAATTGGATATCACATTGAACACATCGCGGAATCAGCTCCTTTCCCCCCATTTATAAGTAATCTTTACCGATCGAAAGGAAAAGAACGCAGAATACTCTTATTTACGATAATATTGGATGCACAACATTACATATCAGCATCGCTGTCGTCCACCTGTTGGACCACAGGGCATAATCTAAGCTAAAACATTACGACGTTGCCAGAAGACATCAAGTTTATCCCA
Organism: Schistocerca piceifrons; assembly: GCF_021461385.2. NCBI lineage: Eukaryota > Metazoa > Arthropoda > Insecta > Orthoptera > Acrididae > Schistocerca > Schistocerca piceifrons. Next base: position 661,349,348 of record NC_060138.1, read on the forward strand.
AAGACTCAGCACGGATTGAGCAAAAACGAGATACAGTCATATGGAGTCTCTTCACAAGTGTGTGACTGCCTCGAAGAATTCTGGCTAATAGAATCCAGTGCGTTATAATGGACGGTAGTTCTGTAACAATTGTCTCAAAAAGAAGAACGTATTTTATAGAATCATTTGAGAGTACAAAAACATGGAAACGCCTCCAACACAATACATTACCATGCCTAATATGATGTAGCAAAGCCGTTGGCATCCAAAACAGCTTCCAGTCGCCTCAGAAAGAATAGATACAGGTTCTGTATTGTTTTTGGGGGAATCTTACACTATTCTTCGTGGAAGTAAGTGACAACGTAAGGTAACAATGATGGAGGTGGATAGCGATCACGCTCCCTTCTCTCCAAAGTGGACCACAAAGGCTCAACAATATTGAGATCCGATGAGTGTGGCAGTTCATCCTTGACTAAGCGAGCTGTGTGAAGAGGGGCTCCGTGGTCTTGGAACACAGCACCAACTTTCAGGAATAAACGTTGTACCATGAAACGACCTGATCAGTCAACATTGCCGGATAATACTTCACAATAACGTGGTCATACAGAGTTACCCAGGGGGCCCATGATAAATAACGATACTGCTGCTCAAATCATCACCGAATCTCTGTCATGTTTGATTATATGAAATATAGTGAAATGATGAAATATGGAATGGTATTAGTGAATGAATGGAAGGTTTATATTAGTTGGAGTAGTTATTAAATGATCTAACGTAGCGATTATATCCTCTAAGATAAAAAGATGACTCATCTCGAAGGAATTATCCGAAAGGAGTGAAGATCGGTAGACGTACGTTTAAGGGAAAACAAATGACTGGAATTTTGGAATTTCAGAAAAACTGGATCAGTTACTCAAGGGAAAGAGCTTAACGAACTGAGAAAGTCAGTAACATGTTTGTCCACCTCTGGCACTTATGCAAGCAGTTATTCCGTTTGGCACTGAGTGATAGAATTGTTGGATATCCGCCTGAAGGTTATCGTACCAAATTCTGTTCAACTGGCGCGTTAGATCGTCGAAATACCGAGCTGGTTCGAGGGGTCTAGCCCTAATGTTCCAAACGTTCTCAGTTGGAGAGAGATCCGGCGACCTTTCTGGCCAAGGTAGGGTTAGCCAATAACAAAAACAAGCAATAGAAACTCTCACCATATGCGACGAGCATTATCTTGCTGAAACGTAAGCCTACGATGTCTTGCCATCAATGACAACAACACGTGGGATGCAATATCGTCGACGTATCACTGTGCTATAAGGGTGCTGCAGATGACATCCAAAGTGGTCCTGTTATGAAATTAAATGGCACCAAAGACCATCACTCCTGGCTGTCGGTCCATATGGTGAGTGACTGTCAGATTGGTATCCCACGATTGTCTGGGATGTCTCCAGACACGTCTTTGTAGGGTATTGCGGCTCAGTTCGAAGAGGGGCTCTTCACTGAAGACAGTTCTACACCAGTCAGTAAGGTTCCAGGCCGAATGTGCCCGACACCACTACGAACGGGTTTGTTGGTGTATAGAGGTCAATGGTAGATGGTGTAAGGGGCGCCGTGAGCACAGTCGCCGTTGTGTGAGCCGACTGACCTTACGGTGACTGAAGCACCACTTGCACGTCGGATCTATAATAATGATGAATGCGCGACTCTGGGTCTCTCTCTGACGACTGCTCGATCCTCACACTCTGTCGTCTCTCTACGTCGATGGTTTCCCTCTTGACGCCGAGTATGGCCGTGGTTCCTGACAGCATCGTCAAATAGTGGTGTCGCTTCTATTCAAGTGTCGAGCGATTCGCCGATTGCTCAATCCAGCCTCTCTGAGCCCAACTACACGTCGTTTCTCAAGTGCTGACATCTGCGTATACTATTTACGTGTCTGTCTGCGAAGGATACTCTCCAATAGAGCACATGGAATAAAATCTGTAAAGACTTTATGCCCTGGTATCAACATGTCCCATGTTTACTGTCGTTGCTAGCTGTCCGGTGAAACCGCGCTGCAGCGTCACGCATTCATTCATCGGCCGCCAAATTTTACAGTTTTGCATTTTCTGTCAGTACTTGTAGCAACATCAATTTGTGACCCACATGCATAAATCCTTCGTGGTACATCTTTTCTTTAATTTTTGTTTTATATTTTTATTTTTTGTCGTATAGTATAGTAATAAGATATGAGAGATTAGAAATAAAGTCAGCCACTTCCCCTGTCAGATTGAGAATGTAATGGGACAAAAAAGAGACAATATTGTTCGAAGTACAATCTGAATGGTTCGGCATGGTAAAATCGCAAAAAAATAGTCTTTGTGTAGTTTCAGTATATTACTCGTTAACTCTTCTTCCAACTGGTTTATATGATCATGAACATTTATCATATTAACATGTGCAGATATTCTTTCACTGTGAAAATATCCTTGATACTCAGACACAGAGATTCTCGACGTCGCCTACTCTGAGGCGAGAGAGCCCGTCGGATTTGTAAGTTAGTGGCGTACCTACTGTAACATACAATGAAGAGCCAAAGAAACAGATACACCTGCCTAATATCGTGTAGGGCTCCGGTAACCACGCAGAAATGCCGCAACACGACGTGGCATAAACTCGACTTATGTCTGAAGTAGTGCTGGAGGAATTGACACCACGAATCGTGCAGGGCTGTACATAAATCCGTAAGAGTACGAGGTGGTGCAGATCTCTTCTGAACAGCACATTCCAAGACATTCCAGATATGCTCAAAAATGTTCATGTCTGGGGAGTTTGATGGCCAGCGGAAGTGTTCGAACTCAGAAGAGTGTTCCTGGATCCACTCTATAGCAATTCTGGATGTATGGGGTGTCGCATTGCCTGCTGGAATTGCTCAATTCCGTCGGAATGCGCAAAGGACATGAATGGATACAGGTGATGAGACAGGATGCTTACGTACGTGTCACCTGTCAGAGTCATGCCTAGACGTATCTGGTTTCGCATATCACTCCAACTGCACACGCCACACACCATTACACAGCCTCCACCAACTTGAACGGCCCCAGCTGACATGCAGGCTCCATGCATGCAGGAGGTTGTCTCCATACCCGTACACATCCATCCGCTCGATACAATCTGAAACGAGACTCGTCCGATCAGGCAACATGTTTCCAGTCATCAACAGTCCAATGTCTGTGTTGACGGGCCCAGGCGAGGCCTAATGCTTTGTGTCGTGCAGTCATCAAGGGTACACGAGTGGGCGTTCGGCTCCGGAAGCCCGTATCGATGATGTTTTCTTGAATGGTTCGCACGCTGACACTTGTTGATGGCCCAGCATTGAAATCTGCAGCAATTTGCTGAAGGGTTTCACTTCTGTCACGTTGAACGATTCTCTTCAGTCGTCGTTGGTCCCGTTCTTGCAGGATCTTTTTCCAGCCGCAGATTTGATGTGTTACCGGATTCCTGATATTCACGGTACACTCGTGAAACGGTCGTACGGGAAAATCGCCACTTCATCGCTATCTCGGAGATGCTGTTCAAAATGGTTCAAATGGCTCTGAGCACTATGCGACTTAACATCTGAGGTCATCAGTCGCCTAGAACTTAGAACTAATTAAACTTAATTAACCTAAGGACATCACACACATCCATGCCCGAGGCAGGATTCGAATCTGCGACCGTAGTGGTCGTTCGGCTCCAGACTGTAGCGCCTAGAACCGCACGGCCAGTCCGGCCGGCGGAGATGCTGTGTCCCATCGCTCGTGTGTCGACTACAACACCACGTTCAAACTCACTTAAATCTTGATAACCTGCCATTGTAGCAGTAGTAACCGATCTGACATCTGCGCCACACACTTGGTGTCATATATAGGCGTCGCCGGCCGCAGCGCCGTATTCGGCCTGTTTACGTATCTCTGTATTTGAATACACATGTCTATACCAGTTTCTTTAGCTCTTCAATGTACAAGCGCCTTCTGACGAACTCCAACCGCCGCACGCCGCCCAAGGAGTACTTCAGAGATACAATACAACGCAGAACATATCTGTACTACCACATAATATCATACGTATAAAAATACGAAACGCAAGTGTGTATTATTTTAAATGCATTAACTTTAACGTAACATTAAGTAACAATACGTTTACTCATTTACAGACGACGAGGGTGCAGAAAACTTTGCACCTCTTCTAACTTAAAGGGAAAAAATCCCAAATTTAGTTTTCCAAAAATTCTCTACCTCATACGCCTTCTATACACTGTGCAATGACTTACGGAGAATAATTGCAGATGTAGTGTTATCTATAACAAGCTGGCCCGACTCTGTTCCCATGCTCGTCACACAAAAAAGTAATAGTTTACTATTGTGAGTCAACAGAACTCCGCTATTACTTCTGCTTGAGAACACACATGTTTTTTAGGTATGTTCGCTGGTTTCCCACTGGCTTTTACTGTGCCATGACTGCCACACCAGATACAGAACTTCCTCAAGTAACGAAGACGGACTCTGTCTGTTAATCTTTGAGATTTATGAGTCAGTCATCAAGACCAGCACGTTAGTCTTTGTTCATGAATATAAAAATCTCTAGAGCGTCCAGTTTCGGTATATAATTAATGTTCACTTATCTGCACCACGGTAACCGAGTACAAATAAATCTCAACACAGCTATTGTATTATGGGACTTTATTGTGAATGTGACATGGGGCGTTTGTATTATACACGATGTAATAAATCGGAATATATTTAAACATTAATTTTTTTAATTTGCATCTCTGTGTTAGACAACCTGTACAGAAACTATACTGCGGTTGTAAGTGTCAAAGGACATGAAATGGAGGCAGTAATTAAGCAGTGAATTATATAGGGTTGTTGCCTATTCCCTATGAAAAAACATATAAGGCCGCGTCAGTCACAGATTTTGTTTTATCCACTATGCGTCTCGATGTTTGACCATGTCATCTTGTGGAAGACGTATTCTACAGCGGAAATAGTTGGTTATGTTATAATTTGTACCGTTGATAATTGAGCGAATTAGTCACAGAAGATAAGGATGTAACATAGGCAATGGCTTAAAAATCTTAAAAGTATTTTCAACGCAAGTGAAGCCACATCTGTGCTGTGCTGCATGCTGCCGCTGTAAATCGCAGCTGCTTCCCACTGTACATCAGCTACAGTCGTTGTTGGGTAACACTCATTTCACAAGACTTCCTGCAAACGTGACGTCATTTTGACGTCACACGCAATATTGACAACCGCAGGAACTGCTGTCGACTTTCTTTAGCGTTTGACGTGGGCTTTTTTCGCACAGGTAACCGCTCACAATACTTAGTGCCCATCTGACTTCATTTTGACGTCACACACAGTGTCCTTGATACGATCTAATATAATTATTATTATGATTAAATGTCACGTAATGGCTTATCGGCGGTTAAAGATTTTATGAGGTCTAAGTTACAGCAAAGACACTAAACTTCTATACTTACATTGTGATGTAGTGGTTATGCGGGTGTAGTAGGAGATTGTATGTTGCTGGTTCGCGTCTGGCTACCTCTAATCTTTTCCTCCTCCTGAAAGAATCTGTGACTTCCTTATTAATTTGATAGATATATGGTCTGTTATATTCAAATGGTTCAAATGGCTCTGAGCACTATGGGACTTAACGTCTGAGGTCATCAGTCCCCTAGACGTAGATCTATTTAAACCTAACTGACCTAAGGACATCACACACATCCATGCCCGAGGCAGGATTCGAACCTGCGACCGTAGCAGCAGGGCAGTTCCGGACTGAAGCGCCTAGAACGGCTCTGTAATATTCGATGTTACATACATAGGTATAAGAATGGTCTCTCAGGAATGAGTTGTCAATGTCAGTGACTCACAAATTAAGTACGTAACACGCAAATAATAGTTAATATTCAAAATACGTTGGTTATCACACAAAATAAACTAGCAGTCAGAATGAAAAGTATAGAGAAGACTGAAACATTTGCAAAAGAGTTAAAAGGTAAGTTGTCTCAGCCATCTATAAAGCTGAAAAGCAAACGTACGAACTAGTTCTTTTAGGTCACTTCTTTGTTGAACAAGAATGTCTTCAATTAAAGTACATATCAACCACCAAAATGACGATTTTCGCTATTTTATTAGAACAAGTTGCTGTAATACCGCCTCGTTTTCAAGAGGCCCTCAGTGTGCCAGTATTTTCGAACAGCATTTTTCATGGAACGTAAGTTCGAGGAGTTGCCGCTTTAATTCATTTACTTGAATGACTATCCGTCCGTTTTAATTACAGACCAGCTCCTGAAACTAGTTTCAGAGTCCCAAAAACTAAACTTATGTTGTTGAGACACCATAATAAACAATGTTAAATATATGCGTTATTGGATTCATTGCTGGTTGACTTTAGCTTGTTTTTCCTTTTTTTTTTTTTCTTTTCAAGCAAATCAACAAGTCTCACAACGGGAGCTGAAAAGACGTATTAGGAAAAATAGAACAATTTTTTCCAGTAAGTTTTAGAATTAATTTCTATAAACATATTAATCTCTTCCTTATCCACGTGAATGCAGAACTTTCAACATTTATTAACAACGAACCGTGCTGCAAATAAAAAGCGTAACCTCCAGTTCTCTCTAGCTGAGGCGAATGTTTTTGTTTTGAACGTCATGTTCGTGTCATGTATTGTGAAACGTACGATCACGAAAGTCGTTAGACTGCTCTTTTCGTTTTCGATATTGCATGTCACGTCAAAATGATGTCATGTTTGCTGGGAGTTTTGTGAGATGGGTATTACCCATTATTGTTATTTAGCGAAGAAGCTACAGTTTGGGCCAAAGAAATTTAAAATTAAAGAGTTTACATAACAGAATCACTGCAATCATTGAGGCCCGATTGCAGCTACGTGGTCTGAAACATTTAGATTACGTGTAAGATTAACGAACAAGTTGCTCAAGACAGTTCTCGGAGAAAGCGTTCAGAACTCCTTTGTAAGACTGGCTGTTCGTGCCGCCTGCAATGAATCCACAGATTTCTGTACTGAAGTCGTATCCAACTGATACTGAGTACTTCCAAGCTACTGAGCGTCAACTTTCTTTGAGTGATTCTGTAACTGTTACTGCGGAACCAAGTGATCGGTGGAAACATTCGACTACTCATTTGACTTTACCTAGGCCGGACAACTTCGCAGTCAGGCGTAATGTCTATCTCGATTAATACAACATATTTGACGATTGCAGTGAACACTCTCCTGCCTATAAAGCCAAACCTCCCTTTCGGTATTTATGGAATACTTCGTTAAATAGACTGGAGCTTCCTACGTCGAGGTTCCATCTCATCAGGGTAATCTTCGAAGCAATGGACAGGCTTGAGCTCCAACGCCTTGACCACCTTGTGATGTGCGTACGAAGGAGTACCCACGCATCTGACACTCCACAGCATGTAATTAAATGCCATTCAGCGTCAAATATGCGCAGTTTCGAAAAGATTTCCTTTATAGTGGTTATTATTTTGTTTCTGTTTCACAGTAAATTTAACTGTTTCTGACAAAGCTTTTTCTTTCGTTCCCAAATACTCTTGGATCTAGAACCAATTCTCTTTTTTTTTCCAAACTACTGAAATGTTTACATGCAGCTGCAGACATAAGTATGGATGAATCGTTTGCACTTTGCAGTATATCGGGAATAATGACTTCGAAACTCCTGATGATGGAGGAGGGCGAGCTGACGTGTTGTGTCCGTGGCGTACATCTTGGCCACAATGCTACCTTCGTCTGTGAGAAAGGGACGGGGCGCAATCAGCTCAGATGGACGCGGCGTGCCTGTGTCTGTGGCTGCAACCTAATGGAATGGGCAGGCCGGCGGGCCCGAGCTCCGCCCACACCAAATCCAATCTGCTGGCGGCCTCGATAACCGGCCGAGACCTTCCGGGGACTACACGCCGTTTCTTCCGCTTCGTTTACTCTGTGGGTGCAGGGTTGACCAACGTCGGCTAGTGCTCTAGCCTCACAGGTGATAAACAAGATTACCATTTACGTTATGTAAGAGCCAATAACTCCAAAGCTACCTGGAGAATACGTTTATTCTATAGAGCGCAAGCAGCTATGACGTTTACTTATCAGACTATTTCGATCACGTCAGTGGCAGCTGGTAATCACATATTCGTAATTATATCGCCAGCGATTGAAAAGCGATCCCTTACTTATTGAAAGATTTTTGCTTTTATTATCCTACATTTTCACTGGTGCCAGTTTATATATGCCAGGTGAATCTCCTAACAATCATCAGGCACATTTTCTGTGGTGTTTCGGCAGACATTTGAAATTTCGCTTTCGCTTGTGTGGCTCTAAACAGCCCAAAAAAAAAAAGTACTGCTCACTTAGTCTTTCGTGCAACGGCCATTGTCAACGGAATGCGTCAGTTTGCTTTGTGTTGCAAACAAAGTGATTTTTAAAGAAGAATTTTACGCGCCCATTCCATAAGTAGTCCCAAACAAGTCTACACCGATATTTGTTTTACCGATACCTATTAATAGAGACAGCAAAACACAAAGATTAACCCACACTGCAGAAGTGACTCGCGTGCAGTTCTGGTCCGAGCTGACTGTTATTTCCATGCAGCAGCACTACTTATTCGCTGTTGGAGTGTATAATATTGTGACTCTCGTAAGAAGAAACATCTATTTCTTTCTTGAGCCGTTTAGGATCTCGAAACAAAGTTTTCGGCAAATTATAGTAGGCATATGGCCATGCTCTTAACTCTGATATCAAATGAGTTAGTGAAGTAAGTATGTTTACTAATGAAATGATATGCTTCGTTTAACGGCGTTCGACAGTTTCTGAATAGACGGTTATATAGATAGAACTCTTGCTAATGAGGTGTCGAAACTTTTCACCAAAATAGCCGGAAAATGTTCCACATTTGAAAAGCAATGCGTCTGAATCGGCTGTATCGGTTTACAGTGCGTCAAATTGGGAACACATGCCGCACTCCGTCGTAGTAGCAACATTTTCGACTGTTTTTCCACAAAACCTCCTCTCTTAAACATGGCGTCTCAGTCAATTTGAAATAGGCTCCCTAAGCCCTTTCTGGTACGCTAGAAGTTAGTACACAGATACTTTTACATGCGTTACCTTAATACGTACACATGTCAGTATGTTGATCGCTTTTTCTCTGCGTCGAACAGTCTTCTCACAAACACGCCACAAACTTTACGACCTGATGTCTGCTGCGTGGTCGTACTGCACCACTAAGTGGACTACGCATGTTTTGCATTTCAACACCTGATCAGCTGCCCAGCAGAAAATAAGCATTAATAGCTTGCTCTCGCCACGTGTACTTCAAGGTACAAACTAACCTAAAAACACAGAACTTCTATCGTTTATAAATAATAGTCTGTAAATGACGTATATACTGATGATTGTTGTTCAGTACATCGTCCTCAGTCACCAACAGTATCTACACCTATACTTGTTACACGCTTTATAATTCCATTTGCAGCTGCCCCGTAACTATGTTACATAAATTAGAGCCAAATGTTTCATTACCGCAACGTATCTTCTTGCTGCATATAAAGATGGACCCTGGCATGAAAACACCACTTCGGAATGTTTACACCGCAAGAGCTAATTCCAATAGCCTTGTCTTTCAATTCCGTCACGTGTCTTGGATGCTTTTGAGAAAAGTCTTGACATCAACCATAACAAGCGTTATATTACAGTACTCATGTCTTCAAGGGCTTTCACTATGTGCACAATGATTTGCTGGAAACCTTGGTTTGATAAGTAGAACCGTTCACTGAATAAAATGGCTGGAGACCGGTAATGTCTTCCACGTCAACACAAAGGAACATTTCTCTCTCTTGTAGCATAAGGTCTAGAGGTAAAAAGCAGAAGTTGTACGTGGAAAACAAGTTAACCATATCACTGGTAAGATAGTGAAGAATCTTGGAATGCAATTCTCCGTTGATGGACGTTCCTTATTTCGCCGGTAGAAAGAGGTCCGCAAAAATTTTGGAGCTGTTGCTCAGAACATTACAAACTACAACAACATCCATACGTTGCTGTCAGCCATCTATCATCACCTGAAATCTTTCTGCATCCAAAGCATGGCTCACATCCTTCAGATCCTAGCTACATTCGTCAGCAGATACATGAGTTAGTATAACTCAATTCGAATTTGGTGTAGTGACGTGGGAATAGTAGCAACCTGAAGGTATGGTCCTCTGCTGAGACGCAGTAGGGCCTTAGGATAACAGTAACTCGGAGGTAGTGTTGAAGGTAGCTCCTTGGAGATAACAGGGTCGGAAGAGGCGCTACGAAGCCACCTTATCTGCGGCAGTATCTCATTCCCCGGTTGTAAGTTGGATACAGCGTCGGTAGATCGTCTGAAAGTGATGCTTTTCTTTATGTTTCTGTGCGACTAATGCGGCAGTGGGAATGTTGGTACAGTATCTGACCTGCAGTCTTCTCCAAAAGGTTGAGGAATGGTAGCTGGATTTCACTTTCGCGAGGGTGAAGGCTTCCAGATCACTCATTTTGTCATAGTGTACGATGACACAACTGAATCAACGCACAGATCCTTGGGGACAATGGAGAGTAAAGCGTCTGCCACAAGGATATGGGCTGCTAACACAGAGTCCAGCTGTTCAGTCAACTGCAACGACGTGATCCACTGCTTCTTAGACGAAAGCAATGACATCACATTGAACTTGTGACGTTAGGACAGTCATCGATACTATCAGGAATCTTTACACTGGCACAACAAGAATACTTATAGCACAGTAGGGAGTCTTTCACAACTATACGAATGTGCGATGGAAGCTGCCAAAGACTGAAGTCGGGCAGTTAACGTAACACGTCATCCTTATCAAGGCAACACACCGATTCAGTGCTAATGAGAAAAAAATCACAAATTATAATCAAATGAGCATTCAAGTTACAAGTTAGAAGAAGTAAGCAGAGAGCAGCTCAGAGTAGCAATTGCACTCTTGTAGATTGTGAAACCAGCTTTTCTCCAAAATCAGCAAAGCGTGCACCCATTAGCACCAGGCGGCAACCAAGAAATCAAAGCACGGTGGCTGGAAAACGAATGCCACAAAATTTACTTCTCCCTTCTTAAGTCACTACTTTCAAAACTTTCTACCTGGAGGGGACGACTCAGTACCATTGCCCATGTGACAGATGAGAATATTACTTATTCTATGAAGAAAAAATGCAGAGTGATACTGCAGAAACTTCGCACTCTTGGAGTACAGAATGCACATTAACAAGGTTGCTATTGGCCTGGACCAGTGCCTCTTCGATTCTTCGGCTTCTTTATGCCGAGCACACCGGCGTGGTGACTAGGTTCGATTGGGTAACCAAAATTTTGGAGTGAAAGCAACCGTTTTTCTCACTCTGGTCGAGCAGCACCGCAACATCACGACTTTAGATGTCGTGCAGAAAAGGCAAAAATTGTTCTCTGGAGCCGGCAGTGGCAGCTTTTTGTCCCGTAGCCTAAGCTAAGCCAGGTGTCGGCTCTGCCCACGAAAACATGGCAAAAATCGCAACCTCATTTGGGTGAAAAATTTCCCGTCCACCAGGGAGGCTCACTTTTCCAAATAGGATTCACTGACTGTCTTCTTCCACCAACAGGACATTGAGATCACACAAGGAGTGCATTTTCCCAGTGCGAAAAATGCAAACCCTTTCTCCCAAGCCCACATGCTCAGTGCACTCAATAAAATAACCATGGAATAGTGGCAGGAAATGCAACAATATCGTTTAGTGATATGTGACAGTAATTTCACATCACCTTTTCATCCCTCTTTCAGAACGAAATAAATTTCCATGGAATGCAATACTGGTTCTTCACTTGGGTTTTGGCATCCCAGAAATTAATTAATTCAAACAACCACGGGGAACCTGAAAAGAAATAATAACAGTTTTCCATCAGAATAAAAGAAACCGCAAGTCATCATGTTACCTGGCTGATTTATAATTGTGGTGTCAACGTTAGACACCACGCTAGAGGTTGCGATAATCGATAGCGGTCGAGAACTTGCAACCTCTCTGGACTCGGTGGCGGTTGCAGCGCCGCCGTATGGCACGGACAGAAAATTGCAGGTCGCACCGGCCGTCAGCTACAGGTAGTCAGATTAGAATAGCCTTCAGCTCCCTAGGTTCGCAGCCTCTAGCTCGCCCATGTATTACGCACGTAATAACAGAATTGTCTTATCTTGCTTGTTGTATAATCCAGTTAATGTTTGTTAGTGAGTCATTTGTATTCAAGAAAGATAGTTGTTATTAGTTATGTTCCTGGAGTGCAGTAGCAGGACAAAATTAAGTAAAAGTTCCAGAATGAGATTTTCACTCTGCAGCGGAGTGCGCGCTGATGTGAAACAGTTGGTAGAGCACTTGCCCGCGAAAGGCAAAGGTCCCGAGTTCGAGTCTCGGTCGGGCACATAGTTTTAATCTGCCAGGAAGTTTCTTAAGTAAAAGTTATTTACTAAAGTATTCCAGTACTAATTATTAAAGAATGTTCCAGATTCCTGCAACAACCGCACTCTTGCTAGCCTATATCATCCCACTGCAAATCCCAGGGGTACCGATCGAAATGAATCCTGCATTTATAAAAACATATTACGTGAGAATCAATATGGTAGCTCTAGTTTGTACATAGATAACATATTAGCAGTATTAAAATATAATATCAGGAATCTTCTATCCCCTTGAGTAATTATAAGATTAACTTTCAGCGTGGGTTCACAGTGCAGGCTCGATAGAGGGAGCACAGTCCTGAACAACATAACTGATCAAATTTTCATGTGCCATTGTAATGATATCCTGCCACGCTGGAATACCTTGATTACAGTAGCATTGTCCATTACACTAGCCGAGATTTGTTAATTTGCTTTTTACAGTTCACCACTTACTTAGCGTCTTAAGCTGATGAAAAGCACACAGTATAAATGAACTATTTTTAAAAATGAAATCCAGTGATTACAATCTAGTGAGTAAAAATACGTTGCACTGCCAAAACATGGCATCTGCCTCGCGTTTTGTGTATGACAGTGATGCAGATTCCCCACCTAGCACGGACGTGGACATGCCAGAGGTATTAAGGCTGTGAGCGACGGCCACCACTGAGGTATGCGTGTCACGTGACGCCACGCGGTGGCGACTGTTTGCCGCTGAGCCCGTGACCTGGGTTGGCGGCGCGCCCCACTCCCTGCTGTACTTGGCAGCTGTTCGTATCGCGCCACTGCACAGCTAAGTTGACTTACTTTGTTTCCGGTCTTGAGTGATTACTGTTCGGAACTGTTGAATTGCTAACCGGTTTCGTTATGTCCCGGACATCTTAGTGCTTCATTCACTTCATGAACTGAATCTATTGTGGACTTACACGTACGCGCATTCGTCTCCCTGTGTACCCACTTGAGCATGTGACGATAAAAAATTTCCACCTATGCCACACAGGATAAAAAAATATGTGTATAGGGCGAAAATAAATGAGTGTGAAAAATTATTTATAGTTCTTGTTGTTTCGAAGTTTACAAAAATATACTAAGTGTGTTTGTACATACAATTATTCTTCACAAAAATAGATTAACAGTGAAAATTTTGTGATGTAACTCAGTTACATTATGTAGTTGCACATAGCTGCGCTCCTTTGAATAGCCAGCAACCTCTGTGTCGTGAACCACCCACTCACAGATCGAACGCTGCGCCGACTCTTCTGCCGATGTGCTCGTCAAACAGTCTTACTGTGTGTGGGCAGTAAAGTCTGCTTGGTGGGCCCTACTTGTCTGCGCTGACGGAGTGTGGGCTACTAGGTAGCAGTTCGCCATCAAACTGACGCATCCAGACTGCAGACCCGTCAGTTATAAAATCGCGAGCAGATCGGGGCAGACTAGTGCAGCAGGGCGGCCAGCCGTCTGGTCGACTTTTGTATGGGGCCTTTAAATATTGCCAAACACTAGCATTTATCGGCACGTATAATGTGCTGGCTGACCCACCGTTGACAACGGGTGAGTGTAAGATGTTCTTCTGTGGCTTATGTGTGTGTGGTCGCCGGCCTGCTTAGTCCCTCTGGGCGGGGGGAGGGGAGCCCTCCACTCTATGCCCTGTCCGGGCCTCTCCTCGCATCTGCTCCGGTATATTTGCTTCCGAAAGAGCCGTAAGATTAAATCAGCAAGTTTTGCAATCGTACGCAACATTATCCCAGCACATTGTAATTCTGACCAGAAGTTTGTCATGAGTGAAACCCAAAAAGAATCTGAATGTGCAGCTGTGGAAAATCCTAAATCGAACAAATTCATAGCTGATTAGCTTACACAAATCGTAATAAACCCCAAAAACCATACATCAGTCCATGTGATAATTTACGTGAGATGTGTACTATGCATTGAAAATTCAGAGAGGGTGTCGTAATCTAAATTAGACAACACAGTCCAGCAATAAAGGTTGGTTAACATACGAAAATGTAACAGAGGAAGACACAAATCCTAACGTAAATATCGTCAGGACTGATCAGCGCTCCACTGAAGGAAACTAGCCTCTGAAAAATCCTCAGAATATCTTGTCAAGTACCCCAAGGTATAATTCACAGCTGGCGGTAGACCAAAAACTCGTAATAACGTCTGCAATGCGTTCTGTTATCACACAGAATATAAAAATTCTTGCTAGTCTTAGCTGAACTTCATTACATAAAAGATATTTGCAAAACAGGCATTACACTCCATGTACAGAAACTCACTTTCAACAACAAAAAATATGATATGTGAGGCGCATCTAGCTCCAACGCCCTATACCTCATTCTGGCCCTGTCCTATCTCCAAAGGATGTAATAAAAAGGTTATATAAAGTACATACAAGCTTATCACTAAACACAAACAATAATTTTACCGATTTTAATTTCTATAACGGCATACGCTGCTGCTTAGTGTTACTCATCTCTCTGACCTCGTCTTATTTCATCATAGAGCGTAAGTTTGGCCCCCGTCTGCATTGATTTTCTCACACCCTTTCGTCAAGCCTGTTGATTACTGCCTAGGGCTAGGTTTCGTATTTCAACTATTTCCGCTGCTCTGTTTGCCTGCTCTCTTGACTCTCTTTGCATACTATTTCCTGGGCAGCCACTAATTCTGTGTCTCGTTGATTCGCTATGGAATCGCGCACTTCATGCACAGTGACGGATATTCATTTAGTAATTAAGAAGAGAACTCTTTAAAACGTCGCGACCCGTAAAGGAAAAGGTTGAAAGTTTATTCTGTTTCTATGGGTTTTTAACCATAAACCTGTCTTATGGGATGACGTTGATATAACGTGTTGTTGCTTATTACATCTGAATACTGTATGATCGTTAGGCAAATAGTCGTGAAACAACACACAGAAAACTTATAATTCTAGGGGAAATCGACACAGCTGTCCCTTGTCAATAAACAGACTTTTCGTCAAACAAAACGAGCGACTGCCATGCTCTTTACCTTTGCTGAATAATAAGAGAATGATCATTGAATTTGGCCACTGTCCACAATAGTAACACCTTCACAGTGAGAACAACAAGCTTAGGGATGCAACAGATTATATTTTTTATTATCGGGTCTCCTAACCATCGAAAAATCGTAGGACAATTTAAAGATTCTTATAATTAAAGCCAAGTCAGGGTATAACAGATTTTTGTTTGCTCTTGTTATTGGACCCAGCACACAAGTAATTAGCAGAGAGCAAAATTTTAAAAAAAATCTGGACTGATTTCACGCAAAAATGGCGCTATCACTATAAGGAGAGGTCAAATTGTATGGCATGCTGCATGAAGAAAACACAAGTTAACCTTATCAGGGCAACTCACAAATTCAACGTTAATGAGGCAAAATCACAAATTATAATCAAATGAGCAGTGCAAGTTACATGTCAGAAGCAGTAAGTAGCGAGCAGCTTAGAGTGCGGATCGTGCTCCAGTAGACTGTGAAACTTCCATTTTTCTAAAATCAGAAAAGCATGCACCCATTAGCACCACCAGACAGCATCCGAGAGATCAAAGCACGGTGGCTGGGACACAAATTTCACGAAAATTACTTCTCCCTCCTTAACTCCCTACTTCACAAGAAATCCTCACAGAAGGGACGACACAATGCTATTGCCAACGTGATGGACAAAAATATTGCTTATTTAATTAACAAAAAGGTGGAATGCAACAGAGCAGAATCTCCTCGATAGGTCGGTCTCTTCATGACAAGCAGAGTGTCGGAGCGACTACGTTCGTTTGGTGCAAATGGCTCTGAGCACTATGGGACTCAACATCTGAGGTCATCAGTTCCCTAGAACTTAGAATTACTTAAACCTAACTAACCTAAGGACATCACACACATCCGAGGTAGGATTCGAACCTGCGACCGTAGCGGTTGCGCGGTTCCAGACTGAAGCGCCTAGAACCGCTCGGCCACATCGGCCGGCTTTCTCTATGTGGATGTTGGTCACAGAGCTGCCACACCTGACATGCTGCAGCGAGCTAATGTTGTCATTCGCGAGGACAGACGCATTACGACTCGGCAGTTGGCGCTGCATCTGTCAATTGGCAAAGGAAGTTTGGATGCAATTATCCTCACTCCTGGATATTCAAAAGGGTGTGGAACATGGATGCACCACGGTATCTAACGGTGGATGACAAACCGCACAGAAGAAACATTTGTCTTGATTTGTTGCAACGTTTTGAAGCTCAGGGAAAGGCCTTGTTGTCCCGGATTATGACAGATGTTGAAACCCGTGTTACCATTTGGAACTCGAAACAAAACTATAGCCGCGCGGAGTGGCCGTGCGGTTTGAGGCGTCATGTCACGGACTGCGCGGCCCCTCCCGCCGGAGGTTCGAGTCCTCCCTCGGGCATGGGTGTGTGTGTTGTTCTTAGCATAAGTTAGTTTAAGTAGTGTGTAAGTCTAGGAACCGATGACCTAAGCAGTTTGGTGGCTTAGGAATTCACACACATTTTTGAACAAAACGACAGTCGATGGAATGGCGCCATTTCCTCTCCCAACAGAAGAAAAAATTCGAAGCAACTGTCGGAAGTGACGGAAACGTGGCGCGCTACAGTTTTTGTTGTACCTAGGCGAAACTACTTTTGTCTGGCCACAACTGTTGGTTCTTTGATTGCTATGGGAGAAAGGCTCATCGAGCTATAACACATCAAATATTAGTTCACTTTAGTATGTAAACGAATATAAGTTTTTCTTCACTTTCACACATTTCTTTACCATTGGAGTACTATCATGGGCTAGCAAAGCGTCACTTGAAGCACTAATTAAGAAACTGTTCCCTTGTAGTATAATGTTCCACATTTCAATGTTCAAGTCCACCAGAAAGTCTACTACTTTAGTCCCACACAGTGATGTTGACTGCTGTAGCTGAGGTCTCGAATTGGTGCGAGCTGTTACCAGCTTCATCCTATATTGACCTCAACGTGAGGGCGCTGTTATGCTGAGTACGGAGGCGCGGTCTCCAGAAGCGCCTCCCATAGATTGCAGCGAGCCCTCACTAATATCTGTGGTGTCGGTTCGCGTTACCAACTTTGGTGTGGCAATGAGATCTCTCTATGATACCACAGCTTTAATATTGCCATGTAAGATCATCATCACCGTGTTCTGGGATTGTGAAGGTGTGATTGTCATTGATGTGATACCAAAAGGCGGTACCATTAATTCAGAAGCATTTGTCAACACATTAACAAATCTCAAGATGCGCCTCCGGCGACTTCTGCGCCAGAGCAACCCAGGAGATGTTTTGCCGCAACACGATAACGCTCGACCCTACACAAGTCAGAGGACTGCTGAACACATCACAGAACAGGGTTGGACAGTGTTGCTCATCTACCCTGCAACCCTGACATAGCCCCCTCGGACTTGTTTGGGCCATTAAAGGATGCCATTCGTGGAAGACATTTTGAGGAGGATGAGGAGGTGGTTCACACAGTGAAGCACTGGCTCGACCACCAGGACAAGGATTGATACCGACAGGGCATACACGCCCTTGTTCCGCGCTTGAGGAAGGCCATAGCACGGGAAAAATAGGATTGTAGATGAAACACCATTCTTTCGTGTGTGTAATTATAATTCTCTCTCTCTATTCGTTTAGTCGGTTCCGACTCTTTGTGACCCCATGAACCAAATCACTCCACTTTTTCGGGTCTTGCACTCTCTCCCGTAGACCTTCCAGGTTGGAACACATTGCTTCTGTGATGCCATCGATCCATCTCATCCTCTGACACCCTCTTCTTCTAGTTCCTTCAATCTTCCCCAGCATTAATATTTTTCCAGCGAGGCATGCCTTCGCATTGTGTGTCCAAAGTAGGTCAGCTTTTGTTTTAACATTAGACCTTCCAGGAAGAATTATCATTGTGTTCAAGAAAAAAATGCGGTGCATTACTTTCTGGGCAGCCCTAGAACATGGCAGTGTCAATAATAAAGTGTTCAAAACACTGTTAATCTTCGTTTCGCACATACCGTTGTGTTCCAACATCTGTTGTGGAGGCACTCTACGTGCTGACGCGGCCAGAGATGGGGCCTCACAGGATAATAAGTAGATGTCCTCATCTGGGTAATTCGGCATTCACGTAAACTTCGCTCGTTGTCGAGATGTCTGCAATCACGCCAGCAATTTGGCGCGAGTGTGACCGTTTGCAACGAGCCGTGAGTGAGACTGGTGGCTGCCGGCGACGCGAGCAGAGGCGGCGCGCCGCCGGCAGGAAGCGCTGCCCACGTGGCCGCGCCGGCAAGTGGCCGACGCTGACTCACGCCACACGTGCGGCGCCGGGGCCGCCTTTCCCACAGCCGCAGCGGGGTAACTCGCACTCTCACGTTACGTCTCTCCTCTCGCTACTCAAGTTGGTAATCTGGAACCTCGCAAAAGACCACTGCCCACCCCGTCAATCGAACCTACGTGTATTCGATTGGCCAAACGACGCAGACATTGGTCACTAAGCTAACTGGATGCCTCATTCTGAACTCTTCCCGGTTCTAGGTGCGTCAGTCCGGAACCACGCTGCTCCTACGGTCGCAGGTTCGAATCCTGCCTCGGGCATGGATGTGTGTGATGTCCTAAGGTTAGTTAGGTTTAAGTAGCTCTAAGTCTAGGGGACTGATGACCTCAGATGTTAAGTTCCATAGTGCTCAGAGCCATTTGATTTGAACTCTTCCGATGATGTAAGGCATCGAGTGCACCGAGGGCCCTTTCAGGCATTTAATCCGTAGAGGTTGAAAGTTTAAGCTGACAGGTTCTGTGACGTTCTCGTAATACTTTTAGTAACTTCGGCCTACTGATTCATGTTACTGGGGATGTGAATCGGGAAGTTTATTTCTTCTCGTTGACCGACGGTTCTCCTTTAGATCTTCATGAAGAGTACACTGTGGACACTCCCATCTTTCACGATAGCAA
This sequence comes from Schistocerca piceifrons, assembly GCF_021461385.2. Classification (NCBI taxonomy): domain Eukaryota; kingdom Metazoa; phylum Arthropoda; class Insecta; order Orthoptera; family Acrididae; genus Schistocerca; species Schistocerca piceifrons. Next base: position 661,368,731 of record NC_060138.1, read on the forward strand.
TGGACATTCTCACAGAGCTCCACGCACACGTTCTTAGTACGATGGACTATCAAACACCCTGCGACATCCTGTACAAAATATCTGGATTTGCAGTATCGGGTAAAACGTAATTTGGTAACTCTGTTGAATCTAATCATCAGTCAGAGGCTTCCGGTTTAACTGGCAGATCTGATGTAAATCGTGGACTCTTCTTCTCCGATGTGAGGTCTTTATCTATGCTGTAGGCGATGTAACAGGGTATTAGCGTAAAGTCTAGAAGGTGACTAATTTCTTGACCGGCGTGCTTACAAGTCTTGATGACACTAAACGGGATATAGTTAAAAAAAAAGTTCAAATGTGTGTGAAATCTTATTGGACTTAACTGCTAAGGTCATCAGTCCCTAAGCTTACACACTACTGAACCTAAATTTTCCAAAGGAGAAACACACACACACCCATGCCCGAGGAAGGACTCGAACCTCCGCCGGGACCAGCCGCACAGTCCATGACTGTAGCGCCTTATCGAGGCAGCCGGGATATAGTCTCCCCTATACTTCCGACAGCGGTGTAAAGTGATGTGAGTAAACATTATCACCTGCCCGCCCGGTTAACCGTGCAGTCTAACGCACGGCTTTCCGGAATGGGAAGGAGCGCCTGGTCCCCTGCACGAATCCGCCCGGCGGCTTGTGTCGAGGTCTGGTGAGCCGGCCAGTCTGTGGATGGTTTTTATGCGGTTTTCCATCTGGCTCCGCGAATGCGGGCTGGTTCCCCTTATTCCGCCTCAGCTACGCTATGTCGACGATTGTTGCGCAAACAATTTCTCCACGTACGCGTACACCACCATTACTCTATCATGCAAACGTAGGAGTTACACTCGTCTGGTGTGAGACGTTCCCTGCGAGGAACTATCTCTCGAAGCAAAAGAGTCAGGTAAACCAGGGCTCTAAAATGCATCCTGAAGAAGTATGAGCACTTCTTCATCTTCAATACTGTGAAACAAATCTCTTATAGTGTGAGCTCTCTGTTTTCCGTATTTTGAGAGTTGCTAGCACGGACCAAACCTAGAAGAAAATATCGAGCAAACATACGCTCTAAGTCCATATCTTTAGGCCTATGAACACTTGTTCATCTTCGTTACTCTGGAACAAACCTCTTCTACTGAACAAGTACTCAAAGCTATTAAGTTATGCAATTCAGAGGCCTGTTTACCGGACTTTTTTGCTTCGAATGATGGGACTCATTATACGGACGGCGAACGGAGAAATGTACTGAGATAAGCGAATCTGACAAGGGACACATTGTTACTGCGTGGTTCCTGGAAACGAGCAGCTCCGAAATGGCAAAGCTGGTTGGCTGTCGTTATCATTTGAGGAAAATGACTGAAGGACGGTGAAACCGTGAGCAGGTGACAGGATGTTGACCGTCCACGTCGGAACGGTAAACTGCTATCTGTGGCAGATCTGAGGACATTGTCAAGTACGATTGCATTGGGCACAGGATTGCCAAGACTGGATCGTGTATCAACGGAAATGATTTGCCTGCTCGAATGAATCTCGTTTACTGTTACACCAGGTTAACTATCGTGTCCGGGTTCGCCATTGCCTGTGAACGGCTGGCCGTAACATGTTATGGGAGACATTCACTTGGGCTGCCATGAGTGCTGTGGCAGTGGCACCACGACAGTTGTGGACTACGTGCACATGTTGCAGATAACCTGCACACTTTCATGCTTGATGCTTCCCCAGCGTCCTCCAGCAGGATAACTGCGCGTGAGTAGTGCTACAGATTAATCCGCAGTTCTGCATCCAGGCTGACTGGGTTCCAAAGGTAAAAGCTGACATCAGGCAACGAACGACTTAACTGCTCGTATGACGCGTTTCGGAGTTTATTCATAATCAGATATCTACAAAAATTCAGAAACAAAAATATTTTATAAAACACGGCAATGGATAGATATGGAAGTCCACTTGATAAAAATCACTTGGCACAAACTACACTATATCTACCCCAGAGCGACTGAGGCACGGAGTTATGGCTGTTCAAGTTGTATGGGAAACATACATTCGCAGACCTCAGACACAATTCTAAAGAGTGAGGGCCAATAAGATATTGTTGCCACCAGGTGGCAATACACAACGGAAATGTTGTGTTCCCCTTCCCCTGTTTTACTGTCTACATTTAACTTTGAGGCATGTGTTTCTATTGCTGTTTTTATTCTGATTTTACGTCTTTCGTCATGTCGCATAATTGTTGTTATCGTTGTAACTTTTGACGATGGGTGGCACCAAGTAATATTCTCGAATTTAAACAAATATTTTGTGTAATTTTTATCACTGTATTTTCGTCATTACCACTTGTATAAAGACATTTGGTACAATAAGTGTACATTGGTTGATGCGCTTTGGCACCACTGTACATTTTGTAATTCCACCTGGTGGCAACAATAACTTATTGGTCCGCACTCTGCAGGATTGTATCTGTAGCCTGTGCATGTTTGTTTCCCGCACAACTTTAAACGCCATATCTAAGTGCAGCAATAGCTCTGGGGTGGATGTGGTACTGCAGCAATAGCTCTGGGGTGGATGTGGTACAATTTGTGCCAAGTGATTTCAGTAAAGTGGAGTTCTATAGCTATCAATTACTGTGTCTCAAAAAAACATTTTTGCATTTGACTTTTTGTACATATCTGATGCCGAATTAACTCCCAAACGCGCCATATGAGCAATAAAATAATTCCTTGTCTGATGTCTGACTTTTACCTTTGGGACCCAGTAAGCCTGAATCCAGAACTATTGATTACAATAATAATTGTTGTCTGCCTCCTGCATGACTTTATGTCACATTTGTAGCACTACAGCGTTTTGAGGAGCACGATAGTGACCTCATTTTGATGTCTTATTCACCGAACTCGCCTGATCTGAACTCAGTGAAACACATCTGGAACACGATCGAGCGCCGGCTCGGAATTCACAAACACTGACCTGAAATTAACGGGAACTACGTGAGCAGTCGGTAGACATCTCGTGTCACATACCTCCAAAAGCCTGTCAGTGGCTTATCGAACCCTTGCCACGCGTAATCGTTGCTCTTCTGCGTTCCAACACGCTGTTAATCAGATCGTCGTAAGTTTTGGCTCATCAGTGTATAAGGAAGTTGATTATTGTCAATCGACTCACGTGCAATATTTACAAACCATTAAACATACGACATGATATAATTTCTACGATTTGCCCTCTTGAGACTCATATAAAAATTTTCGGGAAACAAGCTACTATCTCTAAAAATGGTCTGTCATATACATAGCACGAATAAGCGCCAGCTGAAAGTCAGCAGATGCAAAGAGCTTGTACTTTTACGACTTCATTGACGATGATTTGCTCGTAACAATATAACGTAACGGTATAATACCTAGAAGACTGCATGTGGCGAAATTTGGAATAAACACTAAAATAGTTGTAGAAATCACGCATAAGATTCATTCCAAGTCTCCAGTGGAAAGCAATTCATTATCGTTGGACGAATACTCACTCGACTACTGTTGATTAGTCTGGAGCCTTAGCACTTGAGATTAATCGAGGAGATGGAGTTCATATAAAACAGTTTGATGTGCGAGAGATCTTCATGACGGTGGCCCACTAGTTCCCGTGGCGCTCTTAGATGACAGTTTGGTTTTAGAGAAAGTAAAGTCACCAGAGAGGCTGATAACGGAGGCAACAAAAGAAAAATTAAGACACATTCATAGGATCTGTCGATTCAGAACACTTGTACGAAAACGTAAAATGATGCAAGATTTTTGAAAATCTGAGGAAAATAGGTGTAAACATTATCGATATTCGAAAAGTAAAAAAATACGTACATGATCAAAGAGGGAACAATAAGAACGGAAGACCGAAGGATGTACAGGCGAATATACAGTCTTTTTCCCCTACCTGTCCATCGAAGAAGCGATGAAGGAAATAAAAGTAAGTTTCAGGAGCAGGAATAAAATTTACGGTGAGAGGATATCAATAATACGACTCGCTAATGACATTGCTACTGTCAGTGAAAGTGAGAAAGAACTGCAGGACCTGTTAAATGGAACCAACTGTCTACTGAGCACACACTATGACTGACAGTAAACCGAAGAAAGGCGAAAATTACGAGAAGTAGTAGAAATGCGAACAGTGAGAAACTTACCATCAAGATTGGGGACCACATAGGTGACATGAAGGCAAGAAGTGGCCGCAAAAGGCAAAAACTGTAGGGGGAAGACAGATATTGGGTTATTTCCAACAAATAATCGAGGACGTTGGGTGTAAGGGACAATATGAGAATTTTACTTTCAAATGTTGTAAAGCGCTAACTGCTAGTACTCCTAAAGGAGGTTTCACTAAGTTCAGGCAAAATTTTAAACAGAATACAGCAGCCGCTTAGAGTGTCGAGTTTTACAGTCGGCTTCCTTACTACAAAGGCAGCTTTCGTAACACTGGAGGCCTCTCATGCCAAAAACTTAGACCGTACTTCGCGACCCGGTGCTCAAGTGTTTCGTAATCCGAGTAGGGCGAGCTAACGTCCCAAAGATGTTCGGGCTCACATGCGGTTCCTCTTCGTTGAAATCCCCTTGGCTCAAACTCGTCTAGGGGTTGAACCGCACGTGTCGCATTACACGCCCTAAATTAGACACTTGTGACCCTCTAGCTAAATTGTCTGGCTGATGGAAAGTTTGCGATTGTATGTAACATACAAAGTTAATATAACATATAACAACAGCAATAATAATATCGGGAGCTAAATTAAAGACCCATAAATGATGTAGGCCACATAGTTGCGATTTGGTTAGAATAATGTTTATTCAGAAAGCATACTAATAGCGAAAGTGATCATATTTAGAATTACTATTACACTCGGGCGCATATCCATTTGACACAGTTCGATCATTTACAATCTCATCGCGAATTACAATTCCAATACTCCAACTCGTTAACTACGCGAAAAGTTAAGAGCTCACACCAGGCGCGCGACTGCTCACCGCTCAGAGACCAAGTCCCGCGATACCACATAACGTGAAATTTTCTAAGTCGTTTCACTTCCTAGCTGGCTAAAGACCGACCGTCCGCTTTCGCGTCTCCACCAGCACTGTCCTGTCCCACTGGCCGCCCCCGGCCGCGTTTCCCACGCACCGAACATCCTCGCTCAACTGACTAGTCTAGTTCCCTTTCCTGAAGCCGAACATCTGATTGTCTACAGCTTGTTCTACATTATTTTACATTTTAACATACAAATGATCAAACATTGACCACTTTCACGTTCTAAATAAACTAACAACAACATCCATTACATAATAAACGTTAAACTCTTTCACATAAAACCAGTACAATTTCCTTCTTAACTCTGGATGTCACGGCCAGTAGCCTTGCACCAAAGTGCTTTCTGATAGATAAATAAAGAACAAAAGTAGCTATTATGCACTAAACTTTACGACAAATATTCTGTTACCTAATAATTCAATTAGGTGTCATGCTTTCATCGTTCAATGTGTTTTGTGTGGAGGAAATGATGATCTGATGCTTAACTGAGAATACTGATAATTTAAATTTGCTATGTCTTTTAAACAAATAAAGTTACAGAGTTGATATTTATAACATTTGTCAATTTAATGATGCGCTTCCATATGAAACGTCGATCTTTAAGATCGACCAAAGCGTTCAGATTTTAGCATTCAGGTCTTTGTTGCAAAACTTGTTAATTTCACTTTAACAGTAAATCCTAAACTATTGTAGATATGATCAATATTCACGTTTTATTGGGATCACCATGAAAATTTTTGAAGGATGGTAAATTAAAATGACTGTGGCTTCATTCCCTGAATTACTGCAGAATTAAATAGTTTTCATAAATGTTTCCCTTTATGGCCGATCTTAGCTGCGCTTTATTTAACACTGCCACATCTCCCTGGCCACAAACAGCTTCTACGGGGTTTCCCTACGATGTACGTTCTCATCTGTCTCACTCGTACACTACAGCGCTTATGCCTCATTCAGCACAATAGATGCCTGTGATTTTCCCCATCTCATGGTGAATCTGTGCTCTTAGTGGCAGACGGTCCTGGACGACAGGATTCGTTTCACATTTCCTGAAGGCTGACTTTTTCGGCCATATACTTACACGAGATGAAATGCTCGTTAACTCACAGTAGTAGCAATGACAACGCAGCAGGACCTGCATTCAAGTCCTTAAGACTCTATAACAACATAACATTACTGCAGTAACAGGAACGTTTACGCAGTTGTAGAAGGTTATCAGTATACCACAATTTCAAATTGCAACCCAGAAGTCACCACAATCTAATCATATGTTCTTTATTTAAGCACACTCACAACTGTTTTGGATTTAAAGTTTCCGTTTCCAAAGGATATTTATTGGTTTATTTGTAGTGTCCCCGTGCTTCGATTTGGCAGTGACGTTATGTCGAAAGGAACTTACGTTGTAGGAGTGAAAAAAAGGAACAATTAAAATGGACATGTGCTTTTAACATCATGGTCCTGAAACAAGATGAAGTCCTATATATTCATACAGTGAATTTTCTGATCTCCTGTCGTTGCACGTGCACTATTGATACTGTGGAGCGTTCCATTTAAATCAGACGCGGCAAACAGAAATCTCCCGAGCCATACAGCGTACTCCACTTATTAAATGAACATAGGACGCAGTCAGCACTTGTTATGTCGATGATTTATTTGATGACTGAGAACAATATCTCTATACTGGGTGAACCAGATCTCCACCGACAAACTTTTACAGTTCGTACAGTATGGACCAAAACAAGAAAAAAAGCTGCAGTAAACATTGGCTCTAAATGCATACTTTAAGAACTATGAGTGCTTCTTCGTCTTCGCTGCTATGAGAAACATCTTCACCACTGAAAGTTATTTACTGTCCATATTTTGAAAGGTCGTATTATGGACCAAAAAATGGTTCAAATGGCTCTGAGCACTAAGGGACTTAACATCTGAGGTCATCAGTCCCCTAGAACTTAGAAATACTTAAACCTAACTAACCTAAGGACATCACACACATGCATGCCCGAGGCAGGATTCGAGCCTGCGACCGTAGCGGTCGCGCGTTTCCAGACTGAAGCGCCTAGAACCGCTCGGCCCCACTGGCCGGCTATGGACCAAAACAACAAGTTTACAGTAAACATGGTTTCTAAAGTGACAGTATCAACATAAACCAATAAAAGTACTTCCAAAATTATATCATTGTATGACCCATATGTCAGGAGATATGACATTGGTATTCTTCTTAAATCGTAGTGCAAATAATTGACTGTAATTATCCAATTTGTGGTGAAGGGAATAGATACCGACATCCAACAAACTTCAACTTTAATTTCGAACCAGTTCTGAACTTCTTCCCACTTACAAGTTTAATGTGAAATATTTAACACAGTTTCTCATTCATCAAGTAATCACAAGTTGGAAACTGCTTTATACAAGTGAGCTCGATTCTTTAAAGAATAGGCGGTGTGCTAGTTACTTACTGTCTTGAAAAGGACTGTGGGGGTAGGAACCACCTACGTTTCGTAGGGGTGGGGATGAAAATGCGGTGCGGTTCTCATAGTGTACTGTAGATGATAGCGCACGACAATGCTCAGCCTTTGGCTCGGGTTCGATCCATACAGTCGCCCATCTCCAATTTTTGTGTCGCTTTCTTGTTCGGTTTCAGAAAACCAAACGAAGAACACGTTTGGCGACGCCGTTTCTGGCGGACCGCTTGAATTTGCACGTGCAACGATCTGATTTGCTAAACACAGTGCTAATTAACATGAAAACGATGCAACGTATGGAATTTTTTTAATAGTCATTTCTCAGCACAAACTATTCTGCACGATTGATACAAGCTTTTCAGACCCCTTATAACACACTCAGTTATTCTGGGTTCAACTCCTAGGATTAATCTCTGTTGCTTATCGCGTCTCTTCCCTCGAGAAATATCGAGTTACAACGGGGTTCTGAGTCCATGATAAGTTTTACGTCCTCCTGTAGATGACTGGCTACGTCAGATCATAAGTGGGAGGAAGGCAAGCGCGTACCACCTCCAGAAGGACGATGCCTAGTAAAGCTCTGTGGCGTTCAAGCTAGTCTCCTGCTAATTGATTGATTTATTATCGATGCAGCACTAACGTCTGATAATGTGTGGAATGATACAGAAGCTCACCGTGGCAACAGACATTTATTATACGCTGAAGAGCGAAAGAAACTGTTACAGGCGTGCGTATTCAAATACAGATATTTGTAAACAGGCAGAACACGGAACTGCGGTCGGCAAAGCCTATATAAGACAGCAAGTGTCAGGCGCGGTTGTTAGATCGGTTACCGCTGCTACAGTGGCAGGTTATCAAGATTTAAGTGAGTTTCAAAGTGATGTTAGAGTCGGCGCACGAGCGATGGGAGACAGTATCTCTCAGGTAGCGATGTAGTCGGGAATTTCCCGTACGACCATTTCACGAGTGTACCGTGAATATAAGGAATTCGATAAATATCAAATCTCCGACATCGCTGCAGCCGGGAAAAGATCCTGCAAGAACAGGGCGACGACTGCAGAGAATCGTTCAATGTGACAGAAGTGAAACCCTTCCGTAAACTGCTGTAGATGTCAATGCTGGGCCATCAACAAGTGTAAGCGTGCGAACCATTCAACGAAACGTCATCAATACCGGCTTTCGGAGCCGAAGGCGTACTCGTGTACCCTTGATGACTACACGACACAAAGCTTTACCTCTCGCCTGGGCCCGTCAACACCGTCATTGGACTGTTGATGACTGGAAACATGTTGCCTGCTCGGACGAGTCTTCTTTCATATTGTATCGAGCAGATGGACCTGTACAGGTATGGAGACGACCTCATGAATCCATTGACCCTGCATGTCAGCAGGAGACTGTTAAAGCTGCTAGAGGCTCAGTAGTGGCATGGGGCGTGTGCAGTTGGAGTGATATGGGACCCTTGATACGTCCAGATACGGCTTTGACAGGTGACACGTACGTAAGCATCCTGTCCGATCATCTGCATCCATTCATGACCATTGTGCATTCCGACGGACTTGGGCAATTCCAGCAGGACAATGCGACACCCCGTACGCCCAGAATTGCTACGGATTGGCTCCAGGAACACTCTTCTGGTCTTAAACATTTCTGCTTGCCACCAAACACCGAGACATGAACATTATTGAGCATATCTGGGACGCTTTGCAACGTGCTGTTCAGAAGATATCTTCAACCTCTCGTAGTCTTACGGATTTATGGACAGCCCTGCAGGATTCATGGTGTCAGTTCCCTCCAGCACTACTTCAGACTTTAGTCGGGTCCATGCCGCGTCGTGCTGCTGCACTTCTGCGTGCTCGAAGGGGCCCTACACGATATTAGGCATGTGTACCAGTTTCTTTGGCTCCTCAGTGTACGTGCAGATTACAATCTGTTAAAAAGTCAGTGCCGATTCTCTAAGCTGTATTTTCCGGAGTGATGATAGCTGTGATACTTTCAGAAAATGGTGTTTCAAATTGACTCAGTCAGACCTCTAGTGGCTTGCCGTTCACGTGAAAACAGTAGGTGATTTAAGTCACCTTCTGATGTGGAGTCGCTCGAACATCTTTTCTGTGTTTTCACAATACCACAGGCAAATATTAAAGCAGTTGTGTCAGTTCCTTGTATTGCGTCACTTAGGCTTGCTACTGAAACTATACCATAGATTTCGTCAGTCTATTGCTTTTCGTAATCATTGTAAGAGCCCACTGGAAACGAAGGTAATAGGGATATTGAGACTAGTGACGTTCTGTAACTTGTCGGGAACAGTTGGATAATGCACTCATTCTTTGCTACCTTAACATTCGTCGTAACTGGTTTCGATAAAGAGGTAAACGTTTCAAATGGTTCAAATGGCTCTGAGTACTATGGGACTTAACATCTGTGGTCATCAGTCCCCTAGAACTTAGAACTACTTAAACCTAACTAACCTCAGGACATCACACACATCGATGTCCGAGGAAGGATTCGAACCTGCGACCGTAGCGGTCACGCGGATCCAGACTGAAGTGCCTAGAACCGCACGGCCACACCGGCCGGCCTAAACGTTTCACCTCGTATGAAATTTTATAAAGTGTGTTCCATTAATCGTTTCCCAGGACCAAAATTCGAAGCTGTGCAATCATAAAAAAGCGTCAGTGCGCCAAACACTGAGTTGCGCAGCTGCTATTAATTGGTGACTTATTCGATCTATTGTAAGAAGTAGCAGTGGTTTATTTCATCGGCATTATTCTTTACATAATCCTTTTATTCCAAATATTGTGCTGCCACCATTAGGCAGAATATATACTGCGTAATTCCTATTAGAAACTAATAAAAAAACTGAGTGAACATTGGTAAGAATCAAAGAACGTATTGGAAGTGATCTCATGTACAAATGCAGTCTGATACCCGCTATGTCTCATTTCTCGTTAGTGGTAAACATACATAAAGGATGTTGAGTAGGAATTGAAACTGCTCTTCTCAAGACGTTGACACTATAGCTATTCTGTCACGTCACACTCCGTATTCACTCAGAAACAGTACAATAGCAAGGGAGGCACAACGGGATATGGTCTTCCGTTTCTCATGATTCTGGAGACACCCCCTTGCAGTGATTTACCCCAACATCTATTACGTGAACAGCAGTGGCCTGCTAGAGTCAGGCATAGAACGGTTTACAGACTGCCTACTCGTCTGTTGGATTGCTGTTTGTCGCGGTCTGGTTAGCACTCGTTAACGGAACAAGCGCCATTTAGCGAAATGCTAACGAAAGCAAGCGCAACAAGGCTGCTGGTTTAGTCTCAGACGGGCAAGATGTGTTACGCGGACCCGAATAGATCTCGACGTCTGGAGAAAGTGCAGTACATTTCCACCTGATGTGAAACAGAAACGTATGCAGTCACTCATTCTGGAGGACCTCTTCTATTGTTATGTAACAGAAGATAGCACAAGAAGCGCAACAGACAGCTGCAGCTAGGAAAATCGGTACTTGGCTGCGTTACGTCTGCAACATTCCCTTGTATGACCATGTCACAACCACATGTAGTTTCTATTTCATCAGTTTCTCAAATAAGTGATCGTAGTCTTATTGCAAGAACGGATTTAATTTGTACCCTGCAAGTATCCACATATAAAACGGAAATGTCTCCACTGTAGCTATCTGCACCCGTAACAAATAGTCTAAGCAAATTCTAGCGTTTAAAACCTACTGAAAAATCCTTTTATTATCGTAATTCATCACTCACAATATAACGTTATGAATGGTTACCTTGTATTACACTAAGTCGAATCATTTCTTCTTTCAATTGCTTTTTTTTTCATTTTTATTTTCCTCTCCAGTCTCCCAGCACATCGTACTTTATCTCCACGCTTCATTGCCTGTACTCCACCGCTACCTCACTTTCTTTCATCTCGCCCATCGCAGTCAATCATTCTGTTTCTAGATACATGTAAAATCACTCTCTTATTCACATATGAATACAAACTGTGGTTATTTCTACAAGATGTGTTGTAACACAGGTCTGTTGGACAACTATCACATTAGCCAGATTAGATATCACAAGGCTTTCTGGCCCTAATCTGGCGAGAATAAACAAATTTATTAATAAAATAAACTCCCAGAAGAACTAAAATGACGCTTTTTTCCCTTTTTTTAAGAAGTACTTTGCTTTCTCTCTATGATATTGAAGAAAAATTAAAGTAATTTAATGGAGACGAGATTTCTATTGCTTAAACGTATCAGACAGTTCCTCATACATTTGCAAACATAGTACATAAATTATGAAGACCCATTTCCTTTCCTAGTCCTGCCCTGATGAACTCCATTCCATTTTACAATCGCTCAGCTACTGCTTCAGAAGCGGAGGTTTTCATTTTGCTGTGCATAAATGTTCAAATGTGTGTGAAATCTTATGGGACTTAACTGCTAAGGTCATCAGTCCCTAAGCTTACACACTACTTAACCTAAATTATCCTAAGAACAAACACACACACCCATGCCCGAGGGAGGACACGAACCTCTGCCGGTACCAGCCGCACAGTCCATGACTGCAGCGCCTAAGACCGCTCGGCTAATCCCGCGCAGCTGCTATGCATAATGTCGAGGAAGGGACGAGTCGGCTGTGACACTATTATACGCGCGTGGCACTTTTAGAGCAAAGTTTCTCAACCAGTCTTCAGCATTTTTCCTGATCTCCTGAGTTCATATAGACAAGGGAAGTTGTTATAACATTAGTTTTTTGAATACAGTGATACGTGTAGTGGACTGCTAAAATCGAACATTTTCACTGCTACGTTACTGATACATGTAAATAATTAACTTAGTTGATATCTGATTAAACCGTAAAAGCAAAGGAAGTATAACTGTTTAGTATATAGTCCTATACAATCTGTGGAAAGTGAAACTAGGACAAACTGTCATTCTTGTGAATGTTGTAGCAGACTGAGAAATTCCAACAGAAATAGGCATATGTACATAATATCTTGTGAAATGAGGCTATCAGTCATTTATATTCAGCCATCGCACTTCGTTTTCAGGCTATAATTGTGTCCTGTAAACGGCCATATGTTAAATTACAATAACGTTCATATTCCCGACTTTGCAACGTCATGATGCCATTAGGAATGTTTTATACGGAGGCAATCGGCTTGAGTTTCATCATTCTATGTCATTTCCGTAGTTGAAATTAAGCCACCGAGGAGACAGAAGAAAACTACACATTGAAGTTCCTGATGAATCGCGCGATTCCATTGAAAGCGTCTCCGTAGTGTCTTCGTGTTAGTTACTACGATGTTTCTGAAAATAATACAACCGTTTGATTACAACGTTAATGAGATCGGCCGTCCGACCGAAGTGTATCTATTCAAGCAGCACAAGTCAGCATCGTAACTATCACTATACTTACTTTAAATAAGATATATAGACCCACAGCATTATAGTGAATCATAGTGAGTAAACATATATGTTAAAATAATTACGAACTTCGAAACATAACCTTTTAATTGCAATAACACTCGATGGATAATTATACATGGAGTTATTCCACAAAACGAATAACTCTGTTAGAAACTGTAAGCGTAGGCTTCCGCGGCCGTTGTCTTCTTCAGTAAAATTCTTCAGGGTATCAGACCGCATCGTCATAATTTAAAATGCACCAACGTTTCGGCCAGCGTTGCAGCTAGCCTTCATCAGGGCCTTACGTTAACAGCTAAATGAACGCACTTGGTTCCTTAAATAGCTGCACGAGAAAACCGTGTCGTTACTTGATTGGCTGTAAAAGGAGGAGGAGGAGGGGTGAAAGGTATGCTTTATTGGTGTTTCCTTTATTATCTGTCATTGGCTGAAATAGCTGTTTTCTATTGGTCTTTATATTAATCCACCACATTGGAGGAGACGGACGAATAGCGAACAGGTGATGGCTGTGACGTCACACTGTTTCCATGCTGTCCAGAAGCCGGCTGCGGCGTGCCATTGCTTTGTGTGCTCGCGACCACTACTGCGGCTCTCCGCGTGTCTGCATGGGCCGCCACGGCTCTGCCGCCGCTCCGTAGCCCTGCTATTGCAGGCAGCCAAGACCTCGGAAGCTTGTACCCGTCCTCTCTATTCATGTTGGCGGGTCTTTTGGCTTTTTCTATCGCCTCTCTAATCTTTCTTTTGAAGGTGAGAGGCTGTTTCGCCAGGACGCGGGCTTCTTGAAAAAATATTGGTTTCCCGCACTCGTCTCGGTGTTCCGCACTGCTGACTTAGTGTGTTGTTTCAGGCGGATATATCTTTCATGTTCCGAGAGCCTTGTGCTAATCGGACGTCCCGTCTCACCTATGTAGACTAATCCACACGCACAACCAATTTCATACGCGCCAGCTGTGTGTAGTTTGTCAACTGCATCCTTGGTAGAACCGAGCATGTCTGATATTTTGTTTCTGCTTCGGAAAATTGGTTTGATGTCGGCTTTTCGTAGAATTTTGCCAATACGTTCGGTGACCCCTTGTACATATGGTAACACAGCAATGCTCTGTGCCTCCTTCTCCTCTTCCCTATTAGTCTTCTCCCTTGTCGACATGGTGCTGTCTATCATCTGCTTCCCATAGCCATTAGTTCCGAAGATGGACCTGAGGCGTTCTGTCTTCAGATGTTCTTCGTCGCTTATCCTGTATGCTCTCTTCGTTAGCGTGTGCAGGGCGGACTTCTTCTGCGTGGGGTGATGGTGGGAGGAGGCGTGAAGGTACCTGTCCGTATTGGTTGGTTTCCTGTACACTTTGTGGCCAAGTTTACCATCAGGTTTTCGATAAACTTCCACGTCGAGAAAAGGCAGCACCCCATTCTTCTCTGTTTCCATTGTAAACTGAATTTTCCTATGCTGTTGATTAAGGTGCTTGTGGAAGTTCTGTAACTCCTCTTCTCCGTGGGGCCAGATGACGAAAGTATCATCGACATAGCGAAGCCAACAATTTGGACGTAGTGGTGCGGACTGGAGGGCTGTTTCCTCAAAGGCCTCCATGAAAATTTCTGCTGCGATAGGCGATAGGGGTGAGCCCATAGCTACACCATCAGTTTGTTCATAAAATTGACCTCTCCACTTGAAATAGGTGGTCGTCAGACAGTGGCGCACAAGCTCACATATATCAGGTGCCACGCGTTCTTCTAGGATGTTCACAGTATCTGACACTGGGACATTCGTGAATAGGGATTTGACGTCGAAACTAACCATCAGATCTTGGTCCGTAACACGCATTTCCTTTAGGAGAGACACGAAGTGAGTGGAATCCTTAACGTAGGACTCGGTTTGATGCACTAGGTGTCGGAGCCTAGGTGCCAGTTCTTTCGCTAGGTAGTAGGTCGGCGAATTTATACTGTTTACTATGGGCCTTAAGGGGAAGTCGGTTTTGTGTACCTTCGGTACACCATATATCCTTGGTGCCTGTGTCCCTTGCGGGATGAATCTTCTGGCCTTGTCGAAGTTGATTCTAGAGTGCTTGAGCAATGCCTGCGTCGTTTTGATTACCTTGGCCGTCGGATCTCCCTGAAGTTTCTTGTAGATAGGTTCTGCGAGAATATCTTCCATTCGTTTGTTGTAATCAGTTGTGTCCAAGACTACAGTGACGTTGCCCTTATCTGCCTGTACCACTACTAAGTGGGGGTTGTCCCTGAGTTCCTTGATGGCATGGTATTCCTCAGCGTTGATGTTTTGTTTCGGTGGCTTTGCTTTATTCAGAACTCTGACCGTTTCCTGCCGGATCTTCTCCGCCTCGGCCTGTGGCAGATGACGTACCGAAGCCTCTACGGATTCTATGATATCTTCTTTTGGAACTCGCTTAGGTGCGACTACGATATTCATCCCCTTGGCCAGAATTGCTGTGGTTGCTTCGCTCAAGGTGTGGCTGGAGAGGTTGACCACTGTCCGTCGCCTGTCCAGCGTCAATGTTTCGTCCGTGGCTTTCTGTTGAAGTTTGTCGTACTTTCTCATCTGGCGGTTAGTAATACTATTGCTGGTCCTTGATGCTTGCTGAAAGGTTAACCTGTCGACTTTATCCCAGTCTTCCATCTGAAGTTTTCCGGCCAGAAATAGGTGAAGATCACACAAATTCCTGTTGTGAGCATCGAGACTTATGCGGATGTGGCGGATACTTTCCCGTAGCAATGCTTTACTGGCTTTAACACAGATATTCCTCGCCTTGTTCGTTTTTATGTGAGACGTCAACCGCAAAGAATACGGCACAACAGTCGTGTCTCTGCATCTCTTCAAAAAAGCAAGGTCATTCAGCAGTTTACATCTTTTTAAACGCAGTGCTTCTAACTTCTTGATGTTTCCGTGGATTTCCTGCCCATACAGGTTGGTTAAATGTAAGCGTAGGCTTCCGTGGCCGTTGTCTTCTTCAATAAAATTCTTCAGGGTATCAGACCGCATCGTCATAATTTAAAATGCGCCAACGTCTCGGCCAGCGTTGCAGCTAGCCTTCATCAGGGCCTTACGTTAACTGCTAAATGAACACACTTGGTTCCTTAAATAGCTGCACGAGAAAACCGTGTCGTTACTTGATTGGCTGTAAAAGGAGGAGGAGGAGGGGTGAAAGGTATGCTTTATTGGTGTTTCCTTTATTATCTGTCATTGGCTGAAATAGCTGTTTTCTATTGGTCTTTATATTAATCCACCACATTGGAGGAGACGGACGAATAGCGAACAGGTGATGGCTGTGACGTCACACTGTTTCCATGCTGTCCAGAAGCCGGCTGCGGCGTGCCATTGCTTTGTGTGCTCGCGACCACTACTGCGGCTCTCCGCGTCTCTGCATGGGCCGCCACGGCTCTGCCGCCGCTCCGTAGCCCTGCTATTGCAGGCAGCCAAGACCTCGGAAGCTTGTACCCGTCCTATTTCAAGTGGAGAGGTCAATTTTATGAGCAAACTGATGGTGTAGCTATGGGCCCACCCCTGTGTTGTCAACACTATGGGCACAACCTGCAGTCCAACATCAAGGAGACATTTCAAATGGAAATCACTTGCTCCAAAAAATCCTGAGTTATGCTTCAGTGTCATCTCTGTTCATTCTCATGCCTATAGGAGCTTCTCAGTGTTTATAGTGTCTTCCTTCCTGAACAATGTGTCATACAATGATGTACGTTTTATCCATAGCTTCAAAAATGGTTCAAATGGCACTGAGCACTATGGGACTTAACTTCTGAGGTCATCAGTCTCCTAGAACTTAGAACTACTTAAACCTAACTAACCTAAGGACATCACACACATCCATGCCCAAGGCAGGATTCGAACCTGCGACCGTAGTGGTCGCGCGGTTCCAGACTGTAGCGCCTAGAACCACTTGGCCACCCCGGCCGGCTCCATAGCTTTGCCTGCATATGTGTGCAGCATATATATTGCACACATCTCCTCCTCGTCCTGCTCTCTCTATTTGGCTTCTACATCTCCTTCTCTCTATACAACTTCTTCCTCCATCTCCAAGTTCAAATCATCCTCCCTGCCCCCATCTCTTTTCATCCACATCTGCCCCCCATCGTTACATATCTCCTCCTCCCCTTACCTCTTCTGTCTCCCTATGTCTTACCTCTCTGTCCACTGCCTCCTCCCTCTGTTTCCATCCATCTTCTCCTCATCCCTTCCTTTATCCCCTCCTCCCAAATCAGATCAAAGCAGATAGATAAAGCAGGATGATACTGCTCGAACACACCATGTTTGTTGTACAGGGCAGTCCATACATCATGTGCTGGAAAACTGTTTCTTGCTCTTGACATATAGGCTGCCCGGCAAATACTGTTTCCAAACAACAAGCCTGTCATGCACGGCAGCCTATATGGCATGGGTTTAAAAAACAGGCAAGTCTGTATCTCGATAAATGTTAGAGCTAGACCATTATAAACCCCTCCCCATATGTTGATCATTTCAGGTCATGGAATTTGTATGTAAAATTTGACCACTTTGATCCAGGTACATTCAGCTTTACATATATTACCACTAGCCTTCTCTTCACAGCTTCACTTGCATACATGTATGTCCCATATAATGGACACATCCCTTGGTCCATCACCTCCTCCACCTTTTCAGCCCCTCATCTCCTCAACTATCCGTCCATCTCCTCCTCCAACTTGTTAGCCCATCTCTTCTTCACTGGCCTTTGTGTGTCCATTTCCTCCATTCCTCCATTCCTCCCCTCTCTCTCTCTCTCTCTCTCTGTCCATCTACTCTACCCCTCCCTCTTTATGTCTCCCCTGTGCACTCTTTCCCTATCCATGCCCTCCTGTACACTTTCTCTCTATCCATCCCCTCATGTTCCCTCTCTCCCTATCTATCCCTTCGCATCCTCCCTCTAGAGCTCCTCCTCTGTCCATCTGATCCCATTCCCAGGCATGACTATCCACATGTGTAGCCCTTGCAAAAGAAGTTGATAAAGCAGTCTGGTACTACTGTCATGCAGCACAGCCTATATGCCATGGGCTTAGAAACTCTTTTTCCTCCCCACAAAAATGCTAGTAAAGCAGGTTGTGCTACTCCAACATAAAACACCTATTGTGGCATGCAGCATATACGTTGGGGCTAGAAAAACATTTGCCCCTGACATGTAGGCTGTCCTGCAAAGTAGATCAATAAGGCAGGTCGATATTATTCCTACACAACATACCTGACATGCAGGGCAGCCTATACAGCTGACACATGTCTATATCTCTGTAAATATTAGAGTTGGAGGCAGAGCCACAAAATTCCTCTCATACAACACGCCTTGGAAGCCCTTCTTGTCCAATGACACGTAGGCTGTCATGCAAAGCACGCCAATATCAAGGCTGATATTACTCCATCAGAGCACATCTCTTGTGAATAGAAAACTACACATTGGTGACTGGAAAAACCGTTTCTGTCCCCTGACATGTAGGATGCCCTGAAAATCAGGTCGATAATGAAAGTTGATAGTACTCCCACAAAACGCACCTGTCATGCAAGGCAGCCTATGTGGCAGAGGCTTCAAAATATACCCATGTCTGTATCTCTGAATATATTAGAACTAGAGCATTACGAACCCCCTGCATCAGGAACTTGTAAACCAAATTTGGCCCACTTCAGTCCAGGTGCCTCAGAGGAATTTCCAAAAATACACACTCATTCTCAACCTTTTATATATTAAGACAGGCTTTTACCCACAGCATTGGTTGCATAAATGTATGTTACACACACTGATCAGCCAGAACATTACAACTATCGAACTACTGTCGATATAAACCTGTCCATGAAATAGCAGCATCACCTGGCATGGAATAACTGCTAGTGAGACGCACACATGCTGTCCACTTGTCGAATGGGGAAGGCATGCGACCTATCTGACTTTGCCCGAGGGCAGATTGTGATGGCCCAGAAGCTCAGCATGAGCATTTTGGAAACTTTACGACTTGTCAGTTGTTTGAGGAGTGCTGTGGTGAGTGTTTCCAACACATGTCGAGACCAAGGTGACGTCGTGGCGTTGGGCAGCTAACCCTCATTACAGATGTCAGTTGTCATAGGCAGAGCAGACTGGTAAAACACAACAAGCACCAAACTTTGCTGGAACTAACATCAGACTTTAATGCTAGGTAGAGTACAAGTGTGTCTGAACACACAGTGCACCAACACTCCTAACGATGCGCCTCTGCAGCTGATGACCTATGCATGTTAACACCACGATGTTGGCAGCTACGACTGAGGTGGGCACATGATCATTGGCCCTGGATATTAGCACAGTGGCAGAGTATTACATGGTCTAATGAATCCAGATACCTTCTTCATCAAACCAATGGGAGGGCACAAATTCGTCGTCTTCCAAGGGAACAGGTCCTTGACACCTGAACTGTGGAACAGACAAGTTGATGGCGGCTCCATTATGCTCTGGGGAACATTCACGTGGGCATCCATGGGTCCAGTGTAGCTTGTACAAGCCATGATGATGGCAAAGACGTATCGTACACTGGTTTCAGACCACGTTCACCCATTCATGACAATCATGTTTACTAACATCAGTGGCATTTTTTGGCAAGATAGTAAGTCATATCACAAGCCCAGTAGCGCGATGGAGTGGTTCGAGGAACACAGTGGCGACTTCCAATTAATGTGATGCCCCCCCCCCCCCCCCCCAGACCTGAAACCGACCGAAACATCTGGGATATGATTGAATGTGGCGTCAAGGATCATTGTCCATCCCCTCCCCTGAATTTACTGGAAATGAGTGACTTGTATGTGTACATGTGGTGCCAGCTCCCTCCAGCAATCTACCAGAGCCTCATTGCTTCCATGACATGTTGTATTGCTGCTGTTATTCGTGCTAAATGTGGAATACTGGTGTTCAGGTGGTCATAATGTTCTGACAGATCAGTGTATAAAGCGCATACCTCTTGGTCCATCTTCTCCTGCCCCTCTCTACCCTTTATCTCTTCACCTCCCTATCTGTCTATCTCCTATTCCATCCCCTCCTCTGTCAGTCTCCTTCTCTGCCCCCCCCCCCCCTCTCCGTTTGTCCATCTCTCACCACAGCAATCTCAGGCAACTGTGGTGGACTGAAGTGGCACTCATTCTCCACTGATGATCGTACATTGAACTGTGTAGCTAATTTGTACTCACCAATTAGTACATGTTGTAAGGCAGTTTAAACTGTGCATTGAGACTGCTGTACCTATTCAGCATTTTTTGTAATGTAATCATGACCTCCTGATGTGTGCCACGGTTGCATTCACATCATCTGTCTGCCTCGAGGACCTCGTTACCTAGAAAAAACTGTTAATATTTGGATGCATTGTCTTCAGGTGGCAACACGGACCTATCCAGTAATATATCTGCACCTGGATCTAGGTTGTGGTGGTTACTGTGGTGAGCAGATTTGGCACTGTTGTGCTGAATGAGATCATCTGGAATACTGCATTATATTTTCGTTTGAGCTGTGAGAAATGTCTCGACTGTGGCATGTCCCCTTACGTCAGTGCATATAATTTGGCTGGTGGTGGGCTGGGGTGTGATAGTTTGCCCAGACCATTCCTTCAACGCATGCCAGGTGGTTTGGTAGGAAACTGGTTTGCACCCCAGTGTAAACATAATGTTGACATTTCACCCACACAAACAACTGTTATCTCTGCATGTGTCTCATGACATAATGATACGCTCGCATTGAGAGCTGTGCATGTGCAGAGAATGTCTCACATTTTCAAAGTGTGTCTCACACTATGGTGAAGTTTCATGTTTTTGTGAGTGAGAGGCATACTGTCTCAGCCACTGACGTCTCATGGGATGATCATCGGCTGATTTGAATGCTCTGCATGTTGCTGCAGTTGACTTCTCCTGTGCATGACATCGTTTCATATCGGTAGAATGTTCCTGTGCATGTAACATTTTGTTATGTATGGCAGAGGGGCACATTTGACCTATTGGCATGCGTTTTTATCTCTGCATTTTACACTTATGTACGTCACATGTACTGCAATAGAGGAGTTTCGCAGGATGTTCAAATCCAGTGTTGAGATGCCATTCAGCTATTTCGCACAGCGTATTACATCATCCTCGCCTCATATGTACTGGATAAAGCATTTGTAATTAAGTATAATGAGGATGAAACCAAGCAAGTATTTCACATTAGATGAGTACAAAGGTACATACCTGCACTAAGAGGCTAATGTATATCTGGCGACCTCACAACTTGCTGCACACTCCAGGTGTGTAATCACAATGTGTAAAGTGCTTGCTGTGATGTACTGATCGTCATCACCTCGAAAACGACACATTGTGGAACAATGGGAAAGGATGGGCATATTCCAGGTAGAGGCGATATATTGGCGTAGGGTGGTTGCCTATCCAGTTGCCCATCAGAAACTTGACTTGTAGGCTGCCCTGCAGAGTAGGTCGACAATGCAGGTCAATGCTGTTCCCCCACAATGTACCTGTTGTGCAGAGCAGACTATATGGGACGGCATAGAAAACGTCACATGTCTGTATCACTGTATAGAGCTAGAGTGTAATAAACTCTATGTTGGTCCTCTTGAGACAAGGAGTTTGAGTGCAAAATTTGAGCCTAACACACCCACGTATTCTCTGCTTCATATGTATACATTAAGATATACAGGGTGGTCCATTGATCGTGACCGGGCCAAATATCTCATGAAATAAGCGTCAAACGAAAAAACCACAAAGAACGAAACTTGTCTAGCTTGAAGGAGGTAACCAGATGGCGCTATGGTTGGCCCGCTAGATGGCGCTGCCATAGGTAAACGGATATCAACTGCGTTTTTTTTAAAATAGGAACCCCTATTTTTATTACATATTCGTGTAGTACGTAAAAAAACTTGAATGTTTTAATCGGACCACTTTTTTCGCTTCGTGATAGATGGCGCTGTAATAGTCACAAACATATGGCACTCAATTTTAGACCAACAGTTGGTAACAAGTAGGTTTCTTAAATTAAAATATAGAATGTAGGTACATTTGAACATTTTATTTCGGTTGTTCCAATGTGATACATGTACCTTTGTGAACTTATAATTTCTGAGAACGCTTGCTGTTACAGAGTGATTACCTGTAAATACCACATTAATGCAATAAATGCCCAAAATGTCCGCCAACCTCAGTGCATTTGTCAATACGTGTAACGACATTCCTGATAACGGTGAGTAGTTCGCCTTCCGTAATGTTCGCACATGCATTGACAATGCGCTGACACATGTTGTCAGGAGTTGTCGGTGGATCACGATAGCAAATATGCTTCAACTTTCCCCACAGAAAGAAATCCGGGGACGTCAGATCCGGTGAACGTGTGGGCCATGGTATGCTGCTTCGACGACCAATCCACCTGTCATGAAATATGCTATTCAACACCGCTTCAACCGCACGCGAGCTATGTGCAGGACATCCATAATGTTGGAAGTACATCGCCATTCTGTCATGCAGTGAAACATCTTGCAGTAACATCGGTAGAACATTACGTAGGAAATCAGCATACATTGCACCACTTAGATTGCCATCGATAAAATAGGGACCAATTGTCCTTCGTCCCATAATGACGCACCATACATTAACCCGCCAAGGTGCCCGATGTTCCACTTGTCGCAGCCATCGTGGATTTTCCGTTGCCCAATAGTGCATATTATGCCGGTTTACGTTACCGCCGTTGGTGAATGACGCTTCGTCGCTAAATAGAACGCATGCAAAAAATCTGTCATCGTCCCGTATTTTTTTTTTTTTTTTTTTTTGTGCCCAGTGGCAGAACTGTACACGACCTCAAAGTCGCCGCCATGCAATTCCTGGTGCGTAGAAATATGGTACGGGTGCAATCGATGTTGATGTAGCATTCTCAACACCGACGTTTTTGAGATTCCCGATTCTCGCGCAATTTGTCTGCTACTGATGTGCGGATTAGCCGCGACAGCAGCTAAAACACGTACTTGGGCATCATCATTTGTTGCAGGTCGTGGTTGACGTTTCACATGTGGCTGAACACTTCCTGTTTCCTTAAATAATGTAACTATCCGGCGAACGGTCCGGACACTTGGATGATGTCGTCCAGGATACGGAGCAGCATACATAGCACAGGCCTGTTGGGCATTTTGATCACAATAGCCATACATCAACACGATATCGACCGTTTCCGCAATTGGTAAACGGTCCATTTTAACACGGGTAATGTGTCACGAACCAAATACCGTTCGCAGTGGCCGAATGTTACGTGATACCACGTACTTATACGTTAGTGACTATTACAGCGCAATCTATCAAAAAGCAAAAAAAGTGGTAAAATTAAAACATTCACATTTCTTTACGTACTACACGATACGTAATAAAAATCGGGGTTCCTATTTTAAAAAAACGCACTTGATATCCGTTTGACCTATGGCAGCGCCATCTAGCGGGCCAACCATAGCGCCATCTGGTTTCCCCCTTCAAGCTAGATGAGTTTCGTCCTTTGTAGTTTTTTTCGTTTGATGCTTATTTCGTGAGACATTTGGCCCGGTCACTATCAGTGGACCACCCTGTATATATCTGTATAGGTAGATACAGATTTCACTTAAATTTCAACATTTTCCTATAACAATTAATCTTCTTCTTGTATTCTTGTTGCTTGTTCACCGTGCATTATTTGGACCGCAATTCTGATGGCCCTCAGAAGAAACTGAATGGAACATTAGTGTTTAACTTCCACACCATTGACTAAGAAGTTATTGAAGACAGACCACAAAGTCAGATTAAAGAGGGGTAAGAAACAAAATCAGCCATATACTTTCAAAGGAACCATCTTGGTCTTTGCTTCAAAATTTAGGCATATGACTGAAAGGCCAGGTATGGACCTGAACTATCGCCCTTTTGAATGTGAGTCCAGTGTGCTAACCATTGTGCTACCTCGCTTGGTGGTTCCAAAAAAATGGTTCAAATGGCTCTGAGTACTATGGGACTTAACATCTAAGGTCATCAGTTCCCTAGAACTTAGAACTACTTAAACCTAACTAACCTAAGGACATCACACACATCCATGCCCGAGGCAGGATTCGAACCTGCGACCGTAGCAGTCGCGCGGTTCCGGACTACAGCGTCTAGAACCGCCTGGCCACCGCGGCCGGCTTGGTGGTTCGTGTAGGACAGAAAGCCACATATATAAATAAGTATATTTTGTTTCTGAGCGTATGTTTAAGGAATTTTTTCCCAATTTTGACCAGTACTATCTATTCTGTGTATTGTTAGAGTATTGGACACTCTTTCTTAAACACCTTGCATCTGTGAGTCAACAAGACGACTGCGTGTAAACTACTAGATACACGGAAAATAGTCACACTTGAGACGATAGAGCATCTCCCCAAGTACGTTGCGATGTTGCACTGCCTGTGTTGTTCAGAAGTACGATGCGATGGTCTTGCAGACGTACATGCATACCCTCGTGCTGCGTTCTGGAAGTACGGTCCAGCGCATGATGTGAATCGAAACCCGAAAAAATGTTCAATCCTATGACAAGTGTAATTTTTCTGTATGTCTTCTAGTTTTGGCGCAGTCTTCTTTTGGGACCCTAAAGTCACTTAACAATAACCCAGTATAAGCAAACGGTTGTGGCAGCAAGAAGAAAATTATTGATGATGAGTCGTTAAGGACGATGACGTAAAACAGGTTCCTTCCTTTACATTCTGCCTTTATTCTTTTATCCAGAAGAAGTAAATCCTTATAAGTCTTTGTTCTGTAGAATTTTTGGGGGGAAGACAGTCCTGTAACCAGCACGCAGAGCCCCAATATTGGCCTCGTGTCTGGGCTGGAGGGTTTTTCGGCTCTCGTCGGTTGCAGGGACCCTATTTCCTCGTAGAGGCTGGATTCCCTGGGAGCCGGCGGCGCTCTATTGAAAATAATGTACCCCAGCCAGCGAGTATTGGCATCCCGAGTCCGGCGGCCAGCGCCCTTGCGCCCGTTCAGCTTAGGGACACGGCGCGGGGAACAGGCCGCATAATGCACTGCCAGTAGTGTGTGTGTGAGTGCGGGCGCTCGCTCGCCTTTCATTTAGCAAGTACTTTTTTACAGTATTGGTATGAAACAGTATAACGTAACAACTGGACCACTTCCCAAATTAAACACAGTCGAAAAATTTGGGGGGGGGGGGGGGAGGGGGGAGGAGTATAGTGCAGCACTCAAGCGCCTTTTAAAAGCAGTTTCAAGTCTCTTCGCAGTGGAGAAGTTTACCAACAGTCCGAGCGGGTGCTGTGCTGTATTGTGGTTATTACACATGTAGTTTCTCGTATCTACATCTAAGCCTGCGATGGGGGTATTCTCTAATTTGAATAAGTCGTATTATACACTTTGTAAATAGCATCTAATAATGAAAACAATAATTTCTCTACCTGTGTTCTTTGCAATCCGTGCGACCTTGCAGGAAATAAAAATGGCGCAAATTCCTAAACTGGCTGTGTTCTTTGTAATCCGTCCGACTTTGTTGGAAATAAATGAAAAATTCAGACCAATGTTGGCAAGTTTCAAAACAATATTTGAATTTCCCGAATGAGATTTTTCACTCTGCAGTGGAGTGCGAGCTGGTATGAAACTTCCTTGTAGATTAAAAGCTGTGTGCTGGACTGAGACTCGAACTCGGTACCTTTGCCTTTCGTGCGCAAGTGCTCTACCGACTGAGCTACTCGAGCGACTCGTGAGTCCTCTTCACAGCTTCAGTTCTGGCGGTACCTTGTCTCGTACCTTCCAGACTTCACAAAAGCTCTTTGAATTTATTCTTACTGCAGACACTGAAATTATAGATTAAATTCCATACACAATGAAGCCTAACTGGTTTATAATTTTTGAAAAAAAGCTATTTTTTCTACAGAAATTCTTAAGAAGGTCCTCCTGACTAAATCTTCTAAAACAGCAATTTTTGTTACAGCAGATGTCACATTTTTCGAAAGTGTGTCAAAGCCGTCTGTAGTTGTGAGAGAATCTATTTCAATACACCGGGTGATCAAAAAGTCAGTATAAATTAGAAAACTTAATAAACCATGGATTAATGTAGATAGAGAGGTAAAAATTGACCCACATGCTTGGAAAGACATGGGGTTTCATTAGAACAAAAAAAAAAACATAATACTGCTAGACATGTAAAAGTTCTCTTGCGCGCGTCGTTTGGTGATGATCGTGTGCCCAGCCATCACTTTCGTCATGCTTGGCCTCCCAGGTCCCCAGACCTCAGTCCGTGCGATTATTGGCTTTGGGGTTACCTGAAGTCTCAAGTGTATCGTGATCGACCGACATCTCTAGGGATGCTGAAAGACAACATCCGATGCCAATGCCTCACCATAACTCCGGACATTCTTCACAGTGCTGTTCACAACATTATTCCTCGACTACAGCGATTGTTGAGGAATGATGGAGGACATATTGAGCATTTCCTTTAAAGAATATCATCTTTGCTTTGTCTTACTTTGTTATGCCAATTATTGCTATTCTGATCAGATGAAGCGCCATCTGTCGGACATTTTTTGAACGTATATATTTTTTTGTTTCAAATAGAACCCCATGTCATTCCAATCATGTGTGTCAATTTGTAACTCTCTATCTACATTATTCCGTGATTTATTCAGTTCTCAAATTTATACTGACTTTTTGATCACCCAGTATTTGTCGTCTCTTCGCCACCTTGTTGGTGAACTCCTATATTCATTCAGTTTTTCATTCCTACTTCTCAGTGTTTTTTCTAGCACACAATTAAGAAAACTAAGGATAGCTGGTCACTTTCCCACACATCTTTGCTTATTTCGAAGGACTGAGATATTTCTTCCACAAAATTACACTTAAGATGCTCTATGTGTAAGTGGTTTGCCAATTAGATTTTTGTCTGATTTACACTTTACGCCAAATTCTCGTATTGTTTTTTCTACGGTTTATCTGCCAACGGAGTCAAAGACCGTTTTCAGAAATCAAAAAATATTACTACAGTATCTTTTGAATTCAACAAATCTGTGGCGAATGACTGACTTCAGATCAAATATTTGTTCAAAACATGATCTGCGCTTCGCAAGACCAACTTTATACTCACCTAACTGGTTCAATACTGTTTCTACTGTGTTTGTTCCGGGGCTCGTATCAGATTGGATTACTAGAAGAGATAGAAAAGATGTAACGAGTAGCCTCGCATTTCGCCCTTGCTAATTTAGACTTTGCACCAATTTCTCGCATTATTCTCGCAAGCCCGAGAACGTTACTGAGATACTCAACAAATTCTAGTGGCAGGCACTACAAGAGGGGCTTTGTGCATGACAGGTTTTCTGAAGAAATTCTGAGAGTGTGCGTTCAAAGAATTACTACATGAGGGTCCTGCTCATTTTGTTTGTAGTACTGACAGTTTGCGCGTAGCGAGCGAGAGAATACGAAAATCTCACGTGTGTTTATTAAGGCCAGCTAAAACACTGTGCGTTGCATAAAAGGACAACGATAGATGCAGCTGAGTCACCCTGCACGTACTGAGTACGCTTGTGGCGAACTTTAGCAGTGCACTTACAACAGCAATGTCAATGTGTTGTGAAGCTGCAGAGGAGAAATGTCAGTGGCAAGATGCCTGTAGATAGCACTCCAAACACACTGCATGGTAGACATTCTCAAGCTGCCATGGTGCTTCTTTTAGAACACTGCGCTCCACTACACTTATTACAAGATAGTTTGTCTACAACTCTTCTTTCCAACTGCTAATAGTTTAAAGTTGCGTTGTATTTCCACCCGGTGCACCTTTCAGTAAAATAACTTTTCTTAGTACTTTCATTCCCCACCCCTAAAGGCAGAGCTAGTTGTTGGCGTAATGACGCATTGCAGAGTCAGATATTTTGCAGCCCGATAACGAGTGAGCTGGCAGCGGAGCACAGGGAGCCCCAGTCGAAAATATCTGGAGGGGGGGGGGGGATATCCAGTTCCAGAATTTGCCTTACAAACGAGGGAAACCTCCCAGAAATCTTTAATTATGACTTTGCTATAATATACCCCTACAAAAATATGAAAACCTAATGTATGTGTAGATGTGCGTGTTTATTGTGTACACGGAATAAAGTCGTTAATTGACTTGACTTGTGCAGTACAGATAAGCAGTTGGTGTTGTAGTGGAATAATCTACGTTCACATCCGCAGTCTGTGAATCATATAAACGGCATGTTGAAGGGTACATTTTATCGTAACATATTTTCTGCTGGTTCATTTCACTTGATATGTTTGATTTCGTTTCTGCTGACTATAATTCTTATGGAAAACCGAAAGTGTAGCTGCCTGCTGGGAGTTACAAGGTGAGGAGTTTTCCCGCAGTGCGACGGCTCGGAGACGGCTTGCCGTCCCTCTACCGCTGCTACCGTGACAGTATCCGAATTTGCCAGTCAAATGGCCGGTCGTTACAGAAGAGACGGCGACGCCAAGTCGGTCGCTGCAGTATCACTAGGACGAGTCCGTGGGGCCGAAATAGCCCGCCACAGACTTTCCTCCTCTTTTGCCCATTTGAATAAGCTATATCCTACTTCTTCCGCCTGCTGAAAAGAGAACGGTTTGGAGTTCCCTATTACTCAGCGTAATAACCCAGTGTACTTTTGGATAAAGCATTTCATTCAGATTTACGTTCCTCCATTACTGCCATGAGTTTCGGCCAATAATAATGCTATACCTAATTATCTGATGTCACGCGTACTAGATCCAAACTTCTTAAGTTGCTAGTCACGGTGTGGCGTGTATATCTTTCGCTCCTTGAACGATGCCTATACGTTACTATGTGACTTTTTATTAGAACAATAGTCTTCATTTAGCAGAATAGGTCGCATCTGTCGCAGCAAGATTTTCGCTAATCTAAAGCCGTAACGACTAATTAAAGTCGCTCGGGAAAAGGAGTTTGGCAAATTAGACATACTGGCAGCTGGTGGTTTTTATAAAGTCTCAGTCGTTTTTATAGGCTTGTTAGTTGTTACACGTAGTCAATAGTAGTAGAAGTTCATATTAGAGTGGACACACAATGAACCTCTAATTAGAGAGATTCGAACACGCACGGAGGCTTTCCGGCAGTCGTTCTTCCCGCGAACCATACGCGACTGGAACAGAAAAGGGAGGTAATGACAGTGGCACGTAAAGTGCGCTCCGCCACACACCGTTGGGTGGCTTGTGGAGTATAAATGTAGATGTAGATGTATCCGTATTGCATCAACATTAAGGAGTATTCTTTCGCACAGCAATATATGAAGGAGTTCAATCGCGCTATAACATGTACAGGGTGTTTCAAAAATGACCGGTATATTTGAAACGGCAATAAAAACTAAACGAGCAGCGATAGAAATACACCGTTTGTTGCAATATGCTTGGGACAACAGTACATTTTCAGGCGGACAAACTTTCGAAATTACAGTAGTTACAATTTTCAACAACAGATGGCGCTGCAAGTGATGTGAAGATATAGAAGACAACGCAGTCTGTGGGTGCGCCATTCTGTACGTCGTCTTTCTGCTGTAAGCGTGTGCTGTTCACAACGTGCAAGTGTGCTGTAGACAACATGGTTTATTCCTTAGAACAGAGGATTTTTCTGGTGTTGGAATTCCGCCGCCCAGAACACAGTGTTGTTGCAACAAGACGAAGTTTTCAACGGAGGTTTAATGTAACCAAAGGACCGAAAAGCGATACAATAAAGGATCTGTTTGAAAAATTTCAACGGACTGGGAACGTGACGGATGAACGTGCTGGAAAGGTAGGGCGACCGTGTACGGCAACCACAGAGGGCAACGCACAGCTAGTGCAGCAGGTGATCCAACAGCGGCCTCGGGTTTCCGTTCGCCGTGTTGCAGCTGCAGTCCAAATGACGCCAACGTCCACGTATCGTCTCATGCGCCAGAGTTTACACCTCTATCCATACAAAATTCATCGCGGCAACCCCTCAGCGCCGCTACCATTGCTGCACGAGAGACATTCGCTAACGATATAGTGCACAGGATTGATGACGGCGATATGCATGTGGGCAGAATTTGGTTTACTGACGAAGCTTATTTTTACCTGGACGGCTTCGTCAATAAACAGAACTGGCGCATATGGGGAACCGAAAAGCCCCATGTTGCAGTCCCATCGTCCCTGCATCCTCAAAAAGTACTGGTCTGGGCCGCCATTTCTTCCAAAGGAATCATTGGCCCATTTTTCAGATCCGAAACGATTACTGCATCACGCTATCTGGACATTCTTCGTGAATTTGTGGCGGTACAAACTGCCTTAGACGACACTGCGAACACCTCGTGGTTTATGCAAGATGGTGCCCGGCCACATCGCACGGCCGACGTCTTTAATTTCCTGAATGAATATTTCGATGATCGTGTGATTGCTTTGGGCTATCCGAAACATACAGGAGGCGGCGTGGATTGGCCTCCCTATTCGCCAGACATGAACCCCTGTGACTTCTTTCTGTGGGGACACTTGAAAGACCAGGTGTACCGCCAGAATCCAGAAACAATTGAACAGCTGAAGCAGTACATCTCATCTGCATGTGAAGCCATTCCGCCAGACACGTTGTCAAAGGTTTCGGGTAATTTCATTCAGAGACTACGCCATATTATTGCTACGCATGGTGGATATATGGAAAATATCGTACTATAGAGTTTCCCAGACCGCAGCGCCATCTGTTGTTGAAAATTGTAACTACTGTAATTTCGAAAGTTTGTCTGCCTGAAAATGTACTGTTGTCCCAAGCATATTGCAGCAAACGGTGTATTTCTATCGCTGCTCGTTTAGTTTTTATTGCCGTTTCAAATATACCGGTCATTTTTGAAACACCCTGTAAAAAGTACCGTTAACGGAATGGCATCATAAAAACACGATTTATGTCTGATTGGATATTGAGATACATACCACACTCACGGACAACTAATGTACTACCTATGGTCTTGGAGCAACCAGTTCACCCAGATGAGGGCAAAACAAGAACACCAACAGGCATCTAAAGTGTTGGATGTCCATCCACACCCACTATACACCGAGATTGGTCAAAGCTGAATGCAAGCAAGTACCTGAGGATGCATTTTACTTTGACTCTAACCAACTGAACACACATGGGCCGCCATTGAGTATTCTTGCTCAAAGGCGTACCAGATATTCTCAGCTGAGGTCAGGTAACATGAATCCTCAAGCCATGCAGTGTTCCTCAAATGACTGTCACCAAATCCAGAAATGATAAGGTGGATCAGTGTCTTTATAAAAATACGAGTCACCTACATGATGTTATAGGCAAATACATGAACAGACATGACTAGCGTTTTTTTGCCGTTCACCGGAGGGAGACGATGTCAGGCTACGAACGGCTCCATTTCATCCCATGTAAAAATTCCCCATAGGAGACTCTCTCCATTATCTCCCTGAACGGTATCTTGTCGACGAACGAATGCATCTCCTCATGCAGTTTTAGACCCACATAGATCCTACAACTGGCCATCGTGTACCACGACTCACCATTCCAAGTTTCGACCGATCATGGAGGGTTGTTGTTCCCATCCTGCACTTTTTACATTCTGTCTTACAGCGAAGAGAAATACGCGCATGTAGCCGTGGTTTCTGTAACACGTAGCGATATAATAGTTATGGATTATATCAGTGCTGACCAGTTGGTCCTGTCCAGAATAAAAATTACGTTGTCTTTACTGTAGTGCGTTTATTCCCTGTTGCAAACTAAAATAGTCGACGATTACCCCTCCCGTTACCAACATGTTGTTAACCATTCTGAGTGACCTAGGCGACGGCGATTTTCACCGAATAGCAGTGCCCACACATTACTATTGGCACAATGGAACGTGCAAAGCACAGACTTGTTCGATGCGTTTAGGTTATGATGAAATGTGCTGGTGTCTGAGTCTTGCCCTTCCTGCGATCGTACAAGATCTGAAGACGTTTCACTCACATGACGATGAAATACCTCATTCACTGTGGCCGTAGAATCACGTTCTCTTTCCACCACAAAAGCTGTTGTGTTTTGATATATAACCTTCGTAACAATCGTTCTTCCCTACGGATAATGTAAGTGAGAGAAGCTCAGATTGTCTGGCTACTGCGTGAAAGTAAGTTACATCAAATACATCATGCCCGTGTAATACACAAAAATACGAAGTACAATTTCAGGAGTTTTTTCTCCTCATAATTTTTACCGTCACATTGGAAACCTAGTGATTCACCTCCATGTGGGATGGTCTCAGAATACAATAATTCTGAAAGTTGTTGCTTAACAAGGGTCGAAAATGAATAACACCAGATACGTTACAAAGAAATGTTGAAAACTTGCAAGTATTTCAACTATCCGTTCTCGGTTAGCTAAACAGTGTCGGGTTGGCGCGTACAGGTGATGGGCTGAAGAGCCATAGTTGCCAGTGGCAAACATTTGGCACTTTCTCCACAAGCAAGCATTCCCGCTCACACCCTCGACCACTCCCGCCCCCCCCCCCCCCTCCCACCGCCTGGCAAATATTTGACATGGGGCCAGGAATATATTTGACAATTGTAGCCCCGCTCCTGGCTTACTCGCCTTGTATCCCTCCAGCCTACATTGCAGCTGCCCCCACCCCGCCTTACACACTCACACAAAGGCACACATACACACACACACACACACACACACACACACACACACACACAATTTCCCTGGGCCCGTCATGCACGTTACCATCCAGCCCGTCCGTAGTGAATACGATTTAGACCTTTAAACTTGTTTAATGATCAATGCTGACAAGAGTCGGCCGCCGTGGCCGAGCGATTCTAGGCGCTTCAGTCCGGAACCGAGCGACTGCTACGGTCGCAGATTCGAATCCTGCCTCGAGCATGGATGTGTGCGATGTCCTTAGGTTAGTTAGATTTAAGTAGTTCTAAGTTCTGGGGGACTGATGACTTCAGATGATAAGTCCCACAGTGCTCAGAGCCATTTGAACCAATGCTAACCAGGAAAAGGTGTTCGACTATACAAAATCTCGCATGATGCTTAAAATCTCAAGAAAGTAGGTGTAAGCTGCAGGGAAAGACGGGTAATATGTAATATACAGGGTGTTACAAAAAGGTACGGCCAAACTTTCAGGAAACATTCCTCACACACAAAGAAAGAAAATATGTTATGTGGACACGTGTCCGGAAACGCTTACTTTCCATGTTAGAGCTCATTTTATTACTTCTCTTCAAATCACATTAATCATGGAATGGAAACACACAGCAACAGAACGTACCAGCGTGACTTCCAACACTTTGTTACAGGAAATGTTAGCGAGGATACATGCATCCACCCTCCGTCTCATGGAATCCCTGATGCGTTGATGCAGCCCTGGGGAATGGCGTATTGTATCACATCCGTCCACAATACGAGCACGAAGAGTCTGTACATTTGGTACGGGGTTGCGTAGACAAGAGCTTTCAAATGCCCCCATAAATGAAAGTCAAGAGGGTTGAGGTCAGGAGAACGTGGAGGACATGGAATTGGTCCGCCTCTACCAATCCATCGGTCACCGAATCTGTTGTTGAGAAGCGTACGAACACTTCGACTGAAATGTGCAGGAGCTCCATCGTGCATGAACCACATGTTGTGTCGTACTTGTAAAGGCACATGTTCTAGCAGCACAGGTAGAGTATCCCGTATGAAATCATGATAACGTGCTCCATTGAGCGTAGGTGGAAGAACATGGGGCCCAATCAAGACATCACCAACAATGCCTGCCCAAACGTTCACAGAAAATCTGTGCTGATGACGTGATTGCACAATTGCGTGCGAATTCTCGTCAGCCCACACATGTTGATTGTGAAAATTTACAATTTGATCACGTTGGAATGAAGCCTCATCCGTAAAGAGAACATTTGCACTGAAATGAGGATTGACACATTGTTGGATGAACCATTCGCAGAAGTGTACCCGTGGAGGCCAATAAGCTGCTGATAGTGCCTGCACACGCTGTACATGGTACGGAAACAACTGGTTCTCCCGTAGCACTCTCCATACAGTGACGTAGTCAACGTTACCTTGTACAGCAGCAACTTCTCTGACGCTGACATTAGGGTTATCGTCAACTGCACGAAGAATTGCCTCGTCCAATGCAGGTGTCCTCGTCGTTCTAGGTCTTCCCCAGTCGCGAGCCATAGGCTGGAATGTTCCGTGCTCCCTAAGACGCCGATCAATTGCTTCGAACGTCTTCCTGTCGGGACACCTTCGTTCTGGAAATCTGTCTCGATACAAACGTACCACGCCACGGCTATTGCCCCGTGCTAATCCATACATCAAATGGGCATCTGCCAACTCCGCATTTGTAAACACTGCACTGACTGCAAAACCACGTTCGTGATGAACACTAACCTGTTGATGCTACGTACTGATGTGCTTGATGCTAGTGCTGTAGAGCAATGAGTCGCGTGTCAACACAAGCACCGAAGTCAACATTACCTTCCTTCAATTGGGCCAACTGGCGGTGAATCGAGGAAGTACAGTACATACTGACGAAACTAAAATGAGCTCTAACATGGAAATTAAGCGTTTCCGGACACATGTCCACATGACAATTTTCTTTCTTTGTGTGTGAGGAATGTTTCCTGAAAGTTTGGTCGTACCTTTTTGTAACACCCTGTATACGAGAGCCAAGAAGAAACAAGAGGAAGGGCAGACCAAGAACGACGTTCTCGGATTAGAAAGGGTGTAAGGCAGGGATGCAGTCTTTCGGCCCTGCTGTTCAGTCTGCACATCCGAAAAGCAAAGACAGAATTGAAAGGTTCAGGAGTAGGTAGGTATCAATGATAAGATTCGATGATAATGTGAAAATGAGGAAGAATTGCAGGGTCTACTGAATGAAATGAAATGAACAGTCTAATGAGCACACAGTATGGATTGAGAGTAAACCGAAGAAAGAGAAATGTGATCAGGAGTATCAGAAATGAGATTAGCGATAAATTTCACATCAAAACTGGGGCCACGAAGGGGAAGAAATGGAGTAATTCTGTTGTCTTGAAAGTAAAGTAACCCATTTAAGTCTGCAGAGTTTCGTCGCCGTAGGTATTCAGGATTAAATTATCCCGGATGTTAGGCCGCGCCATATTTATTTTAAACGATCGACGACCGAAATGATTTGATATTCAAAAAACGCGTGACGGGCGAAGTATATAGGACTAAGAAGCAGACTGTCGTAGGAAAAGAGGGCATTCCTGGCCACGAGTTGTGTAGTATTAAAAACTACTAAATTTCAGAGTATGTATATTTTGAGCACAGTATCCTATGGAAAGGAAACGGAGACCGTAGAAAAATTGGAAAAGAAGCGATTCCAAGCGTTTGAGATGTGAAGCTAGTAGAGAGGTAAGTGGAATGATAAGAAATGTGGAGGTTCTTCACAGAATCGGCAAGGAGAGAAGCTTATGGGGGACATTGGCAGGAGAAAGGGAAATGATGATAGGATACGTGTTAATAACTGTCAGGATACATGATGGCCGCCAGAGTTCGGAATATGTCCAAGCAATAACTGGGCACATTTGATGCAAATGTTATTACGAGATTAAGAGGCTGGCAAAACTCAATGGCCCGATTTATTTCGAGGGCTTTTCTCTTTTACGCTCTTCCGCATGGTGACAGTGTGTTACCGATTTATCACGATTTATACTGATGACGGCGTTGCTTTAGCGTCTCGGATGTAACCATCGTTAGGCAAATAGAGTGGGGTAGCTTCTGTGAGGCAAGTAGGCCAGGTCCTACAGAGTGTTTCGGCCCTTCATTAAACACCTGTGCGCCCGTACAAAATACTTGTGGATGGAATTGCATGGACGCAATCAGAAGTTCCTTTTGCTCGATTCGTTTCTCCTGAAGTGTGAACAAGACACACATTCCAGCCAAGAACAATAGTTTTTGACTTACAAGTCTTTATCATCAACAATAGCAGTAGTATGCACTATATCACCCCCAAGACAAATATTTAAACTTGTGGCGTCTTTTGACTGTCTGATGTCTGACTCAGGTTTCTCCAAAATCCATTTGCGATGAGAATGTAACCGGTCAAAGAAAAAACGCATACTTCTATCAAGAATGAAGACAATGTAATTTTTTCCAGGTCGCTGCTTTTTTTGTCCTACGAAAGCCAGTCGTCCTGTGCCTACATTTTATTCGCTTGTAATCCGGAGAGCTACAAAAAATTGAATCTAGAAAATCTACCTACATTTTAGTCTACGAGTTACGGGACTCTGAAACTGTGTACTGACGGTTTGCATTGCTGTAAATACCCCCTCACGTGTCGTCTACACCTCGTAGCTCGCGGCGCCATGACACTGTCCACATAAGTTTCAGAACATATATCTGTATTCTTTCTAAAGACCTGAGCCACATTACCTAGTTGGGTGTAGACTTCCGTTCTTGCCGTTCTATTTTCTTTTCACTTCGGTCGTCAGTTGTTTTGCTAACCAAATAGAGGAATCGTCTACTATCTTGTCTCACTTCTTCACCGTCACCCGATTTAAATCGTCTACACTCCATTCTCCATATTTTGTCGGTTTACATTTTATAACGTCTTTTCGAGACCTGTCCATTCCGCTCATCTGATATTCAAAGTACTTCGACGTCTCTGGCAGTATTACAAGCGATCAGTAAGAATGATATACGGTGTTCACCTTCGGACGTCACGCAGGTACTTCTTCGAGGAACTAGGCATTTTACTGCGCCGTCGAAATACATATTTTCGCTAGTTAAATTCGTCATAAATAACCCAACACAATTTGAGAAGTACACTGAGCACACACCTACAACACTAGAGGGAAAATGATCCTAATTAGCTACTGTCAAAACTGTCTGTTGCTCAGAGAGGAGTTCAATATGCAGCAACAAAATTTTTTGGGTGATTTGCCAAATACCGTAAAATATGTGACAGGTAGCGAAGCAAGTTTTAAATCTAATTTAAAATCGTTTCTCCTTGACAGCTCCTTCTATTCCACTGACGAATTTCTACTTAAAAACTAGTAGCCAGAAAAAATTAAAGGAACCTGTTTTTAAGAGTAATTGCATGAGTGAGAATAAAATGACAATGTGTTCATTAATGTTAACAGTAATCATGTGTACATACCTTGTAACCTGAGTCATTGCACATTATTCCGAGAAAAGAACCGTTCAAATCATCTATGGAACATGTGACTAACTAATTTACAATGTAATAGACAAATTCTGAAGTTTTGTTTTATTTCCCAGCTATTTCTTCTCTTTGACCCTCATTAGCTTTCCAAATGTCTCCTTTGTATCCGATGCAGCTAGCGCTATGTGCAGATTAAAGAGCATGAGAAAGAGGCTGCAACCGTATCGTACTCCCTTCATACCTACGGCTTCTCTTTCATGTACTTCGATCCTTAGAACTGTGATCTGGTTTCTATACAAATTTCATATAACATTTCGCTGCCTGTATTTTTTCCTTCATAACTTCATATTTTCTGTATAATTTAAAAAACAACAAACTGTCTCCAAAGAAATGAAATCCAACATTCAAGAGAAATGAATACAATGGCTGGCAAAAATGGTGAAGCACACAGAAAACATGTTTGGATGTGATTGTAACTTATTACAAGTAGGACCATTAGCATACGTGTAGATGATTAGAGAAAAAAATGGTTCACATGGCTCTGAGCACTATGGGACTCAACAGCTGAGGTCATCAGTCCCCTAAAACTCAGAACTACTTAAACGTACCTAACCTAAGGATATCACACACCTCCATGCCCGAGGCAGGATTCGAACCTGCGACCGAAGCGGTCGCGCGGTTCCAGACTGTAGCGCCTAGAACCGCTCGGCCACAGCGGCCGGCCGATGATTAGAGCTCCAACTCTCTGTCACAGGTAGAACGGCGACTACAGTGGGTTAGGTTCCTTCGTGTTTAGTGTTGTTACAGGGCTGTTACCGTACATAAGGGGCGTGAACAGAGTTAGATGTTGAGTGATCACTGTGAAGAACACGATGTCGCCCGCTCATGTGAGGTGGCGTTATCAGCACCTGATACACTACTGGCCATTAAAATTGCTACACCAAGAAGAAATGCAGATGATAAACGGGTATTCATTGGACAAATATATTATACTAGAACTGACATGTGATTACATTTTCACGCAATTTGGGTGCATAGATCCTGAGAAATCAGTACGCGGAACAACCACCTCTGGCCGTAATAAGGGCCTTGATACGCTTGGGCGTTGAGTCAAACAGAGCTTGGATGGCGTGTACAGGTACAGTTGCCCATGCAGCTTCAACACGATACCACAGTTCATCAAGAGTAGTGACTGGCGTATTGTGACGAGCCAGTAGCTCGGCCACCATTGACCAGACGTTTTCAATTGGTGAGAGATCAGGAGAATGTGCTGGCCAGGGCAGCAGCCGAACATTTTCTGTATCCAGAAAGGCCCGTACAGGACCTGCAACATGTGGTCGTGCATTACCCTGCTGAAATTTAGGGTTTCGCTGGGTTCGAGTGAAGGGTAGAGTCACGGGTCGTAACACATCTGAAATGTAACGTCCACTGTTCAAAGTGTCGTCAATGCGAACAAGAGGTGACCAAGACGCGTATTCAATGGCACACCACACCATCACGCCGGGTGATAGGCCAGTATGGCGATGACGAATACACGTTTCCAATGTGCGTTCACCGCTATGTCGCCAAACACGGATGCGACCATCATGATACTGTAAACAGAACCTGGATTCATCCGAAAAAATGAAGTTTTGCCATTCGTGCACCCAGGTTCGTCGTTGAGTACACCGTCGCAGGCGCTCCTGTCTGTGATGCAGCGTCAAGGGTG
The DNA here is from genome assembly GCF_021461385.2 of Schistocerca piceifrons. Lineage (NCBI taxonomy): Eukaryota > Metazoa > Arthropoda > Insecta > Orthoptera > Acrididae > Schistocerca > Schistocerca piceifrons. Next base: position 661,407,470 of record NC_060138.1, read on the forward strand.
ACCGCAGCCATGGTCTCCGAGCTGACAGTCCATGCTGCTGCAAACGTCGTCAAACTGTTCGTGCATATGGTTGTTGTCTTGCAAACGTCCCCATCTGTTGACTCAGGGATCGAGACGTGGCTGCACGATCCGTTTCAGCCATGCGGATAAGATGCCTGTCATCTCGACTGCTGGTGATACGAGGCCGTTGGGATCCAGCACGGCGTTCCATATTACCTTCCTGAACCCGCCGATTCCATATTCTGCTAACAGTCATTGGATCTTGACCAACGCGAGCAGCAATGTCGCGATACGATAAACCGCAACCGTGATAGGCTACAATCCCACCGTTATCAAAGTCAGAAACGTGATGGTACGTATTTCTCCTCCTTACACGAGGCGTCACAACAACGTTTCACCAGGCAACGCCGGTCAACTGCTGTTTGTGTATGAGAAACTGGTTGGAAACTTTCCTCGTGTCAGCACGTTGTAGGTGTCGCCACCGGCGGCAACCTTGTGTGAATGCTCTGAAAAGCTAATCATTTCCATACCACAGCATCTTCTTCCTCTCGGTTAAATTTCGCGACTGTAGCACGTCATCTTCGTAGTGTAGCAATTTTAATGGCCAGTAGTGTAGATTTTGAAAGCGACCTTATTGTAGGTGAACCTCTGGCTGTCTGGTAAAATCGTGCAACATCCACATATTTGGGGCATTTAGATGTAACAGTGGCCCAGTGCCATTCTGCATGGGAAGGCGAGGTCAAGAACACTCGTCGTCAAAGTTCCCGGCGAACGTGGCCGTCCATCGCGAGGGAGGATCACCGTATTATGCACCAAGCAGATCGTAGCCCCTCCACAACTCCGCATGTCGTACGAGCACAAGTAATGCCCTCCCTGCTACATTCTGTGTGGTCGCACGCCATTGTTTGGAGACTAGCGGCAGCAAAACTAGGGAACTGCCGTCTCATTTGCAGGCATCACAACAGAAACGGCTGTGATTGGAATTTGAAGAAAATAAACACCAACAGTCGTTATTCGACTAATTATTTTGGAGTGGTGTCGTGACTGGAAGACATGGACAGCTGATAAGTGGTGCTGCACTGCGTTCAACCCTGACTCGTGGTTGCGCACTTCCCCAGATGACAATAGTCGTCCTGTTTGGCGGCTACCTGGCGAATAGTCCCATTCTTCCGATGCTTTGGAGAGACAAAGCGGTGTTACTCCTGGTGGTACTGTGTGGGGAGTCATGGTGTATGACTTCAGGTCACGGCTTGTAGCGACTCATGAGATTCTGAAGACACAACGGGACGTCACGGACATCCTGAGTCCTCGTGCGTTATCGTTCATGCGATAGTATCGTGGGGACGTTTTTCAACAGGACAATGCCCGTCCACACATAGCATGTGTCTATGAACTGCCTCCGTTATGTTGAGGTTTTCCCGTGGCCAGCAGGATTCCCAGATCTGTCCCTGACAGAATATGTGTGATACCAGCTCAGACGTCTGCTCCGCCCCAGTGCCAAGGTGCAGGATATCAAGGGCCAGTTAACAACAGCTGTGGGCCGGTTTCTCTCAGGAGTTGATACAACGGCTTTATGAAACTCTTCACAACCGAATCCGTGCATGTACCCAGACCAGACGAGGTGCAACGTCATACTCACAAGTGGGGTCTTACCTCCAAGTTTTCTGTAACTTTTAACCGGTTTTCTAATCACCGTAATAGCATCGCATACCCTCCCAAACCCGAGAGTTGCATTTGCTTTCCACACTTTTTTCAGTGCTTCGCCTTTTTTTTCAGACAGAGTATTAGAAAAAATACTCATACCAGCTTGTCTTGAATACTATAGCTGCAGTTATGTGTACCTGGACACTATTAACAGAAATTTTAAAACAAGTGAATTTATTTATTTCACATCTGACAAGCATTTAAAACAACTTAGTTGTCACTCGGTAAATATGGAGAAAGACACGAATACCATCAGGACAAATGATCATAATTTACATCTCACCCCAATGAAAGACAACTACCAAATCCAAAATGCGAAACTAGACAGCAAACACCAACCACCTATAAAGAACCACTCACTGCTAAACTGGAAATAACTATAAAACACAAACACAAATAAAACTATTGAACTTGAACATCTCACAAACGAATTCAAAAACTTGCGAAACAAACACACAAATACTTCGACATGGTAAAAAAATGTGTATACAGTTTGTGAATTGTTGAGACAGCTAGTATGTGAAAGTAAAATGCTAACAAACATGTATTGTTACGTCAGACATCTACAGTGTGAAACACTCACTCACCCATAAGACGCCATAACTATTTGTAACCGACAGATAAGCGTTGCTGAAGCCTTCAGCCGAATACTGCGTTGATGTACCTCTCCGTGTTAGTTTTCTCTGTGTACGTACATTCTGCATCTCGCAAAACAATGTTTGCGTCGCACACTTCCTTCTATTATCAAATCAACTACTCTTTGACGTCACAGGTATGTTCTACAAGCCTATCTCTTCCTACATTTAAAGTGTGCACTAAACCTCTTATCTATAATCATCATCATCATCATCAGCCAATTCAATCATTAAATGATGTGGCCTCTTCGATCCGTGGATTCGTGTAGGCTTTCAGCAGTTTTCTCCAAGTGGGACGGTCTTTGGGAGCTCTCTGCCAGGTGTTACCAGCGACCTTCTTGATGTCTTTGTCCCATCTGTCTGGTGGTCTTCCTCTAGGCCTCCGGTGCTCTGTGCTCTCTCGGACTCCACTCCAGTAGCATCTAACTGCAAATGTGTGTGTATTTCAGCTAACTGAAGATACTCTTATAAACTGAGGTGAAATGCTTACGGAAAACTAGAAACTTAATCCATTCACACAGACGTGGTCACTAATATGGTACTGTATTACTAGTTACAGGTTCTGGAGCTCAGCAACATTAAAGATGATATGTTAATTTTGTCAGTGAAGCAATGAATCCATCGTGTTTTTTACACATCGCATGGTATAGAAAAATGTCTCCTCTGAACTTCTCCGCTACATTTTTATATCAATGATATTGTTCGTTTAATGAATCCAGAACTTTACAAGCGTCATTTTCTTCATAGTTGAGGTCCTCAACAATGTTAGAGTGATTAGTCTTTTGCTTGCATGGTTATTGGCTAAAAGAGGTAAAGAGATGTATGAAAGTTCTAAATTTAGTATTGGTATATTGGATGGCTCTGTTGGCGGCAGTGTTAATGTAAACATAATCCAATGTTAGAATTGTCTGAACTTCATACTCTCGCTAAGTTTAAATACACAAAACAACTGTAGGGTAAAACCAAATCCAATAAAGGACCAGTATCACTATAGTGGTTGGAATTTTTTTAACTAATTAAAAATAAATTATGTTTTTTTTTTCTTTGTGCAGTTTTTATCAGTTGAATGAATATGTAGGTTTAGTTTGTGATGAAAGAAAAATGGTCTCTTCTTTTTCAGTGTCATAACCCGCGTTATTGTGTTTTACAATCTTATACACTTTCCGTACAGCTGTAAGTTATGTATATACTGTTGTGGATTTGTTTCCGTTTTCATTCCGGGTTGCCTGCAAGCAGTTACGGCGTCTCTTAACATACGATAATAATCAAAACAGTAATTATTCTGTAACAGGATGTTGGAAACAGAATAATTTCAACCGTGCATGAATTGTTCAGATATTTACCGTGCAGTAGAGTCAAAACTATCTGTTTAATGACGGATTTTGAATTAGATGTGGCTCAGTGATAAATCACTAGACTTATTCGGGGAGACTGTGATTCGAATCCACGTTCGGTCATATCGAATTAGGCTGTTATTCCCTTAATCCCGTCTGGGCCTAATCCCGTCTGGGCGGCTTCTGTGAGTGTTCCTTGGAAAAAGCCGGAGCCAGTTTCCTTCCCTATCTATTTCCATTTCAGTTTGCGCTCCGTCTGTAATGACATAATCGTCGACGGGACGCCTTCTTCCCTCCGTTTGTGGGAAGCCGTCGGACGAAACGTCGTAAAATCCCGTGAAGTGCCATCAGCATCTGTTTGAGTCACTTTCAGCTCGTATACTGATGCACCTGTTGTACATAAACGCGTCTATCCCTTTATACTTGTAGATTTACGACTCGGTACATCAGCAACAAGCCAATATTCTATCCTAAGAAAGGTATATTTATTTTTATTTATTTATTTATTTAACCTGGCAAGATTAGGGCCATCAGGCCCTCTCTTACATCTAACCACGCATTCTACTTATTTTACTTCATATGTGTTAGCAGGCATGTTAAACTACATCTAGTACAAGTAAAAGTGAAATAAACAATTACAAAGGCACACTTGGAAAAATACATACATATAGAGTTTATATTCGTAGATGATAAGTACTGTTATAATTAGACATTATGAAAGAGACTGGTTTTAGATAGGAGTGCTAGCAGCAGGGAGTATGAGGGATACTGGTGGTAAAGGGAGGAGAAGAATAGAGACATGACGAAACATAATTAAGGAAATACAAAGGAAATAAAAAAGATTGCGTAGCTAAGCTATAACAAGAGTAAAAATGATAACAAAGAAAAGACTGCAGAAGGTAACCTTCAATAACAAAGTCGTACCTTCATTCCTGCGGGTCGTAACTTGCGACAAGACGGATTAACTTTCGCTTTCATCCTGCTACAGTCATGCGTAGGAGACAACTCAATAATTCATTTTAGGTTCTGAGTGAATTTGGTTGGTACCTACGTGTGCAGTCCCAGGGAAGCCAGTAAACCGTGTAGTTTGTAGGTGATTACGGGACCATAAACTGAACAATGGGGTACAGGAGCCCGACAGCTGCAAATTTGCATGTGCCAATTCAGCGGGAACACGTGACGCTCATGCGGTGTGGACAATGGACTCCCCCCTAATTAACGCACCATATCGCTGGGCACATATGTCGGTTGCAGCGGAACACGATTTCCGCGTGGGAAATCGAGCGTCATGCTAAACGTAACAATGTATGCTTCCTAGGTCGCGTTTGAAACTAACAAAAATTATATTCTAAGAATTATTGATTAGTTTTCTGTCGAGTGAATACATCGAATTTTGGCGATCCAGGTAACTGGTAGTGAGTCGTCACTCAAAACTAGGTGCCTTTGGCAGACTGAAGCAGGACTCATGCGTCTTTACTCAGCGATTGTCTGTCAACACACCAGAAATTGCACATCTCCTTCTACTTTTACCAAACCACGAAGATACTCGCTTGTAAACGCTGCTGGAGGAGCGCAGGGAGACAGTGATCTGAGGATCAGCGCATATGTGGCGCACGATTGTGTTCTCAGCAAGATTCACTTCCGCGTACTCTCCTTTGCACTGCGACCGTTAACGTGACCTTCTTTACCGTACTTAGCACTGTGGATTCATTGAACTCGAAGGATATGAAAATCCTGTCTTACTACAATAGAGAGTTAATGCCAACGTAGAAGAAACTGGATGGCGTTTATTAAAACGAAGGAAAAGAAAGAAAGAAAGCCTCGTGTGGCACATTTGCCTGTGAGACACCTAGAGCAAGTTTGGCCGCCTGATTGGAAAGGTTTTCTTTCTTCGAGTACAACGATATCTACTCTTCGCGACGTATTCAGCCTGTGTCTTTAGGGGGCAGACCAGGATTACAATCGATAAATTGACTTTAGACCTTTATTGTACACCCTTAAGATTTTTTTTAAAAAAGTAAGAAACTTGTGTCCAGAGAACTCTACATGACATCGCCGAAAGGCCTTCACGGAATGCAACGGCGGTTGGTGGAATGTATAAACCCCACAATTTTCAACATAGAACGAATTTAAAAAACTGCTTTGAAGGTGATGACACTGTCTAACGTAGTACGTGTGGATATTTAAAAAAAATGGTTTCAAACAAAATGGCGGCACTGTGAAATAAAAGTCAATTTTTATGACAGCAAAATCGTTACCAAAACGTGCACCGAAAACCGAAATTAAAATACGTTTCAAAAATCCTTTATACTACAAGGGAAAAAACGCCGACTCATAAGTTACAAAAAAGATATACTGTAATTGCATGTATATTTCGCTAGTTATAGCTCCCGCCAAGTTGAAAAACGTTGTTTTGAGAAAAACAAGTTTTTAAAGTTACAACTTGTGCTTTTTAATATTGAAAATGAATATAACTTTAATCGGCAATGCCAGCACTGAACAGTAGCCGATATCGAAACAATCTCATTTTAACGAAATTATATAGAGACACTGGCTTTCGGTTGCCAATAGAAGCGCTTTTCCGTGATTGGAATTACTTTTCGAACCTCTTCTATCCGTATAAATACGTTTGTTAGTCATTTTCAAGCACTTGCGTTTTGCTGCATATAAGAAACAAGAGAAATGACAACTTAAGCAGACGTGAGACAAGCACGTTCTTTCTGAAAGTTTAGTATAAACGAATCAAGCTACAGAGAGAGATCTTTTTGAGAATAGAATTTTGGTTGATTCTAATGCCGTCCGTAATATTATCCGAAACTCACGTGACACCTATTCCGTCGGTAAGTAATGTAGTATCATTCGCACATTGGTTCCATTCAAACATTTGGATGTTTCGGACCCCCATGCAATAAATCGCGTTTTTAATATGTTTTAACACATATGGTAAACTACATGTGAATTAATCTTATAAATAGACTATCTGTAGAACATTTTAAGCCAATAAAAAACTAGCCAAAAAAATCATTTTTTAGTCTGGTCTGCAACTTAATTGTAGCTAATGAGTGTAGGTGACTGTAGTGGATGTGTATATAGTGTGGCGTCGTGCTTGTCTAGCTAATGATGACAGAAGAAAAGGGTGAAATCTGGTGCCGATACATAGAACGTTAACACAGTAGTAAAGCACTGGAATCGCATTTAGAGATCATACAGATTTAAGTTTTCTGCGGTTTCCCTAAATCGCTTAAGCGAACTGCTGAGAAGGGTTCTTTGAAAAAGTACATAATCTATTTCCTTTGTCACCCTTCCCGAATCTGACCTTTTGTCTCGTCGCCAATGACTTTACTGTAGACGAAACGTTAAATTCTAATTTTCCTTTCTTCCTTCGAACAGCACCAAAGGGAGCGCTGACCCCAAACAGTGCCACAGGCCGTTACTCCAAGTGTCACTATTTGCTGATGCTGCGATGTAGCCTGTTGCCTATGTTGGCCCGTTCGTGTAGCTTAACACGGAGCGCTAGCTTCCGAGAAGGCAGGTGAGCCAGATCCGGATCGAATTGGTGCAGCGGATTAACGACCATTGGTCTAGTACAACGGGGAGTCTGGGTAATAAATGTTACATATTGCTTTATTGTCAACACTATACATAATAGGAAACAAAATTGCTTTTTTTCTGTCAGTTACAGTCATGAGGATACACACAAATAAGAAAACACAACCAAAACCCTAAAAAATATTTCACTATAGACACTATAGTTTCTTCTCAGTTTCATCATGCATAACACATTGCTTATGAACCAACTGGCCCTCCTCGTAATTGCTGACACTTTTGGATGCGGTTAGGCATACTCCTTACCAAATTGTCCACATCTTGTCACACTCCTCCACAGCAGACTCTATGATACCTTGTAAGGACGATTGCAAACCGCTCGTTTTAGCATGCCTCACGCATTCTCAATGTAGTTGAGATATGGAGAACGTGGAGGCAATTCCATCCGACTGATTCTCTGATCAAGGACTAGGAAGGTGGTTTGCGATGTCGTCCATCCCTCTCCAATACAGTCACCAAATGGAGCGACAATGTGTGCAATGATGTCGTCCCGATACTTCCACTGGTCACCCTTCCTTGTATTGGCATAATGTCACGTCGGCCGTTGTGGCCGACCGGTTCTAGGCGCTTCAGTCTGGAACCGCGAGACCGCTACGGTCGCAGGTTCGAAAACTGCCTCGGGCATGGATATGTGTGAGGTCATTAGGTTAGTTAGGTTTAAGTAGTTCTAAGTTCTAGGGGACTGATGACCTCAGATGTTAAGTACCATAGTGCTCAGAGCCATTTTTGAACCATAATGTCCTGCAACCATACATGATTCCACCACAAAACATAACTGAGCCCCCTTGATGATGGCAGTGGATGATACAGTTAGGGTGTAAGCGTTATCCTCATTGCTTCCACACACTAATATCAGAATTGTCAACGTGGAAACTGATACAGGTCTCATCAGAAAACATTCTTGTGTCCCACTACCGCCCTGTTCACAAAGAGTGATTTCGTGTCCATTCGACAACCGCCCCTCTCCGGACCCCATTTAGAAGAGGAGCCTTGTTGGGTCTTCCGGCAGGTAATCCCTGCTCGTGGAGCCTATTTCACATCTTTTGTGTTGACGCTTGATCGCCTGTAGCTGTTTGGAAATGCCTCTTAGACGTGTAGCATTGTGCTGAGGCTTATACGCAAATATCGGTCCTGCACATTTGCTGTTTTAAATCCGTGCCCACTACTGTGAAGTTCATCAACTGATCCTGTCGCTAGAAACTTATTCCAGATTCTGAAGATAGCACTTTGACTCACAGCGACATTCGCTGCGACATCCACCTGTCTCATTCCCTGCTCAATTATCAACCAAACGGAACCTCCAGAAGCAACACAACTCTCATAATGACACTGAACGCAAGTACTGCAATGTTTACAGATGACATGGTTGCCATAGGCTGCACAAACTGTCCCCTCACGATAGACAAATGGACTATTTCCGATAGAATTAAATTACAAACCAACCAATTTATTGATTTGATAACGTATTTCTGGATCACAGTGTTAAGCATTAAAATATTGGCAATATCCAGCATTTATTTTGAACACTGCATAATAACATACAGAATAATGGTTAACACGGTTTACAGACAGAGCATACGATTTACCCGATTTCGAGTTAACTGACTAGTGTGGCAGACGGGAATGGCATCAACCCACAATCTTAAAAATAACATAAATTTGCCAAAACGTGAAAACAGCGGACCTCGTGCGGCGGGAAAGACGGTAGGAAAGGGATCGTATACTACCTATGTTCTACCGAAGAATGTAGTTTCTGTGTAGAATTATTATTTGACGTCCCCTTTAATAACACTGCTTTAGTTACAAACAATGCAAAATATTACTCTTGCTATTCCAACTGCTGTTGATACTACTACCATCGTCACCACAGCTATTAATACTACTGTCTCTGTCTTCGTCTACCCCGACCACAATTATTTCTACTACTGTTATGATGGACAACTACAGAGAACTATTTACCGCTACCGTGTAACGTGACCACTACTACCAACTGTTCAATAGATATTCCTCACTGTCACTCTGTGGCACCAGGATCGTTCACTGCCGGTCCCATTGGCACTCCGAACACGTTGTGAAAGAACCTGAATTCTTCATCTGTTTCTATGTGGAGAGATCTGCACATATTTCTCCTGTGTTCCCTGACTGCAGGAAGTTCCCCTGGTTCTAGGTCGTGTTGCCGTATCCATTGAGAATCGTCGCAGTATGACGACGTGCGAACCCAGTGTCTTGAGTCCTCTGGATGCGTGGACCAGCACTGCTGTTCCATTCGTACAGTGAAAGCAGGCTCATTCGAAAGATGCTCTCCCAAGCTCCGAGTTGTCGGTTCGACTTCCGTTTTTAGCGTCATCCCAATGTTCCTGTTGGGGAACGAGGATCCATTTTCTTACTTTATACTATAGATCTGAACTTGGTAATAGTTATTCCTTTCCAGCTTTCTTCTGTACTTCAAGGTAAAGCGGACATATTCCCACCATCACTGGACAGTTACGGTGCCAGAAGCACCTGAAAAACTGAGGAGCACTGATCATTGTGCCACGCTTATAGTTCATGCTGATATTACCAGTAGTAGCCTACGAGTGCAGGCTGTCACAGAACAACAATCCGCAATTCCAGTTAAAACAGCCTCATTGCACGATCATACTGTTCGTATGAGATTATAATGACACCTGGCCAACCTTCTAATATTTTTATGTTTTTATGTCTACACCATTTTAAGCTTTTAACTCTACCAGATGATGACAAAAATTATCGAAACTAGTTGCAGCATTATGAAGCTTTTAGGAGCATTTGTAAGGTACGTAACAATGCAAGTGATTTTAAGAAAGCTGTGGAGTACCACCTAAAGAAGATATTACTACTGCTACTTGATATTACTATTTCTACTTGACTTCTCTCTTACCCAGTCATCACATACGAGCTCTGCAGTTGGACCAATAGTCATCACTAACGCCTAAATATCAGAGTACATTTTTTTCTGGTTGCATTGTTAAACTGAATAAGTGCGTCTCTTAACAGGTGGCCTTTCAAGAAGAATATGTAGTTCTGCGTGGTCTAAGAACTTTACTCTTTGTCACCAATCGTGCAGCACTGGATAACGTAGTTATAACCGGCTTCCAAGTTGGTTCTGCAGATAATCCTCAAGTTGATCATGGATTAATCAGAACTTTTTTGGGTCATCAATCTTCTGATTAGTTCTGTGTGTCCCGCCACGACTTCCTCTCCTGTGAAAACCTGTTATCCCTAAGTAGTACTTACATGCGGCATCCTCGACTATTTGTGGATATATTCCAGTATTTGTTTTCCCTCCGTTTTTGTCCCCTCCGGCTCCGTCTAATGCCGTGGAAGACATTCCCTGATGCCTCAACACGCATCCTATCAACTCCTTCCTTCTTCTAGACAGTGCTCTTCAAATACTCCTTTCCTCGCTGATTCTGTGGAGAACCCCTCATTTCTTATCAGTCCAATTAATTTTCAGCGTATTTTTGTAACACCATATCTCAAGCCCTTCGATTCCGTAGTTGTTTTTTTTTTTTTTTCAAATTTCCCACAGTTCCATTCAACTCAATCAGGCTACCAAAAGACAGCTTGCCACCAGATGTTGCCACGTTGTCCTCTCGTTTGAAGTATCCTCCATTCACTTTGCTTTTCTAGGACCAAAATATTGAGATCCGCTTCGATACTGTAGAGTTAGCGCCTGCAGTCCGTTACAAAAAAAAAAAAAAATTCCAGCAACTTAGCGTAGTTGCCTGTAGGACCTAGAGAAGGATTTTTGTCTTCGCCATTTTTTAAAATAATAATTTTTGTTTCTCATATTGTTGATTATATGTTTTGTTCTAAGTTTTTCATGGAAAGAAGGAACGACCGCCAGAGTTAAAATCCCGTCGACAAAGCTTGGTGATATACATTTTCCAGCTGGTACAATACTGCTAATTTGCACGCGGAAGTATGAGATAGTCTGTACATCAGACTGCTGCAGTTCCGTCTAGACGTACTGACTGGTTTCATTTTAGTTGCGCTATATCTTCATTTACTTTCCCGTCCGCCAAGAGACGCTCTAATTGACCACTTAGGTGCATTTTCCAGATTTTATTACGAAGTTCCCTATGTTCGGCATTATCAGGCTTTTAATATCCTCTAAAACAACGTGCTGATTCATGACTAATATGACTACTGCCAATTCTTAATCATACCTTCACCCTCCTTTGTAAAGCACCCAGCGTTGACCGAGAAATTTTCTTTTGGTCTGACAGTTTAAAGGGAATGCCAGAAGCATCACGACATACATGCTGTACCGAAAAGCATCTTCCAGCGATCATCTGTAGCGAGCTCTCGTGAAACTGTTGCTACAGGTTTTCTTAACTTCCCAGTCTCTTTCTTCACAGTGCAGATGATATAATAAAATATTATTGTACCTTCGACCTCTGTTTTTATTCCTTCGAGGCTCACATGAGTCTGTCCAGCTGGCAGTATTGTTTGATGCCTTACTGCTTGTGCTGTGCTTAGACCTTTTGCTTTTTTGCCTGTATTCTCATTGGTGACCACAGGGTAAGTACAGACAAAAGCATTTCTCTGTTATTTCTATGAAATACTGTGGAATGGTTTGGAATTTAATTTAGGTAAAGTCTGGTGATAAGGAACTTCACGTCATCGCCTCTCCCTTCCTTCACCATTTTCTTTTATTATTTTTCGTCAGTCTTTGAAATGGTATGATACGGCCCGCTGCTACTTCTGTGTCACTCTGTTTGTCTCAGGGTATTACGTCAGATACTTGTTTTATATATTCCTTCCCTACAATCTGTGCCCTCTACGGCTTCCTCTAGTACCATGGAAATTATACTCTGAAGTTCAAAGAAATGTCTTATAATTCCTCTGCCTTTTTCTAGCCAATGTTTTCCACATATTTCTCTGCTCGGTGGTTCTGCGGCAGACGCCCTTATTTCTTTTCAGGTCGGTTCACCTAATTTTCAACACCAGATCTCAAGCATTTAGATTCTCTGCTCTGCCTGTCGGCCAAATACAGTGGTGAAAATTTCTTCCACTACAATGCTTCCAGTCGGCTGCCGCAGAAGATCACATTAACAACCACTGCTGAGAAGGTGGATTTTAAATCATAGACGTGATCTATAATCCTTTTTTTTCACGTATTTGAAGATCCTCTATATTATTTTAATCTGTAAGTTTGGAAACTGGAGAAACGAAATTATGCAGCGGTTTAGCTGTTAATCTCAATTTGTAAATTGCGACACTAAAATGGTTTCATGATGAATTTACTGAGTTCATGATTCAAAGCGAAACAGGCGCATGTTATAAAAGTAATGCTCAATACACTCTAGCGCGTTAGATGCAAGCAGGAGGGAATTTAAATTTTGTAAGAAAAGCTTTGGTCCCTCACCACTCAGTAGTTACCTAATTTTTGCTTTCTGTTGTTTCAGGTAAGCCAACATGGGTGTTCAGCAGCATGTCCTTCTACGGCCGACAAACACAAAGGTAGCTCAGCAGTATGAGTTCACAGTAAGCTGTGCCCATTCTACGGACACCATAATTAATCGAAGTAATCTTTTAGGGACTTCGGCCATGATCAGGTAAACCATCCGCCGCCATATCCGCTGGATATACACTTCATTGATAAATTCATCAAGAGTGACAGATCCATTACCACGAGACAGATTATGCAGCACATATTTACGATGAAATCGTCTCTGTAAAGCCTCACTAAACAATTGGAAGACAGAAAAATTTTTTGCGTCATGTTATACACTTTAGAAATTAAATTAGATAAGATAGAACGTGGTTGATTTTCTTCTGCAAAGCAACTTTGTCGATTTCCGTAGTGCTTTCATGGAGTTGTCACGTGTTACGAATCAGTTCAGTCTAGAGAGCGAAAGACTGTCCATAGAACTGAGGCGTTCATGATCTGCACTTAGAAAGAAACCGCGATTTACTCGGTCAAGCAAGATACTGGCGATATTCTTTTTGTACTACAGGTGGATTATGTTCGTAGGCTTTCTCCAACATCGAGTGACATCTGCCAAAGAAGAAGTCGTTCGTCCTGCAAGGTACCTTATAAGGATGCTAGAGCTACACGCAGGTGATTTGGAGTAATTTCACAAAAGCACAAGACCACACGTTTCGTATACAACAGATCAGACGGCTGTCCATATAATACCTTCGTTTCGAAGACTGAAGTTTCTCCTGCATAGGGTCCACTTTCGATGTAACAATCAGTTCATGGCGTGTGTGAAATTATGATAAGAGTTAGACAAACATCCAATCGGATTGCAGAAAAAATATTGCTATAATTTAGTGAAACGTACGGATCACGTACTGTTATTTCTAAATGCTTATAACAGTTTCCACAACGAAACTTTGTCTCGAAACCTGCCAGAAAATCCAAAGAGATTCTGGTCGTATGTGAAGTATGTTAGTGGCAAGAAACAATCAATGCCTTCTCTGCACGATGGCAATGGATTTACTGTCGAAGACAGAGCTGCCAAAGCAGAGTTACTAAACACAGCCTTCCGAAATGCCTTCACAAAAGAAGACGAAGTAAATATTCCAGAATTCGAATCGAGAACAGCCGCCAACATGAATAACGTAGATGTAAAAATCCTCAGAGCAGTGAAGCAACTTAAATCACTTAATAAAAGCAAGTCTTCTGGTCCAGGCTGTATACCAATTAGGTTCCTTTCGGAGTATGCTGATGCATTAGCTCCATACTTTACAATCATACACAACCGTTCGCTCGACGAAAGATCCGCACCCAAAGGCTGGAAAGTTGCACAGGTCACACCAATATTCAAGAAAGGTAGTAGGAGTAATCCACTAAATTATAGGCCCTTATCGTTAACGTCGATATGCAGCAGGAATCTGGAACATATATTGTGTTCAAACATTATGAATTACCTCGAAGAAAACGGTCTATTGACATACAGTCAACATGGGTTTAGAAAACATCGTTCTTGTCAAACGCAACTAGCTCTTTATTCACATGAAGTTTTGAGTGCTATTGACAAGGGATTTCAGATCGATTCCGTATTTGTGGATTTCCGGAAGGCTTTTGACACTGTACTACATAACCGGCTTGTAGTGAAATTGCGTGCTTATGGAATATCGTCGCAGTTATGTGACTGGATTTGCGATTTCCTGTCAGAGAGGTCACAGTCCGTAGTAATTGACGGAAAGTCATCGAGTAAAAGAGAAGTGATTTCTGGCGTTCCCCAAGGTAGTGTTATAGGCCCTTTGCTGCTCCTTATCTATATAAACGATTTTGGAGACAATCTGAGCAGCCGTCTTCGGCTGTTTGCAGATGACGCTGTCGTTTATCGACTGATAAAGTCATCAGAAGTTCAAAATAAATTGCAAAACGATTTAGAAAAAATATCGGAATGGTGCGAAAAGTGGCAGTTGACCCTAAATAACGAAAAGTGTGAGGTCTTCCACATGAGTGTTAAAAGGAACTCGCTAAACTTCGGTTACACGATAAATGAGTCAAATCTAAAAGCCGTAAATTCAACTAAACACCTAGGTATTACAGTTACGAACAACTCAAATTGGAAGGAACACATAGAAAATGTTGTGGGGAACGCTAACCAAAGACTGCGTTTTATTGGCAGGACACTTAGAAAATGTAACAGACCTTCTAAGGAGACTGCCTACACTACGCTTGTACGTGCTCTTTTGGAATACTGCTGTACGGTGCGGGGTCCTTACTAGATAGGACTGACGGAGTACATCGAAAAAGTTCAAAGAACGGCCGCACTTTTTGTATTATTGCGAAATATGGGAGAGAGTATCACAGAAATAATACAGGATTTGGGTTGGACATCATTAAATGAAAGGAGTGTTTCGTTGGGAGGAAATATTCTCACGAAGTTCCAATCACCAACTTTCTCCTTCGAATGCGAAAATATTTTGTTGACACCGACCTACACAGGGAGGAATGATCACCACGATAAAATAAGGGAAATCAGAGCTCGTACGGAAAGATATAGGTGTTCATTCTTTCCGCGCGCTATACGAGATTGGAATTTGAGAGTAATGTGAAGGTGATTCGATGAACCCTCTGCCAGGCACTTAAATGTGATTTGCAGAGTATTCATGTAGATGTAGATGTAAAGTATCGGGGGCAAGTCCTTCCACCTGCAAAATTTCCTGTGTTTAGTGTAAGCCAGTGACGAGTAACAATATGTTACTTTTTGACCGATGTTTTATACAGGGTGAACGCGAACAGCAGCGACAAAATTTCTGAAATTTGCTGTGATATTTTCTGTGTATTTTGGTGTCAGGGTTTAGCAGTCTTTCTGTGATAGTTACAGAGTAATAATGTAATTATGATTATTTTCAGTTTGCTACCCCAATCACTTTCGTTTCTGTGAAAATACCTTCCCTACAGTGAAAATGCCTGTAATATGCAATCATTTTGACACGGAGAGTTCTGGTGTCTCGTAGGCTCCTTTGTAGAGAAGCAGAACTACTGTGATGTGGTTGCCGCCGCTGCGGAAACTGGTCAGTACAGAGTCGTTGTTCTGCTCCTGCATGGCATTCAGCCAAGCCATACACGAGTTGCACATCGTCCGTACTCTTGTGTATCACCGATAGCATGCAACTAACACTGTCAGAAAAACAAATCAGGGACAGAACCTAGCAGCACTGACTGCAAACTTGAGGATGAAGCGTAAAGTAAGCGTTACTGTCGTCTACAGAAAGTACCATGAGTGAACGAAACAAACGAGACACACAGTGGATACCACCGGCCTTTGGATTTTCAAATATTTTCAGTGCAACAAGGATAGAAAGACAAATGGCGGGAAAAAATCAAACAATGCAATTACTGTGCAATGAGCTACGTGACATTACAAGCCCTTTATACCAAAATACCCAGAAAACATTCCTCGTCAACTTCCGAAAATTTAGCGGTGGTGTTCAGGTTGACGCTGCATACACCTCTGTACTGTAAAGCGTCTCTAACTGACAACCAGAAGGCATTTTTCCTCGTGCAACGTAAGCAAGCGTGGAGCACGTTCCTAGCAGACGAATAAATGAATATTCCTTTTGTCTCACTTTTTTTCCGTGAATAGTTAAATTTTTCACTTGTGTTCTAATCATCAGCATCTTACAGCCACAGCTAAACGAACTGTCAGTCAAAACAAACGACAGGCTGCAACTGAACTGCAGCGAGACACGCAGACAGCAGCGAAACACTTGGAGTGCAGTCGTCACACCGCCCACGTTGTTCGACGCTATGGCCTCCATAAACAACACGACTATGCACCACAACGGCTTGACGAAGAGTGTGGATGAAAAAATCTAATAGAGCTGTATTCTGCTGTATACCACTCGAAAAAGGCGGCGTTGCCCAGTTGCTTATTTGTAGCTGTGCGTCCGCGCAGCATCTGTCTTGTGGTTAACGTTTGTGATATCATATCTCCCTGAACTATGCGTCGTACACTCATATAATTTTGTCAGTACATTCAGCGGAATATGTGGATACTATTTATTGCTAGTATAGTCAATAACAACGAAGTAATAAATTCAAACGTCGTGCACGATGCGGCAGTTTTGTTGCGCGTCTCAATGTTTATAACATTATATCTCCTGAAATATGTGTTGTACAATCAAATAATACTGTAAGTACATTCGCTTGCATGTGTCGATATTTTCTGCGACATTTATTGCGAATAGAGTTAGTAACAAACATGTAATAAATTTAAACGTCATGCATGATGTAGCAGTTTCTCACGCATCGCATTGTTTATGACGTAATATCTTCTGAACTATGTGTCGCAGAATGATATAATTTCGTATTTAGATTCAGTGGTACATGTGAAGTCTGTCGGAAAAACGAGTCACTAATGCAGTTAATAATAAAGAAGTAACAAATTATAACGTCATGCCACAGGCGGTACTTTTACTGCATTAACAGCGGAAAAGTAGTATCTGACAAAACTTTTTTCCTTTCCTCATTTTGTAGGGATTGGCAACAAGAAACAATTTCGTAAAGATTTGAAATTATGTGGAAAATCTGTTGTAAGTCTTTGAGTGCTGTCATTCTCAAAAAGTGGATACCTGTGGTCTGGAAACGCACGCTTCGCGGGCTAAGCTTATCTCTCTCTTCCCTCCCCCCCCCCCTCCTCCTTTTATAGGTAGGCTGCACACAGATTGTCGCCTGATGGTAAGGTATATGTGTACCAAGTTTGGTTGAAATCTTTCTACCGGTTTAGAAGGAGATGTGGAACGCGCGCACACACAGATACACACACACACACACACACACACACACACACACACACACACACGTAATTACATACATCCATTTTTATGTATGAGTTATGAAATGCGACGTTTCAAATCTGGAGAGAGTGTGGCGTAAAGCAAATCCACGTTTGTACGCCAACGCTTCCGAGGCTTCATGAATGACGTCATCAGCTGCCGCGGACGTACGGAATTCCCCGTTACTCGAAATAGCAATCTGACGGCTCGACTGTGTCTTGATGAGTAAGGTGATGAGCAGTACTGATTGAGCCTCGGTAGTGTCCACACACACTGTTAAAAAATGGAGGCCACTTCACCTGTTTCAGAGTTCATATAATGGTGCAGAAACTGTCCGTTCATTCGGGTCAAACACTCTCCTTCGTTGAAAATATTTGAAATTCCTATACTTGCCGAAAACTTGACACAAACCACACAACTGCTTCGTCCTTGATTACCAACTTTCGTTCTCTGATGCACTTATAAAAGCACATTCCCCCAACTTTACACATTTGGTAACTGTATCAAATAAGACCTGGAAGACGGTAGCACTTATTGAACCTTCTGCTAGTAACCACCCGACGGCGCTAGTAACAAATTTTAGTTATGATTGGTATCCCTCCATTTTATGTTGTTGCTATTAAGTGCTAGCTTCGCAAGTGTGACTTCTTCACATATCTGCAGTAACATGCAAGTAGTCTGGTATGTGTTATACAACCTTGGAAATCACGTTTACTCGTCTTTAAAACTGTGTAATTAAATTTTCAAAATTGTTAGTGGTATCGAAGTAGTCAAAACCTGAACGAGGGAAAGTAGGAGGTCTATAACAACAACCCGGAGGGCCTGTCCTGTGCCTGCCTGAGAGCAATGACATCAGCTAAATGAAAGAAACAGGAGTTTTTCCTTTGAATCCTCAAACGATTCGCAAATGTGCATTTACACTTTCAGTTTTAACGAATCAACCTATTGAAGCAAATTTCATCCTTAATGCATACGACCTTTCATTTGGCAATGCAGCAACTGGCAGTGCTCATGATGTTATTGATCTAACGTCAATGAATCCTTCGATAAGTAACATTCAGGAAACGACGTCAAAGAATAATGACGGAGAAACATCCACACTACCTAGTGCATCCATTAAAATTTTTCGAAATCTTTTATCCACAGCAAAACTATATTAAAAAATAGCACCATGTAGCAAGACTATAAAAACCAAGGGAAAAATTATTTCGAAGTTTTTGCTTGCAGGGAATGGAACAAAGAGACTGCAAACTATGTAGGACCTAGTGATACCTACAAGAGGAAAGACGCAAAAGTATCATAGCATTCCAAGATCTATCGAAAAGATCGTATTTTGTATATACGGCTGCGCATGATGTGCAAGGAATATATTGATAAAGAATGTGTGGGTCTACGTTGCAAGGGCGTTGAACCTTTTATTAGCCCTGATTGGGAGTATTCCTTCTGATGTGACGACTGAACTTTTCACTACCAGTTTAACTAGATTTTCATACTTCATTTTACATGCATTCTGCTTCCTTAAATTTTTCTGCTTGTAAATCTCAACAGACCTTTTTTTTATTCATGTGCACAGCAACTGTTGCACTAAAATGAGTCATTTGTAATACAATTACGTTGTTGTAACAATTAACAACTTTGTTAGCAATATTTATCAGACGGTGCCTTTTTTTCTACTTCTTTAATGGCATTAGCTCCAGTATACTCACTGGGCCTTATTTAGAAATCATGGTTTTAATAAGGCCCTCTTGACTAACTCTTCCGTATTTGCACAAAGTAAAATTTATGAAATTTTTAATTTCTCCTTTTTCCGTCTAACAGAGAAATGATTTGACTATCCAGTAAAGTAGATAAATGAATGTCCAAATTAAAAATAACTATGCTTCTGAACTTTAAGTGGGCCTTAATTTATACGCCAGACGGGGTGGCCGAGCAGTTCTAGGCGCTACAGTCTGGAACCACGCGACAGCTACGGTCGCAAGTTCGAATCCTGCCTCGGGCATGAATGTGTGTGACGTCCTTAGGTTAGTTACGTTTAAGTAGATCTAAGTTCTAGGGGACTGATGACCTCAGAAGTTGAGTCCCATAGTGCTCAGAACCATTTGAACCAATAATTTATACACCTACCTTAAATATTCTCCTTATTCCACTGTGATGTAACTTTAACCACCTCCCCCTCGCTGACAATTAAATCACTCAAAGATCTACCCATGATTCGAGCTGCAACAGAATACTAATATTATTTTCCATTCTCCCCTCTCCTTCGGTTTCCAAGAGCTTGGTTTTGGGTCGCCTTTCCCATCTTTTTCATTCCTTTCTAAAACCCTCTCCTTCAAAAACCTTCGTCGCCTGATTCTTTCTTTCGAAGCATTAGAGTCGTGTGCACACGAGAAGGTGGGTGGTAGGCCATTGCGCAGTAGTAAGGAACAGTGTACCATGTGAAGCCCAGACAATAACGTCATTTACTGCTTTGCCCGTAACGTACCCTGCAGGGTGCGCGTGGAACTTTAAGCGCTGATCACGTGAGTCTAGGTACGGTGAGAGTACACAGGATCTGTAGTGTTCACTATGAATGGCACAAAGCAAACACTACAAGTATTACTTTAAACAGCGACAGCAATATTTTTCAGGGATATAAATATGTATTGAGAGAGTCAGAAACAGAAAGGGTGATCCGATCTGGCGACTACCGAAGGCAATGGCTGGAGCTGAAGCGTGGGACGCACACAGAGAGCATATTGCAACGCCGCAAAGTTTTCTCCATCCTTCTCAGCGTATAACAAACCACGCGACCTTTTATTACCTGCATATAACTATAGTAAATCTCCTTTCCATTTCTACTTCATGACAATCCCAATTTGTGGACCATCAGCATCAACAGCAATGTAAAACTCCAGACGAAGAGATCAGCAAGGCTGTCATAAAAATGAGCATCTGAGCTTTTCATAGAATACAAAATCGTACCATTAATATTTTAAGAAAAAATACACCGGAAGACAAAGATGCACTCAAAGCAATTATCCAAATGGGACGGGAATCTAGATATGATGTATACGTTCAGACAAACAAACTGCACAGGTCACATCAATATTCAAGAAAGATAGTTGGAGTAATCCACTAAATTGCAGGCCCATATCGTTAACGTCTATATGCAGCAGGATCTTAGAACATATATTGTGTTCGAATATTATGAATTACCTCGAAGGAAACCGTCTATGAACACACAGTGAACATGGGTTTAGAAAACATCGTTTTTGTGAAACACAAGTAGCTCTTTATTCACATGAAGTCCTGAGTGCTATTGACAAGGGATTTCTAATCGATTCCGTATTTCTGGATTTCCGGAAGGCTTTTGACACTGTACCACACAAGCGGCTCGTAGTGAAATTGCGTGCTTGTGGAATATCGTCTCAGTTATGTGACTGGATCTGTGATTTCCTGTCAGAGAGGTCACAGTTCGTAGTAACTGACGGAAACTCATCGAGGAAAACAGAAGTGATTTCTGGCGTTCCCCAAGGTAGTGTTATAGGCCCTTTGCTGTTGCTTATCTGTATAAACGATTTTGGAGACAATCTGAGCAGCTGAAATCAGTCTAATCTAAAAGGTGTAAATTCAACTAAATACCTAGGTATTGCAGTTACGAACAACTTAAATTGGAAGGAACACATAGAAAATGTTGTGGGGAAGGCTAACCAAAGACTGCGTTTTATTGGCAGGACACTTAGAAAATATAACATACCTACTAAGGAGACATGCTACACTACGCCAGTCCCTGCTCTTTTAGAATACTGCTGCGTGGTGTGGGATCCTTACCGGATAGGACTGACGGAGTAGATCGAAAAAGTTCAAAGAACGACCGCACGCTTTGTACTATCGCGAAATATGGGAGAGAGTGTCACAGAAATGATACAAGTTTTGGGCTGCACAACATTAAAAGAAAGGCGTTTTTCGTTGCGACGGAATTTTCTCACGAAATGCCAATCACCAACTTTCTCCTCCGAACGCGAAAATATTTTGTTGACACCGACCTACATAGGAAGGAAATATCGCCACGATAAATTAAGGAAAATTAGAGCTGGTATCGAAAGATATATGTGTTCATTCTTTCCGCGTGCTATACGAGATTGGAATAATAGAGAATTGTGAAGGTGGTTCGATGAACCCTCTGCCAGGCACTTGAATGTGATTTGCAGAGTACCCATGTAGATGTAGATGTAGATTACAATTTCAGAAAAATTGGACTTAATTCAAAAGAAATAACTTCACAATTTGAGCAAGTCAGCAACGTGTTGGTCCACCTGTGTCTCTTACGCAAGGAGGTATCTGGCTTGAGACTGATTAATAAAGTTATTGGATGTTCTGCCGGAGGATATCTTGCCAAATTCTGTCCAATTGGCGCTTTAGTTCGTCAAAATCCAGAGCTGGTTGGAGGGTCCTCCCCATAATGCTCCAAACTTTCTCAGCTGGGGAGAGATTCGGATGTGTCAACCACGAAGACAAGCAGTAGAAAGTCTTTTCATGTCTGGGATGGCATTACGTTGCTGAAACGTAAGCCTAGTATGGCTTGCTGTGAAGGACAACAAAACGGAGCGTAGAATATCGTCCATGTACCGCTGTGCTGTAAGGATGCCGTCAATGACAACCGAAGGGCTGCTACTATGAAATGAAACGGCACCTCACACCATCTCTTATGGCTGTCGGGACGTATAGCGGGCGACAGCTAGGTTGGTCTTGAGGGTATTTTGTTCTGTCATTGCAACTACAAAAATGCATAAACATAATTAAATAGAATTACATGCGTACATTAAGAAAAGGAAGTTGTCGGTCAAAGACAAAGTAATGGAAAGGTTACGTTGGCCACAGTACAAAACACAAACCACAATACGTAGTTGGAAGTAAAAAAACAAACAGAATACAGTAGTGTGCATATAAGTTGAAACGTCCCCTTAGAAAAATTATAAATTACTGTGCTGGTAAACTTCTAAGTTATTTGATACAGAGACAGCTGAGTAAAACTGAACGAACTCAGGCATTTCTCTCTTTACTTATTCTGGTCATCAATAAACTGACACACAATATTTTTAGCGCAACGCCATCTGACTTTCAATAATCTCTACAAAAGAATGCCCCTGACTGACAATAACTTATACCTTTCAAGAATTACTCACCTCGGTTGTCATCTTCGTTACTCGAACTACTGCAATACAGCGAGCGCCAATACTGCCAGCTAAATAAAAGATTCTAACTACTTAAGGCACTAACTACTGATAGGCAGAGTTAGCAAATTAAAGATTTTGATAGAGAACAAACAATGTATTTACCTTAATAATGTTCAATAGTCATCATATATATCAGTTCATGATATCCAGTCTTACAAATTTCCTCTTTCTGACGGACACAGGTCCGTATCGTCCACTCTCAAAACTCTGGCATCTCTCTCCCCACATCCAACACTGCTGGCAGCTCAACTCCAACTGCGCAACGCTACACAAGCGAATATTCCAACAATGAGTCCAACCAGCCACAGACTGCACACAGCACAGTCAGTGATTTTCATACAGAGCACTACGTGGCGTTACCAACATAAAAACCTAAACAGCCTACTTACAAAGTGTGTTGTGAAAAACATAAGAAATGCATAGGGCTGCAGAACAACTAACTGTTAGACCAGAATTATCAGTGTCTAACGCAGAAAAACGACGGTATGCTAGCAGACGACATTTCCCGATATAGACGAGAAATCAACCGAAAATCACCGAAAGTACATATCAACTTACTCTTAACAAACTGTTTTTCCATCTAAAAGTAAATGAAAATGTAAATAACTTAATAACAGGCCACTGATGATGCTTTACTTCAATAAAGAGAAACGCGTCTGGTGAAAAAAATCACATATTTTTGCATAATTGTAACGACAGAACAAAATGCCCTCAAAAATTATAAAGCAACTACGGACACTATGGCCACACAAATGAAGTCAGGTTAGTATCTCACTGCTGTCCTGGGCTCCTCCAGAGACGTCTTCGGCCTGGAATCTCAGTGACTGGAGTAGAATTGTATTCAATGATGAGTCCTGCTTCGAACCAAGCCCCGATGACTGTTCGTCTCATTGTATATTCCTTTGAGTTACGTTCTGTACTATAATGGTAGTTGTTTCTCTGTATAGTCCACGTTTTATCAAGCTCTGTTACATTACAACGATATATCATGGTTAAGTTAATTTGGTCCTTATTTTTTGTGCACCTTGTATTTCAGGAGGGCACTGCAGAATGTTTTCTCAATGAGCCTGAGGGATATGAAATACTATATGTTGAAACATCCCATTTGGCACCCTTGTTTTCTTCCTATTCCCATTCATGAGGCTGGAATGTTTTTTGTGTATTTTACAGACCTTTCAGAATAGCACTTTTGGAATCGATTCTGTTTAATAGAAAACATGGGGAAAGGTGCATTGACCTAGTAGGGGCCCGAGATAGAAAGAGCTTTGAGCTGCCCTTCCGAGAAATTTTAACCACTTCTACGTAAAGCTACTGTCCACAAAGAAAGGACTGTTGCTCCGTAGCTCGAAGAAACGCAAGTGGTCATTCTGGACTGCCTGCGCAAATCCCTCCTTGATCTCACCCAATATCTTCACAATGAAATACGACACAGGTCCTGTTCGACATCAATTCGCCCAAAAATCCGTCACTAACTGTTTTTTACGCTTAATGAGGACTGTAAAAAATCCGTCAACGTTTTTTTAGTACTTGCTAGAAAGCTTTCCCCCATGATTAAACTCTGTGATCATAGCGAAAGGTACACGCTGTTGGTATTGTGGTGACGTTTTTAGAATAAACAGTAGTGGGTGTCTGGATACCTTAGGGCACGAAGTGTAAACTCGTTATTTTAAGAACCAGAGGGAAGAAATAACCCCATTAGCACTGGGCGATAGTGACAATGGAGCTGCTGGAGAGGCAATGTCTGATACCTGCAGTTGCGCTCTACCAAACCACGGTTCAATAGTTTTGGTGCAGTACATAGATGACGTAGTAAATGGTAGAGTTATCGGTAGTACAGGTAGCTTTTGTGGGGAAAGAAAAACAATTGTATGTGCGAGAGAGAAACTGGGAGCCGACGATAGGTATGCAACACACCTAATTTGCAGGTAACGTCGTTACGATGATACTCATCAAAGCTACTTGGAAAACTACCATTATCTACACTTACTTACAGTGTCCCATGGTAATTTTACAACTCTAGTGAGACCCCATAGTGTAACAACAGAGATTAGTACACTGAACTCGCTTTTGGAAGGTCAGTGATTCCCCGTGGTTCAGGTTTTCCACGGTTTCCCTAAATAACGCAAGGCAAAAGTAGGGATAGTTCCCTTGTACAGGACAGAGCCTAATTATTTCCCTATCCTCTCCCAATTCCGAGCTCGTGCTCCATCTCTAATGACCTAATCATCGACGGTATATTAAACACCAGTCTTTCTTCCTTCTTCTTCGGAATGTAACTTCTGGTGAGCGTAAAGGGAAGTGGTGTTTGCGTGTTGAAAGTTGCTACGGTATAGTAGGCCGACTTCAGTGTACCGGCCAGGTTGGGACGATGCGCCGGCGCCGGTGAGATGATGGATGCGTCTGGGCGGAGATGCGCCGGCGGCCGCTAGGTGCGCTGGCGGCGCGGCGCGGACGCTATTGATTGGCGGAGCGGGCGCCCGCATTGCGGGAGAGGGCCGCGCAGGCGCACAGATCGCCCCTCCCCGCGGCAACCTCGAGTACAGCAGCGGTGCTCTCCCCGACGTGCTCCACCTGCTCCCAGACGCTCCCCCGGCGCCATTAATTATGGCGGCTGCGCCTAATTAGAGTCAGGTGTCTGGTCTGCTGCGGTTGCTAGTTGCTAGTTGTCGGGAGAGGCAGGGAGGACGGGGGGCGTGAGGTAGTCTGTGGGCAACGCCCCCTCTCTGCCAGCTGCCCTGTTCTTGACGAGGTCAGGCACAGCGTCTGACGCTGTCACGCACACTGCGTGCATGCTATCCGAGCTTCAAAAAACTCGTTTACTCGCAGTTTGCACAATCTTGTTCTCACATCGACATCACACTTCTGACATTAGTTTCGAGCTCATTTCTCGCTTTGCCTGCCAGATACGCTATCTGTAAACGATACCCATGCTCAGTTCTGAGAGGACCTACAAAAGAAGTGGACTGTGGCTTCACTGACCAAGAGAGGTGTCACATCATTTGACGCGGCCCTCTATTACGGAAGAGCAGACGCGTTGGTCCACCCACAGATACACACTCCGTGGATTTCTAAAACGACTTCTGACATGTACTGCGACACTTTGTGCAAAATCTTAATGTCTCCGTTTCCTGAACCCTAGTGTATCTAGTTTAAAACTTCCCTTCGATTAAGCAAATGTGGCAAGGATAGCCGATATAGAATAACTTACTGATATGTAATCTTTATTTACCGGAATGTGATTCAAAGCCTGAAAGAATTGACTGTGCACCAGTGGAAGAGCCCAGACACATGCACATCTAGCACTATCTTAGATTGTCGAACGCATTTTCCAAGTCGACAGATCGTATGAACGTGTCTTAATTTTTCTTTAGTCTTGCTTCCGTTGTTAACATCAACATCAGAATTTCCTCTCTGGTGCCTTTACATTTCCTAAAGCCAAATTGATCGTCATCTAGCACATTCTCAATTTTCTTTTCTATGCTTCTGTATATTATTTTTGTCAGCAACTTGGCTGCATGAGCTGTTAAACTCATTGTGCGATAATTCTCGCACTTGAAGTCTTCGGTATTGTGTGTGGACGATATTTTTCCAAAAGTCAGGTGGAATGTCATCAGACTCACGCATCCTTCACACCAACGAGAACAGATGTTTTATAGCCACTTCCCCAAATTATTTCAGAAATTCTAATGGAATGTTATCTATCCTATCTTTCTTTTAATTTCACCGAAGATTATTTTGACTTTCGTATATGCTGAATCAGTCCTTTCGACAATCATTTCTTTTTCGATTTCTTCACATTTTTAGAGCAGCCATTTCATTTTAGCTTCCCTGCACTTCTTGTTTATTTCATTACTCAGCGACTTGTTTTTATATATTCCTTAATTTCCCTAAACATTTTTGTACTTCCTTCTTTCATCGATCAACTGAAGGATATTTTATGTTACTCATCCTTTCTTCGCAATTTCCTTCTTTGTATCTATGTTTTTCTATCCAACTTCTGTAATTGCCTCTTCAACTGTACTGCATACTGAGTTATTCCTTATTGCTGCATTTATAGCCTTAGACATCTTCAAGCGTATCTCATCATTCCTTAGTACTTCCGCATCCCACCTCTTAAACTTCGGCCTACACTTCATCACTACCACATTGTGATCTGAGTCTATATCTACTCCTGGGTACGCCTTACAATTCAGTATCTGATTTCGTAATCTCTGCCTAATGATGTAATCTAACTGAAATACTCCCGTATCACCCAGTCTTTTCGAAGTATTCCTTCTCCTCTTGAGATCCTTGAACAGAATATTCGCTACTACTAGCTGAAATTTATTACAGAAATCAGTCTTTCTCCTCTCTCATTCCTTTTACCAAGCTCATATTATCCTGGAATCTTTTCTTCCACTCCTGCCCCTCCAACTGCATTCCAGTCCTCCATGATTATTAGATTTTCATCTCCCTTTATGTACTGTTGACACAGTACGTAAAGGGAGATGAAAATCTACTAGCCATGGGGGACTAGAATGCAGTTCAATATCCTCATATGCTTTCTCTCTCTCTTCGTATTCCGCTTGTGAAGACGGCATGTATACCTGAACTATAGTCTTCGGTGTTGTTTTGCTGTCGATTCTGATAAGAACAACCCTGTCACTGAACTGTTCACACTCTCCACCCTACCTTCCTATTCACTCCCAATACTACTCCCGTTATACCATTTTCTGCTGCTGCTTGTATTATTCTGTACTCATCTGACCAGAAGTCCCTGTCTTCTTTCCACTTCAATTCACTGTTCCCTGCCATATCTAGATCGAGAATTTGCATTTCCCTTCTCAGATTTTCTAGCGTCCTTGCCACGTTCAAGCTTCTGACATACCACGCCCCGACCCGTAGAACGTTATCCTTTCGTTGGTTATTCAATTTTTTCTCATCCTCACCTCCCCCTTGGGAGTCCCCTCCCGGAGAACCGAATGGGGGACTGTTCCGGAATCTTTTGCGAATGGAGAGATCATAATGATACTTTTTCAGTTACAGCCCACATTTCCTGTGGATACAGGTCATGTGTCTTTAATGCAGTGGTTTCCATTGCCTTCGGCATACTCATGCCGTTCATCACTCCTGATTCTTCCGGCTTTAGGAGCAGTTTGCCATCCCATGGGCAAGAGAGTGCCCTGAAAGAAGACCGTTATGAAGCCAGAAACGCCAAGTCAAGCCGTTCTGTGCCTGCCACGTTTTCATTTGTGTGGAAAGTCGAGCTTGAGATGCCAATGGTCTTGTCGGAGTGGTAGCACCGTTCTCGTTAGATTATCGAAGGTAAGTGCTGACGGGTTTGGTTAGCACTTGGATGGGTGAAGGTCCGGGTCTGCCGAGCGCTGTTGGTAAACGTGGTGCACTCAGCACTTGTGAGGCCAATTGAGGAGCTATTTGTTTGAGAAGTAGCGACTCAGGCCATGAAAACTGACAACAGCACGGAGAGCAGTGTGCTGACTACATGCGCCTCCACATCCGAATCCAGTGACACCATTTCACAACTAAGTCTCACACCACAGGCCATCTCATAGTGTGTGGCGGAGGGTACGTCTGGTGTGTGGTACCATTAACTTCCTCCCTGTTTCCTCGCTCCCCCCCCCCCCCCCCCCCCTCCAGTACCACCACCCTGTTCCAGTGGCGCATGGGAAGAATGATTGTCAGTAAGCCTATGTATTGGTTCTAATTTCTCATATTTTCTTGTCGTGGTCATTACGTGAGGTGTATGTAGGAGGAAGTAATATGTTGTCCGTTTCTACGCAGAAAGTGATGTTTAGAAATTTCAATAGTAAACCTCTGCGTGATGCACAGCGCCTCTCTTGTAACGACTGCCAATGGAGTTTGTTGAGCATCCTTTTAACGCTCTCGCATCTACTAGACAATTCCGTGACGAAACGCGCCACTCTTCGTTTGATATTACAGATTTTACAGTTTAATAGTGAAGACTGAAGTAGATACTCTTAAATTTTCTGATTATTATTTTATTTGTTGCGATGATTCTATGTGACAAGTGAGGACTGTGTACCAGATCAGTATTCGAACTCAGATCCCTGTCTCTAGTGGGCAGTGTGCTACCATGCACGTTTCTTGATAAACTCAAGAGTGAACTTGTCAGGAGCTTCGATAACCGAGATAGGTTCTTTTGAGTCTCTTCAGGACGAGTGCTTCGATGATGTATTTTATAGCACTCTGCCTTTTGAAAACGGTGATCCCATTTCGAATACCGGTCTAGCACACAGTTTTAGCTCGTCACACACAATCATCTCACGTTTGTGTGTGAAACACCGGACTGTTGAACCAATACATAGGCTTACTGACAATCATTCTTCCCATGCGCCACTGGAACAGGGTGGTGGTACTGGAGGGGGGGGGGGGGGAGCGAGGAAACAGGGAGGAAGTTAATGGTACCACACACCAGACGTACCCTCCGCCACACACTATGAGATGGCCTGTGGTGTGAGACTTAGTTGTGAAATGGTGTCACTGGATTCGGATGTGGAGGCGCATGTAGTCAGCACACTGCTCTCCGTGCTGTTGTCAGTTTTCATGGCCTGAGTCGCTACTTCTCAAACAAATAGCTCCTCAATTGGCCTCACAAGTGCTGAGTGCACCACGTTTACCAACAGCGCTCGGCAGACCCGGACCTTCACCCATCCAAGTGCTAACCAAACCCGTCAGCACTTACCTTCGATAATCTAACGAGAACGGTGCTACCACTCCGACAAGACCATTGGCATCTCAAGCTCGACTTTCCACACAAATGAACACGTGGCAGGCACAGAACGGCTTGACTTGGCGTTTCTGGCTTCATAACGGTCTTCTTTCAGGGCACTCTCTTGCCCATGGGATGGGAAACTGCTCCTAAAGCCGGAGGAATCAGGAGTGATGAACGGCATGAGTACGTCGAAGGCAATGGAAACCACTGCATTAAAGACACATGACCTGTATCCACAGGAAATGTGGGCTGTAACTGAAAAAGTATCATTATGATCTCTCCATTCGCAAAAGATTCCGGAACAGTCCCCCATTCGGTTCTCCGGGAGGGGACTCCCAAGGGGGAGGTGAGGATGAGAAAAAATTGAATAACCAACGAAAGGATAACGTTCTACGGGTCGGGGCGTGGTATGTCAGAAGCATGAACGTGGCAAGGACGCTAGAAAATCTGAGAAGGGAAATGCAAAGTCTCGATCTAGATATGGCAGGGAACAGTGAATTGAAGTGGAAAGAAGACAGGGACTTCTGGTCAGATGAGTACAGAATAATACAAGCAGCAGCAGAAAATGGTATAACGGGAGTAGTATTGGGAGTGAAGAGGAAGGTAGGGTGGAGAGTGTGAACAGTTCAGTGACAGGGTTGTTCTTATCGGAATCGTCAGCAAAACAACACCGACGACTATAGTTCAGGTATACATGCCGTCTTCACAAGCGGAATACGAAGAGAGAGAGAAAGCATATGAGGATATTGAACTGCGTTCTAGTCCCTCATGGCTAGTAGATTTTCATCTCCCTTTACGTACTGTGTCAACAGTACATGAAGGGAGATGAAAATCTAATAATCATGGAGGACTGAAATGCAGTTGGAGGGGAAGGAGTGGAAGAAAAGATTTCAGGATAATATGAGCTTGGTAAAAGGAATGAGAGAGGAGAAAGACTGATTTCTGTAATAAATTTCAGCTAGCAGTAGCGAATATTCTGTTCGAGGATCTCAAGAGGAGAAGGAATACTTCGAAAAGACTGGGTGATACGGGAGTATTTCAGTTAGATTACATCATTAGGCAGATATTACGAAATCAGATACTGAATTGTAAGGCGTACCCAGGAGTAGATATAGACTCAGATCACAACGGGGTAGTGATGAAGTGTAGGCCGAAGTTTAAGAGGTGGGATGCGGAAGTACTAAGGAATGATGAGATACGCTTGAAGATGTCTAAGGCTATAAATGCAGCAATAAGGAATAACTCAGTATGCAGTACAGTTGAAGAGGCAATCACAGAAGTTGAATAGAAAAACATAGATACAAAGAAGGAAATTGCGAAGAAAGGATGATTAACATAAAATATCCTTCAGTTGATCGATGAAAGAAGGAAGCACAAAAATGTTTAGGGAAATTAAGGAATATATAAAAACAAGTCGCTGAGTAATGAAATAAACAAGAAGTGCAGGGAAGCTAAAATGAAATGGCTGGTCTAAAAATGTGAAGAAATCGAAAAAGAAATGATTGTTGAAAGGACTGATTCAGCATATACGAAAGTCAAAATAATCTTCGGTGAAATTAAAAGAAAGGGCGGTAAAATTAACACAACAAATGCATTACGCAAGAGGTATAGATAACATTCCATTAGAATTTCTGAAATAATTTGGGGAAGTGGCTACAAAACGTCTGTTCTCGTTGGTATGAAGGATGCGTGAGTCTGATGACATTCCACCTGACTTTCGGAAAAATATCGTCCACACACAATACCGAAGACTTCAAGAGTTGACAAGTGCGAGAATTATCGCACAATGAGTTTAACAGCTCATGCAGCCAAGTTGCTGACAAAAATAATATACAGAAGCATAGAAAAGAAAATTGAGAATGTGCTAGATGACGATCAATTTGGCTTTAGGAAATGTAAAGGCACTAGAGAAGAAATTCTGATGTTGATGTTAATAACGGAAGCAAGACTAAAGAAAAATTGAGACACGTTCATACGACTTGTCGACCTTGGAAAATGCGTTCGACAATCTAAGATAGTGCTAGATGTTCGAAATTCTGAGAAAAATAGGGGTAAGCTACAGGGAGGGACGGGTAACATACAATATGTACAAGAGCCAAGAGGGAGGAATAAGAGTGGACGACCAAGAACGAAGTGCTAAGAGTAAAAAGGGTGTAAGACAGGCATGTAGTCTTTCGCCCCTACTGCTCAATCTGCACATCGAAGAAGCAATGATGAAAATAAAGGAAAGGTACAGAGTCAAATTGAAATTCAAGGTGAAAAGATGTCAATGATACGACTCGCTAATGACACTGCCACCCTGACTGAAAATGTAGAAGAATTACCCGACCTGCTGAATGGAATGAATAGTCTGATGAGTACAGAATACGGACTGAGAGTAAATCGAAGAAGGACGAAAGTACTGAGAAGTAGCAGAAATGGGAATAGTGAGAAACCTAACATCAGGGTTGATGGTCACGTAGTATATGAAGTTAAGGAATTCTACTACCTAGGCAGCAAACTAACCAATGACGAACGGAGTGAGGAGGACATCAAAAGCAGACTAGCACTGTTAAAAAGGGCATTCCTGGCCAAGAGAAGTCTACTAGTACCAAACATAGGCCTTAAATTGAGGAAGAAATTTTTGAGAATGTAGGTTTGGAGCACAGCAATTTATGTGATACATGGACTGTTGGAAACCGAAACAGAAGGGATCTAAGCATTTGAGATGTGGTGCTGCAGACGAATGTTGAAAATTAGGTGGACTGATAACAAAGGAATTGGGAGGTTCTGCGCAAAATGTGAGAGGAAAGGAATGTGTGGAAAACACTGACAAGGAGAAGGGACAGGATGATAAGAAATTTGTTAAGACATCGGGGAATGATGGAGCTGTGGAGGGCAAAAACTGTAGAGGAAGACAGAGGTTTTACTTTCCTCATTGCAAGGTTTTGTTGCTCTTGATTATATTTTTGAGGGCCTTGCTTTTGCCGGTGTCGGTGTCCTGGACCAGACAACACGTGGAGTTCGTGTCCAACACGGAGGACGCCGTGGCTTACCGCCAGCCGCCGTCGGCCCGTTCTTCCTCGCAGCTAGCATTTTTCTCTCTCTCGCTCTTCTCAACCCTACAGGGGCTTTACTGATTTCATTTTTGTAAGGTTCATCTTAGTTGGTGGTTTATATCGTGCGAACTTAATACTGAAAACTAGTGCATCCTTGCCTCCTCATTTCATTATCTGTTGCCTAGTAATTCTCGATTGCAGAACATATCACAATTAAGGTGTCGAATTTGGGCTCTTCCCCGTTGCTATGACTGAGAAACTTGCCGTCCTGTTCTCCTATATGGCCATGATCGGCTTCGATTAATCAGTGTTGAAAGTGACTGCTTGATTCACACCTGCGATCGGATTAGAGTCGGATGCTTCCAAGTCCACAGAGTGTGGCACGACTTTCATTGGGTTCCATTTGTTAGCTAAAGTTGTCTATAAATGACATAAAATCATTGTAGAAGTCCTTGGACATTATCAGTAGCCGATGAAGTTGCCAGTCTTGATCGCTATTTATATTTTTATTATTCGTACTTTTATTTCTAAAAATGTACACATTTCGATCACAGCCATCATCGCAACCACAAACAAATCTCGATACACTGTACCTCGTCAG
This sequence comes from Schistocerca piceifrons, assembly GCF_021461385.2. Classification (NCBI taxonomy): domain Eukaryota; kingdom Metazoa; phylum Arthropoda; class Insecta; order Orthoptera; family Acrididae; genus Schistocerca; species Schistocerca piceifrons. The sequence goes on from NC_060138.1 coordinate 661,440,606, forward strand.
TACACATGTACACATATGCCATGACGGGACATGGTACAAGTTTATATGTGAACTGACGAAATACAGTATATCTAAATTTAAATGTGATTCTGATGATAGTTATGACAGAAATGAATTAAGGTGTATATTTTTAAAAATAAAAAAATAAACAGCGATCAAGACGGATCGGTTCGGTTCGGTTGTTTGAAGGAGGAGACCAAACAGCGGCGTCATTGGTCTCAACGGATTAGGGAAGAAAGTCAGCCGTGCCCTTCCAAAAGAACCATCTTGGCATTTGCCTGGAGCGATTTAGGGAACTCAGGAAAATCTAAATCAGGATGGCTGGACGTGGGATTGAACCGTCGTCCTCCCGAATTCGAGTCGTGCTAGCAGTGATCAAGACGGCCAATTTTATTGACTTGTGGAGTGTAACAGCATACTTGTCGGTGGCTTTTCGCAGTATGTGGGTGTGGCAACGAAATGAGCAGCTAGTGTAATTTGTTGGAAGATATGGCGTTTCTCAAAGCAGTAGATATTTTGGAGAACAGTGGTTATTAACAGAATGACTTTTCGGTCACGTGACCTGACGTGACGTGACTTAGGAGTAGAGGCTGCGGAAGTCGTTCGGCCACTTAAGTTCGCCATCACACGAGCTACAGTTCTGTGACACCGCAGTGTCTGGGCTTTGTAGGGCAGACTGCGGCAAGATGAAGAAGGGGTAGGTCAGCGGGCGGCGCACGTCCGCAGCACGTGCACACCGGTCGGCCGCCGCCACCGCCGCCGCCGCCCCTGCCGCCGCCCCCGCCAGCGCCGCCAAAATCGTTACGGCGCCTCTGGCTCTGGCCTTGTGCCAGCTGGGCCCGCAGTAGTACGGCACGGATCGTTACGGCCGGAAGCTGCCGCCTCCCGCCGCGCGGCAAACGCTTTTGGAACAAGTTGTCGCTCCTGTCATAAATGGCGCTGCGCCTCAGTTCTGAGTCTCTCACTTCTCTACTCACCCGACAGCTTCAGCAGGAATCACTTAGGGGCGGTTAACTAATTGCGCGTAAAAGGTGTGGAGTGAGGAACTGGGAGCGGAAGTTGGAAGGTTAAAAAAAAAAGTCTCATTCCCAAAAACAGAGAAACAAAAAAAATTATTTATTTGGACCGGCACTGCATTAATGAAATAAGAAGCACTAACACTTGTCGTAAAGCTTACAACAAGGAACACGTCGTCCCACACAGACACCAAATACGTTTACAACAGGATGAATGATCCATACACCCAGGAGCCAGCTCCAGCCACCAGTGCTGGATATGCGCCACGTTCGACTCTCTGGATAAGTCGTGCAGTAACTGGCCGTACAATACCATTAAAAAAAAGTCATTAAAACCTTGGTATAACACTTCTACAAAATAGACAGAGCGAATACCATCATTGACTCATAAAGCCAAGATCTATCCAAAAGCCGGCCGGAGTGGCCGAGCGGTTCTAGGCGCTTCAGTCTGGAACAGAGCCACCGCTACGGTCGCAGGTTCGAATCCTGCCTCGGGCATGGATGTGTGTGATGTCCTTAGGTTAGTTAGGTTTAAGTAGATCTAAGTTCTAGGGGACTGATGACCTCAGATGTTAAGTCCCATAGTGCTCAGAGCCATTTGAACCATGTATCCAAAAAATAACGAAACTTCAATAAATATTAATAAAACTGCAGGATCTTAACTAATGCAATCAATACGGTGGTTAACCTAGGGTGACTAATCCGCGTGAAACACCCACCGCCGGTCTCGGTGGCCGAGCGGTTCTAGGCGCTTCAGCCCGGAACCGCATGACTGCTACGGTTGCAGGTTCGAATCCTGTCTCGGTATGGATGTGTTCGATGTCCTTAGATTAGTTAGGTTTAAGTAGTTCTAAGTTCTAGGGGACTGATGACCCCCGTGTTAACTCCCATAGTGCTCAGAGCCATTTGAACTATTCTGAAACTTCCAACAAAATTAATGAGATCACAATTTTGAAAGGTAAATTCAGTTTGTTAAGATCCAAAACTACCAGAAAAATTAATTTAATAAAAAATTTGAACTGTAGCAAAAACACAAGATGAAGCTAACATTTTTTCAAGTTGCAAAACAGGGAACAGCCCTCAGTTTATCCAAGCTCATAGGACTCTACTATAAACCAGAAGCAAAGGCAGGACCAGGTACCTAAACACTATCGGAATCAGTCTTTACAACGACTGGTGAAGCTTGACAGCCCAAACAAATCTGGCCAGGATAAGTGCCAACAGGCATGGTTTTGCAGAACGTAGAAACATCGGGAGAAAATGTTTAGAAACATACTCACCAATCTTAATTCACCTGGTGATGGCAGCTGACCCATGAGATGGAGAGAGCAGCAGCAAGTTCTTTCGTCCGTCCAGCTTCTGCCTGTCACTAGCCGGTGGTCTCGGAATCGTACACATCGTAGCAGCGTAGAGTACTGTCAGCCCGTCCACTTCCACTTGCGAGTCTCCACAACTCTGACGCGTGGCCCTCAGCTGGCGGTGTCTTGCTCATCCGCTCCACTCCGAACGCAGAACAGAATGAAGCCAGCCTGCACTGTAATAGCCTCGTAACCGGATAGGTTGCGCCCTCTGGCAGAACGCAGCCTAACCCGTTGCCGGGTAACAACCGTTGATACGTAATAGTGGACAACCGCTATGGGTACGAGCCAACACGCTCAATGAATTGCATCGCGCTACCGTCTAAGGATCTCTGAATGCAGATTCGGAGGTGGGATTAGCTTTATTCTGCTGGGTGCTGTCCATATTTTAAGAGGAGCCAAGATTTACTTCTCCTCATTGTTGTGGATGAATTTCCTATCAACAGCAAGTCATCACAGATGGATTGCTAGTTTAGATGGACAACATCAACCGAAGGATTCGACCAAGGACAATGACAATTACACTGACAATGACACTGAAATGATTTGTGGCATAACGTGTCCACATAACTTCATTGTTTTTTTCGGAAAAGTGATACCAGGGACCTATGGAGAAGACATGGACAAACTGCGTTATTTTATCTCTCAATGCACATTCCGCACTAATCCTCAAATTTCCTCATTATAAATGTCCGTAGCAAATAGTAATCACAGGAGAGTAGAGAAAATGAGAGAGTATCTGTTTCCCGCCAACAGTGAGTCTTAGAATAAATAAATGTTCACGGTGTTCAAAAGACGGAATGGGACGTCCACATTGATTTGTACCCAGTTCCATTTACCCACTCCCGCCATTTTCTCCGATCATGGCCGCCATTATCAATACAGTGAGACTAGAACATGCATACTTTAAAAGGAATGTGGACAATCAGGAAATACACTGAGTGGCTCACTGTGCGTAACCTTCAATGATTTAAGTTCATTTATGCGTTATCCAGTGTGCATTTTAGTATGTGATCACTAAAAGGACATGGTACTCTAATTACTTAGGGCCGATATATATCCGCGATTAGATTTTTGAGACCACGTGATGGGTATGCAACTGTGGTTATACCCTAATATACGATGACGACCTTGACTTGCTGTCAATCCACATCGTACTTGGCCACATCTCCTACGTAGGCGAGCCTTAGATACACCAAGAATGTGTGAGGGCAATAACAAAATTTTATTCAGTGTGGGATACTGGTATTTTACGCTACTTTCAAGAGCTATAAGAAACTGGTCTTGTTAAAGGTATATTAAAAGGCTGCAATACATTTGGTTTACATTAGCATCATGATGATTGAGAAGCTTGACGAAAATTATGTATACATAGTTATTTTTGTAGCGGAACTTCAAACTTTTGTAAACAAACTATTGTAACATAACACGTACACTTCTTAGTTCTAAAACAGACGAAAAATTAGATCATTTTCTGTTGCTGAAATGAAACTCAGTATTAGAAACTAATTGGGTTGTTTTGAAAATCAGCCTTATGCAAGCACAGTTAGTTCATTTTTATATTTACCCAGATATGTTTCGACACCCATGTGTCATTTTCTGTGAGTCCAATTTTTATTTCTGTAAAGTACAATATCAAATTTATAATAATTTAACTGTTGTACGCCTAAGAATTACAATATGTGCAATTTGCTTTATTTTGTTTAGATGCTCACCTTAAAATCACATTGCTAAATGGATTCCACTATTATATAGCGGTTTTTGTGCTCTTTTCCGTCGTTTTTTTGACAGCATGTCGTCTGCCATGAAGAAAATTATTGCATATTTATGAGAAACTGTTTATGAACTGTTTACGCAGAACAGTTCTTCATAAATACGCAATAATTTTCTTTGTGGCTGGTTTCCAGACGACACACTGTCAAAAAACGACGAAAAAGAGCACAAAAACTGATGTATAATAATGCAGTTCATTAAGATGATCGTCTAAACAAAAGAAAGCAAATTGCACATATTGTAATTCTTAGGCCAACAACAGTTAAATTATTATAAATTTGATATTGTACTTTATAGAAATAAAAATTGGACCCACAGAAGATGACACATAGGTGTCGAAACATGTCTGGGTAAATATAAAAATAAACTGTGTTTGCATAAGGCTGATTTTCAAAACAACCCATTGTTTAAATCGGAAACATGGAAGAACATCAAGAGAAGCTTAATGCCTTAGTAAAATGAGTATTAGAAATTAAAGTTTACTACTCGTAAAACGTTTTTCATATGATTCAGAACTGCTGTACGTTACATACAGACTTAAAATTAGCAAACTAAAAGATTTTAAGGATTAAAGTTTCAGGTATCTACGGACTTCATATAAAAGCAAGGTATTCGCATGAGCCGTAACTTGTATATCCCTCAGTTAAAAACACCTAATACAGGTCTAAGCTGGAAAACAATAAAAAATAGTAAGTGTTCACATACTCTACTTTCTATACCAAATTCAATACTTTACGCTGGATACTGCTTCATACGTACATTCCCCACCATTGTTTTCTCCAAAAGCAATAAACCAAGTCCGGACTTATGCAAAACCTTCTAAACTGGAGAAGAATACTCTTTTTCAGACTAAATGTACACTACTAGTCTACAAAATTTTCAGATTTTCAAACAAGAAGCAGCGAGCTTACACGCCTGTCACAATACGTGTTCTCTCAAGCAAGTCTTGAACTCGACTTTTAAAATGTAGTTGTCACGGAATGAGCGACGACTGTTCTCTTTCACAATAGGTTTTAATAACGTTGAAAACGACGGTCGGTGACTGTGGTGGTTAATTTGTTGCTAGAAGTTCTGTAGTGCCTCTCTTCGCGCCATTCTGAAGTTGGTGTAATCGATGGTTGGCGGAATGCCCACCAGACGGCTCGTCAATCGCACAAAATCCATGGACCACCAGTTTCTCACGCACATTCTTCTGACAAGCGGCGTCGCCCCTGCAGTGCATATTTAACAAATGATATATAACCAAGTGCAAGAGATTACATTCAAGTATAAAGAATTCCAATCAAGAGTTACTGGAGAATAACGTATGACTATATTATAAATGCTAGGTGATGCAGAAACAGACTAAAAGATATTACCGACAATCTTATTGTTCCATATTTGGAAATATATGCAGAAATTATGTATCAGTAGTTATGAAGGATATACTTTACTGGAGGGAAGATGTAAACATGATGAAATTACTGAAAACATAGCAATCTGAAATACATTTGTAACAACATTAAGTAAATAATTACAAATGGATGATAGTGTGAGAAGAATTGAAAAATATGCGGCTTAAGTAAATTTTAAGAGAGGGAAGTTGAGTTTCATTATTTAGTGTTAAAGGATGAGTGAGTGCCAGATATTTAGCTCCATGTGCAGTCACTCATATTCCCATGATGGCAAACCGGTTAACTAAGTAAATTAATATGGGTAGAACACACATAACACTGTAAATATGAAACTGTTCTTCGAAGCAGCGACAGAAGAACCAAGATACATTCATTAGGAGTACAAAACCTAATCTACATGCAAAAAACTTATTATTAAGACATCCTTGGAATTAATACTCGCTGTTGCGCAGCTCTAAGAAACGACAACATGAAACGGGACGTTTCATGTAGCATCCGCGGTCCATGTAGAAGCGTTTGTTAACCAAGGGACATAATATCTGGCGTTCCCGAAGGAAATGTTATGGCCTTCTGCTTTTCCTGGTCTACATAAACGATTTAGGAAACAATCTGAGCAGTCCACTTAGATTGTTCTCCTTGTAATGTTATCAGATGATCAAAACCAATCGCAAAATGATTTAGACAAGAATCTGTATGGTGCGAGAACGCGGCAATGGACTTTAAATAATAAAAAGTGTGATGCCATCCACATGAGTACTAAAAGGAATCCGCTAAATTTCGGTTACACAGTAACTCATACAAATCTAAAGGCTCTCGTTTCAGCTAAATGCTTAGCGATTACAATTAGGAAAAACTTAAAGATCACACAGACAATGTTGTGGGAAAAGCAAACCAAACACAGTGATTTATTGGTAGAACACTTAAAAAAGCAACAGGTCTAGTAAAGAGTCTAGCTACACTAAGCTTCACCGGTGTCTTTTGGAATACTGCTGTGAAGTGTGGGATCCATATCACTTAGGACTGACGAAGAACATCGAAAAAGTACAAAGAAGGGCAGATCGTTTTGTACTGTCGTTCGAAATGGGGGAGAGAGTGCCAAGGATATGATACGCGATTTGGGGTAGCAATCAATAAAACATAGTTGTTTTTCGTTGGGGCAGGGCCTTGTCATGAAGTTTCAATCACCAAATTTTCTCCTCAGAGAGTAAAAATATTTTGTTGGTGCCAACCTACATAGGAAGAAATCATCATCATAATAAAATAAGAGAAGCAGAGCTAGCACGGAAAGATTAAGTGTTCGTTCTTCCCGTGCGGTGTTCGAGAGTTGAACGGTAAAAAAAGTAGCTTAGGGTGGTTGGATGAACCCTCTACCGGGCACTTAATTGTGAATTGCACAGTAATTACGTAGATGTAACTGTATATGCATAACATTGTTTAAAATGGCGCTAGAAGTGTATTTTGTATCATAAGTAAATAATCATTATCTACATGCAAAAATTATAAAACGGAAAACTGTACGATTTCCAAGAAATCACGAGAAATACATCCCAGATAAGCGGTTGAATAGGTATTGATTACCGTAATTATGAAAAATTTTAAACACACATCCGACAGCTCTCGTTGACCCATGTAGTAGACAGCAAGGGCAACTCTCAGGACTAACGTTCGCAAAGAGATATTGTTCATGAAGAATAAATTTTGCAGAGCAGCCAGTGATTCTGGTTTCGCCCGTCACCATCCCATATCAACACCTCCGTTACCTGGATTAATTGCTGTTTCTCCGCCTGGATTGCCTTACGTCACGCCACCTGCCATTACGAGGACTGTCCTGGTTATCGTTATCATGTGAGCCGTCTTGTAGCTGTTCCACAGTTCCGTCAGGTGAACTCTCCGTTCGGGTCTTTCTGTGTCTGGGAACAACCAGCAATGGATTTTTGCACTAGCACATCATCTTCAGTCAATTACAACCACACTAGCGACCCGCCCCCTGCTTCGGCCAAGCGTCGGCTAAGTGCCTACTGCCGCACGATTTGCCTGGGGTAGTGGTAAATTTTTTACGGGCCACTGCATATAATTATGCATAAAATACTGAGAACAATGTCAAATCATCGGATATCACCAGTTCTGTATAACTGAAATGGCGTAAGCAGCGCACTCCCAGAAACAGCTTAGGATGCATGAACATTATCTGTTCCAAAAGTATCTAGAGTAACGTTTCGTGCCAATCACGACATCACATCAAGACTTAATTAGTACGTTTACAATGTTATTGTCGTGGTCTTCAGTGCGAAGAACGGTTTGATGCAGATTTTTATGCTACTCTATCCTGAGCAAGTTCTTCATCTCCGAATAGCTACTGCAACCTACATCTTTCTGAATCTGTTTACTGTATTCATCGCTTGGTCTCACTCTACAATTTTTATCCCCCATACACCCCTCCAGTACCAAACTGGTGATCCCTTGATGTCTCAAAATGTTTCCTATCAACCTATCCCTTCACCTAGTCAAGTCGTGCCACAAATTTCTTTTCTCTCCAATGCTATTCAGTAGCTCCTCATTAGTTACGTGATGGACCCATCTAATCTTCAGCATTCGCCTGTAGCGCCACATTTCAAAACCTTCTATTCCCTTCTTGTCCATACCGTTTATCGTCCATGTTCCACTTCCATACATGGCTATGCTCTATACAAATACTTTCAGGAAAAACTTGCTAACACTGAAATCTATGTTCGATGTTAACAAATTTCTCTTCTTCAGAAACGCTTTCCTTACCACTGCCAGTCAACGTTCTACATCCTCCCTACTTCTGACAGCATCACTTACGTTGCTGTCCAAACAGCAAAACTCATCTACTACTTTAAGTGTCTCGTTTTCTAATTTAATTCCCTCAGCATCACCCGATTTAATTCAGCTACATATCATTATCCTCGTTTTGCATCCGTTGATGTTCATTTTATATCCTCCTTTGAAGACACTGTCCATTCAGTTCAACTGCTCTTCCAAGTCCTTCGCTCTCTCACCGAATTACAGTGTCAATGGCAAACCTCGAAGTTTCTTTTTTCTTCTCCCTGAACTTTAATTCCTACTCCAAATTTTTATTTGATTTCCTTCACTGCTTGCTTAATATGCATATTGAATAACATCGGAGAAATGCTAGAATCGTTTCTCGCGTCCTTTTCAACCACTGCTTTCTTTTCATGCCCCACGAATCTTATAATTGCCGTCTGGTTTCTGTACTAGTTGTAAATTCCCTTTCGCCCCCTGCACTTTACATCTGTATTTTACCCCTGATACTTTCAGAGTTTCAAAGACAGTATTTCATTCAACGTTGTGAAAAGCCTTCTTTGAATCTACAAATGCTACAAACGCAGTTTTGCTTTTCCTTAACCTGTGTTCTAAGAGCCTCGCGAGCTCCTACATTTCTCTGGTATCCAAACCAATCTTCTCCGAAGTTGTCTTCTCCATTCATCTACAAATAATTCGTGTTAGTATTTTTCAACCATGACATATTACACCGATAGTTCAGTAATATTCACACCAGTCAGCAACCGCATTCTTTGGAACTGGAATTATTACACTGTTTCGAAGTCTGAGGATATTAAGTACATCTCATACATCTTACACACCAGGTGCAACATTTTTGTCATGACTGGTTCTCCCAAGGATAGATGTAGCTCTCACGGACCATCGTCTATTCCCTGAACATTGTTTCGACGTAGGTCTTTCAGTGCTTTGTCAAATTCTTCTCCAGTATCGTATCTCCCATCTCATCTTCATCTATGTCCTCTTCCATCTCTATAATACTGCTTTCAATTTCACCTCCCTTTCAGCTTTTCCTTCTTTGCTTACGACTGATTTTCCATTTAAAGGTCTTCATATTCGTACATCTGCTTTCTTGTCTTTGAAGGCCTCTTTAATTTTCCTGCAGGCGATATATAGCTTTCCCCTGGTGAAATACGCTTCTAAAATCTTGCATTTGTTCTCTAGTCATTTCTGCTTAGGCATTTTGCGCTTCTTGTCGATCTCATGTTTTAGACGTTTGTATTGCCTTTCGCCTAAATTCTTTAATGATTTAAATTCAATATCTCCTGTGTTATTCAAGGATCCCTATCAACTAGGGCCTTTTTACCTATCTAATCCTCTGCTGCCTTCACTATTTCATCTCTCAAAGCTACCCATACGTCTTCTACTGAATTCCTTTCCCCTGATCTAGTCAACTGTTGTCTAATGCTACCCCTGAAACTCTCAACTACCACGGGTTCTTTCAACTTATCCAGGTCCCATCTCCTTAAATTCCCACCTTTTTGCAGTTTATTCAGTTTTAATCTACAGTTCATAACAAATAAATTGTGGTCAGAGTCCACATCTGCCCCTGGAGATGTCTTACAATTTAAAATCTGGTTCCATTGTTTCTGTCTTACCATTATACAATCAGTCTGAAACGTTCTGGTATCTTTATGTCTCGTCCATGTATACAACCTTCTCTCATGATTCTTAAGCTAAGTGTTGGTATGATTAAATTATAATCTGTGCAAAATTCTACCAAGCAGATTCCTCTTTCATTCCTTTCACCCAGTTCATATTCACCTACAATTTTTCCTCCTCTTCCTTCCCCTACTATCGTATTCCAGTCCCCCTTCACAATTAAATTTTCGTCCCCCTAATTATCTGTTGTTGTTGTTGTGGTCTTCAGTCCTGATACTGGTTTGATGCAGCTCTCCATACTACTCTATCCTGTGCAAGCGTCATCTCCCAGTACCTACTGCAATCTACATCCTTCTTAATCTACTTGGTGTATTCATCTCTTGGTCTCCCTCTACTATTTTTACCCTCCACGCTGCCCTCCAATACTAAATTTGTGATCCCTTGATGCCTCAGAACATGTCCTACCAACCGATCCCTTCTTCTAGTCAAGTTGTGCCACAAACTTCTCTTCTCCCAAATCCTATTCAACACCTCCTCATTAGTTATGTGATCTACCCATCTAATCTTCAGCATTCTTCTGTAGCACCACATTTCGGAAGCTTCTATTCTCTTCTTGTCTAAACTATTTATCGTCCATACATGGCTACACTCCATACAAATACTTTCAGAAACGACTTTCTGACACTTAAATCAATACTCGATGTTAACAAATTTCTCTTCTTCAGAAATGCTTTCCTTGCCATTGCCAGTCTACATTTTATATCCTGTCTCCTTCGACCATCATCAGTTATTTTGCTCCCCAAATAGCAAAACTCCTTTACTACTTTAAGTGTCTCATTTCCTAATCTAATACCCTCAGCATCACCCGACCTAATTCGACTACATTCCATTATCCTCGTTTTGCTTTTGTTGATGTTCATCTTATATCCTCCTTTCAAGACACTATACATTCCATTCAACTTCTCTTCCAAGTTCTTTGCTCTCTCTGACAGAATTACAATGTCATCAACGAACCTTAAAGTTTTTATTTCTTCTCCATGGATTTTAATACCTACTCCGAATTTTTCTTTTGTTTCTTCACTGCTTGCTCAATATACAGACTGAATAACATCGGGGAGAGGCTACAACCCTGTCTCACTCCCTTCCCAACCACTGCTTCCCTTTCATGCCCCTCAACCCTTATAACTGCCATTTGGTTTCTGTACAACCTTTCGCTCCCTATATTTTACCCCTGCCACCTACAGAATTTGAAAGAGAGTATTCCAGTCAACATTGTCAAAAGCTTTCTCTAAATCTACCAATGCTAGAAACGTAGGTTTACCTTTCCTTAATCTAGCTTCTAAGATAAGTCGTTGAGTCAGTATTGCCTCACGTGTTCCAATATTTCTACGGAATCCAAACTGATCTTCCCCTATGTCGGCTTCTACTAGTTTTTCCATTCGTCTGTAAAGAATTCGCGTTAGTATTTTGCAGCCGTGACTTATTAAACTGATAGTTCGGTAATTTTCACATCTGTCAACACCTGCTTTCTTTGGGATTGGAATTATTATATTCTTCTTGAAGTCTGAGGGTATTTCGCCTGTCTCATACATCTTGCTCACCAGATGGTAGAGTTTTGTCAGGACTGGTTCTCCCAAGGCCATCAGTAGTTCTAATGGAATGTTGTCTACTCCCGGAGCTTTGTTGCGACTCAGGTCTATCAGTGCTCTGTCAAACTCTTCACGCAGTATCATATCTCCCATTTCATCTTCATCTACATCCTCTTCCATTTCCATAATATTGTCCTCAAGACCATCGCACTTGTATAGACCCTCTATATACTCCTTCCACCTTTCTGCTTTCCCTTCTTTGCTTAGAACTGGGTTTCCATCTGAGCTCTTGATATTCATACAAGTGGCTCTCTTTTCTCCAGAGGTCTCTTTAATTTTCCTGTAGGCAGTACCTATCTTACCCCTAGTGAGATAAGCCTCTACATCCTTACATTTGTCCTCTAGCCATCCCTGCTTAGCCATTTTGCACTTCCTGTCGATCTCATTTTTGAGACGTTTGTATTCCTTTTTGCCTGCTTCACTTACTGCATTTTTATATTTTCTCCTTTCTTCAACTAAATTCAATATTTCTTCTGTTACCCAAGGATTTCTACTAGCCCTCATCTTTTTACCTACTTGATCCTCTGCTGCCTTCACTATTTCATTCCTCAAAGCTACCCATTCTTCTTCTACTGTATTTCTTTCACCCATTCCTGTCAATTGTTCCCTTATACTCTCCCTGAAACTCTGTACAACCTCTGGTTCTTTCAGTTTATCCAGGTCCCATCTCCTTAAATTCCCACCTTTTTGCAGTTTCTTCAGTTTTAATCTACAGTTCATAACCAATAGATTGTGGTCAGAGTCCACATCTGCCCCTGGACATGTCTTACAATTTAAAACCTGGTTCCTAAATTTCTGTCTTACCATTATATAATCTCTCTGAAACCTGTCAGTATCTCCAGGGTTCTTCCATGTATACAACCTTCTTTTATGATTCTTGAACCAAGTGTTAGCAATGATTATGTTGTGCTCTGTGCAAAATTCTACCAGGCGGCTTCCACTTTCGTTTCTTACCGCCAATCTATATTCACCTACTACGTTTCCTTCTCTCCCTTTTCCTACTGACGAATTCCAGTCACCCATGACTATTAAATTTTCGTCTCCCTTCACTATCTGATTAATTTCTTTTATTTCATCACAGATTTCTTCAATTTCTTCGTCATCTGCAGAGCTAGTTGGCATATAAACTTGTACTACTGTGGTAGGCGTGGGCTTCGTATCTATCTTGGCCACAATAATGCGTTCACTATGCTGTTTGTAGTAGCTTACCGTACTGCTATTTTTTAATTCATTATTAAGCCTACTCCTGCATTACCCCTATTTGATTTTGTATTTATAACCCTGTATTCACCTGACCAAAAGTCTTGTTCCTCCTGCCACCGAAATTCACTAATTCCCACTATATTTAACTTTAACCTATGCATTTCCCTTTTTAAATTTTCTAACCTACCTGCCCGATTAAGGGACCTGACATTCCACGTTCCGATCCGTAGGACGCCAGTTTTCATTCTCCTTATAACGACATCCTCTCGAGTAGTCCCCGCCCGGAGATCCGAATGGGGGACTATTTTACCTCCGGAATATTTTACCCAAGAGGACACCATCATCATTTAATCATACAGTAAAGCAGCATGCCCTCGGGAAAAATTACGGCTGTAGTTTCCCCTTGCTTTCAGCCGTTCGCAGTACCAGCACAGCATGGTCGTTTTGGTTAGTGTTACAAGGCCAGATCAGTCAATCATCCAGACTGTTGCTCCTGCAACTATTGAAAAGGCTGCTGCCCCTCTTCAGGAACCACACGTTTGTCTGGCCTCTCAACAGATACCCCTCCGTTGTGGTTGCACCTACGGTACGGCTATCTGTATCGCTGAGGCACGCAAGCCTCCCCACCAACGGCAAGGTCCATGGTTCATGGGGAAAGCTAATTATCTGAATAATTGCTTTTATCTCATCATACATTTCTTGCATCCCTTCATCACTTGAAGAGCTAGTCGGCATATAAACTTTTACTTCAGTGCTGGGTGTCGGCGTTGTGTCTATCTTGGCTACAATAATGCGTTCGCTATGCTGTTCATAGTAGCATACCCGTATTTCTATTTCCTTATTTATTATTAAACTTACTCCTGCATTATTCCTATTTGACTTTGTATTTATAACCCTGTATTCACCTGACCACAAGCCCTGTTCCTCCTGCCACCGAACTTCACTAATTCCCACTATATCTAACTTCGACATGTCCGGTTCCCCTTTTAAATTTTCTAACCTACCTGCGCGATTAAGGGACCTGACATTCCACGCTGCCATCCTTAGAACGCCAATTTTGCTTCTTCTGGCGACGTCCTCCTGAGTAGTCACCTTCTGGAGATGTGAACGGAGGACTGTTTCACCTCCGGATTATTTAACCGTGTAGAAGAGCTGAATGCCCTCGGGAAAATTACGGCAGTACTTTCCACTTGCTTTCAGCCGTTTTCAGTTACAGCTCAGCAAGGACGTTTTGGTTGATTTTACGAGGCCAGAACAATCCATCATCCAGACTGTTATCCCTGCAACTATTTCAAACGCTGCTGCACCTTTTCATTTGTCTGGCGTCTCAACAGATAACCCTCCGTTGTGGTTGCACCTGTTGTATGGATATCTGTATCGCTGCAGCACACAAGTCGCCCCACCAACCTTGGTCCATGGTTCATGGAGGGTGGATGTTTACAGTAAATACAAATTTCTTTTATTTGCAGCCTTCAGACTGCATTCACTTGGGCAGCCTCCAGTACATAATATGCTACAAATTTAAAGACATATACAGTCACATGTACGCACATATACGCCTATGATTCGCGTATAGTATTTATGTCTACAGCAGACGTAAATATTCCATGCGAATCATTGGTGTATGCACGTGTATGTGTGATTGGATAAGTGTTTGGATTTGTAGCATATCATTTATCGGAGGCGGTTGAATGGGTGTAGTCCAAAGGCCACAAGCAAAAGAAAATGAAACAGAAGAAAACAAACGCCCGATTTAGATGTGCAGCCCGCGACATCACTCTTTTGTAAAACTTAATACACACTAATTCATTGTTCAGGCTCATTGTTTCAATTTCTTCTCGCAGACTCTTTACGGAGGACTTCTTCGCCCTGCTACGCAAAGAATCGTGTCTGCATCTAGATTTGATTTAAGGGAAGTAGAATGCTGAAATATGGGTCATCTCCTTCGCTGTTGTAAGAACTTACTTTATGTATATTAATCACCGAAGTATTTTTTCGTAAAATGTTTCACTTTTTGCATTAAAACTTAAGAAGCCTTAGATTTAGCATGTTTTTTCGCTGTGCAGTAGTTCTGAAATGGTGGTATACAATACTTCAAAGTTAAGTAACTTACTGCTCGTTGTTTGAAAAATGTGCAATGAATTTTAAGTGAAAATTGGCGGTTGCAAATGTGAGGGAAGCAGAAACTGACACTCTGCGATTATCATAATTTTTCGAAATGCATTCCTCAACACTCTGTAGAAGTCTTTCGAAATCTTCTGTAGTCATCCTCTAGGAGTTTCTGTAGCCATCCTATCCTCTATTATTAAAGTGTCAAGGAAATCGTGACACGTCTGTTTCTTTCTTTAGGAAGGTAGCGAAACTGTCAACGTTTATGAGCAATGGTGCTACTTCTCGGTTGGCGCACTCAAGGCTATACAACGTGCGCACGAAATGTAGATTTATTTCAAAGTATTCACACAAATAATATCTTAATACACTAAGTCGCGTCCACAGTGACAGCACCGCGCCGAACATATCCCTCATGATTGTCGGTACAGCAAATGGAGAGTATTCGTGCGCACTGCCAGGGAGTGAAAACACCAAGCAGTTGGCGGTTAAAAATAAATTTCGTGTAATTTCGGTGAGTGAAGAGGCGAATTTACGTCTAACTTCGGTAAAGGAACATGAACTTTTGAACTAACCGTATCAACAAAATGGTGATACATGCTCGAAGTTCAGCATTAAGGCAAACAGTGACGGGGAGAAATTGAGCATGCCATCTTTTGGACGTAGTAATGGGACGAATGAAAAAGACAATATCAACAAAAACGTACAACAGTGCAAACGCGAAAGTGGTGTATTGTTTTTAACGGGCAGTCACGGCAAAAACGTGACGACACTTGAAAACAAAATATACGACGCAACAGGTGTTGTGAAGCCAGGAGCAACAACGAAAAACATTATTGGTGTCGACTTACACAGTAAAATGTCCGGAAAAATGACTGTGTCATGTGTGTAGCGGGTGCAAATGATATTGCAAAAAACGAAGCAAATAACTGCGTAATGGAACAAAAAAAGTTCCTGGATTGCAATAAACAACGAAATACAATAGTTGCAACTTCATCACACAGATATGATCTAACGTACCATTCGTGGGTCAACAAATAAATTCGAAAAATTAACATTAAAATAAAACAAATGTGTTCTTTGTTTGGAAAATGTAGCGTCCTTGATATAAGCAAATACGACAGATGCCAGCATACCAAACACGGAATGCATTTAAATTACGAAGGAAAAAACTTTGTGTGTAAAATGATACATGAAATCATTGCAGACAGAGAGAGAGAGAGAACGAACAGCAAAATTGCATGTACGGTTATGGGACCAGTTTCAGCAGCAGGAGAAGCAGTATAGCAGCAGAATCATCAGTGGCAGGACCAACAGCTGAAACTGCAACACATGCAGCAGAAACTGTTGCCAGTCATACACGCAACAGAAAGCAAACTCAGCGTTTTTTATGGTGATTAACACGAGAGAAAAGTATTCCAAGTTGCGTCAAACATCTCTCTCGTGTTTTCAATATGAGTCTTCCACACCTCGAGCAATACTATTAACTAGTGTACTCGAAAAAGCCGCTCCTAGCAAACATCATGCAAATCCAGGGGTGAGCCAAAATCAAACGTTGTCTTTATTCCACCAAAATGTATGTAGTCTCAAGAATAAAATAGACCGGTTGCTAATAAATTTAAAAGACGAGTGTCAAAGTGAGCCTGATATACTGTGTTTCACAGAACATCATGTTATGAGTGGAATAAGCATGCTACAAATTGAGAACTTTAGTTTAGCTGCACATTACTGCAAGTCTATTATGAGAAAAGGTGGAGTTGCAATATTTGTAAAAACTAATTTAGTGTATAAATCTCTAGATTTAAGCAAATACTGTAATGAACAGCGTTTTGAGGTATGTGGCATCGAGTTAACAACAGACACTGCAACAGTTATTGTACTGGCTATTTAAATGGCAGCTGCTGGAAATCTGAATGTGTTTCTGAGACATATAGAATCACTTCTGTCCCGCCTATGTAAGGAAACTAAATCAACCATTGTTATGGATGACTTTTTAAAATTAGAAACAAAACGGACTTTGAACACCTGACGCACTCTTACAACTTAGTACCAATGGTGGACACTCCAAGTAGAGTAACAGCCGATTCTTGCATTTTAATAGCTAATGTATTTGTAGATAAGGGTATTTACAATAATTTAACTGTGAAAAGTGTTATAAATGGCCTCTCTGATCGTGAAGGGCAATTCCTCACTCTAAACCAAATAAATGTACAAAGGAAAGAAAATCTCATTTGGAAAAATTTTAGGATTATAAACGAACACACCACTGGAAGCTTTAATAAGCAATTACAGCTAGTGGACTGGTCTCTTATGTATGCTGCAATTGATGTTAACTCAAAATTTAATATAGTTATCAATGAAGTTAGAAGTCTTTTTGAAGAAAGCTTTCCAATAATTTCAGAGAGGGAAAACCAATTAAAATCTGTAAACAAGCCTTGAATTACTAAAGGCATCAAAATTTCTTGTAAAACAAGAGGAGAAATATATGCAGCAGCCAAGACAACAAATGACCCCACTAGGAGTATGCACTATAAACTCTACAGTCAAGTTCTGAATAAGACCATACAAGCAGTAAAGAACATGTTCTTGAAGGCAGAAATTTATTACTCGAGCAATAAAGTAAAAACTATTTGGAATTTTCTATAGAAGGAAACAAGGGAAAATGCAGTTTGTAGTGAAAATACCCAAATAAAAAGTGAGGGTCATCTTGTTAGCAATCTAAAAATAGTTGCAGACACATGAAACAAACTTTTTTGACAGCAACAGAAAAAATAGTTTTACAAGGCTCCATGACCCAAGCCATCAATGTTTTGAAAGCCAGAGGAACTAGCTCAGTACAACACATGAAGGTGAGTCACTGTTCAAGAAATTGAAAAAGTTATTAAATCCCTGAAAAGTAAAAACTCTACTGGAATTGACAATATTTCTAAAAAATTATTGAAATACTGCTGCAGCCATGTAAGTAAAGTCCTTTGTCACTTTTTTGATGCATCGCTTAAGCTAGGAATAGTTCCTGAGAGGCTTGAAGTACGCTGTTGTAAAACCATTGTATAAGAAGGGAGATAAGATGGATGGTGCTAACTATCGGCCAGTATCACTACCGGCAAGTTTTTCAAAGGCTTTACAGAAACTAATGCATACCAGGACAGTTAAGCATCTCAGGGATCAAAATATCCTCATCGAAAGTCAATTTGGATTTCAGAAAGGTTTGACAACAGAAGTTGCAGTATTTGCCTCTCCTGGCAAAGTCTTGGAATCTATCAAGAAAAAACTGAAGGTATTTGGGATTTTTTGTGACCTAACAAAAGCGTTTGACTGTGTCAGTCACCAGATTCTTTTACAAAAAGCTGCACATCTCGTTATAAGTGGTTCATCAGGGAAATGGCTTGACTCGTACCTGTCAAATAGGAAACAGAAGGTTGTATTGGATAGTCAAAATGGTTTCCCATTATCTTCAGAATCGGGTACCATCACATGCGGAGAGCGCCAAGGCTCAGTTCTGGGCCCCTTCTTTTTATTATCTTCATAAATGATCTCCCTCTCTGCACAGAATATTGTAGATTTTTGCTGCTGACACTACACTACTTATTGATAATTCAGTAGGTAAACTTGAAGAAACAGCAAATATTTTTTTAAGTGAAACAGTGAACTGGTTTAACATAAATGGATTTTCTTTAAATTACACTAAAACAAACTACGTTCAGTCCCACACAACATTCAAAGATGAAGAAATAGTATTAAAAATAAGTGAGCAGGTGATAACCAGGATGGATACCTCAAAACACCTAGTCTTACATATCGACAGCAAACTGAACTGGTCAAACTACATCCTGGATCTAAGCAAAAGATTGAGTTCAGCAACTTACGCATTATCCTTTGTTCCTTATAGAGGTATGGAAACCATGAAGCCAGCCTATTATGGTTATTTTCGCACCATTATAGCATATGGAATTATATTTTGGGGAAATCAGCCACTGGCTAAAAAGTACCGTGTGCACAAAAAAGAGCCATATGGATCACGTGTGGAGTCCATCCTCGAGCCACATGCAGGAATCTTTTTAAGAAACTTTTGGAATCCTTACATCCACTGTGCAATGTACACTCCTGGAAATTGAAATAAGAACACCGTGAATTCATTGTCCCAGGAAGGGGAAACTTTATTGACACATTCCTGGGGTCAGATACATCACATGATCACACTGACAGAACCACAGGCACATAGACACAGGCAACAGAGCATGCACAATGTCGGCACTAGTACAGTGTATATCCACCTTTCGCAGCAATGCAGGCTGCTATTCTCCCATGGAGACGATCGTAGAGATGCTGGATGTAGTCCTGTGGAACGGCTTGCCATGCCATTTCCACCTGGCGCCTCAGTTGGACCAGCGTTCGTGCTGGACGTGCAGACCGCGTGAGACGACGCTTCATCCAGTCCCAAACATGCTCAATGGGGGACAGATCCGGAGATCTTGCTGGCCAGGGTAGTTGACTTACACCTTCTAGAGCACGTTGGGTGGCACGGGATACATGCGGACGTGCATTGTCCTGTTGGAACAGCAAGTTCCCTTGCCGGTCTAGGAATGGTAGAACGATGGGTTCGATGACGGTTTGGATGTACCGTGCACTATTCAGTGTCCCCTCGACGATCACCAGTGGTGTACGGCCAGTGTAGGAGATCGCTCCCCACACCATGATGCCGGGTGTTGGCCCTGTGTGCCTCGGTCGTATGCAGTCCTGACTGTGGCGCTCACCTGCACGGCGCCAAACACGCATACGACCATCATTGGCACCAAGGCAGAAGCGACTCTCATCGCTGAAGACGACACGTCTCCATTCGTCCCTCCATTCACGCCTGTTGCGACACCACTGGAGGCGGGCTGCACGATGTTGGGGCGTGAGCGGAAGACGGCCTAACGGCGTGCGGGACCGTAGCCCAGCTTCATGGAGACGGTTGCGAATGGTCCTCGCCGATACCCCAGGAGCAACAGTGTCCCTAATTTGCTGGGAAGTGGCGGTGCGGTCCCCTACGGCACTGCGTAGGATCCTACGGTCTTGGCGTGCATCCGTGCGTCGCTGCGGTCCGGTCCCAGGTCGACGGGCACGTGCACCTTCCGCCGACCACTGGCGACAACATCGATGTACTGTGGAGACCTCACGCCCCACGTGTTGAGCAATTCGGCGGTACGTCCACCCGGCCTCCCGCATGCCCACTATACGCCCTCGCTCAAAGTCCGTCAACTGCACATACGGTTCACGTCCACGCTGTCGCGGCATGCTACCAGTGTTAAAGACTGCGATGGAGCTCCGTATGCCACGGCAAACTGGCTGACACTGACAGCGGCGGTGCACAAACGCTGCGCAGCTAGTGCCATTCGACGGCCAACACCGCGGTTCCTGGTGTGTCCGCTGTGCCGTGCGTGTGATCATTGCTTGTGCAACCCTCTCGCAGTGTCCGGAGCAAGTATGGTGGGTCTGACACACCGGTGTCAATGTGTTCTTTTTTCCATTTCCAGGAGTGTATATTCTCTCCCTTCAAGAATTAAGTGTTTGGTAGAAGATGAGCTGTTCTTTAAAAAAAACTTGTAGGCTGTTCCTATTTCAAGGGTCATTTTATACGATAGAAGAGTTCGTGAATTACGGTGTTTAGCATTTCTTGTATTGTTAACTGCAAATATATGCCCAAATCTTTACATGTAATCCTGGCTATTCTTTATGATAAACATACATTTTGTAATATTTATTCTCTGTAACACTTATTATTTTGTAACATTTATTTATCTCTCAAAACTGATCTTCAGTAATAGAACCTAAGTTACTGTTTACTGTAATATGAAATCATTTTGTTTTGTTTTTATGTGCTACCTTAGATATGTGGCATGTTTCATATCCTGTCATATTGTCACAAGATGGATCACCGGAACAAGAAATAAATAAATAAAATTAATAAGGTACTGCATTTGGGCAGTGGCTACATCGCACTGAGATGAGTCCAGGGAATTATGCTGTTCACCGCCAGATGGCAATGGCATCGTTTTCACAGCGACGGTTGACAAATTTATCGTAATTCAGCCAAATCATCGAAATATTAGCTGAGTACTTGGCGTTGCCCAGGTATGCAGTTATTCCCATCTTCTATTAGTCCATCTCCTCCTTCACGCTTTCTATTTCCATCCAAGTGTTATGTGCTGTTCAGCAAACGACATTTCACACTCCTTGAGTAAAGGGGAAGATGATCGTGACAGAATAATATTAAGTAGGGACTAAGTCGCGGGACATTTACCGTGCGCGGGTGTTTGTTTTCGTAGGTGTAGGCATTAAACGGGAGGTGTGGAATACGAGAAAACGGCTTCACTTGCTGGGAGAGGGGCGTTTTACGTTTTGGCGGTTGCTTGATCGTCAAGGAGCAACCAAACTCTCCAATGAATGAAAACGAAAGAGATGATGGTTTTGTGACAAATAAAGTGTATTCTAATCTGGAATGTCATGTTGAGCTTTTGAGGTGTATGTCGAGGTGTGGAATACGAGGAAACGGCTTCACATGCTGGGAGAGGGAAGTTGTGTTCAACTCTAATTCTTGAGTCACTGTAATGATCTGTACAAACATTTAAGGAAATATATGTTTGTACATCAAAAGTAATGGCCATTCTTTTTCGTGATATGAATAGAAGTTATCTTGTTTTGCTCCAATAACAGCTCCAGAACGTGAAAAAGTCAAACCCTTTCACTTGGATGCCTGTCGTTACTAGAAAAATGGCGCAAAGGCTGCAAGATGGTGTAAAGGTTTATTACAACAAATATCTGACGAAATGAGTTCAAATATTGAGGAACTATGTGACAAAGCAGAGTCTAAAAGTAACGAACTGCCTGTCAAGGTAGAAAATACGAAAGAAGAACTAAAATTTGAGACAAAAGAAGATGTTAAACAGGAAACTGAAGCTAAATTAACTAACATTGCAAATACTTTGACCCTGTTGCCTCAGGAGCTGAAGGATGTAACCAATGTGATTTAGTTAGCGAGGAAGAAAAAGAGCAATTCAAATAATTTGATTGTAAAATTAACAAAGTAGGTCAGTTTTCCGTTAGCCAGTAGCACCAGGTTAAAAAGCAAACCTCAGAGGTGAATGAGCGTATAATTGAATTAGAACAATGCAAAGTATTTAGGTAAATAGCTAATACATCTGAAATGCTATCTAACTTTGGGAAAAGATAACACGTATTTGTAAATTGTACCGTACGAGAGAAAGTAGCATCGTTTAACACTAACACTCTTTCCAAGGGAGGTGCTGAAGAACTCAAAAGAGAATTAACGAGGCCGTGGGAGGCTACTGAGAGCACGGAGCGGGAAATCCGTAAAGGCAGTCGTAAATAACAATGAATGATCTTATTTCAAGAATGTGAGTCGGAAGACAGTTACCGTGTTGAGACCGAGTACAACCTATCAAATCGTTAAAGAGGAGAATAATCATGTGCACTGTGGACTGTATTCGGTAGTTCCAAAAGGTTTGCATAATTTAACGGCAGTGGACCTCTTTGGAGTAAATTATGTACTGGTGTTGGTCGAATCTTGGACAAAGTATGTTAAACTTATCCCATTAAACAAGCAAATAATAATACAGTAATACATTGTTTGCAAGAGCATTTTCAAAATGTAGGTAAACCACAATGTCTAGTAACTGATAATGGTCCATACTTTATTAGCCATAATTTCAAGATATTCTTGTTTCGGGAAGGGGTAAGACACGTAACTATATCCAAGCATAGTCCACAAAATAACCCTTGTGAACGTGTTATGAAGGAATTAAGACGATTGTGGAAAACGTACTGTTTTACGAGGCACTAGTGCCGGAATTCCTAGTAATCCTTAATGAATTACCTCATATGTCAACAGGATTATGTCCTGTAGAAATTATGAATAAACCTTTATAGGAGAGCCCCTGTTAAAATTTTTTACATGGCCGAATTCACCGGTGACTGCCTTGGAAAAGTTGAAAGAGAAGGTACAAGAGAAACAGGCACAAAAAAGAGAGAACTTTCAATGATAAGATTGTTGTACCAAACTACCAAATAAACGATTTGGTATTAGTAGGCGATTTAAAGAAGGAAACGAGCAAACTTTTTTCATTGTTATAGTGGACCTTTTTAAGTTCAGAATATACCGCAGTCAACAGCAGTATATCTAATAGACTCAGATACAGAACAAGATAAAGAATTAAACAATATAGATATGATTAAAGGATTTAAGACTCCAGAAGGGTTTTCGCCCTTGGCTTGACAACCACCGGCCGTCCGAATTAAATTGTTTCAATATTTCTGTCTTAGTTTTCTCAGGGATAATGTATATCTTCTTTGACTATTCTATTATTTTTTATTAATATCATGCCTTCTGCTGCCACTTCTTCCAGGAACAGAACTGTAAAAAAATGTACGACCCCAACACAAACGCGCGGTGCGTCTAGTGTTTGTTCAATAATAATTGCATGGATATGCTTACGAAGATATCCATGAGGTTATTTAATAAACTTAACTATAAATTAACATATCAGGGAAAATTCTGAAGATGTGTGATGTACATGTAATACACAAAAAACAAAGGATAAGAACGATGTAGCTCTATTATCATATGGTAGTAATGGAAACTGGAGGAAGTTATAACGTTATGACACTTGCAGAGAAATGCTTTAACTCACAAGGTATTTGCATAAGTTATGAATATACTAAGCTAAATATTCTGGAATTTAGAATACGAAATTTTTGGTTTTGTACATTTTTTAAACATAAAGAAAGAAGAATAAAATGATTGGGTTTGTATTTGAATTTTTAGGAGAGATTAAACATGGTTAGTGACATCACCTCTATCGAGAACTGACTGACGAAAAGAGCGACCACAGAAATTATACCGACCATTGACGACGAATTACGTGAATATGCTGACTTATTCCATTGCATTTGTTAGGAGCAATTCTCGTGATGTCTGCGATGGTGAAGCCGTGTGAAGTCCGTTCTGTAGGGAATACCGAACAACTTCTCCCTCCGGTGCCACGGTGAAGTAACTTAGTAGATGGGGTCCCTAGGGTGGAGAGTGGTTAGGGAATCTATCTATAGGGCTATGGGGTACTATCTTCTTTTCTTCTTCGATCTTAACTTACCTGTCTCTCCATTTCCTTTTCTCATTTCTTCGTTAGGCGTACCAAATCTATCTTCACTCTGTCCATATGCAAAGTTTCTGTCGCAGGATCTCTTCTTTTTACAGCCTGTATACTAGAGTTTACAACCTACACAGTAGGATTGCGCTGGCGGATATTTCACGTAGACGACGACAGTTTTTTGGTGGTTAAATAAGTGAAACACGTTAGTCACGCCATACGTTGTTGAGAGAAGAGTCCAGGTAGGAGACGGAAGGCAAGGCAAACTCTTGGCGTGCTAACATCTGTAGCCGAATAAGAAGCAAGATCCATGAGAAATAAAATTTAATAACAGGAGACGTAGTTATAACTTTATACTACTATATTCACAAGAAATACCTAAAATAAAATCTTTTTTATTGTCTAAATCTAGTAATTATAAGACAGTTAACGATATCCTATATGTACCAGTATCAGTAAGTAGAAACAAGACACATAAGCGTGAGAAGTTTGTGTACATATTGATGGTATATGTGTTACAAACAAGAGGAGGAATTAATATATTTATATAGAGAACAATCAGGTAATATCATCAGAAAGCAGTTTTGGGATAAACTTACCATTTAGTGTGAGGAAATATAGTAAAAGAGATTAGTAACTGTGTTTACTGATGAAGTTAAGATGGGGCGTGCAAATGTCCATCCAAATGTTGCATGGATATCTGCCCCACCAATGTTCTGTAAGTCCCTCCAAAACCACAAACGCCATGTACTTCGTTTCTCTTTCTGCATCCATCTACCTTCCCCCACATGAATTCTCTACCATCTCATCAAATTCCCACCTCTCCTCACCCACATCCAACACCTCTTTATCTCCTACACTAACCCCAAATTAGATTCTAATAACCTTGTTGTTTCCCATCTGATAACTAACCCTGGTATGATGGCCCACTTTTATAAACACATACCACTATTCCTACCGCTACACACACTTCATTTCCTATCCCGACGCAGCTTCAAGAGACTCTCTCTCCCAGACAATGAAATCCATCTACATTTACATACACTATGTGATCAAAAGTATCCGGACATCCCCAAAAACATACATTTTTCATATAAGGTGCGTTATGTTGCCACCTACTACCACGTACTCCATGTCAGCGACCTCAGTAGTCATTAGAGATGGTGAGAGAGAAGAATGGGGCGCCTTCGAACGTGGTCAGGTGATTGGGTGTTCCCCGTGTCACATGTCTGTACGCGAGATTTCCACACTACTAAGCACCACTAGGTCCACTGTTTCCGATGTGATGGTGAAGTGGAAACGTGAAGGGACACGAACAGCACAAAAGCGTACACGCCGACCTCATCTGCTGACTGACATAGTCCGCCGACAGTTGAAGAGGTTCGTAATGTGTAATAGCCAGGCATCTATCCAGACCACCGCACAGGAATTCCAAACTGCATCAGGATCCACTACAAGAATTATGACAGTAAGGCGAGAGGAAAGAAAACTTGGATTTCATGGTCGAGCTGCTGCTCATAAGCCACATATCAAGCTGGTAAATACCAAACGACGCCTCGCTTGGTGTAAGGAGTGTAAACATTGTACGATTGAACAGTGGAAAAAGGTTGTGCGGAGTGACGAATCACAGTACATAATGTGGCGATCGGATGGCAGGGTGGGGGTATGGCAAAATCCCGGCGAACTTCATCTGCCAGCGTGTGTAGTGCCAACAGTAAAATTCGGAGGCGGTGGTCGTGTTTTTCATTGAGGCGGCTTGCACCCATAGTTGTTTTGCGTGGGCACTATCACATCACTGGCCTACACTGATGTTTTAAGCACCTTTTTGCTTCCCACTGTT
Organism: Schistocerca piceifrons; assembly: GCF_021461385.2. NCBI lineage: Eukaryota > Metazoa > Arthropoda > Insecta > Orthoptera > Acrididae > Schistocerca > Schistocerca piceifrons. Next base: position 661,466,519 of record NC_060138.1, read on the forward strand.
GAAGACTAATTTGGGGATGACGATTACATCTTTCAACACGATCGAGCATCTATTCTAATGTACGGAATACGACAATAACATCCCTATAATGAACTGGCCTACACAGAAGCCTGACCTGAATCCTGAACACCTTTGGGATGTTTCGGAACGCCGATTTCGTGTCAGACCTCACCGACCGACATCGATACCTCTCCTCAGTGTAGCACTCCTTGAAGAATTGGCTGCCATTCCCCAAGAAACCTTCCAGCACATGATTGAACGTATGCCTGCGAGAGTGATAGCTGTCGTCAAGGGTAAGGATGAGTAACACCATATTGAATTCAAGCATTACCGATGGAGGGCGCCACGAACTTGTAAGTCAGTTTCAGCCACGTGTCCGGATACTTTTGGTCACATAGTGTACATATTCAGCAGACCACCGTATGGTGCGTAGCGGAGGGTACCTTTCATCGCTACTAGTCATGTCCTTTTCTGTTCCGTTCGCAAATAGAATGAAGGAGAAACGACTGCCTCTGCACGAGCTCTAATCTCTCTAATCTTATCTTCATCGTTCTTACTCGAAATGTACGGTGGCGGCATCAGAATTTTTCTGCAGTCATCCTCAAATACCGGTTCCGTAGAGTTTGTCAATAGCGCTCCTCGAAAATAATGTCGTCGTCCAATAAACTATCTTTCTGTTACTTCTGACGGTGCAGTATTGTTGCTGCTAAGATAGTAGGGTACGTATTTAAGAGATAGTAGCTTGTCCCATTTCACGAAAAAGTTTCTGGTAGACATTGGCTCTAAAATTCATACCTTAAGAGCTATGAGCACTTGCTCATCTTTGATACCCTGAAACATATATCATCTACTGTAAGTTCTTTGGTTTCCATGTTTTCGAAGAGGTAGTATGGACCAAAGCAACAACAAAAAATGTCCAGTAAACATGGGCACTAGAATGCATATCCTAAGAGCTAAGGGAACATTATTCAGTAGAAGAGATGTGTCGCTTCCTGGCCAGGATCCGCTACCTCAAACTGATACGTTTAGTCTTCTCCATCATTCCTGAAAGTTTGTGACATCATCGCGCAATCACCTTCAGCACCTACATCTTGTTGGCATCCGTTCTTCCCAGTCACCCCATCCCTAGCTTTTATATCACCCCACACACATCCATCACACTATCTACAACCACTAATTAAACTATTTTCTCTATTGTCGCTGCAGCTGCATCAGCGTGTGCTATAGCTCCGTCGCTACCACCTATCACAGCAGCACAAGATCTGACAGTATTAGTCATCATCATGTCAGCTTCATTTGCATGAGCCATAGTTACCTCAACTTCCTGTACACCTCCATCATCAACACATTCTTCGTCTTATTAACATGACCATTCTTTGGGTAAGACATATTTCCATAACATATCCCAGTAATGTGATCATCGAACTTATTTAAAAATACTATCCTGAAAAGACAGAGTTCCGACCGTCAGCCCACATCCAGAAGCCACAAAATCTCACATGAGACTGACTACACTGGAACAATGGAATCCAACCCATTACACCCCTAAACATTAACTTATTCATTTTTTTCTCCCTCGACATAAGCGAAAATTCCTCAACCTTAAAACCCGATCATTTGAATAAAAAGTATCTCCCAGACCTCAACAACACTCATATTCCCCAACGATTTTGCAATACTCAAGTCGACACATAATGCCTTCTACCTATATATTACTTTCATGCCACCTTATTGCGCAAATTTTTCCCATGAATTTTGGTCTCCAAGCATCCCTGTTCTCATATGGTTCTCCATGCCCCAATCAATCTCCGGTGCCAAAGCCGTCTGCTCAGTATTATTTCAATGGTGTGTACCCCGAGGACACGAAAGAGTAGCTGGAAATTCCGTCCAGAATTTCAGATCGGGGAAAACCATCACATCCACAACAACGCTGGTCCCATATTCCCTGATCACTTTATTTAGAAAACCCATCAAGTACTGATTACCTCATTACCCACGGCGCCTTCATTTGCCACCTGACGCATTACGTAGCACTTTTTTATATCAAGCTCAAGCTACAGTTATCAAAATTTCCACATCAGCCATGATAATCTATCTCAAGACTGTTAAACTCCAGTGCGAAACCAAGTCCTCCCACCTGCTGCAACAAGTTTAAGGCAAACTCTCCTTCCAAAACACCCAAACTTACTGTCGACGTCTGCCTTATCGGTTCATCGCGTCATTCACACAACCACATCATCCTACGTCTCGTTACTGTCATGGAAGAGTTGTTACTGTTGTCGTCTCCATTTCAGTATGACACGCGGCACATACTCGGCCCTTGACCTCTCAGTTCGAAGTTCTGGTCCTCTACCATCTATACACTGGCGAGCTCACGACGACTTGTGTGGCGATGATCACTTTCCGCTCTTCCTGATCCAACCCCGGCCTCACTAACCTGGACGCTTGCCTGGATGGACTCTTATCAGGGCTGACTGGAACGCTTTCACCTCTGCTACCACCGCTGGATCTTCATCGCACGGCAACTTCGAATATCACTAGACCATTGTTTCTACAGCTGAATCGGTAATCTCTTGTTCCTCAGGTTGCCCCCGGCGAAAGACAGTGCCTTGGTGGTCACCGGAAAACGCTGCCGCCTTTACAGATCTTTGGCGGGTCCTACAATGCCATCAGCAGCACCTATCAATGGAGCACCTCATTGCCTTCCAACGGCTCCGTACTCGAGTCCGACAACTAATCAACAGGCGGAAGCAGGAGGGTTGAGATCAATACGTCTCCACCATGGGAACACGAAGTTCTCCTTCCCAGGTTTGGACTAAGACCAGACTCCTTTACGGATATCAGACCCCTGCAGGTATTATTCCTAGGATTTCCACAAATGGAGCTGTATATACCGACCCAAACGCAATCGCAGAGCGTTTTGCTGAGCATTTTGCTCGAACCTGTGCGTCTAAGAATTTCCATCCCGCCTTTCGTACCCGAAAATAGCGGGTGGAGCGACAACACCTGTCTTTTACTACTCGCCACCCTGAGCCATATACTGCTCCATTCAGTGAATGTGCCCTTGCACATTGCCCCGACACAACCCCTGGGCCTGACCGCATCCATCGCGAAATGATTAAACATATATCAGCGGATTACCAGCGCACATTCTTACAGTCTTCAACCGCATCTGGAGCAATGGAGAATCCTAGACGCAATGGCGAAAAAGTATCATCGTTCAAGTGCTAAAACCTGGTAAGACAGCGCTATTATATGGATAAATATCGTCCTATTAGCCTTACCAATGTTCTGTGCAAGCTGCTCGAAGGCATGATGAATTGGTGGTTGTGTTGAGTCCGAGAGTCCGTTTAAACCCACAAACAACGTGGACGATCAGTGGTCTTCGGATGGATCCAGGGACACATCGGAATCCCGGTAAATGAATTTGCTGACAGGCTAGCCAAAGAGGTTTCTTATAAACCGAGTCTGGAGATTGGCGTATCGGAATCTGATCTTCGATCGGCATTACACCGCGAAGTTTATGGGTTATGGAATACAGAATGGTGCTCCATGACTTTGCCGAATAAGTTACGTGTGGTAATGGGTGCGACAGTGTGTGGATGTCCTCCATGCGAGCCTCTCGCATGGACTCTAATGTCCTTTGCCGGCTCAACATCGGCCATACTTGGCTGACATACGGTCACCTCCTATGTTGCGAGGACCCACCTCAGTGTCCCTTTGGTTCACGTTTGACAGTGGTTCACACCTTGTTGGACTGTTTAGTTTTAGTCGCTCTGAGGCGGTCTTTTTATCTCCCTGACACTCCCTTCGATTTTAGGTGGCAGTGCCTCAACAGCTAACGTAGTTTTACCCGTGAAGGGCTTTTTATCATTCTATTTATGGGTGGCCGCCTTGGCCTCATCTTTCAGGCCCTCATCCTACCTGCACTTTAACTCTTCCTCGCTCTCTCTGGTGCTGTCTGTTCGACTTAGTGTTAGTCTTTTCACCATCTGTGTTTCACTTGCCTTGTGTTTTTAGGCTGGAGGTGTTGCAGAGTGGTTAGCTCATCCATTTTGTTCTTGCGATCAGCCAGCCAAGGCCATATGCTATGTTGTTTCAACACTTTCTACCGCTTTTTTCTTTTAGTTAATGTTATCAATTTTGGTTTGATGCTTTCATTTTCTACTTCAGTATGGTTATACACATAGTTTTACGCACACTGTTCCTTCCCCGGATTTCAGGCGACAGGGTTCTTTTGGTGCATGGTTTTAACCCGAGACCTATGTGACTAAGGAAAAAGGGACTGATAACCTTGCAGTGTAGTCCCTTTAATTTACAAACGAACCAACCACTCATCTGTCTTGTACGAGCCCCTTCATCTCTGCGTAACTACTGCAACCTACAGCGATTTGAACCGTCAAGCATTTCTTACTCTACAATTTCTACCCCATGTACATCCCTCAATTACCACAATGACGACTCCTTGATGAATCAGTATGTATCCTATCAGCCTGTTCCTTCTTATAGCCAAATTTCTTTTTTTCACGATTCGATTCACTACTGCGTGATTATTTTTTGGATCTACTCATCTAATCTTGGATATCCTCCTAAGCGTTCACGTTTCACTTCCGTCAAAGGCTGCAACCCAGGCAAATAGTTTCGAAAAAGGCTTCTTAACATTTGAATTTAATTTGATGTTAACAAAGTTATCTTCTTTTTTAGTAATTCTTTTCTTGATAATGTCAGTCAGTATTATATACACAATCTACTTCAAACGTCGTTGGTACTTTACTTCCCAAATAGTTAAGCTCGTCTAGTACTTCTAGTGTCTTATTTTCTAATCTCCCAGCATCACCTGACTTAATTCTAACACATTCGTTTACCGTTCTTTTTCTTTTGTTGAAGTTCATCTTAAAACTCCTCTTCAAGACATTATCCATTCTGTTCAGCTGAACTTCCAACTCGTTTGTTGTCTCTGACAGAATTGCAATGTATTGGCAAACCTTAGAGTTTTTGTTCCTGTTCACTGAACTTAATTTCCCTTTCCAAATTTGTCTTTAGATTCATTTACTGTTTCCTCAATGTATTAATAACAGTGTCTTACCCCCTTCTCAACTAGTGGCTTCCTTTCTTTTTCTTCTACCCTTGTCACTGCAGTCTGGTTTCTGTACAGGTATTGATAACATTTCGCTCCCTGTATTTTATCCCTGCTGTCTTCAGAATTTCAGAGAGTGTATTCCTTTTAACACTGCCAAAAGCCTTTTCTGAATCTATAAACGCTATAAATGCAGGTTTATTCTCTTCAACCTTTCTTCTAAGTCAAGTCGTAGGGTCAGTATTGCCTCGCATGTTCCAACATTTCTTACCATTTGAGCTCTCAATATTCATGCAGCTGCTTCCCTTTTCTCCATACCTATCTGTTGTACCGGACGAAAATACATGATGCCGTTCTTTACTTTTCTCCGACAGGAGAACAAGTGGATACTATAACATACAATACATTATTTCAGTTTATTATAATATACTTAAGATAAGTTACATAAGTTTCAACAATCCATTTCTACGGAAACATTATAAGTATTTACAACTGTCTCTGAACATTAAGGTACCACTTGGTACAGACAAAATTCAAATCACCCTCTTAAAGAACGCTTTCACGTAGAGTTCTGGCTAATTCATTGTTCACACAGCTGGCCTACTAGAAGACGTTTGGCTTAGTTGATGATCACGGACTCGGGTGAGCTGCCCTCTACTTGGCGGTTAAGTAGAAGAGCTTTTGCGGCCGAGTAGAAAAATGTTTCTCGGCGTGGCTACGCTGGAGTCGCTCATTCGTTGACGCTGCTTACGGCGACTGTCTTTTATTGTGGAACATCTTGGCAGATTAAAACTGAAAACTGTGTACCAGACCGAGACTCGAATTCGGAGCCTTTGCCTTTCACGGGCAAGTGGTCTACCAACTTCTTTTTATTATTATTTTTTGTTGATCTCATTTTGTTCGTTGTATTTGTTTGGGGCGGATGTCCGATGACACCCGGTCAAGTTTATCGTTGATCCATTCACTCAGTTTTTTTTTATTACAGAGGGCAACTAACTCTCTGATCGAACACAGCTGAGCTACGAGCTATCCAAGTACGACTCACGACCTGTCCTCACAGCTTCACTTCTGTCAGTACCTCGTCTCCTATCTTCCAAGGTTCTCAGGAGAGCTTCTGTGTAGTTTGGAAGGTAGGAGACGAGGTATTGGAGCAAGTAAAGCTGTGAGGACGGGTCGTCAGTTATGCATGGGTAGCGCAGTTGGTGCAGCACTTGTTCGCAAAATGCAAATGTCCCGAGTTCGAGTCTCAGTCCGACACACAGTTTTAACCTGTCAGCAAGTTTCATATGGGCGGACACTGTGGTGCAGAGTCAAAATTTTATTCTGGATCCTTCCTTGTGGTAATGTTGCGAGATACAACCTTGTTCTGGCACATCACTTTACGAAAGACAACACACTTTCTTCAATTTATCTATACGCAGCATCTATTTTTCGCATAGTCGTAGTTAGAGTTACAAAACTACCGTAGGCTAATGTAGACTACCATAAGCAAGTGAAAAGTGCGGTAGTTTTGCTCGTCGCCTGGGTCAATTAGGATCGTAACCGCGTTAGCTCTACTTTAGATGTATTACATAACTGCCGGCCAGGGTGGCCGAGCGGTTCTAGGCACTACAGTCTGGAACCGCGCGACCGCTACGGTCGCAGGTTCGAATCCTGCCTCGGGCATGGATGTGTGTGATGTCCTTAGGTAAGTGAGGTTTAAGTAGTTCTAAGTTCTAGGGGACTGATGACCTCAGAAGTTAAGAACCATAGTGCTCAGAGCCATTTGAACCATTTGTTACATAACTATCGAGCGCTGCCACATTTGGGTCACTTTGTTTGCGTATGCGTTCAGTGTCTTACTAAGTTCCCCGGAAACTGGAAACCGTCTGGAAACTGAGTGATGATATATAAATGGCCTCGTAACCTACGGAACATTTTTGTTCTACATAGTTATCCTCCTTTATGTTGTTTAAAAATAAACAGTATTTACACCAAAAATGAAACTATCAGTGTTAATTCAGATTTTAATTCGAAAACTGTTTATTTGTAACGTGAAACAGAGGGATGTTGTAGTAAAAACAAAACAAAAAAAGGATTTAGCATGTCGCGCTAGAAAGCACAATTTCCTCAAAAAAAGGTAAAATTAAAAAATTGCAAAACAAAAACATATCAACCATCTCTTCAATAGTTCGTCGAGCTTCTGTAAAACATATTCGTGGCATTCACACACAACTTTCACACTTATCAATAATAACTAGAAACTCTTGTCTTTGATCATGAGAAGAACATTCTACTGAGTACAATATAACAACAATAATTATATGGATTTTTTATGGTTGTGCATATAGACGGTGCTTGCAACAAGAGTAACTGCTTTGGTTACATAACAGGGCAGAAGTTACGCGTTCCACTAATTCTTATTACTTAGTAATACTAGTAGTAGTAGTAGTAGCTTTATTCATCCTTAAATCACTTTTAACAAGGATGTATGACATAAAATAAGCTAATTCGTATACACATGTATTTACAGACTTCTAGTGAGAGACAATCATTAGATTTACTCCTGGTATACAATACTTTTTTTACAAATAATTTATTAAATAATGAAATGCCACATTGTTCACTCATATCTCACTATCAGTTACTGCACACACTATACACACGTTGTTTCATAACACTTCACTCACTACACACACACACACACACACACACACACACACTGGTGATCTCTGGGCCATTTTCTGTACTGCAAGTTCACATTTGCTATCCGGAAAAACTGAGTCTGCACCCCTCCATAATGAGTGATATGTTGAGCTCAGAAAGAGGAAGAGGTGTTAAGTATTGTGCTATGCATTCCTTGGTCGTAAGAATTTCTAGAAAGGAAAAAAAGGGAAAAAAACATAAAGTGAAGGTGTTATGTGGAATGTTGGATCTTTTATAATCATTAGTATTATTATTTATTTGTATAACATTTTTTATCAAACCCCTACTCTGTTTCAGCTAAGTAATCCATCAATGTATAAAATCTATTGCATAATAGGTACTTTTTAGCTGCCTTTTTAAATAAGTGTATTTTGGAAATTTCTTTAATCTCTTTTGGTAATTTATTTTATAGTTTTATTCCTTGGTAGAAAATCCTGTTTTGAGTTCTATGTTTATTTTTTATTCGTAAATGTAAGTTGCGTCTATCTCGTGTTGCATGGTCATCGACAGAGCTGTTTGTGCAGTAATTACGAATGCTATTTTTGATGTGTACAACTGACTGGTTAATGTATTCACAGGGAGCAGTTAAAATCCCTAGCGTTCTGAGCAGATCTTTACAATGAGCTCGACTAGAATTTTTTGTTATTATTCTTATGGGTCTTTTCTCGAGTTTGAAAATTGTGTTCATATTTTGTGCGTTTGTTCCCCAAAAAAGAATTCCATAGCTAAGAACTGAGTGCACATATGAATAATACGTAACTAAAAGACACTGCATGTTACACACTGATGATAGGATTCTAAGGGCATAACATGCTGATGACATTCTGTTTGCAAGTACCTTTGTGTGTTCACACCACTTCAACTGAGAATCAGTATTCATTCCTAGAAATTTTGCATTTGTTACACAATCTATAGAGGTGCCATCTACATTTAACATTGTCATTTTTCCTCTTCGAACTGAAATTCATGGCATTAGTTTTATTTATATTCAATGTCACTTTATTACTCATTGACCAATCATGAACTTCCTTGAGAGTTTCATTTGCTTTCTTGGCAAGGAGTTCTCTTATTTTCTCAGTGACTATAATATTGTTGTCATCAGCAAGCAGGATATTTTCACCATGAGTAACACTACTGGGAAAATCATTATTGTATATCAGGAACAGTATTGGTCCTTATATGCTACCTTGCGGAACCCCTATATTAATGTACTTTGGTTCTGATAAGTGTTTTACTCCCTCCATGAACCATGGACCTTGCCGTTGGTGGGGAGGCTTGCGTGCCTCAAGGATACAGATAGCCGTACTGTAGCTGCAACCACAACGGAGGGGTATCTGTTGAGAGGCCAGACAAACGTCTGGTTCCTGAAGAGGGGCAGCAGCCTTTTCAGCAGTTGCAGGGGTAACAGTCTGGATGATTGACTGATATGGCCTTGTAACACTAACCAAAATGGCTTTGCTGTTCTGGTACTGCGAACGGCTGAAAGAAAGGGGAAACTAAAGCCGTAATTTTTCCCGAGGGCATGCAGCTTTACTGTATGATTAAATGATGATGCCTTCCTCTTGGGTAAAATATCCTGGGGGTAAAATAGTCCCCCATTCGGATCTCCAGGCGGGGACTACTCAAGAGGACGTCGTTATCAGGAGAAAGAAAACTGGCGTTCTACGGATCGGAGCCTGGAATGTCTGGTCCCTTAATCGGGCAGGTATGTTAGAAAATTTAAAAAGGGAAATGCATAGGTTAAAGTTAAATATAGTGGGAATTAGTGAATTTCGGTGGCAGGAGGAACAAGACTTTTGGTCAGGTGAATACAGGGTTATAAATACAAAATCAAATAGGGGTAATGCAGGAGTAGGCTTAATAATGAATTAAAAAATAGCAGTACGGGTAAGCTACTACAAACAGCATAGTGAACGCATTATTGTGGCCAAGATAAACACGAAGCCAACGCCTACTACAGTAGTACAGGTTTATATGCCAACTAGCTCTGCAGATGACGAAGAAATTGATGAAATGTATGATGAGATAGAAGAAATTATTCGGGTAGTGAAGGGAGACGAAAATTTAATAGTCATGGGTGACTGGAATTCGAGAGTAGGAGAAGGAAGAGAAGGAAACATAGTAGGTGAATTGGGGCTTTGAAATGAAAGAGGAAGCCGCCTGGTAGAATTTTGAGCAGAGCATAACTTAATCGTAGCTAACATTTGGTTCAAGAATCATGAAAGAAGGTTGTATACATGGAAGAACCCTGGAGATACTGACAGGTTTCAGAGATATTATATAATGGTAAGACAGAGATTTAGGAACCAGGTTTTAAATTGTAAGACATTTCCAGGGGCAGATGTGGACTCTGACCACAATCTATTGCTTATGAACTGTACATTAAAACTGAAGAAACTGCAAAAAGGTGGGAGTTTAAGGAGATGGGACCTGGATAAACTGAAAGAACCAGAGGTTGTACAGAGTTTCAGAGAGAGCATAAGGGAACAATGGACAGGAATGGGGGAAAGAAATACAGTAGAAGAAGAAAGGGTAGCTTCGAGGGATGAAATAGTGAAGGCAGCAGAGGATCAAGTAGGTAAAAAGATGAGGGCTAGTAGAAATCCTTGGGTGACAGAAGAGATATTGAATTTAATTGAAGAAAGGAGAAAATATAAAAATGCAAGCAGGCAAAAAGGAATACAACGTCTCAAAAATGAGATCGACAGGAAGTGCAAAATGGCTAAGCAGCGATGGCTAGAGGACAAATGTAGGGACGTAGAGGCTTATCTCACTTGGGGTAAGATAGATACTGCCTACAGGAAAATTAGAGAGACCTTTGGAGAAAGGAGAACCACTTGTATGAATATCAAGAGCTCAGATGGAAACTCAGTTCTAAGCAAAGATGGGAAAGCAGAAAGGTGGAAGCAGAATATAGAGGGTCTATACATGGGTGATGTACTTGGGGACAATATTATGTAAATGGAAGAGGATGTAGATGAAGATGAAATGGGAGATATGATAATGCGTGAAGAGTTTGACAGAGCACTGAAAGACCTGAGTTGAAAAAAGGTTCAAATGGTTCAAATGGCTCTGAGCACTATGGGACTTAACTACTGAGGTCATCAGCCCCTAGAACTTAGAACTGCTTAAACCTAACTAACCTAAGTTCATCAAACACATCCATAACGGTCGTGCGGTTCCAGACTGTAGCGCCTAGAACCGCTCGGCCACACCGCCCAGCTCGAAACAAGGCCCCGGGAGTAGACAACATTCCATTAGAATTACTGACAGCCTTGGGAGAGCCAGTCCTGACAAAACTCTACCATCTGGTGAGCAAGATGTATAATACAGACGACATACCCTCGGACTTCAAGAAGAATATAATAATTCCAATCCCAAAGAAAGCAGGTGGTGACAGATGTGAAAATTATCAAACTATCAGCTTAATAAGTCACAGCTGCAAAATACTAACGCGAATTCTTTACAGACGAATGGAAAACTTGTAGAAGCCGGCCTCGGGGAAGGTCAGTTTGAATTCCGTAGAAATGTTGAAACACGTGAGGCAATACTGGCCATACGACTTATCTTAGAAGAAAGATTAAGGAAAGGCAAACCTACATTTCTAGCATTTGTAGACTTAGAGAAAGCTTTTGACAATGTTGACTGGAATACTCTCTTTCAAATTCTAAAGGTGGCAGGGGTAAAATACAGGGAGCGAAAAGCTATTTACAATTTGTACAGAAACCAGATGGCAGTTATAAGAGTCGAGGGACATGAAAGGGAAGCAGTGGTTGGGAAGGGAGTAAGACAGGGTTGTAGCCTCTCCCCGATGTTGTTCAATCTGTATATTGAGCAAGCAGTAAAGGAAACAAAAGAAAAGTTCGGAGTAGGTATTAAAATCCATGGAGAAGAAATAAAATCTTGAGGTTCGCCGATGACATTGTAATTCTGTCAGAGACAACAAAGGACTTGTAAGAGCAGTTGAACGGAATGGACAGTATCTTGAAAAGGGGGTATAAGATGAACATCAACAAAAGCAAAACGAGGATAATGGAATGTAGTCGAATTAAGTCGGGTGATGCTGAGGGAATCAGATTAGGAAACGAGACACTTAAAGTAGTAAAGGAGTTTTGATATTTGGGGAGCAAAATAACTGATGATGGTCGAAGGAGACAGAATATAAAATGTAGACTGGCAATGGCAAGGAAAGCGTTTCTGAAGAAGTAAAATTTGTTAACATCGAGTATAGATTTAAATGTCAGGGAGTCGTTTGTGAAAGTATTTGTATGGAGTGTAGCCATGTATGGAAGTGAAACGTGGACGATAAATAGTTTAGACAAGAAGAGAATAGAAGCTTTCGAAATGTGGTGTTACAGAATAATGGTGAAGATTAGATGGGTAAATCACATAACTAATGAGAAGGTATTGAATAGAATTGGGGAGAAGAGGAGTTTGTGGCACAACTTGACAAGAACAAGGGATCGGTTGGTAGGACATGTTTTGAGACATCGAGGGATCACCAATTTAGTATTGGATGGCATCGTGGAGGGTAAAAATCGAAGAGGGAGACCAAGAGAGGAATACACTAAGCAGATTCAGAAGGATGTAGGCTGCAGTAGGTACCGGGAGATGAAGCGGCTTGCACAGGATAGAGTAGCATGGAGAGCTGCATCAAACCAGTCTCAGGACTGAAGACCACAACAACAAGTGTTTTACTAAATGTTCAGATCTATTTGAACTGTGTGTTATCTCTACTCTTTGTACCCTATCTGTTAGGTATGATCAAAACCAGTCGTCTGTTACCCCTGTTATTCCTAATGCTTCTAATTTATTTAATAGAATCTTGTGGTCGACTGTATCAAATGCCTTAGAAAGATCCAAAAATGTGCCTGTGACACACTCATCTTTATCAAGAGCAACTTTTGTTAATTCTACTATGGCCGACTTCGTATTTTTGCCACATCAGAAACAAAACTGTGATTCGCTTAAATGATTGTATTTATTCAGGTAATTCATTAACCTGTCTTTCATAATTGCTTCTATAATTTTTGAGAATGCTGACAGCAGGGAAATGGGCCAGTAATTTTCTATGTCTTCTTGCCTGAATTTAACTGCTCTGGAAATGTCCCTGATGTGAAAGATTCATTTATTATATTTGTTAAGGGGCCTTGTATAATCCCTATGCATTGTTTCAGTAGACACATTGGTACTTCATCTAAGCCTACTGACTTTTTATTCTTTAGTTTTTGAATTGTTTTACTGACTTCATTCTCTGTAGTTGGAAGTAACATCATTGTATTTAGTTCAACATTATTTACAGATACTATATTCTTTGTGGGGAATTTTTGCTGTAACTTCCCTGCAATACTTGAAAAATACTCGTTTGCACAGTTTGCTAAGTGCTGTGGATTATTTATTACTTTATCCCCCTCCCTTAGCAGTATGTTATTCTGCGTTTGTTTTCCTCTCCCCATTTCCTTTTTTATAAAATCCCAGACTGCTTTCTTTTTATTCTCTGCGTTATATATTATTTTGTCATTAAATGACTTTTTTGCAGCAATCAGCACCTTCCTATTGATCTTTTTGTATCTATGATAGAAATTTAAGAATTATGGGTCACTGCGAGACTTTTTCATGGAACTGAGGTGTTTAAATGTTTGGGAGGACTTCTTAATACCTTCTGTTATCCATCTGTTTTTGTGAGATGTTGATACAGACATGCATACTTTTGGAAATGCTTTTTCAAAGTTCAATTTAAACAATGTGGAGAATTTAGAGAATTTCATTTTTATATTGGTTTCCTTATACACTTCATCCCAGCTTTGTTTTTCTAGTTCTTTTCAAAAATATTTTATTTTGATTTCTGATAGATGTCGTTTGTAGGCTCGTAGTTTAGGGAATGATTCGATACCTGACTTTACTGTTGTTATTTGACAGAGATGGTTTGATAGTTCGAGATCTTTTACAGCTACATCACATTTTTCCCTGTCCATATTTGTGGCCACATGGTCACTTAATGATGAAGTCGTTGTGGTAACCCTTGTTGCACTATTGACCAATAGGGACATGCCAAAACTTTGAAGGATGTTTATGAAGGTGCAGCTGGATTCATTTATAACATTAATGTTGATGTTAATGTCCTCACACAGAATTATGTTGACTTTTGTACTTGAGGCTTTATCTAGAACTTCTGTTAACTTATTGTAAAAAGTGTCCAGACTACCACTGGGAGATCTATACACACACAAAATGATTAATTTCTTGGTAATAACAAACCCTGTTAATTCAATAGCTGATATTTCAACGTGTTTCTCTTCACTTACGGTACTGAGGTCATGTCTTGATTTGAACTGTGTTCCTTTTCTGATATAAATGCATGATCCTCGACCCCTTGAAGTAGTTATGCGCCCCGATCATGACGTCGGAACAGTTCAACAAAGTGTACGTTGGTACCATGAGTCAAGGAAGCTATTTTGTCCAGGTCACCCCATCCCTGTCCAAACTGTTTACCGCCCCACCCACTATCACTACATGGTCTTCTTTTGTAAAGTCCTTACATAAAGACCCTAGGTCCTCTATCACATGACTTAGCCCTACATTTGGCTTGAACATACTGGTGGCATGGTACGCTGCCCCTAACTTTCCTGCAGCTGAGGGCCTACACCTCGCGCATGGCTACTAATTAGCAGCAGCACTTTCTTCTTCCTAACACTTTGTACATTCCTAGGCTTTTTGGCCTCGGTTGTAGTGTGCTGAACATTTCCTGCTCCTGAGGCTCTTCTCTATTTAACTCTGGCAGTGGTAGATACCTGTTTTCTTGTGTTGTTGATAAAACTGTCAGATCGCGTTTTCTTTCTTCCTATCCTCCTACCAGCTGCCAGTTCCCTACCACCCTCCTCCCCCCTATCTCCCTTGATCCTTATGAGTTCCTTCCTTGCTTCATCCAACTGTGCCTGAAGCGCACAGATTTTCCTTTCCTGTTCCCCAATCAAAATGCTTCTACTACATATGCAGTTCCAGGAGAGAGCCTCTTCCGTTCCTTCACCATTCTCCCCCACTGCATCCCCCCAGTGAAAATATTTCCTACAAGATTGGCAACAAATCCCTCTGCTCACTACCCTATAACAGCTCCCACATTTCTCACTCATGGTCAGTTCCGGAAGAATAATTAAGTTTAAAGAATGTTTTAAATTTGTCAAGGACGCGAGATTGGCTGTGTGTAAAGAAAAAACGACACAAAGGTCTTACGTGCGGTGGTTTCTTTTTTTTTTTTTGTACTGATTTAGAGATACAATGACAGAAGTATGAATTTGTAATTAATTTGCTTTTAGAGAATTTACGTTATCAGCCGTGGTTGGTCAGGATTTTTAAACGTTTATAACTCGGAAAATTCAGGCCTAGATCGCGTCTATCTAACTAGTAAACAACGCGAAATGTGTTAGTGAAATACGATTTAGAAACGTTTAATTACACCTTTATTGCGACAGTAGACACTGATGAAACTAGTAGTAGTCTTTTTTAAACGAATTTTGCACTATCAAGAAAACTTGAATAGAATTTTTTGTGTTTATGTCGCGCAAAATTTCGGGTTATGTCGCGATTATCGGGACATCAGCTAAAGAACAAGTTTTTTCAAGAACAAGCGCTGCTGGGACGCTAATATTCAGTTGTGTGACAAGAACGGACACTACAGCAAGTATACAAAGGAAAGAAAATTTAAATTTGACACTAATTTTTCTTAAACAAGTCCTTTTAGAGGACGAAGAAAATACCTGTTATCTCACTCGGTGGCCATCTTGTGTCATCCTTATAACATTCAATTTATATTTTGTGAGGATATAAAATACACAGTAGACCATTACTCGACAATGTGCGGTTCTAATTATGTGCAAAACGAAAAAAAATCAACAGAGATATGTCATCGACTCCTAGTCTCTCTCTCAAACATGCTACCGGTAATCCGACAATATACTACATCATTTATGCACTGTAACAGAACACCGAATCGTAGTTTTGCTAGAGCGTAACTCTACGAGTAGTCATACTACATACCATGTCGGCGTGTGTGAGGAGTCTTTTTTTTCTTTTTTTTTTTTTCTCGAGAGGAGAAAGAGAAGAATGGATTCTCCTCAGTAGAGGTGAAACACCACCACGTGATATCAAAACAGGTGATCTCCACCTGGTGACGGATTGCGTGGTAATTGTTGCGGCATTGAAATTATGCTGGATAGTGATTCGGCATATTGGCTGGGCGATAGATACGGACAACCAACCCCGGGTGCGCAGAGGGATGAAACTGGGAGGTTAAAATCGGGCTCATAAAGAAAAACTGTTTCTTCATTTCCGTTCTCTCGGTTATGGAATCGTATTATCCTCCAGAAACACGTCATCTGTTTATTGAGTGTTGTTTCACTACATAACAAAAAATTGATCTCAGGACAGGATAAACAGAATGCCAGCTTGCAACCTTTAGAACTAAAAGCCCAGTGTTCAAGTTTATGGTTGGTGTTTTTAGAACGTGTCTCGCGTTTATGGTGTACTTACTTTGAGCTCTAAAGTCAGAAATAACAGCAGTCTGAACATGGAGTTTCGCCGTCTGTAAGCACGTAATGCTGGTAAGCCGCGCGTGCGTTATTTACTGCCGGTACTCACGACGTTTTTACGTTGGTGGGCTTTACTTTGGAACAATAGCGTCTACATTCCGCTACCTGACGTCCCGGCTTACGTCCTGGACTGAGGCGCAAATACTGCGCAATTGACATAATCCTACTAGGGAACGCCCGTATAACATGGTTTATATGTTTTACAAAGTGGAACATTGAGTAAAGATTTTGACAAGCAGCAGTCCTATAACAGAACCTTCTAGTCACCATTTTGAGTTTGTGTAAATCGTTGGGAAGATGGAGGTAGTGTTAATTATCGCCCCGTGGCCCGGCTAAGAAATTATTTCCTTGATGGCGTGAAGCCAAGAAGCTCGGAGCCTGTAGCCGTCATCTCTATTGAAATTATACTCATTCTTAGAGATTCCAACTGCTGCCCGGACTTTCTATTATAATTCCTATTTCATAATGCAACGGAAAAGTAATATTACGCCAATAGTCCAAAAACTGTCATGTTCATAAAGCGTTTGATAAGGGACACTCTTCCAACAATGAAAACTTCCTTCTCACTAAATAATTAGAGAGCTCTACGAGTATCTGTTCTTGCCAGTCTTCTTGATCGTCCTGAGAGACATAAGCATCTCCTCTCAAGAGAAACAGCTGGCTTAGGCTAGAAAACATGTTGGAAATATTGGAAAATGTCATCAAACATAGGAACAGGAAAAAGAAGTTCAGGAGGTGATGGCTTACCTAGTTATCTTTCAGCAGAAGCGTAGGGGTTCGAATAATGGTGAACGCCAGTTACTCGTCCATGTAAGAACTACTGGGAAATTTGTGACTAGAGAAATTACACAGTGTTTAACGTTGCGGTGACAACCTGATCTTTAAAGAGGGCGGGGTGGGGTTAAGAGTCTGTAAACCATTAACAGTTCAAAGCGTAAGCTTTAATCATTTGTGTGCGTAGAGGAATGATTTGGCGACGCATATCTTATCGAATTCAGCCTGTCCTCGAAAATGGCAACATCTGTTCATTTACACGGTTTTCACAAATGACGAATTCGAGCGTTTACATTATTACATATATAGCGCCTCAAACAAAAATAAGTGGACCCTTTTTCTGGTTTGCCAAAGGGGAGGGGGGGGGACCACGAGAAAAAAATTGAATAATTAACTAAAAGATAACATTCTACGAATCGGCGCCTAAAATGTCAGAAACTTGCACTTGGTGGAGAAGCCAAAAAAGGGAAACGCAAAGGCTCAGTCTAGATATAGAAGGTGTCAGTGAAGTGAAATGAAAAGAAGACAAGGACTGCTGGTCAGATGAGTATAGGGTAATATCAACAGCAGCAGAAGTATACCGGGAGTAGGATTCATTATGAATCAGAAGATAGGACAGAGAGTGTGTTACTGTGAACAGTTCGGTAATAGGGTTGTTCTTATCAGATCGACGGTAAGCAAACACCGACAACGGTAGTTCAGGTATACGTTCCAAAGTCGCAAGATGAAGAAGAGGAGACGGAGAAAGTGGATGAGAATACTGAAAGGATAATACAGTAAGTAAACAGAGATGATAATCTAATAGTCATGGGGAACTGGAATGCAGTTATAGGGGAAAAGGTTACAGGAGAATACAGGCTTGCGACAAGGCATGTAAGAGGAGAAAGACTAATTGAGTTCTGTTAATAAATTTCAGCTAGTAATAGCGAATACTCTGTTCAAGAATCACAAGAACAGGAGGAATAGTTGGAAAAGTCCGGGTGATATGAGAAGATTTAACCTAGATTACATCATGATCAGACAGAGATTCCGAAATCAGATACTGGAGTGTAAGGCGTATCTATATAGATATAGATATAGACTCAAATCGCGACGCAGTAGGCTGAAGTTAAAGAGGTTAGTCAGAAAGAATGATCCCGCAAACAAGTGGGATACGGAGGTACTAAGTAACGAGGTATGCTTTAAGTTCTCTAAGGCTATAGACAGAGCAATAAGAAATAGGTCAGTAGGCAGTAGACTTGAAGAGGAGTGGACATCTCTAAAAAGCGCAATCACAGAAGTTGGAAAGAAAAATATAGGTACAAAGAAGGTAACTGCGAAGGAGCCTTGGGTAACAGAAGAGATACTTCAGTTGATCGATGAAAGAAGGAAGTACAAAAATGTTTGGGGAAATTCAGGAATACAAAAATACAAGTCGCTGAGGAGTGAAACAAAGAGGAAGACGAAATGGCTGCACTAAACATGTAATGAAATCGAAAAAGACGTTACTGTCGGAAGACTAACCCAGCGTATAGGAAAGTCAAAATAACCTTCGGTGAAATCTAAAGCATGGCTGTTAACATTAAGAGTGCAACGGTAATGCAGAGGAGAGAGCGGATAAGTGGAAACAGCCCATTGGAGGCCTCTATGCGGGAGAAGATTTGTCGTATGTGCTAGAAGAAGTAACAGAAGTCAATTTATAAGAGAAAGGGGACCCAGTATTAGAATCATAATTTAAGAGAACTTTGGAGGACTTAACATTGTATGAGGCAGAGGGGATAGATAACATTCCATCAGAATTTCTAAAACCATTGCGGGAGGGGGGGGGGGGGAGGGGTGGCAACAAACCGACTATTCACGTTGCTGTTTAGTATGTATGAGTCTGGCGACATACCATCTGACTTTCGAAAAAATTCCTAAGACTGCAAGAGTTGGCAAGTGCGAGAACTATCGCACAATCAGACTAACAGCTCATGCATCCAGGTTGCTGACAAGAATAATATACAGAAGGATGGAAAAGAAAATTGGGGATGTGTTAGATGACGATCAGTTTGACTTTAGGAAATGTAAAGGCACCAGAGAGGCAATTCTGAGGTTACGAATGATAATGGAGCAAGACTAAAGAAAAATTAAGACACTTTCATAAGAGCAGTCGACCTGGAAAATGCGTTCGACAACGTAAAATGGTGCAAGATGTTCGAAATTCTCAGAAAAATAGGGATAAGCTATAGGGAGAGACTAGTAATAAACAATATGTATAAGAGCCAAAAGGTAACAATAAGAGTGGACGACCAAGAACGAAGCTCTCGGAATATAAAGGGTCTAAGAGAGGGAAGTGTCTTTCGCCCCTACTGTTCAATATATACATTTAAGAAGCAATGATGGGAAGTTCAAGGTGAAAGGATATGAATGATTCGATTCGCTGATGACATGCGATCGTGGGTGAAAGTGAACAATAATTACATGATCTGCTGAATGGAATGAACAGTCAAATGAGTGCAGAATATGGATTGAGAGTAAATCGAAGAAAGACGAAAGTAATGAGGAGTAGCAGAAATGAGAAGAACGAGAGACTTAACATCAAGGCTGTTGGTCACGAAGTAGATGAAATTAAGGAATTCTACTCCCTAGGCATCAAAATAACCAATGACGGACGGAGCGAGGAGGACATTAAAAGCGGACTAGCACTGACTAAAAGGGCATTCCTGGCCAAGAGAAGTCTACCGTTATCAAACGTAGGCCTTAATTTGAGGAATAAGTTTCTGAGAATGCACGTCTGGTGCACAGCATTGTATGGTAGTGAAACATGGACTGTGAGAAAACCAGAACAGAAGAGATTCGAAGCATTTGAGACGTGGTGCTACAGATGAATGTTGAACATTAGGCGGACTGATAAGGTAAGGAATGAGGAGGTTCTATGCAGAATGAGAGAGGAAAGGAATATGTGAGACGAAGAGGTTGGCACAGGAGAGGAATTCGTGGCGGAAAAAAAAGCGAAAGTGGTTAGGAAGTATTAGGTATCGATTATTGCTGAAAAACCCATATTGGTGGTCTTGTAGACACTGAGTCCGGTGTCCAGTCGATCGTAGAGTTCGCAAATACTTATCTGAGATACATTGGGCCACGCTTGCTCGAACAGTACACGTAGTTCTGTAAGATTCGTTGGTTGATGAGTTGCACGAATCACTTCTCGTCCCATCACATTCCACACGTGCTCCATTGGAGGCAAGTTTGAGCATCGTGCTGGCCAGGGAAGTTGCTGCACGTCTTGCAGAGCACGTTGAGCTTCACGGGGAATGTATGGACAAGCATTATCCTGTTGGAACAACACATCACCTTCCTGTTGTAAGAACGGCAAAAGAACGGGTCTATCAACATTCCGCACGTACCGTGCGCTGCTTTGTATCCCCTCCAGATACACCAAAAGGTGCACAGGAAGTGTAGCTTATCGCATTACAGATACTGAGGCCTGGGATGGGCGCAGTGTGTCTTGGACGTAGGTACTCTACGAGAAGGCGTCCCAGATCTGTGTCGTATGAGCAAGCAACCATCACTTGCGTGCGGGCAGAATCTGCTTTCATCTCTGAAGACCATAGCGCGCCGTTCCATCTTTCAAGTGATCCTTTGACGGCGCTAATCGAGCTGTGCACTTCGATGCTGTGACCTGAGTGGAAGATGGGCTAGAGGTGTGCGTACCTTTAGTCCCCTTGCTAATAACCGGTTAGCAACAGTTCGTGTTGATACGTCTGCCCTCAGAAGCCCTCTTGTCTTGTGGTGCTAGCTGTACGATCTGCCACTGCTGCCCTCACAATGCAACGAACCTGGCAGGCGTCTGTGTTGCGTGGATGTCCAGAGCACCGTCTACTGGTTTCAGAGTATTCACGTGACCGCTGATACCAGCATTGCTGTACATCTGACGCAACCGAAAGAACCATGTCGCCACTCGAAAGGCCACAGTTTTACCCCTTCCAAACTCGTTCAGTTGGCTGTAGGAAGCACGGGTGCATCTTCGTCATCCCCGGCATGGTACTTGATTCACACGTTAGCACCACACTGAGCCTTCCGGCTGCAAGCATTCCCTATTAAACGGTAGACACAGATGGCACTCTGGTAGCTGTGCCGTTACGCTGCCTGTTGTCAGACGACGTTGAAACAATTATCAGTACATCTACTATCTCCCCGGTGGCATATACCGACATTGGATCAAAATCGGAGTCGTCTTTCCAAGCGTACTAATCTTTTTACGGCAGTGTAGCTACAAAAGTAACAGCTCGACGGAAACGAAAATATGTTTCAGGTTATAAAGGCGTCTCAATGCGTCTCACAAAGCAGAAAATATTCCCTTTAAAATTAATACAATGCAAGAATTTCTAATTCAACACTGATATACGAAATTTATAGTCACTCTGGCGCTCCATTTGAAGAGCAGTATAGGTTTAGTAACCTCCTGTTTGGTTCAGCTTCAGTAGCGCCATGTGAGGCACATGTCTGTAGTCGTGCAGCTGGTCATCTTGTAGGTCTATAAATTGTATTTTCTTATATGCAGGCACCTGCAAAGAAGTTGCCTGCAGTATAAAATATTCTCGGATTTTCTGCTTTGTCAGATCTGGATACAACCTCAAGCTTTCGATAATTACCATCATCGACTTCATCAGGAGCAACTGACTGTCGTCGTTGTTACTGTTTGATCTGGTATAGCTCATGAGCGGCTTCTGATTTGCTGGTGAATGTCATTATTACGCCATGCTGCCACAAGTGGTGTCAACGTCTGCATTGGTAGTGCTACAGCTCCTGTAGGACTGTGAAAAATTTGGCAAATTTCTCTTTCTTCTCATCACTAAATGTTCGCTGCCATACACCACTCAAATTACGTCAGCCGTCGTGGTTGAAGCTGTCCTCGCACATTCTGATTTCTACAGCTTCTTTAATAATGGAATCCCAGTATGTAAAACCCTGGAGGATAATACGTACGTACACCTAACATAGATCTCTGTTCTGTCACACAGTTGAAAAACGTTGGCGATGCTGCAGAACTTTTGTGTACCAGACGATGTCATGAGAACTCTCGGAACACGTGCTCTAGTACGTTCCAGGCTGTGCATATTACCTAAGATCAAAAAGATAGTTGTACCAATGAAATCTATCTTAGATGCAGTACAAAAGAAAAGCTTTAACTGTTTGTCTCTCATAAGTATTCACCTGGCCATATGCACTTCATCTTTAAATGCATGCACACTTCGTTACTTCAGAATAGAGGTATATGAGACATCTTTCGTGGTCAATTAACAGGGACGAAAGGGTCTTGACAGAAGTCCCAGTTTATTACAAAAATTGTAGACTTTTATTTTCAAGTATAGATTTGGTTAATGGTATTGGCAAAAATTTCGGTAATTCATGACTCTTCGACTCTTCATGGCTAGTCATCAATATGATATGATTTGATTAGAGTACATTAGATTAATTCTTGTTTCATAGATCATGAATACGATATTTCGTAATGATGTAGAACGTGTGATTTTAATGAAAGATTCCTTTACATACCATGATTCGATTTCTTTACAATTTTTTACTCTCTCTCTCATTCTTTTTGATTTTTATCTCTCTCTCTCTCTCTCTCTCTCTCTCTCTCTCTCTCTCACACACACACACACACGCACACACACACATTCTTTTTTTATTTTTATTTGTTTCTTGTGCTCGACTATCGGCGAGGTACGAAAACGTCTGTGAATGAGTTTCTTACTTTTGAGTACACTTACAAAAGAAATATAAAAAAACTATGAGAGTTACTGATTTATGATGCTTATTTTGCAGTCAGTTCTGAGTATTATTAGTAAGTGCGCTCCAGTCCCTAAACCTAGTTACAGAAATGCGAATCAGACGCATTACGTATTCCAGGCTGTAGCAGCCGCGACTTGGAGACACCAGCTATGGCCACTTCCCAGCCCGCTGTAGGATCACATCGGTTCGTCTTCTTCCTGTTGGTATTGTAACTGAGAATTGGCAACAAGGCAATGTATGTTTGGCAACTCTGTGATCGACGAGTTACTTCCTGGTGTGCACGGAATTAATCCACAAAGTTCACTTGATTTTACCTGTCATTTCCATTGATTAATCTGAGTTAATATCGCTTGAGGTGTAACAAAAGATTATAAATTTGCGGTTTTCAGCCCAGGATAGTCGTTGCACGTGGAAATCGCAACTAATCTCGTCCTTCAAATAGCGGTTTACGAGTTCTAGTCACTATTGGTCTCGTAAGAGGAAGCTAAGGCACATGCTTCTTCGCCAGGTCTGTGGTAACGAGCTGACATGTGAAAAAGCGTCTGTTATGTTTCGCAGTTCCAGTCTCACTGAGTGTAGAGTTTCTATCCCTTCTGTGAAAGAGCTACAAACACTCAGATCAGACATCGATAAGGAAAGCGCAAGAAAATACTTTCGGCTCATAGTACAATGGTGAAAAACTTACAATGCTGCACAACAGGTAACGCCTCTTTCCTCTGCTGACAAGCAAATTTTGGGTTTCTAGGAACACATAACTTTATTTATGAAATGCCACATTTGCATACCACTTGAGTATGACACAGCATACCAATGAAACACAGACCCAATCAAAATCTAAGTGAGTAGTATTTTACTAATTCGTGACGATAGAGGCACCCTTGTGTACAGATACTCAGTTTTATTAAAACAGACTTTCGTCGTAGGGTTATCGTGGGTAGTTTTATTTCACTTTTTATAATACAGTTCACAATTTTCGTAAGGTTTCCTTTAATGTTGTTAAAACAATAGTAAACATGAGAGAGAAATTAATCATCAACGATATATGCGAATTCTCTGATGTTATCTATAACAGTCTGAAAATGCACATGCAGTTTATTGATTACATGCATGTAGAAAACTTGTTCTGAGTTAAAGCTGTCAAACAAGGTTTGAAGAAGAATAAAATGCCACTACCAGACGACAGCTAATGTAGAAAATATTTTTCCGACGTAATTTGGCACGATACACTCTACCCATACATAATACAAAAGTTTCGAGATGCATCTACTCTCTGGCTGTCTATAAAACCTGAAATGAACAAAATGTCGCAGAAGTTAGCCCTTTCCCCACATGCGACTATTTTGGGTTGAGTAGTGAAGGGAATTATGTTACAAGTTCCATTAGATTGATAACTTTAGCAGACAGCAGCATTGCGTTTAAAAAAATATAGCACTGAATGTACTCGAACTCGCGACCGCTTATTTACCATGCGCGATACTTACCATTACACTACTAGCTGACTCATAGCTGCAACAGCTCCAGAAGGCAACAACAATTCCTCCAGAACTTCTGCGTTCCACAACGCTGTACAATAATGCATATGGCCAGGTGAATACTTATGAGAGACAAACAGTTATAGCTTTTCTTTTGCACTGCACGACGTTTACAACAAGCAGATAGCGCAATAGAGTAGCTCAAGTGGAAAGGAACACTTCCTCTTTAAATTTCTGCATCCTGCACTGTTGGAAGTTCTGTGTTGGTGGCAGTTACGTGATTTTATTTTGGTGATTACAAAATAAAGTTAAATGTATGCACTGGGTAGCCGAGGCAGCTAGTTCATGGTGATTCAGTCAACCAAGTAAATGAATTTACTGAACATGCAAATTGATACAGGGAGCCTGTGTGTCAGAATTCTAAGCCAGTGTGGTACAACGGCGTTATATAGAAAAATGAGCCACTGAGAATAGGGTTTGGTAGTCTGTTGGGATGATGATAGGATCATATATCTCTGGTCTGGGTTCGATTCCAGCTTCAGTCTATGGTTTTAGATAGCGAGAGACAGATTCCATTCTCTTCTGGCTACACCAAGTGAAGAAGATATAACGGTATTGTGGTCTGAAATTCACATTAAAAATGACATTCCTTCTCTACTAAGTAGACGTTAGGTTGAGCCACAATAATGTCTGGAATGGTGACATGTAGAAACTCTATCACCAGTAACCTTTCTTATACTAGTTATTTATTTCTAGTGACGGAACAAACGCTATGTAGGCTGACAGGACACTTATTCCATCCTTTATCTGAGCTTCTGTATGTCGATGAAATTGGTTCTGAACTGGGAATGCAACTCAGACCGCCCTTAACGCGGAATTTGTTCCCTTCGTGACAATACAGCTCGGCTACAATTTGTTGTTTGTTCAAAACTTCAGATTCCTCAACATCTCCACATATTGCGCGTGAATGGGTTCCAATCCTGGCCCGGCACTAAAGATTTCATTATGTATTATCAGGCTCTAGCATGAGAACACCTATCTGCTGGTGGATAATAATTTCGATTTTTAATGTATTTTCATTCGTTGTCAACACTAACGATATTTGACGTTTTTGACTCCCAGTGAGACACAGAACTATTTGTGAGATCACTGTAAGTTCAAGATGTTATTCCGAGCTGCTGGTGGAGAAAAATTCGGTAGCTGTCGTCTCTTTGTGTGTGGGGCTCTATTCCCAGTCAGCACTGAACTCTTCGTCATATTATTTCTAGTTCAAACATGCTCACATGTCGCTGCTGGTGCAACAAACCCATATTTAACGTTCGTTTTCTCTAGAATATAACAGCGATAGGTGCCGGGTTGGAGTCCTGGGAAGGAAAAAATTAATGTTTCGTCTCGTCATTTCAGTTAAAACATCTAGCTACTGCTGAGAAAATTCGATATGTCACAGTTGACTGTGCTTCGATATCTATCCGATTAGGTTCTGGGTTCGAATCCCTGTCCAACAAAAAGCTTTACCTCACTGCATTTCAAGTAAGTTACTTGTTAAGAAGCAATATTTAACATCTCTCGTAGTTCGTTAACAGGGACAATAGGTGCTGGGTAGGAATTCGCGTCCGTTAAAAATATTTACGTTATGTAATTTAAAGTTGACATTTGCTAACTGATACTGTCTAAAATCGAGGTATATCACTCTCTGTATGCCTAATCAGGAATGACTGTTAGTTTCCGTCAGTCACGTAATCTTTGCCTAGTCTGCATGACCTGGGTTTGAATCCATATGCAGAACGAGACGGTTCGTCGTGTCATTTGAAGTTCATACATATTCTCAACTAGCTGCTCGTGAACAACTTCAATTTTTAATGTCATTTTGTTTTAAATAATAAGTACGGTATGTTACTTTGAAGAGGAAATTATGAATATGACGAACTTACTACGTGCATTACCTATCTGACGTGATAATGAGAGTGGTAACATTTCAGGTATGTCATTTATTGTAATAAATGTGAGCTTACAAGCCTTAAGGACAGTCTTACCTGTGATAAGGTGTTCCCTGGTATTTGTAGAATCGTAGTATCACTTTACATCTTGAGTTATTGCGATACAGAGCAGTGTTTTCTAGTGGTGACTTGTTGGAACCATTTTCAATAGTCAAACGACTGTACCAAGGAGCGATTAGAGGACCTGCTAGACAGCTGCGTTATGTGGGTTGCATGCGAATCAGGTGAAATTCAATTCAGGTCGTTCGGATACTTTTGATCATAACTGTACATTATCGCTAGTCATTTGTGTTATGTTTGAATGCATCTTTGCTAGAAATTAGAACAGCTGGTCTCAGTCTCATTATATATGTGCAAGTGTTGTCGTTCATGCATAATATGACGTGGTTATGTGGGTTTAGGACGATGTTTTCTTCCTTAGATGGTAATGTAGATGGATTATTTCATATGGAATGACTTTTCGATTGTATACCACATCACGTAACACTCCATAATGCTTATATATAAGTAAGTAAGACTGGTTCTGTTGAATTTAAACACTATTGTGGCAGTATTCAATGGTTTTCCAAAGTTATGTATATTTAATATCATACTCGTCCATGTTGATGTATTCTTTCGTAGGTGCTTGAAAATGATTCAGTGTCGAAACTGGTCACTCGCACAACAAATAGAGGCCATAACTGCGCAGC
The DNA here is from genome assembly GCF_021461385.2 of Schistocerca piceifrons. NCBI lineage: Eukaryota > Metazoa > Arthropoda > Insecta > Orthoptera > Acrididae > Schistocerca > Schistocerca piceifrons. Next base: position 661,493,558 of record NC_060138.1, read on the forward strand.
CTATTACGGACACTGTTTTCTTTCACAAAATTTTCAATTGCTATTCCTGTCGTCAAAATTTTACACCGTTACCCTGTGCGCCTGTCATTTAAGTACATAACCGCTGTCGTCACGCACTCCAACGACAATATTGTTCTATTACTCGATATGATTAGCACTTGAAAATGGCACATCTCCGAAATCGGCTGATTGTGTGATATAAATGACACTGACTGTGTAACAACCAAGCTTGAAAATGAAATTGTCGTTTTATGCTGATTCATGTTGATGGTAGGCCATGATATGAAAAGCTTCCGCGAAACCATCACAGGACTACCTCTGGCCTCAACTACACTCTCCACAAATTGCGAGTTAAACGCCTTTAATAGAGCTCCACAAAAAGGAGTCGCATGCGTTCATATCCGGAGAATACGGCTGCCAATCGAGGACCATGGCATCATTGGAGTAGATGCAAAATCGCGAATCGTCGTGCCATACTACACGCTTCCAGCCAGCTGTTGTCCAGTTTCTTTACTGATTGGCCCACTGAAGGCGTGCAGTCTTACGTGCCGTTGTGATCAATGACCTTTCTCGACGTACCCGACTCCAATAGCCCAGTGCATGCAGCAGATACAGCAAGAAATCGGACATCAGTCACGGTGCGGCCATGTTCACGTCTAAATAATGGGTGACAGTAATTGAACTATATGAAAAAAGCGTAAATTAGTTAGAAACTACATGGTGCACACACATTATTCAAAATGTAAAAGTCACTACAGATATTCGTGTGTAGGTTATGACATGTTCGATATGCCTACCATCATTGGCGACGATGAGGCGCAGACAAATAGCAAAATTCTGCATGACCCGCTGAAGTGTCGGAACACCAATGCTGTCGATAACTTCCTGAATGGATTTTTTCAGCTCAGCAATCGTTTTGGGATATTGCAGTATACCACGTCTTTAATAGAGCTCCACAAAAGGGGTCACATGTGTTCATATCCGGAGAATATAGCGGCCAATCGAGAACCATGTCAGTGGCCTCTAGGTACCTCATAGTCAGAATACGGTCCCCTAAGCGCTCCTCCAGGACATCAAACACTCTCCTGCTTCATTGGGGTCGAGCTCCGTCTTGCTCGAACCACATCTAGTCGAAATCAGGGTCACTTTGTATAATGGGGATGAAATCATCTTCCAAAGCCTTCATGGTTCGCTAGTCACCGTGCCATCAAGGAATATCACACCGATTCTTCCGTGACTGGACATTTCACATCACACAGTAAAACGTTGAGGGTGAAGAGACCTCTCGATGGCGAAATGCGGATTGTCAATTCCCCAAATACGCCAATTATGCTTACTGACGAACCCATCCAAATTAAAGAGGGCTTCGTCACTAAATCAGACCATCGGCATGAGCATACTGATTCCCATCATGCCCCGCGGCCAACCGTGCAGTTTGAATGTCCCAACACAAACCGTTCAGAAGTTATGACGATTTTACTTCATGTAGTTCAATAATCGTCGTCCTGTATGATATCTCCTTTCTGGTTTTACACATTTCTTCACGTCAACCTCTATCACTGGGCTTATTCCATGCAACCGACTGGCACATACACACCACTTCACTGTCATGACATACTACATCAGCAGTGTACGGTGGAATGATCGCCTGATACCAGCTCTACAGCACGCGCAGTGCTATCAAATGGTTCAAATGGCTCTGAGCACTATGGGACTTAACATCTATGGTCATCAGTCCCCTAGAACTTAGAACTACTTAAACCTAACTAACCTAAGGACATCACACAACACCCAGCCATCACGAGGCAGAGAAAATCCCTGACCCCGCCGGGAATCGAACCCGGGAACCCGGGCGTGGGAAGCGAGAACGCTACCGCACGACCACGAGATGCGGGCAGTGCTATCAAGGGATCAGTTTTGTCCACTGAGTTTATCATCTTCTGGTGAAATGTTACGGATGTTCTGTTTTTATTTTTTTTACTTTCGGATGTTCTATTAAACAAAAATAGAACGTCATCCCTTCCCCATGAGTACGGGCTCCAGGTGTGACTCAGTGGGTGGAGGCGGAAGCAGGCGTTGAGATCGATTCCTTCCGTGTTCATTCTTGTCAACCACTTCAGAGCGCCATTTAGTTGCAGAGCCAATGACGCGGATTTGCATACATAGTGAAGCCGACAGCCCTCGTTCCTGTCGTTCTGTATTCCTTAATGATACTTTCCCAATAGCCGTGTAATCTGCATGGCAACGTGGTGTTTTTAAATTCAAACAAATGCCCTTATTTGTCAGCACTGGTTTCTCTTTTCGCCCCATTCGAACACATTCGACGCAGCGTTGAGAAATAATGAGTGTTACTGTTTGATATGTTGGCGGTTCCACACTAACATGCAATGCTGTATATGCCTGGTGCGAGTATTTACATTCGGTCCTTCGCAGAGCAAGTGTATCTTCTCTCGTGTTTCCTTTGTTATTGGTAGGTATCAGGTGCGAGCAATAAATTTCATTATTATCATATATGTGCGCCAAATCTTCAATGGATGGACTGTTTTCGACTGATAAGTCAATTTCAATAATATCTTGACCTAAGGCTTCATCAAAATATCGACGAGGAGTCTCATGCCTATTGTGGTTGGTTCAAATGGCTCTGAGCACTATGGGCATCAGTCCCCTAGAACTTAGAACTATTTAAACCTAACTAACCTAAGGACATCACACACATCCATGCCCGAGGCAGGATTCGAACCTGCGACCGTAGCGGTTGCGCGGTTCCAGACTGAAGCGCCTAGAACCGCTCGGCCACAGCGGACGGCATGCCTATTGTGACCCAGCACGTTTTGACGCTGTTGAAAATCGGTCTACACCGATTTAGCAATTGAAACTTCACACGAGTATTTAACTGGAATAGTTTCAAAATGTTCTGGGTTTGATTACTTCAAAGTCAGGCGTATACAGTAAACTCGCGATAGGAATCCAGCGACGTCTTCTGTCGTTATCGCGGTAACGACACCCGCGCTGGTTTCACAAGTTGTCCACAGACCGCACGGCACTGCGTCTGCGGTAACCATCGTGTTTATCGTCTCTATCACTCTTGTGGCTCATTAGCGGATTTTTTTATTTCCTTCTGATTGGTTCTCTCTCAATACTTCGAGTAATTATCTCTAAAGGCTGTTAAGAACGCTCACCGTTATTTTCTTGTATGATCTACGCATTGTTTTTCTTGGGTACCTTGCTGGAGACAGTAGTACACCAAACCTGTATTACGATAGTATTCCTGAACGATAAAAGAGACAGGCAGATTTGCACGTAAGCCCTAATTCATCTGTAAAATTGCAGGATGTAGTAACAGAGTTGCAGGTACGTTTGGTATTGATCATACCCCACCCCTCACCCCTCCCGCACACTTTTCAGTTAATTAATCTCCTTACGAGTGGTGACGAACCATTGGTACAGAGGTGCCCTGGGCTTTCCGACCGTGGTCTTCTTGGCCACAAATATTTTATCCGTTAGTTTTCCGACCGTCAGTGGAAGTCGCAATAGTGGCGTAGGCCTGGCTATGCCCACAGTACATCGGCATGTTTAAATTTTTTTATTTTTTTATTTATTATTTTATCTTGTTATTTTTTATTGTCACCTTTTCTCTTTCTACAACATTACTGCATTAAATGATCAAGATTCTTATTTTATTTTATGGATTTCAATTTCTCACTCAATTTTTGTAAGAAAGCTACAGATTTTAAACATCGTCTTAACCCCCCCAAGTTGTTATATACTCTTAAAACATCTTTCAACTTTTTGTGAAGATCTATGTGTCTATTTCTTCTTTTTTTGAAGAGGGAAGCCAAAGGAATCATTTTTAATTTAAATATAGCATTTTCTGCTTCCTTCTTCAACTCATTTGTCAGAAAGTACACGTTATGGCATTTTTGATGTATTGAGAAGTTTAGTTTTCTGTGCACAACGTTCGAGGGCATACGTGGTCCTAAAACGTCGTTAACAACATTCAGCAGCTCAATTGGTATGCTAGGATTTTCCATCCATTGACTTACCATATAGTCTGAGAGTTTTATGACATATACTCCACTGGGCATTTCCTCCATTAATACCATCCACGCTTCATCAATATTGCTGAAAGATGTTGCACTGCAGCATACATGCGACAAGAGTTATGAATTCCACCGTTGATCCCAGTTCTCGTATTTTCTTCCACAGACATCGGTGTAAGTGAAAATTGCGACCAGAAAGGGATGGATCGGGAAACACTGTTTTCATAGCCATTTCAAAGGCTAGCGCTGCAGTTTTTGGTGACCACCCAACCATCTTGCTTTTCAATCCAGAAAAAATGTATTTCTTCGGTGTTTTGACTTTTCTTTGCGTGTAAAGCAAATGAAACACCAAATACCTTCGTCTGTTGTTCCATACGTCCAATGTAAACGTGTTTGCGGTATAGCTGTTTGAACTGTTTATTCTTTATTTAAATTCTCGTCACCATTGCGTGTAATTTATACTGGTGACTAGTTTCAAACATAGCCGTAAATTTTCAAAGCAGAACTGGACTAAAAGTGCTTATCAAATCAAAATTCCACTGACATATTTGGATAACGTCCATACAACATATGGAGGGATCTTATTATGTAATAAGATAATAATAAGGTGACATCCACACAACACACAGTCATACACCAGGTACGAAGTGATCTTATTACGTAATAAGATACCCAAATCTCGTATATGACTATGCGTTGTGTGGGGGTAACCCAAGTACGTCAGCGGAATCTTGCTTTGATAAGCAGTGTTAGTGCAGGTCTGCTTTGAAAATGAATGTCTACGTTCGAAACTAATCACTAGTATATATAACACCCAACTATGACTGAAATTTGAATAAAGAATTATTAACTCAAAGATTCTGGTTCTCCTCCAAGAAAATGTTACAGCTGCATATTTAAACTGTTTCGAACAACTGTCAAAGGTCCTACCCATAAGCACAGTTCCATTTTCACGCAGGATGTTGATCCCTTCTTCATAACGGAACACTTATTTAGTGAGGAACAGAACCATGTCAGTTTTCGAAAAACTATAACCTTCAGTTACGTTCAAAATGTCTTCGCTCAGCTGAATCCCCGATCTAATCCCAAGGATAGGGGTCATACGAAAAGCTTCCCTTCTTACTGTACACAGTGCAGTTTTCGAGTTCTCATACTTTGGCATATTTGCGACGAAATATAAATATCTATCTTTCAAATCTTGAAATTACTCTTTGAAAATTTAAATAACATGCACTCTTTTCTTTGTGGACTTTCTTCCTGACGTTTGCATTCGTTTCGTAATCTGCACATTCGCATCATCACTTTACCAAAATGCTGCTGTTCACCCACCATTCTACCATTTGCATTTTTTAAACTGCCTCGGCACTTACTCCGTTTGCAATTCACGCGCTACCAGTTCGTACTTTCATCACATTTTAAATGCGCAGCCGGTGGCGTTGGTCGTAGTTTTGAAGACACAGCTCCCCTTCTGTTGTAATTATTTCCATTACTCATACTGTATAGAAGTAGCTTAGGCCTGCGAAACTGTACGGCAACGAAGACTGCCGGCGAGGGCACGGCCTGACACTGCAACAACACATGCGCTGCTGGTGAACGACTGACTTAAATAAGCAGTGGGTAGGGGGAAGGGGGGCGGGGGGAGAGGCTCGGAAAACACACGGTGGCAGCCACAGAATGGTAGTAAGACGGTTATAGTGTTGCATGTGTTTATCGACCTCAAGATCTTGGCTGAAGTTGGTAATATACGGGGAACAAAAACAAGTTTCTTATTTCCTTGCTCTTCTTCATTGACATCACTGCACCCGTTTTCGTGAAGCGCTTCTTTTAAATGCACCCATTCTGTGGACCAGGGAGGTCAGCACTGTGGGTCGCTATGACGGACGATGGCAGGTCGTTGCATGTAGGTGCAGGCCTGTGAGGGTCTTCGTTCTATAAACTACATGATCTAGAGTTCCAGCTACCTCTTACTCATTAAGATATCCAGGAAAGAGATGATTTCCATCGTGAAGCTAATGTTCTGTTTAATACTTTTTCGTTGTTCCACAACCCTCCAGTACCTGTCTCTTCTTTGTAGAGATTGGGAAGTTAGTAGAGGTCTGCTATTGGTGGCATCGTTGGACACAGCCAATTCTTTACCTCTTCTGGTAGTTATGAATTCCACAGCAGGGTTATTGTTTTCTTTACCATCTGTGTTGCGTCCTTCTCGAGCTTCCTGCAATAGTGTTGTTATTTAACGGAGTTAGTCGTCGGCATGGATTTGTACCGTTGTATTCGCCTTCCCCACATATTGGGCTATTTTAACAACATCTTAGCGACAGCAAGCGTTGCGCTCCACCATTGTTCTATTCTGTATCAATGAGCCTGTAGTCGAACCTACTTCGCTTTTTCCGATTGCAGGCTTCGAATTTCTTTTTCCTAATTAATAACGATGTCCCGACCGATACGGTCCAACACTTTTGAGAAGGTCAAACGTGTGGCCGAATCCATTCAACTTCCTTCATACATTTATAATGGTTCTTCTTCATCTCCCCGTTTACCGCCTGAGCTCCCAACATTCTATCAGATTCACCTCTCTGTTTTGCGGCGACTTACCGCTTATGTGCGTTGTCGGCGACGTATGAGCTTCAGTCGAAATGTCAAGGGTTTTCAACTATTACCCGGTTGGATACCTGACAGCTGATATCGCGCTTTGTTTTTATTTTTGGATAACCCTAGAATAAGATCTGAAATTTCACTTATGTTCCTATGTGCGAAAATCTTACTACCTCTTTTCATTCACCAGAAGATTAATCGGCTTCTTCTACGTCACCTATGTTCCGAGATTTCTTGAATCGCTTAGAAGGAATCGCTTCTGTAGAAGTCGCTCTTAACGAATGCTTCGAAACTGTGGAATGGTATATCTGTCGTTCCATTTTAATTATTTTTAACCAAACAAATACTATAGAAATCTTGTAAAGTAATGAACCTGGCGTGGGTTAACGACCTGATGGCATTTTTGGAGGAAGATGAGTTCACGAAGAAAATTACGGCTCCATAAAACTCAAGAATGTTGGAGGGAATACACCCTGACCTCCACAAAACAAGCCCCGGTGAATAGTAAGCTCTGTTGTTGCATCGGAACAAAGGACAGTAAGCTGCAGCAACTCCCAGCGGTGCAGCAGGTTTGCGGCACCCAGGGACACAATTTGGTCTCACAAAGCCCTGGTGTAAGTTGCAGAACAAACAAATGACATTGCGTGGCACTGTTCCTTCTTTTCTTTTTCCACAAGCAAATCACGAGGTGTTTGTTTCGTTCGTGTGAGGAACAAGCTCAAGTTATGTGTAAAAAGCTCTCTGTAATTACACAGGGCTTAAAACAGAATGTAGAAGGAGGGGCATCTGTACCTACAGCCGTCGTCGAAAGCATCACGGGGAATATCCCCGTAAGGGAGCTAATGCTTCTAACAATATCACCAGTGGGTTATATATAAAAAAAATGCAGATGATGTTACATTCATATCTGCAGTCCTATCTTCTTCACTCTTTACTTATAATTGCACATGTACTGAAGCATTCGTTATCCCTTCGAAGCTGAGTGGAATGATATGGAATTAGACTTCAAATGTAAGTGATCCGTCCTGAGATATGTTACAGGAGAATGCTGAAGATTAAAGAGGTAGGTCTGATATAGAATGCTGAAGATTATATGGGTAGATTGGATTACTAACAACGAGGTACTGCGACTAACTCGGGAGGAAAGAAACTAATGGCACAAACGACGTGCTGAAATGGAAGGATCCGTTCATAGGACATATGCTGAGGCATCAGGGAATCGTATAGCTCTCACTACGGTAAGTAAGTAGAAATACAGTAGGTTACTGTTGTTATGCCTAAATGAAATGAGCTTCACAAGACAAATGAGCATGAAAAGTTGCATCAAACCAGTTTTCGGTCTGAAGATCGCAACAGCAACAATGCTGTTATCTTATTCCTTAAAATAACTTAGCGTTGTTCGAAATAATTATCTTTTCGCTAAAGCACATATCACCACAAACAAACTTAATCAACTACATCACTCGAACTCGAATCATGTAATTATTGGTTATAACCTGAAGATTAAAAGTGAAAGAATTGCAAAAAGTGACAAGATACATTGAAAGAATCAAAGACTTCAATGCGAGTGTTAGCTATTAACTGAAACTGGGATAAGGAATACAACAGAAGACGAATATATAGCATTAAGAGATGAAATATTGAAAGCAGCAGAGGATCAACTAGGTAAAAAGACGTCCCAGTAGAAATCCTTGAATAACACACGAGATAAAGAAATTAATAGATGAAAGGAGAAAACACAAAACTGCGTAAAATAAAGCTGCAAAATGGAGTGCAGGCGTCAAAAAAAATTCAGAGATGGAAAGCAAACTTGCCAAGTAGCAATGGCCAGAGCACAAATGCAACACTGTAGTGCCTTTTACGATTAGAGAAATATAGAAACGAGTATAGGAAAATAGAGAGAGCTTTGTAGCAAAGGGAAGTACCTATACGAATATCAAGAGCCTACAAGGAAACCGGTATGGAGCAAAGAATGTCGGCCGGAGTGGCCGTGCGGTTCTAGGCGTTACAGTCTGGAACCGCGCGACCGCTACGGTCGCAGGTTCGAATCCTGCCTCGGGCATGGATGTGTGTGATGTCCTTAGGTTAGTTAGGTTTGAGTAGTTCTAAGTTCTAGGGAACTGATGACCTTAGAAGTTAAGCCCCATAGTGCTCAGAGCCATTTTTGGAGCAAAGAAGGGAAAGCTGAAAAATGGAAGGGCTGTATACGTAAAATGAACCTGAAGATAATGCTGTGGAGAGGGAAAAGGAACTACACACAAAAAAGTTTTGCAACACCTCAATTCCGAGAGTTCCGGAACCTGTACAGAAAACTGGAATGGAGATCAACATAAACATCATTTCCGCGTTTTCTATTGCTCATGAAAACCACACATTGCATGTTGTACCACCACATAGTGAGACCTTCAGAGGTGGTGGTCCAGATTGCTGTGCTGTACACACTGGTACCTTTAATACCCAGTAGCACATCCTCTTGCATTGATGCATGCCTGTATTCGTCTAGCATACTATCCACAAGTTCATCAAGGCACTGTTGGTCCAGATTGTCCCACTCGTCAAGGGCGATTCGACGTAGATCCCTCAGAGTGGTTGGTGGGTTACGTCGTCCACAAACAGTCCTCTTCGATCTAGCCCAGGCATGTTCGATGGAGTGCATGTCCGGAGAACATTCTGGCCACTCTAGTCGAGTGATGTTGTTGTCCTGAAGAAAGTCATTCACAAGATGTGCACGATAAGGGAGCGGGAGGGGGGGGGGGGGGGCGCTAATTGTCGTCCATGAAGACGAATGTCTCGGCAGTATGCTGCCTACATGGCTGTACTATCGGTCGGAGGACGGCATTCACGTATCGTACAGCCGTTGCGGCGCTTTCCATGACCACCAGCGACGTACGTCGGCCCCACCTAATGTCACTCCAAAACAGCAGGGAACCTCCACTTTGCTGTACTCACTGGACAGTGTGTCTGTGGCGTCCAGCCTGACCCGGATTGCCTCCAAACACGTCTCCGACAATTGTCTGGTTGAAGGCATATGCGACACTCATCGGTGAAGAGAGCGTGATGCCAACCGTGAGCGGTCCATTGGACGTGTTGTTGGGCCCATCTGTACCGCGCTGCATGGTGTCGTGGTTGCAGAAATGGACATCGCCATGGACGTCGGGAGTGAAGTTGCGCATCATGCAGCCTATTGCGCAGTTTTAGTCGTAACAAGATGCTCTGTGACTGCGTGAAAAGCATTATTCAACATGATGGTGTTGCTGTCAGGATTCCTCCAAACCATAATCCATTGGGAGTGGTCACCACTGCAGTAGTAGCCCTTGGGCAGGCTGAGCGAGGCATGTAATCGACAGTTTCTCTCTCTCTGTATCGTCTCCATGTCCGAACAACATCGCTTTGGTTCACTCCGAGACGCCTGGACACTTCCCTTGTTGAGAGCCCTTCCTGGCACAAAGTGACAATGCGGACACGACTGAACCGCGGTATTGACCGTCTAGGCATGGTTGAACTACAGACCTCTGCAGTGCACTTTCCCTCAGAATTATTGAGATCCTCCAGACAATAGATCATGTCCAAACTATTCTACCTGGTGTACAAGATGTACGTTGATCAGCCATAACATTATGACAACTGCCAATCGAGAGATTAGATGCCGCCTGGAGGCGTTACGAGCATATGAAGTAGCAAGGGAAGTATATAAGCGGAGCAGAGTAGAGTGGGTGTCATCTGGTGACGATATGCGCCGCAAATGAAGAAATCCACTGACGTGAGTGAGTTTTACACAGAATAGGTTTTATGGCCCAGTACCTTGGAACGAGCATCTCAGGAACGACGAAACTACAGTTGTAAGCATCTATAGAAAGCTACTGAAACCACAGTTAGGTGTCAAGGTCATGGAGTTCTGTAAAGCAGGATAGCCTGCGGTCTGAGGCAAATCTCATGACACAGTACAGTGCTGGTGCAGGCATAAAAGCTTCGGATCACACTGTCCAACACAACAGATTTCAGACTACCTAACAGATCAAAACGAAAATTTCTTTTCCGACACTGACACTGTTGAGTGTTTATGGAAAAAGTTCAAATCGTAAAGCGCGTTTTAGACAGGTACGTGCCGAGTAAAACTGTGAGGGACAGGAAAAACCCACCGTGGTTCAACAACAAAGTTAGGAAACTACTGCGAAAGCAAAGAGAGCTTCACTGCAAGTTTAAACGCAGCCGAAACCTCTCAGACAAACAGAAGCTAAACGATGTCAAAGTTAGCGTAAGGAGGGCTATGCATGAAGCGTTCAGTGAGTTCGAAAGTAAAATTCTATGTACCGACTTGACAGAAAATCCTAGGAAGTTCTGGTCTTACGTTAAATCAGTAAGTGGCTCAAAACAGCATATCCAGACACTCCGGGATGATGATGGCATTGAAACAGAGGATGACACGCGTAAAGCTGAAATACTAAACACCTTTTTCCAAAGCTGTTTCACAGAGGAAGACCGCACTGCAGTTCCTTCTCTAAATCCTCGCACAAACGAAAAAACGGCTGACATCGAAATAAGTGTCCAAGGAATAGAAAAGCAACCGGAATCACTCAACAGAGGAAAGTCCACTGGACCTGACGGGATACCAATTCGATTCCACACAGAGTACGCGAAAGAATTTGCCCTCCTTCTAACAGCCGTGTACTGCAAGTCTCTAGAGGAACGGAAGGTTTCAAATGATTGGAAAAGAGCACAGGTAGTCCCAGTCTTCAAGAAGGGTCGTCGAGCAGATGCGCAAAACTATAGACCTATATCTCTGACGTCGATCTGTTGTAGAATTTTAGAACATATTTTTTGCTCGCGTATCATGTCGTTTTTGGAAACCCAGAATCTACTCTGTAGGAATCAACATGAATTCCGGAAACAGCGATCGTGTGAGGCCCAACTCGCTTTATTTGTTCATGAGACCCAGAAAATATTAGATACAGGCTCCCAGGTAGATGCTATTTTCCTTGACTTCCGGAAGGCGTTCGATACAGTTCCGCACTGTCGCCTGATAAACAAAGTAAGAGCCTACGGAATATCAGACCAGCTGTGTGGCTGGATTGAAGAATTTTTAGCAAACAGAACACAGCATGTTGTTATCAATGGAGAGACGTCTACAGACGTTAAAGTAACCTCTGGCGTGCCACAGAGGAGTGTTATGGGACCATTACTTTTCACAATATATGTAAATGACCTAGTAGATAGTGTCGGAAGTTCCATGCAGCTTTTCGCGGATGATGCTGTAGCATACAGAGAAGTTGCAGCATTAGAAAATTGTAGCGAAATGCAGGAAGATCTGCAGCGGATAGGCACTTGGTGCAGGGAGTGGCCCGCATCTCGTGGTCGTGCGGTAGCGTGCTCGCTTCCCACGCCCGGGTTCCCGGGTTCGATTCCCGGCGGGGTCAGGGATTTTCTCTGCCTCGTGATGGCTGGGTGTTGTGTGCTGTCCGTAGGATAGTTAGGTTTAAGTAGTTCTAAGTTCTAGGGGACTGATGACCATAGATGTTAAGTCCCATAGTGCTCAGAGCCATTTCAACCATTTTTTTTGCAGGGAGTGGCAACTGACCCTTAACATAGACAAACGTAATGTATTGCGAATACATAGAAAGAAGGATCCTTTATTGTATGATTACATGATAGCGGAACAAACACTGGTAGCAGTTACTTCTGTAAAATATCTGGGAATATGCGTGCGGAACGATTTGAAGTGGAATGATCATATAAAATTAATTGTTGGTAAGGCGGGTATCAGGTTGAGATTCATTGGGAGAGTCCTTAGAAAATGTAGTCCGTCAACAAAGGAGGTGGCTTACAAAACACTCGTTCGACCTATACTTGAGTATTGCTCATCAGTGTGGGATCCGTACCAGATCGGGTTGACGGAAAAGATAGAGAAGATCCAAAGAAGAGCGGCGCGTTTCGTCACAGGGTTATTTGGTAAGCGTGATAGCGTTACGGAGATGTTTAGCAAACTCAAGTGGCAGACTCTGCAACAGAGGCGCTCTGCATCGCGGTGTAGCTTGCTCGCCAGGTTTCGAGAGGGTGCGTTTCTGGATGAGGTATCGAATATATTGCTTCCCCCTACTTATACCTCCCGAGGAGATCACGAATGTAAAATTAGAGAGATTCGAGCGCGCACGGAGGCTTTCAGACAGTCGTTCTTCCCGCGAACCATACGCGACTGGAACAGGAAAGGGAGGTAATGACAGTGGCACGTAAAGTGCCCTCCGCCACACACCGTTGGGAGGGCTTGCGGAGTATAAATGTAGATGTAGATGTAGATACTGTTGAATATGGTGCTCGTAACGAACAATCCTACGTGTTCCCATACTGAGTCAGCGCTATAAATTACGACTGCAGTGGGCACAGGTTTATAGAGCTTGGACCGTGGATTAATAAAACGTGCCGCTTGGTCTGATGGATCAAGTGTCTTGCTAAAGCAGGTCGATAGCCCTGTCCAGATGTGCCGTCATCATGGTGAACGCCAGCACGAAACAGGCAACTGGCCACGTTCGCAGGATGCTGTGGACAGTGTTATGCTATGGAAACATTCACCTAAGCAACCGTGCCACCTGTGGTACTAATCGAAGACACAACGACAGATGCGGACCAGCGGCATCTCTTGATGTGTTCCCTGACTGTGACGGCTTCCTCCACCTGGATAACTGTCCGTCTCAAGGACGGAATCGGCCTACAGTTGTTAGAGAAGCATGACAATGAGCTTGCGTTGACATTTTGGCCACCAAATTCGCCTGATCGGGACGCCGTCGGTCGCTAGCTCTACTCCCATAAACCATCAGCACGTAATTTACGGGAAATACATGAACTGTGCGTAGACATCTGGTGTCGTATAGCTCTGGAAAATTACTGCACCAACGACTTCAGTCGTCCTAAAGACGACCGCAGCAATTCTGTCGAAATATCGGCAAAAGTGTTTTACAATGACGCGGCCTAATACCCAAAATTTTTGATTCGGCGTGACACCGGCCATGGATGCCTACGAAATTACACCAAGCACCTGTCGAATCTATGCCACGCAGAATATCCGTTTTATTGCGTTCCAATGGTAGACTTATTAAGCAAGTGGTCGTAATGTTTCTGCTCACCAGTTTATGAGTCAGGCGGAATATCCTCACAAGGGAAGGCCTCAGACACAGCCAACAGATTCGGATCAAATTTGGCAGGTCGCTTGCTTACAACCTAAAACTCCAAGATATTTTGGCTCAACACCCTCTCGTTTTTGAAAAATCACCCCTAAAAGCTATGACGAGCAATCGACTCAAAATTGGCGGAATCGATAGATAACTGTAAATAGTGCATTTTTCATCATTAGGTATGGGGTCCGCAAATACATACTTTTCCAGAAATATAGGAAATAAATTTTTACGCTGCGAGCTCTGAAAGCGCAATGGCCAAGGTAACTGGCTGGGAATCCGAGAACCCCGGTTCGAATCTCGAGGAAACCTAGTGGATGTTATTCTTCTCGTTTGTATTTTTCCATATCTCAATTGATAGGGATAGGAGGGTAGTCAAATAAATTTCTCAAACCTCTTCGGATGGTAAACAACTAAATTGTTACTCCTTGTCACTTTACATTGGCTCTTCCAGTCACTGTTACGTGTCCTCACTTTTCTTCGAACAAGTAGATGGATCGTACTTATCATATAAACATTCGAAACAAATATACTCGCGGCACCAAGAACATCTTATGAATGCAGTATTTCGACAGCTACACAGTTCCTTTCGAAGAGTCGGTGGAAAATAAACTTGGTTTGCATTTAAAAGTATGACCGTTTTCGGGAATTAATTTTGATGGGTACCACGCATACGATATCATTGCCTGAAAAATAGGTGCTGAAAGTTGGTTATGAAGTATGCTGCGAATAGTTATTGCATCCGTGCGGTTGTGCAATTCTCGCTGGGTTTCCAGAAGCACACTGCACTTTTGAACCATCGAAACAAAGTTTTTAACCTGGTGATAGAAATAAATATCACACGGCTGGCACAGAGGTGTGTATTACTTTACCGTGCACGTCGGTTGACACTCGTCATCTATAAACATGGTCTCGTAGATTAGTTTGCCCACCCCAGGAATCCAATATTAGACAAAACTTGTTATCAGCAACGTATGGTTTTAAAACATTCAAAGAAATGTTCTGTAAATCGCATTTGTCAATTTCTCGGATTTGGAGCAAGTAACGTAAATATTTTTCAACAAGTCAGTTAAGCGACTGGCCTGTTCTATAATCCGAAGACCAAATGTAACATTCGTTTCTTGTTAACACAGGAATAACTTAGGCAACACTTTTGTAGAGGCTGTGATGGCATATTGCGCCGTGTACGAATGTGTTACTCTTTTTTTTTTTTTTTTTTTTTTTTTTTTTTTTTTTTTTTTTTTTTTTTTTTTTTACTACCAACTGCGACAAGTGTTCTTTTTTTCTCCCCTAAGCGATAACATGCGTCGAATGTTCATCCTATATTCGCGTCCTGCTATATCGTTGTGGATCACGTAATCAAGATTACAACCGGTCCTAAGTGAAGCCGTTTGCGTGCTGAAAAGAGCCGGAGCCTCCATTTTCTGTATATCTCCTATATTTTCTACCTCCTAGTGGGAGATGTGCTCAGCGACGTGTCGTTGACGAATTTTATATTCCGATTTCAAGTTCCTTGCCCAAGATAATGATGCAGCAAACGTAAAAATCCTTGTTGGTTGTATATTGAAGCGCTGCACGTGCAGCCCGCTCTTTGAGTATTCTCGTTCTTACATTCTCGTTACGACGACGAGAGTCCACAAATTTCCACTTATTTATCGCCTGGTATTTGACGTATCTTGTCCCGCCTTTAACGATATCATTTTCTCACGGTTTTAGGTCCTTCTTCCTTTTCAGGGCTGCTGTTACTCAATTCTTTTGCAGTGTTTGTAGGTTCCAGTTTGAATGATTCCTGGATAACGTTACCGCCTTTACTTTTACTTCAAGGGGCATAGCGCCGTAGTTTAATCGTTTAGTAACCGGTTCGTAATACTCATCGGGAGCAGATGAAGCACAGATTGCCTGCGACGTGGACATTTCCGAAGTGTTATAACCATTCTGCGAATTACTAGTCGTGAT
Organism: Schistocerca piceifrons; assembly: GCF_021461385.2. Lineage (NCBI taxonomy): Eukaryota > Metazoa > Arthropoda > Insecta > Orthoptera > Acrididae > Schistocerca > Schistocerca piceifrons. The sequence continues at coordinate 661,509,309 of NC_060138.1, forward strand.
ATCTTCCATTGAATCACCTAATGCTTCGCCTTCATGGTATAGTTCTTCAGTATCAACAAAAGTCATTCCGTTCGTCAGCTCCAAAAATCGCTCGGCAATAGCCACTCCTATCAATCTGGAACGCCGAGAAACAGAACTGCCTCCTTCCGGCATTGCATTGATAATATATCTGTCTTGCAGCAGACTTACAAACCAAAACACAGCGTCGGTAACTTCCCGCTTTCCATCGTTTGTGACAGGCTCCCAAATATTTCAGCGCTGATCGAAGGGTGTACATCCTCTAGTATTCATATCATGCAACTGAAACATATGATACAACAAACAATAAACTAGTTAAACAGAAAAGCTAAGTACTACAAACTAAATACAATACAAGTAATATGTTACTTACGGAAGATCACTGTATTTATTCTGTGGATTAAAGATGAAAAATCATTACATGTATCCTCGAGGTTCGTGGAGCCTAATGCCGGAAAACAACCCTTTCCGATTAACTTCTATAAGGTTCGTGCTGGACACCCTCAATCTTCAACGTAAGTAACTATGATATGACGAACAGGCAACCGGGACAACATAACTCTCCATGCGTGTTTTCTGTCCCGTGTCTTTCTGTAAACAAGAGTCGAGCGGTTGCCTATCTGTGGTAATCCGTGAGGAGTTCGCAGCACTCTTACACGGAGTTATTTTCATGTGACAAGGCTTAAAAGATTAATTCTTTTCTAATTCACGTCGCTTGGGAAATTAGTTTGCCTATCTTATAAACATTATTATTCCGTGTTGAGTTACTTATCTTATTAACCCTCATATTCCTTTGATTTGCCAGCCGCGGTGGCCGGGCGGTTCTAGGCGCTATAGTCTGGAGCCGAGCGACCGCTACGGTCGCAGGTTCGAATCCTGCCTCGGGCATGGATGTGTGTGATGTCCTTAGGTTAGTTAGGCTTAAGTAGTTCTAAGTTCTAGGGGACTGATGACCTCAGAAGTTAAGTCCCATAGTGCTCAGAGTCATTTGAACAATTTTTGAACCTTTGATTTCTGATACGAAAAACTACAATTTAAAAAAAGGAAAAGCGTACAGTTTCCTCGAAATTCGAACCCCGGTTCTCCGCTTCACAGCGCGTTGCCTCGGCAGTTGCGCTATTTTTTTTTATCTCGTTCTGTTCGTTATTGTTCGTTGCATTTGTTCGAGTCGGACGTCACATGTCACAAGTTCATCGCTCAGCCACTTACTCAGTTATTTATTACAGAGGGCAGCTAATCCTCTGACCGAAAACGCTGAGCTACCGTGCTGGTAAATTGTAAAAGTTTCTTTCCTTGATTTCTGAAAAAGTATACATTAGCGGACCCCCATGCTTGATAATGAAAAATGCTGAATTTACAATTATCTATCGATCCCCCCAGTTATGAGTCGATTTCTCATCATAACCTTTAGGGGTGATTTCCTCAAAAACGGGAGGGTGTTGAGCCAAAACATCTTAGAGTCCTTCGTTTTAGGATGTACACAAGCGACCTGCCAAATTTTTGCCGAATCGGTTGGCCTTGTGTGAGTGTGACTAGGGTCTCCCGTCGGGTAGACCGCTCGCCGGGTGCAAGTCTTTCGATTTGACGCCACTGTGGTGACTTGCGCTTCGATGGAGATGAAATGATGATGATTAAGACAACACCCAGTCCATGAGCGGGGGAAATCCCCGTCCGACACACTGGTCTCGCATTCGGGAGGACGACGGTTCAATCCCGCGTCCGGCCATCCTGATTTAGGTTTTCCGTGATTTCCCTAAATCGCTCCAGGCAAATGCCGGGATGGTTCTTTTGAAAGGGCACGGCAGACTTCCTTCCCCGTCCTTCCCTAATCCGATGAGACCGATAACCTAGCTGTTTGGTCTCTTCTCCCAAACAATCCAATCCAAATCTCCGTCCCAGCCGGGAATCGAACCCAGGCCCTTAGGATTGGCATTCTGTCGCGCTGACCACTCAGCTACCGGGGGCCGATCCGCGTTGTTATGCTAGTTACGTAAAATGTTGTCATTTTTTGTGTTTAATTTTTCGCTAGGCTCGCTTCACTCCGCCGACACGTAATAGTAAGCAGTAGCTCAATTATAAACCTCAAATAAAGTTTGTTCTGTTTCGAGACAATTTCTTGCTCCTGAAGTGCTCCACGGTTGTGGAGCAGAGAGCCGTGTCCTTGGTGTTCTCTTCCGTCTTTTAGTTTAGTGGACGGTCTTCTGAAAGCTTGTCCACTACAACAACATTTGGAAAGACCTGTACGTTTTCTAGTTATAGACGAGTATTGAGCGTGTGATTATTGCCATTGACAAAAGTAAATTTAATCTTGTTTTTTTATTGCTTTTAAACCTGTTTTGCAAATATAAAGACACTCATGACTTTGAGAATTTGATTGAATCCGATTATGAATTGTTCTTTTCGTCCGTCAACGAAGCTATCGTAGCGCCATGCGATGTCCCTATTGAGACCGAAGCATTGCTTTGTGCGGCGCTCGAGACAAATTGCGGGACGCTGATTTGCTCGGAAACATTTATTGACAGACTCAGATTAATTCCTTGTACTACTACATTACTCAATGGATCGAAAGTATCGGACACAAACGTGACTTTTTTTTGTTTGTATTACACCTTACTTCTCTGTCAACTGTGTCTTTGTCACCTCACTCTGTCACTTTTTTCAGACATCATCCCCCACTGAAAAAGAATCTTCTATGTCTTTAGGCCTCGTCATTTTCCTCTTCAATTTCTTCTCACAAAATCGACGTTTCCATCCCTCTATGTCGGTACTAGATCCTGAAGAAAATCTCAGCAGCGGGGTCGAAGGTTGACTGTGTGAGAAGAAATTGAAAATGAAAATGACGAACCCTAACAAGGTAGAAGATTCTATCTACAGCGGAAAGGGAAACGAAAGCATGCAGACCCACGTCGCCTCCCAGTTAGCTACTGGCTCCACGAGCTGATGTAAGACCTCTGCCTACAGCAGACTGGCAGTGCCCATGCATAACTCCGACCCGCACACGGGAACGGACTGTCAAATGGTCATAGATCTTCCGTACTGGAAAATTAATCTAGCTACAGACTTCCTAAATGATAAACTCTTCAAAACACAAACTTCGCCCCAGAACGCACACGACTTACATTTTCATACAAACTTTTCGATTTCGCGGACTCCAAACAGCTCCACGAAATTATTTTGCGTCGAGGCATTTCTGCTAGTCAGCTTCAGGAGCTGAGTGAGAGAATCTCATCTGGCCGTTTCACGCTCCCAGTGATCGCACTGCTTTGTAAAGTGCTGTTTTGTGTCAGGATTTTCAGAAATTTCTTTCAGGTGGCTGCTGGGAAAAGCTAGAAGTCAGGAAAAGTAGTAAGCTATTAAGACAGTCGGTATGTTTTGACCAAAACTCATTTATAAAGATTATTGAAAGACCAGATCATCATTTCCGTGGTCAACAAAAGCTCGCATCCTCTGAAATTGGTTCCAGCAGTCACAAGAGCGAAAAGAACGAAGCAACCGTTTGCGGTGGAAAGGAAGCTACAATGTCTCGAAACTGTTTTGCAAAATAAATGTTGATTGCAGATGCTTATCCTTATGTAATTAAGTACACAGCTGCGGGCCCAGTGTATTGGAATACAATATGGGAAAGCCTCAAGCTGTGCCTAAATGTATTGTTTTGTAAGCTCGTTGGCTACGTAAGTCACAAAAACGTCAGTAAACTGCATTTTTCTTCAGCTTCTACACGTCTCTCGCCCAAGACACATCTTGTTGTCACCATGTCTCATTGAGAACACGTTCACAAAAGATCCACTTTCATCTACTAGAAAATGTGAGACTGTCTCATGCACCAATTTGGGTATACTGCTGTCAGGTTTACATTTGCTAATGGTTGCTTGCTTTATCTCTCCCTCAGACGTAAAATCTGGCTAACGCAGAAGGAAGGAGATAAATGAGACGCGAATACTTCGTCTATTTTACGAATAAAGCTCTCTCGAAGCCTAAAAATGGAATAAAAACAGGCTGATTTGGCCCACTGACCCTTTAAGAGCTACACGGTGCACTGAACTATATTACTGATAATTAAAAAGGGTCAGCAAAAGCCAGCCGGAGTGGCCGAGCGGTTCTAGGCGCTATAGTCTGGAAGCGCGCGACCGCTACGGTCGCAGGTTCGAATCCTGCCTCGGGCATGGATGTGTGTGATGTCCCTAGGTTGGTTAGGTTTAAGTAGTTCTAAGTTCTAGGGGACTGATGACCCCAGCAGTTAAGTCCCATAGTGCTCAGAGACATCTGAACAATTTTTTTGCTCAGCAAAAGTCCGTTATATGAAGTGAGAATTAAGAAAACCGGTAGGACGTATAGGGACTATTAAGCCATTTGATAAAGGGTTAAAATTTATTAAACTCGAGTTTGTCAAAAAAAGTCATCATACCCGGAACATAGCAAAACTAGGGAGTAGCTTGTTTTCATAACAAGCAAAAATGACATTGCTGGCCTAGCTTTTAATAACGCTAATAAGAAAAAATCAGAATATTTTCTTAATATTGGCACATCTACAGAAAGACTCTCAACATATCTAACGGACTGAGTTAATACATTTACTGAGGAAACTGGGATAAAGTAAACTCACATCAACAAATATGCAAAAAAACAAAGTGAATAATGAAGCCAGAAAAGTTTGTGTTACAGAAAGCAGCTACACAGAAATACGGTTATTGCCGTGTGATTTACACTGTGGAGAAAGTGAAAAACAAGTAGGAGAACAGTAAAACTACAAGAGTAACTGAAATTAGAGCCGATTCTACCATTAGCCAAAACTAGGGGGGCACCTAGGGCGGCAAAATTTTATGGGATGCAAAGGGCGGAAAAAAGTAACTTATAAATCAAGCAAAGACTCAATTGAGCAAACGAGTAGAAAAAACGAAAAAGAGAAAAAACTAAAACACCAAATCGTTTTCAAAAGCACATTCTCCCTATTTCAGGTATTTTGGGAAATTTTATTAATTTAGGGCGAAAATAAGGAACTGGAGACCTTTATTGTCCTCAATCAGTTTTAAAGGAATTAAGAAGAAAGCGCTAAAATTGAAGATGGTACACAGAAAATGAGGATATCTGGTCACCTTGGTATAACAATTAAAGATATGGTAGCAGATGTGCATTGTTGTGCCGTCGGAGAGACCGGCGGTAGTAATAAAGGGAGATGTCATTTTTCAGTTCTCGCCTACAGCGGCAAAACACCTAGCAACGGCCCTGAATGAAACCAATGCACCACATAATCCTGGCAGCCGAAAATTAGCGTGTGTTGAAAGAAATGTTGATGCAATTATCAGGACAGGATTTGAGAATGATAAAAATCTACGATGAAAGTGGGGAAAATAGTAATAAGTAAAGTAGCAACTTACCGAGTATCGAAACTGAGGGAGAAACACTACGAAAAGAAGTCAAATAGTTCTGCTATTTATGAAACAATATTATTCATGACGGCTAAAGCAGGGAAGACACCAAAAGGAGATCCTGACAGAGAAACAGAGCTTTCTTCAACAAAAGAATTCTTTTCAGTTGTCCAAAGTGGACCGTGGTTAATCGAAAAAGACACCTAAAGGAAATTCTAATAGGTATAGAGAGATTTCTTCAGCAAAAGAAATGTTTTCAGTTGTCGAATGGGGACCTTTATTAACCACAAAATCTGAAACTGAAATCACTTGAAATGTGATTCTACAGAAAACAGAACTGTAAAACTTGTCTTGTAAAGTTCTTAATATTGAAATACTGTAAAATATAGGCTTGGAAAGAACAACTATTACCAAAACAGGAAACAGTTTGATGGGGCACCTGTTACGACATCGTGGGATAATTAACTTGGCGCTGGAAGCACGGTACTGTGCCCAGGTCATAGAGCAACAGTTTGAAACATCTATTACAATAAAAGTATAGAGAATGCTGGGTGTTGTGAGTATGCCGAGATGAAGAGATCAGAAAACGTAAAAAGAGATAAGGAACGCCAATGAAACAGTCTGGTAGACAGAGGGTTGGGGGGTGGGTTTATAGAATAAGTCTGTCGACGACAAAAGTATTCTGGGTATCCGTCTAAGTAAATTGTTAGTTTGCTACATGTTCATCTATCATTTGAAACATTTTTATCGAAATTATGTGGAACGAGTCGGTTTAAAGGCACTGTATACATGTGTGGTTTCAGTGGGTGGCGCTGTGTCGCGGAGGCAGAGTTCGGCCTCCTTCATTAGCCGGATGGCTCCAGATTGCCGCCATCCTCTGGTTGTTGTTTACCGGCAGCTCGTCACACGTTTCTCAGTCGAGTGCAAATAAGACTGTTACTAAATGCCGGGTTGCGTAAAGCGCCGAGCCAAGAACGCTCGCACCGGGCAGCAAACACGCTTTGATGTTAATTCCGCAGTTGATAGCATTCTCCCGCGCTTCCCGTACGAGCCGCCGTTCCACAGCAAATGGGCTATTTGCTGTGGCGTTACATCGCAAACCTAAGTCCGTCTATCTTGTGGATACTGCCCGATGTTGTCGCCACCAGCAACGACAGATAGTCCGTCTGGCTTTTCTGCTTGTCAGATAATTGTCGATACGGCAGACTGCGCCAGTGGTTGCTAAGCGAGTCACTTTGTTGTTCACACGCTACGCATTAAGATAACATATCCTCTTCAAAAGTCAGAAACAGCTGAAAACATCAAGGGTGCGGCGGTTCGAAATCTTGAGAGGATGTTACATAAGACGTATCGAATAGAATCTCTAGCAGCTCTGTACAAGTTAAGTCATTTTTCGTAACCCAAATGACCAAACTGCGGACACGTATGTACGCTATCTGAACAAACATTTGGAGTTCGTTAGTAAAACTGTTCTAATCGCTTGAAATATTGATTCCTCGTCACACGTAATGTGCACATAGGTCGACCAACCACTTTCATCATGGTTTTTAAGGGCTATGAGCAATATCTGTCCAAGATTTTATGGGAGGTTTAAATGATATTTAGTCGAAATAAATGTTCACTGTGCAACTAAATGGCAGATACTTGCGACGGGTCACAATGAAGATATAAATACAAAAAAAACTGACTTACTTTGATTTCTTTTACACATGATACCACATTTTGTTGTAACTCCACAAACCTAGAGGAAGTTTTTAGATTGTAAAAGTCTGTAATGAGACTCATTTCAAAATGGTTCAAATCGCTCTGAGCACAATGGAACTTAACATCTGTGGTCATCAGTCCCCTAGAACTTAGAACTACTTAAACCTAACTAACCTAAGGACATCACACACATCCATGCCCGAGGCAGGATTCGAACCTGCGACCGTAGCAGTCACGAGGTTCCAGACTGCAGCGCCTAGAACCGCACGGCCACACCGGCCGGCTGAGACTCATTTGTGGTATAAATTAAAGAAAAGCATGATTCTTGCTTCGTGAAGTTCTTAAATCGTTTTCACTGTGAGAGCACATGGTGAAAACTGATTCACTTTAGAAGCAAATGAAGATACACTTGAACTCTGATTGGCATACCAGGTACGATTATGTGAAGAAGACTACACAATTCGTAAATTTCATGTTGACTGTCCTCTGTTTTCGATTTCCGCCAGGTCGAACGATCTATCAGTGTTGGCTATTTCGTTACTATGCGAAATGTTGTCGCAATGTGTGAGTCAACTGAGAAATAAATAATGTAAGGAGTGTGTTTAAACAGGTACGCCTCTATAATCCTCTCTCGTGAACTCTTATATCCTTGTTATATTTAAGGAAGGAAAGAAGATTAGTGTTTAACGTCCCGTCGATAGCGCGGTCATTAGAGACGGATATCTTATGTGAATCATAGCTGCTGATCGGTACAACGCGCCGGCTGATGTGCCCGAGCGGTTCTAGGCGCTACAGTTTGGAACCGCGCGAACGCTACTGTCGCAGGTTCGAATCCTGCCTCGGGTATGTGTGTGTGTGATGTCCTTAGCTTAGTTACGTTTAAGTAGTTCTAAGTTCTAGGTGACTGATGACCTCAGAAGTTAAGTCGCATAGTGCTCAGAGCCATTTGAACTTTTTTTTTTTTTTTTTTTAATCGGTACAACGCGAGCACATCCGTTGGTTGACAATACTGACCCAGAAACAAGTAAACATTTTCCCTCTCACGAATGCTCTAGACACTGTGCCATTCTTTCTCTGTTTCTATCATTCCATTGAGCCAAACCATCTTCTTCCCATAGAATAAACAGAAGAAAGACTACATATCGACAAAAATATCGATTATTATACGAAAACTTTTCGATATCTGTCGGCCAAGAAATTTGAACTATCGACAGCAGCCTACTTCATGGAATTAATAAGAGTGATCAGTGATGAAATATATGGAAGAATAAGGCGGTCGTTATGGAAGCCGGACGATTAAAGAAAAGTTGTCACAATATGGGAGGAAATACGGGAGAGCAGGTCATCCTATACTCACACCACCGTACCTGACGTCTGTTGCAATTTGTTTTGTGCTGAAGCATTGCGGTATCGCAGCCCGAAATAAAAGACAGCACCCTTGCTGACCTTGATATGGGCCGCCCATAAAGGCAAACCTTAGACAATTTAGAGAAATGGACATTCTTCTAGTGCACTGTCTATGGAAGAGAAAATCCTTAGTATGTGGTAAAATGAAATACACCTTCTGCCACACACTGCACTGCAATTTCGTAATGTAACTGTATCTATACCATCAGGTAATAATTAACGTGAAAATGATGAACACGTTGGGTGTTGATCTTCAGGTGATCCACATCTGCCCCTTTGTGGCAGATGTAATTGCATAAAGTCTGCAGAAAGTCCATTAGTACGTCATTTTAAAGAGCAACGACCTACGAATTCACTGAGCATTCTCGTCCCGTACGTCGGTCAGTTGTGTACTGGCAAGGGCGGTTAGTCATCGATATCATGGCTTGTGAACTAACATCGTCCTCTCATGTGGTGGTGATATATATTCCTCGTGCTGTTCCATAAACAACTTAGGAGACAAGTTTCGTTCAGTCCTTCGATGCGTCGCCTCGAATCTTGCGAGACTGACACCTGAAGATCGGCAATTTTCTAGATGCTCAAACGATCAGGCGTACCCTGGGCAACGTTGGAAGATATTTCAGGGGCAAACCTTTCCACCACCAGAACACTACCTCTGTATTCTATATTCTGGACACGAGTAAAATAAAATCTAGATGCTTGTGATGTTGGCGTCGGCACAAATGTCACTACATCTGCAGGCAATGGTTCGTAAGAAAATGGTGGCCATTCGGAAAAGGAAGCTTCACACGCTCGTATGCCGTGGTTCGGTATAGGTGAGCGGACGAGACGCGCTGCGCTGCTCGCCGTCGGCCACGTGGCTCAGCTCCCCCAGACGTGGCTAATGAATGGCGGGGGCCGCACACAAGGACGCGAGCACGCTGCCAGCGCGTCCGCGCCCTCCAGCTCTTGTTCCTCCGCAGACGAGGGTGTCAACCGGAGCTGTCAGCCGTCGCCCGGCGCCCGCCGCACTGAATGCAGAATGCCCGCCTCCACGCCTGCCACGATAACTGAACCGGTCGCGTCCGCTCGCTCCCAAACTGGTTTGAACTTGTCCTGACCGACACCGAGCACCCGCAGAGGGCACTACAGTGGCCTGTTTATCTCACACTAGGTGTTTGTCACCATCAGCATGCAACTAGAGAAACTGTGACCTACACTCGCCCGTCTCCGTCGCCTATTCGCGCTATACAACTATTCTGGTCTCTCTAACCCATTACGTAATACCCATTCATTCCTCAAAAACCTATTCGACGACACTATGATCTTCTACAGAATACACTTCAGATCATTTTCATCTCGACGAGACTGGCTCTGAGCACTATGGGACTCAACTGCTGAGGTCATTAGTCCCCTAGATCTTAGAACTAGTTAAACCTAACTAACCTAAGGACATCACAAACATCCATGCCCGAGGCAGGATTCGAACCTGCGACCGTAGCGGTCTTGCGGTTCCAGACTGCAGCGCCTTTAACCGCACGGCCACTTCGGCCGGCTCGACGAGACTGATTTGTCGACTAACAGGATTTCTACTCCACCATTCCTGAACAGAATCCATGCGGTGCGATGTAAATGGCTTTCAGAAGTTCTTCCTTCACAGACTACCTTACACTTTCTTAAATAGTTCGATATTTCTCTTAGAACTCTACACCTACTTACACTATGTGATCAAAAGCATCCGGACACCTGGCTGAAAATGGCGGACACGTTCGTGGCTCCCTCCATCGGTAATGTTGGAATTCAGTATGGTGCTGACGCACCTTTAGCCTTGATGGCAGCTTCCATTCTCGCAGTCATACGTTTAGTCAGGTGCTGGAAAGCTCCTTGGGAAATGGCAGCCCATTCTTCACGGAATGCTGCACTGAGGAGGGGTATCGATGTCGGTCGGTGAGGCCTAGCACGAAGTCGGCGTTCCAAAACATCCCAAAGGTGTTCTTTAGGATTCAGGTCAGGACTCTGTGCAGACCAGTCCATTACAGGGATATTATTGTCGTGTAAACACTCCGACACGGGCCGTGCATTACAAACAGGTGCTCGATCGTGTTGAAACATGCAATCGCTATCCCCGAATTGCCCTTCAACAGTGGGATCATAAAAAAAATGGCTCTGAGCACTATGCGACTTAACTTCTGAGGTCATCAGTCGCCTAGAACTTAGAACTAATTAAACCTAACTAATCTAAGGACATCACACACATCCATGCCCGAGGCAGGATTCGAACCTGCGACCGTAGCGGTCGCTCGGCTCCAGATTGTAGGGCCTAGAACCGCTCGGCCATGGGATCATCAATGTAGGCCTGTGCTGCGGTAGTGCCATTCAAAACAACAAGGGCTGCAAGCCCCCTCCATCAAAAACGCGACCACACCATAACACCATCGCCTCCGAATTTTACTGTTGGAACTACACACGCTAGCAGATGACGTTCACCGGGAATTTGCCATACCAACGCCCTGCCATCGGATCGCCACAGTTTTTACAGTGGTTCATCACTCCACATAACTTTTTTCCACTGTTCAATCGTCCAAAGTTTACGCTCCTTACACCAAGCGAGGCGTCGTTCGGCATTTACTATCGTGATATGTGGTTTATGAACAGCAGCTCGACCACGAAATCCAAGTTTTCTCACCTCCCGCCTTACTGTCATAATACTTGCAGTGGATCCTGATGCACTTTGTAATTCCTGTGTGATGGTCTGGATAAATGTCTGCCTATTACTCATTACGACCCCCTTCAAATGTCGGCGGTCACTGTCAGTCAACAGACGAGGTCGGCCTGTACGCTTTTGTGCTGTACGTGTCCCTTCGCGTTTCCACTTCACCATTACATCGGAAACAGTGGACCTAGTGATGTTTAGGAGTGTGGCAATCTCGCGTACAGACGTATGACACAAGTGACACCCAATCACGTGACCACGTTCGAAGTCTGTGAGTTCCACGGAGCGCCCCATTCTGCCGTCTCACGATGTCTAATGACTACTGACGTCGCTGATATGGAGTACCTGGCAGTAGGTGGCAGCACAATGCACCTAATATGAAAAATGTATGTTTTTGCGGATGTCCGGATACTTTTGATCACATAGTGTACATACTCTGGAAGCCACCATGCGGTGCATAGCGGAGCGAATCACATACCACTTCCAGTTAATTCTTTTCCTGTTCCACAGACAAACAGAGAGATTGAAAAATGATTGCCTGTAAGCCTCCATACGAGCCCTAATCTCTCATATTATCTTCGTGGCCCTTAAGCGAAATGTATGTTGGCGACAGTAGGATCGTTTTGCAGTCGGCCTCAAATACCAATTCTCTACATTTTCCCAATATTGTCTCTCAAAAAGAACGTCTTCGCTCCAAGTATTCCTATTTGAGTTCCCGAATTATCTCTGTAACACTTTCGAGCTGATCGAACATACCGGTAATTAGTCTAACAGCCCGCCTCTGAATTGCGTAGATATCTTCCGTTAATCCAACCTGGTAGGGATCCCAAATAATCGAACAGTACTCAAGAACAAGTCTTACTACCGTTCGATATGCGTTCTCCTTTACAGATGAACCACACCGTCCTTGAATTCTCCCAATAAACGGAAGACGACCATTCGCCTTCTCTCCCACAGTCTTCACATGCTCGTTCCATTTCATATCGCTGTCCAAGCCTTTAAACGACGTGGCTGTGTCAACCAGGACACTGCTGATGCATCATCCGAGCATTACGGGTTTGTTTTTCCTACTCATCCGCATTAACTTACTTTTTTCTACTTTTAGAGTTAGCTGCCATTCATCACACTAACAAGAAATCCCGTCTACGTCATCTTACGTCCCCTCACAGACACTCAACGACAACACCTCCCCTTACACCACAGCCTGATCAATACACAGCCTTAAATTGCTGCTCACCCTGTCCTCAGATCATCTATGCATATAAAGAATAAAAGCGGTAATGCCACACTTCCCTGCGCCACTTCCTACTATACCCTTGTTTCTGAAGAACACTCGCCGCCAAGGACAAAATACTGGATTCTATTACTTAAGAAGTCATCGAGTCACTCACATATCTGGGAACCTAACCCGTATGCTCGAACCTTCGTTAACAGTCCGCACTGAAGCACCTTGACATATGCTTCCCGGAAATTTAGCAGTATGGAATCTGGCTGTTGCCTTTCATCCATAACTCGCAGGATATCACGTGAGAAAAGGGTAAGAAGAGGTTCGCACGTGCGATACTTTCAAAATCCGTCCTGATTTGTGCAGAGAAGCTTTTCTGCCTCGAGGAAATTTATTACATTCGAACCCAGAATGTTTTCAAGAATCCTGCAGCAAGCAATGTTACAGGTATTGGTCAGCAATTTTACGAGTTCGTTCTTTTACCTTTCTTATATACGAGCGTCACCTCTCGCTTGGGATTTTGCACTGGGTGAGATACGTCGTAAATAGAGGATGTTTCAGAAGTGATGGTCAATATTAAAATATTCAGGGATTTGACTGGAATGATCATTCTAAACAAAAAAAGTCGAGTAAACATGGGCTCTAAAACACATGCCTTAAGAGCTGTGGGCAATTCTTGATCTTCGATACGTTGAGACAAATCTCTTCTACTGCAAGATCTTTGCTTTCCATATTTCAGGAAGTGGTAGAATGCATCAAAACAAGAAAAGAATGTCCAGTAAACACGTACTCTAAAATGCACACCTTAAGAGCTTCGAGCACTTATTCATCTTAGCTACTTTGAAACACAACTCCTAAAATGAACAAGTGCTCATAACTTTTAATGTATGCATCTTAGAGCACATATTTACTAGACTTTTTATCTTGTTTTTTTCCATACCACTACTTCTCAAAACATGGAAAGCAAAGAGACTGCAGTAGAAGAAATTTGTTTCACGGTACCGAAGATTACGAATTTCACATAGTTCTTAAGGTATGCGTTTTAGAGACTATGTTTACTTGACTTTTTTGTTTAGAATGATAATTCCTGTCATATCCCTGAATATTGACAATCACTTTTGAAACAACCTGTACATGTGTACTCACAATGAAGCTGCCAAGCATTACCTGAACTTAGCGTCACATTTCATCTAGAAAGATGTATTAAAATCCCTATCTTCTGTAATTTCTTCTGATGAGAGAACCGTTGATGGCAATCTTCCCGTCGGAAGGAAAGAAGGCCACAGTTAAAACTTATCGTTGACGTTCAGGATGCCATCCGAAACGGCATACTAAGATGGGGCAGAAGGAAGTGGTCTGTCAATGAATGATCCCAGTGTTCCCTTGTTGCTATTCAGAAAAATCACAAATATCTTGAACCAGAGAGGAAAGGCCTTAGTGGGAGAAGTAAGTTTGGCAATCCCTTTGATGTGGCATGTGGGTTGTTAAATAAGCACCAGCGCCTCTCTTCTCTACATACTGACACCTAGCAGTACATCTCACGCACAGCTGTATTACGTCAGATGAATGGAAGTCGTAAGCAGTTGTTTCCTTGTGACATGCAAAAAGTGTGAGACGTATTAGTACTTCTTGTCACGTCTTCAAACTTTTTGCATGTCACAAGTAAACAACTGCTTACGACTTTAATACCTCTCGTAGATAACAAACGAAAAAGATTACAAAAATCAGGTAATGTTAAATGTAGGCTACTGTAATAACGACCAAATATAACAAGAAAACTACAGTATCCCTTCTACCACACAGTAAGTAGGCCTATTAAAAACTGCATATTGCAAGTTGTTTTATATGTAGTAAAAAGCAAAAACGACTTACTTTGCATAGATAAGAGTACTTGGTTGGTTTCCACAAGGTTCCTGTTTGATTTATGTCAGCCCTGTTGACTGCGACTGCCCACTGCTTTCGTCTTTCTTCATTGCGTGGAAATGCTAACATGCGAAATCCACCTTCGCCTCTATTGGAACAACCAAATGCAGCACAACCTGGCACCGTTTACGAACGTTTGCAGAACGAATTACAGATGTCAAAAACAATACTGTACAATTACTAACGTGTTTACTTCAAACATGTAGGCCCACCGACTTCATCACAACACGCTTCATTATTTCAACTCGTATTTAAGATCTCAAACACTAATTACGTACTAAAAACTATATACAACTAAATCGAGCCTGCATGCACAACGCATAACAAGTCTCTCAAAAATTGAAATACCTTTTAATCGTTTCCAAAAGTCCTCTGAACTTCAATTCAACTCAAAAGCACGGCGAACATAGGAAGCGCGAGAGACGTTTGGCAGAAAAATGGCGCCAAAGCTAATCAACCGATCACGGGCAACTTCACCTACGGCCACTCTCTCTGTATACAGGCTCTCTATACCGGATCCGCCTCTAGTGGCATCTAGTAGTCAATTACGGTCACATAGCTGTGTATGGATACTTTTTATAGTGCATAGGGGATAAAGTGTGACACGGGTGTAAACATTTATAGGGAGACAGAATAGAGATACAGGGACAGACTTCTAGGTTCTGGGTATCGCAGACTTGTCTCTGCGCAACATTTGCGGAAGGAAGTTCGCTGAAGACGCTTATCGTGTAGTTCGTAAAGCACTTTACATGCTAACTCCTGGTAATCTGAGAGACGGGGAAGAATGATTCGCATCCGGAATTTTCCAGATAACTTTGTTTCTTCATTTATATTATTTAGTACATGTTCTGAAGTTAAGCTAGTCACTTAGAGAGTTGTGCATTCGGCTGTAAACACGTTTTACGTTTCTAGAGCTATTCTTGGGGACAGTGGTACATACCACCAAATTTTCGTTTATCCTACGAATCTCGATTGCCCTTGTGTCATAATATACAATCATTTTGTTTTTTTGTCCATACACTTATTTTCTAAGATGTTTCTCAAATGTCACAACTGACCTGCTTCCAGTTAGTCCTTCCTTGGTTTTCCCACCATACACGTTTCACTTCCATAAGTGACGATTTTCCAAAAAAACAATTTTAGATTTTCTTCACCAGTTTGGGGCAAATGCTCCATTCAGAGAAAGTTTTGATGATCAAAAATACGTCCTTCGCTAGTGTCAATCTGTACTACTCGTTTAACTTTTTCCTTCTCAGTGGCTCTTACTTCCTACCTGACATTCTTCTTTATATTCCTCCATTAGTGTTTAACTAGAAGTACTTTTGTTCCTATCATTTGTTGCCACTTTTCTTGTTGTACATATCGTATAACAGTCATCGCATGACTCATTATTTTCACCCAAATGGTCTGTCATGTGGGAACAAAAGCATTAGTATGCGTTCTACTGGAAATTTTGTTTATCTCCTCTGGCATGATATCGACAGGGTGAGGGCAGCTTCTACAGCGGACGAGCTCCTGTGTAAACAATGCACGTGCTACAAGTTTTGTCACGCGACAGGCGTCTTTCGCACCGCTTGACCTGTACGTAATGCCAGACCTACAGCCTTGTCGTTGCTGGCACCACGCCACTTGGTGGATACCGTTAGAGCGCTGTGACTCAGTGTCTTACCCAAGTAATAATCGGTAGTAAAATGCTTCTCCCTCTTCTTACTTTTACGTGAATACATAACACCATGCCGACCGGTGTGGCCGTGCGGTTAAAGGCGCTTCAGTCTGGAACCGCGTGACCGCTACGGTCGCAGGTTCGAATCCTACCTCGGGCATGGATGTGTGTGATGTCCTTAGGTTAGTTAGGTTTAAGTAGTTCTAAGTTCTAGGGGACTGATGACCACAGATGTTAAGTCCCATAGTGCTCAGAGCCATTTGAGCCATTTTGACATAACACCATGGATATAATAAGACACATTTTTGTGCACCTCATTGCTGTTTAATTCAATAAACATTACACGATATTATTTCAATTGTCTCCAGCATAGTTACCGTATCGGGCCAGCCTAGGTAGCTCCATAAAAGCATAATCTGTAGAGTATTCTAAATTACACTTATAGATACTGATCGCTCATGTCAGCGATAGATAGAAATATATATTCTCTAAGACACGCAAATTGGATGTTCACTGACGCGGAAAATAATAGCAGCATCAAAAGAAATAAATGTAGAGTAATGAAATTTCGGGAATTCATTTGTCTAGGATAACATATTTAAGTCATTAACATGGAAAGATCGCAGGTTAACGTAAGGGTGAGATAATTCGTTGCAAATGTGAAATGCTGGTACATTAAAAACTGGTGTAAAGGCCAGAATGTTGAATGCCTGCATACAAACGACCATGTGTTGCGGTGTACAGGTGCAGTAAATCAGTTTGTGGGGTGGAGTTCCAGGCCTGTTGTACTTGGTCTGTCAAAACAGGGACGGTTAAATCTGGTTGTAGATGATGCTGGAGTTGTCCGATGATGTCAAAAATGTGCTCGATTGATGATAGATCTGCCGATCGACGTCCGCAGCTCGTGGTCGTGCTGTAGCTTTCTCGCTTCCCGCGCCCGGGTTCCCGGGTTCGATTCCAGCGGGATCAGGGATTTTCTCTGCCTCGTGATGACTGGGTGTTGTGTGATGTCCTTAGGTTAGTTAGGTTTAAGTAGTTCGAAGTTCTAGGGGACTGATGACCATAGATCTTAAGTCCCATAGTGCTCAGAGCCATTTGAACCATTTTGCTGATCGACCAGGCCAAGGCAACGTGTCAACAGTCTATAGAGAATGCTGGGTTACAACAACGATATGTGGAGGAGCGTTATCCTGTTGGAAAATACCCACTGGAATGCTGTTCATGAATTGCAGCAGAACACGTCGAATCACTAGACTGACGCACAAAAGTTGCAGTCGCGTGCGTGGGATAACTACGATAGTGCTCCTACTGTCGTACGAAATCATACCCCAGACCATAACTCGAGGTGTAGGTCCAGTCGGTCTAGCACACAGACAGAGTGGTTGCAGGCCCTCAACTGGGCCCTAATCAACGCATGGCCATCACTGGCTCCAAGGTAGAACCAGCTTCCTTCACATCCCTACCCTCCAACAACTTCTCACTTGACACCTCTGACGTTGCAAATGACGGTGTTTTGGGGTCAGTGGAATTCTTGCTACGGTGCGTTTGGTAGGAGTGATACTTGAAGTACCGTAACTGATTGTAACAGTTCGTTGAGTCACTGTGGTGCTAACTGCTGTCCAGATTGCTGCTGGAGATGCAGTACGATGGTGCTGAACCATACGCCGAACAAGACGGTCTTCCCTTTCGGTAGTGCCACGTGGTCGTCCGGAGTCGGTCTTCTTACGACCGTACATTCTCTTGACCACCGCTGCCAGTAATCGTGTACAGTGGGTACATTCCTGCCAAGTCTTTCTGCAGTATCGTAGAAGGAACGTTCAGCTTCTCGTTGCCCTGTTACTCGACCTTGTTCAAACTCTGTGAGGCCTGATGTTGGCATCTTTGTTGCCTTAAAGGCATTCTTGACTAACATCAACACACCTCCTCCGATCTCAAAGGTAACAAACGGTCACGATCGTTACGTCGTGTATTTAAGGCAAACGTGATTTGCATCCTCTTAAGTAACTGGGGCGAAACTTGAATAGACATCATCATACAGATGTAGAAACACGCCTACCAACTTCTGTTTATGTCGCACAATTCCTTCTTGATATACTTATATGGATATGGTGCCTGTTCTTTCGGACATGTCCGAAAGAACAGATACCATATCCATATAAGTATATAATTCTGCCAATACCGGCCATTATCTTCTTCTTCTATGCGGATGCAGACGTATTATCCGAACTCTTACGGGACTTGGTAAGAATGTCTTCCACGAGTAGTGAGTGTGTTGGGTAGGGACTCTACGAATGTAGTATGTGGACAGAAAAGGTGAGAATGTGGGTCTCGCGGGAGGCGTAAGCGAGATAGTCCCTTCAGTCGCATTATCCTCTATGCCCTCGGTGGCTCAGCTGGAAAGAGCGTTTGCCATGTAAGCAGGAGACCCCGGGTTCGAGTCCCAGTCGGGGAACACATTTTCACCTGCCCCGTTGATATATATCAACGCCCGTCAGCAGCTGAAGGTATTAATATATAAGTCTATTTCCTTCTTGATCTTGCGCTTTCTTTTCCGTCAGTGTATTAAGGTAAAGCAGTCATCAACCAGAAGACTGGTTCGACTGCCGGCCGCGGTGGTCTAGCGGTTCTAGGCGCGCAGTCCGGAACCGTGCGACTGCTACGGTCGCAGGTTCGAATCCTGCCTCGGGCATGGATGTGTGTGATGTCCTTAGGTTAGTTAGGTTTAAGTAGTTCTAAGTTCTAGGGGACTGATGACCACAGTAGTTACGTCCCATAGTGCTCAGCGCCAGCCAGCCAGCCACTGGTTCGACTGTTGCAGTGCCTGAACTATCTGCGGTTCTTTCGTGATGATATGTCCCATCCTCTCTCCGACGTACCAACTGACTCATCTAATCTTCTGTGAGCAGACCTGTAGTTCAAATTGGCAACGTTCAAACCGTCACAGCATCGCCTGATGTTAAAGTGTTTACGAACGTATAAAAGTGGCTGTCAAGAGTATGAAGCTGATTGCTTCATTTGTCGTTTGCAGTTAATCGGATCCAATTTACAGAGTGTAGCTGTGCGAAGCCCTCCCATGCATCAGCGAGCTCACGGCCGAGATTGTGGCTCCACAGAGGCGCGTCACCGCTGCTGCTCGGTTCCCGTGACGCATCTGCAGCATCCCCGGCTGGCGGTCAAGTGGCGGCGCTGCCAGTTACGCAAGCCTCCCTACTTCTGCGTCTCTGACACGGAGGTTGCGTCACGTCTCGTGCGTAGCTGCGTTGCGCACGGCCAGAATACCGACAGCGCTCGACGGCCGCGTCGCACTTCTCCTGAGACCGGGCCACGTCGTGGGTGCACCACAGTAAGCTGTAGCCTAACTGATCACAGCAGACCTGTGAAAAGTCTCAGCTCTCTGGGACTGAGCAGTGTGTAATAAAGAACACGAGGTTTGCAGTAGGTCAGCAAACTACTTATTTAGTATATACGTCAGTCTCGCATCATTACTAAACTAGTCAAAAACTGTACGTTTCATTTTATTTACCTTCTTGTTTGTACATCGCGGTGACGTTCTCGGCGCATATATGGATTACGTCTTTTAATATACAGGACGGTCCATTGATCGTGACCGGGCCAAATATCTCACGAAATAGGCGTCAAACGAAGAAACTACAAAGAATGAAACTTGTCTAGCTTGAAGGGGGAAACCAGATGGCGCTATGGTTGGCCCGCTAGATGGTGTTGCCATAGGTCAAACGGATATCAACTGCGTTTTTTTTAAATAGGGGCCCCCATTTTTTATTACGTATTCGTGTAGTACGTAAAGATATATGAATGTTTTAGTTGGACCACTTTTTACGCTTTGTGATAGATGGCGCTGTAATAGTCACAAACATATGGCTCACAATTTTAGACGGAAACAGGTAGGGTTTTAAAATTAAGATACAGAACGTAGGTACGTTTGAACATACGACATCTACGGCGGTACTCCGTAAGGATACCGCCCTTCGATTGTGCCATTCCAGCACTAATCGAAGCGCTAGGTTTTCAGGTGCCAGCCAGCCGAGCAGCAGCGGTCCAGCCGAGCAGCAGCAGTCCAGCCGAGCAGCAGCAGCAGCAGCAGCAGCAGCGGTACCGGCCAGCAGCAGCGGTCCAGCTGGCAGCAGCCAGCCAGCTCTCCAGCAGCAGCGGTCCAGCCAGCCTGCCAGCCAGCCCTCCAGCAGCAGCAGCAGCAGCAGCTGCAGCAGAGGCAGTCCAGCCAGCCAGCCAGCCAGCCAGCCCTCCAGCAGCAGCAGCAGCAGCGGCCTTGGCCCCGTCCGCGGCAGCAGCAGCAGCAGCTGCGGCAATCCTGTCAGCCGTCGTCAGCGTCAGCGCCAGCCGAGGCCCGAAATCTCTCCCTCCTCCTCCGCCAACACTTCCCTGGTGCCCCCATCTCCCTCCTCACTCCCAGACGCGATTCCGTTCTCGTCTCCTCCCCCAGCCCCACCCTCCATACTGACATCCTCTCCTGCCTCCCCATCACCCGTTTTGGCCCCAACGCCTCCCTCACCCCTGCTCCTTCTCCATCTCCTACCCACCAACCCCAACCCCCGCGTTGCCCACCGACCCTCACCACCGTGATCACTCGGCTCAGTCCGACGATCACAGAGGAGGAAGTGTTGGCAGAGCTCAAGGCGCCTCCCGCACTGGAGGTGCGGGCGGTCCACTGCATTTTCAACTCGGCCGACCCCACCCGCCTTATGAGGGTTTTCTCCGAGGATGCCCCCTCCATTGACTGTCTCCTGAAGGAGGGTGCCCTCCACTTCAACCAGCGCTATAAGCTCGACCCCTCCTGCTCCCCTCCTCAATCCCTGCGCTGCCAGAGGTGTCTGCACTATAACGCACACCCAACAGCTGAGTGCCACGAGGCCCCCACCTGCCCGCATTGTAGGCAAGTGCACTTCCTCCGGCAGTGCCCCAACCTTCAATTCCCTCCCTCCTGTAATACCTGCAATCTCCCCCATCCCACCTACTCCCAGAAGTGTAAAGCCCGACCCCCTCCGACCACTCCTGAACTCACCGTTCCTGTCCGTCCTCTGGACGCCCCCACCCCTCCTGGCAATTCCCTTCATCCCCCCCCCCCCCCCCACTGCTGAGGACATCATCAGGTTCCTCACCATTGTCCTACAAAACGTCCACCCTTTCCAGCACCCTCACACCCTCCAACAGGTCTCCCTCGCCGCCCGTTCCATTTTCCACTTAAAAATGTATGCCACCTACTCCAACAACCAGGCCCATTTCACCTTCTCCCGTCTTGACACCCTTGTCTAAATCCCTGTCATGGCGCAACAGCACCGTATCCTTTTCAACAACATCCGCTCCCTTCCCGCCAACAAGAACCTCTTCCTTCACACCCTTGCCACCCACCGCGTGGATGCCTTCACCACTGCCGGATCCCAGTTTGGCTCCAACCTCTCCTTCCCAACCCCACCGAACACCTGATCCTCAGTCTCTTCTTCCCTGGCCTTATCGTCACCTGAGCCACCATCTATGTCCGCCCTAATGCCCCTATTCCCTTCTACTTCCTCTCCCACACTGACCGTACCTTCTCCTCCTACGTGATCGCCGCCGACCTCAACATCCATAGTCGTACCGCCGCCCAGTTACGGCGGTGGCATCGGTTCCTCTCCTCCCTTCAAAGCGACCTCATCCCAATCCCCCAGCACACCTGTCCCGAATCCAACTCTACTCCCGATGTTATCCTTTTCTCCCCTAACCTCCTTGGCCGCATAACGGTGGATGTCCTGGAGCCTATTGGTAGCGACCATCTCCCTGTCCTCACTGTTTCAGACGGTCGTCGCCCCTGCCCCAACCCTCGTACTGACCCTCCCCCAAAGTATGTCCATGACTATTCCTGTGCCAACTGGAATGCCTACCGGGATACCCTCTCCACCAAGGTCGATAGCCACCCCTTCACCTACCGCCACCCTGACGATGGAACCCATGCTGCCTCCTTTCTCCAGCAGACCTTGTCTGAGGCCGTCGAGGCCCACGTCCCTACCGTCCCATCCACCCCCACCATCCTACCCTACCACCACAGGCCATCCTCCTCCTCCGTGAATCCCGTCGTCTCTACCGTGCCTTTCTCCACACGCGTGACCCGGACACACTCCAACGCCACTGGCAACTCCAGCGACACCTTCGTAATTTGCTCGCGGCTAAGAAACGCTGGGACTGGCGACAGACATGCACCCGTTTAAATGCTACCCTACCTATAAACTCGTCCAAGTTCTGGTCAGCCTTCCATCGCCTTACTGGAACTAAACCCTCCCTCTACTATCCTCTTCTCCATAATGATCATCCCTTCCCTGACACCCTTAGTAAGGCCAATCACTTTGCCTCTTACCTCTCCAATGTCTTTTCCATCCCTGATGATCCCCAGTTCGATTACTCCCTCTTCCCGGATGTCCGCGATCGAACTGACACCTCTATCCCACCCCTCGCACCTGGTTTCCAGTACTTGGACAACATTGCACACACGGAACTCAATGCCCCTATCACTACACAGGATCTCATTGCTACACTCCGCACGAAATGCAACACCGCTCCTGGTCACAATCGAGTCACCTACTGTCACCTTCGTGAAGCTCCTGTCTCTTTCCTCTCCACCCTTGCCAGGCTCTACAATGTAGTCCTGTCCACCCGTTACTACCCCGACCTGTGGAAAACCTCCCGTATCCTGATGTTCCTTAACACTTTCAACACTGCCCTCTTTACACCCTGCAATTGGCTGTGAACTGGCTTATTTAATGGATGTTTGAAATTAGATTGGAAAGAACAGAAAAATGGTAGGAATATGATTCTTGCATTATTTAAAAGGAAAAAGTAAGAGCTTTACTTGAATGTGAGCTTCTTTTACAATATAAAATACAAATGGGTGTTATAATTAAAAAAAGGAAACACAAAAATGTCGTGGTCAAAAAAGTTTTACATGATCTCTCTCTTGAGTAATGCCATTTTACTGTATCTAAATTTTAAAAAAAATATCACTGGAATGTCTAATTGCAGGTACCTGTAAACTAGAGTATTTTAATAGTTCAGATGTAGTTAGCCTTGGTGTGAAAATCCTGGAAACACTGTGGGACGCAAAGGCCAACGCCACAGTCCTTGCACCATCATCTACTTTCCCTCCTGATGCGCTTACCGTCTCTTTCTTCCCCATGTCTGAACATACTTCGCAATACCTAGTAGTATGCACCTTGTCTGCTGTGGGTGGGACCTTCTCTGGAAAGTGCCTTGCAAATGTCCTCTCAATTTGTGAGGATGAAGCGGCTTGTTGCTGAAAAATATTTCCGCCCTTCTCAGCCAATTTCTTCCCCACTTTGTGAATAAAGTCAACTAGGGATACATTCTTCCTAGTCTTCTCTTTATATAAAATAAAACTGTTGACAGTTGACATGATAAACAAATGGAAAAACAGCTTTTTGCACCACTTCAAAGTTTTTCGGGCAAACGGATAATAGCTGGAGAACTGATCTGCTCTGTCAACCCCAGCTTTATTCTTATTGTAATCAATAATAACGTCTGGCTTTACAATTTCTGCCATTCCGCCTTTGGCCCTCACTTGAATTCTAGTGCTGGTAGACTTATGCTTTGTGGAAAGACAAAAAAACATCTCGTTCTGACTTCCACTCCACTGCCAAGAGAGGGTGTTTCCTTTGAAAACCTACCTGACCTTTCTTTTAGTTTTAGTGTTTTGAATATTCGTGGCAAACCTTTACTGGTTTTCAGTACAGTTCCCACTCCAAGAGTTTTATTTTCCCACAATATGTCCAAAAGAGATGGACTGGTTTAGTACCTATCCATATAAATGCAAGGTCCTTTGGCATGTACAGTGAACACAACCTTTTTACAAGGCCCTGGACACTGTTGACAACATTCCCTGCAGAACCTGTATATACATCACAGTTTAGCATACAACCAGTTGATGAATGGCAGAGAGTATACAATTTTATCCTATATTTATTGTGTTTGTTTTTCATGTATACTCTAAGCCTATTCTACCACGAAAGTGACTCATTGCCTCATCTATTGCCAGATCCATGCCTGAATGAAAACTACTTTTGATTTTATTCACAAAGGAATCAAAAAAAGGCCTCACTTTGTGAAGTGGGTCATGCTTTTATTCGCCTCTGCTAATGAACGTAGCATTGTCATTCAAGTGTAACATCGACAATATAGCGCAAAATCGACCGCGACTCAATTTACTCGCAAATCCCGTCTGCAAAACTTCGACCATCATCAATTATTTTTCTCCCCAAACAGCAAAAACGGTTCTGTTGACCAATAATCACTGATTTTCGGCAATTTGACGACGCACATATGCAAAATAATACTGAAAAACTGCAGACCACTTATAACAAATAGAGTTTATTTCCAGGCTACCTTTGCGTTTCATTGCCGTAATAACGTTACCAGCGTACCGATCCGTTTCACTTTTGATGAGCCGAATAATGTCGTCATCAAGAAATAACTAAAATATTGAAGCTCCTCAGTGGCATCTGAAAAATGCGATGCTACGCCGACTAGTTCCTGGAAATCCGGCAGTACTGGCTGATCATCTACTCCCGACCAGTCTTACTCTTTGTGATCAGTGAGGCACACACGGCCAGGTACCACAGATGGTGACTGATGGTCTGTACCACTGTCTGCATAGAAAAAAAATAATTCTAAGTTTGGTTCTAAATGATACTAAATTCAAGTGAAGTAATGAACTCTACTCACAATACAAAATGCGGTAACGAACTCTTCACTTTATTTACAATTGAGACACATACATACCCGAATCATCACTTGTACTTTCGTCTGGAGAGTACGAATCCTCTTTGTCAGAATCGTCAATTTCAGATCCTACATCTCCATAAAGATTATCTAAGATCTCGGCCTCCGTCAAGTCGCTGCGCGCCATTTCACTATCGTAAACACCTGTTAACGAACTGCAGATAACTTCGTCTTTGCAGTGCCCACAACCACTCCCAGGATGAGATAGCCGATATATGCTGGCCTCGGATCCTGTACACCTCCCGAAAACTCGATCCTCCTCATCCGCTTGTCTCACCCATCCTCTCCCACCCCCGCCTGCTGCCGCGCCTGTATTCCCACGTCCCACCCGGTATCCATCTCTCCACCCTCCTCACCCTCTCCCAAGGTGGCTTCCGCCAGCTCCCCCTCCCTGATGATGTCCTCCTCCCCTCCATCTACCCCTCCTACCAACTTTGATCCTCCCACCCTCTTCCTGTGTTTGCTCCTTTGGGCACCCTCCCTCCCTTCTCTCCCTCTTCCCACCCTCCTCCATTTCTCCCCACTCCTCCCCCAGGCTTCCCCTCCCCTGTCCCTCTCCTGCTCCCCCCATCTCCTCAGCCATTGGCATCACCCTTATTCCCCTCTTGGCACGTCCCCGGACTCGCACACGCTAAGTGGACATTTGCGCGCCAGAGATCATCGCCATCAGTGTCTCGTGTGTGCTGTCGTGTTTAGTGTTCAGTGTTCACCGTCACACTCCATCGTTCACCAGTGCCATCGACATCTTCAGTGTTTGGGCTTCGTGTCATCAGTTTGTGGTGTGGATTGTTATCGAGTGTGAACGGCTTCACGTTTTTTTATGTTCATGTGTCTATTGTTTTTTCCAACCCATGTGTCTCCTCTGTTTTTATCATTGTACTATCTTTGACTGAAGAGTGGCGTATTGTGCTGCTGCCAGCCTACCTGTTCTATGGGTTTTAAAATCACAATAAAGAAAAAAGAAGTTTGAACATTTTATTTCGGTTGTTCCAATGTGATACATGTACCTCTGTGAAATTATCACTTCTGAGAACGCATGCTGTTACAGCGTGTTTATCTGTAAATACCACATTAATGCAATAAATGCTCAAAATGATGTCCGCCAACCTCAATGCATTTGGCAATACGTGTAACGACATTCCTCTCAACAGCGGGCAGTTCGCCTTCAGTAATGGTCGCACAGGCATTGACAATGCGCTGATGCATGTTGTCAGGCGTTGTGGTGGATCATGATAGTAAATATACTTCAACTTTCCCCACAGAAGGAAATTCGGGGACGTCAGATCCGGTGAAAGTGCGGGCCATGGTATGGTGCTTCGCCGACCAATCCACCTGTCATGAAATATGCTATTCAATACCGCTTCAACCCGCGCGAGCTATGTGCCGTACATCCATCCTGTTGGAAGTGCATCGCCATTCTGTCATGCAGTGAAACATCTTGCAGTAACATCGGTAGAACGTTACGTAGGAAATCAGCATACATTGTACCATTTAGATTGCCATTGATAAAATGGGGGCCAATTATCCTTCTTCCCATAATGCCGCACCATACATTAACCTGCCAAGGTCGCTGATGTTCCACTTGTCGCAGCCATCGTGGATTTTCCGTTGCCCAATAGTGCATATTATGCCGGTTTACGTTACCGCTGTTAGTGAATGGCGCTTCGTCGCTAAATAGAACGCGTGCAAAAAATCTGTCATCGTCCCGTAATTTGTCTTGTGCCCAGTGGCAGAACTGTACACGACGTCAAAGTCGTCGCCATGCAATTCCTGGTGCATAGAAATATGGTACGGGTGCAATCGATGTTGATGTAGCATTCTCAACACTGATGTTTTTGAGATTCCCGATTCTCGCGCAGTTTGTCTGCTACTGATGTGCGGATTAGCCGCGACAGCGGCTAAAACACCTACTTGGGCATCATCATTTGTTGCAGGTCGTGGTTGACGTTTGACATGTGGCTGAACACTTCCTGTTTCCTTAAATAACGTAACTATCCGGCGAACGGTCCGGACACTTGAATGATGTCGTCCAGGATACCGAGCAGCATACATAGCACACGCCCGTTGGGCATTTTGATCACAATAGCCATACATCAACACGATATCGACCTTTTCCGCAATTGGTAAACGGTCCATTTTAACACGGGTAATGTATCACGAAGCAAATATCGTCCGCACTGGCGGAATGTTACGTGATACCACGTACTTACACGTTTCTGATTATTACAGTATCATCTATCACAAAGTGAATAAAGTGGTCCAACTAAAATATTGATATTTGTTTACGTACTACACGAATATGTAATAAAAAATGGAGGTTCCTATTTTTCCGTTTGACCCATGGCAGCGCCATCTAGCGGGCCAACCGTAGCACCATCTGGTTTCCCTCTTCAAGGTAGACGAGTTTCGCCCTTTGTAGTTTTTTCGTTTGATGCTTATTTCGTGAGATATTTGGCCCGGTGACTATCAATGGACCACACTGTATAGCGCAGGGTAGCCGAGCGACACAAGTTAGTAGGTACAGTATCGAAAAGTCCTCAAGTAATGGACAATTCGTTTTCAGTTACGAAAGAATGATACCGAGAAATGTATGATAACATCTAAGTGGCAGATTACAGGACTTTCTGGCTACCGCCTTAAGTGCTCTTCAGAAATATCTCGGTTAATTCGTTTATCTAATGCCGCTATCTAAACAATTATCTGTGCCTGCAAGAGAGGCCAATTTCTTTTTCACAGTTTTTTACGTGAACGTTATTCACTGTCGTTTCACTACGAAATATTATGTTTTAACTCTCTGGAGACGAAATGCGTGATGGTTCCTTTCCAAAGACAGTGGCCGTTTTCTTCCCTCACTCCTGCCCGTCTGACATAGCGCTCGTTCTCTAATGCTGTTTACGCCAATGAGACTGAACTCCTTCGCTGTTAAACTTGATTTTTATTTTTTGCAGATACAGCATTCATCTTTTGACTCTCTATCGAGTATCCGACTTTGGTTCGCTTCTTTCGAACAAAGAAACCTACAAATACGCACCAGGCGTGAGCGCTTTCTCTGCAACAATAAATTTCTAAAGCCAAAGAAAAAGAAGGAGTCTTTATCAATTCTGCAATTACGATGGGGATGGAAACTGTGATGCAGACTTTGCGTATCTCGCCTGTACATTTATACGTTATTGCATCTTCAGAAGCAACTGTTCTTGCGAGACACTGACTCGTTTAGACATGCGTTACACCCAAAAAAAATTCCTGGAAATCTTGATGATAACCAGTCACTAGGGGATACCTCTAGTACCACTAAAGTTTGGTCCTCTTGGATCTCTTGTTTAATTATTATAAAATTCTTCGATAGCGAAAGAACTTTGCGTCTCATGGTAATCAAATTTGATTTTCGTGCGAAATATACCGTGACGTACACACAACATCTGTTTCTTCCTCATCAATTCTGCAATTACGATGGGGATGGAAACTGTGATGCAGACTTTGCGTGTCTCGCTTGTACATTTATACGTTATTGCATCTTCAGAAGCAACTGTTCTTGCGAGACACAGACTCTTTAGACATGCGTTACACCCAAAAAAAATTCCTGGAAATCTTGATGATAACCAGTCACTAGGGGATACCTCTAGTACCACTAAAGTTTGGTCCTGTTGAATCTCTTCTTTAATTATTATAAAATTCTTCGATAGCGAAAGAACTTTGCGTCTCATGGTAATCAAATTTGATTTTCCTGCGAAATATACCGTGACGCACACACAACATCTGTTTCTTTTTTAATTATCATAGGTCAGTCTTTGCGTAGAGAAACATCCTTGCATAGAGATGATACTTAACGGTATCCGGCTTCCAGATTATTAGCGAGATCGTTACTGAGGAAACCAGGACCCATTGGTAAGCAGTTTGCTTGCAAAATATTGTTTTCATATTGTACAGTATTGTTTCACCAAGTTCACTTTTCGTTTCCTGTTTACTTCTTGCTTGTCTACTCAAATATAAACATGTTTTAGACATTACATGGGAGAAATGGCCTTGCCGCAGTGGTAACACCGGTTCCCGTCAGGTCACCGAAGTTAAGCGCTGTGGGACACTTGGATGGGTAGCCATCCGGTCTGCAGAGCGCTGGTGGCAAGTGGGGTGCACTCAGCCCTTGTGAGATGAACTGAGGAGCTTCTTGACTGAGAAGTAGCGGTTCCGGTCTCGGAAACTGACATACGGCCGGGAGAGCGGTGTGCTGACCACATGTCCCTCCATGTCCGCATCCAGCGACGCCTGTAGGATGCGGATGACACGGCGGCAGGTCGGTGCCGTTGGGCCTTCCAAGGCCTGTTCGGACGAAGTTTTTAGCATTACACACGAGTCACTAAAACCTTAGGTTTCCATCCTCCTTAAAACTGCAAGGCCGGATAGTAAGTCGCAGAGGACACTAAGTTTGAAATGTACATCACTCTGAAGGGAGAAAAACACAGTCCAAGAAGAAAAGCTAGAATTAAACTTTCGGCGACATATTTCTCTTTAGAGGCGGAACATCAACTTTTTAAATAACGACAGCTTAGGAAACCTGCGCTGCCTCCTTGCAGGAACCGTCTCATTATCCGCAAGTGGCGCTTTGCATTGAGGAGACTCCACATGCAGATTCCTTTAACGAATCTTCCACTCGCTAGCGGAGCGTACGCTGTTTCAAGCTTCTTGACAGTCTGACGCCATGTGCCCGAGCAGGACACGAACCTGCAAGGCGAGTCGAGAATCGTGCATGGATAGCTCAGCCAGTAAAGTGCAGTGCCCGCGAAATTGCTGGGTTCCGACATACATAAACAAAATTTTTGCATCATCCCGATATGTAGCGCATATGTATTGCTATTGTGACTATTACTGCGCCGATCGGAAAGTCACCCATTACGTTATAAACATACACACACTTGCAATGGGCGCTACAGACGGGTAGAACGTCGCATCCGAAAGCGTTGCAACATGTCAGTTGAAAGTAAGGCTTCAGCAGAGACGCATTACAGATGTCTGTGAAACAATAAAGTGAACATCCATTGTTCTACGATGGACAGTAGTGAGCCACGATCGGATACGCATCATCACGTTAAGTGCAGGATTGTCAACGAGGGAAGTTGCTCGAAGTGTGCACTGGAGTCAAAGTGATGCGGTGTGGATATGGTAATCGGTTCCAACTGACAGTTAGTGTTGAGGACTCCTAGCGCATTCAACAGACACACATGATGAAAATATCTATGTATTTCGGGTCAAAGGACCCGTGGGCTGAGTGCTCCATAACTGATTTTGGCGTTCGAAGAAGCTTCAGGACGTATTTTATAGTATGAAACTGTTAGGAGACGATTGCATGATGCGAAT
Organism: Schistocerca piceifrons; assembly: GCF_021461385.2. Classification (NCBI taxonomy): domain Eukaryota; kingdom Metazoa; phylum Arthropoda; class Insecta; order Orthoptera; family Acrididae; genus Schistocerca; species Schistocerca piceifrons. The sequence goes on from NC_060138.1 coordinate 661,539,458, forward strand.
CTCCATTCCCGACAACCTTGTCGTACACCACACGACCAAGAACTCCTTTAGAGGTAGAGAGTGTATCTGGCGGAGTGAACGCCCCACAGTTGGAGTCGGGTGTTGTTTATGTATGAAACTCGGATGTAACAACCTTATAATTGTCGATGGCGTGTTTGGAGACAACCTGGTAATATCGAACATCTACATCGACCTACATACTCCGCAATACACCGTATGATCCGTGGCGCAGGGTACCCCTATACCACTACAAGTCGTTTCCTTTTCCTGTTCCACTCACAGCGAGGGAAAACGACTGACTATATGCCTCCGTATGAGCCCTAATTTTTCGTATCTTATCTTCATGGTCCCTGCACGAAACGTATTTTGGCGGTAGTAAGCAGCCCGGCTCTGAATTGCTCCGACGTCATCCTCTAACCCGACTTGGTGCGGATCCCGAACATTCGAGCAGTACTCAAGAACAAACCCACCCGGTTAGCCGTGCGGTCTAACGCACTGCTTTCTGGGTGGGAAGGCGTGCCCGTCGCCGGTACGAATCCGCCCGGCGGATTAGTGTCCAGGTCCAGTGTGCCGGCCAGTCTGTGGATGGTTTTCAAGGCGGTTTCCCAGGTGCCTCGGGCTGGTTCCTCTTATTCCGCCTCAGTTACACTACGTCGGCGATTGCTGCGCAAACACTTTCTCCATGTACGCGTAAACCATAATTACTCTACCACGCAAACGTTGGGTTACACTAGTCTGGAGTGAGACGTTCCCGGTAGGCGGTCCACTGGGGACCGAACTCCACAATAACCCTGGGTTCGGTGTGGGGTGACGGTGTGGTGAGTGGGCTGCTGTAGCCTGTTGTGGGGTTGTGAACCACTGCGGGCTACGGCGGGGACGAAGCCTCTCCATCGTTTCTAGGTCCCCAATTCCATACAATACGATACAATATTCAAGAACAAGTCGCACTAGCGTCCTATATGCGGTCTTCTCTATAGATGAACCACACTTTCCAAAAATCCTCCCAATAAACCGAAGTCGACCATTCCCCTTCCATTCCACATTTCTCAATGCTCGTTTCACCTCGTATCGCGTTGACACGTTATGCCCAGATATTAAAATGGAGTGACTGTGACAAGCAGGATACTACTAACGCCGTACCAGAACATTACGAGTTTGTTTTTACTACTCGTCCGCATTAACGTACATTTTTCTACATTTCGAGCCAGCTGCCATTCATCATACAAACTCGAAATTTTGTCCACGTCATCTTGCATCATCCTACAGTCAAATTTGACACCTTCCCGAAAACCACCATAGCTTCATCAGCAAAGAATAGCAGATTGCTCCCACTCGGTCCGCCAGGTTATTTATGTATACAGTAAATAATAGCAGTCATGTCATACTCCCCTGGGGAACTGCGTTCTTTTACGTAGGAAGTCTTCGAGCACTCAAGTATCTGGGAACCTATTCCGCATGCTCTTACCTTCGTTAACAGTCTGGCCTGGAGCACCGCGTCATATGCCTTTCGGAAATCTGGAAATGTGGAATCTGCCTGTTGTCCTTCATCCGTAGTTCGCAGTGCATCATGTGAGAAAAGGGCAAGTAGAATTTCATGCGAGCGATGCTTTCTGAAAACGTGCTGATTCGTGGACCAGTGGCGTAGCGAAGAAAACTGGCGCCCGGGACACAGCTCCCCTCCTCCCTCCCCCACGCCTATCGGAACCCGGAGCACAACACTTTAACGGCGCTCCCCCCTCCCTCCTCTGCGTCCATCATACAACACTGTAGAAACACATGTAGTAGTATAATGTAAACAATTTACTCTAATAATAATATATTTTCCGGAAAATCTTGTTTGTCTCGGATACCATTTAACCCCCCTCAGCAAGTGGCGCCTAGGGCATGATAGACCCCCTTGTCCCTCGCCCCTGTCCCTCTCTAAGCCACTGTCGAGAACGAAGCGTTTAGGTCTCTAAGATATTTATTATATTCGAACTAGAATTCCACAGAAAACCGATGTTATGGATATTGGTCTGCGGGTCCGTTCTTTTACTTTTATTATACAGGGTGGTCGGAAATTCCCGTTACGGACTTCTAGGACTTGCAGAGGGGAGTGACTATAATAGGAACCCATGTCCGGAGACGTCACCCAACGAGACTACAGAGCGTCAAAGCTATAGGCGCAGGCGTCTGTAAATGTACGTATACACGGGGTGATTCCGAGATGATCTTACAGACGGAGAACAATAAATGAATTAATTTGAAGTAAGGATCCCTGTACAGGAAACGAACGAGTCGAAAGTCATAAACGAAACCCGTTCTGATACCTCTAACAGTTCAATACATGTACCGGTTCTTGTGTTGCGAAGAGTGTAGGGTAGGTAACTTTCAGAAGTGGCAGTATGAACAAAAACAAGAAAAAATGTCCAATAAACGTGGGCTCTAAAATGCATACATGAGGAGCTATGACCATTCGTTCATCTTGACTAACTTGAAACGCATCTCCTCTATTGAGCAAGTGTTCATAGCTGTTAAGGTACGCAATTTAGAGCCCACGTTTATTGGACATTTTTTCTTGTTTTTGTCCATACTGCCACCTCTGAAAGTTACCAACCCTACGCTGTTCGCAACACAAGAACCGGCACATGTATTCAACTGTCAGAGGTATGAGAACGGTTTTCGTTTATGACTTCCGACTCGTTCGTTTCCGGTACAGGGATCCTTACTTCATATTAATATATTTATCGTTCTCCATCATCCTAGACAGTCTGTAACATCATCACGGAATCACTCCGTGCATACACACATTTACAGACGCCCGCGCCTATAACACTGACGCTCTCTAGTCTAGTTGGGTGACGTCCCCGGACATGGGTTCCTCTTCAAAATACGATGTACGCACTCCCGACTACAAGCCCTAGAAGTCTGTAACGGGAATTTCCGACCACAGGAGTCACCTGCACTTTTTTTCAGTCGCTTGGGACTTTTCACTGGGCGAGAGATTCGCGATAAATGCAAGCTAACGCCTCCAACACTGCCCAACATGTGCAAAATGGTGGCACTGGAGTTATGTTCGGAGCTGGCATCGACTGGGGTCACCACACACCTCTCGTGACGGTCGAGGGCAATCTCGGTGCTCTACGATACATGGACAAGATTCTGCAACAAGTAGTGGGACGTACCGCCAACACGTTGGTGACAGTTTCGTGTAAATAGATGATAATTCTTGATCTCAAGGTACTGTTCTCGCGAACACTCCTTAAGCATGATAGCGTCACCAGAAAGGAGTGGCCTGTCTGTTCACCGGACGTGCACCCAATCGAGCTTGTGTGGGATCGATTGAAACGAGGTGTTTTGGACGTCGGCAACGACCACATATTCAGCGCGTCTGAATGCAAAATCGAAGAGTGGGACAATTTGGACCAGGGCTGGCTTCATGTTCTCATCGATGGTATAGTATGACGGATTCAAGGTTAATGATTAATGATTAATGATTAATGGCAAGTTCCACCATGTACTGACGTTGTTCAGGAGATGTGTTAAAAAATCCCAGTGCGAAGCATGCGATTTTGTCGTTACACAACTTTTTTAAAAGATACACTGGACACACTGCAAATCAATATAAACTCGTTCCTCAGAGCCATTTTTTGTTTTCTGTGCAATGAATTTCGAAGTAAGAGAGTGATGCAAAACTTTTATTGAAATGTGTTGAAGTAGAGTGCTGGACTAGGCGCAGCTCCGACCCAAGTGAGCGACAGTATACAGCCCTTGCAGTTAGCTGACGCTTTCGCGTCGTCTCCGTGTATTGCTGCGATGTATTTCCTCGTGTATCACATATAATAGTGCGGAATACTGTACAGCACTTCACAATAATATCTGGCTAATGTACAAAAGTTTTAGAAGCCTGTGATCAAACCATTATTGTTATCCTGGTCATTTCTGTGTGTAGTGCAAGTATCTGTGATGGAGCTCGGTATCATTGCTGTCGACGAGAGACAAGGAAAAGTGTGCAACCCGATGCTCCACATGGAGGAAACCATGCTTAATGTCTGCATACAACAGACGAATCGCCATTAAAGTGCTCTCTCTTTCCACTAGACAGTTCAGGGGTGTTTTGAGTGTGCAGTAGGGGTTTTGAGTTTAATCCAGGAAATTGAGCAAAGTCTGAAGATCAGGAACAATAAGCCACCATCTGTACTGCCCCTGCCGGCCAAATAGGCAGCGATAATTTCTTCCACTATCAGTACGTGAACACATTACTTCCGACAGGAGTGCCACCGAATAAGTGTGAGTTAGCGACCGCTGCTATGGAGTCGCGTCTTAGGAAGTCATATGCGTGAAATGCTGTTCACACTTATTTTGTGAGGTCTAAGGATGCGTTCCATCCATAGTTCGCTCCATTTAAACTTGATTGGCTCTGAGCACTATGGGACTCAACATCTTAGGTCATAAGTCCCATAGAACTTAGAACTAGTTAAACCTAACTAACCTAAGGACATCACACACACCCATGCCCGAGGCAGGATTCGAACCTGCGACCGTAGCAGTCCCGCGGTTCCGGACTGCAGCGCCAGAACCGCTAGACCACCGCGGCCGGCTAAACTTGATTGATTCTCTTTCATACATAAAGAACAATGTAAACTGTTTTTTCCAAGATTACTCAGTTTGTATCATAAACGAACATCTCAAATAAAAACAATGTAATTACCGAAGTTTAGTGCAGTCCGCTCTAGATTTCAAGTGGTATGTTTTCCCCCAGCATGCCCGCCTCATGAAGTTCGGAAATGCTGTCCTTCCATCGTATACCGATCTCTCAGGATAAGATTTTGGATGCTGGCACTGGAACTTAGAGCTTGAAGTGATACTTCCAGTAGAAAGTAAATTCCTAAAATTATTCCAAGCTCGCTTAATTCACCTTAATTTCGTATAGAGAAGGAAATTAAATGCTGAGTCTACTGAAAATTTCTTATTGGAGTAACGTTTGTTTTCATTCTCCTAGTTTGTACGCAGTGTAAATTAAATGGCATGAATATCTACGTGTCCTATAGATTTCGATTATACGTCAACTTGTTCATGCAAACCGTCATAATATCTGTGTTATGATTGGGGAAACACGAGCACACACACCGCAGTTTGAACTACAAACCTTCTGATTTCTGTGAACTTCCAAACTTCCTCGGTGAAACTAATGTTTTACAATTGTTCAGATTTACAGCTGAGTTGTCACTTTCTCTTTCCGATTAAGTTTTAGTATGTTACTGGATACGAAACATAAAAGAAATAAACAAACATTACCAGATCCTGCAGAAAAATGAAGGAATTTCAGTTGTGTCCCCTGCTTCTGGCCGATAACATGGCTACCATAAATTGAAAAATAACTGAATCAAATAACTTAAAAATTTTGCCACATTTATGGTGTAAAACGAAGATCCCCAGTTAAAGAATAATGCACTGATGTTCATATCAGGTTCATGAGGCAAATGTTACGTCATATGCAAAAGAATAGCACGCAATCAGACCTACTAGCACAGAAACCTCTACTTACTTGCACGATGAGAATTCCGAGAGGATACGAGATTGAGAAACAGAAAATAGTGTGCAGCTTGCAGTATTTAATCCTATGTCATATATTATACTGATAAAGCTACTTGCTGACAGAAATATGATTCTAAAAGCTGTATTTTATTTACGACTCTTATTATGTTATCGCTAATTCAGCGTCAGTTTAATACTTATGGGTGTCTGGCAAGTACGATCATGAACATTTTCTCCGCATTACACAAAATACAGAAGAGTTACCTAACGTCGGTGGTACGAATGATACGAGAAGTTCTGTGTTACGTTGAGTCAACTCACTGCATTGTCTATATTATACATAGTCTTACGACTTGTATGCCGTTGTCTAAACAGAATGTAACAGGAATTAATTTTTGTCTTATAATTTCATGCCATACTTAGGACGTTCCTGAATGCAGTTCTGTAGTTTTTTTTTTTTCTTTCATACAGTATAGTCTCGTCCATTTCCGTATCTGGATGGTCAGCAGTATACACGACCGCGAGTCTGTCACCGAAACTGCCACGGATATTGTTGGTGGGAGGACTGAAATGAGACCCGGCCATCAACTTCTGCTTTAATCAGAAGAAGTAAAATCCCACATTAACAACCAGGACATCCACGTGCCCTCCTGTTGCGCCGCCTAATGACGCCTTCAACACAGGATAAACAGAAATCGCTAGGCAAGATGTTGTCGTACGGCGACGAACCGTCCTTTATTTTTAGCGCTGTAACTTCTATTTAATCTCATATCCGAGTACCGGTGTTCATTGTCTTTGTTTAGGACTTAACGTCGCTTCCATCAAGCTATCTGTAGAGCCCAAGCACTGCGTGGACAAGGACTTGAAAGGAGATCGGCCATATGTTTTTAAAGGACCCATCTTGGGGATGTGCACGAGGACCTAAAGCGGGATTTACAGCAAGAACTTGAATCCCGCTTCTCATGAATGCAAAATCTGTGCCCTAACCCCAGCACACCTCGCTAGGTAGTGATGACTGTGTTGTACACTTCCACAACACGGTGATAGGTAGTTAATGGCGGAAGTCTTCATTAGAGCACAACCTGAACTGTGCAAGGGCTCTGCGTTGCCGTACTTGGAAATTTATACTATATATGTGTTACTACACACACTTGTCAACATATCTTTACCATATCTATGTGATGGCCGTCATGTACGCGACTCAACAAAAATCGTGCCTCTAAAGCAAGTGAAAATTATAAGTTTCGGGTCTTCTGATGGTACACTCTTAAAAAGAGATCAACAAATCCCTATATATCTTAAGCATCTGAGTATTACTGCATTACAGCAGCAACTCTACAGGAAAAATACTTTATTAGTCACCTGGACAAGTGACTGGTGAAGGGGACATTGCTCAAGTATTGGAGTACTAAACGATCTCTTTGATACTGTCCATTTCTATACGACAAAATGTGTTTCAACATTTCAACAATGTGACTTACCGGAACAGTGAATTTGTGAGCTATTTGTGGACCAAAACAGATTAGTTTCAACGTGAGGTATCAAATGCAAATGAAATATTACAAAAAGTGAATTCCTGACTGTTGACTCATTTTTACACAGCGAGAGAGACTTGAAGTAGTTGGAAAAAATTTCTACACGATTCAAGGCAGCCATAGATGATCACTACCTATTACTCGAAGCCCGTCAGAATAGCAGGAGGAATGCAACTCATTAGCAGCGAGATTTGCAACAACACGGCGCCGAAGTACTCGGCTGTAGTGTACGGAGGATCTGCCATGATGGGGAAACAGCTAGCAGAACTGACTTTGAGTAGAAAGCGAACATCGAGTAATTTACTTCCGAAAAACTTCTGCTAGTACCCGGAAGAAGGCCTCAGCAAGAATGGCGGAACTCGGATTGGAATATTCAGAAAGAATCTAATGGTATCAATACACAAGAAATTTTAACCTAATCGGCAAAAGCCGCGAAATCTTATGTTTTGCTATGTTTATTCGCTTCCGAAACAATTCTTAGTATTCATCCTAAATTAACAGCAAATTTCTGAGACGAGACTGTAATCGCTCGTTCGTATATCAGATCAATTTCTTGAACTGACTTGTTGATATGCTGCTGAAATTTGAACCTGTTTCTTTCCATCCTACGACAGGTCATCGCCTTCCACCTGAGATGTTGTTTCGTGGAAGTATCGGAAGGCTTCTGTTTAAGATTCTTTTAAATGTATTGCCATCGATTCCGCAGGTTCATCTATTCTCCGTAGTGTCTGAGAATTACGGAGGAGTGGATGCTCCTGATCGTCCTACCTCAGCAGTTGCAGATACTGCGTGTGAAGATATGTTGCTTAATACTCTGTAATTAAAATTATCTTATCAAGGCTGTCTTTGATACTGCTACTTAACACCAATATGAAGATCATGTCATTAATACACTGACCGGCCGCATCTTATCTGACATTCCACTAGCGTCTGCATGAGTGAATACATTATCGTAATATCTGTTAATTCTGCATTACTCTTTATATTTTCCAAACTCTAGGAGTGCCTCTACAGACCCCTCCCCCCATTCGTCTCTTCATACCAGCCGTGAACACTGTTCTACTTCTGCCTGTGATTTATTCGGCTCTGGTTATTCGATCTGTTGAAACTTCCACTTTGAATGTAAGGAATGACAGTGCTGGAAAAACTCTTACGTTATTAGATTTTCAAACAGCTGAGCAAAACTCAACATACTCAGACATTTCTCTCTTTACTTATTCTGATCATCACTAAACTGACACTCAATACTTTTTTAGCGCAACGCAATCTGACTTTCAATAATCCCTACAAAAGAATAGCCCTGACTAACAATAACCTATACCTTTCATGAATCACTTACCTCACAAAAGTCTTCGTTACTCAAACTACTGCAATACAGCAAGCGCCAAAACTGCCAGCTAAATAAAAGTTTCTAACTACTGAAGGCACTAACTACTGGTAGGCATAGTTAGCAAATGAAAGATTTTGATGGAGAACAAACAATTTATTTACCTTAATAGTGTTCAGAAGTCATAATATATATCAGTTCACGACATCCAGTGTTACAAATTTCCTTGTTCTGACGGACACACGTCCAGATCGTCAGCTCTCAAAACTCTGCCATCTTTCTCCCCACATCCACCTTTGCTGGCGGCTCACCTCCAACTGTGCATCGCTATGCGCTGTTCACATACAACTGCCCAACACTACAATAGCGAATATTCCAACAATGCCAACCAGCCACAGACTGCACACAGCACAGTCAGTGATTTTCATACAGAGCGCTACGTGGCGTTACCAACATAAAAACCTAAACAGCCTATTTACACTGTTTATGATGTAATCTGTTAGCCACTTTATTGAAGCGAAAGAAAATCCAGCAGTTTCACATGCCAGTTCCCAATCTGGAGACTGGCTACGTATAGGTAACAATTATTGAACTATATGAAGAAAACGTGAATTAGTTACAAACTACGGCGTGCACACACTTTACTCAACATGTAAATGTCACTACAAATATTCGGATTTAGATTATGACATCTTCGATATGCCTTCCATCATTGGCGATGATGTGGTGGAGACGAATAGTGAGATCCTGCATGACCCGCCGAAATGTGGGAACATCCATGCTGTCGATGACCTCCTGAATGGATGTTATTGCTGCAGACCTTGTTTCTAACATAGCCTCACAAAAAGGGAGTCGCATGTGTTCAGATCCGGAGAGTAGGCGGCAAACTGAGGCCCATTCCAGTGGCCTCTGGGTACCCCAGATCCAGAAAGCGGTCCCAAAGTGCTGCCGCAGGACATCACTCTCCTGCTTCGGTGGGGTCGAGCACCGTCTTACATGAACCACATATCGTCGAAATCGGGTCACTTTCGGTAGTGAGGATGAAATCATCTTCCAAAACCTTCTCGCATCTTTCAGTAGTCACCGTAGCATCAAGGAATATCGCCCCAATTATTCTGTGATTGGACACTGCGCATCACACAGTCACCCGTTGAGGGTGAAGAGACTTCCCGATCGCAAAATGTGGATTATCAGTCCCCCAAGTGCACCAATTTTGCTTATTGACGAACCCATCTAAATGAATGTTGGTTTCGTCGCTAAACCAAACCTTGCCTGCGCATACTAATTCCCATCATGCTCTGTGGCCAACAGTGGAGTTTGAACGTCGTAACACAAAACGTTCAGAAGTTAATTAATTTAGTTCAATAACTGTCACCCCGTAACTCACTCTTTGTATTCGTAACACATGACTTGTGTCTCCATATATTCTCCATGCTTCCTTATTCAAAACTTCAAGCTACTCTCACTTTCTAACAATTGTCGTGAACTTTTTCCTCATATTCGAGTCCTTCTATATTTATCAGAAATTTTCCCTTAATTATGTGTCATATATATGTTAATTCAGTACTGGGTATATTTTCTTAACTATCAACTCGCTCTCAAAATTTCCTTTGTTTTTCCTTTGTACATATCTAGATTCAAGTAACATGTACCTTTTTCTGAGAATATAACTTCTAAAACGAGAAGTTCTGACTGGGTAGCTATGAAGCAGCTCTTGTTTTAGCGTAGCATTTGATGATGATATAGTTACTGGGTACCAAAATGTCTATCAAGGAGATTTTGACAGCTGATGTGATAGAAAATCAGGCATTTTTGTTCCTTATTATACTTGTTTTTATAACGTTCAAATCATTCTCTACGCATAGCCTCTTGCGCCGATCGTTCTAGATTACAAACAAAGCGCATTGTACATTTAACTTTACTAGAAGTATTTTCGTCTTCTATTTCTTTCTTTGGCACTGTAACTAGTACTTGATCGGTTGACACATTCTTTTTTCACTACTCCCTTTCGCGCAAAAATTCTTTCCGCCTATTCTGTTTCAAACTCCTCAAGCGTTTTTATTAATCTTTTGTCATACAACATTCGAAATGCCAGTTTCTGTTGAGACTTCTACCACAGCCAGTGTTACATGTATATACAGTGTTATGATCAAGAACTTAATTCGAACGGAAGAGAAAACGGTTGATCAAAACATTTTATTACAATGTATACATAGCTACATTTTCTTTATATACGCGACCCGTTTCGATCGGACTTCGTTCCATCTTCAGATATAATTGTAACCAAGATAAATAATCAGAGAAGTTCAGTGGGTTCAAATACTACACTGAATAAAATAAACACGTCATGCTAAGTAGTCTTTACCGCAGTAACTAGTCAGTTCACTAAATCGCGACTTGCCGTATTGAATGCCATACAATTTATACAATCCTCCTACATTACTGTGTGAGGATTGTACAGCAACTCTCGATTTACTGAACTGACGAGCTACTACGGTAAAGATCACTTACTATGCTGTGTACATTTTATTGTGTGTAGCATTATTTGAACCTAATGACCTTTTCTGACAATTTCTCTCCGTTAAAGTTATGTCTGAAGATACAGAAAAGTTCATATGTGGAAAAAAGTGCGGGGATACAGGAAATGCAGTAAAAAGTTGTATACGTTAATCAGATAGCGTGCTCCATACTTCAATGGTGTTAAAGTTCATGAAGGAAGAAGATGTAAGAATGAGATACATACCTGGTCATGTATTTGGTTACTGTCTTAATTTCGTTAACCTCAACAGAAGAATTCGGCAAACTGCCATTAAAGACAGCAAAAACTGTGCCCGTCTTGTCTTAAATTTCATAATTATTACCAAAATAATTTTGCAATACTGGTTCTTATATTAACAGTGAAGTTTCATAAAAGTTCCATTCGTTTATTTTTTCTTTATCTGTGAATGGGTTCAGACGACATAACCTCTTAGGCTGATGCAGCATCCGAGCTGGCATTCGTCAGTATCAGACAAGACATTTGATTCCTGGGCAAGTATTGTCTCTATTGAAGAACATGAAGAGTGAAGATATTTATACAAAATGTTAAGGAAGAATAAGACAAGGAAGTACGATTTATTTCAAGAGCTTGGAGAAAACCGTATAAAGCAGTTACGTACAGGAATTTTGCAAAAAAATGGTTCAAATGGCTCTGAGCACTATGGGACTTAACTGCTGAGGTCATCAGTCCCCTAGAACTTAGAACTACTTAAACCTAAGTAACCTAAGGACATCACACACATCCATGCCCGAGGCAGGATTCGAACCTGCGACCGTAGCGGTCGCGCGGTTCCAGACTGTAGCGCCTAGAACCGCTCGGCCACTCCGGCCGGTGGAATTTTGCACTAAATGTCAATACTTAACTGGCGATTCCAGTACCAATGCATCAAAATGAGTTTCCACAATAAGACAAGCAATTATAAAGCCAATCATAAAGTTACTGTTGTTTATACAAGTTGTTTACATTAATAGTTCATAGATCCGTTGGCTACAGTGTTGCGTGAAAAGATTTTATTTGCCTTACTCCATCTGTTTTCTGAGCCTTAGAGATGGACACTCTCGAGGCTTCTGCGTGTATGTTCGTCGTCGAATGTGTCGATTGCCATTCAACAATAATGGGAAATTATGGCTAATAAAGAACAGCCACAAATTAGTCAAATTATAGAACTTATTTCGTTAGACTGGAAAGATGGGAAGAGGACTGTGTAAGAGGGTACTTATTTTGTTAGGGCGTTACAGAATGAACCGTCATTCAATACCCGTGAATTAAGGTTTTTATGACATATTAGTTATTTTTCTTATTTTATATCGTGGAGGACGTGGTTTAAGTTGGACAAATCGTAAATTATGTAATGTGTTATTTTTCATTCTCCCCATTTCTTCACGGACTTTCCAGTTTTAATGCCGATTCACTATCACTGATGAGTGCTTGATGGGACACATTGTTTCATGGCTTGTTCCAGCAGTTCCCCCAATTTTTTTATCCCGCCCGAGGAGAGATGTCAACTGCAAAAGGTGCTATCATTCCTCTAAATCGGTGTCGACATATTCTGAGAATCGCTTCTGGGCCTGTCCATGTTCGGCGTGCCTACGCCCTCTCCCTGATACCAAAGAACAAATAGTATCAACAAAGTTATACGTTACAACCCCATTTGCTTCACGTCTTAAAAATATATTCCCAAAGACCGTTTTCGAGAATCCACCGCCATATTTTCGAAAATATCTTAATGAAGAGAAAATTCCCGTTGTTACCCTGTTTGCGGACATATCCAAAGACGCAACCTTGACTGATATGTCATAGTAATACAACTGGATTTCGATTTCTGTAAGAAGACCATACAAGACACGATACTTTGGAATTCTGTGAAGAATTATCTACAAGAAATGCTTCCTCACTTGAAGAAAGAAGAAAGATTTGGGTTTCACGCTCGTCGACGACGACGTCATTACAGACGGAGTACAAACTTGGATCCAGGGATGATAGGGAAGGAAGTAAGGCGTCTCCTTTCCAAAGGAATCATTCCGAAATTTGCCTTAAGCGGTTTAAAGAAACAAGGAAAAAATCTACATCTGATTTGTTGGACAAGGATTTTAACAGTCGTCCTCCCGAAAGCGAGTCTAGTGTCTTTAACACTGCACCACCTCCCTCGGTTCCTCATCTGAACTTAGACTCACAGAATGATCTGAAATAATTTTACAACAATTACGATGATCTGGTAATACTGCTAGCATTTTTCTTTCCCTAGCTTTCGGCCGGCCGTTGTGGCCGAGCGGTTCTAGGCGCTTCAGTTTGGAACCGCGCTGCTGCTACGGTCGCAGGTTCGAATCCTGCCACGGGCATGGATGTGTGTGATGTCCTTAGGTTAGTTAGGTTTAAGGAGTTCTAAGTCTAGGGGACTGATGACCTCAGATGCTAAGTCCCATAGTGCACAGAGCCATTTGAACCATTTTTGAACCTAGATTTCGGTCCTCAACAACAGTTTCTGCAGTGATCAATAGAAAACATAATATTTCCTCAAAGCACTAGTCGTTTGTCTGCCCTCAATAAAAATTGTATTGGTGTAAATACGAAAAAAAGTTGCTATTATTTTATACTGTTGGAGTCGCATAATGCAGAACTTCCCTAGTACTATTTTAAGATTTTTCGTGGTTGCAAGATGTAACGGTTTAATATAAGAATAGCGTATGTCTTAAAGACAGATTTAACCTACATACAGATTAGTGCTTAGTTTGGCGACTTCCATTATTGTTGCACTTACAATTTCAAAGATGCATTTTACTCTACGAATATAGGGGAGGTAAGAAAATAATGGAGATGGTGCTATAGACATAAGCTGCACGTTCTTTTGAAGCCGGTTTTGGAGGGCCCTGCCGCCATTTTAAGTAGACAAAACATGAGCAGACCACTGTCAATGATTGTTCTTGCTCATTATTTCTGTCATGTGCATGCAAAAACTGTAAGAATTACAGTACCTGCAAGGCCAACATAGTGTCAGGAAGGAATTTCGAACGTCTTTCTGTTCTTGAATGCGTATTTGCTCTAGTAATACATTAACACATATGGCCCCTTAATGTAACTTGTTTTTGTTGACGAATTTCGAATAATCTAAAAGAGAAGGATGTGATGTGAAAAGGATGCTTTCGCAATGCATTTTGTTCCACTTTTACTATATTTATATCGAAATCAAATGAATCTAGAACTCAGAAACTAACGCTTGTTTGCTAACTGGTACTGCTTCTTGCTCGTTACATTTTCAGCTTTCAACTCGTATGCACAATATTTTTAAAATTCACATTTGAAAAATTTACATACGTGTTCTTTGTTACCCCATAAGCGTGTGCATTGAGGAAAGAAGTAAGGCATGCTGTCGTATCTTGTGCATATCAACAAAGTAAACAACTATTGAAATGTCAAAGAAACAGAACTGTACCGAGGCATATCTCCATGCAGAATATAGGTTTCTTTTTATTAGACTGTCAGTGCATTAGTTTAACTGTAGTTTATACATCTTCTAACTGTGAAATCTTACTATCATGTGTCATTCAGTATGTAACCAACAAAAGCAATTTACAGGGTAAAAACATATAGAGTTTTCTAACATCTTTCAGCATTGTGGAATAAATGTCATTAAGGGAATGGTCTCAAACGGTTAAGACCCCATAAAATGGATGTTTTGGTTTCACATATATGTAAGTAATCTTTTTTAGTAATGATTGCCTAACCTGTGTAGGATGTAGGCCCACTTTTTACCGGAATATTTAGTCAGTTTAGTTCAGGAGTAACCACACATAACACAATTGGAATGTGCTTTTACTTTGATCATCTACTTGATTTTACTTTTAAATTTCCATTTGGAGTTTTCAAAGTATATAAGCTTATACCATGCTTTATGAAATATCAATAGTTAGTTAATTAGTTACTTAATTTCGTGTTCCATACATCATTTGCACAATAAATCGTAATGATGTGGAGTGAGTCATTATACATGGACATCAATTTTTTAAAATATACCACCATGCTAGTCATACACCATGCTTTGTGAAACATCAGTAGTTAGTTAATTAGTTACTTTGTTTCATATTCCACGTACCATTTTCCCAATAAATCGTAAAGATGTGAAGCGAGTCATTGTATACTGACATCAATTTTTTTAATATACCTCCATGCCGGTCATTTATTAGTTCCTTCGTTTTTTAATTAAAGACAGGTAGATCTTAGTCAGTAAGTCCTACCCACCACCATTTATACATTACATTAATATATAATCATCTGTGGAATAGGTGGACTTGTCAAAGAGAAATGTTTTCAGTTTAGTTTCAAATTTTACTTTGCTGTCTGTCAGAGACTTTATATAAATGGGTATGTCATCAAAATTTTTGGGTGCAGCATAGTGAAGCGCTGTTTGTGCTACAGACAACCATCTTAATGTGGCGTAATGAATGTCATTTTTTTCTTCTGGTGTTGTAATTAAGTACAACATTGATCCTTTTGAAGTGCAATGGATTATTTACAACGAACTTCACGAGGGAATGACTATACTACGAAAGGGACAGATTGTTACTCGGGTGCCGATCAGCAGACAAGGTCGCCATAAAGAGTGTTCACATCAGCTTTTAGCCAAACCCTTCTTCATGAAGGAAGCAGAGTACACATACACATTCATACAATCATACACACGAAACTCATACACACATGACCGCTGTCTCCGGCTGTTCTAACCAGAATCTTTTTTTAAAAATGAGGAGGAAATGTGAACAATGAATAATTATCGGCGGAGGAATTTAGGGCATCAGATGCTGCCCCAACGATCAGCGTGGTTACGTAAGCGTGTGTTGTGAGGAGACCGTTGATACAGTGTGGTTCTAATGTCGGAGTGTTTGCAGTTTAGAAGGCAAAGAAAAACACAGGAAAGAAGAGAAAGAATGGACACTGGGTAAAGTTAGGCAAATCTACAGTCAAATGATAGGAAGAAACGCTACAATAAATGTAAACAGCGCAACCATAATTCACTTATACAAAGGAAAATATTCACTTAGGAATGAAGTTCTATTCCTTTAAATTTCAAACTACGATCAGATTATTAGTACAGCCGTAAACAACGCAAGCTGGTATTTTTGATGAAACAACTACGTCTCCAAACAATCAAAGCATCCAACACGGCCTAAACTGGACACAGGGACGTCAGGGTGACGTCAAAGGGAAGTATCACCGCGGTGAACCATGGAGGTATGAATGCGATGAACCGAATGTTTTGAGCTACTCAAGATGGCTGACATCAGCTTCAAGTTCGTGACGTAATGTCAACTCCATGACGAATTTACACACCCAGTAATCTCTGAACGCCTGTGTATTATAATATCTTTCCTCAAAACTTTTCCACGAGGATGGTATTGCCTTTCCCACTCACAGTCAGTCGTTGTTCGATGACAGCACTGTGAGCTAAAAGCGAGTTCATAAGAAATAAAAGATACAGCAGATTCATAGATTGGGTTCCTATTATCCTTTGCAGGTGCACCATGTTCTTCGGGAAGTAAGTTTTTCACGTTTTCCATGAAGTTTTTTCGTCAGTAACCGAATTGTAACACGGCATTCATTTTTCCGCTGAGCTACCTTAAATAGGATTCCATAATTCCGTATGCATTGTTCCGCTCGTTGACGACCCAAACACTACGCATCGAATGATGCACATTCATTTTCATATAACTGAGGGGCTAATTCGTCTTTTATGGAAGCACCAGTCACATTTAGTTTGAATTTGTTTTGTCTAACCTTTCCCATATTAGTGTCGCATAGCTGTATTGAACTTCACCGATTCTAATTTCACGAACAGTATGTGCTATTGATATTTCATTTAGACCCTTTTATCACAAAAAAGTTTCTACTACCAGATTACTATAACTTAGTTAATGAAAAAACTTATCATAGAAACTTACCGCCTTTTGAACTTATTTTCCATGCACAGCCTTGTCATCGTTTCGATTCGCTGCACAATATTTTCATTCTTGGGTGAGAGAACGTATTCGTTGAGCTGGCTGGCGAGTTACGAAACAGCCAGAAACTACACTCACAGATATTGTTATCTCTGAAGCAACCTTGCGATTCTCGTTGTAACTGGAATATTCTTTGCACGTGAATGTGTGAGAGAGGTCACTACTGCTTTGAAATGAATAGTCTACTGCCTACAGTACTACTCCATTACGAGTTATTAAAGAAGGACTGAATACGAAAGGCAGAAAGTAATGGAGTCTGTTAGTTGAAATGTTATTACATATGAAGGTAGAGCGCGTGTAATATCATTAAACAGGAAATACCTCCAAATCACGAGTAAGAGGAGTAGTTAGTTTCAAAGCGGATCGGAAAATGAGTGTATAATGAGTTTTCAAATTATCGTTGTACAATTAAATAACTGGTTTCCTGCTTCTGTATACTGACCAGACCCTCAAGAAAAGTGAATTTAATAGTTACGCACTGTTTCAACCTCCGTTAACAGTCTGATAGGGAGAGGCACATACAGGAATGCGTTCATTAGTGAATCCTTTTTTTAACACTATTGTCAGACAATTTTCAAGTAATTAATAGAAATTGCAAAAGACAGTAGCAACACTGGCAAAAAATTACAGAAAATGATCGATTACGAAGAAATGGAATAGTAAACTGATTAACTGAGCTGATCTTACAGTGGCAATTTCTGCTTATATTCCTATATGTTTACGAACTGGAAAAGCAACTGTTTGAGCAGGTTGTCGTAAACGACACTAGTTAAAGTCATTCACTAATATCTGACAATAATTTCTCCGCGATTTATAGCCCGCGCGTAGGTGATCTTCACTTTTTGGAGCATTTGATAGTAACTTACAACTGCGAGTCCATTATGGCGAGTGCAGTCACACTACCGAACCCGCATATGAAAATAAATTTATGTTCTCCATGAACGACGAAACGAGCTATGACTCACTGGACGGTAAGACAGCACTTCCGCCAGTTTTTCTCGGCCTTTTTCACCGAGCGAGTTGGCACAGCGCTTAGCACAGTTGAGTCGCATTCGAGAGGACGACGGTTCAAGTTCGCGTCCGACCATCCAGGGATGGCTTCGTTGGAAGGGCACGGCCGGTTTCCTTCCCCAGCCTTGCTCCGTCTCTAATGACCTCGTTCTCGACGAGACTTTAAACCCTAATTTTTCTTCCTTCTGCCCTTCACGCAGAATCGTTTGTCTAAAATAAGAAAGACACAAAGCATGACATCAGCTAATTTTTCAGTTTCAGAATACGATGAAGTTCATGGACTAAAGCAAAGAAGAGTCTGTAGGCCTATATCAACGTACACTACGCTGATAGAATGTTCTTCCTTAATGGATTAATAAACATCATGACTGTCGCATGTCACCGAAGTAGGAACTGCACCAACCCCACCAGTCACTACTATAAAATTGTTTTATTACTCCGTACTGCTTTCGAGTACTTTTACAGCCATCTACAGAAGGTATACAGTTAGTTATCAGAAATAAAACAGGTACGCTATTGTTCTTTCCATAGCTATACAATACACGTAGCATGTATGACTGTCATGTGGATGACTTGGGTCCATCTCCCTCATCTCCCCATACTGCAAGAGATTTTCTCTTTTTTTGATGGAAGGCTAACACTCACCTTCGTGAGGTCCATCGGGGATCTGTGAGGCTTCATAATTGAATAACCAACGAAACGTTAATATTTACAAGTCGGGTCGTGGAATGTCAGAAGTCTGAACGTTGTCGGGAAGCTAGAAAATCTGTAAGAAGATGGAGCATTTCTGCTCAGTCGAACATAGGTAACAGCAACAGCAGTAGAAAATTTTGTAATGGGTGCAGGAATCGTCATGAGTAGAAAGGTACGTCAGGGAGTCTGTTACTGTGAACACTTCACTGACAAGATAATTCTTATCAGCATCTATAGCAAACCAACGCCAAGACTGCAGGATCATCCAGCGAAAGGTCCCAGAATTAGTATGGCTTACTGAAGGTTACAACGCACAAATAGTATTGGGAACTAAAAGCTGGTTGAAGCCAGACGTCAATGACAACGAAATCCTAAGTTTAGACTGGAATGTTTATTATACAGATAGGTTAGTCGCCAATAGGGGTGGCGTGTTTATTGCAGTAAAAAACTGGATGAAATCTAGTGACATTATCACGGATTCCGAGTGTGAGTTAATCTGGGTGAAATCGGATGCTTTTATAGACCATCTGGATCAGGATGTGTAGTTGTAAATCGCTTCAGACGGAACTTGCAGAATATCATTAGTATTTTTCCTGATCATGCCGATGTAATAGGGGGTGACTTCAACTTGCCAGGTATATATTGGGAGTGTTATGCCATCAAAACTAGTGCCAGAGACAGGGAATCGTGTGGCATTGTTCTGGATGTCTTGTCAGAAAATTACCTCGAGCAGATAGTTAGAGAACCTCCTGGCAACAAACAGACCTGAACTTATCGGATCAGTTAATGTAGAGGAAGGTATCAGTGATCATAAGGCTGTGACGACGGGTCCTACAACGAATATTATGAAATATAGCAAAAAACTTTTTGCATCGCCCTGGTTCCCAGAATTCGTAAAGATAAACGTTGACTGTGGATATTGTATCACAGACACAGTCCCTTTGGCTGTTCAGAGAAGTCACTAAACCCGCCCAAAGATGTAAACAACCATGCATGAGCAGCGCCTATTAAACAGCCGAACAGTTCCAGTCATTTCACCAGGCCTAGACGGTCAATACCGCGGTTCAATCGCGTCCGCATTGTTACTTTGTGCCAGGAAGGGCTCTCAACAAGGGAAGTTTCCAGGCGTCTCGGAGTGAACCAAAGCCATGTTGTTCGGATGTGGAGGGTACACAAAGAGACAGGAACTGTCGATGACATGCCTCGCTCAGGCCGCCTAAGGGCTAGTACTGCAGTGGACGACCGCTACCTACGGATTATGGCTCGGAGGAACACTGACAGCAACGCCCCCACGTTGAATAATGCTTTTAGTGCAGCCACAGGACGTCGTGTTACGACTTAAACTGTGCGCAATAGGATGAATGATGCGCAACTTCACTCCCGACGTCCATGGCGAGGTCCATCTTTGTAAACACGACACCATGTAGCGCGGTACAGATGAGCCCAACAACATGCTGAATGGATAATTCAGGATTTGAATCACGTTCTCTTCCCCGACGATTGTCGCATATGCCTTCAACCAGACAATCTTTGGAGACTTGTTTGGAGGCAACCCGGTCAGGCTGAACGCCTTAGACACACTGTCCAGTGAGTGCAGGAAGGTAGAGGTTCCCAAATGTTTTGGGGTGGCATTATGTGGGACCGACGTACGCAGCTGGAGGTCATGGAAGGCGCCGTACGGCTGTACGACACGTGAATTCCATGAATTCCTTCCTCCGACCGATAGTGCAACCATATCGGCAGCATATTGGCGAGGCATTCGTCTTCATGAACGATAATTCGCGCCACCATCGTGCACATCTTGAGAATGACTTCCTTCAAGATAACGACATCGCTCGACTAGAGTGGCCAGCATGTTCTCCAGACACGAATGCTATCGAATATGCCTATGACAGATTGAAAAGGGATGTTTATAGACGACGTAACCCACCAACAACTCTGAGGGATCTATGAAGAATCGCCGTTCAGGAGAGGGACAATCTAGATCAACAGTGCCTCGATGAACTTGTGGATTGATTCCATATTTTTAGATTTCCAGAAGGCTTTCGACACCGTTCCTCACAAGCGTCTTATAACCAAACTGCGTGCCTACGGAGTATCGCCTCAGTTGTGCGTTTGGATTCGTGATTTCCTGTGAGACAGGTCACAGTTCGTAGTAATAGACGGAAAGTCATTGAGTAAAACAGAAGTAATATCCGGCGTTCCCCAAGTATGTGTTATAGGCCCTCTATTGTTCCTGATCTATATTAACGACATAGGAAACAATCTGAGTAGCCGTCTTAGACTGTTTGCAGATGATGCTGTCATTTACCGTCTTTTAAAGTCATCAGATGATCAAAACAACCTGCAAAATGATTTAGATAAGATATCTGTATGGTGCAAAAAGTGGCAATTGACCCCGAATAAGGATAAGTGTGAATTTATTCACATGAGTTCTAAAAGAAATCAGTTGAATTTCGATTACGCGCTAAGTCACACAAATCTGAAGCCTGTAAATTCAACTAAATACTTAGGGATTACAATTACAAATAACCTAAATTGGAACGATTGTGGGTAGAGCAAACCAAAGACCGCGATTCATTGGCAGAACACTTAGAAGGTGCAACAGGTATACTAAAGAGACTGCTTACACCACGCTTGTCCGCCCTATTCTGGAGTATCGCTGTGCGATGTGGGTTCAGCATCAGGTGGGACTGACGGATGACATCGAAAAAGTACAAAGAAGGGCAGCTCGTTTTGTATTATCGCGAAATAGGGGAGATAGTGTCACAGACATGATTCGTGAACTGGAGTGGCAATCATTAAAACAAAGGCGTTTTTCGTTGCGACGGGATCTTCTCATGAAGTTTCAATGACCAGTTTTCTCCTCCGATTGCGAAAACATTCTGCTGGCACCCATCTACATAGGAAGACATGATCATCACGATAAAATAAGATAAATCAGGGCTCGCACAGACAAATTTATGTGCTCGTTTTTCCAGCGTGTCGTTCAAGAGCGGAACGATAGAAAGACAGCTTGAAGATGGTTCATTGAACCCTCTGCCAGGCACTTTATTGTGAATAATAGAGTAATCACGTAGATGTAGATGTAGATGTAGATGGATAGTATGCCACGACGAATACAGGCATGCATCAATGCAAGAGGACGTGCTTCTGGGTATTAGAGGTACCGGTGTGTACAGCAATCAGGACCATCAGCTCTGAAGGTCTCGCTGTATGGTGGTACAATATGGAATGTGTGGTTTTCATGAGTAATAAAAAGGGCGGAAACGATGTTTATGTTGGTCTCCGCACCAAATTTCTTTACAGGTTTCGGAACTCTCGGAACCGAGGTGATGAAAAACTTTTTCTGATGTGTATATTTACTCAGCAAGGGTGACAGGATACAAATTTCAGAATATCTCAGCAGTCAGAATCAAATATTCGGTGATTATGACGAAGATGTGGAGAACAAATGGAAAAAATTCAAAGGCGTCGTTCAATATGCCCGAGACAAGGATGTTCCAAATAAGGTTTTAAGGGACGGGAAAGATCCACCATGGTTTAATAGCCGTGTTAGAAAAGCGCTATGTAAACAAAGAGCACTTCATCTCATCTTCAAGAGAAGTAAAAACCCAGCTGACAAAGAAAGGCTGAACGAAGCGAAAATGAGCTTAAGGAGAGCAATGAGAGAAGCGTTGAATGATTTTGAAGGTAATACTTTGTCAAACGACCTGAGCAAAACCCCTAAGAGATTTTGATCGTATGTAAAATCAGTAAGTGGGTCAAAATCATCTATTCATTCTCTCAGCGACCACACGGGCACCGATACGGAAGTTAACAGAGAGAAGGCCGAAATACTGAATTCTGTCTTCGGAAGTTATTTCACCGCGGAAGATCGTAACACTGTTCCTCCTTTCAATCGTCGTGCGAACGTCGAAATGGCGGATATTGAGATAACGTTCGCGGAATTGTAAACCAGCTACAATCCCTCAGTAGTGGAAGGGTTTCAGGACCAAATGAGATATCTATAACATAAAGATTATGCGAAAGAACTTGCTCCCCTTCTAGCAGTAATTTATCGTTGATCGATTGAGCAACGAATGGTACCTAACGAATGGAAAAAAGCGCAGGACATTCCCGTTTTTAAGAAAGACCATAAGACAGATCTACACAATTATAGACCTATATCTTTGACGTCAATTTGTTGTAGTATTATGGAACATGTTTTAAGCTCAAGAATTATGACGTTCTAGGAAAATGAACATCTCCTCTATAAAAATCAACATGGATTCCGCAAACAGAGATTCTTTTCTTCCAAGAGATCCACAGCGCAGTGGACAACGGCGCTCAGGTTGATGCCATGTTCCTTGATTTCAGTAAGATATTTGACACCGTCCTGCATTGCCGTTTAATTAAAAAATACGAGCTTACGGAGTATCGGAGCAGACCTGCGATTCGATTCAAGACTTTCTTGCAGACATAACTCAACACGTCGTTCTTAACGGAACTAAATCGACAGATGTAAAGGTAATGTTCGGAGTACCACAGGGAAGTGTTCTATGACCGTTGCTGTTTACAATATATACAGATGATCTAGTAGATAGCGTCGGATGCTCTTTAAGGCTATTCGCAGATAACGCAGTTGTTTGTACCGAAGTACCAACGTCAGAAGATAGTAAGAACTTGCAGAACGACCTGCAGAGAATTAATGAATGGTGCCGACTTTGGCAGTTGACCCTGAATGTAAATAAATGTAACTTACTGCGCATACATAGGAAAAGAAATCCACTACTGTACAGCTACACTGTTGATGACAAACAGCTGGAGACAGCGTCTGCCGTAAAGTATATAGGCGTATCTATCCAGAGCGACCTTAAGTACCTTAAGTGGAATGACCATATAAAACAGATAGTGGTAAAAGCAGACACCAGACTCAGATTCATCGGAAGAATCTTAAGGAAATGTGACTCATCCGCGAAAGAAGTGACTCATAAGCAGCTTGTTCGCCCGACTCTTGAGTATTGTTCATCTGTCTGGGACCCCTATCAGGTAGGGCTGATAGATGAGATACAGAAGATCCAACGGAGAGCGGCGCGTTTCGTCACGGGATCGTTTAGCTGGCAAGAGAGCGTTATGGAAATGCTAAACAAACTCCACTGGCAGACGTTACAAGAGAGACTTTGTTCATCACGGAGGGATTTACTAGTGAAATTTCGGGACAGCGCTTTTCAGGAGTCAAACAACATATAACTTCCCCCCCACATGCATCTCGCGTATTAATCACGAGGAGAAAATTCGAGAAATCAGAGCCAATACAGAGGCTTACCGACAATCATTCTTCCCACGCAGTATTCGCGAGTGGAACAAGGTTGGACGGATCAGATAGTGGTACCGAAAGTACCCTCCGCCACCCACCATTAGGTGGCTTGTGGAGTACGATGTAGATGTAGAGCGCCAACAACGTATGTTCAGGCACACATACCGACGTCAGGAGCAGGAAGATGAAGTGACAGGAAATCAAATACTGAATAGTTCAGCGTGGCGAGCAGCAGTTACATAGGCTTAGATCACAATTTAGTAATGATGAAGAGTAAACTGAAGTTTAAGAGAATTACCAGAGAGAAGCAGTGTGGAAGACAGTGGGATAATAAGGTATACTGAGATGCGTCTGAAATTTATTGTGGAAAGTGATTCTCTCTATCTCTTTTTATGGGGACAAGGAAGGGGGAGGGGGGATGAAGGGGGCGTTACAAGCTAGGGCAACGACAGGGGCCTTCGAAAATCTGAGAAAAATAAGAGTAAGCTATAGAGAAAGGAGGGTAATATACAATATGAACAAGAACCAAGATTTGTCGATCTAGAAAAAGGGTTCAACAATATAAAACTGCGCAAGATGTTCTCAATTCTGAGAAAAATAGGTATAAGGAAAGATGGATAATATAGAAGATGTACCAGAACCAAGAGGGAACGATAAGATTGGAAGACAAAGAACGAAGTGATCGGATTACAAAGAGTGTAAGACAGGGATGTAGTCTTTCGCTCCTAAAGTTCATTCTATAGAGGGAAGAAGGAATGATGGAAATAAAGGTTCAAGAGTGGTATAAAAAATTCAGTGTGAAAGGATATCTATGATATGATTTGGTGATGCGCTGATGACATTGCTAACTTCAGTGAAAGCTAAGAAATATTACAGGAGCTTTTGTATGAAATGAACATTCCAACGTGTAAAGAATATGGACTGAGAGTAAACCGAAGAAAGACGAATGTCATGAGCAATAGCAGAAAGGAGTACAGCGAACAACTTAGCAGCAAAACTGTTGACCACGAATCAGTCGAAGTTGAGGAATAATGCTACATTGGAAGCAAAATAACACACGATTGACGAAACAGGGAGGGTATAATAAGCAGACTAGCGAAGACAAAGAATGTCATTCCTGGCCAGAAGAATACTGGCATCTAGCATAGGACTTAACTGAAGGAAGAAAGTTCTGAGAAGGGACGTTTGTAGTACAGCATTATATGGTGGCGAATCACGTTCTGTGGGGAAAAGTGGAAAAGAAGAGAAACGAAGCGAGATGTAATGGTATAGAAGGATCTTAAAAATTAAGAGGACTGATAGGATATGGAATATACGGAGAATCAAAACAGGAAAGGATGATAGGAAATATTTAAGACATCAGGGAATAATTTCCACGGCACCTGGAAGAAGCTGAAGTACACTCTACAAATAGTCCAGTAGGACTTGATCGTAGTTATGTGTGGGAAGACACTTTCACAAAGGTGAGAAGAGAGCTGAACTGCGTTGGTTTCCAAAGTGTCTATCACATGGACATCTGAACAGTTTCATGACTTAATATCTTCTGGTTACATTGTTTGTGGTGCAGCCTACACCACCCACTATGGTTATTCGCAAATTTTGTGGCAGCTACAGAAGGCCGACTCGTCCCATTCACAACTGGGTGCATGTACGTTTCAGTATATACTATTCCATTATAAGTCACTGATACTGAATTTTGCTGTTGAAATTGAACTAGTGTAAAGTTGCGAGTAATAACAATTGTAACGAAACGGCCTTCGCTACCTCTGTACGTAACACTTAGCTGGCGCCACCGTGACGCGTTCTCGTGATCAGTAGGTACACAACACGCAAAGCCCTGAATTGACGCGAGGCGTTCTTTTGTTGCAGGTATGTACGACATGACACCTCAATTCTTTCCTGTGGAATGGTACCATGCTGACACAGCTGCAGCAGGTAGCGTATGCTGTAAACACGCAAAGAAGGTATGTGAGCGCTCGTGCCTGCCACACGACGCCAGTTCACCATACAGCAGCTCAGACTGCAGTGCTTGTGAAGCTCCATCCCTCTGTGAAACTTTCCTGTGTCGAGGCGCCTCCAGCCAACACTCGCTGATGCGATGGTGATTAACGTGGTGAGTGCAACTACAACATAAACAGCTTCTTCGCAGAAAAATAGTAAATATTGACGTGTTCTCTGTAGAAAAAAAAAGTGCGTTGTTGTTGACTTGTGGGAGAAAGTCAAAGTCATCCACATTCATGCAACGACCTGCGTCTGTACTTCTATTTTTCTGACTTTAATTGTATGTAGACACAGCCGTACCACGTATTACCACTCAGCTACCCATAATAAAGATAAAATAGAGAGTTATGTCACATTATGAGGCCAGTTAACCATATTCACGCTTCATATCTCTCTGAACGGATTGTAAATGATTCTTTTCTTTTACGTCAGAAAGGAATAATGGTAGGCTAGTTTCTGAATATTTGAGCTTTACAGTGCCAGTAACACATTCTTTCAACT